>NW_022681457.1:22294184-23494184 GCF_009764315.1 Trachypithecus francoisi | reverse complement strand
TAGTTGGCAAATGATCAATCTACAATGACAAAGTTCAAGTTCACTGACCACCTTTAGGCTTAAAACATAAAATGAAATTAGTTTAGTACAAGGAAGTTTATCCACCCTAAATGGTGGTCACATATGTGCCCAAGCTCAAAGTATCAGGCTCACAATATCAGTTTTGCTCGACATGTCCTTTGAAGCCTTTCTACAGAAGTGTGCCACTGTGCCTAAACCAGCATGTCCCAGTGTGGTCCTGGGATCACCAAAACAAGTCCTGTACGAAGTGCTGGTGTCTGGGCTCCGTGTCATATCTGCGAAATCGAAATCTCTGGGGATGGGGCCAAGGAATCACCATTTAAAAAAGAAAAAAAAAAAAAGATCTTTATGAAATTCTTACGCACATTAAGAACACTAAGAAAAGTCCCTATTCTAGCTCAAAATGCCTTTATAACCCTTAGAAATGCCTGAATATGAGATTCATTAAAAAAAGGTCTGATAATTACCTCAGATTTTTAACTCAGTCTTAAGAGAAAATAGTAAACATGTTTTAATTTTGAAAACAGCACTGAGAAAAGCCAAATGTAATTTTAGAAACACTCTCTACAATCATTTGTTGTATATTTTAATTACCAGGAGAAAACAGAACGTGGTTCTTTAATCACTATGAAAGTGGTGAGCTGCAAGCTCACTGTGGTTACAGTGTAGTAGAAATGTGCTAGGGTTGGGCTGAGTTTGCTTCCTGGTCACCCCACAGTCATGCAGTAATGCTCAATGAGAGCTCCACACCGCATCAGATCGTGGTCATCAGCAGTGGCACTGACAATCTTAATATTTAATCATATTTCCGAGAAGGAAAAATAATGGTAGTTTTCAGTAATCAAAGGAAACTGCAGTAGAATGTAGAAAAAGGATTAAAACATGTTATTTCTCAAACTGACCTGGTTCCTTTAGTGACTGATAGCGTGGAGCTTCTCTCTGCACACCTGCTTAGGAAACCATCAGGCTGTGTGCCCAGAGCCCTGTACATACGTATTATTTCCAACAACCATCAGAATAAGCTTCAGGGAGGAAGCAGAGTTCCAGCCAAGATTTGGCGGTATTTTGTTGTGTCATCTTTAGTCATTTATTGCTTGTAGCCTCACTCTCTTGTCAGCTCAATGAGAGAAGAAACTAATTCTGTCTCGTGTAGGCAGAGTTTCTGGCCCAGAGTAGGTACAGCATAATATATCAATACATTACAGAAACACGAGCCTACAAATCTGTCGTCTTCTGAATTGGTCAAGAAACAGGCTATTTATTAATAAAAATTTCTAATTAATACACTTTTACTTTCCCTAGGAATTAAATTTTAAGAAAAGATTCCAAGATTAAGCTGATAGAATATTATTTTTGGGGCCAGCTGCGGTGACTCACGCCTGTAATCCTAGCACTTTGGGAGGATGAGGTGGGCTGATCATGAGGTCAGGAGATCAAGAACAACCTGGCTAACAAGGTGAAACTCCACCTCTACTAATAATACAATACAAAAAAATCAGCCGGGCGTGGTGGTGAGCGCCTGTAGTCCCAGCTACTCGGGAGGCTAAGGCAGGAGAATGGTGTGAACCCGGGAGGCAGAGCTTGCAGTGAGCCTAGATGGCGCCACTGAACTCCAGCCTGGGTGACAGAGCGAGACTCCATCTCAAAAACAAAACAAAACAAAACAAAAACAAAGAATATCTTTTTCGGGTGATCCAAATGTTTCGTCATTATTAAAAACACTGTATTTGGGGTATTTTGAACCACAGTCTATCACAAAAAAAGTATACAAGCTTTAGAGTCAGAAAGAGCTTCACTAAAAGGTACATAGTGAAGTCAAAAAGATCTATTTTGCAAATTCCCCTGAAGCCACACTGTACCTGTTGACCTCCTGAAAATTACTTAACTGTGTGTCTGCTTCTTTAATCACTTTTCTTGCCCTAGGAATGGCAGAACATAGAATTAAAGAATGTAAAGTAGTTAACTTAATGCCTCACACCTAGTAGTTACAATGTACCAGAAGTTTGTTCCCTCACAGCCAAACTTCCCTTCCTTATTTCTTATAGAGAGTGTCTTAAAGTACCATGCAAACCAATTTTAATTACATACCCTTGCTTTTTACAATTATTGTTGTCATTACTCTTACAAATGAGGAAACAGGCTATGAGAGTTTAAGAAACAGGCACAAAACGACACAGTACATAGTATTGCTTTAACATTTAACTTTTAAATGGTAACAGAAAATCCCATGACACTCCTTAAAAATAGTTTTATGAGAAAGAACATCAGAAATACTACAATTTGTTTAATACAGGTTGGGCATTCCTAATCTGAAAAACCAAAATTAGAAATGCTCAAAAATCTGCAACTTTTTGTACACCAACATGAAGCCACAGGTGGAAAATTCCACACCTGTCCTCACGACAGGTCACAGTAAAAACTTTATTTCATGCACAAATTTATTTAAAATACTGTAAAAATTACATTCAGGCTATATGTACAAGGCATATATATATACACACACATATATACATATTATATATATACATACACATATATATACATATTATATATATACATATATATATATATATATATAAAAGAATTTTATGTGTAGGCTTGGGTCCCACATATAGCTTATTAGGTATACGTAAATCATCCCAAATCTGAAAAAATCCAAAATTTGAAACACTTCTGCTCCTAAGCATTTCAGATAAGAGAGACTCAATCTAAACATAATTATTTTTGTCCACATTCATTTATTTATTTATTTAGAGATAAGGTCTCACTCTGTCACTCGTGTTGGAGTGCAGTGGTAGCTCACTGCAGCCTCAATCGCTTGGGCTCAAGTGATCCTTCTGCTTCAGCCTCCCAAGTAGCTGGGACTACAGGTACCCACTACCTGTACCTGGATAATTTTTTTTTTTTTTTTTTTTTTTTTGAGACAGTCTCGCTCTATTGCCCAGGCTGGAGTGCAGTGGTGTAATCTTGGCTCACTGCAAGCTCCGCCTCCCAGGTTCACGCCATTCTCCTGCCTCAGCCTTCTGAGTAGCTGGGACTACAGGCTCCCGCCACCACGCTCGGCTAATTTTTTGTATTTTTTTAGTAGAGACGGGGTTTCACCGTGTTAGCCAGGATGGTCTCGATCTCCTGACCTCATGATCTGCCCACCTCAGCCTCCCAAAGTGCTGGGATTACAGGTGTGAGCCACCAAGCCCAGCCTGCGATAATTTTTTTTTTTTTTTAAAGCGATAGGGTCTCGCTATGTTGTCCAGGATGGTCTCAGACTCTTGGGATCAAGCAGTCCTTCTGCCATGGCCTCCCAAAGTGTTGGGATTACAGGAGTGAGTCACCATGCCTGGCCACCCAAATAATTCTAAACAATAACAAATATTTCTATTTAACAACTTCACCCCACAATATGTCACAGTCTATGCGGTTTTTTCTTCTTTATTTTATTTTTTGAGACAGGATCTCACTCTGTCACTAAGGCTAGAGTGCAGTAGTGTGATCATGGCTCACTGCAGCCTTGACCTCACAGGCTCAAGTGCTCTTCTTACCTCAGCCTCCTGAGTAGCTGGGACTATGGGCATGCACCACCATACCTGGCTAATTTTTAAAGTTTTTGTAGAGACCCTGGGTTTAAGTGATCCTTCTGCCTTGGCCTCCCAAAGTGCTAGGACTACAGATGTGAGCCACCAAACCTGGCCTTACGCTGTTTTAAACAGTTGGGGAAATAAACCAGACACCAACAAAATCTTATTTACTTCTGCAAGAGGCTAACAGCATAGTCATATTTTCATGGCCAAAAGAAGAGGCAAGGAGGTAGAGTGGAGAGAGAAAATGACTTGGGGTGAAGAACCTGGACTCTACTTTCTAGCCATGAAATCCTGGGCAGTTCACTTAACTTAGTCCAGCCTCAGACTGGTCAATGAGTTAAATGTAAATTATCTTGCCTGCCTTAACCATCTCACAGAATGTGTAAGATGATCACAATAAAGAATACCTGTGGAAAAAAACTTTAAAAACTGTCATGCTCTAAAAGCATGCAAAAGAGTTGGCAATTTTCTTAAATAATGTTTTGTGGTTTTGAAGCTTTCATTAATTAAGATTGCTTGTGAGAAAGAAAATATAACTCTGATTAAATTTCTACTTCAATGAGTATTAGACCAGATGACAAACTCTCAGAAGTATCTGATAGTTCTGCAACTTGGACACTGAATACTTTGATGATAGTATCTTCTGAATAGTTCAAAATTTCTGGATTAAAAGTTAACCTCTTGAGTGGCCAGGTGTGGTGGCTCACACCTATAATCCCAGAGCTTTTGGAGGCCAAAGCAGGCGTTAGTGTGAGGTTAGGAGTTTGAAACCAGCCTGGGCAATAGATGAAGAGGTCATCTTTACAAAAAAATTTTAAAAATTAGCCAGGCTTGTGGCACATGCCTGTAATCCTAGCCACTTGGGAGGCACAGGTGGGAGGATCACTTGAACCCAGGTATTTGAGGCTGCAGTGAGCTGTGATCGCACCACCGCACTCTATCCTGGGAATAATAAAAGAGCACAGAGGATTTTCATGGCAGTAAAACGATTCTGTATAATACTATGCGGTAAGATACATGCCATTATAATTTGTCAAAAGGTATAGAATGTATGCCAAGAGTGAATTCTAATGTAAATTACGGACTCCGGGTGATGATGATGTGTCAACGTAGGTTTGTCGATTATGACAAATGTACTCAGGTGCAGGATACTGATAGTGGGAGAGGCTGCCCGTGTGTCGGGGAGGGGGTATTGGGAACTCTACTTTCTGCTCATTTTTGCATTGAAGCTAATACTGCTCTAAAAATTAAAGTCAAATAAAGAGAGATAAAGTAAGTCTACTATTCCAAACTATAAAATCTGTAGAAGAAAAAATAGATGACAAGCTTCATAACTTTGGATTTGGCAATGGTTTTTTGGATATGACACCAAGACCACAGATTACAAAAAAAAAAAAAGTAGACAAATGGTACATATCAAAATTTAAAACACTTGTTCAAAGTACACAATCAAGGGCCAGGCACGGTGGCTCACGCCTATAATCCCAGCATTTTGGGAGGCCGAGGCGGGTGGATCACTTGAGGTCAGGAGTTCGAGACCAGTCTGGCCAACATGGTGAAACCCCGTCTCTACTAAAAATACCAAAATTAGCCAGGTGTGGTGGCATGCGCCGCTAGTCCCAGCTACTCAAGAGGCTGAGGCATGAGAATCGCATGAACCCGGGAGGTGGAGGTTGCAATGAGCCGAGATCATGCCACTGCACTCCAGCCTGGGCGACAGAGCGAGGCTGTGTCTCAAACAAACAAAACAAAGTACACAATCAAAACAGTGAAATGGCAATCCACATAATGGGAGAATATATTTGCAAATTATTTATCTGAGAAGGGTATATCATATCTAGAATATATCAAGAACTCCTAAAACAACAAAATATAAATCAAATAATCTGATTTAAACATGGGCAAAGGACATAAACAGACATTTCTCCAAACATGGCCAATAAGCATGTGAAAAGATGCTCAACACATCATCAAGTACAGAAATGCAAATCAAAATCACAATGAGCTATCACCTCACTCCCCCTAGTGTAGCTACTACCAAAAAACCAGCAAATCACAAGTGTAGACAAGGATTTGAAAAAACTGGAATGCTTGTGCGTGGTTGTTAGGATTGTAAAACGGTATAACCCCTATGGAAGACTATGGACACACTTCAAAAAATTAGAAATATCATATGACCCAGCAATTCTACTTCTGGGTATATCTCTAAAATAATTGCAAGCAAAGTCTTGAAGAAATATTTGCACACTCATGTTCATGGCGGCACTAGTCACAATAGTCAAGAGGTGGAAGCAACTCAAAGGTGCACCCGTGGATGAATGGAGAACACAAAGTGGTCTACACAGACAACAGAATACTATGCAGCCTTCAAAAGGAAGAAAACCCTGTCACATACTACAGCATGAATGACCTTGGAGGAAATTATGCTATGTGAATGAAGGCAGTCACAAAAACTCACAATGCAGTATGATTCCACTTACACAAAGTATCTAAAGTAGTCAAATTCATAGAAACAGAAACTGTAATGGTGGTTACCAGGTGCTATGGATGGGGGAAAAGGAGTTGTTACAAAACTTTTTTTAAAAGCAGGAAGTTATCGTTTAATAGGTATAGAATTTCAGTTCTGAAAGATAAAGTTTTGGAGATCTAGTTTACAACAATCTAAAGATATTTAACACTACTAAACTGTACACTTAAAGTGATAAAGATGATAAATTTTATATATTTTTACCATAATAGAATAAACAACATAGAGTCAATTTTTTAAAGTAAGTTGACCCTTGAATATTTAAGGCTAATGTTGTGATCGAGATCTACACTTGCCAAAATGACTGAAAGTGAAGGAGATCGCATGTGTATTCTAAAGAAAAGCCACAGAATGAAAGAAAGCATCTATCCCATACACCTAAAGAAACTGACAAAAAAAAAAAGATTAAGTCCTGAAAAACTGGTAGCTAAGATGAGTTTAATAAAGATACAGAAAAGCTACCAAAGGCTGTCAAAATAAGCTGGCAATACCTGTCATTCACACCCTTCCCACAGAGTCATAGATACTTGTTTTCTCTCTGGTGTTGGTATTTTTGCATGGTTTAATGCTTTACCCTTTGGGCTTTCATATCTTCTTGGATTTTTTTTTTTTTCAGGCAGGGCTGAGATGATGACATCGAAAAGGAATTATATCAGACATTGTAGCCAGTCTGTTTTCATTTTTGTCTCATCTTTAGACTCTGAAAGCAATTGATAGTCAGGTCCTGGACAGGATCTTACATATCAGTGAACAATTGCTTTTCTCACAAGATAAAAGATAAATGAGAGGGAAAGGAACTAAAAGGAAAAAGCAAGCAAAACAGAAAGGTAAAAGCAACAGCAGAGGAGGAAATCAAGCAAGGAAACAAATATTTAAGATTAATCCAAAATATCTTATGGGCAATTCTAAACACAAATTTCTAAAAACAAATGTTGCCTTTTGAGTGATAGTTACCTTTAAATAAATTATTTCATTTAATTCTGCAACAGTCCTTTCTAAAAACAAGAAACAGTGAAGCCAGGAAGGATTAAATGAACTGCTCAAGAACATCAGCTTGGGAGAGAATCAATATTTTAACATAAATCACTGTCTCTTTTACAAATTATAAATCACACACATTTCCTTAAAAGGTAAGATGAAACTGTACTTAGCACTCTTATCTTTTTTTCTAATGTCTAATCAAGTCAATCCCATGAAAAGCAGATATTGAATGCTTGTGAAAGGTATTTTTCCTTGAATAGAAAGTTCAACTCTTAGAGATAGTTTCAGGTTAAATCAGTAAAACTCTATTTTAACTATCAAAAGCAAGTTTAAAAAATTCAAGATTTTAGGAATAAAAAGACAGTTCTTAGTATACCTAAATAAAAAAAATGGCTAATAGTAAGCATTTAGTTAACTGACTAATGCTTGATTTGCAAGTATTAATCTTACAAAGATTGAGAAACTGAATATTTTTAATCCTCTCCATGCAATTCAGCTCTGCTTTAATTTTGATAGAATTCTATTGTCAGAGGTGTTTGAATCAGAGCAACTCCATCTTAAATAGGAGCTGGGTAAAATAAGGCTGAAACCTACTGAGCTGCATTCCCAGATGTGTAAGGCATCTAAGTCACAGGATGAGACAGGAGGTCAGCACAAGATACAGGTCATAAAGATCTTGCTGATACACAGTTTGCAGTAAAGAAGCCAGCCAAAACCCACCGAAACCAAGATGGCCACGAGAGTGACCTCTGGTAGTCCTCATGCTACACTCCCACCAGCGCCATGACAGTTTACAAATGCCACGGTAACATCAGGAAGTTACCCTATATGGTCTAAAAAGGGAAGGCATGAAAAATCCACCCCTTATTTAGCATATAATCAAGAAATAACCATAAAAATGGGCAACCCACTGCTCTGTCTATGGAGTAGCCATTCTGTATTCCTTTACTTTCCTAATAAACTTGCTCTCTATATTTTTTTGAGATGGAGTCTCGCTCTTGCCCCGAGGCTGGAGTGCAATGATGCAATCTCGGCTCACTGCAACCTCTGCCTCCCAGGTTTAAGCGATTCTCCTGCCTTAGCCTCCTAAGTTGCTGGGGTTACAGGTGCCCACCATCATGCTGGGCTAATTTTTGTATTTTTAGTAGAGATGGAGTTTCACCACATTGGCCAGGCTGGTCTCCAACTCCTGACTTCAGGTGACTCACCCAGGTTGGCTGCCCAAAGTGCTGGGATTACAGGCGTGAGCCACCACGTTTGGCCTAATTTGCTTTCACTTTACTCTACTGACTAGCCTTGGCATGAGATCCAAGAACCCTCCCTCGGGGTCTGGATCCCTACCCCTTTCCGCTAACACTATGACCCTAACAGATTACCATTCAAAAATAAAGACAAGGAGGCACTGGCAGGAGAAAATCCAAGCTACCCGGTACAAAGCACTCAAAGTCTACTTCAACACAAATAATAGACTGGGCGCGGTGGCTCATGCCTGTAATCCCAGCACTTTGGAAGGCCAAGGTGGGTGGATCATGAGGTCACGAGTTCGAGACCAGCTTGGCCAACATGGTGAAACCTCATCTCTACCAAAAACACAAAAATTTGCTGGGCATGGTGGCATGTGCCTGTAGTCCCAGCTATGCGGGAAGTTGAGGCAAGAGAATTATTGAACCTGGGAGGCAGAAGTTGCGGTGAGCCAAGATCGTGCCATCGCACTCTAGCCTGGCAGACAGAGCAAGGCTCCACCTCATAAATAAATAAATAAATAAAAATAATAACAGCTTCCTGAATAAATTCCTAGGTGAGTGTTCCTGTGCAACCTGGATCATCCTATTTCACTCTCACAAACTCTCCCGGTACAAATCTCTCCTACTCTGACTGGCCAAAGCACGGCCTCCTCGGTTAAAATGGGCAATAAAACCTAGTGACTAAGAGTGTGGGCTCTAGAATCAGAATGTGGGTTGAAATCCTACTTTTGCCACTCACCTTTGGGTGCTATGCCTTCTCTGTACTTCTCAATTTCTCCCGTCACCGGTTAACTCTGTCCCTGGTCAACTGAACTACTTAGCCTCCTGCTACCCACTTCCCGTCACGGGATCAAATAAGAAAAATTTAAAAGATTCCACTGTTTGGCCGGGCGCGGTGGCTCAAGCCTGTAATCCCAGCACTTTGGGAGGCCGAGACGGGCGGATCACGAGGTCAGGAGATAGAGACCATCCTGGCTAACACAGTGAAACCCCGTCTCTACTAAAAATACAAAAACTAGCCGGGCGAGGTGGCGGGCACCTGTAGTCCCAGCTACTCGGGAGGCTGAGGCAGGAGAATGGCGTAAACCCGGGAGGCGGAGCTTGCAGTGAGCTGAGATCCGGCCACTGCACTCCAGTCCGGGCGACAGAGCGAGACTCCGCTTCAAAAAAAAAAAGATTCCACTGTTTGACACGTTAGTGGGGGATTGCACTTTGAGAACCATTTTGTTCACTAAATGATTAGGTAACTTTGGGCTTGGAGGTATCAAAAACAACTACAGATGAAGGCAGAAGATATTAAAGGTAATAATTACTGCATTCAAATGCAAATAACATCCACTGGCCCTAATTACCATATTCAAATGGAAATAACTCTACTGAGTTTCAAGCACAGTACCAGGCTCTTTCATTTTTTTTTTTCATTTAATCCTGAAACTAACTTTTGAGGTAGGCATTAGCCATGTGTCCATGTGTCCTGAAGATGAATAAACTGAAACCCAGAAAGTGTAAATGGCTTGATTGAAAAGGTAATAATAAAAGCTAAAAAATAATAAAGCTTCAATCTCTACACATGAAGGCTCCTTTTTGTTTTGGAGTTTCCTCTGTCACCCAGGCTAGAATACAGTGGTGCAAGCTCAGGTCAGCTCACCTCACTGCAGCCTCCGCCTTTCGGGTTCAAGCGATTCTCCCACCTCAGCCTCCCGAGCAGCTGGCACTACAGGCACATACCACCACGCCTGGCTAATTTTTGTATTTTTAGTAGAGATGGGGTTTCACCATGTTGGCTAGTCTGGTCTCAAACTCCTGACATCATGTGTTCTGCCTGCTTTGAGCTCCCAAAGTGCTGGGATTACAGGCATCGGCCACCACGCTCGGCCAGCAGAATTTAAATACCTTTTTTATTTCTTTTCTTTTTTTAAGAATTGAGGCCTTGCTCTGTTGCCAAGGCTAGACTGCAGTGGCACGATCTTGGCTCACCGCAGCCTCAATTTCTGAGTTAAAGTGAGCCTCTTGCCTCAGCCTCCCCAGTAGTTGGGACTACAAATGTGCCACGCCATGCCTGGTTAAGTTTTGTATTTTTTGTAGAGATGGGGTCTCACCATGTTGCCAAGGCTGGTCATAAACTCCTGGCCTCAAGAAATCCTCCCATCACAGCCTCCCAAAGCTCTGGGATTACAGGTGTGAGCCACTGCACCCAGCCTTAAATATCTTTTCTATGTGTCATGGAACTCTTTTCTGGAAGCTTTAATCTGCTAATCTATATATTTAGTTAACTAGCTATTTTAAGAATAGTCAAGAACACATAAGAAATTATACTGCTTTTTAGGCCAGGTGCAGTGGCTCACGCCTCTAATCCCAGCACTTTGGGAGGCTGAGGTGGGAGGTTCCCCTGAGGTCAGCAGTTTGAGACCAGCCTTGCCAACATAGTGAAACCCCGTCTCTACTGAAAAAACAAAGATTAACTGGATGTGGTGGTGCACGCCTGTAATCCCAGCTACTTGGGAGGCTGAGGCAGGAGAATGACTTGAATCTTGTAGGCAGAGGATGCAGTGAGCTGAGATCACGCCACTGCACTCCAGCCTGGGTGACAGAGAAAGGAAGGAAGGAAGGAAGGAAGGGAGGGAGGGAATTATTAATTCCCTTTTTAATACAACTTAGTGTGAACTAAAATAAACTGTAACAAAACAGATATTACCACTAGAACTCATTATATTAGAATAAATAGCATTCAACTAAAGCTTTTAAAATAGTTCCAAGAGCATCAAAATACTATATAGGCCAAAATTTCCACTCTCTTCTGATTTGGATAGGTAAGTATAAGCAAGCAAGTAAACAAATTGTAAAAAGGGATAATGTGTGCTGTTGCTTTTTATTCTATACAATTAACCCTGAGCAATCCAAGTTTAAACTGCGTGGATTCATGTATATGCAAAATATCTTCCAACTCTGCCACCCCTGAGACAGCAAGACCAACCCTGTCTCTTCCTCCTCCTCAGCCCACTCAACATGAAGATGAGGATGAAGACCTTTATGATGATCCACTTCCACTTAATGAATAGTAAATATATTTTTTCCTCCTGATGGTTTACTTTTTTTTTTTTTTGAGACGGACTCTTGCTCCGTCTCCCAGGCTGGAGTGCAGTGGTGCGATCTCGGCTCACTGCAACCTCTGCCTCCTGGGTTCCAGCGATTCTCCTGCCTCAGCCTCCTGAGTAACTAGGACTACAGATGTGTAGCACCACACCCGGCTAATTTTTTGTATTTTTAGTAGAGACAGGGTTTCATCATGCTGGCCAGGCTTGTCTTGAACTCCTGACCTCAAACAATCCACCTTCCTTGGCCTTCCAAAGTGCTGGGATTACAGGTGTGAGCCACCACGCCCAGGCTGGTTTTCTTAATATTTTCTTTTCTCTAGCTTACTTTGTTGTAAGAATATATATATAATACATATACAAAATATATGCGTAATTGATTGGTTGTGTTATTGGCAAAGCCAAGAGTAGGCTATTAGTAAAGTTTTGGGAGATTCAAAAGTTATATGCTGATCTTTAAACTACCAGTGGAAATCCTGATAATTTATCCTTTGATATCCATTCTACCTTTTCTCTTGAATAACAGACTACAATTTTTTACCTGGGCATATGTCTGTCCAGAAGAACAATAACATTTCTCAGCCTCCTGTACAACTATTTGTATAACTAAACTCTGGACAATGGAATACAACTTAAAGAATTACGTGTTGTTTTCCAGAAATATCCTTAAAAGGAGGAAGGCTGCCCTTTCTCTTCTCTCCTTTCCTTTCTGGTGGCTGGACTGGCATGCCACCTTGATAGCTGCAGCTAGTATCTTCTTGACATTTTGAGGTGACATGGAGGATAGAGGTCACACATAGGAGAAGAACAATATGAAGAAGCCCAGGTCCCAGACACTGTGCAATGTCCACTTCCAGGTCCATACGTGTGAAAAAAATAAACTTCTGTCCTCCAGAATGGCTGTTATTTGGGGGTATCTTCACTCAGAGTCAAACTTAATCCTTAAGAATATATCTTCTAATTAGTCCTCCTGTTGCAATTTGTCAACAAGTTAATTCTCCCTAATGATCACCGATTAATCCTTTACTAACTAAAAGAAGTCTCACCTTATTCATAACCCTCCATCATCACACCACAAACCCGGTCCAATTACTCTACACATCTAGACTGATTTGCCTTATATCTGCTTTGTCAACTATAAAACTGCTTTGTAAAAATAATCAAAACTAAACTCCAGACAGGGTATCTGAAATGAATATTTCAAGAAGAAAAAAATATCAAGAGATAGAAGGACATATAATCAGTGCCCAAGCCCCTCCAAATTACATGCCTTCTGCATAATTTTAATATCCTGTTATTCATCCATTTGCTCATTCATTTAATATTTATTGAGTGTATCATCTGTACAAGGCACTGAACAAGACATGTTGAATTAAAAATTAATCAAGATAGACAATTCTCATGAGGCTATAAATATAATGAATAACCATGTATGAAGAATGATAATATCATGGTAGGCTGTAGAAGTAAAAGTGAAATAATAGAGGAACCAACAAAAAGAAATACAGAAGACAACACTTAAAGTCAGGAAAGGTTTCCCAGTAAGAACAGATGGTATTGTTTGAGCGTCAGCATGTAGGGCTGGAACCCAACAGAGACTTCCGTATTCATATTTCTTTCCTTTTTTTTTGAGACGGAGTTTCATTCTTGTTGCCCAGGCTGGAGTGCAATGGCGTGATCTCGGCTCACTGCAACCTCTGCTTCCCAGTTTCAAGTGATTCTCCTGCCTCAGCCTCCCAAGTAGCTGGGATCACAGGTGTGCACCACCATGCCCAGCTAATTTTTGTATTTTCAGTAGAGACAGGGTTTCACCATGTTGGTCAGGTTGGTCTCAAACTCCTGACCTCAGGTAATCCACCCGCCTTGGCCTCCCAAAGTGCTGGGATTACAGGCATGAGCCACCTTGCCCAGCCCTGTATTCATATTTATTTTGTCTGCTTTATATCATTTTTCTATATCTTTTGCTTTCAGGTTGATACTTTTCATGTATTGATCCTGCAGTCAGCAGGCCTGCCTAGAGTGTTTTTGCAAAATACATTTTTCGTCTCCGATTATAGGAATATAAAATATGATAAATTATAATAAAACATTTTATTTGCAAATTGGAAGCTAATAAGATCTAGTTAGGGATTCTTTTCAAGCAAAGCAAATGAGCTGAGAGTACACATGTAGTTATTTCCATTTTGGCCCCTGGGAATCTCTTCTGATGATTTCTTTCTTGGCTTTGTGCCTTGGCTAGGACTCGTCAGGATGTCAGAGAGCTAAGTTTCACAAGACCCAGTAACACAGTCAACCACAATTGGTTGTGCAGCATGTATACTGCACAAGGGTGCCAGGCTGAGATAGTGGGTGGGAGTTGTTATGGAATCCATTTGATTGGGTCCAAGGATAAAGGCATTCCTTTTTTCTTTGATCAAAGGCCTTCCTTGCTAAGTCATCTGAGTGCCTCCCCATGGGTATCTTTCCAGAGTGTGTAGCTTTCTCCAACTCACCCAAACGTACTGTTCCAGATATTCCACAGAATTAATGACAGTAAAGGGAAGAAAACTTTAGGCTCACCTTTTTTCAGACTCATTTTGAAAGCTGAACCATAAACCTGTCTATGTCTCCGTTATTAAGATAGACATTCTCCTTCCCATATGAATATTTGAATATATTTACAAGATACCAATCCTTCCATCTTTAACTATGCCCCTTTCAAGAAGATATAACTGTCCAGAACTCAAGAATCAGAAATCAGTGTTTCCCCCTATCTAGACTGGATGAAGCCAAGAGCACTGAGAAAAATGCTCAGCAAAATTATGGTTTTTAGAGAACCCATTGGCATCAAGATTTTGGGAAATTTCTTTTAAAAAAAATCAAGAGGAATTTGAAATGTTCTCCATAAAAATTATGCTTTGTTCAAAGGTAAAACTTTTTTTTTTTGAGATGGAGTTTTGCTTTTGTCACCCAGGCTGGAGTACAATGGCATGACCTCGGCTCACTGCAACGTCTGCCTCCTGGTTCAAGCGATTCTTCTGCCTCAGCCCCCTAAGTAGCTGGGATTACAGATGCCCACCACCACACCTGGCTAATTTTTTGTATTTTTAGTAGAGATGGGGTTTCACCATGTTGGCCAGGCTGGTCTCGAACTCCTGACCTCAGGTGATCCACACGCCTTGGCCTCCCAAAGTGCTGGGATTACAGGCGTGAACCACTGCGCCTGGCCAGGTAAAACAATTTTTATGCTGAACTTAGATTTGTGAAATAGGAAGATATGAGGGAAAGGATGGTCATGTAGGGAGAATGTTCTGCATTTCATATGTATTATGTCACTTAGTCCTCTAAATAATCCAAAGAGGTAGGTGCTTCCATCTCCACATTAGAGTTAAGGAATAAGTTTCAGAAAGATTAAATAAAGAGATGATCTAAATTTGCATGACGAAAATTGCATGACTCCAAATCCCATGCTCTTAACCAGTAAATTATGGTTTATATAAACTTATACAAAGTTAATTAGACTCATTAGAATACCCAATATTGATATTGAATATAACCATGAATCATCACTTACTTATTTACTTATTTTTTAGAAATGGGGGCCTTGCTCTGTTGTCCACATTAGAGTGCAGTGGTGTGATCCTAGCTCACTGAAACTTCAAACTCCTGGGCTCAAGCGTTCCTCCTGCGTTAGCCTCCCAAGTAGCTGGGACTAGAGGTGCATGCCACCATGCCTGGCTAATTTTTAAATTTTTTGTAGAGATGGGGGTCTGCCTATGTTGCCCAGGCTAGCATTTATTCTTTCATACAACATTAAGCAATAATTATGTACAAAGGACTGTGTTGAGACCCATATGACAGAACCATTCTAGAAAAGCAGTGGTGAGGCTGGGAACCATGGCTCCCAGCACTTTGGGAGATCAAGTCGGGAAGACTGCTTGAGTCCAGGAGTTTGAGACCAGCCTGGGCAACCTGGTTAGACTCCATCTCTAGACAGAATGTTTTTAAAATTAGCCAGGCATGGTGGTATGTACCTGTGGTCCCAGCTACCTGGGAGGCTGAGGTGGGAGGATCGCTTGAGCCATGATTATGCCACTAGCACTCCAGTCTGTCAATGGAGTGAAACTCTGTCTAAAAAAAAATATATATATATATATATGGCAGTGGCAGAGTTCTTTATAGAAATGGAGGTTGTCATTTCCTGACGTTCAAAAATTTATCTATTTAATTTTCTTTCTTAAGCTTTATTGTAGCTTAACCAATTTTGGAGATAAGATGTTATACATATTTATTATCTGCTATGTAATCCCTGGTTCCATACTAATTTCTTTCAAAAAAGCTTTACTATAAAGGTCTAGCTGGCCTATTTTGATATGAAGTATCATCTATTCATCCTACTTTTCATGATTTGTATAGATTTAGAACAGTGCTGTTTTACCTCCCTTGAGCTATGGATTTTATGGATGATATAATAAAGATAACCTCCTCCTCCTTTCAATCTCCCCAACACCCCTCCCCACATTCCAAGAAAATTCAAGGGACTAGCAGACATTCTTGGACTCCTTATGGACTGACAGATTCCAGGCTAAAAGCTCACATTTAGGCTCTTCGTATTTACTAAAAATGTATATCTTCAAGGTTTTCTCTGCCCTAACCAAACAGAACATCCACTCCCCCTAAAAATCATAGGACTAGAAGGAACTTTAAGGATAATTTAGTCTCACACTCATTTTACAGATTAAGAAAGTGAGGCTCCAGAGAAAGTCAATGACTTGACAACTTGGTCACAAACTAACAAGAGGCACAGCCTTGATTTCTTGGCCTCCATATTCTCCCTCTACCAGGTAACCCCTCGGGATCACAGTCTCTCCTCTGTGTTCCCTGAGGAAAATGAAAATTCAACATGTATTTGAGGCCAGAGTCACAATGGGCTTTTTATAAGAGGATTAAAAAAATTGTCAAATAAAGCAGAAGACACTGATTAAACACTGGGAAAATCTTCAAGGGAAATCTCCACGGTTTACAAATCATAACTTACTTTAACCATAACCATAGAGGGCTTTAAAGTGTATAGATATTTTGCAAATATTACATAAGAATATAGGGAATAATATAATGATATTCTATACTAAAGTATTCTTATCTAATCTATTTAGTATTTGCTACTACCATTTGCCAGAAAATTTAGGGTCATGTTCAAAAAAGTTAAGGTAATGTTTGAACAGTTAACTTTTTTACAGCAAGGGAAAAACCTAAATAACTAACCAGGTTAAATTCAGGCCATGAAATTAACAGAGTTAGAAATAATGAGTATACAACTGGTAGTCACAATAAAAACATAAACAAATTATTTCACAGAGTATACCACAATAAAGGCAACAACTTTCAATCTTACACAAAGGAAAAATAAATGTACCAACATACACAGAAATACGTATACATATATTTTGCATAGAGCTAATCTTTTCAGAGTGCTTACCATTTACAAAACAATGTATTAAATACTTTATATATTTTATGCCATTTCATCACCAGGAAAACCTTATTAGGTAGGTAGTATTATCCCTGGTTTGTAGAAAAGAAAATCAAAGTTCAGAGAATTTTGTAATAACGAATTTGCTCAAGTATACACAGTTAACAAGCTATAAAGTAAAATCTAACCTTGAACTCACACCTGTCTCAAAGCTTCAACTTCTATAATGTAACTCGGGTTGGCAAACTTACTTGAGAGAGCTCGACAGTATATATGTGATGCTTTGGGGCTATATGGTCTCTGCTGCAATTATTCAACTCTGTTTTTTTGTAATTTGAAAGCATCAACAATAAGACTTTCCTTTACAAACACACGTAACGGGCCACATGCTGCACCAAAGGTTTACTGGTCACAAATGGAAAAGCTTCTACTCTTGCCTATTTGACCAAGAAACTATTCCGCTACTTGTCCTGAACATGGCGCAATGCATAAATCATATTATAGATTAGTTCAGAAACCACTGTATAAGTGAACTCAAAGTAAAAATGAATTGCTCAATTAAAGTAAGAAAAAGAAGATGGAAAGCAGGAAAACAATTGCCCATTATTCTAACGCTCATCATTCCCAAACACATAATTCCTTTATGATTATAGAAAAATTACTTGTCCGATAAAAACCATTGTTCCACAGAGAGAAAATGCCCTTTCTTTATATAACATAATTGTACCAAGTAGCCCATAAAAAAAAAACCTTCTAAGTAATACGTGTAGATGGTAGAATGATTCCCTTTTCTTTAGTGAGCCATTGTTCCATAAGAATACCCACTTTATAAATGGAAAAGATTTGCCCACTCTCTTATGAATATTCATTAGGTTACATGCAAAATGACCTTTTCTACATCAGTTCAAATAAGGTTTATTAAACACCTATAGTTACCTAAACTCTGGCCATAGATGAGACCAACACCTAAACTAGTCTCAACACAGCAAGCACTGTAAGTGCATTAATGGCCATATACTCACAGACAGGGAGTGAATATTTAAATGCAAAGCAAAAGAAACAGAAGCACAGGCCTATGATGGGAGTAACAGACTCAAGGGGGACTGAAGAATGGAAAGCTAGTTTTTGCAGGTTCTGTGATCTGTGAAAACGCAGATTATCTGCCTGCCAAAATGATTGTTCTCAAGGAACAATTGAAACACGTGACTAAACAACTTGCAAATTATCATATAAATGTGACTTAGCAATAAATCAAATCCAATGTCTTGTCATTTGAAGAACCAAAGTATTTAACTTAATTTTACACAGTAGCAGAGAGCTGTTTTCAAAGCCTTTGCGTGACACAGATAAACAGCCGCAACCAATGTAATTTTGTTATTAGATGATCGCTATGGGCATGTTTTATCCCTGCAGGCATAATCAAAGCATTTCCAAGATGCAGGAGATACATTCAAGCGAACACTTAGATGAGAGAACCTAGAAACTACCCATTAGATATAAATTTTTTTTTAACCTTTCATACCTCATTATCTTCTGCTTCATGGAACTCTAAGGTGCTGCCTTCTCATTCCCAGCCTGCTCTTGTACCTGCACTGGCTTTTGTAAGATTCTGCAAGGCAGATATGGAAAACCTGAAGCAGGTACAGGCAACACTGAGCCAAAACCCAAGCAGGCAACACTGAGCCAAAACCCAAATGAAATTCAAAACCTTTAACAAAATGCTCGTACATTTCCATCTTACTTAGGCCGAACATGAAAATATTGAGTGACTCACACTACAATTTGTAAAAATTTCATAATTAAAATAAATTGGAAACCTCGACACTCACCCATTCCCATCTGGTTAGCATCAAGAGACTTGCTATTTCTTCTCCAAATGCAGACCTTTCGCAGCAATGGAAGAGAAGTCAGTTTGTGCTGAGAAGCCTGGCTCATACTGGGCAGCGTGTGATGCCATGGGGAGGTG
Organism: Trachypithecus francoisi; assembly: GCF_009764315.1. NCBI lineage: Eukaryota > Metazoa > Chordata > Mammalia > Primates > Cercopithecidae > Trachypithecus > Trachypithecus francoisi. The sequence continues at coordinate 23,475,323 of NW_022681457.1, read as the reverse complement.
TACCCTAAGCTTCATGGCATGCCTCCGATACTGTATTTTTCTCCATTCAGCTACATGTGATTTGTGACTTTTTTTTTTAAATTGGAACTTTCAATATTAAAATGTGGTTTGCTGGGGGAATACAGTGAACATTTTTCAGAATTTGGAACTTCAGTATGCTTTTTGGAGGGAGAAATTCTAATTACATGTCTCTTTGTCCAATGAGTGGATGTAAGAAATAAATTGCCAAAAAAGAGAATAGCAATCAATTTGGCTTCACTAATAAAATGGATTACTTGAGAAGATGCATGAAGACACGAAAAATTAAAACTTCTTAAAAGTACAGGCTTTGGAGTCATCTAGACTTGATCTATAAAACAGTAAGACTTTAAAAAAACTCTAACATTATACATGTCGAAGAAAACAATGTGTAAGGCATTAAGCACAGTGTGTAGAACATAAGTATTCAAAAAAGTAAAGGAATAAACCTATAAATTTCATTTCAATGTTCTCAAATGTAGCTACTTGGATGAGCTATCACTATAATTTCTATTTCAGAAAATAAATTCTTGAACTTCAAGTTTTAGAACTCTGTTACACATGTATCCCCTCTCAGCACAGATCATTTCTATCCTTTCCCTCCTACAAGCCAGGCTTGTAGCACTTCTTTAGTGGACTCACAAGTCTGGAGCTTGGACTCTAAGCCACTCCCACCAATCTCAAACGCTCAGTCTCTTCCAGAGGGCCTTCCAGTATACGTGTCTCTGCACCTATACATATTTTTTTTTGTAGAAATTTTATGAACTTCTTGAAGGCAAAGTTCATATTAGATGCTGTATTTGTCCTCTTAGCCTTAAGGCTGTATTAGGTTCCAAAAATGCTTAATGATGCATCACCATAGTAACTGCAGCTATGCTATACTTCCACCAACCAATGGATAATCCCCTCCAAGCATTCTATAAAAAGAGCTTTACTATCTAAAAATGGGAATAATAATACTAACATGGAATAGATATATTCAAAATGTGCAATATGAATTCCTCACACTATGCAAGGAACTTAAGAGTTTGGCATACCAGCCGGGTGCGGTGGCTCACGCCTATAATCCCAGCACTTTGGAAGGCCGAGGCGGGTGGATCATGAGGTCAGGAGATTGAGACCATCCTGGCTAACATGGTGAAACCCCGTCTCTACTAAAAATACAAAAAATTAGCCGGGCATGGTGGCGGGCATCTGTAGGCCCAGCTACTCAGGAGGCTGAAGCAGGAGAATGGCGTGAACCCAGGAGGTGGAGCTTTCACGGAGCCAAGATTGTGCCACTGCACTCCAGCCTAGGCGACTGAGCGAGACTCTCTCAGAAAAAAAAAAAAAAAAAGAGTTTGGCATACCATAAATGTAAAGAAAAAGATAAAAGTTGTTTAAAAAATACATATCTAAACAAGTAAACATAATAGAAACTTAGGAGTGATATTTCTTACCTCCTCCCCATTGCATTCAACAAAAAAGAGGCAGTCTCTGCAAGAACGTAACTTTAACTGCTACTTAATTTTTGATATGTTATTTCCTTAATTCAAATAACAATTCCCTCTCTTTGTTCAACATTGGATCAATTTAAATGATGAGTGTTTAACCTATACTTATATATATCAAACATAAAATACTTTAAAGTGACATAAAACTACTGAAATCAAAGCAACATAAACCCATGTAAAATAATGTGTTTCCAAGCAAGAACAAAAGAAAAGGTAAATTCTCTACAGACCAAGGCCTCATCCTTTATTTATAATTCTACATATGACATTTTGTAAAATATGCCAAAAAGAAACATGAAACAGAAACACGCTTTAAAAACTGACTGAATGCCAAAGCAGTGAACATAATATAAGATAGACTAAGTCATAAGACTACTAAAATGTATTAAAATACTTTGGAGTTAAATGTGTATACATAAATAGAAGCTTTTAATAAATGTTGAAAATATTTATTGTAGAAAATCAATCCTGATCATGAACACTGAAAAAGTAACTTACATATAACACATAAATATGTGTCCATTTATGAGACACATTGGTAGTTAATAACCTTTTTTAAAGTGAGTTTATATATTAGTTCAATAAAGTATACAGGACACATAAATTCCTAATGACTAGATATACTTGATTCACTTTCTAGAAAACTGCAATGGGGATTTTCAAGGGTTCCATTGTGGTGTTTGGAGCCTGGACAGTGGCGACTTCAAGTCAGTGTGGTAGAGATTAAGAAAATGATCAGGGTTGGCCAGTTCTACGCAGGAGATTAAAGCATACATATATTTATAATCTGGAGAAATAGATTTTAAAAATCAAGAAACTTCTAAAACAAAAGGAAAATTAATAAACTGCTCTGAAGAGTCTGAGGAGAAGCAGGCAGGATCCACAAATATCCAGGATGATTTCTGTAAGCTGCCGTGTCAATACAAGTTTGAGAAGCAGTATTCAAAAGATGACAGACAACTAAAAGCAATTCCAGCTGCAGAATGAAAGGAAACATAATATAGACAGACAGTTGTCACTACAGGGAATCTGTGACGCATCCATTTAGGAGCTATAGCATTTCCTCCAAATCAAAATAACAGAATCGAATACTAGGTAGTTTAGGACCCCCACAGGAATATCTTCAGAAATTATATTTTAAGCAAAAGAAAAGTTCTTGCTCAATAATTCTGACAGCATAGCCACGAATAAGGTTTGCTAGCTTAAATCAGGAATGCAGCAAATACTCTACTGTTGCAGTAGACATAACCTAATTTGCGTGTGCACTGCTGAAAATAAAAAGAAAGGCTATAATGTCATGTCTAACTCTTGAGTTAACAATTGCCTCCCTTAGGCAATAATACTTATGCAAGAATACCCCTATTATGTCTCAGTATTCCATTTTATTTAGATAAAAAGAAGTTCTGATTTTAAGAAATTTATTTTTTTAAGTCAAGCAAAAGCGTAAACTAAGAGTACTCTATTGCATGAAATTATATTGCCAACGTAGCAATGATTGCAAGAACCATTATGTTAACAAGGAAATGAGTGGTAATACACCCCAATGAATTTAAATTTGTAGGTTTAGATGAATGAGGCACCAAACACAACTAGCAAATGAAATAATTAAGGTATTATTTTACAATTTAGAAAAAGCAGCCTTTTGTTTATTACTATGAGTCCTTCATGATATTCTGCTTTCATCTCTAACAAAATGCTAAGTAGTCAGTTTTAAAAATTAACCAGAATAACCTAGTTCTAAAGTAAATAGTCTTCCCTTTTTATTATGGTGAAGTCACAAGTAACAACAATAATGATAATAAATGTCCCAGAGGTTTACTTCTCAATTAAAATTCTGAAAGAAGAGAATACTGCATGAACAGTGTTGAGAATCTTGGCAGTGAAACTACTGGTATATCTTTGACAGTCTGATTAAACTGCTCCACTTTTCAAAAACATCATAAGGACAATTCAAACTACAGTGCACATGAAAGGAAATTGTAGGGGTTTGCTTCTAATGTACAATTGCCTTGCACATGCATATGTGCCCTCGCTCTCTTAAGAAAAATGCCTTGGCTTACCATTGTTTAAACCTTTAAAACCACATTCTGCACCAACACTAAAACAGCATCAGACTGCATTCCAAAAGAAGCACAGATCACACAGGCAGTGGAAATCTTACCTGGGAAACCCCCCTGGACCATTGCTGTGTTCCCTTCAGAGTATCTGCATTCCTGACAAATATCCAATGCTGGACGCAGCTCAGATCCTCAGCACAGACTCCTCTCTCTTCGGACGACCTTGGGCCTATTTTTTTTTTTCTCTCTCTCTTTCTCTCAGATTTTGTTCTCTGTAAGGGCAACCTGTCAATCTATTATATCAGGAAAAGCAATCAATTAAGCTAATTTCAAGCTAGTCCTCAAGCTAAACAGTCACCTCTGTCAGCAGGTAAAAGCTGCTTGGAAAACTATGCCGGAGAAGCAAAATCCCTGGTTTCCCACATCTGACCCTCGGATGCTTCACGCTGCTGACTGTGACACTCAGTTACCCTGCTCGCCTCAGGATGATAGCTCTATTTCAGAACAGGAGGCATTATAATCGCAACCATTTATTGTGGCCAGCTTCAATTGATACCATTTTAATGACCCAGCTTTCCTGCTGAGAAACGGTTCATCGCATTAGTTACATCTTTCAAATGCAAATTAAAAGGAAACAGCAGTTGATTTTAGCCTGTCCAAACTGAGGGGAACAGTCATCAACTTGCTCTCTCCTTAATGCTCCCAGCATTGAATCATGTTTATAACAAAGAAGCTGGTGAACCACATGGAACATGTGGTATCTCTCCCCTAGCGAGATTCATTTGTATCTCAGTAACATTCTAAACGTGCAGTAAAGATTCTATTTAAGCAGTCAAGCCTTCAACTTAGCTTTCAGAGGGGAGAAATACTAAAAAAAAACAAAACAAAACAATTGTAGCTTCAGAAAAGCCACTAGAAAAATGGTTGACATTTCTTAAATTTCACTCAAAATGCTACAGTGCAGTCCTCACCCTACCCTACCCCCACACACCTGAAAACCATTATTTAACCAATTACAATGACTTCAGAAGTATCTATCAATTATACCGTATAATCTTGCTTTGTAAAATGCAGAATAAAAAATCATCTATGTGATCACTGTATCATATGAGGAATACTTAAAAAGTCAAGAATACCCAAAGAAAACTCAAATGCTACTCAAAAGGTCTTAAACAATACAATTTTTAATTTACAGTTATAATAAATGCATCCAAATTATATCAAGCGCTGAAGCTGAGTTTTCAGAATAAAAAAACAACAAAAAGCCAGGTTCATCAGTTTTCTCCAATTACAGAGCTAAAATACAAATTCTACTTAGTTTACTTTTTTTTTTTTTTGAGACAGAGTCTTGCTCTGTTGCCCAGGCTGAAGTGCAGAGGCGTGATCTTGGCTCACTGCAACCTCCGCCTCCCTGGTTCAAGCAATTCTCCTGCCTCAGACTCCAAGTAGCTGGGATTACAGGCACGTGCCACCGTGCCCAGCTAATTTTTGTATTTTTAGTAGAGACGGAGTTTCACCATGTTGGCCAGGCTGGTCTTGAACTCTTCAGTTCAGGTGATCCGCCCGCCTCGGCCTCCCAAAGTGCTAGGTTTACAGGCGTGAGCCACTGTGCCCAGCCTATTTTACTTAATTACAAAAAGCCCGAAAAGGGATGATAGTGTAGGAAATGAGAAAAATAATTTACATAAAACTAAAAAATGAAATCAGCCTTTATTTCTAACACTTTTCCGTCCTATTTTGCATCACCAAAAACAAACAAACAAACAAAAAAAGAGAACAAACACACTAAAATATTTGGTGAAATGAACATACAAATATTGTTAAGCACTGTTTGTTTGAAGTGAACATTCTTTTTTTTTTTTTTTGAGGCGGAGTCTCGCTCTGTCGCCCGGACTGGACTGCAGTGGCCGGATCTCAGCTCACTGCAAGCTCCGCCTCCCGGGTTTACGCCATTCTCCTGCCTCAGCCTCCCGAGTAGCTGGGACTACAGGCGCCCGCCACCTCACCCGGCTAGTTTTTGTATTTTTAGTAGAGACGGGGTTTCACCGTGTTAGCCAGGATGGTCTCGATCTCCTGACCTCGTGATCCGCCCGTCTCGGCCTCCAAAGTGCTGGATTACAGGCTTGAGCCACAGCGCCCGGCCTGAAGTGAACATTCTTAACATTTTTTTTTTTTTTTTTTTTTTTTTTTTGAGACGGAGTCTCGCTCTGTCGCCCAGGCTGGAGTGCAGTGGCCGGATCTCAGCTCACTGCAAGCTCCGCCTCCCGGGTTCACGCCATTCTCCTGCCTCAGCCTCCCGAGTAGCTGGGACTACAGGCGCCCACCACCTCGCCCGGCTAGTTTTTTTGTATTTTTTTTAGTAGAGACGGGGTTTCACCGTGTTAGTCAGGATGGTCTCGATCTCCTGACCTCGTGATCCGCCCGTCTCGGCCTCCCAAAGTGCTGGGATTACAGGCTTGAGCCACCGCGCCCGGCCTCTTAACATTCTTTAAATGCCTGGTAATAATTGCTGTTGATTGTAGTGACACCTATTGGTTAAGGTAGAGATCAACTACAGAGTCCACAACCATACAGAAAACAGACAAAATTTTAAACCAAAAGAACTACTAGTTGCTCAATAAATCTTAATTACAAGTTTGCTTATGTTAAAAACTGGCATAGCATATAGAGGAAGGCACTGGAAGGAAATGCCTACATGTGGCCCTGAACACCACATGAGAATCAGATTCTAGCCCTGGTTTAATTTAGTGGTTTGGGGCAAATTAATCACTCTCTGTCTCAGGCTCCTCAACATAAAATTAGACACCAAAGCTCTAAGGTTCTCAAATGCCATCATTGCCAAAAAAAACCACGTTGTTGTTGATTATTATATTTTTATTCCCTTGTTTATTTATTTATTTATTTATTTTTTAGGTGGAGTCTCGCTCTGTCACCTAAGCTGGAGTGCAGTGGCGTGATCTCGGCTCACCACAACCTCTACCTCCTGGGTCCAAGCGATTCTCTTGCCTCAACTCCCCAGTAGCTAGGATTACAGGCACGTGCCACCATACCCAGCTAATGTTTTGTATTTTTAGTAAAGATAGGTTTCACCATGTTGGTCAGGCTGGTTTTGAACTCTTGACCTCAAGTGATCTGCCTGCGTTGGTCTCCCAAAGTGCTGGGATTACAGGCATGAGCCACTGTGCCTGGCCCCTTCTTTGCTTTTTTGAGACAGAGTCTCACTCTGTTGCCTAGGCTAGAGTGCAGTAGTGTGAGCTTGGCTTACTACAGCCTCTGCCAGGTTCATGTGATTCTCCTGCCTCTGCCTCCTAAGTAGCCAGGATTACAGGCATATGTCCCCATACCTGGCTAATTTTTGTATTTTTAATAAAGACAGGGTTTCACCATGTTGACCAGGCTGGTCTCGAACTCTTGACCTCAAGTTATCCACCTGCCTTGGCCTCCCAAAGTGCTGGGATTACAGGTGTTAGCCACTGCAGCTGGCCTATTCACTTCTTGAAAGTAATTTACAACCTGATCTCTCTTCTTTAATGTAGATCCTTTTATAATAACTTTTAACTATCTCTTACACATGTGATTATTTAATTTAAAATTATATGTAACTTTGAAATATTTTTAACAGTTTTACTGAGTATAATTTGTACACTATAAAATTCACTCACTGTAAATGTACAATTCAATGATTTTTAGTAAATTTATGGAGTTGTGCAACCATCACAACTATTTGGTTTTAGAACCTTGCCACCACCCTCCAAAAATTCCATCAAGCCCAATCACAACCCCGGCCTGCTTTCTCTATATATAAATTTGTTTTTCATGGACAGTTTATGAAAATGGAACCATACAGTATGTAATGTTTTACAGCAGGCTTCCTTTAATTAGCATGATGAGAATGTAGCAGCACTGAAATCCTTTCTTATTGCTGAATAGTATTCCACTGCATGGATATACACTATGTATATCCTGTCACCAGTTGATGAACATTTGGCTTGTTTCCAGTTTTTGGCTATTATGAATAATGCTGCTACGAACTTCCAAGGAGTAGTGTTTGTGTGGACATATGTTTTCATTTCTTTTGGGTATATACCTAGAGTGAAATTGCTGGGTTGTATAGTAAGCCTATATGCAGCCTTTTAAAGAAACTGCTGGCTGGGCATGGTGGCTCACACCTGTAATCCTAGTACTTTGGGAGGCTGAGGTGGGCGGATCGCCTGATGTCAGGAGTTTGACCAGCCTGGCCAACATGGTGAAACCCTGTCTCGGCTGGGCGCGGTGGCTCAAGCCTGTAATCCCAGCACTTTGGGAGGCCGAGACGGGCAGATCACGAGGTCAGGAGATCGAGACCATCCTGGCTAATACGGTGAAACCCTGTCTCTACTTAAAAATACAAAAAACTAGCCAGGCGACGAGGCGGGCGCCTGTAGTCCCAGCTACTCGGGAGGCTGAGGCAGGAGAATGGCGTAAACCCGGGAGGCGGAGCTTGCAGTGAGCTGAGATCCGGCCACTGCACTCCAGCCTGGGTGGCAGAGCAAGACTCCGTCTCAAAAAAAAAAAAAAAAAGAAACCCTGTCTCTACTAAAAATACACAAATTAGCTGGGTGTGGTGGTGGGTGCCTGTAATCCTAGCTATTCAGGAGGCTGAGGCAGGAGAATAGCTTAAACCTGGGAGGCAGAGGTTGCTGTGAGCTGAGATCGTGCAACTGCACTCCAACCTGGATGACAGAGTGAGACTCCCTCTCAAAAAAAAGAAAAAGAGAAAGAAAAAGAAACTGCCAAACTGCTCTCCAAAATGGCTGGACCATTTCACATTCCCACCAGCAGTGTATGAGGGTTCCAATTGTACTGTCTATCATTTTGCATTAAATCATTCTAGTGAATGTGTAGTGATTTTAGTTTGCATTTTCCTAATTTTTCCTAATAACTAATGATATTGAGCATCTTTTTATTAGCAATTCAGATGTCTTTGTTGAAATATCATTTCAAGTTTTTGCCTATTTTCAAAAATTGAGTTAGTTGCTTTCTTATTATGAGCTGTAAGAAGAAATGTCTTTTTTCTTTCAAATAAGCATATTTTGTTATATAAAATTCAAGTAAATTAAATAAACTTGAAAGCACACATTTTTTCCTCAAACCTCCCCTCTCAAAGCAGTTTTATACATTCTTCTGTACTTTTTTCAATTAAAAAAAATACTAGGAATCCTACAAAGTTCAGCTTTGACATTAGAATTTGGTTAAAAACTGCTATTTGGCTTTGGCCTCCAGAAGGCCAAGTGGAAAGATACATCATTCATGGCACCACTGAAGCAGTGCAAGATCAATCATCTGGTGACAGCACGGTTTAAGCCTGTAATCCCAGCACTTTGGGAGGCCGAGACGGGCGGATCACGAGGTCAGGAGATCGAGACCATCCTGGCTAACACGGTGAAACACCGTCTCCACTAAAAAAAATACAAAAAAAAACTAGCCGGGCGAGGTGGCAGGCGCCTGTAGTCCCAGCTACTCGGGAGGCTGAGGCAGGAGAATGGCGTAAACCCGGGAGGCGGAGCTTGCAGTGAGCTGAGATCCGGCCACTGCACTCCAGCCTGGGCGACAGAGCGAGACTCCGTCTCAAAAAAAAAAAAAAAAAAAAAAAAAAGAATGAAAACAAAACTGTATTTATTAATGGCAATAATTCAAAGAAGACTGACATTTGGATTTACTGTTACTACTTAGGGTAGCCTTCTTGAAGTAACTTGGAGGTGAAAAATCTCTTTCAGTGACATATGTGGTTGCTATGCTGAAATTCTATCAATTAATTGAAGTAGAATGTTTATTACTACCAGAGTAAAATATTAAAATAATTAAAGAGAGGAGCTGTACCTTTTTATATTAAAATTTATTACAAAGTTAAGTAGGAAAATATGTTGACAGTTGATATGACTATTAAGAGAATTAACTTTTATTTATTTAATTAAATTAATTCATCCATTTATTTGTTGAGACAGAGTCTCACTCTGTTGCCCAGGCTAGAGTGCAGTGGCATGATCTCTGCTCACTGCAACTTCCAACTCCCCAGCTCAAGCGATTCTCAGGCTTCAGTCTATCGAATAGCTGGGACTACAGGTGTGTGCCACCACACCTGGCTAATTTTTGTACTTTTTGTAGAGATGGGGTTTCACCATGTTGGCCAGGCTGGTCTTGAACTCCTGATCTCAAGAGATCTACCTGCTTCAGCCTCCTAAAGTGCTGGGATTACAGGCATAAGCCATTGTGCCCGGCCGAAAATTAACTTTATAAACAACATTATACTCTTTGTGAGTCAACAACTGTTCATAAAACGTAAATGCTACAAGGCAGAATAATAGAGATTAAGTTATACTATAAGTTTGTTGGGAGTGTTTGGCAAACTAGCACTCATATTAAACAAAGTAAACTTTAAAAGCTATATTTTTAGTTTTTAGATTCCATCTGAACCATTAACTTTTCTCAATTTTCCTGTGTATTCTTCCTACGTACAGAGAAATGAAGTTAAAGTAAAATGTCAACCCTACAGCATCAAAATTCCATAGGAAATGTGCCAATTCATATTATACACAGTTGCTTCTATGGTATATCCACCTTTGATCCAGGGAAAATAAAGAGTAGGAAGAGAAAAAGTATTAGAGAAAAGTGAAGTACTACAAAATGCCTTTCTCTCCTAGTGATCTCCTTTGAAAGCGAAAATGTAATACTGTGAAGATGCAAAGGTGAGCAGAGAGAATCCAGCAGTAAACAGTGTTAGTAAAGTACTGGTCCTATTCAATCATGCTAAACTTAAAAAAACTGACTTCCAAAATTTAAATAAATTAAATAACAATTTTAGATAAAAGGATAACATGCTCTTATACTAGAATTTCTTTTTCTTTTTTCCTTTTTTTGAGATGAAGTCTCGCTCTGTTGCCAGGCTGGAGTACAGTGGCATGATCTTGGCTCACTGCAACCTCCACCTCCCAGGTTCAAGTGATCCTCCAGCCTCAGCTTCCCGAGTAGCTGGGACTACAGGCACATGCCACCGTGCCCAGCTGATTTTTTGTATTTTTAGTAGAGACGGAGTTTCACCATGTTGACCAGGATGGTCTCAATCTCTTGACCTTGTGATCCGCCCGTCTCAGCCTCCCAAAGTGCTGGGATTACAGGCGTGAACCACTGCGCCTGGCTAGAATTTCATTTTCTAATGGCAATATGTGGCACACATTGAAGAATTTTATATTACTACTGATAATAATAAAAAGTAGTAGCTAGCATTTCTGCTAGTATTTCTGGAGCACTTCCTATGTGCCACTTCTTATATAAACATGTATCTTCTAATCTCTCATAATACTGTGAAAAGGGTATTATTATTATTATAATCCCAGTCTTACAAATGAGGAAACTAATGGAAATAGATGCAACTTGCTCCAGCTCAAATGCCTACAAAAATTTAGAGGTTAAATGGCTTAGTCAAAGCAAATGATGTATTAAATACATAAATATATATTACTACAATTGCTATTAGTAAAAAATGCTGAAGTAAACATCTTTGTAGAAATATATATCTACATACACATATATTTACACAATGAATCCCTTAGGATATGAAGCTGAATTATTATGTCAAAGAATAAGCACATACATGCTGGGCACAGTGGCTCACGCCTGTAATCCCAGCACTTTGGGAGGCCGAGGCAGGTGGATCACCTGAGGTCAGGAGTTCGAGATCAGCCTAACCAACATGGTGGAACCACGTCTCTACTAAAAATATAAAAATTAGTCAGGCGTGGTGGTGGGTCTCTGTAATCCCAGCTACTTGGGAGGCTGAGGCAGAGAATTGCTTGAACCAGGAGGCGGAGGTTGCAGTGAGCCGAGGTCATCCCATTGCACTCCAGCATGGGCGACAAGAGCCAGACTCCGTCTCAAAAAAAAAAAAAAAAAAAGCACATAGAAACTTTTTATACATGCTGCCAAAGGGGTGTCCAAAAAGAGGTAAAGTGATTCCTATTCCTACCAACAGTATATAACAACTCCTGTTTTTCTACACCCACTCTAACAATGATGATTCATATTGTTAAAATATTAAGTGTCTCTGATAGGCCAAAAAAAACCCTGATTTTTATAGTTACACATTATTAGTGAGGGTGAACACAGACATTTTGTACTTGTTACCCAAATGTAACTTATTTTGTTAAATACTGCCTGATCTTTGCTTGTTTTTCCATTGTCCTCTGACTGTATATATATATGTGTGAGTGTATGTGTGTCTTTCTTCTGACTCTGTGTGTGTGAACACAAAGTTTTTAATTTTTATGTAAGAAAACACATGATTATTTTCCATTATTGTCTTGGTAATAATTTGAAAAGCTTTTCCCTGTACCAAGGTTATATTTTAAAAATACCTTATATAGACTTTTTATAGTATTTCTATGGTTTCAGTTTTTAGAATTACATGATTTTTTTTTTGAGATGGAGTCTTGCTCTGTCACCCAGGCTGGAGTGCAGTAGAATGATCTCAGCTCACTACAACCTTCGCCTCCCGGGTTCAAGCAATTCTCCTGCCTCAGCCTCCCAAGCAGCTGGGATTACAGGTGTCTGCCACCATGCTTGGCTAATTTTTTGTGTGTATTTAGTAGAGATGGTGTTTCACCAAGAATTACATGATTCTTTTGAAAACAATTTGTAATTTTCTTGAGAAGATCTCTACATTTTATCCCCAAATGAGTACACAGTCCATCATTTATTGAATAATCTATCTCATTTCTACTATTCAGAAAAATTTTTTGTGCTCTAAATTCTAAATAAACATCTGGGACTATTTCTACACCAATTTTTTAATGCAAATATTGAACTGATTTTATTACTGCAGTTAAAAAATTATTTGCTTATTTATTTGTTTGTTTGTTTGTTTATAACAGAGATGAGTTCTCACTATGTTGTCCAGGCTGGTCTTGGACTCCTGGGCACAAGTGATCCTCCTGCCTCGGCCTCCCAAAGTGCTAGAATTACAAGTGTGAGCCACCGCACATGGCCTATTACTGTTAGTTTTTTTTGTTTTTTTGTTTTTTATTTCAACTTTTATTTTAGATACAGGGGGTATATGTGCAGATTGGTTACATGAAAATATTGCATGATGCTGAGATTTGGCATATAGATCCCTGACACCCAGGTAGTAAGCATAGTACCAGATAGACAGTTTTTTGTTTTTTTTTTTTTAACACCCCACTGCTGTCTACTACTGCAACTTTAAACAATGTTTATAATCAGGAATTCTATTATAATACTAGCACTCTGGACAAAATAACTCTTCCTTGTCAGGGACTATACCTTGACACTCCTACCAATCAATGACAGTAGAATTCCCCATCCACTTAGACCAGGGGCCACTTGGCAAGGTGCAGAAACGGTTTTGGTTGTTATAACTGTGGTGAATGGGAGGGTATTACCAGCATCTCGTGGGAAAAGGCCTGGGATGCTGTTAAACATCCCACAATGAAAAGGACTGCCTCACAACCAAGAATTACTCACTTGGCAATGATTCAAGAAAGCAACAGTACCAAAATGGAGAAAGCATTCACATTCATGTCTGAAAGCTCCAGACTGACTTTGAAAAGCACCAGTTTAGAAGACATGCAGATACAAAAAAAGGCAAGTCCCTAGGCCGGGCGCGGTGGCTCACGCCTATAATCCTAGCACTTTGGGAGGCCGAGGCAGGCGGGTTATCTGAGGTTGGGAGTTTGAGACCAGCCTGACCAACATGGAGAAACCCTGTCTCTACTAAAAATACAAAATTAGCCAGGTGTGGCGGCACATGCCTGTAATCTCAGCTACTCAGGAGGCTGAGGCAGGAGAATCGCTGGAACTCAGGAGGCGGAGGCTGTGGTGAGCCGAGATCGTGCCATTGCACTCCAGCCTGGGCAACAAGAGCGACACTCTGTCTCAAAAAAAAAAAAAAGGCAAGTCCCTTATCATTATCTTTCTTTTCCAAAATTGCCTAGTATTTTATTTCTAAGTCAATTTTCAATCAAGTGCTTGTATTTTTTTTTAAAGCCTATTCCACCTAGCAAGCAGATGGATTTAAATTACCTTAAATTTACAGACGAATTTAGAAATAACTGAAATCTGTAATACACTTAGTTTTCCAATCAGGAAAATAGTATGGCACTCTACTTTTTTCCCAAAATCTTTAATAAAGTTTCACAGTTTTCTATAAGAAAGAAACTATACTGTAGTCCCAGCTACTCAGGAGGCTGAGGCGGGAGGATTGCTTGAGCTCAGGAGGTCAAGGCTGCGGTGAACCGAGATCATGCCACTGCACTCTAGCCTGGGCGACAGAATGAAATTCTGTCTCAAAACGAAAAAAGAAAGAAACTATAGGGATTGTTAACCAGTGGTCCTTAAATTCTTAAATGGGCTTCAAGACTCCCACAAAGCTGAAAAAATGATACATAAAAGGTTGTGTGTGTGTGTGTGTGTGCACCCATGCACATGGATGACAGTGTTTCTGTGTATTTGCATAGATTTTTCTGGGGAGTGAGTTTGTAGCTTTCACTGCAGTGTCATTGAATAAATGACTCAAAGCTATGAATCATTGCCATGACTTTTATGTTCCGAATTGCATTGTTCCTGGATATTTCCTATTTTTTGCAGTTATTGCTATTAGGAAATTTATATCACATTTCCTAAGTAGATAATACTGACAAGAAGATTTTAAAAGATGTATCATTTGGCCAGGCACGGGGTCTCATGCTACCTGTAATCCCATCACTTTGAAAGGAGGCCGAGTTGGGCAGATCACTTGAGCTCAGGAGTTTGAGACCAGCCTGGTCAACATGGTGAAACCCCATCTCTACTAAAAATACAAAAATTAGCTGGGTGTGGTGATGTGTGCCTGTAATCCCGGGTGGCTGAGGCACCAGAATTGCTTGAACCTGCAGGCAGAGGTTATACAGTGAGCCGAGATCACGCCACTGCACTCCAGCCTGGGCGACAGAGTGAGACCCTGTCTCAAAAAAAATAAAAGTACAATTCATATATAGCCTTACTTATTATAGCCAAAATACTTTTTAGGTTTTGAAGTTTTGAGACTGATAACTATATGACCATCTGTAAATAATAATTTAATTTGTTCTCTTCCTTCTGGCCTTTTTTGTTTTATGGTGGAAGAGGAGAGGAGGTGAGCTTAATGCATTGCTACATTCTTGAGGACAGTGAGGCTAGCAAGTATTCTGTTTCCTTCCAAACTTGAATACAGAATTTTTTTTGCAAGAAGGGGAGAGGTTTGGGATAGGTTTCCTACTCCACTGCATGGGAACACATGATAATTACTTTAAAAAAAATTAAAATATGTATATATATTTTATACGTGAAATGTATTTTAAATAAATACGAAGTGGAGTGACTGCTAATGAGTAGGGATTTGGGGGGAAGTGTGATGAAAATGTCCTAAATGTTCGAAAATTAATAGTGGTGATGGTTGAACAATTCTGAATATACTGACAGCCACTGAATTATGCATTTTAAGAAGGTGAATTATATGGTATGTGAATTATATCTCAATAAAGTTGTTTTTTTCTTAAGGTTATCCCTTCTAAGCTTAAAAATACTGTGACTCTGAGTAACCAAATTGATAACAAGCCACATTTCACATGGACTTAGCTAGCATCCTATTCTTAAAATAATTTAAATAAAACGGTAAGAATTAAAGTAAAACATGAAGATGCAAGGAATTGGTAATCTAAGTTTTTATTTGCATGGGGCAGTACACAGGTTAATTTTTTTTTTTTTTTTCAGACAGGGTGTCACTCTGTTGCCCAGGATGGAGTATAGTGGCACAATCATGGCTCACTGTAGCCCTGACCTCCCAGGGCCAACTGATCCTCCTGCTCCAGCCTCCTGAGTAGCTAGGATCACAGGCATCACCAACATAACCAGTTAATTCTTTCATTTTTTGAAGACAGGGTCTTATTATGTCGGCCAGGCCAGTCTGGAACTCCTGGGTTCAAGCAACCTACCAGCCTTGGCCTCACAAAGTGCTAGGATTACAGGAATGAGCCACCATGCCTGGCCACACAGGTTAATTTTACAATTATGCTTCATAATCCAAATATACTCTTTATACCAAACATTCCATTATGATATATGATGACCAGGTCTTTTCTGGGAAAAACAAAATTAAGGTAGAATAACAAAACACCTAAGAGAGCTTTTCTGAAATTAAAGTATAAAGGAAGGCTTTAGGATTCCTACAGTGTAGGGTTCCATTCATATCTCTGCTAGATCCTTAAAAGCCAGTGGCAGCAAACAAGTCAATTATACTGACTTTCTAGGACCTTATCTGCATAGACAGAGACATGTCTATAGTGTGGTTCTCATTGTTTCTTTATGACTACTCTCTTACATGTTACAAAAAGTCATTCCAAAATCTTCTGCTCCCCATAGTTTAAAAACGTCACTGAAAGAATGACGTTTGCAGGTTAGAAAGACCTGGCTGTTGTAAAAGCATTTAACCTCTGGGATCAAAGTATTCAAAGCAGGGCTTTCTGGGGATAGACACTTCTTTCTCAGGAGACTGAAGCGTTTAGATAAGGTGGGAAATGGCATGTGGGGAAAGAGAAGTCAAGCTGTTCTGCACAGAATGCTCTGAAACTAGGTGGATGGTGCAGTTTGGCAGAAAGAGTATCTCTGAAGCACCACAAGCAAACCTGCATTTTCATCACATCCCCACTGTTGACTATCCGAGGCATATACCCTCTGCCATTAATTTGGCCAAATACTGGGTTTGTTTAACGTCCCGGGCCAAAACAGAGAGGGTCACTAGCCTCATGGAACTTAGAGGGTTAAGCGGGGAAGACAGATATTAATCTAGTAAGTATACTAACATGATATTTTGTTAACTGCTATAAAAGAAAAATGCAGGAATCTATATTGAACTAAGGAGTCAGGCAAGGTTTTCCAAAGGAGGTGACACAAAGCTGAAATCAGCAGAAGGTATAATACCTTCTTCAAAGGCTCTTCTGTATGTCCAATGAGAATGCATTCAAAAAGTTGGGGAGAATGTACGGCACACAGTTGGGTACTCAAGGGACTGTGATTATCATCATGTAATTATTAAAACTGGTGATAAAAATGTAAAGGGCCGGGCGCGGTGGCTCACGCCTGTAATCCCAGCACTCTGGAAGGCTAAGGCAGGCAGATCACCTGAGGTCGGGAGTTTGAGACCAGCCTGGCCAACATGATGAAACCCCAACTCTACTAAAAACACAAAATTAGCCGGGCGTGGTGGCGCATACCTGTAATCCCAGCTACTCGGGAGGCTGAGGCAGGACAATCGCTTGAACCCAGGAGGCGGAGGTTGCAGTGAGCCGAGATCTGGCCATTTCACTCCAGCTTGGGCAACAAGAGCGAAACTCCATCTCAACAACAACAACAACAACAACAACAAAATACAAAAATTAGCCAGGTGCAGTAGCATACGCCTGTAATCCCACCTACTCAGGAGGCTGAAGCAGGAGAATTGCTTGAACCCAGGAGGCAGAGGTTGCAGTAAGCCGAGATTAGGCCATTGCACTCCAGCCTGGGCGACAGAGCAAGACTCCATCTCAAAAAAAAAAAAAAGTAAAGGAACAACTACAAATCCGAAAAAGACTGGGAATGAAGATTCATGTATGTTTGTTGATCCACTGTCAGGAAGACAGATAACAAACGGAAGAGAAGTTTCATTCTAGGGTTGGGGGATGGAAGTGCTGGTAATGGCTTTAGACAAAACTGGGACTAGAAGGTAAAAGGTCTGCCTTGGAGAAGACATAACATTTTATTTTGGTTAGAAAAGTGAAAGTGCTAGTGGAAAAAAGACATGACATCTTCCCAAGAGCCAACTGAAAATTTGGGTCACAAGAGCAAAGAAGGAATACAGTTAGAAACCAAGACTTTCAGGTCACCACATAACAGTCAACTGATCTCTTTATGCTCTCAGTGATCTTGAATTCTTTTTATCCTTTTGAGATGTAGTCTCACTTTGTTGCCCAGGTGGAGTGCAGTGGCATGATCTCGGCTCACTGCAACCTCTGCCTCTCGGGTTCAAGTGATCAAGCGATTCTTCTGCCTCAGCCTCCCAAATAGTTGGGATTACAGAAGCCCGCCACTATGCCCAGTTAATTTGTTGTATTTTTAGTAGAGATGGGGTTTCACCATGTTGGCCAGGCTGGTCTTGCACTTCTGACCTTGTGATTCGCCCGCTTCAGCCTCCCAAAGTGCTGGGATTACAGGCATGAGCCACCGCCTGGCCAATCTTGAATTCTTGACAAAACAATCTGATTTTAATTCCAGGTATGAAAGGCCATTTCCTCAAAGTAAGTCAAAAGTTCCTGCACCATCAATACATACCTTTGACAAATCCTGCAACCTTTGATAATGGTAGTTTTGCCAAGAGCTAGGCACTGATGGAGTACATTGTTTCTTGATTTTTTTCATACTTCTCAATTAATGGTCATAAGACTTCTTATGATAATTAGACACCAGAATGTCATAAAATATGTTCAACTATGCAAGGTAAGTGATCTAAAATATAAATGCCCATTACACACCACACTCTCTATATTGGTTGTAACATTTAAGTTTCATAATAATCTGAACGATAATTACTATGCTTATTATTTTGGGGGGCGGGGGAGGGGATAGAGCCTTCCTCTGTTGCCCAGGCTGGAGTGCAGTGGCACGATCTCGGCTCACTGCAACCTCCGCTTCCAGGTTCAAGAGAGTCTTGTGCCTCAGCCTCCTGACTAGTTGGGACTTTAAAGTCATTCCATGACTTTAAAGACCATTTTGATCAGTGGTTTTGGTTTTCAGAGTGTAGTCTCTGGATCGGAAGTGTGATACCAGCATCACCTGGAAACTAATTCTAAATGCAAATGATCAGGTCCAGGCTTAAGGAATCAGAAATGGCCTGTGCTGTGTGTGTGTGTTGGGGGGGGGTGGAGGGGGGGCGCGCAGGGAATGACCACGACTATCAATTACTGTTTTCACAAGCTTTCTGGAATCTTCTGAGGCACACTGAAGTTTGAAAGCCTTGGATCTAAATTAGTGTTTTTCATAATGCAGGTTGTGACTTGTTTGTTAGTCATAAAATATACTGAGTTGCAACCAACGTTTAAAAACATGAAATAGGATAAAATAAAAAAGAATAAAATTCACACATTATAAAGGTAAGTAATATTTCATAAAACTTTTGTTTCAATTATACGTGCATGTTCGTGTGTGTGTGCATCTACATTGGTTAAGTAAAGTGTATTTTACTGTGGGTCACAGTCTCAGGCTCAAAAAAGCCCTCATCTATATGATGACTATATGAGCCAGATCTTTGCAGTGTGGTTCCTTCTTCATTTAGGTTTCATTTTGGAGACAGAGTCTCACTCTGTCATTCAGCCTGGAATGCAGTGGCATGATTTCGGCTCACTGAAGCTTCTACCTCGCAGGCTCAAGCGATCCTCTCACCTCAGCCTTCCAAGTGGGTGGGACTACAGATGCTCACCACCACACCCAGTTAATTTCTTGTAACTTTTGTAGAGATAGGTTTTGCCATATTGCCCAGGCTGGTCTTGAACTCCTGGACTCAAGTGATCCACCTGCCTTAGCCTCCCAAAGTGCTGGGATCACAGGCATGAGCCACGGTAGCCAGCCTATTTGGACCTTTCTTTTTTTTTTTTTGAGACGGAGTCTTGCTCTGTCACCCAAGCTGGAGTGCACTGGCCAGATCTCAGCTCACTGCAAGCTCCGTCTCCCGGGTTCACGCCATTCTCCTGCCTCAGCCTCCTGAGTAGCTGGGACTACAGGCGCCCGCCACCTCGCCCGGCTAGTTTTTTGTATTTTTTAGTAGAGACAGGGTTTCACCATGTTAGCCAGGATGGTCTCAATCTCCTGACCTTGTGATCCGCCCGCCTCGGCCTCCCAAAGTGCTGGGATTACAGGCTTGAGCCACCGCGCCCGGCCCCATGTTTTGTTTTTATTTTTTATTTTTGTTTTAAAATTTATTTTTAACATAATTTTTAAATTTTATTATTTTATTTCATTCAGAGACCTTATCACTATTTAAACTGATTGTTTATAATCTTTCTCCCTACCAGAATCTAAGCTAATGAGAGCAACGGACATGTTCCCCGCCATATTCTCAACACCTAGAACAGTGTCTCCCCACGCATAACATCCAACTCAATAAACACTTCTTATCTGAATAAACTTTATAAATAAGTAACTAGTAAAGCCAGCTCTTAACATGCTTTAGACTAGTGTGTGATGGCTCACGCCTATAATCCCAGCACTTTGGGAAGGATAGTGTGAGTCCAGCAGTCTGAGGCCAGCTGGGCAAAATAGCAAGATTCCATCTCTACGAAAAAATTAAAAAATTAGGCTGAGCGTGGTGGCTCACACCCATAATCCCAGCACTTTGGGAGGTCGAAGTGGGTGGATCACCTGAGGTCAGGAGTTTGAGATCAGCCTGACCAACATGGAGAAGAAACCCCGTCTCTACTAAAAATACAAAATTAGTGGTGGCACATTCCTATAATCCTAGCTACTCGGGAGGCTGAGGCAGGAGAATCGCTTGAACCTGGGAGGCTGAGGATGCAGTGAGCCGAGATGGTGCTGCTGCACTACAGCCTGGGCAACAAGAGTGAAACTCTGTCTCAAAAAAAAAACAAAAAAAAAGTTAGCCAGCCAGGCCTGGTGGCCCACACTTGTGGTACCAGCTACTTGGAAAACTGAGGTTTCAGTGAGCCATGATTGTGCCACTGCACTCCAGTCTGGATGACAGAGCAAGACCCCATCTCGAAAACCCCCCAAAAACCATGTGTATCTCATCCCTGGATCTCTCTAATAAAATCAGCACTTCTCTGTAGGCCGACAGCTTACATTGCAGCCATCTGCTGCAGAATCATGGTCCTTGGGAAAGTTACAGAGCCATACTTTCATCACTGTAAAAACAAAGGCTTAGTCTTCGGACAAGAATCTGATAAAACAGCAACCCCAAATACTTTTAGTTTAGAACAGATGAGCAGAGTGTTCATTTAATATGAGTCAAAGAACAAAGAAAAACCCATGGGATCTATTTCAAAAGGAAATACAGGAAGGCCAGAGGCTTCAGGTTCACGTGCATTTCAAATGTGAATTATCTAACAAATATCTCCATACAGTTCAAACTCTTCTGGAGAAGGTTAACAGTAAATTTAATAGGGTATAAAATGGGGACTGTACACTGGGAAGGAAAAAAATTGGGAAGCAAAATGAATGAAGAGAAAAGTAATATACACAGCCAAAATAGGTCTGCTGGAGAATCTATGAAATGTATAATATTATAGCTCAAGAATGGCTCAATATTAGAAGTCTTTTTCTGCATTTGAGGTAAATTAGTGTCCTTCCTGACCCTACTGCTGCCGTGTATATGTGCCTGTGCATATGAGCTTGTAACTTTGGGGAGGACACTGCTGAGTCTGCCTATTTTAGGCATAAAAGTGATATTTAAGAAAGAACCCCAAATTACTCTGTACCTATTTTTTTTTTTAAGAGACGGGGTTTCACCATGTTGGTCAGGCTAGTCTTGAACTCCTGACCTCAGGTAAGCTGTCTACCTCAGCCTCCCAAAGTGCTGGAATTACAGGCATGAGCCACTGTGCCCAGCTCTACCTATTTCTGCAATCATAATGAGTTTTAAGTAACAGCAAGTGTCGATCATGTTACAGGTTTTGGAGTAAGAGTACATGGGTTTGAACCCCATTTCTACTATTTGTTAGCTGTCTAACTTTAGACACATTCTTTAATTTCTCTGAGCTTTTATTTGTATAATTAGAACCTCACAAAATTAGTATGTTGACTGAGTTAATAACACACATAAAGGCTTTAAAACAATGCCTGGTACATGGTAAACCAGAGCATTTAGTAGGTATCACATTGCCTATACTAAGCTCTTCAAAAGCTTTTCCTCCTCTAATTGTTGCAACAATGATATGAGGCAGGTTATAAGATATTCGCTCACCCCCACATAGATAAGCAAGTGTGAACCATGAAGAAGTTAAATAACTTGTCCAAAAACTCACAACTAGCAAGTAATGGAACTAGGATTAGAACATAATCTTAGGTGCACACCTCAACAAATACTGGCCTTCTAGGAAACCAGAATGTACGGAGTAATCAACAACTGAGCTCCATTCTGTGGCAGTTGCCCTGATATCTATATCAGAACAAGGAAATATATTACACATGTGCACATACATATCAACTTTATATACCATGTGTAGCTCTCCAAAAAGAGACTGAGAACTAAAGCCCACAGTACACTTATCACAGTTTGTTCCCATGCCTTTGCATTATCCCTTCCAGGGTGGTGGCTCAATCAAGACAAAAGGAGCGATGTGTTACTCATTCCATCGCAGACTCACTTAACACTGTTACTAAAAAGCAGATGGTATTCAAAAAAGATTTATT
Organism: Trachypithecus francoisi; assembly: GCF_009764315.1. Taxonomy (NCBI): domain Eukaryota; kingdom Metazoa; phylum Chordata; class Mammalia; order Primates; family Cercopithecidae; genus Trachypithecus; species Trachypithecus francoisi. The sequence goes on along the minus strand of NW_022681457.1, from coordinate 23,453,293 downwards.
GAATGCATGAAGAAAATGACACAAGAAAGGGCTTCATAAAATTGCAAAGTACAATTCAAGTTTTTATAACATCAACTTAATTATTATAAAGTTACATTTATTTTATATTTTATTTCTATTTATATATTTGTTATTTATTAAGAAAAATATAAATAATTATTATAACCATAATAGGAGCTATAATACTTATCAAAGACTCACTATATGGCAGGCTAACGGCCATATTGCTTTATTTTAACCCTCATTATAACCCTATGAAGTAGGTATCATTATTGCACCCTTTTTATAGAAGAGGGGGGCATATTTAAGGTCACACTCTAGGAACTGCTACAGTAAGAATTTTGACTCAATTTTGATATTGAATTCCTTTTCCATATTGTAGAAGGGAAAACATTCTGTTAAGGAAACATATGTTTCACATATCATAAAATTCACCAATTTACAATGTATAAGGCAGTGATTTTAGTATATTCACAAACTGTATAACCATCACCACTATCTAATCTTAGAACATTTCATCACCTCCAAAAGAAATCTGGTATACATTAGCAATAGTATACACTATACAGACATAAAAGAAATGCAAATTATTTTAAGTAAAGCCACAGTTAAATATATATATGAATGGATATTTGACTACTCTAATACAAAAGAAAATCGTGAGATGAATTTTAAAGGACAAAATACAAGTTGGTGGGCCTTCTGTGATTCTGCATTAGCAACATCACTTTGAGTAAGGCAAGTAATCAATAACTGAAATCTACATCCAACCCAGATAATTATGGGTCAAATTCTAATTTCAACGACTAGGGACATTTTTGTATTCACAACCAAACAATAAGATTAGAAGGAAATACAGGAAAAATAGTGTACAATATAGCTTCCTTCAATATTCCCTTTCTCAGTGTCAAAGGGAAAAGCTGAGGAAATGACGCCACAAAAGCTTCAAAGGTATAGATTTGCTTTTTCAGCATACGTTCATGCATATTTTTGAAGAACTCACAGCCATATATTTGATAATTTACAACAGTTGTTAAAACATAATTTAATAAGTTCTGCATCTACCCTAAATAGTGAAAAGGCACTCACGGTGGGTAAAGGCACCTTCTTCTTCATTTTCATCACTGTCATCAGGTAGAGCTTTATAAGGAGGAGGGAGTTTCATCGGCGGTGGGGCAGTTCCTTGCCTCTGAAGATGCAAAATTTGAGAGAAGGGTTAAATGCTGTGTTTGTACAATGCTCTTCTTTCAACAACAAAAAGCATAAAAAGACAGTCTGGAAATATTTAGACCATACCCAACTTCATTCGTATCATGAGGATTGTAAAACAAACACAATGTATTCTTTTATGTTTATGTTATAATATAAAAGTGACTCTGTGATATAAACACACTAATGCAGAAAAATAGGAATTTAAAAGCAAGTTTTTAAGACTGTTGACCTACCTAAAAGAATGCTTTCCTTTCTCTAGTGAGAAAATCAGTTATTTGTATTTTATTTACATTGTGGAAGTGTAATTTTGTTATTAACCAGAAAATTCAAATGAAAGACATTTCTAAAATAAATATAAAAGTAAAAACTATCCATTGTATTAATTCTACAATGATTTAAACTTTTTCTTCAATTCTAGAAGTTACAGATTGTATTCTTTAAAAGACACGTGACAGACCAAGATTTTCTAACTGAAAATGTATTCATCTATAATTTATAGATGGTCAACACACACTTCAACATTTTCAAAAAGAAATATCTTCATGGTGAATAATTATATCTGCACAAATATTCATTCAATTCACAAATGAAATGATACAGCACATCAATATTTGGTTCATATACACAATTAAAGTAGAATTAAACTCTAGGATCAAATTACCTTCACAGAATGAAGACATTTTCTTGAACGATGGGAAAAATAAAACATGCCAAACTCAACGGTGAGACTCAAGCTGCTAAAAAGAATAGGAGCCGATATACCCAAGCACTTCACAAAAACCAAAATAACTGGATTATGCTGCAGGATTTCAATAAAGTACATTCAATTATGCTTTATATGACAAAACCACTAATGGCAGGATACACTTCAGTAAGTGGCCAATGAGTGGTCCATTACAGAAAGCAGGCATGTAATAAATTCCTCCAAAACAGAAAACACTATTTGAGAGTCATAAAGGAAAGCACACACCCTTATTTACTTAAGATAATGCCGAACCAAAGCGGAAACTATATACACTTGTAGAAAATGCAAAAATCTATAAAATGCAAGAGTGATGACCGAAGATGCCAAATACAAAATGCCTCTTAGGCAACAGGAGAATCCAGAAATGTGATCACTTTGTCTCTTTGATTCTTTTAAGTTGAAAAAAACTTAAAACTGAGTGAAATGAAGAGTAAAGGCAAATGAACTCTTTTCAGTAAACCTTTTCCTCAGAACCAGGATATTCTATATCAAAGACAATACTCAGAACAAAGACAGCCAGGTTTTAAAATAATATTGAGATGAATTCTCTTTAATGGAATTTTTTATATCTAAGGCAAAATTGTACAACTGATTTATTTAATTAGCTTCTACTGATATTCTTGAAAAAGAATACAGAATAAGCATGTCCTGGTCTCCTTATAGTCTGAATGTGGATTGCCAGATACTGCACATGAGAGAAGGGTGCGTACAGGGCCAGGCTCTCCCCAGGTATGGCAAAGACAGCCGGAGCAAGGGATGTACAACCAGACCAGGTGATTATGACCTTCAGGAGAGTAAAGCACAAAACAGACTCTGTGGTATCCTCAACTCTGAGAACAGTCCTGGGAACACAGTAGGCCTCCCTGAACGATTTGCTGAATGACTAAACAACTGGTTGTCACTCGTGCTGTTTGGGTTCCCTGACGTATTATTAACCTTAGAAAAATGTCAGAGATGCAAATAATTCTTGCTCAATATCATTGCATATTAATTGTGTCTGGTAGAGATGCAAATGATTTTAGTCCTGTAGAAAAGATCACTTCAAAGGTTACAGTTTTATTGCCCTGTAAGACATTAACCAGTTTTTTATCTAAATCGGAATCTTAAGCATTCTTTCTTTTAGCACTCTCTTCAATAGCACTTCACTCTCTTCAATTCTCTCTGCACCAGGCTTACCATCTTATTGGTTCCCTCATTAATGAGTTAAATAAATACCTGGCACCTGCACATTTTGCATAATTTTCAGTCATGTTTTTATTTTTTTCTTAAATTATACTTTGAACAGTTTTGGAGGTCCCACAGAGATGCTCAAGCAGACTCACCTACCAGAACCAATTAAATTGTGATGCCTCAGAGATGCAATTCATGAGCTGTTTAAGCCCATTTACATGATTTTTTGGCACCCACAGTTAATTCCAAGTGGCAACAGAACTTTGCTTTTTTGACAGTTTCTCTGATTTTTATTTCCAGTTCTATGATTTTGTTTCTGATATGAGACCAAGTTTGGTTCTGATACGTACTTGTAATTCCTCACTGATAGTAGAAATAAATGAAGTTTGGTTTTATGGTCTGACCATTTAGAGTTATTTGTTGGGATGAGAATCTATAATATATTGGTTCTATAAAGATCTATTCTCCATTGGTTGAGAGACAACAGAGAATGCATTTTTTAGTCTTTTTGTGTGCCTGTCTGTCTTTTTATACAAGACCATGTCTTGGGTCCACTGGAAAGAACAGCTCTTTGACAAAAAACCAGTAGGGTTTTGCATTCCTGTGTCTACATTCAACATATGGCTATAGTTGCAGGACAGAAGCTGAACACATTCTGTGTATCTGCACTGGAGAAAGAAAAGTCCTTACCTTTCATTTTGAGTGTGAAATATTTTCCTACCTTCAGAGCCTATTAATAAATTAGATGTAAATTTCTCAAAATAAGGAATCTCTTTCTGATTGCTTATAGAAATGAGCATTATTTAAATGTAATATTCCCAGAGTTTCCAGAAAATAGTTGACTAAAGTTACATTACTTTAAATGTACAAGCCTTTTAATAATAATTTTAAGAATCTCTTTTTCACAAAAACCACAAACTCAGAATCATTTTTATATAAGAATCCAAATTCACATAATCAAAGTTCATAACCTCTTGAAGAAAGAAAATATGTGAAATAACACTGAAGAAAACCTTAGAAAATAGCCAAGAGTTTTTAGGAACCTTCAGTTAATACTAGTATTTCTTTTTTGTTTTGAGACAGTGTCCCTCTGTCACCCATACTAGAGTGCAGTGGTGCCATCTCGGCTCACTGCAACCTCCGTCTCCTGGGTTCAAGCAATTCTCCTGCCTCAGCCTCCCAAGTAGCTGGGATTACAAGCTTGTACCACCACACCTGGCTAATTTTTATATTTCTGGAAGAGATGGGGTTTCACCATGTTGGTCAGGCTGGTCTTGAACTCCTGACAAATGATCTTCCCGCCTTGGCCTCCCAAAGTGCTGGGATTACAGGTGTGAGCCACTGTGCCTGGCCAATACTAGTGTTTCTATGAATCCTGATTGCCTATTCTTTCACTCTACATAATGCAAAACAGGTCAAAAAACAGTGAACTGAGGCAAACCAGAATAAAACTAGAGACTTATGCAAGATCTGCTCATTGGTTTTTTGTTTGTTTAGTTTTTAGTCACTCTCTGTTTTTCAAGTGAACGATCTCAAGCCAAACGTAGACCTCTGTTAGAAATGAGTTTCATAGTCACTCTCTGTTTTTCAAGTGAACGATCTCAAGCCAAACGTAGACCGCTGTTAGAAATGAGTTTCATAGTCACTCTCTGTTTTTCAAGTGAACGATCTCAAGCCAAACGTAGACCGCTGTTAGAAATGAGTTTCAGGTGATTTGCATTGTCAATGATTCTTGAGACCATGTCTTTCTTTTATACTAAGGAGAAAATAAGATACACAAAAAATCTTCTTCTAGTGATAATAATTTTTAAAGAGATAGATTAGTCACCTGGCTTCCTAACCTTGAAAAGAGTATGCTCTCAAAGCATGTTGGGCACATTTTTATTTTCATACTAATTACATTCTCTTTATTTCACTCCATGTGGCACCCTGATCTGAATGCCTCTTATGGTGAAGGTGCCTTGTCATTCCAGAATGTAGCAAAATGCTTGGCATCTAAGATGCAATTTCAGAGAAAAGTAATACCGTAAAAAGAGCATTCAGCAACCACTAAAAGGCCATCCTGTAATGAAGATGTAGAGTCTGATATGATTTCTCCTGTTGCCACATTAATGCAGTGGCTAGGTGTTTTTCTTTGTGACAAATAACTCAGTTGACTTTTGGTATTACAGGTTCCTACTGGGGTTTTTACTGAATGCAAATACCCTTGCCATGCACTGAAATTCAACTGGTTTAATGGAGCAGTCCAAAGTTGATAAGAATCACACACATACTTTTTTCTTTCCTGGGATCTTATGTGGAATTTTCCTGAACTGATTACATTATCTTGTTCCCAGATGTGGCTGGAGTAGCAACCAGTTCATTCACCTACGTGGTGTTCATTGTCTGTGTCTCCACAGAGTGTTACCTTGTACGTTTCCTTTTTGATGTTATATCCCCAGATTGTTGCACAGTAACTGGTTGACTATAGGTAACCAATAAACACTTGATGAATGTTCACATCTTTGCATCAACATATGAATTGACAAAATTCCAGCAATAGGGTAGATTAGGTATTCTGAAGAACCCTTCTTAACAACATAAAAATGATAGATTAAAGTTTAAACAGTGCTTTTGTTACATGTGACTGAAGTCAGAAACAACTATAAATCCCAAATCAGGAGGTCCAGTGGAGCACTGGAAGGTGACACTTGCCTGGAGGCCATCTGCCAACCCTTGGAAACCTAAAGCCAGAGATCTGTTTTGATTTTAGGATTCTTTACTCATTCAAGAAATATATATGATGCCAGGCAGTGTTCTGGGCAATAGAGGTAGAGTAATAATCCAACAGATGAGGTCCCTGCTCTCATGGAGCTCAAATTCCAGTCCCTTCCAAATGTCACATTTTGTGGGTTTCCATGTCTTGTCCCCAAATTACTTTAAAGTAACAGTTACTGGCCAGGCATGGTGGCTCACATCTATAATTCCAGCCCTTTGGGAGGCCAAGGCGGGCAGATCACCTGATGTCAGGACTTCAAGACCAGCCTGGCCAACATGGTGAAACCCCATCTTTACTAAAACAATACAAAAATTAGCCAGGTGTCGTGGTATGCACCTGTAGTCCCAGCTATTCAGGAGGCTAAGGCAGAAGATTTGCTTGAACCTGGGGGGTGGAGGTTGCAGTGAGCTGAGATTGCGCTACTGCACTCCAACCTGGGTGACAGAGTGAGACTCCATTTTGAAAAAATATAAAAAAATAAAAATAAAGTAGCAGTTACTGATTCTATCCTGTTTGCCTTGCCCCACTAGAAACGCAAATTGCAAGATGGTAGGAATTTTTTGTTTGTCTTTAACAACTTTAATTCAATATATTGAAGTATAATTGACATGTACAAAACTGCACACATTTAAAGGATACAATTTGAATCCATCACCACAATCAAGATAGTCAACATAACCATCATCCCTAAAAATCTGTTCATGTCTTTTTTAAATCCCTCCTTCCCACCTCTTCCCTTGACACCCCATCCCCAAGGAACCACTGATCTGTTTTCTCTCACTACAGATTGTATTGTCTTGACTTTTATATAATCATCCAGTATCTATACATTTTTATCTAATGAGAGATAAGGATTTAATGAGTCCCAAGTGCCCCCTTGAGGCCAAGAAAGATGGGAAGTTAGACTAAAAATATCACCCTCCCAAATTCCTATCCCTGAAAATAAAGGCTTGTTCCTCTAAAAGATTGACAAAGAATCCTCCAACTAATTACCTGCAATCTGTAGGGAAAAAGAAACACCTCTGCAAGCAATAACCACCGTCTTCTGGAATCTTATATATTACCTATGCTTATTAATAGGTGTTCCCCCAAAAAACCCACAACAGCCTGATCATATAACATGTGCCACTGCTAATCTGAATATAATCTTTGTGATTAAAATCTGAACTCAAAGACAGCAGCCAATCAGGTTAAACAGACAATCCTTTAATTTGGTAAACAACCTAACGACACTTTTCCTCATCTTTTGCAAAAACCCTTTCCTTAAATCCTCAAGGAGTCAGTGTCTTGATTGTTCCCCATGTACACGTGTGTAATTAAAGTTGTCCCATGGGTTCAATTCAGTTAGGACTTTTTTCCTAATGGGGTGAAATCTGTAGTAGATAAAGGTTTAAAAAAATAAACAAGCCAAAATATTGATCACAGAAGATTTATTTCCTGGCCTTGGTCTTAGCTTGAGGTGGAAGAGAAAAAGAAAAAGAGGAAAAAGGTGCACCTTAAGAACTCCATACAAGTGGCCAGGTGCGGTGGCTCGTGCCTGTAATCCCAGCACTTTGGGAGGCTGAGGCAGGTGGATCACCTGAGGTCAGGAGTTCGAGACCAGCCTGGCCAACATGGTAAAACCCTGTTTCTACTAAAAATACAAAAATTAGCTGGGCATGGTGGTGCACGCCTGTAATCCCAGCTACTCAGGAGGCTGAGGCAGGAGAATCCCTTGAACTCGGGAGGCGGAGGTTGCAGTGAGCAGAGATCACGCCACTGCACTCCAGCCTGGGTGACAGAGCAAGACCCTGTCTCAAAAAAAAAAAAAAAAAAAAAATTCCATACAAGTTTAGATTCACTAAAGTTAAAGACCTGACTTCATTTTATGTGTGTGGCTTAACAAATTCCAACCCAACATACCAGGCAAATACAAGAAGAAAGTCAACATGGTTTCAGTGATAGTGAGTATTAATCTGTTTTCAAGCTGTTAATAAAGACATATCCAAGATTGGGAAGAAAAAGAGGTTTAATGGACTTACATTTCCATGAGGCAGGAGAGATCTCACTATCACGAGAGTAGCACAGGAAAGACCCGCCCCCATGATTCAATTATCTCCCACCAGGTCCCTTCCACAACACGTGAGAATTCAAGATGAGATTTGGGTGGGGAGACAGCCAAACCATATCAGTGAGTGAAACAGATGTTTAAGGTATTACTAAACGCTGCCACATATTAATAAAAGGGCCAATTCCCCCAGGATGATATAAAAATTTTAAACTTGGATGCACTTAACAAATTAACTTGAAAACATGTGAAATAAAAACTAAAAATACACAAAAAACGACTAATTTTAGTATCAAAAGGGGGCAATCATTAGGTTATGCTAACAAAAAAAAAAATCAGTAAGTATAAGAAATCGGAATAACTCAAATAGTTAGTTTGATCTATCAACTTTTTATAAAAACCTGTACTCGGCCGGGCGTGGTGGCTCAAGCCTGTAATCCCAGCACTTTGGGAGGCCGAGACGGGCGGATCACGAGGTCAGGAGATCAAGACTATCCTGGCTAACATGGTGAAACCCTGTCTCTACTAAAAAATACAAAAAAAACTAGCCGGGCGAGGTGGCGGGCGCCTGTAGTCCCAGCTACTCGGGAGGCTGAGGCAGGAGAATGGCATGAACCCAGGAGGCAGAGCTTGCAGTGAGCCGAGATCTGGCCACTGCACTCCAGTCCGGGAGAGAGAGCGAGACTCCGCCTCAAAAAAAAAAAAAAAAAAAACCTGTACTCAATAACTAAATAATAGCTATCCTTTTTAATCACGAATATAACATTCATAATAACTACGTACTAGGCCATTAAAAACAAGTCTCAACCAACATCAAAGAATTAATATTACATAAACATCTCCGATTATAGCTAAATTAGAACATAAGAACAAAAAGATATTTAAAAATATTCATGTGGAAACTTCAGAATATATTTCTAAATACATTTTGGGTCAAAGAGAAATCACATTGGAGCGTAAAACAAAAACAAAAACAAACAAATAAAAAGCCCGTAGTACCAAAAAACAGAAATTCAATTTAAAATCTTAGAATGTAGTAAACAGGAACTTAGCAAAATTTAGGCTAGAGGCAGTGGCTCAAACCTATAACCCCAGCATTTTGGGACGCTAAGGTAGGCAGATTGCTTTAGCCCAGGAGTTTGAGATCAGCCTGGGCAACATGGCAAAACCTCATCCCTAAAAAAAATACAAAAAATTAGCTGGGCGTGATGGTGTGTGTCAGTGGTCTCAGCTACCTGGAAGGCTCAGATGGGAGGACTACTGGCAGTGAGGTTGCAGTGAGCCATGATTACCCCACTGCACTCCACCCTGGGAAACAGAGTAAGGCTGTGTCTTCAAAAAAAAAAGAAAGAAAGAAAAAGAAAGAAAAAATTTATAACCTTAAACGATTATTTTAGACAAGAAAGAAAGAAAATTAATAATCTCCACATTTAACTAAAGATTATTAAGGGGTGAAAAGGGGGAATGAATCCAAACAAAGAAGCAAGGCAATATAAAGATGAGAAAAAAATTAATTAGGCAGAAAAAAGATATAACAGATAAGATGAACACACTTCAAAAGGTAATTCTTCAGAAAAAAAATTAAATGAAAAATTACTTTCAAGATTAATCAAGAAAAAGATAAAGTAAATAATTACTTATTCTATTTTATTTTATTTTACTTTTTTATTTTTTATTTTTTTTGGGACGGAGTCTCGCTCTGTCACCCAGGCTGCAGTGCAGTGGCCGGATCTCAGCTCACTGCAAGCTCCGCCTCGCGGGTTTACGCCATTCTCCTGCCTCAGCCTCCCGAGTAGCTGGGACTACAGGCGCCCACCACCTCACCCGGCTAGTTTTTTGTATTTTTTAGTAGAGATGGGGTTTCACTGTGTTAGCCAGGATGGTCTCAATCTCCTGACCTTGTGATCCACCCATCTCAGCCTCCCAAAGTGCTGGGATTACAGGCTTGAGCCACCGCGCCTGGCCTTATTTTATTTTTCATTATTATTTGTTTTATTTTTTACTTTTTAAAAAATTTTTTGAGACAGGGTTTTGCCCTGTCCCCTAGGCTAGAGTGCAATCGTGTGACCAAGGCTCACTGCGGCCTTCCCTGGCTCAAGCGATCCTCCCACCTCAGCCTCCCAAGTAGCTGGGACTATAGGTGCACACCACCACACCTAGCTAATATTTTATATTTTGTAGAGACAGGGTCTTGCCAGATTGCCCAGGCTGGTCTTGGAACTTCTGAGCTAAAGCAATCCTCCTACTTACGCCTCCTAAAGTGCTGGAATTATAGGCATGAGTTACCAGGCCTGGCCATAATTCAGAATGAAAAAGAACCACTATGAATGGAGCAGAGATGATTAAAGTTAAGAGAAATGGCTGAGCGTGGTGGCTTAGGCCTGTAATCCTAGCACTGAGAGGCTGAGGTGTGCAGACTGCCTGAACTCAAGAGTTCAAGACCAGTCTGGGCAACATGGTAAGACCCGTCTCTACTAAAAGAAATATAAAAATTTAGCCAGGCATGGTGGCACATGCCTGTAATTCCAGCTCCTCGGGAGGCTGAGGCACAAGAATCACTTGAATCTGGGAGGTGGAGGTTGCAGAGGTTGCAGTGAACTGAGGTTGCACCACTTCACTCCAGCCTGAGTGACAGAGCAAAACTGTCTCCAAAAAAAAAAAAAAAGAATACACAAACAAGTTTATGCCAACAAATGTAAAAACTTAGGTGATATTAATATTCCTAGAAGAGTCAATGACCAAAAATGACTCTAGAAGAAATAGAAAATCAGAATGATTCAATAACTATTAAAGAACTAAATCAGTATTTTAAATTTTTCCCACATAGAAAACACAGGCCCATAATGGCTTTATAGGGTAGCTTGACTAAAGATTGAAGGAACTGATAATTTCTTTCTTTCTTTTATTTATTTATTTATTTATTTTTGAGACAGAGTCTCGCTCTGTCGCCCAGGCTGGAGTGCAGTGGTGCCATCTCGGCTCACTGCAACCTCCACCTCCCGGGTTCAAGGGATTCTCCTGCCTCGGCCTCTGGAGTAGCTGGGATTACAGGTGCATGCCACCACACCCAGCTAATTTTTGTATGTTTAATAGAGATGGGGCTTCACCATGTTGGTCAGGCTGGTCTTGAACTCCTGACCTTGTGATCTGTCTGTCTTGGCTTCCCAAAGTGCTAGGAATACAGGCATGAGCCACTGCGCCCGGCCAATAATTTCTTTTTTTATACAAACTCTCAGAGAACTTAAAAGAATACATGCTCCTACTAATCATTTTAGTAGTTTACCATAACCAAAGCCAGACTGGACAGTATATAAATGAAAATTTCTAGGCAAATCTCACTCATGACCATGGATGGAAAAACCCTAAAAGAAATATCAGCAATGAGCCAAAAAAAAAATCATGACCAAATAAATTGCATTCCAATAATTCAAGATTGGTTCAACATTCTGAAATCTATTAATATAATTTACTACATTAAGGGATTCAAGGAGAAAAAAATTTATACATGCACACATTTCTTTCACTGGGGATTAGTAATACATCTGGTTAAATTCAATGCCAGTGCCATTCATGGTAAAAATTCTTAGCAAAGTAGGAATGAAAGACAGTATTTCCTTAACCTGACTGAAGCCACCTTTGCAAAACTTATTAACAGTGAGAAAACTACTGCACTGAAAGAGATCTGACCTAACCAACTCCATCTTGCCTTTAACCTCCAATACCTTGGCCTACAATACCTTCATCCTTGTGCATAGGCCAAGCTGACCATAGAAGGAATTTAGTTTATTGTTAAACTTTGGAACAAAGATGGCAATAGCTCTTTTCCAAAACAAACCCCCAACTTGCCTGGGGGCCAGACCATCTTTGCAAAACCAACAAATTAGCCACAAGATTAGAAATTATGGTTTAGGAGTCATGCAGTCAGAAGCCACAAGATTTCTAACCTCCTCAGTTGCTTCCATGTATAATGTTACTATTATAAAAACTAGTATTTAAGGTATTTTCCAGACTCTGCATTCTGATAGATCAGCCAATGTACCCAGACTGGTAAGCTTATCTGGTCTTCTGCCTCACCTCCCCCAAGGAACTGACTCAGCGCAAGAGGACAGTTTTGGACTCCCTATGATTTCATCACCAGCCAAAGTAATCGCATTCCCTATTCCCTAGCCCCCAAACTATCTTTGAAAGAAGACCCTAACCTCCAAATTTTCAGGGAGGCTGATTATAGTAATAATAAAACTCCAGTCTCCCATTTAGTCAGCTCTGTATGCATTAAGCTCTTTCTCTACTGCAATTCCCCTGTCTTGATAAATCGACTGTATTTGGGCAGTGGGTAAGATGAACCCATCAGACAGTTACATGACAGATTATCTACAAATACCTATAGTACACATCATATTCAATGGTGAAATAGTAAAAGTGTTTCCTTAAATATCAGGAAGAAAAATGACAAGAATGTTAGCTGTCATTAGTTCTATTAAACACAGTGCTGGAGGTCTTAGCAGATACAATAAAATGAGAAAAAGAAAGATTGGAAAGGGAAAAAGAAAACTACCTTATTCCAAAGTGTTTATTATTTATTATATGTATAGAAAATCCAAAAATAAAAATCTACATAGAAAAAGAATTGAAGATTCATATTCTTACTAAAAATATCATGTATATATATGGAGCACACACACAAAGACACTAAAAGGCTCTATATGAAATGTTTAATAAGTTTATCTTTAGGTTGTAGGTTTATATTTTTATTTTTTTGTTTCACCATTATGGTTTTTCCAGTATTCTCCACTAGATTATTGTATGTTTTAAAAGAATAATGTTACAAGATGTCAAATAAATATATAAAAGTCAATTTTATGTCTACATACTAGAAACAGACAGAAAACACAATTTAAAGAGGTATCATTAAATAGCAAAATAAAATACCTAGGAATAAATCAAGATTTCAATATTTTTTTTTTAAAAATTATAGGCCGGGCGCAGCAGCTCACGCCTGTAATTTTAGCACTTTGGGAGGCCAAGGTGGGTGGATCATAAGGTCAAGTGTTCGAGACCATCCTGGCCAACATGGTGAAACCTTATCTCTACTAAAAATACAGAAATTAGCTGGGCATGGTGGCACATGCCTGTAATCCCAGCAACTTGGGAGGCTGAGGCAGGAGAATCCCTTGAACCTAGGAGGTGGAGGTTGCAGCGAGCCAAGATCGTGCCACTGCACTCTGGCCTGGCGACCGAGCGAGACTCTGTCTCACAAAAAAAAAAGAAAGAAAAGAAAGACAATTACAAAAATTAAAAGAAATAAAAGAATTTAATAAATTTAAAAAATCATATTAATGGTTTAAAAGTTTCAACATCCAAAAGATGTAACTTCTTTCTATGTTAATCCATAGATTCAACACAATTCCAACCAAAATCCCAAAAGAAACTTTCGTGGAATTTAATAATCTGATTCTAAATGGATACAGAAAAGAAAAATGATACAAATCATTAAGACATGTCTAAGAAGAAGAAACATATAAAAGAAAGTGCTCTATCGGGAAACAAGATTGATTACTAGGCTTTAATAATTGCATCAGTGCAGCATTTGTACTGGGATAGACAAGTTGATCAAATGGAACAAAGAGAAAGCTCAGAAACAGACTCCCCCTTGTAACCTGAGATACAGCAGAGTTGCACTGCAAATCAGTGGGTAAAGGAGGTCTATTTTAAAACAGTGGGACAGTAATTCCCCAAGAGAAGAATAAATTCTCTTGATGGGAAAAAATGAAAATTCATCCCTACTGGACACCACATCTTAAAATAGTTTTTAGGTCAACAGATTCTACTTCAATAGAGGTGGGCAAACAGGAATGGAGGATTAATTCTGATCGACAGGGAGGATAGTTTTCTCAGGAGAGATGACCTTTGATGTGGTCCTTGAAGAATGAAAAGGATTCTTATGGGAGAGCAATGTGGGAAATGGACTTCCAGGCGAGAGCAGCAAGATCAAAGTCTCAGTGTGAGAGGCACGTTCTGGGAATGGACAAACAACCAGCCTGTCTGAACAGGAAAGAAAGCTATAGACGTTGATGGCTGACTGACTGTTTATAGTATTTTTGCATCTACGCTGCACCACATTTCGGTCCTCCATCCTGGTAAGAACCAGTTATATTCGCAGGAAAAAAAATAAATAAATATAGTGCTTCTACAACACTGACGCTCATCAAAAAGCCACTTTTATTAGAGTTCAGATATGGAAAAAATAAAACCAAAAACATTTTTTAAAGCCTTGAGAAGTTCAAGTTACCTTTTCTTTCTTTTCTTGGGTGTCCTGGTTCTGGTTACTGGTGATTTTATTGGCCTTGTTATGTACATTAGGAATGACCTACGGTGACCAAAAAAAAAGGGTGGAGGGAAGAAAATGTTTAAATGACATAATCATCACATTTTTTTCTCTGACATTACAGAATGGAGAATTTTTTTCAATCATTACATTTCTTTTTTTCTTTCTTTTTTTTTTTGTCTGAGATGGAGATTCGCTCTTGTCGCCCAGGCTGGAGTGCAATGGCACGATCTCTGCTCACTGCAACCTCTGCCTCCTGGGTTCAAGAGCTTCTCCAGCTGACTAGCTGTGCCAAGAGGCACCTGCCACCATGCCCAGCTAATTTTTGTATTTTTTGTAGAGACAGAATTTCACCATGTTGGCCAGGCTGCTCTCGAACACCTGACCTCAGATGATCTGCCCGCCTCAGCCTCCCAAAGTGCTGGGATTACAGGCGTGAGCCACTGTGCCTGGCCTATCATTACATTCCTAAATGTATTTGTTTAAACAGGTAAAATCTTAACTTTGTAACTTCATCTAAAGGGTAAAAATATGAGTACAATTCAAAGCAAACAATAAAACTTGGAAAATCTGACAAGATACATAACTCTAAAATATTATAGTTATATATATGCCATCAGGGCATAAAAATGCAGGTTTCTGTATGTGGATCTAGAAGCTGAAGATGAAAAAGACTAAAAACAAGGTCACATACTAACTGTCATCCAAACATCACATTTTGCAAGATAGAGTTTTAGGGGTGATCTAATTAATAATCCAAGAACATAGGATAACACATTTGTTTGGTAGATTTACCTTATTCATCATTGTACCCCCAGTTCAAGTATGTTATCTCCCACACTGTGTGTACTCAATAAATATTCCACTATCACTATTAGCATAAGGATGAATTAACAAATCTATTCCCACCACTGAATAAGCTTAATGAGAGCAGAATTCAGTGTTATTTTTCACTATTTCTCTAGTGCTCAGAAATGGCCTAATACATAGTTGTACATAATAAATGTTTATAAATAAATGAACCAGTTTAATTTTATAAAAAGAGGCTCCTCAAAGAGCTAGCACAGATAATCTTGGCATAAAATCTGGTGAGAGACATGAAGATTAAAAGAAAAAAATAGACCAAGTACAGTGGCTCATATCTGTAATCCCAGCACTTTGAGAAGCCAAGGCAGGAGGTCGCTGGAGTCCAGGAGTTTGAGACCAGCCTGGGCAACAGAGGGAGACTCCATCTCTACAAAAATTTAAAAATTAGCTGGGTGTGGTGGCATGCGTCTATAATCTCAGCTACTTGTGGGGCTGAGGTCGAGGCTACAGTGAGCCACAGTTGCATCACTGAACACCAGCCTGGGTTACAGGGCAAGACCCTGATTCAAAAAATACATAAATAAATTAAAAAGAAAAAAAAAAACTCCTTGCTCAGAAAACTAAAAGACTGCCTGCCTAGTGATAATTAAAAACCAAAAGCCCATTTTCCCCTAAATGCAATTTAAGATTAAATTTTCATTTTTAATACAGAATGTAAATAAAGTTTAGAATAAATGAGAAAGTCTCAGAAATGTGTCATTTACATGAAAAACAACAGTAATGATACATTAACATATATACAGTGCTATGTGAAGAGGCACACTAGTACCTAATATTTCTACATCTGTTTAATACATATTACAACCTAAGTCATATTTCAAAGACCGGTGGGATTTACAGGCATGTGTTCCTTGTCCTGAAGAATCTTGAACAAAACACTTTGCCTCCCTGACAAGTCAGAAACTATCTGCCCACATTACTACTTTCTCCCATGGAAAAACTAGCTGATGCTAAATAGAAGCTTTGGGATGAGACAGAATGTCAGTTGCCACTATAATGTTTTTCTTTTTTTCTTTTTCTTTTTTTTTTTTTGTTGAGACAGTCTGGCTGTGTCGCCCAGACTGGAGTGCAGTGGCGCGATCTCAGCTCACTGCAACCTCCGTCTCCTGGGTTCAAGCAATTCTTGTGCCTCAGCCTCCCAAAAGTAGCTGGGATTACAAGTGTGTACCACCACATCCGGCTACTTTTTCTAGTTTTAATACAGACGGGGTTTCGCCATGTTGGCCAGGTTGGTCTCCAACTCCTGACTTCAAGTGATCCTCTCACCTTGGCCTCCCAAAGTGCTGGGATCATAGGCGTGAGGCACCACGTCTGGCCCATTGTTTTTCAAATAGCAGAAAAATGTTCTTCTGTACATATATCTTTAGCAAAATTTAGAAGACAAAATGCTCAATAAGACTCCACCTTTCAGGAAAACAGATGACTGTATTTCTTGTGAAAGTAAAAATATATTTATAGGCGATTAATATGCAAAATGTTCATGTGTCAAAAAAAGTAGGTACCCTTATGGAACAATGGTATTGGTAAGTACAACTGGAATATAGGAAGAAAGAAAGCAACACGTGATAAACATAATGAGCTGAAGATATGACCCAATTTCAAAAGGATTTTTTTTGTTTTTTTTTTTTTTTTTTTTTTTTTTTTTTGAGACGGAGTCTTGCTCTGCCACCCAGGCTGGAGTGCAGTGGCCGGATCTCAGCTCACTGCAAGCTCCGCCTCCCGGGTTTACGCCATTCTCCTGCCTCAGCCTCCCGAGTAGCTGGGACTACAGGCGCCCGCCTCGTCGCCCGGCTAGTTTTTTGTATTTTTAAGTAGAGACAGAGTTTCACTGTATTAGCCAGGATGGTCTCGATCTCCTGACCTCGTGATCCGCCCGTCTCGGCCTCCCAAAGTGCTGGGATTACAGGCTTGAGCCACCGCGCCCGGCCAGGATTTTTTAATATAAAATATATATATGATATTTCTGTGAAATGCAGTTATGTTATTAAGTGGAAAAAATTACCTTACAGAAAAACGTTCTATAGGCCTTACTCTCAAATGAATATTTGCCAAGTATATCCAAGTAGATACACACATTTTTCCAGAAGGCTGAAAACACGCTTGAGAAAATCAGGGTGAGAAGATTTAAAAGGTGTATCGGTGGCTGGGCGTGGTGGCTCACGCCTGTAATCTCAGCACTCTGGGAGGCCGAGGAAGGTGGATCATGAGGTCAGGAGTTTGAAACCAGCCTGACCAACATGGTGAAACCGTCTCTACTAAAAATACAAATATTAGCTGGGTGTGGTGATGCGTGCCTATAATCCTAGCTACTCAAGAGGCTTAGGCAGAAGAATCGCTTGAACCCGGGAGGCAGAGGTTGCAATGAGCCGAAATTATGCCACTGCACTCCAGCCTGGGCAACAGAGTGAGACCCTGTCTCAGAAAAAAAAAAAAAAAAGGTGTATTGGTGATGCTCCTAAGGCAGCTGATAATGCACACAGATAAAAACAACCACTCAATTCATAGTGCTGAGGAGAATGTTTATGTGACCAAGGTACTTATAGACATCAGGCCTTAGATGGACACATTAGAAAATGACTTATTTTGGGGGTTTTAAGGAAAGTTCAAAATTTAATGTAAACTAGATACAAATGATTAAGCATTGCCTATATTTTCTATTTCTGGATAATCAGTACTACTTGCAATAATAAGTAAACCAAAAACAGCACCATTTTACAAAGACATGAAACTTGATTCTCCTTTCATTTGCCTCATGCAATAATAATCGCTTTGCCCTGGCCAGTTGCAGTGGCTTATGCCTGTAATCCCAACACTTTGGGAGGCTGAGGCAGGAGGATTGCCTGGGCCTGGAGTTCAAGACCTTCCTGAGCAATAAGGGGAGACCCTGTCTGCAGGAAAAAATCAAAAACTAGCTGGGCATGGTGACGTACGCCTGTGGTCCCAGCCACGTGGAAGGTTGACCTTGGAAGATTGCTTGAGCCAAGGAGTTCGGGGTTTCAGCAAGCCATGATTGTGCCACTGCACTCAGCCTGGGGGACAGAATAAGATCCTGTCTCAAAAAAGAAATGTCACGTTGCCCTATAAACAAAGTTGAAAATGGAACAAGTCATGGACATAGTAATTAATATCATCAATGGGATATGCTCCCTTGGCTAGAACCACAGATAGTTCAATGCCTGATGAACTGAATATGCAATGTGGCAGTCTATTATACTACATAGGCAGTAAGTAACTTGAGCATGGTATGGTGTTGAAGAGATTTTCCTTGTTTGAATAATTGAAAGAAATTGCACTGTTTGTGTCATCCAAAAAAAACTTTCCACCTCAGCTCACTAGCAAAGGTTGGATTGAAAGCTTAGCCTTTTTGGCAGGGCATTCACAGCTGGCCACGCAAATGTATAATTTGATTGGCTCATTCTCATTCAAAATTATTGATTTGGAAGTATAATTTGGCAAACAACAATCTGGCCAATTTTCCTGTTGAACTAGGTTTCCAGAAATAAAAGCCATGGCCTCAACTACATTCTCAATATTATAAGAATTAAAAACTGGATTCTAAAAATTCTTATTGAATTTCAAATTTTATGAAAACAAGAGAACTTTATTCAGCTCACCTCTCTCAATTAGTCTTGATGGTGTAAACACGGTGCTAAGAATGGAAGGCACCACACTGCAAAATGCAGTGACACAGCAGAGGTGCCAATGCAGGCTGCAGCTCACTGTGCATAGGCAGGTTACAAGTATGCAAAATATTCCATCAACGCCCCCACCACTGGGATAGCCAACCATATACCCGCCCAGTTTGCCATATAAGTATTATTTTCTTTTTGCCTTGACATACAAAAGATTGGAATGCACTACAAAACTATATTGGAAAGCAAATAAATTTTTAAAATTTGCAGTTAGACGTGCATATGTAAGCCTGGGGAACAAAGTGAGACCCTGTCAAAAAACCAAAAAAAAATTCACCAGGTGTAGTGGCATGTACCTATAATGCCAGCTACTTGGGAGGCTAAGATAATAAGATTGCTTGAGCTCAGGAGATAAAGGCTGCAGCGAGCTATGATCATGCCACTGCACTCCAGGTTAGGTGACAGAATGGACTCTGTCCCCAGAAACAAACAAAAAAAAGAAGTGTATATGTTTTGAACAGCTGTCTTCCATTATAAAATGGAGAAAAAGAATATTGCTTCCGGTTTTAAGGGTGATGTTTCTGTTGCACATTGTAGTATAAAATCCACATCCTGCCACTGACATTTCATATCACAGTGCCAATTCCATACCACAGGAGTAATTAATTACAGAAGAAAAATTGTAGGTCAGGCGCAATGGCTCACACCTGAAATACCAGCACTTTGGGAGGCCAAGGTGGGCAGATCACTTGAGGCCAGGAGTTTGAGACCAGCCTAGCGAACAACGTGAAATCTTGTCTCTACTAAAAATACAAAAATTAGTGGGGCATAGTGACACATGCTTGCAATTCCAGCTATTTGGGAGACTAAAGCACAAGAATCACTTGAACTTGGGAGGCAGAGGTTGCAGTGAGCTGAGATCGTGCCACTGCACTCCAGACTGGGCAACAGAGCAAGACTCCTCTATCTCAAAAAAAAAGAAGAAAAAGAAAAATTTTATGATTAAATATTGCTATTTTTACATTTGGAATCTCTAACATTAGAACACACAACAGTACAACATGTCAACATGTTTTTATTTTTACATCCTTTAATAAATATACACAACATGTGATAGTATCTCTACAATGTTTTTACACCTGACCCTCTGTTCAAACTATTTCATAAACAAAGTAACTTGCTCAGAAAAGTAACTTGCCTCCAAGTTAGCAAAGCTGGTAAATAAGGAATCAAGAAATTGAAAACAGGTCTGTTTGATTCCAGGAGCAGTAACTTAAACCAATGCACACTGTAATGACTCCGATTTGACCAGAAGATCAAAACTGGAGGGGAAAAAAGGGAACTTCATAACTAAATTTTTATGAAGCTCATACTTTAACTATAGTTTGGGAACTACAATGAAAATATGTGGAAAATATTTAGAGGGCACAGCTTGGTCTGCAGGTATACAGAGTATTATTAAGCTTTTTGAAAATATGAACTAAAACTTACTCGTGGAGTGGATGACAAGCTCTGAACAACGAACACCACAGGGTTTCCTGCATTCTTAATGGCCTCAACTGCTTCGCTGTGTGAGGCATTCTGCAAATCTACTCCAGACACCTGAAACACAGGAGCAACTTACTTCAATTAGACCAGCATTAGATATTGCAGATACGTTAATTCAAAGTTCATGTGTATTACCTAGTTATGAGAACAACCAGAGTCTAAGGAGTTAGACCATAGTCACAAAAAAATAAGATTGGCCCATAAAAAGCTTGGCTATTTTAGGAGAATATGTTTAAGGAAAGTAACATTTCACCTTTAGAAAAGTAGATAAGTCAAATATATTAATAAAAACAGCCCTGGTTAAATATAATTATCCAAAACAGGTAGTTCGGTCAGTAACAGAACCTTAAGATGTCTGCCACCTCTGCCAGGAGCACAGTACATAATTCCGAGTGGGATAAAGGAGGCTGGGAATATCTATGGACTTTTATCATCTCTCCATTAAGCTGAGAGGCATAATATTTTAAGCAAATCGCCTGTTATCACAATTGAGTAGTTGAACATTTCTCAAATTATGTTTAAAAAGAAGTACCAAAAAAATCCACAAGTTCTTTTACTAAAACTATTTATGTGTTCAATAAATTTGAGTAAGTGTAAATAGTTCCTTATTATAGAAATTTCAAAAAATGTAACTTGCTAACATGCCCATAAATGTCCAAGAGCACTCTGTATTTCCAAAACATGTTTAATAGAACTGTTTTCAAATCTATAATGTAACAAACCCTTGGTAAATGCTGGGATGGTCTATGGTCTCAATGGATACTAACAATTTGTGAAGACTGCTTTGCTATTAGAGGACTGAGGAAACAGGAATGTGGGTGGAAAGGGATGTGGGATGTTTTTAAGACAGGAAGAGATATTACAGCAATAATGATACAGTGTAGAGAAAAAATGGATGATAAAGGAGAGACATGACAACTGTAAGGACAATATCCTTGGATAGTCAAGAGGAAATGATTTCTACCGTACAAGTTAGAGAGATTGGCTTTGGATAGAAGCACAAATGTAGTTCCTTTGCTGTTACAGAGGCAATTAGAAAAAAGATTTGGTGAGCACTGGAAGCAGGGGAAGTTCCCTCTAACTGCCTCTATTTTCTCAATGAAACCCGAAACTAGGACCTTAAACTGAGAGCAAGACTGAGGTAAGAGGCATAAGGAGTTTGGCACAGTTACCTGTCGTATTAGTTTGTTCTCACACTGCTATAAAGAACTGCCTAACACTAGGTAATTTATAAAGGAAAGAGGTTTGGTTATCTCATGGTTCTGTAGGGCTGGGGAGGCTTCAGGAAACTTACAATCATAGTGGAAGGGGAAGCAAACACGTGGCAGGAAGGGGAAGTGCCGAGAAAAGGGGGAAAAGTTCCTTATAAAATCATCAGATCTTGTAAGAACTCACTCACCATCACAAGAACAGCAGAATCAGGGTAACCACCCCCATGATTCAATTACCTCCCACTGGGTCCCTCCCATGACATGTGGGGATTTTGGTAACTACAATTCAAGATGAGATTTGGGTGAGGACACAGCCAACTCATATCACTTATAAAAACTGGAGACTGAACCAGCTAAGAGAAAATTACAGGACAGCAGGGCAAAACTAAAGACCCGCTTAAGGGGGTGCTCATGAGCTTCTAATGAGACCAGATACCATGGCTGGTTATTTTTCCAGCCATGCTAGAGACCTCGAATAAGCAGAGCTGCACTTAACTAGTGGGTTCTCCCAGACAAGTTCAGTGAAAGGAAAGAGGATCAAGAGTAGGAAGCACATGTAAGGGAGGGGTTGGAGCCACGAACCACTGAACTTGAGTAGGCTGAGGAGAAAGTGAGCACATGAGAAGCTGAGGACACAGATGTGTGTGCCTGTGGTATAATACGACATGTCCTTGTTCTTGTCACAGAATACCCTTGCAATTTCCTCAGTGGTAGGAGTGTCTTTTGTTATGCATTAATAGCCCCTTTCACATCTGAGTTCATGCTACTGAGGTGGCTTAGGGTAGATCCCCCGGATATCCTCGGGATGGGGCCAGTCACAGAAAGACCAAAGGATTAGAGAATCCCTGCACTCCCCCCACGATCTCCAAGAAGTGAGGGTCGGGGCTAGAGATGAAGCTCTGTAAAAACCCTTGAACAACAAGATTTGATGAGCTTCTGGGTTGCTGAACATGTCGACATGCTGGAAGGGTGGCAGGTGGTACACCCAGAGTGTGGATGCTCTGTGCCCTCCTCCTCACGCTTTGCCCTATGCATCTCTTCATCTGGCTGTCCATCTGTAACCTTTGTATAACTGGTAAATGTAAGTAAGTGTTTCTCTGAGCTGCCCTAGTAAATTAACAAAATTCAAGGGGAGGGACGTGGGAATTCTGGTTTGTAGCCAGCTGGTCAGAAGTATAGGTGACAACCTACTAAGATTGGCATCTGACATGGGGGCAATCTTGTGGGACCAAGCCCTCAACTATATCCAAGTACATAGTATCGGAATTGAATTAAATTATAAGACAGATGGTGTCCGCTGGGGATCTGACACTATCTCCAGATACATAGTATCGGAATTGAACAGAATGATAAGATATCCAGTTGGTGTCCACTGGAGAACTACTTAGTGTATGGGGGAAACTCCTACACATCTGGTCACATCTAGTGTTCTGACTGTGAGAGTAAAGGGAAAAGGTTGGTAAGAATATGGAGAAACTTAAACACTGCTGGTGTGAATGTAAAATGGTATAGCCAGTCACTTTGGAAAAGAATTTGACAATTCTTTTCAAAACCAAAAGTAAAATTACCATAAAACTCAGTAATTGCACCCTTGGGTATTTATCCTAGAGAAATGTAGACTTACTTTCACTCAGGAATTTGTACACAAATATTTATAGCAGATTTATTTGTAATAGTCAATAATTAAAAACTACCCAAGTGTCTTTCAGTGGGTGAATGATTAAACAAATTGGTACATCCATATTATGAAATGCCACTTCTATGGTTGGAATTTATGTGTCCTTCGCAATTCGTATCTTGAAATCTCAACCTCTAAGGTGAAGGTATTAGGAGGTAGGTAGGGCCTTTACAAAGTGATTAGGTCATGAGGGCTCTGCCCTCAAGAATGGGATTAGTGGCCTTATAAAAGAGACCCAAGATAGCTAGCTCATCCCTTCTACTATGTGAGGACACAGTGAGAAGGCACCATCTCTGGCCCCACAAAAAACAGGTCCTCACCAGACACTGAATCTGCCAATGCCTTGATCTTAGAGTTCCCAGCCTTCAAAACTATAATGGAACTTCTATGTTTATGGTATTTTGTTTTGGCAGCCTGTCCAAAGACAACTACTCAACGAAAAGGAAGAAAGTGGTAGTTTTTTTGTAGAGAGAGGGTCTCACTATGTCGCCCAAGCAAATCTCGAACTCTTGGACTCAATCCATTCTCTTGCCTCCACCTCCCAAAGTGCTGGGATTACAGGGGTGAGCCACCTCACCCAGCCACAGGAATGAACTATTAATGTGCACAACAAATTGAAAGAACCTCAAGGAGATTATGCTAAGTAAAAAAAGGCGATCTCAAAAAAACACATAATGCATAATTGCATTTATGAGGTAATAGTGAAATAACATATTTATAGACATCAAGAAACAGAAAACTGGCTGTCAGAAGTTAGGGATGGGAGAGACAGGGAAGAGGCAATCGAAAGTGAAGAAGGTGCCTGCTTTTCTTTCCACCATGATTATAAGTTTTCTGAGGCCTCCCCAGCAATGTGGAACTGTCAGTCAATTTAACCTCTTTCTTTCATAAATTATCCACTGTTGGGTATTTCTTCATAGCAGTTGAGAACGGACTAATACAGAAGGGTAATGCAAGGGAGTTCTGTGGTGATGACACAGTTGAGTCTCTCAATTGTCGTGGTGCATATGCAAGGTTTTACATGTGAAAAAACTGTATAGAGCTACAAACACACACACAAATCAATGCATGCATAACTGGTGAAATCTGAATAAACTACGCAATGAGTCAATGTCATTTTCTTTGTGTTGCTATTATAGTATAGTTGTATAAGATATTAAAATTGGAGGTGACTGAGTGAAGGGTACATGGGAGTTCCCCGTATACTTCTACGTAATTTCCTATGAATTTATGATGATTTCAAAATACATTAAGAAAAATATAATATAAAAATAAATATTTAAAAATTAAATTATAATAGATCAGTAATCAAAGTAAAAGTGAATTCATCTCACTTATTTTCTAGATGATTAGATTTAAAAAATAAAATTTAGTTACATGTTGCTCATGCCTGTAATCCCAGCACTTTGGGAGGCTGAGGTGGGCAGATCACCTGAGGTCAGGAGTTCGAGATCAGCCTGAACAACATGGCAAAACCCCATCTCTACCAAAACATACAAAAATTAGCCAGGCAAGGTGATGGGCACCTGTAATCCCAGCTACTCAGGAGGCTGAGGCAGGAGAATTGCTTGAACCTGAGAGATGGAGGTTGCAGTGAGCCGAGATAGTGCCACTGCACTCCAGCCTGGGTGACAGAGAGAGACTCCATTTCAAAAAAAAAGCAAAGTACCATGTAAATTAATAACTAAAATAAAACAAGGTTACCAATATTAATAAAATAGAATTTAAGGCAAAAAGTAACTAATAGGAATAAAGAGGAAAACTACATAATGTCAAAAGCAAATCACCAACAATAAATCCACTAAATACATACAGCAAAACCAACAGAATTACAAAGAATAGCAAACAAATCCATAATCACAGTGGGAGACAAACTCTAACTGAAACTGAGGAAAAAGAGCAAAAAAATTAGTAAGAATACGGGACTCCTTATTTGTTTATCTAACTGACTATCACTATATGGATGTCAAATAGGCATCTTAGCCTAACATGTCTAAAACGTGTCTCCCCAAATCTGTTCCTCCCACAGTCTTCCCCATCTCAGCCAATGGAAATTCCATCTTCGATTCCTCAAGCTGAAAAGCTTTTCAATTATCTTTGCCACTTTATTCGCATCCATTCTGTTAGTAAGTCCTGTTATTCACCTGCAAAATATGCTACAACCTGACTGCCCTCCTCCTGGTCCAGGCCGCCATTCTTTCTCTCCTAAGTTACTGCAACAGCCTTCTGGCTGAGGCCCCTGCTTCCATCCCTGCCCCCAAAGCCAGAATACTCCCTTGAAACAACACTTACCAGGTGCTCATAATTCTCCAGTGACTCTCCACTGCATTCAGAGCAGAAGACCTTCCAGAGCTTTCAGGCTCTATATGATGTGGCTTCCCATCACTCCTTAGCCTTTTTCTCTTACCCCTTCTGGCTTGTTCATGCTATGCTATCATTGCTGGACTTCCTGCTGCTCCTTGAACACACATCCAGGCAAGCTCCTACCTTGGAGCTTTTGTATGTTTTTCTTTCTCCACATATCCATATGGCTGACTCTCTCATTTCCTATATTTGTCCCAATATCATCTTCCATAACAAAGCTATTAAAATTGCGACTGTTGCTTTCACCATCCCCCTGAACCCGATGCTCCTTATCCTCCTCCCCTGCTTTATTTTGTTCCCTAGCTACTTATTACAATCTGACATTCTACATATACTTATTTATTTTATTGTCTATTCCCCCATTCCCACTATCATGTAAACACCATAAGGGAAGGGACTTTTGGTCATTTTCTTCATTGCCATATTAGTAGTATATTTGAAAACTGTTTTAAACATTGCACAGCACAAATATAACTCAACATTTGCATATACAGAGCAGCTTTTATGTAGTTCTTTAATTTAATCCTCACAATAATGCTATCGATTTTGAATTCTCATTTCCATTTTATCTGAAAACAAAATAAGTAGGTCTAATGATTTGTCCAAAAACACATAGAAAATAAAAAGGACAGACTCTGACTCCAACCCATGATATCCAGGGCTCTTTGTATTCTATCAGAGGTGAAACACCATGATGGATGGTTAGCATCATAAAGAACGAATCAAGAACAAGCAGATTATGGGATTAGAGGTACCCACCATGGTGTCACCCAATTAACCCAATGCAAAGAAATGGATCACATTCACACCTCCGGGCATTCTCAGTGGTTTCATGTGCCTTTTTTTTCCTGCTTTGAGACAAGAGTGTCGCTCTGTCACCCAGGCTAGAGGGCAGTCCAATCTCGGCTCACTGCAACCTCCAGCTCCAGCGTTCCAGCGAGTCTCCTGTCTCAGCCTTCTGAGTAGCTGGGAATATAGGCGTGTGCCACTATGCCTGGCTAATTTTTGTATTTTTAGTAGATGGGGTTTCACCATGTTGGCCAAGCTGCTCTCAAACTCCTGACCTCAAGTGATGTGCCCGCCTCGGCCTCCCAAAGTGCTAGAATTATAGGCATGAGTCACCATGCTCGGCCTGATGTGCCTTTAAAAAACTTAGCGCCCACAAAGCTTATCAGGTGCAAATCATGGATCCTCCCCCCTCAATAGAGTCTTCAACCTTCCAGGGTCAATTTCTTTCTCTAAACAAGCATAGATATCCTACTAACACACAATTATAAAATTTAGAGCTTCAAGAAAAAAATTTATAGCTTGTTAAAGAATGTGGGAGAAGCATAATGCCTACCATCTGCCCTGTTCTATATAGAACCCTTTGTTAGTTAAAGTTTTTTGCAATCAGCTGAAGTTTTTCTTTTATCATTTTATTTGTTTATCCCCACCCCCACTCACTTGAGAAACTCATAAATTGTGCATACAATGTACAAACTAAGGCATATAAATAGAGCACACCGACTGTACATACACGGTCCCCAACACATAAAGAAAGGTCTTCGAGCTAAATGATTATTTCACTATCTTACAGTATGTTTCCAATAAAAACAGTACTTTAACATCATTTACCTCAAGTATTTTATCTCCAGTTTTAAGTGCGTTTGTTTTCCCTGCTGGACTGTCTTCTAAAACTTGTTTGATGAATATACCTTTAAGTTCCTCTCCATTCTTTAGACGTTTTATAACAGTTTGTCCACCAACAATACTGATCCCAAGAGACACATTGGGTTCTCTAAAAATCTCAACACTATATAAAGGAAAAAACAAAACTCACTCATTAACAAGTTTAATCTGTTGGACTGTAAGTATTCCATTTGTATTATATCCTTGTGATTCATATTTTATATAAATTTTTGAAATATATTTTTACAAATGTTACACAAATTATACCTAGTTCCAATGTTATCAATAATTCATAACAAGTGAAAGCTTCAGTTCTGAAAAGCATAGATTTCTAGAACAATAAATGTAACTCTAAATATTCAGTGAAGATTTAGCTAAGCCCTAATGTTCCCATCTCCTATCATAATATATTTTCTGTGATTAGTCCTTTTCATTTATATCCGTAACATAAGCAAAGAAAGGACTGAAGAAATAACAAATGGGCAAGACAAAAATCAAGAAAGCTACACATGTCATTTCGGCAAAAAGTACAGACTTTCAGTATAAAATCAATTTGACACTGAGTGGCTCATTGTCCAAGTTGCTTTTCCCAGTCAGCAGGTTTATCTCTGTGGTTCTTTAATCAGAGGACAGATTTTACCTCCTCCTAAGGTCACAATGTTTTGTTTTCTTCCTACCTCCATGTAATTATTTAAAAGAAAGTATGAAATGAAAACTGCCTCCCTCAAAATATTATAGGTTTTGCACTGCAGCCAATAATTAACTCATTAAAAACATAACTCAGAAAACAACTCTTAAATGTTTTAAGACAAATTCAGATTTCAATTACAAGAAAAGAACCAGTTTGGGTGGAGGTGGTGGAATTATTAATAGATATGGAATAGAGAGGGCAGCTAAAGGGAGACTTTCATCATCTTAAAGTGCAGCTCTGGTGAGGACTTAAAATTACAGCAACTGGTGAGTACTTAAAACTTCCCCCACATCCAAGGGAAAATGGGTTTTCCACACATTCTGTTAGCACAAACATGGACTCTCCACTAGGGGAGGAAGGTAGAGATAAACTGATACATACTAGAAGCCTCAACTACTGTTATTGTTGTTTACCAAAAAAGAAAGCTTTACTGCATTCAAGACAGCTTTACCCAACTTGCTTAATGACATGGCGATAAACTATACTTGTTAGATGGACATTTCTACGTTGCTTTCTCTGAAAGAGTATCAAAGATGTTCCTAATATTATAGTCATTTCGTTCAGCTAAAAATCTCTAGATAAGATAAAATGAAACTAAAATGTAGACCAGCTTACAGGTGAATTATCGCAATTTTTCAATCATTAGAGTAGGACTAAATGATGTTAAGTTAAAGAAAAGAGCAACTGGTTGTGCTCCTATTGAGAAAGCCAATAATGTCATTCACATACATTCTCGGTGGACCCCAGTGGCTAAAATTTGGAGTTTCTTCTCCTTCGCCCTCTTCTCTCTCAGGTAACTCACTACAGAGGGAGGAAGAAAAAAATACACACAATTTTAAGGCACATTCATTATTAAGGTCCTTGGAAAGTTTTGAAATTGTAAAATCTATAGGTAGTTAAATGATTCTCAATTTTTAAGTTTTTAAAATATTTACATCAATAAATATGTAAAGCAAAAATATATTGCTTTAACATTCAACTCAACTAATCCCCACCCAGCATTAGAAAATCACAGAATTATTATAAACACTTTTATTGGTGACACTCTAGATGCTAAGTTTGTGTTTGATTTGTGCATTTCAAATTTGTTTCTCTGTCAATATGTAAAATGTTATAAAATGTATTCCTTAAAACTTGGTATTGTTTGACCAGCTAAAACACAGAAATCGACAAATATCATATGTATCAATTATAAATCAACATGAACAGGTCAATATGATCCGTCTTTCTAGCCCTAAATATTTCCCCTGTCATTTGTATCCCATAAATATTTTGCATACTTATAGGGAACTTTTCAGTTACTTATATTATCTAAAACGATCCTCACTGCTTCCCACCTACCACCACTTTTCATCCAGTAAGTTAAGTTAGTATAGAACTACTGAACTGAACATGGTGAAACCCGGTCTCTACAAAAAAATCAGCTGTGCATGGTGGCACATGCCTGTAGTCCCAGCTACTTGGGAGGCTGAGGCTGGAGATTGCTTGAGCCTGGAAGGTCAAGACTGCAGTGAGTCATGTTTGTGCCACTGCACTTCAGGCTAGGTGACAATGCAAGACCCTGTTTCAAAATAAAAAAAAGAACTGCTGAACTGGATAACGTAAAATGCTGAGTTACAGTTATAGTTATAAGATTAATGCAATAGTGAATAGACAGTGCAGTATATTATCTGGAAGATAAATCAGGAGTCCTAAGCTCAAGTCTAACTTATACCATGAAATAGGTGTGTGGCTTTGGACCACTAAATGAAATCAGTCTGATGTTGTAAACTGTATTACTCTACACAAAAATCTAGGTGCTATCTCTTCCACTTCATTTTCATAAAAACCCTTGGCCAGGTGTGGTGGCTCATGGTTGTAATCCCAGGGCTTTGGGAGGTTAAGGCAGGAAGACCACTTGAGCCCAGGAGTTCAAGACCAACATGGACAACACAGTGAGACCCCATCTCTAAAAAAAAAAAAAAAAAAAAATTAGCTGGGCATGGTGGCACACCTGTAGTACCAGCTACTGACCGGGGTGGCTGGGGCAGGAGGATCATTTGAGATCAGGAGTTCAAAGCTGCAGTGAGCTATAATCACACCACTATTCTCCAGCCTGGGCAACAGCAAGACCCTGTCTCAAAAACAAAAATCCCTCTAACCTATAAAGTAAGCACAGCAGATCACATTATATTTTACACAGGAGGAACTGAAGCTCAGAGAAGGCTTAAGCATACTATACAACCTCACAACCTTTCCTCATGTATCCAAATCTGTTTTAGCCCTAAGTTTCAATATTCCCATTTTTCTCTGAACCTTCAAGTAAGTCCTATAAAATGCAGCAAAACTCCACCTTCTTGGCCCTCTACCGACTTAGTATCTAGGATAAAACCATTGTAAGGCCATGTGAAAAGGAGAAGGCTGAAAGGATCTAGACAAGCCAAATATCAGTTAAGAAATTAGGATTGTTACATCTCGCCCACTACCAGATGTCTTTCTTACCTTAGCCAGTCTAATTTTTATGATTAAAAGCATCACAGCATTCAGGGGAAAACAACTTGGCAGACACTTGCTGGTTACTTTCTAATGTCTTTTTCTACCCTTCTTCCATAAATACATAACCCCTCTTCTATTCTAGGTGGCACTATGCCCAGGTTTGAAAAAAATACATTTTCTGGACTTTCTTTCAGCTAATGGGAACTGTGTGCCACACTGCTGATCAGTGATATGGAACCAAAAGTACCTAGATGAGACTTCTAGGAAAACTCATTAAAAGGAAGGAGAATCAGCTGGCAGGAGCCTTTTGCTCTGTGCCCTCCCCTTCTTCTTGCCTAGAATTCACAAGTGATATTGGTGGTAAAACATTCATCTTCAAATCATACAGAAACAATGAGGAGTAAGGTCCTACATTAAGGGCAGCAGAGCAGAAAGGACGAAGGTATTTAAGACCCTGATGACAACACACCACACCATCCTAAGACCACCTTCTTCAGGACTTTTCACACGAAAAAAACTTCACTTTATTTGGTTAAGTCACACTAAATGGGGTTTCTGTTTATGAGTATGTAACTGTAATCCCTCAATGATACACCCACAGTTCCACCAATTCAAGTAAACTGTTTTCACTTTAACCTATCACATCCTTGTCCTTTGCAACTAGATTATCATTAGACAGCTGTAATCATAGCACCAATCATAGTCCTATTTTGATGATCTTATGTAATAATAACAAGGATTAAATTAGATATTAACTGAGGCTCAACCAATATTCATTTCCTCTATAATTTTTTTCACTTGAACTTATAACAAAAATCTACCCACACAGTATCATAATCTTCATCATTTTTTATTTACTAGTACCTTAATAGGCTATTGTATTGATGTAATTGATCTGCTATCTCAATATATGATGCACTTAGATTGTGTATTAGTCCATTTTCACACTGCTATGAAGATACTACCTGAGACTGCATAATTTAAAAAGAAATGAGGTTTAATTGACTAACAGCTTCACATGGCTGGGGAAGCTTCAGGAAACTTACAACCATAGCAGAAGGTAAGGGGAAGGAAGGTATACATGGCAGCAGGAGACAGAGAGTGCACAGGGGAAACTGCCACTTTTAAATCATCAGATCTCATGAGAACTCCCTCACTCTCACGAGAACAACATGTGAAAACTTCGCCCATGATCCAATCACCTCCCACCAGGTCCCTCACCTGACACATGGGAAATACGATTTGAATTGAAATTTGGGTGGGTACACGGAGCCAAACCATAACATTCCACCTTGGCCCCTTCCAACTCTCATGTCCTTTTCACATTTCAAAAGCAATCATGCCTTCCCAACAGTCTCCTAAAGTCTTAACTCCTTTAAGCATTAACCCAAAAGTCCAAGTCCAAAGTCTCATCTCAGACAAGCCAAGTCCTTTCCACCTAGAAACCTGTTAAATCAAAACAGGTTAGTTATTCCCAAGATACAATGGGGGTACAGGCATTGGGTAAATGTTTTCATTCTTAATGTTCTCCAAATGGGAGAAATTGGCCAAAACAAAGGGGCCACAGCCCGCCATGTATGTCCAAACCTAGTGGGGTAGTCATTAATTTTTTTTTTTTTTTTTTGAGATGGAGTCTTCCTCTGTCGCCCAGGACGGAGTGCAGTGGCACAATCTTGGCTCACTGCAACCTCTACCTCCCAGTTCAAGCAATTCTCCTGACTCAGCCTCCCAAGTAGCTAGGCTTTCAGGTGTGCACCACCACACCTGGCTAATTTTTGTATTTTTAGTAGAGACAGGGTTTCACTACGTTGGTCAGGCTGGTTTCAAACTTCTGACCTCAGGTGATTTGCCTGTCTCAGCCTCCCAAAGTCCTGGGATTACAGGCGTGAGCTACCACCTGGTCATAGTCATTAAACCTTAAAGCTCCAAAATGATCTCCCTTGACTCCATGTCTCACATCCAAGAAACACTGATGCAAGGGGTGGGTTCCCAAGGCCTTGGGCAGCTCTGCCCCTGTGGCTCTGCAGGGTACAGCTCCCATGGTTGCTTTCACAAGCTGGAGGTGAGTGCCTGCAGCTTTTCCAGCTGCATGTGCGAGGTGCTAGTGGAGATACCATTCTGGGGTCTGGAAGATGATGGCCCTCTTCTCACTGCTCCACAAGGCAGTGCCCCCATGGGGACTCCATTTGGGGGCTTCAACCCCACATTTCTCCTCTGCATTACCCTGGTAGAGATTCTCCATGAGGGCTCTGCCCCTGAGCTGACTTCTGCCTGGACATCCAGACATTTTCATATATCCTCTGAAATCTAGGCAAAGGCTCCGAAAGCTCAACTCTTGTCTTCTGTGCACCCTCAGGCCCACCACCACATGGATGTCGCCAAGGCTTGGGGCTTGCACCCTCTGAAGCAAGAGCCCGAGCTGTACCTTGGCCCCTTTTAGCCACAGCTGGAGCTGGAGCAGCTGGAATGCAGGGTACAAAGTACCAAGGCTGCACAGAGTAGCAGGGCCTTAGGCCTAGCCCACGAAACCATTTTTCACTCCTAGGCCTCCGAGACTGTGGTGGGAGGGGCTGCACAAAGATCTCTGACATGCCCTAGAGATATTTTCCCCATTGTCTTGGCTATTCAGTTCCTTGTTACTTATGCAAATTTCTGCAGCCACATTGAATTCCTCCCCAGAAAATGGGTTTTTCTTTTCTACCACATGGTCAGGCTGCAAATTTTCTACATCTTTATGCTCTGCTTCCTTTTTAAATATAAGTTCCAATTTCAAACCATCTCTTTGTGAACACATATGATTGAATGCTTTCAGAAAAAGCCAGGTCACCTCTTCAATGCTTTGCTGCTTAGAAATTTCTTCCACCAGATACCCTAAATCATCTCTCTCAAGTTCAAAGTTCCACAGATCTCTAAGGCAGGGGCAAAATGCTGCCAGTCTTTTTGCTAAAGCATAGCAAGAGTGACCTTTGCGCCACTTCCCAATAAATTCCTCATCTTCATCTGAGACCAACCTAGCCTGGACTTCATTGTCCATATCACCATCAGCATTTTGGTCAAAAGTATTCAACAAGTCTCTAGGAAGTTCCAAACTTCCCCACATCTTCCTGTCTGCTTCTGAGCCCTCCAAATCGTTCCAACCTCTGCTTGTAAGGCAGTTCCAAAGTCACTTCTACATTTTCAGGTTATCTTTATAGCAGTACTCCACTCTGCCGGGACCGATTCTCTATATTAGTCCATTATCACACTGTATAAAGATACTACCTGAGATTGGGTAATTTATACAGAAAAGAGGTTTAATTTACTCACAGTTCCACATGGCTGGGGAGGCCTCAGGAAACTTACAATCACGGCGGAAGGCAAAGGGGAAGCAAGGCACATCTTACATGTCGGCAGGAAAGAGACAGAGAGCGTAGGGGAAACTGCCACTTTTACATCATCAGATCTTGTGAGAACTCCCTCACTATTGTGAGAACAGCTTGGGGAAACCACCCCCATAATCCAATCACCTCCCACGAGGTCCCTCCCCTGACACACGGGGATTACAATTTGAGATGAGATTTGGGTAGAGACACAGAGTCAAACCATATCAGATTGTATCTTGTCTTTTAGAAAACGTACATTACTGCAAGGAGTATCTTCATGCTCTGCTGTATTTTTGAATTCTCTGTGGGGTTTTTTTGTTTTTTGTTTGTTTTTTGTTGTTGTTTTTTTTTGAGACAGAGTTTTGCTCTTATTGCCCAGGCTGGAGTGCAATGGCGCAATCTTGGCTTACTGCAACCTCCACCTCCCAGGTTCAAGCTATTCTCCTGCCTCAGCCTCCCGAGTAGCTGTGATTACAAGCAAGTGCCACCATGTCTGGCTAATTTTGTATTTTTAGTAGAGATGGGATTTCTCCATGTTGGTCAGGCTGGTCTTGAACTCCCAACCTCAGGTGATCCACCCACCTCAGCCTCCCAAAGTGCTGGGATTACAGGCCTGAGCCACCATGCCCAGCCTCTTGTTAAATATTAATTGAAATAAGATTCAAAACAAAACCTAAAACAATACAAACCTTCCTCCTCTCCATTTTCCACTTTCCTGTACCCCAAATCATACAGGCATTAAGGGGAAAAAAAAGGCAAGCATTTCACCATGACATCTTTATGTTATCATTGTAGGCATTAAATTCTTGTGTGCTTTTTCTCTTGTTTTGTTGTTTTGCTTTTTGAGCAGAGTTTCACTCTGTTACCCAGGCTGGAGTGCAGTGGCACAATCACAGCTCACTGCAGCCTCACCAGGTGGCTAGGACCAGAGGCACGCACTACCATGCCCAGCTATTTTTTTTACTCTTTGTACGTATGGGGTCTCATTATGTTGTCCAGACTGGTTTCAAACACCCGGACTCAAGCAATCCTCCTGCCTCAGCCTCCCAAAGTGTTGGGATCATGCGCATGAGCCACCACAATTCTTTAATTGGGAAAACAAAACAAAACAAAAGCACCCTAAAATAGAAGGGAAACCAACCTTCAACAAATAGTATGGGCTATTTGTTTCTTAATTTTAAAAAGTAAAAACTAAACATTTCCTAAACTGCTGACTCTCATATACAACTTAGGAGAAGGGGTGAGGGAAACCACTCTATCTAGAATATGAACAATTTTAGATTTCTTTGACAAAGTATGTCACAAAACGATTACTCTGTTGGAAGAAACTCAGAGCATATTACCTTTCTTCTAGGTTTTTGTATACACACATTTTATTCAGACTAGTTCATACCTAACAAGAGATAAAACTTGTGAAAGCTTATCTAGATAGTGTGAGTAGTTTCAGAAGTACAGTCACAGGAGATGAGCAATTAAACAAATTAATGTACAAATCACTTTACACTGATGAACACATGTACCTTTTAACCCAAATTAAAATTTAACTGAGCAAGTGAAATATTCTTACTGTACATATTAAAATGTAAATTTGCACAAACATATTTGAAATTTTAACAAGGAATTTCTAACCTCAAATTTTATAATTTGCACCGTGATTAAGTATGATCAATAGCTCAATCAGTTAGAAACTCAAATCTTAAAATAACAGAACTTTCCAAACCTACAGAACATATAACACGAAGAGTGAAATCTAATCTAAACTATGGACTCTGGGTGAAGATGATGTGTCAGTTTACCAACGTTATCAATTGTAACAAACGTTCCACCCTGGTGGGCTATACTGACAACAGGGGAGGCTATGCATGTGGGGGTAGGGGGTGTACAGGATATCGCCTCTCTGCACCTTCTTCTCAATTTTGCTGTGAATCAAAAACTGCTTTAAAGAAATAAAGTCTTAAAAATGAACTGAACTTTTGCCTCTTACATTCAACCACAGATTTATAACCAAATTTTTCCCCAAAGGAATTAACCATCCAATTGAAACGATGTGTTTTGTTTCAGGCCTTTATCACAAATGCCTAAAGTTATAATTCTTTACAGATTTGGGGGGGTGGGTGGAGATAGAGTACCCCATGAACAAACAAGCGGATATTAATATTCTTCACGATATACAAACTCTTTGCAAATAAAATGTTCATCATATAAAATCTGATGACTCCAGACAGCCAAGGTGACCTTTCCTCTTCAGCAGTACTTATTTTCACATAAAATTTCTACACACTAAGCAGTATGAAGGTCAAGTAAACTCAGCACCCAAAAATGATGGAAGCAGGGAGAGCTCCAATTGTGACTAAGTAATCTCGCAATTTCTTTTTCCTTTTTAAATACACATTCTATATGGCAATATTCTATGATATACCACGGGAATATGAGCAACTGGAACCAGAAAGAATGGGCACTATTGTTTTCTAAACTAGTAGGGTTATTTGTACAGATGTTCCACAATGATTTTGAAGTTGCAGAGCAAATTATTACCTGACAGCAGTATATAAAGAATTAGGCATTCCCTTACATTAACATTCACACATTGTCCTGAGTAAAAGAAGGTAGACGCAAAAAAAGTACTTACTGTATGACTACATGTACATGTGTTCTAGAATAGGAAAAACTAATTTACAGTGTTAGAAATAAGATTAGTGGATGCCTGGTGCAAGACACACAAAGGGGTAGGAGGGCTTTCTGGGTGATGGAAATGTTCCTTATCTTCATTGGAGTGTATATAACATGAATGTATACATAACTTAGTAGACTGTACCTTACAATGTGTGCGTTTTATTAATATGTAAAATTGTGTTTAAGAGTTTCCTTAAGAAACAGAAGTTCAAGCCATACAGGGTAAGTTGCTTCTAGAACATTACGTCTCTTCTGGCCTTCTGTAGAGCCTGGATTAGCAATCAAAGATCTAATTATATTTTCGAAGGTATTAGCGTAGTATTTCTATGTACCTCTTGTCCTAATTGTTCACATTTGCCTTCATCTGCAGTGTTGGCCACAGCTGCAACAGCACTGTAAGAACCGGGAAGTGTCACATGCTCGAGGCCATCAACTCCCACAAACACCCCCTTTTTTCTCCCAACTCACACGCCAGAGTAGCCTTCTCTCTAAAATGCAAATATTCATTCTCTCCCTTTTCCTCCATCTCCTCCTGATGTTCTAAATTTACATGTAAGTTTTGGCAGTTTAATTCAAACGTAAACGTATTAAATATTCGCCATTTATGTAGAAGGCACTAAATGCCAGGCACCGTGTTGGGAAATTAAAATATCACATTAACTCAGTTAATCCTTTCCCCAACTATGACACTCAGCCTCCTATTTCTCCTCCCACTATTCCTAACAAAGTATCTAATACCTGAAGCCATTTCTACTCATTTGCATCCTATTACATCTACAACATGATTTTTTTTTCCATTTTAAATATGTCTTTCTTCTAAAGTTCACCATCTTCCCAGACATCAGCCTCTGACACATTGCTTTACTGTGATTTGATCCTATTACATTTTTTTTTAAATCAACAACCTCCTTGAGTGTTTTAATAAACCCAGCAACAATGGATATTACCCTGAGTATACGTCAGGGCCCATGAGCCTATCATCGTCACTGCCACCAACATCACAGCAAATTTCATAAACCCAGCAACAATGGATACTACCCTGGGTATACGTCAGGGCCCATGAGCCTATCATTTTCACTGCCACCAACATCACGGCAAACCTTCTACTAAACATTTACTATTGGCAAGGTTGTTATATTAAGCCTGTTAAATGCATCCTTTCCCAGCTTTATTGACTTATAGCTGACAAATAAAATTGTATAAATGTTTTACATACACTTTAGAAAACATAATAGGCCAGGTGCTATGGCTCACACCTGTAATCCCAGCACTTTGGGAGGCCAAGGTGGGAGGATTGCTTGAGGCCAGGAGTTTAGACCAGCCTGGGTAACAAAGTGAGATCTTGTCTCTACAGAAAATAAAAAAATTAGCCAGTCATTGTGGCAGGTGCCTGTGATCCCAGCTACTTCGAAGGCTGAGGTGGGAGGATTGCTTGAACCTGGGAGGTCAAGGCTGCAGTGAGCTGTGATCACACCACTGCACTCCAGACTGGGTGACAAAACAAGAACTTGTCTCAAAGAAGAAGAGAAAACGAAAAAAAAAAAAAAAGCAACCAGGTCTCATTGTGTTTGCCAGGCTGGAGTATAGTGGTGTAATCATAGCTTGCTGTAACCTCGAACTGCTGGGCTCAAGAGATCCTCCCACCCAAGCCCCCAGAATAGTTACAACTACAGGCATGCACCAACATACCGGGCTTACTTTTTATTTTTTTGTAGCGACAGGTTCTCACTATGTTGCCCAGGCTCGTCTTGAACTCCTGGCCTCAAGCGATTCTCCCACCTCGGCCACATGAAGTGCTGGGATTACAGGCGTGAGCCACCATCCCTGGCCTGTATGAATACTTATTCAGTCTACAGAACTACCTACTTTACAGGTGAGAAAAAGATAGATACAAAGGAAACCCTTTCAGGGTCATACAGGTATAAACAGCAGAAGAAAGATATGAACAGCACTCATAATATATCCATACCACAGACCTCCTATTGTCTGAGAAATACCCACGTCCCCACTAGGGGCACCCATAGGTCTTTAAACAGCCAAAAATAACAGAGATGAGGAAGAAAAAGACTGAAACCAGGCAAGGTCTGAAAACACGATCTCAAGTGACCTTAGGAACAAAGAAGGATATAGTAGTCCCCTCCCACTCAGCTGAGGTTTTGCTTTCTGTAGTTTTGCTTTCCTTGGTATCAGTTATCTGTGATCAACTACAGTAATGGCAAAAATCGTAAATGGAAAATTTCAGAAATAAACAATTCATAGGTTTTAAATTGCATGCCATTCAGAGTAGCATGAAGAAATATCTTGCTGTCCAGCCTGGGATGTGAATCATCTTTGTCCAGCATATCCATACGCTATATATGCTGCCTGCCCAGAAGTCACTCAGTAGCCATCTCAGTTATCAGATCAACTGCTGCAGTACTGATCTATCTGATTACTAGTTATTGTTGTTAATCTCTTACTATATGTAATTTATAAATTAAACTTCATCATAGGTATGTATGTACAAAAAAGACAGCATAAATAGGGCTTGGTAATGTCTGTGGTTTCAGGCACCCAGTGGGGGTCTTGGAACATATCCCTTGAGGATAAGAAGGGACTACTGTGCTCTGAACCAGAGCACCTGAATTCCTTCCACAGAATTATACCCTACCTGCCCATAGTCCCCTTTCTAGAGATCTCTACTTTCAAGGGGCATCTGAACTCTTAATACCAGTCCTGCCTCCTAAGGTAAGGAGAAGTTAGTGCAAAAGTGCAGTGTAGATAAAACATCACAACCATTAGATACTTACCCTTGGGGCACTCACACACATGGATGCATGTGCAGGCACACAGACACACAACTCTGCTGGGTCGTACACAAAAATTAATGCAAGGAAGAAACTGTAAAATACCATTTAGCACTTCATGACACCCTGATTATCTGAAAGACTATCATCTAAAATAATCTATGCATTACTCAGGCAGGCTCCTGAGTGGCAATAAATATTCACCTATGAACCTAACTCCATGGGGCATACCTTAAAGATTAAAAGAAGGAATATGATTTACAGGAACTCTTCTGGAACCTGCTGGGATTTAAATATACCCTAAATCTCCAATAACAAGCTTAAAAAACAACTTTCAAGTGCAAGACTAATCTCCTAAGACAAGGTTAGGTTGGAGTCCTTAAATGCCAGTGCCCACATAAGAAATCGGCTTGTCAAATACTCACTTTAAAAGAAAAAGCAACGGAATAAGAACAAAGCGTATCTTCCCTCTCTGAAGCCGGGGTCAAATTTAGTAAGAACAACTGATGCTCCACTTCCTCTTCTGTCCACGGAAGGAGGGGTGGACTTAGAAGTTTGCTTAGATCTTTTCTGATTCTTCACATTCTACAGTTACAGTTCTACAGTTTAGAGAAGCAGTCTCATTTCTGCATTCTTCTGCCAGATTCAACTATTCACACTAAGCAAAAGATAAATTTAAAAAACAATGGTGTCTCACGGAAAAATAATCTGAACAATTTGGGAGGTCAAGACAGGCAGATTGCTTAAGCCCAGGAGTTTCAGACCAGCCTGGCCAACATGGCAAAATACCATCTCTACAAAAAAAAAATAAAATAAAATAAAGTACAAACATTAGCCATGCTTGGTGGCACATGCCTGTAGTCCCAGCTACTCAGGAGGCTGAGGTGGGAGGATGGTGTGAACCTGGGAAGCAAAGGTTGCAGTGAGCTGAGATGGCGCCACTACACTCCAGCCTGGGCAACAGAGTAAGACCCTGTCTCAAAAATAAAAAGAAGAAAAAAATTTTGACTATATAAAAAGGCATAAAATACGTTTCTAACTTTTCCACTTCCAGGCATCTGTCCTAAGGAAACAAATCCATTGCTTATTTATCACTGTGTGTTACTCCAGAGGCTGCACCGGATATCACATTAGGAAACCAGACCCAGCAGCACTCTCCCTCTGCACACCGACCTGGCATTTGCAGAGTAGAAAAGCTGTTGGGCCATTCTGTATCACTTCCTTCCACTCAGATACGGGCTATGCAGAAGCACAGAGAACAACTTTTATGAAGTTTCTACCTAAAACTTTGGGTAAAATTTCAGGTTGCTGAACAGAGAGATGCACATCATCTAAATGTAAGATATCTCCCATGTCAACACAAAAATCACAGTTGGATTAAGGTTTTAATAAAAACATTTAAAGCCAATTAAGACCACCCTATCTCTCATCCCTGTTACGCTTTGCCGAAAGCTCCAACTCCTTTGTGCACTTCTTATCTCCCTACTCACAATGCCATACCTTTCTAGGTTTTCCTTCAAATGTGCTTCCTTTGTCACGCCGCACCCCAAGAACTGCCATGTACATCATCCATCACGCTGCATGAAATCTGCTAGAATTGTAAACAAACTATCCATGCCCTGACCTCTTCACTGAACGTTCTCTGAACCTCCTCTTCAACAGCTCTGGTTCTCTGCCAAGTATACCACACTCAAGTGGGTGAAGCTCATTCTCTCACTCCCGGGGGCATTGGAAAAAGAGGGTAAACATTTTTCAAAACTCCCTACCACTAGGTGGTTACTCCCCTATCACTCTTTCAAAAGCTAATCTCTGCTCCAACACCTCTCCTTTTAATGCCCACTTTATTAGCACTTCATCACTCTTTGTAGTAAATAATCTTCTCCCTAAGTGAGAGAAACAAACAAACATCATCATTGGATGAGAATCTCTTTGGATTCCTGCTCCCAAGCTATAAAAAGTACCTACGACCAGACCTTCTTTTCCTTCCTGGCACCTATCTCAGTGGACCAGGTGAGCTTCCTCCTATCAAACTATCCAAGGTGATTCCTAGTGTGCAATGTCCTCTTCTCCCTCCACAACTCCACAGACTATATTTAATCACCCCCTTTATGGCATCTGCATATTCCACAAGCAAAGAAAATTCTCTTCAGTTTCATGTAATATGAATGTAGTAATATGTAATATAAATGTCGTATGTCATATATATATTATATATATATATATATATATATTTTTCCCCTTTGCCTTGATCCATTAATACTGTCTAGTTATCTAAGTAACATGCATCTTTTTTTTTTTTTTTTTTGAGACGGGGTCTCGCTATGTCACCCAGGCTGGAGTGCAGTGGCACAATTACAGCTCAGTGCTGCCTCAATCTTCTAGCCTTAAATGATTCTCCCACCTCAGCCTCCTAGTAGCTGGGACTACAGGTGCATGCTATCACAACAGGCTATTTTTTTTTTTTTTGAGATGGGGTCTTGCTCTGTCGCCCAGACTGGAGTGCAGTGGAACAATCTCAGCTCACTGCAACCTCCACCTCCCAGGTTCAAGTGATTCTCCTGCCTCAGCCACCAGAGTAGCTGGGGTTACAGGCACACACCACCATGCCCAGCTAATTTTTGTATTTTTAGTAGAGACAAGGTTTCCACGTTGGCCAGGCTAGTCTCGAACTCCTGACCTCAGGTGATCCACCCACCTCGGCCTCCCAAAGTGCTGGGATTACAGGCATGAGCCACCAAGCCCAACCCATGACCAGGATTTTCAAAACACTAGTCAGCTCTTTCTGTGTCCAATTTTTAACCTTGTGTTCAATTCTCAACACACTACTCTCTGAATTCACTCTACTAACAATGCTCAATGCTTACCAAGGGCATCCATATGGCCAAGCCCCAGGAAAACTTCTCTTTCTTATCTACATTGACTTTACTAACATGTGAACATAGTTTGTGAGGACCCATTTGTTACAATATTCTCTTCCTTTGCTTTCTCAGTCAGTGTGTCAATGTCTAGCTGACTAATTTTCTCCTACCTTTTATCCATTCCAGCTCACCCCCTTCTTCCTCTGTTCATGCCTTAAGTATTGCTGTCTTCCAGGACTCCAATCTTGACCCTATGCTTGCCTTATTGTTTAAGCTTCGTGTTGATGACCATTCAAATTGAAGAGTTTCACCTGCACTTAATCTTGCTCCCAATTACCCATGTCCAGACACACCTCAACATTAATTTCCAGACCCACATATCTAATTGATTCCATTTAGCTTTGTTGTTCTATGGCTACTTTAACCCTCAACATGTTCCAAACTGAACTCATCGTTTTCCCTTCCAACCCGTTCATGCTTCTATAATATTATATTGAAGCACTAATTTCTCATATCTAGTTTTCTAGTCCAAAAACACAAGTCATCCTCAACTACCCCCTCTTACACTCAACATGTAATGAGTCAAGGGATTCCCGTACATTTCCTCACTCTTAAATTGGTCTTCTTTTAATTTGTCCTCAAGTGCATTTGCTTGAGTTGTTAAAATAAACTCTGAATTAACCTCCCATTCTCTAAGCAAATACTCTATGTAATCCATTTTGTGCACAACTGCAAGATACAAAATTGTACATATGGCAAAATTTTAAGTATATGAAATTCTCATGGTAATTGTCAAATATAGTGGATTTTATTCATAATATTTTTCTGTATTTTCCAAATGTTCTACCAAAATCATGCATTTTTTTAAGCAAAAAAAAAAGAAAAACCACTATTTTATAATGTGAAAACAAAGAAAAATGATATCATACCATGTATCAGTGGCATATCTAGAAGACAACATTCCTGTGTATGCTGAGGCCTTGGAAATAACTCGCGTCGCTTGGTGTTGATATAAAGGCAAATCTTCTTGCTCCCTACTTTGAGCCACAACAGGAAGGTCAATGAGCAAGCTAGGACCTTGGGCATCATCCGGGATCATGCCTGAAGAACAAATCCAGATAACAGTGAACACAAAAGGCACTCATTCTCCTTCAGTCATTCAGCAACTAGGTATGGGCACCTACTATGGGAGGGGACTCTTCCAGGTAGGAGACTGAAAATATTAAAGTAAATAAATAAAGGCTTTAATATATCCGATGATGATAAGTA
Organism: Trachypithecus francoisi; assembly: GCF_009764315.1. Classification (NCBI taxonomy): domain Eukaryota; kingdom Metazoa; phylum Chordata; class Mammalia; order Primates; family Cercopithecidae; genus Trachypithecus; species Trachypithecus francoisi. Next base: position 23,409,951 of record NW_022681457.1, on the reverse strand, counting down.
GAATGGTGAAAAATAAAGAAGGAAGGAATATAGGAATTGTTCAGCAGAAGACAGTTACAATTTTCAGTGGCCTCACTGAAAAAATGACATTTATGCAATATTGATATTACTAAAAAATCTAATCTTACTACAGATTTTCTCTTATCAACCTAAGCTTTCCCAATAAGAACTCTGACATTTCACTGATTAAAAAAAAAAAAAAATTCCACAGGATAACAAACCAAATAAAATCATTTCTAATTTTAAAAGGGCTTTGTTTATACATTTCAGAATTCTTTTACACTAGTTTTCTCTTTAGAGACGGAGTCTCGCTCTGTTGCCCAGGCTGGAGTGCAGTGGCGCAATCTTGGCTCACTGCAACCTCCGCGTCCGGATTCATGCAATTCTCCCTGCCCCAGCCTCCTGTGTAGCTGGGACTATATGTGTGGTGTTGCATGCAAAAATACAATAATGTTTGCATTTTTAGTAGAGACAGGGTTTCGTCACGTTGGCCAGGCTGGTCTTGAACTCCTGACCTCAGGTGATCCGCCTGCCTCAGCCTCCCAAAGTGCTGAGATTACAGACATGAGCCACCACGCCTGGCCTATACTTGTTCATTTAATTCTCATATCAAACTATGAGTTAGAAAGAAAAGACACTATCAACCATATTTTATAGACAGGAAAACTGAGGTTAAGAAAATTTGCCAATTTTTTACCAGTAGGTAAAGGGTACAGATTGCCATAATTTATTTAAATGTTTACAACAAATTTCCTAACAATTAATTCTGATTTCTACTTAGAAAGGTTCACATAATAAGCTTGAGAAGCATGGTTGGGACAACATTTTTGGACTTTACTTCTTATGTTCTTTCCTAGTTGTTGGTAGCATATTATATAATTATCATGTGAATTTAAGAAATTAAAAGCTAGTATTTTCTCCTTACATTTGCCCAAATAAACTAAAGAAAGCTTCTTTAGTCTCACCACAATAGATCAAATGTTGATACATGTATATATACTAGGCACAGTATACCTATCATATATAGATGTGTGTGTGGGTATGTCCACATATATTGTCTATACACATCCTCACACACACACTATAAAAAGATAATGCATAAGGTATAATATATAGGATTCAACACCATGGTTATCTATGGAGAGGAAGTTAAGCCGTGTTATAATGGTTTATTGTTTAAAAACAGAATATTGGCCAGGTGCAGGTGCTCATGCCTATAAACCCAGCATTCTGGGAGATTGAGGCAGGTGGACTCCTTGAGCCCAAGAATTCAAGACCAGCTTGGGCAACATGCGAAACTCCAGTAGCCAGGCTTGATGGAGTATGCCTGTAATCTCAGCTACTCAGGAGGCTGAGGCAGGAGGATCACTAGAGTCCGAGAGGATGATCACAGCGAGGAACGATGTCGCCACTGTACTCCAGCCTGGGCAACAGAGTGAGACCTTGTTTCAAAAACAAAAACAAAAGGAAAAAGAAACCCAGAAGATCTGGGGCTGAGGGAGAAAGCTGAGATGACACAGTTATGAGGGTAGACAGGTAGCGTTTCACACAAACTGGAAAAATTTGGAAGATTATAAACCAAATTGCGATTACCTCTGCAGACAATTTTTTATTTCTACTTTTTGTTTATCTGCATTATCTTATTTATCCTCCAGGAACACACTTGTTTTTTGTCACCAAGCATATAACCTCCTCAAAACTTTGCATTTTTTGTTCTCTCAGCCATATCCCAAATGTTTTCACACAGGGCTGGCTTACTTTACTCACGTGTCAGTCAACTGTTACTAAAACAGCCGGACCACTCCATATAAAATAGGCCTCCTCCTCAAACATTCCCTATTTCTTTTTACTGCTTTATTTTCCCTCATGAACCCTATAATATTATACATTAATTTGTTATTGTCTACCCCCACCAGAACGTGGGCTCCACAAGGGCCGACTTTATTTTGTTCACGGCTTCACGCTCATGACCCAGAGCAGCACTCCTATACAGAAAGCACCTAGCAAATATTTCTGAACACGTAAATACAGTATTTGCTTAATAAGCCAACAGTGAGTTTTTAAGTTTAAAAAATAACGAGTATACTGTTTTCCAAAGTAGAAAAACAAAGAAATCTACAGCTCATGTTATGATTAGAATGGAAGTCCCATCTATTGTGCATCCCACGGTCCATTCTACAGAACAAGTGTATCTCTGATCATCTCGTAAAGGAGCTTTGAGACTTCTGATTAAACACCTTCAGTTATTTGGGAATGCCATTTATTCAAATGATATAAATGGGGAGCCTAAAATAATTGTGCTTAATCAGACAAGGTAAATGGAGGGCCTAAAGATCGGGCTGGGTGCGGTAGCTCACACCTGTAATCCCAGCACTGTGGGATGCTGAGGCAGGTGGATCACCTGAGGTCAGGAGTTCAAGACCAGCCTGGACAACATGGCGAAACCCCGTCTCTTCTGAAAATACAAAAATTAGCCAGGCGTGGTGGCACACACCTGTAATCCCAGCTACTCGGGAGGCTGAGGCAGGAGAATCGCTTGAACCCAGGAGGCAGAGGTTGCAGTGAGTCAAGATTGCAGCACTGCACTCCAGCCTGGGTGACCAAGCGAGACCTTGTTTGAGCTTTAAGTCATATTTTAATCACATAATGTGTGATATTTTAAAATGTTTTTTCTTCCAAGAACACAGTGCTCAAAGAAATACATTGCATGAAAAACTGTTTTGGCCAGCATAGTGGCTCACGCCTGTAATCCCAACACTGGGAGGCCAAGGCAGGAAGATCGCTTGAGGTTAGGAGTTCAAGACCAGCCTGGCCAACATGACACAACCCTGTCTCTACTAAAAATATAAAAATCAGCTGGGTGTGGTGGCACACACCTGTAATCTCAGCTACTCAGGTGGCTGAGGCATGAGAATCTCTTGAACCTGGGAGGCGGAGGTTGCATTGAGCCAAGATCACACCACTGCATTTCCAGCCTGAGCAACAAAGCAAGGCTCCATTTCAAAAAAAAAAAAGTTTTACTGTGGTTCATGAATCCTGTGAAGCTGCCCCCATAGGCCCCAGGATAAGGCTTCTGAGCAGACAGGTCAAATTCAAGGTCCTCCCCGGCACACAAGGTCCCCACAGCTGGACTCTTCTGAATGTCTCTGCTGCCTGCCTTATGTATTCTTCACTCTGCACTGAGCCGTGTATGCTAAACTCTTCCAAACACGATGCTTTTCTCTGTCTGTAATTCTAGAATATAGAGAACAACAAATAGTGCCTTAGGTTTTCCAATGCATGGCACAGTATCTTGTAGATAGATTTTATTTTATTTTATTTTACTTTATTTTATTTTATTTTCAAGACAAGGTCTCGCTTGGTCACCCAGGCTGGGGTGCAGTGGTGCAATCTCGGCTCATTGCAACCTCCGCCTCCCAGGTTCAAGTGATTCCCCTGCCTCAGCCACCTGAGTAGCTGAGATTACAGGTGTGTGCCATCATGCCCGGCTAATTTTTATAGTTTTAGTAGAGACAGGGTTTCGTCATGTTGGCCAGGGTGGTCTTGAACTCCTGACTTCAAGTGATCCACCTGCCTTGGCCTGCCAAAGTGTTGAGATTACAGGCATGAGCCACCGTGCTGGCCAAAACAGTTTTTCCTGCAATGTATTTCTTTGAACACTGTGTTCTTGGAAGAAAAAATTTTTAAAATATCACACATTATGTGATTAAAGTATGACTGAAAGCTCAAACACGTGTAAGATGATAAAATACTATTGTACTGGGTTGAGTAGTAATAACATAGCTTTTATCCAAATGGTAAGAAATCAAGTGTATGCTCTTATCAAGATTGTGGACATCTACTTTTTGGTTTGCATACCTTCTATGGATTTAAAAATATCTGGTAGAGCTTAACCTAGAAAATGTAACAAAGAAAAAAAGTTCTAATGCATCTTCTATATTTTGTTTTGTTTCCCATCAAATAAATGTGAGAAGACACAAAACCTTAAGTATTTTACTTCTTTGGCTAATGGTGTAAGAAGCTGAAGCTACAAAAATACCTTTAAGTGTATCCAACATTCTGTGGCTGTTCGTCAATCACGCATTCACAAATTCACTTAACAAATGTTTATAAAGCACCCGCTACTTGCCAGGAACTATTCTAGGCATTAGAGATAGCTAAATGTACAAAACTGACAAAGTTCCTATTCCTGGGAGCTAACATTCTAGTGGAGAGAGATACAGAAAGAACACAGCACAATTTTAGCTCATGGTAAGTTCTAAGAAGGAAAATAAAGCAATAGGTAGGAACAGAAGGAAACAGATGAGTAGCTCCTCAGGTGTGCTGGGATCACACCTGTAATCCCAGCACTTTGGGAGGCTGAGTCGGGTGGATTACTTGACATCAGGAGTTTGAGACCAGCCTGGCCAACATGATGAAACCCCATCTCTACTAAAAATACAAATTAGCCAGGTGTGGTGGCATGCGCCTGTAATCCCAGCTACTTGGGAGGCTGAGGCAGAAGAATAACTTGAACCCAGGAGGTGGAGGTTGCAGTGTGCCAAGATCACGCCACTGCACTCCAGCCTGGGTGACAGAGTGAGACTCTGTATAAAAACAGAAAAAAAAAATAGATGGAGTAGTCAAAAACCTGGATGGTGATAGGGAATCAGTCCCATAAAAATCTGCAATACCATTCTAGGTAGAAGGAATAGCATAAGGAGGAGGCTTGATGAAAGAGATGGAATCTTACCAATGTTTTGATTTGCCACTACAAAAAGCACTTAGCAATATACCAAGCAAAAGAATGGGACCCAGAAGTAGTTAGGCCCCCCAAAAAAAAAAAAAAAAATGCTGAAACCCTAAGTCCTGTGAGCCTTATTTGTTCTTCTCACTGTACCGGAGAACTCTGCAATGATAGAAAAACCAAATTACAAACAACGTCTCTCCCATCTTAGAAGTGGGCAGTTAGATTTTGGGTCCAAACAGCACAGCTTCAAACTTTTCTTCTTCTTTTTAAATATTTTATCTTATTTGATGGAGGCCTTCATTCTAGATCGTCAAGGTCACTTTGGATCTTAGCTCTGTCATCCAACATACTGACAATCCTTCCCAACTTCCTGGAATGTGTGAATTTATCCAACATGCCATCTGTGCCATTACCCCATTTCCTGAGAAAAAGAATAACCAAGGTAACCTGTGCATAGAGTCCCATGGCCTATATTAGAGACCTGTACCTATGCAGGCATAAACCCATTAATCACTCATAGGATATACCCCAGTAATTCATTATAAGTTATCAGCCCATTGTTTTTATCATATTTATAAGAATATGATGAATTGTGCATCAAATATCTTCCTTAAGTCCATAAGTTCAGCCGGGTGTGGTGGCTCACGCCTGTAATCCCAACACTTTGGGAGGCCAGCGTGGGCGGATCACGAAGCCAGGAGTTCAAGACCAGCCTGGCCAACATAGTGAAACCCCATCTCTACTAAAACTACAAAAAAATTAGCCCGGTGTGGTAGCGCATGCCTGAAATCCCAGCTACTCAGGAGGCTGAGGCAGGAGAATCACTTGAACCTGGGAGGTGGAGGTTGCGGTGCGCCGAGATTGCACCACTGCACTCCAGCATGGGTGACAGAGACAGACTCCATCTCAAAAAAAAAAAAAAAAATTCCATAAGTTCATAGTGTATTTGGGGTAATTGCCTTAGTAGAAAATCACAAATGACCTCTGACTAAGCAATATAGATATTCTTTTAAAACTTTTTTTTTTTTTTTCAATAGAGATGGGGTCTCCCTATGTTGCCCAGGCTGGTCTAGAACTCCTGGGCTCAAGTGATCCTCCTGCCTTGGCCTCACAAAGTGCTAGAATTAAAGGTATGAGCCACCACACCTAGCCTAAAACTTTTCCTATAATCATCACCGAAACTCTTTCCATGCATTCATCTTGAACAAATTTTCTAGTAAACTCACTACCACTTCTGCTTTTTATTTCATCTAGAAACTTTGGAATCAGGGTCCAATCAGTTGGCAATGTTGTAGATATGGGGTGAAAATACTGTCATGCTCGGTGGGATTAAAGGAAGTCTCAGTTACCTTTCCCCAATCTCCATACTCCCCTTTGCTCCCATCCACTAGGGCGTCCATTCCCACACAACAATCAAAGCACTGCCCCACTGTTCCAGCTTTCCTGATGTCTGCCTCTCCCCCACTGAGGAGGAAGGACCAGGACAGGACTGGCGCTCAGGCAGGAATAGCCTAAAACCAGAGTTTTCAGAACAGAGAACTGGTTCTATTTACAGAGCTATGTCCCATCCAGCTACACTGGAAAAAGCAGTCTATTAAACTACACCACTAAGTTGCGTAGATTGGTGCAGTTTAAAACTTCATGAATTGCTCTACACAAAGGCTACCTGTGCCCTCTGCCCCACTGCCTCCTCCATGTACCCTGTTGGTGCACAGGCACACATTTCTCACTTGTCACAGCACTTCACACAGTTACACTTTATAGAGCTGTCCACCAAGTGCACAGAGAAACCCAGGAGCCCATGAAAAAGACTGAGTCCTGTAGGGCCTCTGTAGTTGTCCAGTAATGGTCATAATAGGGGTACAGAGGTTAGAAAAACAGGGACATTTTAAAAAAATAAATGCTCTAGGATTTAAATTGTATTAATCCATTCTCACACTGCCATCTGCCATAAAGAACTACCAGAGACTGGGTAATTTATAAAGAAAACATGCTTAATCGACTCACAGTTCCAGAGGCTGTACAGAAGGCATGGCTAGGAAGGCCTCAGGAAACTTACAATCATAGCAGAAGGGTGAAGGGGAAGCACGTCTTCACATGGCAGTAGGAGAGAGAGAGCGTGCGCAAAGGAGGAAGTGCCACACACTTTTAAACCATCAGATCTCTTGAAAATTAACTCACTATCATGAGAACAGATGGGGGAAATCTACCCTCATGATACAATCACCTCCCACCAAGTCCCTTCCCCAGTGTTGGGAATCACAATTCAACATGAGATTTGGGTGGGGACACAGAGCCAAACCATATCAGAAGTTAACGCTTATAGGAGAGGAATGGGGGAAATTTTCTAAAGGTCTAAATTTCGTGAGACGTAAGAATGGAATAACAAAATAAAGGCAAGGAGAATCCAAAGTAGAGATCAGGTTACTATACAACTTAGCAACTGGAAAAAAAAAAAAAAAAAAGGAGTGAGCTGATATGCTGTTGAATAACCACGTGAGCAGTACATCATTTTCTCATTCAACAAATATTTCTCGAGCACCTACTATGTGAACATAATCAGATACAGTCCTTAGTCCCCTGAAGCTTAGTGTGTAGTAAGAGACAGGCCTGCAAGTAAGCATGTGCACTGAGTCTTGACAATAACACAGAATCACCTTGGACTTGCAAATGGCATAATCCAGTCTTTGAGCAGTCAAAGACTGGGAAACAGAACTACCTTCTGTCTGAAATCTTCCAAAATCTTGTAACACTAAGTATATTACTCAATGCAATAATGTCAATAATGACATTAATTATCCAAATTTAAATATTTAGTTTCATAACCCATGAAGAGTATATGCTTTTTAAAGATACATAATTTTGGATTAACCAAAAGGTCAAGAATATCCCTTTACGCAGAGGTTCTCAACAATTATTTCTAAACTCATTGTTCTGTAGATAAATCTAAAATTGCCTCTTATTCTACTGCTCCTCCACCCAAACACCAGCCCACAGAGCTAGTCTATTTCTTTTGATCTTGACAGTATAAACCGGTGGTTTGTACAGTATACATCTGGCAACATCTGGAGACATTTTCATTTTCATCATGACTGGGAGAGGGTGTGCCACTGGCATCTAGGGTTAGAGGACAGGGACGCTGCTAAGCATCCTACAATGCACAGGGTACCCTCACCCCCACCGAAAGATTCATCTGGTCCAAAATGGTGCTAAGTTTGCTCTAGTATTAATAGTAATGAAACAGATATGTTCTATTTATTCATTTACTGAAACATATGTGCTATAAATCTTCTCCAACTATTTAATAGAGAACTGCAAGAAATGTGGTAAATTTTAGAAAGCAATATACCTGGAGAGTTTTATTTTGGTAAGTCCCATTTTTCTCCTAGTCATGATCTTGAAAACTTGGACAGATTCATCTAATCTTAGATATTTAAAATTAAGTATTCATACTCTTTTTTTTTTCTATGCTCTGTTTTGACCCACAGGAAACTGTATGTTATCATCTCAGAGATGCCTTCAATTTTTACCCTTAAGTATTCCATTTTTTAGAATTTACTTAATAGAATCCTAATCTCATATAAAACTGTTACATCACTTTCTATAATCCTCTCTACCCTTACAACATATTACTATACAACATAGAGAAAGACTTATAAGTAGTCATAACAAGTGAAGGACAGCATAAATCCTCAACAATGGCTCTATAAATCCCAGTGCTATGAAAGCATTTAACAATCTCCCTACGGATGTCAATTTTATAATGACATTCGATATTTTAGTGTTAGATGAAGAAAAATTCTTTTTTAAAGTCAAGTTTTCAAACATATATAAGAATCAATATTGAGGGGCAGCAGGGTGAGGCACTATACTTTTAGAATTCTTTAATGGAAACTAAGTTATTAATGTACTAAAATTGACTGTAATATATGGCTATAAAAATGTTTCATAAATGTTTAAAATATGCCTCTCTTTATTAATATTTAACAGTCCCATTAAATGAGCTAGCAATATTACTTAAGAGCATCAGAGATTTTAATATATATTAGTAGAAACTTATTTCAGATTTGATGTAAGGTTCTAGTCTGAGTTTCAATCCATACTGCTAATAAAATGCAACACGAGGCAGAGAAAATGTAGCCCTCTCAGAAAACAGAATCTGAAAACTCTAAGTTGAAATCTGATGCCGGGTGCAGTGGCTCAAGCCTGTAATCCCAGCACTTTGGGAGGCCGAGACGGGCAGATCACGAGGTCAGGAGATAGAGACCATCCTGGCTAACATGGTGAAACCCCATCTCTATTAAAAAAATACAAAAAACTAGCCGGGCGAGGTGGTGGGTGCCTGTAGTCCCAGCTACTCAGGAGGCTGAGGCAGGAGAATGGCGTGAACCCGGGAGGCGGAGCTTGCAGTGAGCTGAGATCCGGCCACTGCACCCCAGCCTGGGCGACAGAGCGAGACTCCGTCTCAAAAAAAAAAAAAAAAAGAAATCTGAGGCTTGTTTTTCTTTTAGGTATTCTGAAGCAGATTAATTAATAAGCAGATATAAATTCAAAACATCATAATGAATAAAAATACATGTAAAATTCATGTATACAAACATAAAACTAAAAGCTTGCAGAATAATGTAATTTATGTTTATGAGAAACAAAAGCCACAAACCTAAATCCAGACTACTTTTTGCTAATGAATTAAGATTTTCCAGGTCATCAAATCTGCCTTGTTGACTGTTTCCTTCAGTTGATGGTACAGATGGTAGGGACTCCATGACAAAATTTTCTTTCATCTTGAGAGGAAGAAAAATAGAAATGCATTAGTACTTTATGAAAAAAAATGTATTATTGTACAGTTGTTCAAGCCAAATAATAATGATAGTGGAAAACTGGCCTTGCAAACAGGTATTCTCAAGTAATGGTTTATACTGTGGTAAGCAGTAACAAATTCTGGTAACAATATCTGCAAGAGTATAGGCTAGCAAAATCTGTTTATTCCAAGTCCTAGATTTTTAACCAAAAAAACTGCTTTATAAGCCTTAATAAGTGGATTTAAATAAACATTTACCAAGGTAGAGGAATAAAAGATCTATCAAGTCAAGCAAGGTCAATTGCTGATACACACAGCCTCCTGGATTGTGTTGCTCTGATATCTACAGAAAAATAGCTTCCTTGCTGACTCCAAAATATGTGATAAATTTTCATATCTCTAAGCATTTGTTAGCACTCTTATCTGCCTGGTGAATACCTAGCTACCCAAACCTAAAACCTACAGGTAAGTGTTGTCGATAACTTAACTGCATTTTCCTCCCATCTTGCTTTTATATACATGTCTTTTATGGTTTTCCAAAGTCACAATCTTCCAGAATGCTAAAATATTTATGTTCCCCCTGACCCCGCAAATTCATATGTTAAAATCCTAACCCCCAAGGTGAAGATATTTAGAGGTGGGGACTTTTGTGGGGTGATAGGGTTATGAGGGCAGAGCCCTGGTGAATGGGATTAGTAATGCCTTTATAAAATAGGCCCAAGAGGCCGGGCGTGGTGGCTCACACCTGTAATCCCAACACTTTGGGACACCAAGGCAGGTGGATCACTTGAACCAGGCATTCAAGACCAGCCCAGCCAACATGGGGAAACCCTGTCTCTACTAAAAATACAAAAATTAGCCAGGCATGGTAGTGCATGGCTGTAATCCCAGCTACTTGAGAGGCTGAGGAGAATCGCTTGAATCTGGGAGGCAGAAGTTGCGGTGAGTTCAGAACAGGCCATTGCACTCCGCCTGAGTGACAGAGAGAGAGACATTGTCTCAAAAATAAATAAATAAAATAGGCCCAAAGGAGTTCATTCCACTCTTCCACCCTGTAAGGACACAGCTAAAGGATGACATTTATGAACTAGAAAGGGAGCCCTCACTGATGCAGAATTTTTTGCTCCTTAACTCAGCTAATCTGGGTTCTTGTCTCACGATCAGGAAGAATTAGGCACACGGACACATTGAAGAGTGAGAAGGGTGGAATTTTTAAGCAAAAAGAAAGCTCTCAGCAAAGAGAGGGGGTCCTGCAAGCAGGTTTTCACATCCCAGATTGAATACCTGGGCTACCACACGCCAGCTGAAGAGGCCAGGCTCCTCCCCTGCAAAAGACACAAATTCCTGGTGGCTCCACCCCATTCATGGGTGGAGTGCATGGGTCTCCAGCCTGCTGTGGGCATGCCTAGGCAAACTCCCTGTGCAGGTTCCCTTATCTGTACAAAACATCTGGTACAAACACTTGTGGGCGGGGTCAGAGATTCTCCAGGGACCCTTCCCTATCTGCCTAGGCCTTTGTCCGCCTACTGCCTCTAACATCACCAAATGTGTGGACATCTTCATCTTGGACTTCCCAGCCTTCATAACTGTGAGAAATAAGTTTGTTTGTTTATAAGCTACCCAGTTAACGGTATCTTGTTATAGCAGGCCAAACAGACTAAGATAGAAAACACCATATTTTCACTTTAAGTATCTTTTCATATTTTAAAAAATTTTACGGCCAGGTGCAGTGGCTCATGCCTGTAATCCCAGCACTTTGGGAGGCCGAAATGGGTAGATCACTTGAAGCCAGGAGTTTGAGACAAGCTGGTCAACACAGTGAAACCCCATCTCTACCAAAACATTACAAAAATTAGCCAGGCATGGTGGTGTGTGCCTGCAGTCCCAGCTACTCAGGAGGCTGAGATGGGAAGATAGCCTGAGCCTGGGAGGCTGAGGCTGGAGTGAACTGTGATCATGACAATCCACCCTGGGCAAAAGAGTGAGACCCTGTCTCTATAAATAAATAAATAATAAAAATAAGAAATTTTATCAGTACAAATTTAAATGACTATTTTACAGCCACCTTAGGGATGTACCATAATTCATTTAAGGTGAATAACACTACGTTATTCTTTATTGCTGGAATTTCCAAAACAAGATGGTCTACTTTTTCTGTCAAGTGGTCAGACTTCAATGATAAGAGAAGGATCATTCATAAGCCAGTATACAAAATACTTCCAGCTTTCCAAAGTAGATTATGAATTTGGTAATGCTGGGCAAGGTGGCAGAGCCCCAGCAACAGAAAGTGATTGGCACGCAGGTAGTAAAGAGAATTTACTGACAACAGCACAGGCTTAAAAAGTCAAGTTTTATTAGACAGAAAGAACATTGCAGTGGGGCGCTTCAGCAAGAGAGGACTGAGTGGGCCTCCGTGGATTTTCCTTGGGGGTAATTGTAGACCTTAAAGCAGGAACTTAAGGGTAATTTGGACCCTATTCGTTTTGCAGGTCATGATAGATGATTACCTTTGTAGACATGTTGGTGCCTTGATGTCCGCAAAGGCTGCACAATGAGTTTCGATACGCATGCATTCAGGAGATATATAGAAATTCTAGCTACTTATACATTTTTGGGAAAGCAACCTGGTAACCAGATGCTGGCTTTAGATAACAGGGAAGTCTAATTGCTTCTAAATTCCTCAGAGAAGGAGTTTTGCTTCTGGATGGCCTGCTTGATGACCACCAGGTGATCTTTGCTCTCTTCATTATACATCTAAATTCCTCGGCTAAGGAGTTTGCCTCCAGATGGTCTGCTTGATGGCCACCAGGTGATTTTTGCTCACCTCAGGTAAGCATGTAACTATATCAGATACCTAATGGGGCCTAAGGAACATAGGATTCAACTCAAATATTAAATAGGGGTAAGAAAGAGGATCTGACTACATAGTTGCCTAGAATAAAATAAGCAAGAACTTCTTACAGAAAAGAGTGAGGAGTTGGAAGGAACTGCACAGTTAAAAAGAAGAAGGTTATAATTTGGGGCCACTTGGACTTTTTAAACAGTTAATGGTAATTCTGTTAGTAGTAAATGAAGAGGAAGAGAACTGATATCCAAATTTGGGATTTCAATACACTGGGTATGATAGGTGAGATCTTTATAAACATGAATTTCTGGCTGGGAGCAGTGGCTCAAGCCTGTAATCCCTGCACTTTGGGAGGCCGAGGCAGATGGATCACCTGAGGTTGGGAGTTCGAGACCAGCCTGGCCAATGTGGTGAAACCTCATCTCTACCAAAAAATGCAAAAACTAGCTGGGCGTGGTGGTGGGTATCTATAATCCCAGCTACTCGGAAGGCTGAGGTAGAAGAATTGCTTGAACCCCGGAGACGTAGGTTGCAGTGAGCTGAGATCACACCACTGCACTCCAGCCTGTGTGAGAGAGTGCGATTCCATCTCAAAAAAAAAAAAAAAATATATATATATATATAAATAAAATTATCCAGGCATGGTGGTGCATGCCTGTAATCCCACCTACTTGGGAGGCTGAGGCAGGAGAATCGCTTGAACCTGGGAGACAGAGGTTGTGGTGAGCCAAGATTGCACCACTGCACCCCAGCCTGGGCAACAAGAGCAAAACTCCATCTCAAAAAAAATAAAAAATAAATTAAATAAACATGAATTTCTTTTTTCTGTTTTTTGTTTGTTTTTGTTTTGTTTTTAATAGAGAAGATTTTTTTTTCTAAAAAGAGAAGAAAATAAGAACATAGAATTATTCTTAGGTAAATAACCCTCAGGCAAAAAACAAAAACAAAAAAACAACAAATCTTTAAAAAATGGACAAAGGACTTGAACGGACATTTCTCCAAACAAATACATAAAGATGGCCAAATAAGCACATGAAAGGATGCTCAATATCACTAATTGTTAGGGTAATGCAAAACAAAATATAAAATAGCACTTTATACTCCTAAGAAACAAACAAAAATCCAGCAAACAAGTGTTGGAGAGACTGTGGAGAAATTTGAAACCTTGTGCTTTGCTAATGGAAATATAAACTGGAGCAGCTGCTTGCTGTAGAAAACAGTATAGCTCCCCAAAAATTAAATATAGCATTAGCATATGATCCACCAATTCCACTGCTGAGTATATACTAAAAAGAACTGAAAGCAGGGATTTCAACAGATATTTATAAACCAATGTTCATAACAGCATTATTCGCAATGGCCAAAGGTAGAAACAACCTAAATATCCATCAACAGATGAATGGAAAAACAAAATATGGTATATATGGTGGGGACCTAAAGGAACCTCAGAGTTGGTATTGATAGTGACAGGAGGCAGAGAAATTTAAGGGCAGGTCCCCGACAAAACCCCACTCTCAAGCCTAAAACCATGATCCAAAGTGAGAACTTCTATCCCTGTTTTCCTGCTCAAATGTTACCTTTTCCTAAACCACCCATGCCCTCACCCCATCCCATCCTGTGCCTATAAAGACCCTAGATTCAGCTGGCAGAGAGGAGAAGCAGCTGGATGTCAGGAACTACAGCTAGACATCAGACAGAAGCGGCTTGACTTTACAGGGACAGTTTGACAGTGTAACTTTGGAGAAGAACCCAGCCAGAGATGGCTGGACTTCTGGGGAAGATTACCTACCCACCTCTCCATCTCCTTTGCAGCTCCCCTTCCCACTGAGAGCCACTTTATTGGCAATAAAATCCCCACATTTACCATCCTTCAATTCGTTCATGCAGCCTCACTTTTCCCGGATACCAGAAAGAACTCAGGAGCCACAAGTGTGATACAAAAGGCTGTCACACTGGCCCTTTGACCTCACTGGGAGAGGGCAGTTGCCTCATGTGAAAAGGCCAAGGGCCAACTGAACTGTTAACACTTAAGCCATCTGCAGATGGCAGAGCTAAAAGAGCACTGTAACACACCCTTTGGGGCTCTGGAGGTCACAGGCACCTCCCCTAGATGCTGCCACTGGGCCTGCATAGAATTTGCTCCTGCCAGTGCCCAGAAGCACTTGCCCTGGCTCCTGCACCCGCTCACCTGAGCGCTCCCCTGCCACGAGGGGTGAACGCTGCAGGTCTGAGTAGAATTTACCCTTGCCCGCACCAAAGCAGTCAGCTGGTTCCAGCATGCATGTACTCCAGTTCTCACCTTGTTTGCTCACACACTCCCTCCCTCGAGGAGAGCGGTGGGCTGAGTAAACGGGGCACCTCTGTCACAAGGTGTCAAATAGGTCAGGGAACTATCCGGCTTCAGTATGAGGATTATTATAAACTGAAGATATTTTAGATTTAACAGATGCAGAAAAAAAGCCCTCTCAGAGCTTCCCTTATGTGACTAAGCAGCAAGTTCTATGAAATGAGGCTATCAAACATTGCCTCTTGAGGTGGGTCGACCCCAGGAAGACTGAGAGTAAGCCTACTATATAAATGCCCTCTTGAGGAATGGCAACAAGCAAAGAGAAGGATCAGTGGCACCTGCATTTAAAAAATTATCAACATAACAAAATTATCAACATAATCAATAATGTTATCTCCCATTTGTTTTCCTAAAAACCCATTTGTCTTTCCTAAACAAACCTAGTTGCTCTTCTCATAGAAGCTTTTCTCCATCCTCCCTTTCCCCATAAGTTACGTAGGTAAGCTCTAACTTTAATCACTTAGTGAGCTTGCTGCTTCTTTTGTTGCATTCATATGCATATAAATAAACCTTTATTCTCCCGTTAATGCTTTCTGTCAGTTTAATTTGCACTCTCCCAGGCACAACATAGAGGGTAGAGGAAAAGTTTTTTCTCTGAGACATATGCCTATAAGGAAATATTTTATTCAACTTTTTTTTTTTTTTTTTTTTTGAGACGGAGTCTCTCTCTGTTGCCCAGGCTGGAGCCCAGTGGCGCAATCTCGGTTCACTACAACCCCTGCCTCCCAGGTTGAAACGATTCTCCTGGCTCAGCCTCCCGAGTAGCTGGAACCACAGGCGTGTGCCATCATCCCTGGCTAATTTTTCTATTTTTAGTAGAGATGGGGTTTCGCCATGTTGGCCAGGCTGGTTTCAAATTCATGACCTCAAGTGATCCACCTACCTTGGCCTCCCAAAGTGCTGGGATTACAGGCATGAGCCACCATGCCCGACATATTCAACTTTAAAAAGGGAGGAAATTCTGACATATTCTACAACATGGATGAATCTTAAAGACATTACACTAAGTGAAAGAGCCAGACACAAAAGAAAACTATTGTACCATTCCACTTTTTTCAGTTACTTTAGTATAGTCAAATTCTTAGAGACAGAACATAAAACAGTGGTTGGTTGGCAGGGGATAGGGAGAGAGAAGAAACATCAATTATTGTTTAATGAGTAGAGTTTCAGTGTGGGATGATAAGAAGATCTGTAGTGACATGGTGGCCACGTTTACACAAAAATGTACATGTACTTAATGCCACTGAACTATACACCTAAAAATGATTAAAATAGTAAATTGTGTGTTGTGTGTATTTTACTATAACTAAAAAAAAAAAAACAAAAACAGATCTACAAACTTTTAGTGTTTTTACTCTTCAGCTAAAATGAAGTATGAGGGTGGAAGAGAAAGATAAAGTTTGAAGTAGTTAGGTACCAGCTGCCCTCCACAGATACAGCTGACATCTATAGCCCCAAATGAATATTACAACCAAGACAGAAATAATAATGTTCCTTCATCGTTTGGGAGGGCACCCTCTAGAAGAGTATTGGGAATTCTCTATTTGTAAGATTTGGATGCATCTTTAAAATCTTCTCAGAGTTTATAATATTAGATAATATTATTAGATAAATTATCACAAGAGTCCATTAGCAATACAAAGGGGGCAAATAAAGATTTAAGCCCATCCTGATCAGTGGGTATAAGTGTTATCACTGTGGAAGGGAGAAAAAGAGCCAATACCCTAAGAAAGCACATAAAATTATTTAAAGAAAATAAAATACTGTTCAGGCAAGAAACATTAGGGCTGAAATAGTCTTATTCAACGCCGGTTTGGGAGTCTATAGAGGTTACCTTTACAGCCTACATGAGAATTGGCAAAAATAAAACAAAATAACATTTTTATAGGTTTTAAAGTATGAATGTTAAGTAAACTTCCAGAGCAAATATTATAAATATACATTAGACTGTTTCATCTATAGCCTTAAAAGTGTATACATTAAAATAAACTGATATTTCAGGTTGCCTTTTATTTCCGTAAACAGAAAATTTACTTTTTATGGAAGAGAATGGCTACTGCTGAATCAGCAATGAGAAATAAAAAGAGGGAAGTTAGAAAATTTAACATAGATTTAGTAATCAGGCTATCATTCTTCGAATTGTAAGCACTGACTGTTGTTTTAAACAAGCCTCTTAAAGAACACTTTAACAGATAATAGAGTAAGTGGTTATGTCAGAGATGCTTGAACCAGAGCAACTCCATCTTGAATAGCACTGGGTAAAATGAGGCTGAGACCTACTGGGCTGCATTCCCAGATGGTTAAGGCATTCTAAGTCACAGGATGAGACAGGATGTTGGCACAAGATACAGGTCATAAAGACCTTGCTGATAAAACAGGTTGCAGTAAAGAAGCTGGTCAAAATCCACCAAAACCAAGATGGTGACGAGAGTGACCTCTGGTCATCCTCACTGCTACACTCCCACCAGCTCCATGACAGTTTACAAATGCAATGCCAACATCAGGAAGTTACCCGATATGGTCTAAAAAGGGAGGTATGAATAATCGACTCCTTATTTAGCATATAATCAAAAAATAGCTATAAAAGTGGGGAACCAGTAGCACTCAGGGCTGCTCTATCTGTGGAGTAGCCATTCTTCTATTCCTTTACTTGTCTAATAAACTTGCTTTCACTTTACTCTATGGATTCGCTCAAATATTTTCTTGTGCGAGGTCTAGGAACCCTCTCTTGGCATCTGGATCGGGACCTCTTTCCAGTAACAGTTATATTGTGAAGAACATCAGTATAAACTTATGAGAGGGATTTTTTTTAACTTAATGTTATACAAATGACACTTGAGATAAGAATAAAATTTTGAGTGACAGTACAGATTCAAAAATTGCTATATCTCAAACAACCTAGTTAGAAATGAAGATGATACATTTGGAAAGCTGTGTTAAATGATCAAAAAGTGATTCTAGTGATAATGTAGATACTGACATTAAATATGCACTGAAGAATTCGAATAAAATTATATAATTAAATATGAGAATAGGTAAAAAAAATTTAACATTTTACAGTTTTTCAAACTGAATGTTTAACTAAACTTATAAAGTAAATATTATAAGTATACATTTGACCATTTCATCTACAGCCTTCAAAATTTATATATGAACTGGTATTTCAGGTTGCCTTTTATTTGGGTACATAGAAAATTATCTTTTAATAGAAGAAAACAGAACAAGGGAATTTTTATGAATATTCAGTAATCTTTCCAATTTGCTTCATATAACTGAATATGTATGCTGTTTGGTGTTAAGCACTGACAGATATGAGAGGCAGGGGCAAATATAGAAAGTGCCAACGTCAATGGAGCACACCAGATGCCATGTGACCTCTTTCCAGAGGCAACCAGGCATCATCCACATATTCCAAAAACATCTGTTCTCTGGTACACTGCCCAGGGTCCTCTATAATAATGAATGCTCCAGTGTCACATAAATACAACCGGCACAGCGCCTTGTCCAAGAGAGGAAGCCACCAGCATTTGCATGAGGGGCAAAGTGAGGAAATATCTAAGGGAGGCAAGGGCAGAAACACCCTCTATCTGCCCACTGAGAGAACACATGAAGCCACACTTTGCACATCACAACAGGAAAGGTGCCAACCTCAGAGAGGAGAGCACCACGTTGCATCTGAACATATTACTAAGCTGTCTTTTTAAAAACGTCCCCATAAGTAAGTCTGTTTCCATTTGCCTAAAAGTTAATTTGGGGCAGGAAATTAAAATATATATATATATTTTAAAGTCCTTAATGAAGGATTCCAATTAGTGACCGCCTGACTATAATTTTATTAAAAATAAAGTTTATTGGTGATATAATAGCAAAGGCAAATCTATTAAAATATAATGCTCTTCACTGGGCACAATGGTTCCTGCCTGTAATCCCAGAACTTTGGGAGGGCGAGATGGGAGATGGGAGATGCTTGGCCCCAGGAGTTCGAGACCAGCCTGGGCAACATGGCAAAACTCCATCTCTACAAAAAAAAAAAAAAAAAAAAAGAAAAAAAAAAAAACTAGCCAGGCATGGTGGTGCATGCCTGTGGTCCCAGCAGCTCAGGAAGCCGAGGTAAGAGGTTTGATGGAGCCTAGGAGGTGAGGCTGCAGTGAGCCACGAATGTGCCACTGCATTGCAGCCTGGGTGACAGAGAGAGAGAGAGAGGCTCTGTCTCAAAAAAAAAAAAAAAAAAAAGAAAGAAAATTATATATATATATATTACAATGCTTTCCCACCAAGTTGTAAATAAATAGTATCTCAAGTGTAAAGATATTTTCTAGAGTTGAGTGCTTTAGCATCATACATAACACAGAGAACAAAGTGGGTGACCAAGATATAAACAACATGTATGTACTAAATTGGCCTTGATTTTGCCTGATAAATAAACTATGTGAAAAATATACAGCTGTGTTTCCCTAGGGAATTTTTTTTTTTTAATTACAAATGTTAAAAGAACTCTCCTCTGAAATGAGAAATTGAAAAAACATCACTAAAAAAGCAAAGCAAAAAAACCCTACAACAGCAGCAAGGCAACTGCAGCTTATTGACCCCCATGAGAAGATGTGAAATACAGAAAAGACAAGCTTACACTTACAGCTAGACACTGGATGACACACCTTGTAAACACTGATGACCTATGGAAAGGCTCATTTAAAAACAAACAAAATTGAAGTGACATGAGTTAGAGACACGGATAGGTGAGGACAGCAGAAGGGGAGGTGTGGAATATCTGTTCTAATCTCTTACCACATTTTCAGGGCAATAGCCATATGGCTGTGCCTCCTGGGAATAGATACTCCTCCCGGATCTTGCCTCTTGAGATTCGGATGGTTCATTATCATGCAACCACTGTGTACCAAAGTGAAGTTCCTTCATGGAGGGCACAGGAGTAGCCTCTTGAATGTGCGACAAGGGATACAACTCCATGGACTGAGAGGGATCTTGATATAACTCATATTCTTCATCAACAAGCATTTCTCTTTCTTCATCCATTTCCTGCAATCTAGGAGTCAGAAATTCATGCATCTCCCAGGTCTCCTTGCTTTGCTCTATCTCTTTTTGTTGGGAATGGAAAGACTTTCCCAGATCTAGAAATGGTTCATCCACAAGTTCTTCTGTAAAATATGGTTCATCTCTAAATCCCTATAAATAAAAGATGCAAAAAATGTGAAGTTACGCCTGTCCTGAAGCTGCACTATACAGATAAACTGGAAAATTTTCAAACGCTGGCGTGACTGCATATGCCAAGGCACAGCTAACATGCACAGCTCTCCACAGCAAACATGGGGAAACACAAGCTCACCTCCACAATCCTCAACCCGGAAGAGGGACAAACAGTAAATTCTGAGGCAGAAATTTGCCCTTGGCAAGGTGAATGATTTTGCTAAAACGTTCATTATACATTAACCATCTGACAATTCTCCACTAGAAACAGGAATTTTGTTAAACTCTTACACTAAATATTTAACCCATAAAAAGTAGTACATAAGCATACATACACTTCAAACTATTATGTAAGAAAGAAAAGACTTAAAAGGTCAGGATTTTCAAGCTTAAATAACCCAAAAGAAATGATAACTATCCGAATGTTTAGAAAACATTCTCTATAAACTAAAGATATGGGGAGTATGTCTCCACTTTGAGTATGACTCTTTTATAATATTAAAAATTAACAAATCTTATTTTTCATCTGTGTTGAAAATATATAATATGAAGGAATGAATACAGTATTTTA
The DNA here is from genome assembly GCF_009764315.1 of Trachypithecus francoisi. NCBI lineage: Eukaryota > Metazoa > Chordata > Mammalia > Primates > Cercopithecidae > Trachypithecus > Trachypithecus francoisi. The sequence continues at coordinate 23,389,456 of NW_022681457.1, read as the reverse complement.
CAATTAATTTATATTTCACTAATCAGAAGAGCTAGTGCATACAACCGAAACTAAACGTGCAGAAACTGTGTGGGTTCCTGGCTAAAACCTGATATATAGATTTGCTCAGACCATGACCTATCTCTGGGGAACCTCTGGGTGCTGGGCATAATGAGGTCCAGTTCTTTCTAAGAGACCAAAGATCCTTCCTATTTTGGGTCCTATTCATTACTACCAAGTGTAAATTCCTGGAATAAATCTATTCTTTTCTATTGCCTTCTCCTTGCACCTAAACATCATAGTAGGGAAGCTTTTAAATTAACACAGTAGGGTTGGGCATGGTGGCTCATGCCTGTAATCCCAGCACTTTGGGAGGCCAAGGCAGGAGGATCCCTTGAGTAAAACAGGTCAAGACCAGGCTGGGCAACATAGTGAGACCCTGTCTATACAGAAAAAAAAATTTTTTTTTTGGCACCTGTGGTGCCAGCTACTTGGGAGGCTGAGGCAAAGAATTGCTTGAGCCAAGGAGACTGATGCTGCAGTGAGCTATGATCACACTACTGCACTCCAGCCTGGACAACAGAGCAAGATACCATCTCAAAAAACAAAACAAAACAAAATACAGTATACCAAATACTGCAACCTGTTTTTTTTTCTTTAATGTGGTTAGAGGATGTATTTGAACACATTATATGATTATGAAATTTTTTGAAACATCTGCACTAAGAAATACAATAGACATTATAGAAACATATCATCTTGAGACACTGTCTACATATTATGCAAAGAATATCACTAAACAGTTGTTATCAAGTAAAGCAAAACCATACACTAACTGCAAAGAGCAACATAAGTATAATTCCTTTTAAGAATAAAAAAGGAAAGCTTCAAAATACATTTTCTAAAATTAAAGCATAAGGTAGGGTTTGACTAAATAACTCTTCTTTAGAAAGTATTCAATATGAATATTTTTTGTGTGGTTCCATTTTTATAGCATTTTAAATGCAGGTCTATTTTCAACAATATGTTCTACCATCCAAAATTTTAGGAATACATTAGTGTATGTTTGTTCTTTCAAAATGCTTTACATCTTGACTTTATCATTTAGAGAGGCAATGTGATACGGAAGGAAAGAATTTAGTTTTAAAAAAATAGGCCGGGCATGGTGGCTCAGGTCTGTAATCTCAGCACTTCGGCAGGCTGAGGTGGGCGGATTATCTGAGGTCAGGAGTTTGAGACCAGCCTGGCCACCATGGCAAAACCCTGTTTCTATTAAAAATATAAAAATTAGCCAGACGTGGTGGTGCACGCCTGTAGTCCCAGCTACTCAGGAGGCTGAGGCAGGAGAATCACTTGAACCTGAGAGGCAGAGGTTGCAGTGAGCTGAGATCACGCCACTATACTCCAACTTGGGTGACAGAGTGAAAGTCTGTAAAAAAAAAATATATATATATATATGTGTGTGTGTGTGTGTGTGTATACATACATATATATGTATATATACAATGAGGCCAGGCGCAATGGCTCATGCCTGTAATGCCAGCACTCTGGGAGGCTGGGGCAGGCAGATTGCTTGAGCTCAGGGGTTCAAGACCAGCCTGGGCAACATGATAAAACCCCCATCTTTACCAAAAATACAAAAAATTAGCTAGACGTGGTAGCACATGCCTGTGGTCTCAGCTACTCAAGAGTCTGAGGTGGGAGGATCACTTGAACCCTGGAGGCAGAGGTTACAGTGATCCCAGATCCCACCACTGCATTCCAGCCTGGGTGACAGAGGGAGATCCCATCTCAAATAAGAGACAGAGAGAGAGAGAAAGGAGGATTATTTCATTTATTATATCTATTTAGCCAAGGGATGGGGACAAGTTTTTTTCTTCTTTATGTCTTTATTTATATCTATTTAGCCAAAGGATAAGGACAAGCTTTCGTCTTATTTTCTTTTGTATTTTTTCTACATAGAAATTTCAGCTCATAGCAAATCATTCAAATGGGAAATAAATTTACTAAATACCTTGGGAGCTTCGAGTATTAAAGAAGAATTTATATCATGAATTGTTCCTGCAAGTTCAGTCTTGTCTTCATTACTGCTTGAATGTAAAATATAACAACTTTCTTCTTCTTTATTATCTTCCTGAAAATATAAACCACATTTATTTATAAGTAAGAAAATATTGTGGGGTGAGGGGAAAGGGGAGGGAGAGCATTAGGACAAATACCCAATGCATGTGAGGCTTAAAACCTAGATGATGGGTTAAGTGCAGCAAATCACCATGGCACATGTATACCTATGTAACAAAACTTCACTTTCTGCACATGCATCCCAGAACTTAAAGTAAAAGAAAGAAAGAAAAAAGAAAAGAAAAGAAAGATTCATTCGTGTAAAAAAAAAAAGAAAGAAAATATCTTGATTTCAAACTGTTCAGATTCTCATCTTTCCATTAAGAGCAAATACACAACACAACACAAAATTTATTCAAATTGTTTCATTAGAACAAACTTTCTTTAATATTTAAAAAGAACTCCATATTCAGGTCAGAGCTTCCCAAACTTTTTAAAGTATTTCTTAAAGAAAAATCACTTTCCCAGGAATAGATCTTGTATATATAACTATGTACCAGGCACAAATTTAAGTACTGTAAATATATTAAATATATTAATTAATACATTAATATATACTCTAAGACATGGGTCCTCTTAGTAATCCTATTTTACTGGTGAGCAAAAGTGGACACAGTAATTTGCCAAACATTACATATACCAAAATTTCAACCCTGGCTGTTTGGTACTAGAGCCTGTATTCACAATTACCGTGCCATGCAATCCTCATCTCTTTTTTTAAATTGAGACGGAGTCTCGCTGTGTCACCCAAACTGGAGTGCAGTGGTGCAATCTTGGCTCACTGCAACCTCCGCTGCCCCGGTTCAAGCGATTCTCCTGCCACAGCCTCCGAAGTGGCTGGGACTACAGGCGAGCACCATCTTGCTTGCTAATGTTTTTGTATTTTTAGTAGAGATGAGGTTTCGCCATGTTGGCCAGGCTGGTCTCAAACTCCTGATCTCCCAGGTGATCTGCCTGCCTCTGCCTCCCAAAGTGCTGGCCCTACAGGCGTGAGCCACCTCATCTTATAGATGAGCGAAGTGGAAGCTGATGAGGTTGAATAACTGGCACAAGGACACGCAGCCTTGCAAACCACATAACTAAGCAAAAACCCATAGCTGTCTGGCTCAAAAATTTTATTGTCAGTTCTGTTCCATTAGTTCTGAAGCTATAATGCAGTTTTTAAAGTCATTTTAGCCAGTGCATGGTGGCTCACATCTGTAATTCCAGCACTTTGGGAGGCTGAGGCAGAAGCATCACTTCAGCCCAGGAGTTCAAGACCAGCCTGGGCAACATGGAGAGACCCGTCTCTATTGTTATATCAAATAATAACAATAAGTCATTTCATTCATTTTTGGGGTCTGGTATATTTGAGGCTGCACTTATCAACCTGTCACCTAGGTTTTAAGCCTCTTTTTAGAAAAGAGTTAAGATGAAAATATATAACATGAAGTGTATAGATATATACATAGCATATCTATATACATACCATATATATATATATAAATACAAGACTTAATACAAATAATTTGTTCTCATCACCATTATATATTTACAGTCTTTCTGCTCTACCCTGACTTTGGATCTGTAAAATAGGATTAATAAAAGGAGGTTGCAGTGAGCCGAGATTGCACCACTGCACTCCAGCCTGGACAACGGAGTGAGACTCTGTCTCCAAAAAGAAAAAAAAGTGTGGCTGGCATCCCCCACCCCATTCCAGCTCTCTCTTACTCCTGCTTTTGCCATGTGAGTGCCTGCTCCCGCTTTGTCTTCTGCCATGAGTAAAAGCTCCCAGAGTCCTCCCCAGAAGCAGATGCCACCATGCTTCCTGTACAGCCTATAGAACTGTGAGCTAATTAAACCTCTTTCTTACAAATTGCCCAGTCTCAGGTATTTCTTCATAGCAATGCAAGAACAGCCTAATACAATGAACACATCTATCTGTATTTACCTATCCATCTGTCTATACATAGGAGCACTTACAGTATGTTTTTTGTATGTTAATTTAAAATGTTTCATAGATTAAAGAACTGGAGTTAAAAAATATCTTAGGAATTCTGTAGTCTTGTTCAGTCTTTTCAAAGATGAAAAAAAAATAGGCTCAGAGAAGTGATATACCTATTGACCAAATTACTAGTATGATGTTTCTCAAAGTACAAAATTCTGCATCAGAATTACATAGGTGACCCATTGAAGAAGCAGATTCCTGAAGAGCATATCAGAATTACTAAATGAGAATCTCTGGGAGTAGAACCTGGGAAACTGCATTTTAACTATCTCTCGGGTGATTCTTATATATATTACATATCTTTAAGTTTGAAACCTACTGGGCTAAATCATAGCAAAGTCAGGGGCAGAGCCCAGGTTTCTAGAAACCCAGACTAACAATTTATTACAACCAAGGTATCTGTTCCAGATACGTTGCATACAAACTAGGCAAGTGACAACATAGTAATACAGGCATGTACAGCACTGTGGCTAAGAGCACAGGGTGTGAAGGTGCCCTGCTGAGTGCACATTACAACTCTGTCCCTTACTAGTTATAAGACCTTGGGTAAGTTACTCAATTCTCTGTGCCTCGATTGATTCATCTGTAATGAGGGTAACAAAAGGACTATTCTTAAAGTTGTTGTGAGGATTAATTTAGTTAATAGTTAATAAGTGTAAAGGGCTTAAAAGAATGACTGACATTTAGTAAGCACTTAAATAACGAAACTGGCTGAAAATCATCATCATTAAGTTTCTGCTGTTGGTGGTGATGGTGGCGCTTTGTTTTTTGCATTAGAGGCCTCCGGAGCACCATAACTGTAACGTAGCCTTCAGTCATAAGCAGTAACCCCTGACCATAAGATAAAGCAACAAGATGACTTCAAGATGGGTTGACAGTATAGGGTTCTTGATGCTAGGAGTTACACGGTGCTTTGATGGAGAGAAAAGCAGATTAAACTCTCACTGTTATATGGTTAAAATGCTACAGTCACAAGGATTTCAACTTATACCATCTTGACATCAGTCCCAAACGAAAGTTAAAAAGGATACTTATTTTAATTTACATATAAGAATAGCTAGGTGCAGTGCCTCATGTCCCTAAAAAAGCACTTTGGGAGGCCAAGGCAGGCAGATTGCCTGAGCTCCAGAGTTCAAGACCAGCCTGGCCAACATGGTGAAATCCCATCTCTACTAAAAACACAAAAAATTAGTAGCCAGGCACGGTGCCACATGCCATTAATCCCAGCTACTTGACAGGCTGAGGCATGAGAATCGCTTGAACACAGGAAGCAGAGGTTGCAGTGAGTAGAGATCGTGCCACTGCACTCCAGCCTGGATGACAGAGAGAGACTCTGTCTCTAAAATAATAACAATAATAATAATAATTTACATATAAGAAATGTGCTGAGAGCTTAGAAGTGTGTGCTAAAAGTATGAAGATGAAAATAGTAGTAAGAGTGATAGTAGTAGAACTAGCAACATTAGCAGCTAGTATTTATGTAATAACATGCTATGTACTTAATGAATATAACCTTTAAATCCCAAAACTCTATGAGGTAGACATTATTTTTTCTGATATTATAAGTCAAGGACATTAAGAAACCTGCTCAAGGTCACACACATAGTAAACGTAGAACAGAAATTCTTGGCCAGGTATATGTGTCTCCAAAATCCGTGTTTTTAACTGTTGCACTATTATTACTTCCTATATTAACAAAATACAACACTCACCACCAACGGCTTACAGATGCCAAGGCGTACTATGCCTGGCGGCACAGCTTTCAGTATTTCCACAGCTTCAGCAAGTGACGTGTTGTCCAAACAGTATTCATTGACTGAGACCAGGCGGTCTCCAGGTAATAGTCCCCCACTTCTTTCTGCTACACCATCTGCTACCAGGGAGCGGATCACAATCACTGATCTTGTAGGATCTAAAGGGTCCTATGAATCGAGCAAAGAAGAAAGATGAGTCCATGCACTGAAAAATAATATGCAGCCTTAGGACAGCTTGAGTTGACTGATGAATCTTATTTGACCACCTACTTCATGTGTCTGGCACTCTGGTGATAATCTTCTAAACAGGTAAGAATAAACTAAAATCTCACTCTAAGTCAGGTATGGTTGCACACCTCTGTACCATTCCAGCTTCTTGGGAGGCTGAGGTGGGAGGACTGTTTGAGCCCAGGAGTTTGAGATTAGCCTAGGCCATATAGCAAGACCTTCTTGCTAGAAAAAGTTTTTTTAATCAAAAAAATTAAAAGGCCAGGTGCAGTGGCTCATGCCTGTAATCCCAGCACTTTGGGAGGCAGGAGGATCACTTGAGCCCAGGAGTTCAAGACCAGCCTGGACAACATGACAAAATCCCATCTCTGCAAAATATATAAAAATTAGCCGGGTGTGGTGGTGTGTGTTTGTAGTCCAAGCTGCCTGGGGGGTGGAGCAGGGCTTGCTGAGGTGGAAGGACTGCTTCAGCCCAGGAGGTCAAGGCTGCAGTGAGCTGTGGTTCAGAACTCACTGCAGAGCTGTGGTGACACAGCAAGACCCTGTCCCAAAAAATAAATAAATAAGACATCACGCAAATATCAGGTTGTATCAAGGTGAAAATATAATCTTAACAATTTCAGTGGCATGTCTGAGTGCCCAAAATATATAGACTTCCTGTTAAAATTTTTGGTGATTGATATTTGGTTGGACCATAAGAAGTCTGGGAACAGTTGGGCAAGATTCTCTGACATTCTCAAGCACAGTCATATGATGGACCCAAGATAAGCCTGTCTGTTACTCCTCCAGAGTCATAAGTAAGCTCCAAGAAAAGCATGAACGTAATCATAAATATAAAACAGGAAATGATACTCCGTTCTTATACCTTCACAGTAGTACAGAATCCTATAAAATCACACAAATCCAGAAAAGACATGGAAACCATGGAAGATTCCACTGTATTTTAAAAAGTATATTTATAAATAATGTGACCTAAAATTATGATATAGTGCCCTTAGGTCACAACTATTCCAATACATAGTTAAATATGAATTTATGAACAAGAGCAACGTACAGATCTTTCGCCCATTGGGAGGACCCCATATTTCTTGATATTAAACACTGAGGACAACATTGACATTCAATATACCTGGTTAAAAAAAAAATTTATATCTCCACTATTGTTTTTTAATTTATTTAACAAACTGATATATAGCACTTACTATATGTTGGGCTTGACAATCACTAATTTATCTAATCCTTACATCTCCAGGACGTAGGCAGATTTATTGTCTGTGTTTTACAGATGAGGAAACCGAGGCTCAGAAAGTTAAGGAAACTAGCCAATATCGCCCAGCATATATGTGGCAGAGCCAGGATCCAACCAGGCAGCCTAGCTCTTAAGTCCTTACTCTTGACCACCTCACTCTGCAGCTTGCTCTGCATCATAATGGTCAGAAGAAATGGGAAACAAAGAGCAGTAAATTGAGAAGAAAGAAATATTCATATGGCCATCTTATGATTGAGCAGAGTCTCTTAATTTGTCTTAATGGTGCAGGTGTACAGCACTATTACAGAACTTTTAACCTAGCAAGGGGGAGAAAAAATAATGACATCCCAAACACAGCAACATTCACATTGGTTTCTCTATGCTTCTCCCATTATTTCATTATGCACATGCTGTTCCACAAGGCAAGATATTGTAACCTGAGATTCTACTACTCTAGCCTCTCTTAAACCCTTCCAGAGAAAGTAGAGAAAAACCGCTAGGTTTTGTGTGGGAATTATAAAACTTTGGAATTAGCAAAGTAAGAATTTGCCAAGTTCCCGGCTATGTCTGTTTGAAGTGGCTGATGATTCTTTTGAAGTTTTCTGATCCAGTTTTCTATGCCTTTGTGTTTCAGACATCAGGGTTCATTTTCAAAGTACTGCATGGAATTTTAACCAAATATGCCATATTTAAATCAACAAAGGCTACACAGCTAATTCCTTGAAGAATGTCTTCAAATGTAACTTATCTTGGGTTTTGCAAGTAACCTTGCCTTTCTATCCCCGAGTCAACAGACTCTTCAAAATTTTCTTACATGCTCTGATGTATAACACCACGTATTTATGAAGAGGATTAAAAGTAAAAAAAGAGTCCAGGGAACTCACTAATAAAATACTGTTAAACTATAATTACACCAGTATTTTCAAGTAGAGGGAGCTATTGCATAGGAAGAGAACAGAAGAGAACCAAAAAGCACAGTGGCATTATCAGCAGGCAATGGACGTGGTAATATAAAAGAGCTGTCTATTTTGTCACTGGCAACCATGAATCACAACACACTTTTCATCCTGAAATATGAAACCATTACATTTTAAGTTTGACACACTAATAAATAAGCTGTACAATTATTTCCTTCATTTAGGATGTCAGTTTTTGATGAAAGGCTTTTTTATTGGGGGGAGAAGGGAGACTACATAATAGCTTATTCCTCTCATGAAATGCACAGCAGCTAACATTACTTCATACTATTAATTTCTACACTTTCTTAGAGAAAACTGCAACAGCAAAATATACCAAAAGCAAATAAATGGTTGTACTAAGTTGTTTGTGAACAATCTCTGCAGTTTCATATAACACCAAAATTTAAAAATACTATTTTGAACACAAATAGGTGAGGAGGTTTTCAAAATGCAACCCATTGAATTGATAATTTAGGAACATTTTAAAGGAAGATTCCCCAGAAGGAAATGGAAATAGACTTCTACTCTTTTTTTTTTTTTTTTTTTTTTTTGAGACGGAGTCTCGCTCTGTCGCCCGACTGGAGTGCAGTGGCCAGATCTCAGCTCACTGCAAGCTCCGCCTCCCGGGTTTACGCCATTCTCCTGCCTCAGCCTCCCGAGTAGCTGGGACTACAGGCGCCCGCCACCTCGCCCGGCTAGTTTTTGTATTTTTAGTAGAGACGGGGTTTCACCGTGTTAGCCAGGATGGTCTCGATCTCCTGACCTTGTGATCCGCCTGTCTCGGCCTCCCAAAGTACTGGGATTACAGGCTTGAGCCACCGTGCCCGGCCAGACTTCTACTCTTGAAAGGTGAACATATTTCCCTTATTGCCAGAAAAGTCATTGTAAGTACTAATTTACACAAAGTGAGGCCTTCTTTAGACCTCAAACTAGTGACAGGTGTGCTTGCTTACTAATATGTATTCAGGTTTAGACCACTAGTTATGCTAAACAATAAATCCAATCTACCACCCCTTTTCCTGGATGACAGAACCCAAAGGCAGCTTCTTTGTTATTTAGGGGGCAGGGAGGGGACAAACTAGCCACCTCTGAAGATGCCCCATTATGTATAATCGCTGCTTCATTTTCTATGATGACTTTCTGCCTGTGATTTCCCATATAGCTGAATGAAATCGCTTTAATGAGTAACAGTCATTTCCTTTCATTTCCTTTACATCACATGCAGCAGCCACCTATGGAAAAACAGCAGCTGCTACTGCCTCCTGGGGTGGCTGCTATTCTTGAGGCTTTGCTGCATAAAAATGCTCAAAAACCAGCCTGACTCAGGCTGATTCTCATCAGAAAGGTCCATTTTCTGAAAATACAGTGTACGACATTATGTGCATGTTATAGCAAACAAAATGTTATAGAGATACTTCTCAAAACCCTTACCCAACCCCTAGGCCCCCAAGCACATTTACAGAGATATATATATGAAGCACTTCACAAATGTGTATGTTATTCTTGCACAAGGGTCATGCTGATGATCTCTGTATCATTCCAATTTTAGTATATGTGCTGCCAAAGTGCACACCCCCAGTAGCACCTTGCTGAAATTATTTTAACTGTCTTCCTACTAAAAACAAAGTCCCCATCAGTTTTTATCACCTTTCATCATAATTTTAAAATCTCTAATATTTCTTCTTTTGGTAAATAACACTGCAAGGAACATTGTATTTAAGAATCAAGATGCTGCTTTAGACTAAATAGCCAATAGAGGGCACTAGAGACCAATCATAGAACATGAGAAACATGTACTATGCGAGCCATTCTCTTCTGAAGGAATTTTGTTCCTCTTTATTCAAAAGATTTATATTATTACACATGCTGTAACAGTGTCCCATATGTTTGGTTCAACCCATTTACTTCTGAAAGTTGTACCCTACACCTCTTTTTTTTTTCTTTTTTTTTGAGACAGAATCCCTCTCGGTCACCCAGGCTGGATTCTTGTGCCTCAGCCACCCGATAGCTGACATTACAGGTGTGCGCCATAACTCACAGCTAATTTTTGTATTTTTAGTAGAGACGGGGTTTTGCCATATTGGTGAGGCTGGTCTCGAACTCCTGGCCTCAAGTGATCCTCCTGCCTCGGCCTCCCTATATCCTCTTAGTGGCATCAGCATATACCCAAGCATTCCGTTCTCCCCCTCACCCCTCCATTGAGTTGCTCACTAAGGCATGTCAGTTTTTTAATCTCAGCCTTTTATCTTTTCTGATTCTTCCTTTCCGTTTCCACTGCCACAGCCTTGGTTCAACTTCTCGTTATTTCTGAGCAGCTGCTACAGTTTCCTGATAGGTCTACCTGTCTCTAATCTTGCCCCCATGAGTCAATTTTCTACAGAGATAATAGAACCATCTTTAAAAATAAAAAGGTGATTATAATTCCTCCTCTGCTTAAAATACTTCAGGGACACCTACTGCCTTCAGAATAAAGTCCTAACTCCTTTATTCTTCATGGAAGGAAAATCCTTCAGAACTGCAGTTCTGTCTCGTCTCTCACTCTCCCCACACATACCACTGCCTACTCCCATTTGCCCAACACTTTATCCCAGGTATTGTGAAATGGAAACCCAGGTATTGTGAAAGGCCTTGTCATGCTGCATGGCATAATGCAAGCCATTCCCTCAGCCAGGAATGCTCTCCCTGACCCACCGCCATTTGTCTAGACTTTGCCACCAGAGTCAGCTCAAGTGTCTTCTCCAATGAGAAGTATTCCCTTACTCCTTGAAGACCGAAGCACTTCCTACTCTGTGATATCCCTAAACCTAAAAAGACCTTCAATTACAGCATTTATCATAATATATTTCCTTTACTGTTTCACTTTCTAGAATTAGTTTGGTCTTCCTGTTAGATGTATCTACAGCTTGTTGCATTTTCTTCATTAAAATACTTTTTACATTTTACTGAAATTATTGTAAATGACTTCCTTTAAATTACTTCCTACTAAAAGTAAGCTTTATGAGACCAAGAATGTGTTTGCTTATTTTTTTGCTGGATTTTCAGGGCCTACTACAATGCTCGTCACGGAGAAGGCACTGAAGAGTAGTTAAAACGTTGAATGACTGTCTATTTAGTTTCTCTCTTCCCACGGCGCGACAAGTACACCAAAAGCAAAAGCCACATCGCATCATATAGGAATAACAACAACAGCTGGTAACACACACTAAGCTCTTGCCATACCAGGCACTGTTCTCAGAATCTTACTTATTTGAATCCATTTAAACCTCACATCATCATGAGGTAGGTACGTACTATCATTATCCTCACTTTCCTGGTGAGGAAATTAAGAAAAATTAAATAGCTTAACCAAAGCACAGGGCTGGTAAATGGCAGAGCCAGAAATTAAGCCAGCCGGTCAAATCCCAGAGTTTGTGCTTTTAGCCACACTAAGCGATGCTGCTTCTTCTCTAACTTAAGTATTTGCTAAATGAATGAAGTGTTGAAAGAAGACAAATATGTTAGAAGATATTTTTATCATCTTACCAAAGTGTATAAAACTGAATCCCTTAAATATCGCACTTGGCCACTAGAGGTTCATGTTTCAGTACCTAGCAGATGAAGAGTTAGAGGGTACAGAATGTGTAGCATGCCTGCATGTACAGGTAAAACATGCATTTGTTTGCCAAATTTCTTTCTTTCTTTTTTTTTTTTTGAGACGAGAGTCTCGCTCTGTCGCCCAGGCTGGAGTGCAGTGGCCGGATCTCAGCTCACTGCAAGCTCCGCCTCCCGGGTTTACGCCATTCTCCCGCCTCAGCCTCCCGAGTAGCTGGGACTACAGGCGCCCGCCACCTCGCCCGGCTAGTTTTTGTGTATTATTTTAGTAGAGACGAGGTTTCACCGTGTTAGCCAGGATGGTCTCGATCTCCTGACCTCGTGATCCGCCCTTCTCGGCCTCCCAAAGTGCTGGGATTACAGGATTGAGCCACCGCGCCCGGCCTGTTTGCCAAATTTCAATGCACAGTTACTTTCTCAAGAATCCATTGATTTGGTAGGCATAAGACTTTTACATGAACAAATTCAAACATGTGATAATCATTATGCCCAAATGGAAGGGATTCAAAGTTTCTGATGTGTCCATAAAATGTATTATATGAATATTTGTGTACATTCCCAAAGATCAAAGAGACCAGATTTCACATAAGCTAAGGCAGAGTGCAGGAGCATCACCTGGAGCGGAGAGGTGGTTCAGCGGAAATGGGCTCTGTCAGACAGAGACATCAACTTGAAGATGTGGAGAGTTCTAGCTGTGAAACTGCTCCAAAACCTAGACTACAAATCCAAGCTACCATGGCAAACTCAGTGAAAAGACATGAAGCAGAGAACATGACATAAAGAGGAGACAGAAGGAATTAACAAGAAAAGTGTCATAGGTAATAAACTGGCAAATGCATCAGTAAGAGGCATTTAGGAAATAAGAACAGGAGATATATACCAAGAATTGTTCTAATATTTAACATTGATATGCTTTGCAGTATTACCCCAATAAAGAAACACAAGGTGTAATAAAGACTTAACTACATTCAAAATGAAGAATATCTTTTGGGTTTGTTTGTTTTTTTAAAAATCTATTCTGTATGTAATGCTCAAACTTTTAAAGACATTAAATAACAGGAGAGGAATTTAAAGACCACACAGCAGGACGGCAAAGAGATGGACCACAGTTTATTTCCTTTGATAATTTTGACTCTTACTGTCAACTGAGTGTATTAAATATAAAGTGGGTCGACTAAACTCATGAGAGGAAATATGGCTAATTCATAGAATCTTTTTTTTCTTTTTTGAGACAGGGTCTCACTCTGTCACCCAGGCTTGAGTGCAGTGGCACAATCACAGCTCAGTGCAGTCTCAACCTCTTGGGCTTAAGTGATCCTCCCACCTCAGCCTCCTGAATAGCTGGGACCACAAGTGCACACCACATTTAGCTAAATCGTTTTTATTTTTTGTAGAGATGTGGTCTCCCTATATTGCTCAGCAGATCTCAAACTTCTGGGCTCAAGGGATCCTCCCACCTCAGGCTCCCAAAGTACTGGAATTACAGGCATGAGACACCATGCCGGCCTAATGTATATAGTCTTAATAGTATGTTATTAAAGTTCTAGGCTGTGTTGTATAGTTCACCACACCAAAATACCTGCTCTACAGCTGTATTACAGAGGTCCTTCACAAGGATGAAATGATTCCAAGGAAGGACTAGCAAAACAACTTCAATCAACTGTGAAATAGAAAGTACTCTACAAGTGAAAAGAAACAATCCACCAACCAATGAATTCAATGCTATAGCACATATCATTACAGAACCAGGCTTTCAGCTTCATTCCACGGATATGTATTTTTATTTCAGTAAGAGAAAGTATGTTTCAAAGATAATTTTAAAGGAACTACACACAAATTTCTGGACAACATGAATAGTTAGCTCTGTAATACTGGATAAGAGAATTATTCCAACTCAGTAATGATCAACTGAGGAAACTATGAAAACAGCAGGTAGCCAAATATTGGCTTCTTGAAAAGTATACTCTTAAATGTGGCCATTACTATTTGAACTAAGGAGTATTAAGTTAAAATCTAAATTAATTAACAGCTAAATAAATTTTCAAAGCAACATCTCAAGGAAGTTGCTAAAATAGAGAATGCAGAAAGAAACCATTAAGTTTAAAAGGGAGACAGTTGGCTGGGCACAGTGTAATCCCAGGCTGTAATCCCAGCATTTTGGGAGGCCAAGGTGGGAGGATCGCTTGAGTCCAGGAAGTCGAGACCACCCTGGGCAATACAGTGAGACTTTGTCTCTAAAAAACATTAAAAATTAAATAAAAGGGACGCAACTATTTCATTCCAGAGGTAGGCAAAAGGAGGAACTGGGTACAAAGAGGCAAAGGAAAGGTTCTTTTATACACATGCACACACACATACGGATTTATACACCTTAAGGAAAAAGGAAAACAGTGATCTGCAGAAGCTCAGTGGCACAGCTAGCATGAATTAAAATTTCCATTGTGAGTAAAGTCAGAAAACAAGAATTCCAAGGTTTTTAAAAAGGAGAAAAGATATATAAGAGAGAAAGACAATGAAGACAGATATTCAGCCCATTAGTGTTAGGATGAGTGTGGATTAAAAGAGACGAGTTTTGAGACCTAGCTTGGTCCACACCTGGATGTGTACAGTTTCACGAGTGTCTTCATTTCTCTGAGTCAGTTTCCTCACAAACGTAAAATGAAAAAGTTGGATACACGAGTTATGATCCCTTCTCTCAACTCTAAAATCCTATATCTTAATTTGACAGAGTATCTTGACTCAAATTTGTTCCTACTTTCTACCCAAACATTCACAAAACCACTATAAAAAGTAAGAAAAGATAGAAGTTAATTCAAAACATTGCATCAGCAATGAAATTAATGTACATTTTGGTCACAAAACTCAAAAAGGGCATTTACTATAAAAAAAAACAACAAAATACATACGACAGCATGTGTCCTTTTTTGATAAGATATATCTTAAAACACCTTTTCTTTTTCCTTTGCCATTTTCGGAGCAACGAAAGTCATGTCAGGAACCATTAGCTGAATTAAAATCACAAGAACAGTTCTGGTTTAAAACAATAGGGTATAATTAATAATTTCAAAAGACTGTCTTCTGATTTGACCAATAAGCTAAGCATTTACTTTTGGGAAAGAGAAATAAACATATTTATAGTGAATGCAAAGCAACAACTAATTGATTCTAATGAATAATGAGCAAGCTATCTTATCTAAATCCAACTCCATGTTTAACTATTGTATAATATAGCAAAGTATTACACTAATCATACCAATTACCACAACACCATCACGTTCAAAGTAAGTGCCCACAAAGTACATTCAGTCCATTCAAGATAGATTAAGCTGATACGGTTCCTGGCTCCTTGTGTCTTATTACTTCCTAAATACTATTAGGCAGTAAGAATAGATTTTTCCACACATCAGACATAGAACTAAACAGTCCCAGAGCTGCACAGTAAGCACAGCACAGAAAGCAATAAAAAGTAAAATGGAAGAGAAGTGGACAAAGGAACTTGCTAAAAGATCAAAATATATTCTCAAAAGGAATAAAAAGTACATAAGCTTGCACATACTTTTATCCTATAAAGTTTAGTACTTTAAAAACCTATTTTAAGCACCACAGTATTTTAAATGGTTTAACCAAGAGTCCCATGGAAATCACTTCTTGAAGACTATTCCTTTCTCATAACCCTTCTGGTCTCCTGCTGAATAACTTGTTTGTATATTAGATACATTCCTTGGATGTTTCATCTCTTGAAAATTTTATGTCATGCTGTAATTGTTTATGTGGTTACCAGTCAGTCCTGGTCCAGGACTTTTGCTAGTTGTAAGGAAAACTAAACAAACCATACAACTATCCTTTATCTAAAAGCCCCATCATCTTGCTGAAATGCCTGAGGTTCTACCAGGCAGACAGTAGTACTCAAGTATAATTAAAATCACATTAGTTGTGGCCGGGTGCAGTGGCTCATGCCTGTGATCGCAGGGCTTTGGGAGGCCAAGGCGGGCAGATCACTTGAGACCCGGAGTTTGAGACCAGCCTAGCCAACATGGCGAAACCCCGTCTCTACTAAAAACACAAAAACATTAGCCAGGCATGGTGGTGCACACCTGTAATCCCAGCTACTCATGAGGCTGAGGCAGGAGAATTGCTTGAACCCAGGAGGCTGAGGTTGCAGTGAACCAAGATAGCGCCACTGTACTCCAGCCTGGGCAACAGAGTGAGACTCCCTCTCAAAAAATAACAAAAATTACATTAGTTGAAATGTGAATCTACTTAACACTACTGAACTATTCATTTAAAAACAGTTAAGATGGTAAATTTTATGTTAAGTGCACTTTACCATTTTTATAAATGTAGAATATGAATTTATAAATAATAAATACTCCATATCTTCCAGAAAAAAATTGTATTAGTTGAAAGTCATTATGACGGAGGGAAACTGTAGATATACAAAAACTTAAAAGCTTTGCAAATACTGATTTTGGAATTTAACTTTCCAAACAAATCACTGTCAACTTAACCTAAACACAAATACTAGCTGAATGATAGTGATCAAGTTGTTTAATCATGAAGATTTGAGTTTTTCATTTGTAAATGGAAATAACAATAGTATAGATTCCACAGTTATTAAAAGTGTTCAACAAGGCATGAAATGTGCTTAGTAAGTCCATAGTAATCACTTCATAGTAATAATTTCTTTTCCATCATAATTCTCATGGTAATAATATTATTATTATTATAACATTACTATTATTACTATTACTATGAGAATTATGGTGGAAAAGAAGTTAAAAGGACATACGGGTTTGAGGAGTTAACAGTTTGCATCCCATTTACTGCCTTCTAAATTCAACTGAGCATATGTGACTTAGACCAACAGTGCTATCAGCTGCTAAACCCCTCACCTCGTGATGTTACATTCAAATATTAAAAAATGAAAACACAGGGTTGAATCTATGCCCTCCAGATATGCAGATCTATAACCTCTTGAGTGCACAAAGAGAGGCTCAGAACAGCATGGCATCCTCAGTCTTCATTCTTCCTGAGCAGACACTGTAAGATGGGAGCCATCTCTAGACTGGGAGATTGCCTGACAACACAGCCATCTCAGAGTGACAGGATGCCCTTCATTCTTTAGAAAAGATTCTGCAGGGTTTTGATCTTTTCTTTTTAATCCTTGAAAGGTCAACCAATGCTGATATACAGCACACAGTATGTAGAATTAAAACTTTGCTAACTTTGAAACTGTACAGGAAAAAGGCAAGGAGTCCTGCTAGGAAATCCAAGGTAAAGCACACAGTTTATACTCTCAGGTGGCAATAAATACATAAATAAATAAAAATTATGTCAGTGAAGAGCTTTGGCCAGGTGACAGGAGTAAAGGCAAGGGATCACAAGGCTTCAAGAATCATCTGAAGAAAAGTTTTTAAAATTATATTAAGTATGTCTCTCCAGAATGATATCATATCTAGAAATTTCTATTGCCTTTCAGTTGAGCCATAATTATTAAGAATTAGTATTGTTTTTGGTCTACAGTTTATACCTGACAAAACCACAGACTCAGGAGCTCAGCTCCATTTACTAACTGGGTGGTCATGAGCGAACTCCTTAACCTCAGCACCAGTTTTCCTTATCCATAAAACAAAGATGACCACAGGACCTATAGCTTGGAGATTGTAGAGAAGATTAAATCAGTCCATATACCTGAAGTGTTTTAAACAATCCCTGACACAGAGTACAGTAGTCCCCCCCTTATCCATAAGGAATACGTTTGAAGATCCCCAGTGGATGCCTGAAATCACAGATAGTACCAAGCCCTATATATACTATGATTGTTCCCTTACATACATACCTATGGTTTTAGTCAATTTTCACAATGCTATATAAAGCACTACCTGAGACTGCGTAAATTATAAAAGAAAAGAGGTTTAATTGACTCACAGTTCCACATGGCTGTGGGGGGTGCCTCAGGAAACTTACAATCATGGCGTAAGGCAAAGGGGAAGCAAGGCACATCTTACATAGCAGCAGGAGAGAGAGAGAATGAGGGGAGAGGTGCCACACACTTTTAAACCACCAGATCTTGTGAGAACTCACTCATTATCACAAGAACAGCATGGGGGAAACCCCCACCAATGATCCAATTACCTCCCACCAGGTCCCTCCCCTGACACATGGGGATTATAATTTGAGATGAGATTTGGGTGGAGACACAGAGGCAAACAATATCACCTATGATAAGGGTTAATTTATAAATTAGGCACAGTAAGAGATTAATAAAATTAATAATAATAAAAAAGAACAAGTATAACAATATACTATAATAAAATTTATGTGAATATGGTCTCTCTCACAAATAGCTTAATATTTTCAGACTGCAGTTGACCGTGGGTAATTGATGCCATGGAAAGTGAAACCTCAAAAAAGAGGGAACTGTAAGCAGCACATAACTGTTAGCTAGTAAACCATGTTTTCCAAAGAAGAAATCAGAACACAAAGTTTTCAAAGGATTTTTCATTAAAAGAAATAAAATTTGAAAGGAAAATATTAAGCAATTCAGTTGCAAAAGAAGACAAAGACATGAAATCAGGACTAACTTATTAATTCTGGGTTATTCACTGTGGCTGGAATGTCCAATCCCTTACTGTCCACACAGCAGACCTCAATTCCCCCTGAGGCCTCTCTGGATCCCAGGAAATAACATTCAGCGACTCTTTCAGTCTTACTTTCACCTTTGTTAAAATTACAACATGTTGTACAGAGCTGTGACCAAGTCTGTTCTCTTTATTAATGTTGTAATATATGCTTATTTGTCCACTGTCTATCTACTCCAAATTGAATTTAAACTCCATAAGGACAGACTTCATCTAATTTGTTCACTCCTAGCTCCCCAGTGCCTAGAACAATACCTGGAAGAGGAGATGCTCAGCAAACATTTATTATATATAGGAGTATATCTTTTCATTTTTATAGTCTCCATACTGACTCATATCTTCTAAAGGTGAGAATGAATAACAAGCATAACAAATCTCTACCCAGATTCTATCTTTGAAAATCTTCATCATCATCCTTTTTCAGTAAATACTGATTATTTTGTGTTAAGAAAAGCACAGGCATTTATATGCTTTTTTTTTTTTTTTTTTTTTTTTTTGAGACCTGGTCTCACTCTGTCACCCAGGCTAAAGTGCAGTGGTGTGTTTGCAGCTCCCTGCAGCCTTGAACTCCTGGGCTCAAGCCTCCCGAGTAGCTGGGACTACAGGTGCACGTCACCATGCCGGGCTAATTTTTTTTGGTTTTGTAGAGACAGTGAACTCCTGGCCTCAAGTAATCTTCCTGCCTCAGCCTCCCAGTGTTGGGATTACAGGCATGAGCCAACACACCCAGCCTATATTCATCTTTTTATTTAGTCTTGTAGCCTTATAAAGCAAATATTACTTCTATTTTAGATATTATCATTTTAGTAAACAGAGAATAAGAAAGACTAACAAGCTTGCCAAAGTCCCAGGAGTATATCCAGAAGGCAAACCTGGACATTTGGGCCCTTTCTGACTCGTAAGCTAGTCCTCTTAACCATACCGTATGTTCAGTGTTGTACTGATAAACGTAATATCAGATTAAAATAAAATACAGAGGAAAGGGCTGAAAGGGAAACTTGAGCCCTAGAATTGGTGTGTAAGAATCAGCCAGTCAAGTCAATCTGCTTTTAAGCATCATTCACAGACTAGACGTTTGGTACCAGAAGGAGGCAGCACCACGTCCTGGCACTCACTGGGACAGCCTGGCTTTTCTGGATCACTGCCTGCTCCAAATGACACTCATAAACAGGGCGAAGCAGCACAAATCATCACGCCTTGAACAAACAGATTCCCAATACCTATTTGTTAATCTGATTCAATCACTCTGGCATACTCTAGGGAGGTCTATGACTTAATCTACTACCATGGTTCTTAATACTGGCATCACACTCAAGTGGGAACTCCAAAACACACCCATTGCTACAGGTAGAAGACTGGTGAGGAAACATCTCTGGGGACCGAGTTTCTTCTTTAGATGAACGATTCCTATTCCTTTCTTTTTCTTTTTCATTTTTCTTTAAATAGTTGTTCTGTTTTTTAATTACATGAGAGACAGATGCATAGCCAGGCTGATACCCACTCACTTCCTGGAATATCTTGAGCACTTTGCAGGAGAGAGGTGATTACCAGGTATGGCAGTAAATCTGAGCACCTAATTTACGCCCACATTTTAGCTCTCCGTGGCCATTCCAAAAACACTGATATTTATAGTTTGGCCATTTCTGAAACACTCACTAAAGGTAATACAGCAGATTCACCATCTTCAGGATCCTCTTCTCCTCAGCAATGCCTTCAAGTATGAAGCAGAAACTGTCATGGATAAACATGTGTTAAAAGGAAAGCTACCCTATGAGAAAGCTGACAAGCTTTTGCTGCTTGCCTGTTATTCTCTTTTGCCCCTACTAGACACAATGGGATTTTTTGCCAAATTCGTATTCCAAAGCCATGAAATCCCTGCAAAGTTCAACATCAGGCCTGACTTAAGATCTTTGAGGCCTCCTGCTAACTTCATGCCCCTGCAGCTGCCTCACTAAGGCAAGCTTTTGATCTGTACTATCTGGATTTCAAGCTGATATACACACAGCCCCTTTGATCTCTTATTAAGTGGCTTCTGGTCTCCTGATGCCTTTAGTCTTGCTGCACTGAGGTTTTTGGAAGTCAGTCGTCATCCTGAGCACACTACAAACTGCACACACCAGGAGTGGGCTCCCTTCATTCACCCACTTCGCAGGCTTGAAAAGCAATATTTAAGCCATGAGAGAATTTCCCCAGTAGCCACAATCAATCCACTCCATGAGCACACTACTAAGAATTATTTTTCAAATGAAGCAGCTTAAAATGATTTAAAGGACACGGAACTTTCCCATAGAGGGAAAGGAAGCAAATCCTCTGTGAAAAGAAATCTTCAGCCTAGTTGGCAATGTAATTTACAGTACTTTGATACTAATAAAAATAAATGTGGATAGGAATCAAGGATGGGCAAAAAGTAGCCTTTATCAGTTCCCCTAAGTTCTGTCAAGCAAAAAGTGACCTTTAAATGCAGCCGTGTGGTTTGTTTAAAAGTAAGGCATACGATATACCTGCAAGACTACAGATACTGCCATTAGTAGCAGATCGACTGCATTTTGCTTAGTACCAATATCTTACATGTGTGACGTGGACCCAAAGAGCTCTTAAAAAAAAAAAAAAAAGGCAAGAGGAAAAAAAAACCCAGATGTCAGTGGCCATGTTACAAGATCCCTTGAGCATTAAAGTGAAACTGTATAATAACTTATAGCACATGCCTATGCTTTATATTTTAGATTCTGGAAATAATATGGTTTCATACCTGACTTTATAGTGTTACCACTCTATATACTACTAATGTGTTAAAATTATGTCAATACCTATCAAATGCTAAATCCTACATTCTGTAAACTGATTAGCTAAGATGAACATGAAGATAGCAGGCATGAACAGGCTATTGAACACTATATACTGATATTAGCATTTACTCAAATTCTCAAATCTCTTGGTAAAAATTAAAGTCCTAATCCCCTCCCCCTAACCCCACCACTTTAAAGCTAAATTCTCGGCCGGGCGCGGTGGCTCAAGCCTGTAATCCCAGCACTTTGGGAGGCCGAGACGGGCGGATCACGAGGTCAGGAGATCGAGACCATCCTGGCTAACACGGTGAAACCTCGTCTCTACTAAAAAATACAAAAAGCTAGCCGGGCGAGGTGGCGGGCGTCTGTAGTCCCAGCTACTCGGGAGGCTGAGGCAGGAGAATGGCGTAAACCCGGAAGGCGGAGCTTGCAGTGAGCTGAGATCCGGCCACTGCACTCCAGCCCCGGCGACAGAGCGAGACTCTGTCTCAAAAAAAAAAAAGCTAAATTCTCTAATAAACAAAGGTAAAACAAGATTAACATTTGTGGAAGAAGAAATAAATAAATAAATAAAATTTGGTGGAAGAAATAGAAATAGAATTTGGGGCACTAATATCATAGTCTGAATGTAAACACTTTATGCCCACCTAGCTACAAAGGCCAATAAATTAATTACTGCCATATATAAAGTTGAAACAAAATTGATAGTTATATATTGCTATCACTTAATCTGTCCACATCATAGGAAACCATTAGCAAATTCATGAATTACATACCTGCTTATACTATCTTCCATGAGAATTATCTGAACAAAGAAATAACTCTACACAAGAAAGGATCCATTTTAAGTGGTCTAAATATATGTGAGTCTCACAAACTGTTAAATGCAAGCTATTTGGTAAATATGTACCAAAATTTAAAAAGATATAGTATGCTCTTCTGATGAGCAATTCCACCTCTAGGAATGTATCACCTACCTATCACAAGATTTATTCCCACCTTTTAACAAAAGAGTATCACAAAAATATCCACTAAAGCCCTACTTAAAATACCCACCAACTGGGTACAGAAGGCTGATGAAATAAATTACTGTACGTCAACAATAAAAATACTATCTAGTCATTAAAAAGAAGTAGCTCTATAAATACCTAAATGAAAGAGTGTATAATTTTAAGTAAAAAAATACAGAGCCTTTAAAGTGTGTATATAATCCATGTATATGTCAAAATTTTTTAAAAATTAACAATTAAGTACTATTACTTATACAACCATGTATATATAAAATATTTCTGGAAGGATGGACAAGAAAAACAGGTTTTTTACCTGGAAGAAGTAAGGGATTATGGTCGGAGGTAGATTTACTTGTCACACAGGATATCTTTATACACCTTTGAATTTTCATGCCATATGTATGTATTACCTATTTTTAAAACATTTTCAATGTGCTCAGAAAGTCATTCTGTTGTGCATAGGATAAGGAAAAAGACAATTAAAGACATACATAAAATGTATACAATCCCTTTCTACAACTTTTATAAATCTTTTTAAAAAGAGAATTCTAATAGAGTTAACAGGCAGTCAAAACTACACACTAAGTTTTTTGCACAAATATTAAGGCATACTATATTCAAGACTCAGTAACACTGCAATATTTTATATTTTGGTTTTATAACCCATTTCCTCTTTTAAGAAAAGTTAATAACTGTCAATTTTTATAGGGAGAAATATTTCCACTATTCTTTTTAATGAGTCACCATTTGGCTTTGGTTTCAAACAAATTTTTAAGGCATTACTAACAGTATTTACATATGAATCACCTCCCAATGGCTATGTTATTATGATTTCTATTTTTATCTCTCTCAGACTTTGAGAGAGATAAAAATAGTGTTTCAAAAATATCTGCTTTGGCAAAAATTGAGTCACTCAAGAGGGGAGAGGAATGAGCAATAGGATGTAGGAGGGAGGAGAATTATTGGTTAATAAATTTTATCTTCTAAATCACTGAAATTCAAAAAGTACCAAGGATGGCAATATCATGGCTAATGTTCAAAAATTGGCTAATGTCAAACATTTCCAGTGAATTATAATCATGAGGGGTTATTCAAAGTTCAACATAAATCAAAACACCAGAAAATATCTACTTGCCATGTTTAATTTATAAGGTCAACTGAAGGTAAAATCCATACAGTTCTAATTTTTTTTCAAGCTTTTTGGTAGAAATTAAGAATTACAGACTCGTGGACTACCTAACAATTGTTTCACTATCGAACATTAACCCACAACAAATTACTTGCACTAGTTTAGGATTCTTAAACTTGCAACGATTGTCTTCTGAAGCAATAAAACTAGCTCTTAAACAATGCATATGAGCACACTATATTAATTTTTAATACTTGCTAAACTTTCATATGAGCATGAAAAATGAGAATACTATCTAGTAGCTTAGTTTTTAAGATATAAAATTTTTCACAAGCTGCAAAAACAGAAAGGTCTTCTGTAATAAATTTACTATGCCCTATAATAACATGCACATGGAAATAGCACTCACAAAGAAATGAGCAGTATAGTATGATGGTTAAAGGCATAGACCTGGTGGAGGAGGAGGCAGCGGAAGAAAAAGAAAGAAAGAAAAAGACCTGGGGCCCAACTGCTTCAGTTCTACCATATACTACCTGTATGAACTGGACTAATCACTTAAGTTTTCTGTGCCTCCATTTCTTCACTTCTCAAATGACAACAATAAGAGTATCTCTTTCATATGGTTCATGTGAGGAATACATAGCCTAATATATGTAAAGCAATTAGAACATTACCTGGCACTCAGTAAACACTCAATAAATGTTACCTAACATTGGTGTTAAAACCAGTGTGAGTATCAGTAATCTTCCACAGAGATAATAGTCTGAGGAATAAAGACATTACACATAAATACTAGGGAAACAAGACAGAGATAACTAAGGTATAATATAAAAACCTCATCTACAAACTGGCAAGAAATTACAGTATAAAAACTTATAACCTAATTTCTGAAGTTTTGTTGTTTACAAACAGAGTACTCAGTCAAGCCATAATACTCATGCTCTTGACAAATTACATACCATTGTTTGCCATGACACAATCCTCTAAGGCATGACAATGGAGATCAGTGAATCTTCTAATATGGCACACGTAGAGCGGGATTTTAACTAGCCACCATATGAAGTGGCTAGGCATACTTGAGACTAACAGATGTTCTACCTCTGTTCAAATAATAGCCAACAAAGTTACTGCCACAGTACCCTAAGAGCTAAGAAAAAGACGTATAACCTAATCATATTTACTGTCTTCCTTGTTGCTTTCTCTTTTGCCTTTGACCCAATCTAATTCAAAATGCCTTTCATGAAATGAATGTTTGCACTTTGTGCTTTGGCCATATGACTGAGTTGTAGAACTGTGTATCAGACTCAGCTGATCATTTCAGGTATAAAGGCATACCTCTTTTCTCTGCTCAGTTACACACCTTCAATCAATATTCTGAGTCACTGTCCTGTCCAGAGAGCTACCCTATTGTTCCATAGACTAACTCAAGCTCCTTTATCTGCTCACTCATCTTTCCCTTTTTTTTTTTTTTAAGACAGTCTCGCTCTGTCTCCCAGGCTGGAGTGCAGTGGTGCAATCTCAGCTCACCATAACCTCTGCCTTCCAGGCTCAAGGGATTCTACTGCCTCAGCCTCCTGAGTAGCTAGGATTACAGGCATGCACCACCATGCCTGGCTAATTTTTATATTTTTTAGCACAGACAGGGTGTCACCATGTTGGCCAGGCTGGTCTCAAACTCCTGACCTCAAGCAATCTGCCCACTTTGGCCTCCCAAAGTGCTGAGATTACAGGTGTCAGCCACTGTACCTGGTCTCTTTTCCTCAAGTTCAGTTCAATTTATATAAAAAGCAAACTTCTAGCCAATAATTCACAATTGGGTAATTCACATATGGCTCATCAAGAATTGGCTGCATTTTAGAATGCAATTTTAAAATTAAATTTAGACTTCACTAAACAAAGATATCTACTTATTAATTTTTCTAATCTAACTAGAGAGTTAAAGAATTGATAGAGTACAAACATAGTATGGTGTCATCTTTGAGGACAGTATCAAAACTTTTGTGTTTATTTTCTAAACTGAATAATTGTTAATACATTTCCATAATAACATAACATTTCCTATTTCCTTACACACTAATTCACTTAATCCACACAATCCTTTGTGCTAGACATTACTATCTCCATTTTATAAACGAGGAGGTACATAAACACCAATGAAATAGACGCATGTTATTTTGTTAGGCTCTTCAAAAAGTTCTTATTCTAGAGAAAAGGCTGTTCATGAGAAAAGTGGTTAACCGAAATGAAATATTCCAAAGTAAATTTTCAATCTTTTCAATAATGCTAAGTAAGCCCTTTACAACCTAAAAGTTCTCTCCCTCTATCAATACTTTCTCTCTGTAGTTAAATGTTCCTGCAGTACTTCTTGTTCTGAACATGCTAGGCCTGGCGGGGCAAGAATTTGCCTTGGCCCTCCTCAGCTACCTAATAAATTCATACAGGACACGCTGAATGCAATAATAGCCAGGGATGTGGCCTTTCATGGCTTTTGCTAAACCTTTGACTGGCCTTGCAAAAACTATTTTTGAACTTTAGAATTTATTACCTAATTACAACAAGGGACGGTATAACCGATTAATTAAGTTGCCCAAAACCAAATTTGAATTGTGTTTACCTGTCATCTAAATGTCATAGTAGATAACAGTTCTAGGTACCACTGACAAATGGTGAAAAATGTGCTGTATACATCTGTAAGTAAACTTAAGACTGACTTAAGAAAAGCATCCAAGTTAGGATTGAAAGTGTTCCCCTCCCCTTGCCCCAAGGTTTAGCTATAGAAGTAAATAAGAGGAGCCCTTGAATTTGAATCAAAGTGGCCTTTAGGAAATTAAGTAGTTATGTTCTACAAGAAGCACAAAGACAAAAAGAATATCTAATCCTTTGTTGGCAGGAAATTACTTTATATAATTTGTGCAAAAGCAAATGTGTGCTGCTGATTGTGAGGTAAATGAGAGGAAAAGGAAAATCCTAGAATTTTATAAATTAAAAATAAAATTTCAAAATGCAATAGAAGTTACTAAACATACTTATAGGAACGCAATGAAGAACAAAAAATTCTGCATTTAGAACTAACTATATGTTTTTAAGTGTAAAGCTCAGAAGGGGGTTTTCCTGTTAACTAGGGATTAACTTCTTAAGGACCATCTAGTTTTTCTTTCTGTCCTTTACCGAATTGTTTTTGAGTTCTGAAACATTTCTCTGCCTTAATATGTGCAATATTCAAAATATAAAACCTACAGATAGTCATTTAAGAGCATCAGAGCAACCATTATGATATAAATATTTATTATATAAGAATGCAAACATATAGAGATTCCTACAATAATAGAAATGGAAACATACCTGAATATCTAAGACCACATCTGAAAGGCGTCTTCTAAATTAAATCCCAATTATCAAAATCAATTATTAACAAATTCCCATTAAATGCGTTCATTCAATTCCAGTTAATTTTGGCTAACCTAGGCTGGGCACGGTGGCTCATGCCTCTAATTCCCATTAAATGTGTTCGTTAAATTCCAGTTAATTTTGGCTAACCTAGGTTGGGCGCGGTAGCTCACGCCTGTAATCCCAGCACATTAGGAGGCTGAGGCAGGGGAATCACTTGAGGTCAGGAATTCAAGACTAGCCTGGCCAAAATGGTGAAACCCCATCTCTACGAAAAATAGAAAAGTTAGGAGGACATGGTGGTACGTGCCTGTAGTCCCAGCTACTCAGGAGGCTGAGACAGGAGAATCTCTTGAACCCAGGAGGCAGAGGTTTCAGTGAGCTGAGATCATGCCACTGCACTCCAGCCTGGCGACAGAGTGAGACTCTGTCTCAAAACAGAAAAAAAAAAAAAAAAGTCAGGCCTAATTTTGGCTCACCTAAACTTTATTAAATCATTCTGCAAATATTTATTAACCACCTAGTGGTTCTAGATAACTTAGCTACAATGGGGAGGAAAAAAAAGAGTCCCCGCCATTTGTTTTACACACCCTAATATTAACCAATATATAAACTTTCAAACGCTTAACTGTGTTCAGATCTCTTGATAAATATATTTCCCAAAATATTTGGAATCAACAACTTATCATTCAGTAGTATTCCAAAGAGAAATTCTAAAAAGGAAGAGGGTTATCTGGCACAGAACTATGCCAGCAAAAATGAAATAGATTTCTTTTTCAGTAAATTTAAATCACACTGCCAGAATATAGAATCTAGACCGGGCACAGTGGCTCATGCCTGTAATCTCACTGCTTTGGGAGGTCGAGGAAGGCTGATCACTTGAGGTCAGGAGTTCAAGACCAGCCTTGGCCAACATGGTGAAACCCCATCTCTACTAAAAATAAAAAAATTAGCCGGGTGTAGTGGTGGATGCCTGTAGTCCCAGCTACTCAAGAGACTAAGGCAGGAGAATCACTTGAACCAGGGAGATGGAGGTTACAGGGAGCCAAGATTGTGCTACTGCACTCCAGCCTGGGCGACAGGGTGAGACTCTGTCTCAAAAAAAAAAAAAAAAAAAAAAACAGAATTTAACATTTCTCATATAATGCTCAAACTATTTTTCTTTTAATCGATTCCTGATTGCCTTATCATATCAAATAACTGATTTTTTAATATCACTTGGCATTTTATGTGCTTTAATAGAGCACATTTTGCTTTACTAAACCACAATGTGTTTAGGCAGCACCAAAGCAGTAAAATATGCATCTTAAAAGTTAAGAGATTTCTTGGCAACAATTTTAATTCCCCCAAATAATCAGCATTCTGAATATATGACAGTAACTGGTAGAACTGTATAACATATAGATGTCTTGCTGTGACCTTTTACATCTCCCTCCCCCAAATGTATCAGTAACTTTACCCTAGTTATAACTGGAGTAGCTATAAATATATAAATACATAGATATTATATATTAATATAAATGCAGTATATAACTTGACCAAGAACATTTCTATTTATTTAAGCACATTGAAATTAATAGGTAAGCTAAACTATAAACCTTCGTGTGAAGGGGAGGGAGAGGAGAGTACGAATTGGGAACAAATGCTAATGTGTATGGGATTTCTTTTTTGGGTGTTGAAGATGTTCTAAAATTAGAGTGTGGTGATGGTTGCACAACTCTGAGAATATACTAAAAACGACTGAACTGTATGCTTAAAATGGGTGAATGTTATGGTATGTGAAAGATATCTGAATAAAGCTGAAGAACAAAAGTCCTCCATATAAACAAGTTCATCAAGATCCTGTCTCTAAAAGCACCCACAGATATATAACTATTGCTTCCCTTATTGTCCAGTTCCTATATAATTAATCCATCATTTTATTCACTGAGAGCTACTAATTTTAAAGATAACAATCGAAAGTAGTATAATATCCCATCTTTGGGATTCAGTTTTGCTTAAGTCAATAGGGGTCTTAAACAATTACTACGTCACATAACTTTAATACAAACCAATCACTCCAAAGAAAACACCTCTACATAGGTTCTTATACCTGGTAATCCAAAATGCTGAATCCCAAACCTTTACAATCTTTTACTAGTTCAACAATCTTGACTTCAGGGGACCACAGTGCTAATTCCCCATCATCATCTTCTTCAGCATTGACATCCATATCGCGGTCAATCTGAAATACCAAAGAAGACAAATGCTTCAAAACATTATGCTTTCAATTCTGAAAAGAATGCACATATCAAGAATCTCACAGCTTCTTCTCAAACTGGGAATTCTCTTTGGCATGCGTAGTTTTTCTTTCTCATCTTTGCAAAAGGGCCATGCTCTGGGGCACACACATTCCAGGATAAGATCTTCATAAAAATTCAAGCACTTAAAAATTCAGACTGTTCATACAGTTTTTTTATTAATGTAAAGAATTTATTTCATTCAAAGTATTAACACTGACCTCTTATACTTCAATGAGTTCTGTCATCCCATTAGAAGCATAAAAGGAAAAATATGCAATTTAAGTAAACGAAAACATCATACATAGTAGAAGCTTATAAGATATGTTAAGTAGCGATACTTGGATTCATAATTACAGACAGAGACAAAGAAAGAGATGTCAACACAGAGATAGGCTGGAGCAGGACAGGGAAACCACTTCTGCTGGCTCCTGGAAGTTTTCAAGAAAAACTTTACTAGGAAATAAGGTGAGAAAAAAAAAAAATCCAAGTCTTTGGTCATTACATAAGTCTAAAATGAATAAAAATCACTGAGTTGAAATAATGAAAACCTAATCTTAGAAGAAATAGGTCAGCACAACTGCCCAGCATACAGTTCTTTTGTTACTTTTCTTGATTTTCCTCCTGAAAGTCCCTCTATTCTAGACTCCCTGTCTTTTTAGGAAGAAGAGTCATTGCTATGTGGAATTCCAGGAAGTTAAATGAGAGGGTCAATGGATCTACTATGCAGAAGAAAGGCTGCTTCAAAAACCTTCTGTTTTTATCCTAATTACAGCATTGTACTGTTGTTTTCATCTGATTGACATTCCCCAAAATACTCTAAACTTCTATCTGAAGCTCAAAAACTACCTTTTTTTTTTTTTTTTTTTTTTTTTTTGAGACGGAGTCTTGCTCTGTCCCCCAGGTTGGAGTGCAGTGGCCGGATCTCAGCTCACTGCAAGCTCCGCCTCCCGGGTTCACGCCATTCTCCTGCCTCAGCCTCCCGAGTAGCTGGGACTACAGGCGCCCGCCACCTCGCCCGGCTAGTTTTTTGTATTTTTTAGTAGAGACGGAGTTTCACCGTGTTAGCCAGGATGGTCTCGATCTCCTGACCTCATGATCCGCCCGTCTCGGCCTCCCAAAGTACTGGGATTACAGGCTTGAGCCACCGCGCCCGGCCAAAAACTACCTTTTATAGCCCAAGCAATGAACAAAATACCTGGCTCCTAAGCTAGAAAGGAAACTCTACGAGGGCTACCACAGAGTTTACCATGGTCATCAGCTCAACCGTAAAATGCCTGGCTCATAGTAGGCATACAATAAATATTTGCTCACTACATTAAAAATTACCTATCTTTCAGTGTGTTTCTCTTGAAACTCCTTCTCAATAAAGGTACCAAGTAAATAATTTTTTAAAGTAGACTTCCTAAAACTTTGGGTAACCTCAGTAAATAAAAATGCATCATCTCTACAAACATAATTTTGAAACACCAGTTTAAGAGCATCAATTTAATGTAATCAAAAAAGGGAAGGGAAAAATCCTATATAATTAGGAAAATAGCTAGTTTAAAAATTTTATTTTGGCCAGGCACGGTGGCTCAAGCCTGTAATCCCAGCACTTTGGGAGGCCGAGACGGGCGGATCACGAGGTCAGGAGATCCAGACCATCCTGGCTAACACGGTGAAACCCCGTCTCTACTAAAAAATACAAAAAATTAGCCGGGCGTGGTGGCGGGCGCCTGTGGTCCCAGCTACTTGGGAGGCTGAGGCAGGAGAATGGCGTGAACCCGGGAGGCGGAGCTTGCAGTGAGCTGAGATCCGGCTACTGCACTCCAGCCTGGGCGACAGAGCGAGACTCTGTCTCCAAAAAAAAAAAATTTTTTTTAATTTTATTTATGTATTTATGTATGTATTTATTCTTTCCAACATTTTAGGTTCAGGGGGTATGTATGCAGGTTTGTTACATGGGTAAATTGTGTGTCACAGGAGTCTAATGTACAGATTATTTTGTCACCCACATAATAAGCATAGTGCCTGACAGGTAGTTTTCTCATCCCCACCCTCCTTCTACCCTCTACCCTCAAGTAGGTCTCAGCGTATATTGTTCTCTTCTTTGTGTCCATGTGTACTCAATGTTTAGCTCCCACTTATTAGTGAGGACATGTAGTATTTGGTTTTCTGTTTCTGTTTTAAGTTGCTTAGGATAATGGCCTCTGGCTCCATTCAGGTTGCTGCAAAGAACATGATTTCATTCTTTTTTCTGACTGGATAGTATTCCATGGTGTCTATGTACCACATTTTCTTTATCTAATTCACTGTTGATGAACATAAGGTTGGTTCCATGTCTTTGCTATTGGGAAAATTACTGTGATGAACATACACATGCATCTTTATGGTAAAACAACTTATATTCCTCTGGGCATATATAAAGTAATGGACTGCTGGGTTGAATGGTAGTTCTGTTTTAAGTTCTTTGAGAAATCTCCAAAATGCTTTCCACAGTGACTGAACTAATTTACATTCTCACCAGCAGTGCTAAGTATTTCCTTTTCTCCACAACCTCCCCAGCATCTGTTATTTTTTAACTTTTTAATAATGGTCATTGTGACTGGTATGAGATGGTATCTCATTGTAGTTTTGATTTGCATTTCTCTAATGATCAGTGATATTAAGCATTTTTTCACATAGTGGTTGGCCGTATATATGTCTTCTTTTGAGAAGTGTCTGTGCGCGTCCTGTGCCCATTTTTTAATGGGGCTGTCTGTTTTTTCTCACTGTTTTAAGTTATTTCTAGATTCTGGATATTAGATCTTTGTCAGATGCATAGTTTACAAATATTTTCTTTCAGTCTGTAGGTTGCCCGTTTACTCTGTTGATAGTTTCTTTTGCTGTGCAAAATCTCTAGTTTAATTAAGTGCCACTTGTCAATTTTTATTTTTGTTGCAATTGCTTTTGGAATCTTCATCATGAAATCTTTGCCAAGGCCAATATCCACAATGGTAGTTCCTAGGTTTTCTTCTAGGGTTTTTATAGTTTTAGGTTTTACATTTAAGTTTTTAATCCATGTTGAGTTGATTTTTGCATATGGTGAAAGGAAGGGGTCCAGTTTCAGTCTTCCGCATAGGGGTAACCAGTTTTCCCAGCAACATTTTCCAAATAGGAAGTCCATTCCCCATTGCTTGTTATTGTCAGCTTTGTTAAACAGCAGATGATTGTAGATGTGCACCTTTATTTCTAGGTTTTCTAACCTGTTCCATTGATCTATGTGTCTATTTTTGTACCAATACCATGCTGTTTTGGTTACTATAGGCTTGTAGTATAGTTTGAAGTTGAGTAGTGTGATACTCTGGCTTTGTTCTTTTTGCTTAGGACTGCTTTGGCTATTTGGGCTCTTTTTTGGTTCCAAAAAAATTTTCTAAAAATTTCCTTAAAATTTAGAAAAATTTTAGAATAGTTATTTTCTAATTCTGTGAAAAAAGTCACAGAAATAGCGTTGAATCTACAAATTGCTTTGGGCAGTATGGCCATTTTAACACTATTGATTCTTCCTATCCATGAGGATGGTATGTTTTTCTATTTGCATCATCTCTAATTTCTATCAGCAGTGTTTTATAATTCTCATTGTAGATATCTTTCACCTCCCTGGTTAGCTGTATTCCTGTTATTTTGTTCTTTTTGTGGTTATTGTGAATGGGACTGAGTTCCTAATTTGGTTCTCAGCTTGGATGTTACTGGCGTAAAGAAATGTTAACTGATTTCTGTACAGTGATATTGTATCCTGAAACTTTGCTGAAGTTGTTTATCAGATCTAGGAGGTTTTGGGCAAGAGACTATGGGGTAGAAAAACATTTTTTAAATTAGGATTGGTCCAGATCTTAAAATGTCACTGCAGGACACAGGTGGTCAATAACTGATCCACAGTGGACTGAACCTAAACATGGGAACAATATGAAGCTGAAAACTTGAAATGAGTGGAAACTTTATGGATCAATAACATCTGCATATTTCAGTATGATGTGTGGAAGTGATATACTTAAAAATAAAACACTTATATCTTCCAACAAAAAGTAAAGTTCCATTGGCTAATACAACATGATTGATGTTTTACTAGGGCATTTAATACCCTCACTGATTAATGAATATTAGAATTTTGGCTGAGCTGCCTAACCAGATAGGGTTTAAGAATATACGATGGTATTAGGAGAAATGAAAAAAAGAGACAGATGGAAAAAGAGCCAAGATTTTAAGAAACCGCACACAATTACAAAACCTGTGTTTATAGAAATTTCAAGGCATTCAAGGTACGTAAGATATTATACTGCAACCTGAAATATATCACTTTGATACAATCAATTCAGCATAACTCCTGTATTTACAGGATGGAAAGCAATCAACTAATGGGCAGCAAGGTTGACATTTAGCATAATTCAAAGCTGTTGTTCACCATTGTGGTAAAGCATGACAGACAGGGGCAGAAAGTCAGCAAGTGGGGTTTGTGATTTACACACCTTGCAAGATTAGATTAAAGGCATTGTTATCAGCCTTCAGAGGGAACCCACCACCCACATTTCATTTTGGTAAGGATAGCAAGTCACAAAAGTGTGGCATTTGAGTACCCTCCTTGAAACAGTTTTTACAAAAGTTAAACATTTTTTTAAAAAAGAGTCAACCAGTAATCAAAAATTTACCAAGCCCCTCTTATATGCCTAATATAGACTAAAAACACCATGAATAGAAAATAATTTTAAGTTATGGCCTTCGCCCACTATGAGCTGACAGTCTTCTTGGATAAACAAGATTAACACATACTAAAGTATCTATAAGACAGTGCTAGATTCTTATGTACTTCAGGACATAAGAAAACAAAAACGGATGGACTGGCAAAGACTCAAACAACCATAGCCGACTGTTATTGAGCACTTCCCACGTGCAAGGCATTATGTTAAGAACATGCTCACATGACCGCATTTCCTTCTTGCACAAACTCACGAGATGGGTAAGTATGATAAGTATCACCGTTTTTCAAAGGAAAAATATGAACAGAAAGTAATTTGTCCAAAGATTCACAATTATTAGGTAGTAGGGGCAGGATTAGTTTCACGTGTACTGAAATCCAGAGCTTAAGTAAAAGGCCCTATGAATGTAAACTGGTGTTTAGTGGAATTACAATGTAAAAGAGATTGAAAAGGGGGGAAAGCAGCATAAAAGATGAGGTTACAAATAGCATAAGATGGCAAAGCATGTACTCAAAACTCTTCCACTGGGTACAGTGGCTCACACCTATAATCCCAGCACTTCGTGAGGTTGAGGTGGGAGGATTGCTTGAGTCCAGGAGTTTGAGACCACCCTGGGAAATATGGCAAGACCCTGACTGTAGGAAAAAAATTTTTAGTTACCTGGGTGTGCTGGCATGTGCCTGTGGTCCCAGCTACTTGGGAGGCTGAGGCAGGAGGACTGCTTGAGCCCAGAAGGTCAAGGCTACAGTGAGCCATGTTCAAAACACTACGCTCCAGCCTGGGGAGATCCTGTTTAAAAAAAAAAAAAAAAAAAAAAACAAAAAACTCTTTTCATAATCATAATGCTCTTTAAAAAAAAAAAAAAAGAGTACCAAGAGCATATAAAGTGTTATTCCACTCTCTGGTCTTCTGAAGGGTTTTATAGCAATTTCCAGACTCACTTTGAAATGTATCATACAGAAGTCTTTTTTTTTTTTTTTTGAGATGGAGTTTTGCTCTTGTTGCCCAGGCTGGAGTGCAATGGTGAGATCTTGGCTCACTGCAACCTCCTCCTCCCGGGTTCAAGTGATTCTCCTGCCTCAGCCTCTCAAGTAGGTGAGATTACAGGCATGCGCCACCATGCCCGGCTAATTTTTTGTACTTTTAGTAGAGACGAGGTTTTTCCATATTGCTGGTCAGGCTGGTCTCCAACTCCCAACCTCAGGTGATCCGCCTGCCTCGGCCTCCCAGAGTGCTGGGATTACAGGTGTGAGCCACCGTGCCTGGCTGAGTTTCATATTTTTAAGGCTCTGAAAAAGGGAAGTACATTAGATATGCAACACTCACAAACACCTTAACATTATATAAGACAAACTGAGTTGAACTGGAAGCCAAAAGTAATGAATCCAGGCAATTACTAAAAAAAAAGATTCTCTAAAATCAAAATGCACGTACATCAATGTTGCCAACATGTCAAGGAAAGGGAAGGAAAGAATTTTTTGATGTTAAATGAAGAGTAACAATTTGAAAAGCTATGCATTGCTGCCTTAGTCAAGTAAAAAAAGAGCAGAGCGGAATGGTTTCCCCTCTCTTCATATTGCAGTACAGTCTTCGGGGCATCTTTGATGAACGGGCCTGCCTGTGGGAACCGCACTATATTCATTTAGTACCTCCATCTCAGGAAGACAGGTTTCAGCGCGCCTTGGTTCATCTACAGAAGCCTCATCCTCAAACAATCTCCGACAGCAAACCAAAGTGAAAGGGGGGGGCACTTCTTTAAGAAAGGAGACTGCTTCTCGGCGAGATTTTCCATAGAGCTGCGTGCCATTGACCTAGGAAGACAAAGGGATAAGTCAGAACTGAGGTAGCCCCACACGAAAAAACAAAAATCTCTTATTTATATCAATCTACCAAATGAAAATAGGACATCATTTTACTTTCCCTGTAAACAAGGGGACTCATTTTAATCATATTATGATAAAATAATATGCAAATAAAAATGTTAGAAATCCTTAAAATTTTTAAAATCTAAGGCTAAATCTTTGCATGTCTTGATGGATAAAGTATAAAATGCATGCAGAGTATGCCCTTACTGGGTAAGGATCTACCTAATTTTTTGCAGCACTGTGGTTTCTCCTTTCAATACTCCAATGTCATATTCTCTCACCTACCTCTACTCAGCTCTCCTTAAACACACTAAGTATCATTTACAGCCCTTTAAGACTGTTTCCCTTTGCATTTTCATTTTATAAGAATACCATTACAGAAATTTAAGGATGTTAAAAAAAACTGTTTTATTTACTACTTAAAGTATAGCTAATAAGTCTAGAATACTTGACTGTCAAAATTCAACATCAGTCCACAATATTTTTTCACATCTCATACACTCTTAATACCATCCTAGAAAAATAACTTCTATTGAAAAGAAATATACATAACTTTGCATCAGTTACATTCTTATATGCTCTGCTATACAGCAATCAAGTATACATAGAAAATACCAAAATAATTTTTAAAATAATTTTATTCAAGTGTCTCATATTGTTTAAAAGAAAAAGGTATTCTTTATTAATGATTAATCCTTGTCACCAAAAAATTACCTAAATTTCATATTACTTTTGGTGCATAATAATAATACTTTGCACCAAAGATGATTTGGCTACATAATTCTAATTTTTCATATATATGACTTGAGCTCAAAGGGTCCTGTCAGTTCTAACTATAGGTCTCTAAAAGCTGATCTGTCTGCTACTCCCAAAAAGCTGAGGCATGAACAGAATCCAGACAACAAATAATCTTTTCGCATCTGACTCCTACCCTCCAGGGAGGGTTGAGAAGCATTATTTGCTTTAAAGATATTTCTAGTCTGGCTAATTTCTAATAGGTGCCGTGCTAATGTTCAGATAACTGGCCAGCCTGACTTTACTGGGAGAAGCCCTTCTACAAATCTTTCACTGCACCAGAGAGGAAATGGACACTGGGTTGCTGGAAACCTTCAGCAGCAGGCTGAGTCTCAGGTCAACCATCCCTGGGAACCACTCTCAAGCCTGTAACATATCAAGCACTTAGCCGTCAAGTCAGACATATCTCCCTGCCTCTTAATTATTTACAAAGAAACCACCACATGGTAAAGAGACCCACGTGTACTTTAGGAAGCTAGCTCTACTGGAAAGTCTTCAGGACAAATGAAGAGGTGTAAGGGGACAGCAAGCTCAGCAGCTGATGAAAGGTTTTTCCTTGGAATAACTGCAAGTCAACCTTTACATAAGAAGAGGCAGGGAGGTACCCATCACTGGTCACACCGTATCCATGATTTCAGCTGGTGTCACAAGTGCACAAAGTTCTCAAATCAACTAAGTGGGTAGTAACTTATACTAAAAAAATGCAAGGAGATAGAATCAGATCAGGAATTCTATCCATACATGAGTATGAGTTTGTGTTTCACTTCAACAAATTAGAAAGTCACTTTTCAGGTTTTTATCTTGGAGTACCTTTAAATATTTATTTATCTCATTACTTATTCATTTGAATTGTCTCCAATTATTATACCAGTGCCTGGTAGTCCTCCTCACTGCTCTGTTGCTAAAGGGATTGGTCACATTTCCCATTACCAACTCCTATCTAAGGGGATTTATAGCTGCTGTAAATAGCTGTTCTGGGATGAAACTTGGCACAGTGTTCTAACCCCAAAGCATATTTGTGTTTCTTGTTTTAAGTTCTAAGGAGTACATTAAACACACACACATACACACACACACACACACACACCCCACACTTTGAGTTCAGGAGTTTATTTGGCTAACTATACTGAGATTTTTAAATTTTGTATTTTTGGTTATTCAGAAGCTAATTTTTATTTTAGAATTCACAGTATTTCTCAAGGTCCATCAACTTGAGAGCCTCCTAAGTGCTATCAAATCTCGATTATCCCAAGTTTTTGACTGGAAAATGCACACACACATACACACTTCCAGAGTACAGAACATTGCACAAGGGCGGCCCCACTATTTTACCACATCCAACCATCATCCCAGCCCATAAAGCTTGTTAATATGCCTTTTTCACAGTGATGATGTTGCCAATACCCTGTAATGAGATAACGCTTTATAATTTACATGGATGGTATTTCATTAGATCCTTATAAGCTCATAGTGAAGTGGGCATTTATTGATGAAGGAACTGATCCTCAACAAAGTCAAGTGACATGCCAAGGGACACATGCTAACCTGTGGCAATTCAGACCGAAAGTAGCTTTTCTGACTCCAAATCTGTGCTTCTTTCCTTATCTCAAGCTCTTTCACCAGGTATCTATATTTAAGAATTCAAAAAATCTTCACACTACCTTATTATAGCACATTCTTCTACAAGGTGGTAGGCCCATGGGATCCTAGTCTTGGCTAAAGCATACAGAATTGAGCTGATGGCTGGGATCACCTATACTTGCTCTACTGTGATCCAGCCAACATTTCTTTAGCACCTACCACATACTAGTAGTGATTTATACTCAATACCACCAAATTTCACACTTAAAAATGGTTAAAATAGTCAAGGCGTAGTGGCTCATGACTGTAATTCCAGTACTTTGGGAGGCCGAGGTAGAAGAATTGCGGCCGGGTGCGGTGGCTCAAGCCTGTAATCCCAGCACTTTGGGAGGCCGAGACGGGCGGATCACGAGGTCAGGAGATCGAGACCATCCTGGCTAACACGGTGAAACCCCGTCTCTACTAAAACATACAAAAAACTAGCCGGGCAAGGTGGCAGGTGCCTGTAGTCCCAGCTACTCGGGAGGCTGAGGCAGGAGAATGGCGTAAACCTGGGAGGCGGAGCTTGCAGTGAGCTGAGATCCGGCCACTGCACTCCAGCCTGGGCGACAGAGCGAGACTCCGTCTCAAAAAAAAAAAAAAAAAAAAAAAAGAAGAATTGCTTGAGGTCAGGAGTTCAAGACCAGCATGGGCAAAATAGCCAGACCCTGTCTCTACAAAATAACTTAAAAAATTAGTTGGGCATGGTGGCGCACAGCTATGGTCCTAGCTACTCGGGAGGTTGAGGTGGGAAGATTGCTTGAGCCCAGGAGTTTGATGCTGAAGTAAGCTATGACCACACCACTGCACTCCAGCCCGGGCAATAAGAGTGAGACTCTGACTGTAAAAAAAAAAAAAAAAAGGAAAAAGGGTTAAAATGGTAAATTTCATGTTACATATATTTTGCCACCAAAAAAAAAAGTGGACCAGGTGCAGTGGCTCACACATGTAATCGCAGCACTTCGGGAGACGGAGGTGGGTGGATTGTTTGAGTCCAAGGGTTCGAGACCAGCTTGGGCAACATAGCAAGACCCCGTCTCAAAAAAAAAAAAAAAAGTGAATTAAATTGGTTATGCTCATACCTCCACTTCTCCCAAGCAAATGTATCTCATTTCTCAACACCTAATAACTACATACTACAGCAATAGTCTCTAATCTACAAATTATCATGTATGATATCCGCAAAGATATGCCCGTGCCCAGCCAATAAGAAGAGGAAGACCAAAAAGAAAGCATAATTATTCTAACAAAATGCAGGGCATTAATCTGCAGTAAGAAGCCTAATACCATTCCCTTGAAAACCTCTAAAAATAAGCAACTTACTACATCTTAAAACAGGACTCCAATACCCTACCCTCCCATGTTTATGACATTGGAACTGGTGACACTATAACTCAGGTGATTTGTGATGAGAACACATTTTTCTAAAACTTAAAAATTCCTGCCTGTGTCTTTCTTTCCCCATAAACTTTACCTCAAGCAGCTCATCTTCTGGCTGTAGGAGACCCAATGTATCAACAGGACCACCAGAAACAATTGAAGAAATATAATGGTGCCCATCAAAGGAATCCACTTCCACACCAAGCCTCAGAGTGTGAATAGGCAGCAGCTGTAGCAAAACACAAAGCAATGATCAAACATGACAACGACACATCCAGCTATTCATCCTCCATCCACTGCAATTCTGAAGTGAAAAACCCCACCTCTTGAATCAGATCACCAAAATCCTAAAAGAGGACAATAATGGGAAAATTAGCTTCAGGTAAAACATGAAGTCATTGGTCATCTTGTTCTCACTTCTCTTTTCCTTCCAGATTCCCTGGAAATGAAGAGACGGACATATATAGTTTTACTTTCCATTCTAAGCTCCAGGCAGTCCACACTTCTGGTAGTCCCCAGTATTTATGCTGTGCTTCACTCTTCTATGGGACTCCCCATCCCCCAGAACATCTTAACTTTCCTTTATTATCTAATCAACTTCTACTCACACTTAAATGCCATGGCAGGAAGCCCTGAGTTTATGTGCCTCCATCTGGGGTTCAAGACCACTCTGTGCACATCTCCATCACAGCTCACAACACACTAGGCTTAGAATTTGTTTTGTTTGTTTGTTTGTTTGTTTTGTTTTTTTTTTGAGACAGAGTCTTGCTCTGTCGCCCAGGCTGGAGTGCAGTGGCGCGATCTCGGCTCACTGCAAGCTCCGCCTCCCGGGTTCACGCCATCCTCCTGCCTCAGCCTCCTGAGTAGCTAGGACTACAGGCGCCCGCCACCGCGCCCGGCTAATTTTTTGTATTTTTAGTAGAGACGGGGTTTCACCATGGTCTCGATCTCCTGACCTTGTGATCCGCCCGTCTCGGCCTCCCAAAGTGCTGGGATTACAGGCGTGAGCCACCGCGCCCGGCTGTTTTTTTTTTGGTTTGTTTTGTTTTGTTTTTGAGACAGAGTCTCGCTCTGTTGCCTAGGCTGGAGTACAGTACAGTGGTGCAATCTCAGCTCACTGCAACCTCTGCCTCCTGGGTTCAAGCACTTCTCATGCCTCAGCTTCCCAAGTAGCTGGGACTAGAGGTGTGCACCACCACGCTCAGCTAATTTTTTTGTATTTTCAGTAGAGATGAGGTTTCACCACATTGAGAATTCCTAGTTTCTTGATTGTCCCTCCTCCACTCCTTACCCGAATGCAGAGTCTGTACCTTGAATCGCCATAACCTCAGCCCTGGAACAGTACCTGGCACTAAATATGGGCTCGTTAAATGTTATTTGAAGCAATCCATGAAAAACAGTGCCTCATTTAAGATGTCCTTTTCCATCTAGCCAACTTAAGTGAAAACATTTCCGATTTGGGAAAGGCAATCGCTTATCCATTCTAAGTCTATGAGGATTCATATGGGCTAAGATACAAGTCAAGGGCTGAGAAACTCTAGCCAATGTCGAGTAAAGAGATGAGTGTCTTAGTTGCACTCATCTTTGTTGGTCGTCACGGTCAAGGGCATTCACCAAACTCCATTCCCCTGACTTTCAAAGACAGACTTAATGATTTCTCATTGTGGCCTTATAATCTCAAACATGGTAAATGGTACTCATGATGATTGACATGTCCTGTATCAACAGTCTGATACCTAAAAATACCAGACCTACCTCGAACTATATAAGGAGAAAACCCTACACAGGGTGGCAGTGCCTTCACCATGTGGCTCTCTTCCTCGTCTCTGTGATCCTCTATTCCTGAGCTTGCCACCTCCCTCAGTCTTCTGCTTTCAGTCCCCAGAGTGCCACAGGCCTTCCTTCAGACAACATTTGAGGCTCACTTCTGTCTCACTATAGACATGCAGACAAATGTGAAGTGGCAAGGAGTCTGGCGGACTAAGACCTCAACACAGGCATGAAGGACTGCTAGCCCTGGGATAATTTCCTGAAAATTAAGTGCTCCTGACCACTAAGCACTTCAGGATCTACAACCATCTCTGGCAAGAAAATGTTCTACTTCGCTGAATGAAAGGTTAAGACAGTTTTTTCCGGCCGGGCGTGGTGACTCACACCTGTAATCCCAGCACTTTGGGAGGCAAAGGCGGGCGGATCACGAGGTCAGAAGATTGAGACCAACCTGGCTAACACGGTGAAACCCCGTCTCTACTAAAAATACAAAAAATTAGCCGGGCGTGGTGGCGGGTGCCTGTAGTCCCAGCTACTCAGGAGGCTGAGGCAGGAGAATGGCTTGAACCCGGGAGGCAGAGCTTGCAGTGAGCCGAGATCGCGTCACTGCACTCCAGCATGGGCGACAGAGTGAGACTCTGTCTCAAAAAAAAAAAAGCATGAAAAAGCATGACATGCAGTGTGTGTGAAGGCAGCAATCATCTGTTTCACCCACTCTGTCATTTCAGCACTTTCTGTGCTTCCTCTCTGTGCTTTCTTTCTTCTCACTGCTGCCACTTCATTCTCTTGTCCAATAATGGGTATGGATACACTAAGGAGATATTAGTGTCATGT
The DNA here is from genome assembly GCF_009764315.1 of Trachypithecus francoisi. Lineage (NCBI taxonomy): Eukaryota > Metazoa > Chordata > Mammalia > Primates > Cercopithecidae > Trachypithecus > Trachypithecus francoisi. The sequence goes on along the minus strand of NW_022681457.1, from coordinate 23,347,377 downwards.
GGCAGGACATGAAAGGAGGTAAGGAAAAGCTCTCAGAAAAATGTTTCTGTACTAACAGTTTACCTCCCATCTCTGCCAGCTGTCTTCCTTCCTTATTTATGAGCCAGATGCTACAGGGCAGAGAGTTACCAGTGGATCCACTATAGCTCATCCCCAGTGCAGTGCTGGGGCTTATATTGGCTTGAGAATAGACTGTTAAGTTTTCAGTGATTTTGCAAGCTAGTTGTTAAACACAGCTATTATTTAAAATTAAACCACATAAAGTTACAATTAATAAAAATAAATGTAGGCAAGGCATGGTAGCTCACACCTTTAATCCTAACACTTTGGGACGCCAAGGCAGGCAGATCACCTGAGGTTGGGAGTTCGAGACCAGCCTGACCAACATGGAGAAATCCCATCTCTACTAAAAGTACAAAAATTAGCTGAGTGGGTGTAATCTCAGCTATTCGGGAGGCTGAGGCAGGAGAATCGCTTGAGGCCGGGGGGCAGAGGTTGCAGTGAGCTGAGACTGAGCCATTGCACTCTAGCCTGCACAACAAGACTGAAACTCCATCTCTAAATAAATAAATAGGCCAGGCACGGTGGCTCACGCCTGTAATCCCAGCACTTTGGGAGGCCGATGTGGGTGGATTGCCTGAGGTCAGGAGTTCAAGACCAGCCTAGCCCAACATGGTGAAACTCTGTCTCTACTAAAAATATAAAAATTGCCTGAGCATGGTGGGGCACGCCTGTAATCCCAGCTACTCGGGAGGCTGAGGCAGGAAAATCCCTCGAGCCTGGGAGGCGGAGGTTGCAGTGAGCCAACAATGCGCCACTGCACTCCAGCCTGAGTGACAGAGAGAGACTCCATTTCAAAAAATTAATTAATTAAATACAGTAACATAAAAAAAATGTAACAAGTACTCAAAATCCATCACTTCCTAATTATTTTTCACTCTTTTACTAATATCTATGTTCATGAAGTGATTTATATCTACTATATCTGTACAGAGAGGAACACTCTCTATTAGAACTCAAAGAATACTGAGGGGTGGACAACTGAAAGAGACACATGAAAAGCCTGATTTGGTTAGCTGCTAAATGCAGGTGGGACAAGTAATTAAACAGCCCTATTCCTGCAGAGAAGCCTGCACCAATGAAGCACTACTGTGCGTTGCCTCCCGACTCACTGATCAGTAACACCATTTTGGTAGCTTCGTATCTGCCATGGTGGGAGTATTTACACCACAGATATTGGTACATGCTACAAATTGGAGCTACCTTCCCACTCCCCCGCCATTCCCACCTAGAAACTTACCAGCATACCACTGATCTATGATATAGTTTGGACATGATATCCAGCATATATGTACAGGGTATAAAACTATGTGCAAGGCATTGGGCTATGAGCTGGAAATATAGGATGAAGTCTTTGCCCTCCTAGAACTAACATCTAGCATGGCAGACAGATAATAAATAGGCAAAAAGATAAGTAGACAAAGCAAATACATAAATAAACAACCAATCAACAAGCAGCAGAATTATCACAGTTTTGGTAAGACAAGCAAAGAATATAAGGAAATTCATCCAAGGAATGTGTGACCATTGTGTGGAAAACAAGCAGTTACTAATTGCGTGTTAAGTGCTACAAGGAAGGAGTCGGGGTCATGACATCAGAGCCCCACTAATGGAGGCCATTTTGGAAAGTTGGTCAAAGCAGACTCCACATTGAAGGGGACACTTAAGGTGAGACTTGAGGGATAACGGTGAGTCAGCCCTACATAAAAGCCTACTGGGGGATGGCTGTGGGAGGTGAGCAAAAAGGATAATTGCTAAATTTCTGGTTTGAGCAAATGAGTAAATGGTGGTAACAACTTCTGCATAGAAATAAGTGCCCAAATTAAAACAAAGATCCCACTGTACACACAGAGATCTTTGCTACTTACATAATAATATGCCCTCATACAAGATAAAAGGGTTAAGGCAAGAACTGGTTCCAATCCTCTCCCAGTCCGCAGCTATTCATATGATGACCCCTATTCCCACCTCCATGGAATGGCTGGAGTCAGGATTCGCAGAGGCTCACCCATGTCATCCCGTGCCCTCCAGACACGGGCTGTGCCTTCTAGGCTATTCCCCCAGGTATCTGTAAACACCACATGCTCCCTAGAAAACTTAAATGGTGAACGAAACATGCTCTATCTTCAATTAGGCTGAACAAATAAACCAGAAATGATGCTTACGAAATCTGTCAATCGGACGGATGCCTATCTAATATTAGTTCTGAATCTAAATCTGAGTATAGCTGGCTTTCTAAGATTTCATGTTACATTGCTGCAGGCTTCTCTGCGGGAGCAGGACTGTTTAATTACCTGTCCCAGCTGCATTTAGCAACTAAACACATCAAGCATTTCATCTGTCCCTTTTAGTTGTCCACCTCTTTCAGTATGCGGAGTTCTTAGCAGAAAGTGCTGAAATGACAGAGTGGGTGAAACAGATGATTGGTGCCTTCACACACACCGCATGTCATGCTTTTTGATGCATACTCAATGTGCTTTGTGAGGCGTTCTATTTAAGCTGACAAAGTTAAGGAGCAACAGGATTTTCATGATCCTGATATAAGTAAAGGATACAAGGAAATGCATTCAAGGGAAGTGTGGCCATTGTGTGCTTTACTGTCAGTGCAAAAATGAAGATCAAATGAGATTAAGAAGGCTTAAGGCCTTCTACCCACAAGTAGCGAGACCTATCATGAAACAAACTACAGCCATTCATTCTGCTTGAAGCTTTACTTTTAGGATATTGAAACAGGACATCAAAATGCTTAAGTGGGAATATAAATGATATTGCTTCAGGGGGAAAAGAAACTTCTGGAAAGGAATGCTTCAAAAAGGTGTCAGTGGGATGGGGAAGGATTTTCCAAAAATGTTAAACTCGACAGAAAATAAAACAGAAAGAATCCATGATTGATTCTTGTAACTCCCATACACAAAGTATTAAATAGCCATTTATGTTTAAAGATTAGGTCGTTACTAAATTTACCATAAATAAAAAACAAACTTTTCAAGAATGAGGCTACAAGTTTTAAAGTAATGGAAAACCACAAGCATGATGGCCTCCCTCAGAGGTTATACAAGACAATTGATCCATTAGAGCTTCATTTATGTTTGTTTTTCTCACCCCTCCAATATTTTATTTTATTTTATTTTTTTGAGACAGAGTCTCGCTCTTGTTGCCCAGGCTGGAGTGCAATGGTGTGATCTCGGCTCACTGCAACCTCTGCCTCTTGAGTTCAAGTGATTCTGCCTTAACCTCCCCAGCAGCTGGGATTACAGGTACACACCACCATGCCCGGCTAATTTTTGTATTTTTAGTAGCGATGTGGTTTCATCATGTTGGTCAGGCTGGTCTCAAACCCCTGACATCAGGTGATCCACCCACCTCAGCCTCCCAAAGTGCTGGGATTACAGGCGTGAGCCACCGCTCCTGGTCCCCTCCAAAATTTTACTTCAGAATGTTCAAAACATGTGTAACAGCTACCCTGTTGTACAGTAGTAAATTGAAAGTTCTCTTCAGTCACCTAATACCAAGGTCAAACATCAGTTGCTATTTAGTATTTTAGATATAATTTATGTTTCCTGTCTGGCCCATGTGATATATCTGAATTTTTGATACTTGAACTAACACTTTGCACTTGGTTTTCTCCCCCTACCTATGTTCACAGTAGTACCTTCACCTGAAATACCCATTGTACTCATTTGTACTCCAAATCTATTCTTCAGAGTATAGTTCAAATGCCATCCTACCAATAAGCCTCCATCTGTCTTGAGGAAGTAATATCCCGTTAGAACACACATGAGGCATTTTAGCAATATCTAAATAATAATTCTCTATGGAGTGAGGCAAGAAAGGAATCAAAATTCCCTTTAGGAACCTCACCCCAAACCTACAAAATCAGAGTATCAGCAAGGAGGAACTTAAAATAGGGCATGCGTATTCTGAAAAAGCTCCTCTCATGTTTCTGATATGCCACCTGCACTACTAGGTAACCACTGCTGCTATAGTTATTTGATTCTGTGTCTTACGTTCTCCACTTAAAAAGAGAGCAGCAAAGTATAAAATTACATCCTTGAGAACAGATAACAGCATTGCTTCTGTGGATAAGAGGACTGGGGTGGGAGAAAAAATTACCTTTTGCAGTACATATTTCTATACCTTTTAAATTGTATGTCTTGCCCATATATTATCTATTTAAAATCTAAAAGAAGAAAAAAGAATGATGTAAGCTGAGAAGCCAGATAACCCTTGATTTGTTTCCTTTTTGAAACTTTTTAAATAAATTTATTTTTTAATAGTTCTGGAATGCTTCATGAATTTGTGCGTCATCGTTGCGCAGGGGCCGTGCTAATCTTCTCTGTATCGTTCCAATGTTAGTATTTGTGCTGCCTAAGCAAGCACTCAATTGTTTCCTAATTCCACCCCCTTACTAGCTGCGTATGATCTTGGGCAAGTGACGTTACCTGCCTGACAGTCAAGTTTCCCATATTAAAAATGGGAAGGGGAAAATGCTTGCTGACCAATAAGGTTACTATTAGAAATACAGAAGAAAATATATTTAAAGCAAAGAACCGGCCCTGGTAACTGAACAGTAACATCCACTATAACTCTTGGAAAGCCCAGTACATCCCACTTGCCTTAAAAACTACATTTGTTCATTATACAGTGGTTGGGGAGAAACCATACTTTAATGTTCTCTGGGTCAGGACATATAACTCAAGAGAGAAATAAAGTGAAACTTGTCCATCTGTTTTGTCAAAACCAGAGAGCAGGACCTGGTGTTTTTGTTTCCCACACAAGCAATATTACTGATGCTCACTTCATATTACAATTGATGGCCAGCAGAAAGGTCACTAGAATGAGCTTAATGCTTCTCCCTCATAGAGCTGTGATTATCTTAATAGTAAGCACTTGCCAAGAAAGCCGTCCCTAAAAGTGCAAGTCTCCCTAGATGCGGGAAAACTGTTCTTGTGTCATGATTAACAGCTTCCTAGAAGCAGTGCAGCTAATGCTTAAGTCACTGTAAATAGCTTTCACCTCCCTCTTTCTCCACAACTCCACCCACCTCAGAAGAAAATCTTATCTGTTAACATTAGCCCATAATATATGAAGATGTTTCTTTTTTAAAAAATAGAGACAGGGTCTCCTCTCCCTCTGTTGACCAGGTTGGTCTCAAACTCCTGGCCTCGAGATCCTCCTGCCTCAGCCTCCCAAAGTGCTGGGATGATATGCATAAACCACCCCTCTCAGTCATATAGATGATTCTGGAATCATCCCTTCAAGATTGGTGGCCACGGCATGGGAACCATCTAAAAGCAGCTAGACCCACAGAAACATAATTGTTCTAATCAGAAAGCTAACGAGACAGGGGAAAACCTCCAGCCTGGACCTCAGATCATAGAAAAATCCCTGCTCAAAACTTCCCACTGGTGTTACCTGTCACTGAGGACAAAGTCCGTACATATCACCGTGGCTCCCAAGGGGCCCTTTAACACCTAGTCTTCCTCTCCAGCATCATTTAACAATATTCTGCTCTTCACTTAGTTTGACCCAGACCCTCTGAAAGAAACAACTTCTATTCCCCCAACACGCGAGCCCTTTCCCACAGCAGAGCCACTGGACCTGCTGCTCCTCTTTTCCACATTCTTATCCTTCAAGCCTGAGCTCAGAAAAGCTTTCCCTGGCTCGCTCTAAAGTGTCCCCCACCCCAGTTATGCCCAATGTACTGTTTACTCATTTGCAGCACTTCTTACAATCTACAACTATCTTATCAAGTTATTTTTTACTTGTCTATTACCATGCCCCTATACAACTGCAGAATCTAAGCTCTATGAGAGCAAGGACCTTTTCCATTTTGCTTCCCACAGATGGTAGCACAGTGTCTGGCATAGAGTAGGAGCTCAGTAAATAGTTCAGGAATGGATGAATGCACTCTAAGCTACAACCTGCCTCCGCTACGATCTAGTGGTATAATTTCGGTCAAGTCATTCAACCTAGGCAACCTTTACTATCCTCTCATCTGTAAAATCGGTTTTGACTGGTTAGTTAAAATCTCCCTTACATACTGTAGGGGGAAATTGGTAGCTACTGAATTAAGATGCAAATCTCCAATTATAAGAGGATTCTTAAAAATCATAGCTGATCAAAATGAAGAAAAATTCTGTGGACATTTAATAACTAAAATTAATGTAGAAAAATGTAAAAATATATGATGTTACACAGAAAAATTACACACCCCTTCTATCTCACATACACGCATGCACATGTGTATACATGCACACACACACACACACACACACTAAAGGCAGGTAATACTGACTGCAAATATATAAATATGTAGCTAACAACTAAATATGTAAAGAGAACAATGCAGCCAGGCACGGTGGCTCATGCCTGTAATCCCAGCACTTTGGGAGGCCAAGGTGGGTGGATCACCTGAGGTCAGGAGTTCAAGACCAGCCTGGCCAACATGGTGAAACCCCGTCTCTACAAAAATACAAAAATTAGCTGAGTGTGATAGCAGGTTCCTGTAATCCCAGCTACTTGGGAGGCTGAGGCTGAAACATTGCTTGAACCCAGGAGGCAGAGGTTGCAGTGAGCCGAGATGGTGCCATTGCACTCCAACCTGGCAACAGAGCAAGACTGCATCTCAAAAAAAAAAAGAAAAGGAACAGAATAATGTAATTTTGGGTGACTTTTTTTCTTCCAGTGAAGAAAATAGAGAAACAAGAAAAGCCACAAATTTTGCCACAACAAAATTTCAATTAATTAAATGTTTTTAAAAGCATATTAAAAGAAAGAGGCCTTTGAAAGTTTAGTCTAAAAGTGCTAGAGGCATATAACTGGGAAACAAAACTACAGTTTATTGGACATTTCTTTTTTTTTTTTTTTTTTTTTTTTTTGAGACGGAGTCTCACTCTGTAGCCCGGGCTGGAGTGCAGTGGCGCGATCTCAGCTCACTGCAAGCTCCGCCTCCCGGGTTTACGCCATTCTCCTGCCTCAGCCTCCAGAGTAGCTGGGACTACAGGCGCCCGCCACCTCGCCCGGCTAGTTTTTTGTATTTTTTTAGTAGAGACGGGGTTTCACCGTGTTAGCCAGGATGGTCTGGATCTCCTGACCTCATGATCCGCCCGTCTCGGCCTCCCAAAGTGTTGGCACTAAGCTATACTAAGGTATATGTGAAATATTATTTCTATTTAGTCTTCTACAACACAATTATTATTGTTCATATTATTTAGAGAAAAAATGAGGCCAGTTATTTACCTCCAAAAGCATTTCATCAAATGTTACTTTCTTAAGCCTTCCCTGACCAACCTATCTAAATTTGCAGACAAACCCCCACTCCTGAATTTCCTATGTTCCCTGCCTTAATACTCTCCATGGTACATATCACTTACATGGTACAACTTACTTATTTTTGGCCTCCTCCCATTAAAATATAAGTTCTACAGGACAGGAATTTTTCTTCCTGCTTTGTTCTCTTCTGGAACCCTAGCACCCAGTAGCAGACCTAGTACAGAGTACATATAATATATATTTGATAAATGAATGAACAGCCAAATGTACTAGTGAGTTTTTATAAGGTGGTTCTGAAAGTATGTTCAACTCAAAGCCCTTCTGCCCATTTATATCCAAGTTACCGAGTACAAATATATATATATGTTTATGTGTGTGTGTGTGTATATATGTACATTCCATAGAGGTTGATCAGGAAAGACGACACAGTAAGAGTGGAGGCAGAGAACTAAGGAGTGAGAGTGAGAAAGAACATCTTCTGTCTAGAGAAAGAGAATCACACTGTTTAAAAATGTACACAAAGTGTGCTTTGTGCCTTTTTTCCTTGCTGTCTTTTACTTATTATAAAACATTATAAAACATGATGATTCAGGGTCTTAGGCTTTAAATGTGGGAGAACAGACAAGTAAAGCTGAACCACGTGATAAACAGAGCCTGATCAGGGCAGGACTTCCCTACAAGGACATATCCTGAGTTCTAAAGCAATATGGCACAGGAGGCTGAAAAGCTAATCAGGAAACCTTGGAAAAGCAAAACAAGTATTTCAGCAACCGACACTATTAAGGAGAGAAGACTAGAGTTCAGTTTCCACCAGGATAACAGGACTGGTAAACACCCCAGGGTCTTTCGTGGATTACGCGGGAGGCTGTGTCCTTTTTTTTTTTTTAAGACAGAATCTCGCTTCATTGCCCAGGCTGGAGTGTAGTGGCACAATCTCGGCTCGCTACGGCCTCCACCTCCCAGGTTCAAGCGATTCTCCTGCCTCAGCCTCCCGAGTAGCTGGGATTACAGGCACCCACCACCATGCCTGGCTAATTTTTATATTTGTAGGAGAGATGAGGTTGTACCATGTTGCCCAGGCTGGTCTTGTACTCCTGACCTCAGATGATCTTCTTGCCTCGGCCTCCCAAAATGCTAGGATTACAGGTGTGAGCCACTGTGCCTGGCCAAGGCTGTGTCTTAAAAGTGAAGCAAATCAGAGGTAGTCTGAATCTTACCAGAACTGTACCTCTGCCCCTTCTCTAAGATGAGCACCCACCAGTACCACCACACACACACTCTCTCACTCTCTCTCTGTCTCTCTCTTCCCTCCCCTCCCTCTATCAACACATTAGCAGGCTAATGATATCATCTGAAGCCTTTTATAGTTGTCAGACATTTAATCAAATTTTGGCATGACAAGAGATATATCCAAACAAAAACACAAAACATCAAATGACAGAAACAGATCCAAAGTTAATCCAGATATTGGAATTACTTAAAGTCTTTATAAGCTATGGGTAACATGCTGAAGAAATAGAGGAAAAGATGGAAAATACAGGAACAGATGAAAAATATAGATTTTTTTTTTTTTTTGAGACAGAGTCTCGTTCTGTCGCCCAGTCTGGAGTGCAGTGGCACAATCTCGGCTCACTGCAAGCTCCACCTCCCTGGTTCACACCATTCTCCTGCCTCAGCCTCCCAAGTAGCTGGGACTACAGACGCCTGGCTAATTTTTTGTATTTTTAGTAGAGACGGGGTTTCACTGTGTTAGCCAGGATGGTCTTGATCTCCCGACCTCGTGATCCACCCGCCTCGGCCTCCCAAAGTGCTGGGATTACAGGTGTCAGCCACTGTGCCCGCCCTAGATTTTTTTTTACGTCAGGAATTTAGCCGGAGGATTATAATCTAAAAAGAAATAAAATGAAAATTCCATACTAGATAAATAACTAAAATTAAGCACTTAATAGATGGGCTTCAGCAGCCAATTAGGCACAGGAAATTTAGTAAACTGGAAGACAGTTAAACAGAAAATAAGAGTTTAGTGTAAATTAAAGAGCAATTGCATGCAACACTGATTTATATGATAATAAGAAAAATAATAAGAAGAGCCTGGCCGGGCACAGTGGTTCACACCTGTAATCCCAGCACTTTAGGAGGCCAAGGCTTCACCTGAGGGCACAAGTTTGAGACCAGCTTGGCCAACATGATGAAACTCCATCTCTACTGAAAATAGAAAAAATTAGCCAGGCATGGTGGTGGGTGACTCTAATCCCAGCTACTTGGGAGGCTGCGGCAGGAGAATCGCTTGAACCTGGGAGGCAGAGGTTGCAGTGAGCCAAGATGATAAACTACAAGATGAGCCATATTGCTTTTTGTATTTTCCTCAGATTTAGTACATCTGAGGAAAGCTTGGTCAGTTGGCCGACACAGTCACAATGATGAAGTGACTCAAAATGCAGGTAAACTGGGAAGGGAAGAAAGATCGCACCATTGCACTCCAGCCTAGGCAACGAGAACGAAACTCCGTCTCAAAAAACAAGAGCCTACCATGTGCTTGCAAGTATTCCAGGCATATTATAGTTAATACCTATATAAATTTATGAGGCAGGTACAATATTAAGCATAACATAGTTAATTCCTATATAAATCTATGAGGCAGGTATTAATATTTCCTTTTTACATACAAAAAAACTGAGACATGGACTTTAGATCATTTTCTAAGATCACATAGCTATGAAATTCTGCATAAGTCAGAATTTGAACTGAGGCAATTTGGTTCTAGAATCCATGTAATCAGTACATTATAATGCAGTAATGAATAACAAATGAAGCTTGATGAGGTGTTTGCCTTTGAGACGGAGTTTCCCTCTTGTTCCCCAGGCTGGCGTGCAATGGTGCAATCTCGGCTCACTGCAACATCTGCCTCCCAGGTTCAAGCGATACTCCTGCCTCGGCCTCCCGACTAGCTAGGATTACAGGCGCCCATTACCACGCCCGGCTAATTTTTTTGTATTTTTAGTAGAGACAGGGTTTCACTACGTTGTATTTTTTGTTGTTTTTGTTTTTTTTTTTGGAGACACAGTCTCGCTCTGTTGCCCAGGCTGAAGTGCAGTGGCACCATTTTGACTCACCACAACCTCCGCCTCCTGGGTTCAGCGATTCTCCTGCCTCAGCCTACCAAGTAGCTAGGACTACAGGTGCATGCCACCATGTCCAGTTAATTTTTGTATTTTTAGTAGAGACAGGTTTTCACTGTGTTGGCCAGGCTGGTCTCAAACTCTGGACCTCGTGATCAGCCTCCCAAAGTGCTGGGATTATAGGTGTGAGCCACCGCGCCTGTCTTTGTATTTGTATTTCTTACTCTCATTTTGAATTAAATCCCCCTCAATATATTGAGATGGAATTAATATTTAGTCACTACTCTAATCTAATCTGACTTTGTAAATAGTTTAAAATTAAACTACAAGATAAGCCATATGCTTTTTGTATTTTCCTCAGATTTTGTACATCTGAGGAAAGCTTGGTCAGTTGGCTGACACAGTCATAACGATGAAGTGACTCAAGATGCAGGTAAACTGGGAAGAGAAGAAAGACTCTCCAGTGTCAGCCTTGCAAATTCAAACCTGGCCAGGCGCAGTGGCTCATGCCTGTAATCCCAGCACTCTGGGAGGCCAAGGCAGGTGTATTACCTGAAGTCAGGAGTTCGAGACCAGCCTGACCAACATGGCAAAACCCCATCTCTACTTAAAAAAGAAAAAAATTGGCCGGGGATGGTGGCACATGTATGTAGTCCCAGCTACTCGGGAGGCAGAGGCAGGAGAATCGCTTGAACCCAGGAGGTGGAGGTTGCAATGAGCTGAGATCATGCCACTGCACTCCAGGCTGGGTGACAGAGCAAGACTCCATTGCGAAAAAAAAAAGAAAGAAAAGAAAATTCAAACCTGTAAAATTATGGCACACATAGCATAAAATCATGGAAGATAAATATTGATTACAAATACTCAACCAAGAAGAAAATGGCAGCACTACCTAAAGACTTTTCAACTTCTTATGAAACCTGCATGGGAAGCAGAAAATACATCTTTAGCTGGGCGCTATGGCTCACGCCTGTAATCCCAGCACTTTGGGAGGCCGAGGCGGGCGGATCACCTGAGGTCAGGAGTTGCAGACCAACCTGACCAACAGGGAGAAACCCCATCTCTACTAAAAATACAAAATTAGCCGGGCGTGATGGTGCATGCCTGTAATCCTAGCTACTAGGGAAGCTGAGGCAGGAGAATCGCTTGAACCCAGGAGGCAGAGGTTGCGGTGAGCCAAGATCGCGCCACTGCACTCCAGCCTGGGCAACAAGGGTGAAACTTTGTCTCAAAAAAAAGAAAATACATTCTTAAAACTGCATGTGATAGAAGAGTTTAAGGTGGGCTCAGCACTTACATCCCGTGCAGAATTACAGTATGACTTCTGAAACCACTCCGACAAGAACATCTTTCCTTTCTTATCAATTGTTGAGGAAGCCGGCTACAAGACTTCTCTAAGTTTCAATTGCCCTGGCCTCTGCTTATCCAGAATGGGAATTTTTAGTGACAGGACACAAAAAATGCTGGAAAAAAAAATTGTAGAAGTTGTCTTCTGGCACCTTGCCAATAGAAATAAAGCTTACCAAAAAGTTTTAAATTCAAGAACAACCACTGCCTACACTCAGAAGATAAACCACTTTTCTTTCCTTGAACATCTGAACCTGAAGCCTTTTTTAAAGCCTGTATTCCTGGGTCATGATTTTTAAGAAACATATATTAAAGGACTTCTTATAATATCTAAAAAGCTAACACACACTGCACAATGTTACTCTGCATACTACATCTAATGTGGGCAAAGGAGTCAAACCTAGGTTTTGGCTTCTGGACACTGACATGGGGATCCCATCTTCTTCCCAAGCATCATCTTTCATAACAGTGAGACCCATCACATTTCCAAGAAACATGCAAGACTGAATTCTGGAAGCTTTAGGTCACGGCACTAATTTAGTTTCTTCAGCAGGAATGTAAAGAAAGTTCTTCAAACTATGAAAAATGGACAGAGTTCAGTGGCTCCACCTGTAATCCCAACACTTTGGGAGGCAAACACAGGAGGATCACTTGAGCCTATGAGTTTGAGACCAACCTGGACAACATAGTGAGACACTATCTTTTAAAAAAAAAAAAAAAAACTGTTAACTTTGTTATAAAAAATGCTTACCTTTGAATATTTCTGTAACTCAGCATCATCTGCAATCTGTGTGTCCAAAGTAGCAACCTAAGTTTACAAAAAAAAATTTCCAGTATTTATAAAAACATAACTGTATTTCTTCCTACATTTTCTGAAAATATCTGTAAAACCTATATATTGATAACTCTATTTGACTTACATTCTAATACCTTTCTTAGATTTTTTAAATCTGTAACACATAATGTGAAATTTCAGAGTATATTTGACTTTTTTTGTTGTTGTTCTCCACAACAATCTTTTTTCCTAAATTGCATAAATTGAACAGAAGGTGATGGGCAAATATATATACCATTTTTTTAATACCTAAATGGCATGCCAAATATGTTTTTATTTGGTTATAAAGAGGTTTATAGATTACTTGTATATCATCTCATATGGTTATGTCCTGCCTGGGTTTTTTTTTTTTTTTTTTTTTTTTTTTAAGTTCTAGGGTACATGTGCACAACATGCAGGTTTATGTATACTTGTGCCATGTTGGTGTGTTGCACCCATCAACTCGTCAGCACCCATCAACTCGTCATTTACATCAGGTATAACCCCCAATGCCATCCCTCCCCCCTTCCCCCATACTATTTTTTAAAATCCATGATCCCTAAAATTTTAATATAATCCTCCATTATGCTAAATGCATAAAAATTTTACTCTTTTGACAAAATCAAGAATATGGCCATTTTTACCTTCACATCCAAGTCTCAAAACAAAATTTGCAAGGTCAGTAAAGTCAGATGTGTTTGGAAAAACTAAAGCATCTGACTTTCCACAACAAGCTCAAACCATTTCCCCGGGAGAAATAGCTGGCAAAGACACAAACAGAATGACCTGGTCCCTGGTGGAAAGCTCATGGAATACTTAAAGCTTTTAATCCTGGCCTAAAACTATTCTAAGCTTCAATGGTGGACATCCACAGAAATGAATTCCTTGCAAGCAAAAGTATGTTACTGATGATTTGCATCTGTAACTTGTTAATAAAATATGATGCATCTGGCAGGAAGGGATAAGTTAAACAATGACCCAACTACAGCTTCTGAAAATACCACATTTCAGATAAGCAGATTCTGGAAGAAAATGATATAAGAAATATTGGAGTACATGCATTCATTCACTCTCCATCATGCCTGGCTTCTTTCTGCCAACTATTCCTCAGTACAAGATGCTACAACTTTTAATGGATAGCTGTCACTTTAAATTTCCAACTTCAAATTCTGTCTCCTCTTTATAATTTGTCTGTTATGACCTCACCATGTAATAAATAAATGAAATTTAAAAGTTTAGTTATAAGGAGAACAAAATTTTAACAGAAGGCTGGCAGTGGCTCATGTTTGTAATCCCAGAACTTTGGGAGGCCAAGGAGGGTGGATCACTTGAGCCCAGGAGTTCGAGACCAGACTGGGCAACACAGTGAGACACCATCTCTAAAAAAAAAAAATTGAAAAATTAGGTGAGCATGGTGGCTCATGCTTGTAGTCCCAGTCAGTCAGGAGGCTGAGGTGGGAGGATCGCTTGAGCCCAGGAAGTTGAAGCTGCAGTGAACTATGATTGTACCACTGCATTCCAGTCTGGGCAACAAAGCAAGAACCTGTCTCTCAAAAAATCATTTTTTGTTTTTTGGTTTTTTCTTTTTGTTTTTGAGGTGGAGTCTCCCTCTTTCGCCCAGCTGCAGTGCAGTGGCACAATCTCGGCTCACCACAACCTCCGCCTCCTGGGTTAAGCGATTCTCCTGCCTCAGCCTCCCGAGTAGCTGGGATTACAGGTGCCCACTATCACACCCAGCTAATTTTTGTATTTTGGGTAGATACAAGGTTTCGCCATGTTGGCCAGGCTGGTCTCAAACTCCCGATCTCGAGTGATCCACCCATCTCAGCCTCCCAAAGTGCTGGGATTACAGGTGTGAGCTACCCCACGTGGCCAAAAAAATGTTTTTTAACAAAAAAAGAGCCCATCATAAAACTGGCCATTTGTAAATAGTGGTACAGCAAATTCCTTTGAATATCAAACCAGTAAGATAAGTAGGAAAGGCCATTTGCTAGGTAATAGCCTAATAACCATATTTGAAATCTATGAAGCAAAGAAACAGCAGCTCGGGAGAACTGACACACAGGCATAAAGTTACCAAGAGAAACTGCCAATTGTATTGACTCATCTTAATGACACTGAAAATTTTGTGACAACAGACAGTGGCTAGGTAATCTAAACCAAAATGATTTTTTAAATCTCCAACCAGCCAACAAGTACTAATAATAAACATATGTAAGAAAATGTGAATGAGAGTAGAAATTTAAAAGAATATTTTTTTACTAATGCATTTAGTGAACACTGTAGAGGCTTGTCTAAGCACAACTTTCTGCCTTCATGTGGATTCATTTGGGGAAATGTAATCAATCCCTTACTCAATGAATCTAATAGCAGGAGAAAGGAAGTCTAATGGACCATTAGACTAGTACTATAAACTTATACCTAACCTAAATTACTTCCTGTTCTTCCAAATACATTTGATAATCATTCTTTCATTTTTCACATAAAACTGTAAGATTCTTTGTGAAACATAGGACTAATACCCACAGTCCTTTCAGTGTACAGTAAAACAAACAGATCATAAAAGCAATCATAAAAATGCCAGCAATTTTAAGCAGCTGATATAGGTTATAAATTTAAAGGCAAGCCCTCTCTCTCCTAACAGTTTTCTGTCTATTGTCGACTTAAATGGTTTCAACATGAACTGAGTGTCTGCTAATTTTAACTGAAGTTTGTGTGCAGTCCTTAATTATTCTTACAGCTTAAAATGCTAAAGATGGGGGAAAAAATCAACTGATTGATCCAATAGGGAAGAAAGGGAGGAAGGAAAAATAAAGGCAGGCTGGCTATTCTTTGACTCTCCCATTTCTTTGGACTGTAGTGTTAGAAACTTGATGTGAAATGAGACATGAGTGTTTTTTATTAGAGCATTTTAACATACCATTACTTCATAATCAGAACCCAATAGGTTTTCCCATCTGGATTTCAGCTCATTTTCTGGAGAGTCTGGGGCTTTTTCTGGATATTAAAAAAAAGAGAGAGAGAGAGAAGGTTGAAACTACTGTGAGCCAAACACACTTAACTGCTAAATTCTTCAATAACAGTCCAGTTTCAGTAAGTAAAGGGGAAATGAATAAAAAGGAAAATGCATTAACTTAGGTCTACTAGGTAAAGTAAATCAGAGGTGACTTATAAAACTAACATAAAATGTAAAGACCAGCTGTGACCAAATTATGAAGGAGCTTTTGTTGTTAAGGGATATTTTAAAGGAAAGAGGACATGATGAGTTATACATGAAATTTAAATTATATACAGTTTATATGTAAACATCCTATAGTTTACAAGTAAAATGCATTTGGCTTTGCTTTATAATACATTAGGACATAGAAGGATTTAATTTAAATGTTAATCACTTCAAAGTAGTTCCATTCCAGCTGCCCACTAGAAGAGTAAAAACTTATCAAGTATCTTTACTATCAGCAGCGCATATCAACACAATACAATCAGACTTTTCACATGGGTAGCTATAAAGGCTTGTCTGGTTTAATTCAGTTAAAGTTCCATGAGCTTTAATACAATAGAAACTTTGGTTTCACACTAGTCTTTTGTTGCTTGGTTATTAAGATATTTGTATCTTTATGACTTTCTTACTTGAGTGTAATACTGTCTGTGTTGCATAATTTTATAGAGCCAAAACAGATTTTAAGTGTCTTGCCTGTCCTCCACATGACTGTAGACAGAAGCTCAGTGCATAGTGCAAAGTATGAATAATGTCTAATAGGCAAAAGTCAAAGTACTAAAACTGAAGTTACAACTTATACCCATAGCAGTAGCAGAAAATAAACAAACTTCTATGTTTTTTAACTTAAAGAAAAACTGTCTCAATATCGTCTTAAGATTAAACAAGTCACAGAACAGTTATGACAACTGATATAACCATCTGCCTAAAATCAAATGTAACTTGCAGTATCAGCTCTCTCAGTCTTCAGCATGGACAGCTTATCTTGGATAAGCATATAATGTTCAATTACGTAACACAAATCATTAAGCGAAACAGGCTAACCTCAAAAATCAGTGACTAACACTAATGAACACTAAAGAACTTAAATTACTACATTTATAAAAGAACACCCGTGAAATAACTATATTAATTGCTATGCTAGATTACATTTAGGGGATAACTAACCAAAGATCCTATTAAAAACAAAAAATCAAATTCATTTGGGCTCTGCACCTTTGTGCCTATTCCTGTTAGTATTTCCTTAAGAAATTACATTAAGAGTTCTAACATCTTGCCTTATAAATTTCTTCTAGGCAGTAATTTCTTATCTCGTAAACAAATCTGAACAAAATTTGCAATTTATCTGTTGAATTCTAAGCTTAAAAACATGGCTCTCATATGACAGTTAATATAAATGTATAAAATAATGTTGACATTTCACCAGCAATTCTTTTGACTATATTTTTACCTTTCAGTTGTACAACAAAAACACAGTCATGTGTTTTAAACCACAGTACAAAGGCTTAAGTGCTAGAGAAAAGAGATACACTTTCAGCAGCTCAATAAATCCTAGGCTACACAAAATGATCAAAAAATGAATAACATGATGATCTGAAACAATTATTCCAAAGGCAAAAAAAGAGTTAACCTCACAGCAGTTAGTAGATTTTGGTTTTACTCTAAAGCTAAAATTACACATACGCAAGAAGAAAAAAAATGTAGTGAAGTTGATTCAAATAGCACACATAAAATATTTCTAAAACTGATACTTCCTGGTCAATTGTAGGTATACTCTTTAATTTTTGCAAATATAACTAAAAAACGGTATGTCATTTTTAAAATTTGTATTTCTTTCATTACAAATGAAGTTGATATGTCAGTGTTGTTATTAGCTTTTTGTATTCCTCTTTTGTGAACCATCTGTTCACT
This sequence comes from Trachypithecus francoisi, assembly GCF_009764315.1. Lineage (NCBI taxonomy): Eukaryota > Metazoa > Chordata > Mammalia > Primates > Cercopithecidae > Trachypithecus > Trachypithecus francoisi. The sequence continues at coordinate 23,329,853 of NW_022681457.1, read as the reverse complement.
GTCTTTACCTGTTTTCATTTTAGCAAGTAGGACTTAATTTTAAATGGGAACATAGTATATAAGATGCCAAGACCGTCACATTGATGACGAAAATCTTGTAGTGCATGTCTTAAAGTCTCAAGTATCAAGAAGTAAAATAATTTCATTGTTTCTACTACTAACATTAAAAATTGAGTGCAAATTGTATAAAATTAGGCACTTTGATTAGTAAAAAAAAAAAATTGAATTTTATCATTTATTTTATTAAGCATGTCCAGTTATGCCAAGCTTAGTATATAATGTTTTCTAAACGTCAGGTAGCATTTAAAATAGAAAAGTATTGTTGGCCGGGCGCAGTGGCTCAAGCCTGTAATCCTAGCACTTTGGGAGGCCGAGACGGGCGGATCACGAGGTCAGAAGATCAAGACCATCCTGGCTAACACGGTGAAACCCCGTCTCTACTAAAAAAAAATACAAAAAACTAGCCGGGCGAGGTGGCAGGTGCCTGTAGTCCCAGCTACTCGGGAGGCTGAGGCAGGAGAATGGCGTAAACCCGGGAGGCGGAGCTTGCAGTGAGCTGAGATCGCGCCACTGCACTCCAGCCTGGGCGACTGAGCGAGACTCCGTCTCAAAAAAAAAAGAAAAGTATTGTTATCCCTAGCGTTAGTGTAATGATAATATGAAAAGCTTTGTCTTGTCATTACAATAATAAAAAAAGGAACATTCATTATGGAAAAAATATTTCTAAAACTATATCTAATTTCAGAATGTACTCGATTTGCATCTGACTTTTTACTGAAAATCTGAGCTCAATTCAGATTTGCAAAGATAAACTGCAATCTACTTGAGTCAAAAAGAATAAGGTAAATTTCCAAATCATAAGCTATTCTTTCCTGACCTAAGACAAGATAAAGCCAAAAGCCAAAACTTCTCGGGAACATGGAAGGTGTTAATTACTCAAGGAGTTTCATTTAGCTGGCGAGACTTTCCTGGGCACTTTTATGCAGGGAACTGTGTGCAACTGTTACTCAATGAACTTGGAGAGTACAGTCCACTATAATAGCTAAGGTATCAAAATACAAAGTAAAAGGACAAAGCTGCAAATCAATTTAAAAAAATTAAAGAATAAATGTATAACAGCTTGGCAATTCAATGCAACTTATAGAAATGTATACATTATTAATTTTTATAATAAAAAACATGTATAATGAAAAAGAAACATGCTATATGTGTATAAACGGCAATAATCTATAGAATATAGACATATCAATGATAATATAAAAGCTAAGGTGGGTTCCCCCCTATAATCTCAGCACTCTGGGGGGCCAAGGTGGGAGGATGGCTTGAGGTCAGGAGTTTGAAACCAGCCTGGACAACACAGTGAGACCCCATCTCTACAAAAATTAAAATAAAATTAAAAAATTAACATAAGTAACGAAAAATTAAACAAGAGCTTGGTCTCCAACTGTCACAATGTTAAAATGTTGATATTGGCTGGGCACGGTGGCTCACACCTGTAATCCCAACACTTTGGGAGGCCCCGGCGGGCAGATCAGTTGAGGCCAGGAGTTCGAGACCAGACTGGCCAATATGGTGAAACCCCATCTCTACTAAAAATACAAAAATTAGCCCGGTGTGGTGGCATGCACCTGTAATCCCAGCTATACTCGGGAGGCTGAGGCAGGAGAATCACTTGAACCCAGGAGGTGGAGGTTACAGTAAGCCATGCCACTACACTCCAGCCTGGGCAACAAGAATGAAACTCCATCTCAGGGTCTGTCATGGGGTGGGGGAAGCGGGGAGGGAGAGCATTAGGAGAAATACCTAATGTAAATGACAAGTTAACGGGTATAGCACACCAACATGGCACATGTATACATATGTAACAAACCTGCACGTTGTGCACATGTACCCTAGAACTTAGAGTATAATAAAAAATAAAAGAAGGAAAAAAAAACTCCATCTCAAAAAAAAGATGTTGATATTAACAATATCCTATTTTATATCTCCAAAATGCCTGTAAGATTTCTCACATTATATTAAATATAAAGAGAGAAAATGGTTAACAAATGAAGAAGTCTGTTATTGCAAAGTGAATGCTTTGTGCCTACCCAATTTTTCTAAGGCTTGTATGTTGTCATTTTTTAAATTATCCATTCTTTCTTTAATTTCCTCCTGTTCACCATCCACATTAGTTTCAGTTTCCACTGCTCCAGTTAGAAAGAGAGCTGGTGGTTTGGGTGGTTCAACAACAGTTCCTAAAACAAAAAAATATATATTTTAAAAAAATTTTTTAAATGCTAACTTGAATTATTAGTTGTTGAGGACTATATTTAAGTGAGCATATTTTACTCCTGTTCTCCCATTTCACGACCTTATTAAATCTGAGATAACTTACACATATGATTCCTTAAACCCAAAATGCCATGTATAATAGATAACCAATCAATTCCTTAAAAAATGAACTTGTTAATAGCATTGAAAAGAATAAGGGACTAAACAATGAGAAGAGAAAAGCAAGGTAAAGTCAATGACAAAGAAGGGGTTAGATGCTTTTCAATATATCCTTGGGAAAAAAAATGCTAAAGTCCTAAGCTCTTACTGTTCTGGTGGGCAGGAAGCAAGACCTGCAGAATAGCTGGACCAATTGCTATGGGCTCTCCTATGTTCTGGCATGACATCATCATGACGCTGACAAACAAGCCTACACAGGTAACCTTATTACTTAGAAGGGAGTTAGAAAGAATTCCCCTTGGTGTAGAGATTCCTCATTTTGCTAAATTGAGCTAAGTAAAATAATAGAGGAACTGGAAAGGAGCAGTGGCTCATGACTATAGTCCTAGTGCTTTGGGAGGTCAAGGTGGGAGGATCACATCAGGCCAGAAGTTTGAGACCAGCCAGGGCAACTTAGTGAGACCCAATCTCTACTCCCAAACAAAAAATCTTCTTTAAAAATTAGCCAGACATGGTGACGTGCACCTGTAGTCCTAGCTACTTGGGAGGCTGAGGTGGGAGGATTTTCTGAGCCCAGGAGTTTGAGGCTGCAGTGAGCTATGATTGCGTCACTATACTACAGCCTAGGTGACAGAGCAAGACCCTGTTTTTTAAAAAAAACATAGGAGTTACTCAAGTTTTCACTCTCAACCATAAGTTGCATAAGAGTGATTCCACATTGTGTTTTAAATAATTACACATCACTTATAAAGTATTCTTATAAAAAATGATTAAGGCCGGGCACGGTGGCTCACGCCTGTAATTCCAGCACTTTGGGAAGTCAAGGCAGGTGGATCACTTGAGGTCACATGTTCAAGACCAGCCTGGCCAACATGGTGAAACCCTATCTCTACTAAAACTACAAAAATTAGGCGGGCATGATGGCGCACACCTGTAATCCCAGCCACTGGGGAGGTTGAGACACAAGAATCAAGAATTGCTCATTCACAGATACTGGATATCCCTACATTCAGTTGGTGTGGTAAACTGAAGCCAAGAGCTCTTTCAGAGCTATTAAACACCATTATAGGGAAGGATTCCAAGTGGCCAAATAGAAACAGCTCCAGTCTTCAGCTCCCAGGGTGAGTGACACAGAAGACGGGTGACTTCTACATTTTCAACTGAGGTACTGGGTTCATCTCACTGGGACTGGTTGGACAGTGGGAGCAGCCCACGGAGTGTAAGCCGAAGGAAGGCGGGGCATCGCCTCACCCAGGAAGCACAGGGGTCAGGGAATTCCCTTTCCTAGCCAAGGGAAGCCGTGACAGACACTACCTAGAAAATCGGGACACTCCTGCCCTAATATTGCACTTTTCCAACGGTCTTAGCAAATGGCACACCAGGAGATTAAATCCCATGCCTGGCTTGGCGGGTCCCACGCCCACAGAGCCTTGCTCACTGCTAGCACAGCAGTCTGAGATTGAACTGCAGGGTGGCAGCGAGGCTGCAGGAGAGACGTCTGCCATTGCTGAGTTTTGACTCAGCGACCGGGTAAACAAAGGTAAACAAAGCGACCGGGAAGCTCGAACTGGGTGGAGCCCACTGCAGCTCAACAAGGCCTGCCTGCCTCTATAGACTCCACCTCTGGGGGCAGGGCAAAGCTGAACAAAATGCAGCGGAAACATCTGCAGACTTAAAAGTCCCTGTATGATAGCTGTGAAGAGAGCAGTGGTTCTCCCAGCACAGAGTTTGAGATCTGAGAACAGAGAGACTGCCTCCTCAAGTGGGTCCCTGACTCCCGAGTAGCCTAACTGGGAGACATCTCCCAGTAGGGGCCGAGTGAAACCTCATACAGCTGGGTGCCCCTTGGAGACGAAGCTTCCAGAGTAAGGATTAGGCAGCAATATTTACTGTTCTGCAATATTTGCTGCTCTGCAGCCTCCACTGGTGATACCCAGGCAAACAGGGTCTGGAGTGGACTTCCAGAAAACTCCAGCAGACCTGCAGCTGAGGGTCCTGACTGTTAGAAGGAAAACTAACAATCGAAAGGAATAGCATCAACATAAACAAAAAGGATATCCACACCAAAACACCATCTGTAGGTCACCATCATCAAAGACCAAAGGGAGCTAAAACCATACAGATGGGGAAAAAACAGAGCCGAAAAGCTGAAAACTCTAAAACACAGAGTGCGTCTTCTTCTTTCTCCAAAGGATCGCAGCTCCTTGCCAGCAATGGAACAAAGCTGGACGGAGAATGACTTTCACGAGCTGACAGGAGGAGGCTTCAGAAGATCGCAGAAGAAAGGTAATAACTTCTCCAAGTTAAAGGAGGACATTCGAACCCATCGCAAGGAAGCTAAAAACCTTGAAAAAAGATTAGAAGAATGGCTAACTAGAATGAACAGTGTAGAGAAGACTTTAAATGACCTGATGGAGCTGAAAACCTTGGCACGAGAACTACGTGACGAATGCACAAGCTTCAGTAGCCGATTTGATCAAATGGAAGAAAGGGTATCAGTGATTGAAGATCACGTAAATGAAATGAAGCAAGAAGAGAAATTTAGAGAAAAAAGAGTAAAAAGAAACAAACAAAGCCTCCAAGAAATATGGGACTATGTGAAAAGACCAAATCTATGTTTGATTGGTATACCTGAAAGTGATGGGGAGAATGGAACCAACTTGGAAAACACTCTTCAGGATATTATCCAGGAGAACTTCCCCAACCTAGCAAGGCAGGCCAACATTCAAATTCAGGAAATACAGAGAATGCCACAAAGATACTCTTCGAGAAGAGCAACCACAAGACACATAATTGTCAGATTCACCAAAGTTGAAATGAAGGAAAAAATGTTAAGGACAGCCAGAGAGAAAGGTTGGGTTGCCCACAAAGGGAAACCCATCAGACTAACCAGAAGATCTCTCGGCAGAAACTCTACAAGCCAGAAGAGAATGGGGGCCAATATTCGACATTCTTAAAGAAAAGAATTTTCAACTCAGAATTTCATATCCAGCCAAACTAAGCTTCCTAAGTGAAGGAGAAATAAAATCCTTTACAGACAAGAAAATGCTGAGAGATTTTGTCACCATCAGGCCTGCCTTACAGGAGCTCCTGAAGGAAGCACTAAACATGGAAAGGAACAATCAAAACCAGCCACTGCAAAAACATACCAAATTGTAAAGACCATCAATGCTAGGAAGAAACTGCATCAACTAACGGGCAAAATAACCAGCTAACGTCATAATGACAGGATCAAATTCACACATAACAATATTAACCTTAAATGTAATTTGGCTAAATGCCCCAACTAAAAGACACAGACTGGCAAATTGGATAAAGAGTCAAGACCCATCAGTGTACTGTATTCAGGAGACCCATCTCACGTGCAGAGACATACATAGGCTAAAAATAAAGGGATGGAGGAAGATCTACCAGAAATATAAACTAACATCAGATAATACTATAAACACCTCCATGCAAATAAACTAGAAAATCTAGAAGAAACTGATAAATTCCTGGACACATACACCCTCCCAAGACTAAACCAGGAAAACGCTGAATCCCTGAATAGACCAATAACAGGTTCTGAAATTGAGGCAATAATTAATAGCCTACCAACCAAAAAAAGTCCAGAACCAGACAGATTCACAGCCAAATTCTACCAGAGGTACAAAGAGGAACAGGTACCATTCCATCTGAAACTAATCGAATCAATAGACAAAGAGGGAATCCTCCCCAGCTCATTTTATGAGGCCAGCATCATCCTGACACCAAAGCCTGGCAGAGACACAACAAACAGAAAAAGAGAATTTTAGACCAATATCCCTAATGAACATCAATGCAAAAACCCTCAATAAAATACTGGCAAACCAAATCCAGCAGCACATCAAAAAGCTTATCCACCACAATCAAGTTGGTTTCATCCCTGGGATGCAAGGCTAGTTGAAGATGTGCAAATCAATAAACGTAATCCATCATATAAACAGAACCAAAGACAACCACGTGATTATCTCGATAGATGCAAAAAAGGCCTTTGACAAAATTCAACAGCCCTTCATGCTAAAAACTCACAATAAATTCGGTATTGATGGAAGGTATCTCAAAATAATAAGAGCTATTTATGACAAACCCACAAACCAATATCATACTGAATGAGCAAAAACTGGAAGCATTCCCTTTGAAAACTGGTACAAGAAAGGGATGCCCTCTCTCACCACTCCTATTCAACATAGTGTTGGGAGTTCTGGCCAGGGCAATCAGGCAGGGAAAGACATAAAGCGTATTCAATTAGGAAGAGAAGAAGTCAAACTGTCCCGTTTGCAGATGACATGATTGTATATTTAGAAAACCCCACTGTCTCAGCCCAAAATCTCCTTAAGCTGATAAGCAACTTCAGCAGTCTCAGGATACAAAATCAATGTGCAAAAATCACAAGCATTCCTACACAGCAATAACAGACAAACAGAGAGCCAAATTATGAGTGAACTCCCATTCACAACTGCTTCAAAGAGAATAAAATACCTAGGAATCCAACTTACAAGGGATGTGAAGGACTTCAAGGAGAACTGCAAACCACTGCTCAACGAAATAAAAGAGGATACAAACAAATGGGAGAACATTCCATGTTCATGGATAGGAAGAATCAATATTGTGAAAATGTCCATACTGCCCAACGTAATTTACAGATTCAGTGTCATCCCCATCAAGCCACCAATGACTTCCTTCACAGAATTGGAAAAAACTACTTTAAAGTTCATATGTAACCAAAAAAAGGCCCGCATTGCCAAGACAATCCTAAGTAAAAAGAACAAAGCTGGAGGCATTATGCTACCTGACTTCAAACTATACTACAAGGCTACAGCAACTAAAACAGCATGGTACTGGTACCAAAACAGAGATATAGACCAATGGAACAGAACAGAGCCCTCAGAAATAATACCACACATCTACAACCATCTCATCTTTGACAAACCTGACAAAAACAAGAAATGGGGAAAGGATTCCCTATTTAATAAATGGTGCTGGGAAAACTGGCTAGCCATATATAGAAAGCTGAAACTGGATCCCTTCCTCACTCCTTATATAAAGATTAATTCAAGATGGAAAAAAACCCTAGAAGAAAATCTAGGCAATACCATTCAGGACATAGGCGTGGGCAAGGACTTCATGACTAAAACACCAAAAGCAATGGCAACAAAAGCCAAAATAGACAAATGGGATCTAACTAAACTAAAGAGCTTCTGCACAGCAAAAGAAACTACCATCAGAGTGAACAGGCAACCTACACAATGGGAGAAAATTTTTGCAATCTACCCATCTGACAAAGGGCTAATATCCAGAATCCACAAAGAACTTAAACAAATTTACAAGAAAAAATCAAACAACCCCATCAAAAAGTGGGCAAAGGATATGAACAGACACTTCTCAAAAGAAGACGTTTATGCAGCCAACAGACACATGAAAAAATGCTCATCATCACCAGCCATCAGAGAAATGCAAATCAAAACCACAATGAGATACCCTCTCACACCAGTTAAAATGGCAATCATTAAAAAGAGGGGAAACAACAGGTGCTGGAGAGGATGTGGAGAAATAGGAACACTTTTACACTGTTGGTGGGACTGTAAACTTGTTCAACCATTGTTGAAGACAGTGTGGCGATTCCTCAAGGATCTAGAACTACAAATACCATTTGATCCAGCCATCCCATTACTGGGTATATACCCAAAGGATTATAAATCAAGCTGCTTTAAAGACACATGCACATGTATATTTATTGTGGCACTATTCACAATAGCAGAGTTGGAACCAACCTAAATGTCCATCAATGATAGACTGGATTAAGAAAATGTGGCACATATACACCATGGAATACTATGCAGCCATAAAAAAGGATGGGTTCATGTCCTTTGCTGAGACATGGATGAAGCTGGAAACCATCATTCCGAGCAAACTATTGCAAAGACAGAAAACCAAACACCGCATGTTCTCACTCATAGGTGGGAACTGAACAATGAGAACACTTGGACACAGGGTGGGGAACGTCACACACCGGGGACTGTTGTAGGGTGGGAGGAGTGGAGAGGGGTAGCATCAGGAGAAATACCTAATATAAATGATGAGTTAATGGGTGCAGCACACTAACATGTCACATGTACACATATGTAACAAACCTGCATGTCGTGCACATGTACCCTAGAACTTAAAGTATAATTTAAAAAAATAAAAATTAAATTTAAAAAAAAGCTTCTGCATAGCAAAATAAGTAGTCCACAGAGTCAACACAGTAAACAGACAACCTACAGAATGGGAGAAAATATTTGCAAAGTATGTCTCCAATGAATGACTAATATTCAGGTTCTAGAAGGAACTCACACAACTCAATAAGAATAAAACAACTCCCCATTAAAAAGTGGGCAAAATACATGAACAGACATTTCTCAAAAGTAGATATATAAGTAGCCAACAAACTAACAAGCCTGCAATTAAAACCACATTCAAACCACAATGAGATACCATCTCGTATCAGTCAGAACGGCCATTATTAAAAAGTCAAAAAATAACTGATATTGGCAAGGATGTGGAGAAAAGGGAACACTTATACACTGTTGGTGGGGGTGTAAATTAGCACAACTTCTGTCGATGTGGAAAACAGCATGGAGATCTCTTAAAGAACTAAAAATAGCACAACCATTTGACCCAGTAACTCCACTACTTGGTATCTACTCAAAGGAAAAGAAATAGTTCTATCAAAAAGACTCGGGTACTAGTATGTTTATTTCAGCACTATTTGTAATACCAAAGTCATGAAAGCAATCTAAGTGTCCATCAACAGATGATAGGATACAGAAAATGTAGTATATACCAGGGACTACTATACAGCCATAAAAAGAATGAAATTATGTTGTTTTGTTTTGTTTTCAGCAACATGAATGGTGCTGGAGGCCATTATTCTAAGTGAAATAACTCGGAAACAGGAAATTAAACACTCCATGTTCTCACTTATAAGTAGAAGCTAAACAATGGGTACACACGGACATGCAGAAGAAGATACTAAACATTGTGGATCCCAGGATGAAGGAGGCTGGTGGAGAGGGGGTGAGGGTTGAAAAGTTACATATTTGGTATGATGTTCACTATTTGGGTGATGGGTAAAGTAGAAGCCCAAACCCCAACACTATGCATATATATCCATGTAATAAACCTACACATTTATCCCCTGAATCTATAAAAATAAAAAAATTGTTAAATTTTTAAAAAACATATTTATATAAATATTTATGTAAGCCATTTAAGGTCAATATGGCATTTGTGCCAGGCGGGGGGCGTGGCTCACGCCTGTAATCCAAGCACTTTGGGAGGCCAAAGCAGGCAGATCACGAGGTCAGGAGTTTGAGAACAGCCTGGCCAACATAATGAAACCCTGTCTCTACTAAAAATAAAAAAATTAGCCAGGCGTGGTGGCGGGCAGCACCTGTAATTCCAACTACTCGGGAGGCTGAGGCAGGAGAATCACTTGAACACGGGAGGTGGAGGTTGCAGTAAGCCAAGATGGCGCCATTGCACTCCAGCCTGGGTGACAAGAGTGAAACTTCATCTCGAAAATAAATAAATAGGCCGGTCGCGGTGGCTCAGGCCCGTAATCCCAGCACTTTAGGAGGCCGAGGCAGGCAAATCACGAGGTCAGGAGATCGAGGCCATCCTGGCTAACACAGTGAAACCCCGTCTCTACTAAAAAATACAAAGCATTAGCCAGGCATGGTGGCAGACGCCTGTAGTCCCAGCTACTCGGGAGGCTGAGGGAGGAGAATGGCGTGAACCCAGGAGGCAGAGCTTGCAGTGAGCCGAGATCGCACCACTGCACTCCAGCCTAGGCGGCAGGGCAAGACTCCGCCTCAAAATATAAATAAAAATAAATAAATAATTAGTTAATTAAAAAATTAAATGGCATTTGTACAATTTGCACTATTTAGGCAATTTTTAATTTCATACATTGGATGCAGTTGGATCTGTCTTTCAGCAACAAAAGTTCTACTATCACATAAAAGAGAAGAAGTTCCAACTGAAATACAAATCACTATTGGCTGAAAGCAAAGGCTTCCAGGTGTATTGCATCCTCAGAGGAATATTTCCAGAAGAAAAAAAATGATCTTCTGTCAAATTCTAATTGAAGTATTTCTTACTTCTTAGTTATATAACTAGTCACGTTTTTGTTTTTTTTTTCCTTTTAAGAGACAGGTCTGATTCTGTCACCCAGGCCAGCATGCAGTGGCAACTTTTTTGCTCACTGAAGCCTCAAACTCCTAGGTTCAAGTCATCCTCCTGCCTGAGTCTCCTGAGCAGCTGGGAATACAGGTGGGTGCCACCAGGCCCGGCTAATGTTTAATTTTTTGTACAGAAGGGGTCTCCCTATGTTGGCCAGGCTGGTCTTAGATTCCTGGCCTCAAGCGATTCTCCTGCCTCGGCCTCCAGAAGTGCTGGAATTACAAGCGTGAGCCACCAAGCATGGTTAGAATTACTGCACCCAGTAAGTCACTCATTCTAAATTGAATATGTGTTTCCATGATTATCAACTTTTGTTCATCTATACATTTATAAGTTGATAATTAAAAACTGACATGCAGCCGGGCACTGTGGTTCACACCTGTAATCCCAGTACTTTAGGAGGCCAAGGCAAGTGGATCACTTGAGCTCAGGAGTTTGAGACTAGCATGGGCAACCCAGGAAAGACCCCATCTCTACAAAATAAATAAATAAATAAATTATCTGGGTTTGGTGGTGCTTGCCTCTGGTCCCAGCTACTCAGGAGGCTGAGGTGGGAGGATAACTTGAGCCCAGGAAGTAAGGCTGCAGTGAGCCATGATCGTGCCACTGCACTCCAGCCTGGGCAACAAAGTGAGACCTGTCTTAAAAAAAAACAAAAGACAGATACATGTTTTATTTTCTCTCAGTATACCTCAAAAAGTAAATCAAGAAGCAGACTAGAATAAAATATATTGTTAAAAGTAATAGGAAATCTGGCTGGGCGTGGTGGCTCACACCTGTAATTACAGCACGTTGGAAGACAGAGGCAGGCAGATCACCTGAGGTCAGGGGTTTGAGACCAGCCTGATTAACACGGTGAAACCTCGTCTCTACTAAAAATACAAACAGAATTAGCTGTGTGTGGTGGCACATGCCTGTAGTCCCAGCTACTTGGGAGGTGGAGGCATAAGAATCACTTGAACCCAGGAGGCAGAGGCTGTAGTGAGCCAAGATCATGCCACTGCACTCCAGCCTTTTTTTGAGGCAGTAATAGGAAACCTGAAGTCTGCAAAATGTCAAAGCATTAGACAAATGAGATTCCCCCAACAAAGGTGTCAACGCTTTATTATTCAAATATATGTAATCAATGAAATTTGAAAGCTTTTAGAAAAAATGATTTTCATCTCCATTTAGAGATGCTCTCAGAGCTTAGTGCATGTCAAGGTGCACATCCTACCATTCTGACTGACATAGTAAGCAAAGAAAACACTTCTTCAATGAACAAATGAGCTGACTCATTTCTCCATCAGTGCATTACACAAGGCGGGACAACATTTCCTGCTGAGACTCATGGAGCAACTTCCAAAATTGAACTGCTCTTCCAAATGTAAACTACTTGAGGGATAGAGGGGTGGCAAATTAATCACCTCTGGCTGAAAGTGGTTCAAGTGGAGAAGGAGATGAGGATGTCTTCCTTCGAACCAGGGTTAGGTGTACCACCTGCCCTGCATTTCGTAATACTTCAACAACATCTTGGTTGGCAAAACCCTGAATGTTCACGCCATCGACCTAAAACATCAAGAGAAACATTAAACAGAGGTTTCAAGTTAGCTACTATTTTTAGCTCTGGCAAAAATGAGGCAATTCCTTTCAGTCCAAAAATAAATTATTTAGGCCAGGTATGGTGGCTTGTGCCTGTAATCCCAGTACTTTGGTAGGCCAAGGTGGGTGGATCACCTGAGGTCAGGAGTTTGAGACCAGACTGGCCAGCATGGCGAAACCCCATCTCTACTAAACATACAAAAATTAGCCAGGTGTGGTGGCAGACACCTGTAGACCCAGCTACTCGGGAGGCTGACACAGGAGAATCGCTTGAACCTGGGAAGCAGTGGTTGGAGTAAGCCAAGATTGTGTCATTGCACTCCAGCCTGGGTGACAGAGCAAGACAAAAGAAGGAGGGAAGGAGGGAAGGAGGGAGGGAGGGAGGGAGGGAGGGAGGGAAGGAAGGAAGGAAGGAAGGAAGGAAGGAAGAAGGAAGGAAGGAGAGGGGGGAAGGGGGGAAGGGGGAAAAGGGGGAGGGGAAAAGGGGGGAAGGGGGAAGGAGGGAAGGGGGAAGGAGGGAAGGGAGGAAGGAGGGAAGGGGGAAGGAAGGGAAAGAAAGAGGAAGAAAAGAAAGAAAAAAGAAAAGAAAAGTAAAGAAAAGAAAAGAAAAGAATTAATTTAGACCTTAGGATGTATTTTTGAATAAGGATGTAAAACTAGTAAAACATGCTGAGAAACTTCCTCACATACTAGAAAGCAAATTCAAATTTGTCACTTAACTAATAGCCTGAGAGATATAAAGGACTTTAATCTCTGATGCAATTCAAAATTCAAAATGCCATAAAAGATGACCAGTTATTATACATAGCTCTCAAGATGTATTAATAGAAATCATTACTTTTTTTTTTTTTTTTTTTGAGACGGAGTCTCACTCTGTTGCCCAAACTGGAGTGCAGTGGCCGGATCTCAGCTCACTGCAAGCTCCGCCTTTCAGGTTCACGCCATTCTCCTGCCTCAGCCTCCTGAGTAGCTGGGACTATAGGCGCTTGCCACCTCGCCCGGCTAGTTTTTTGTATTTTTTTTTTTAGTAGAGACGGGGTTTCACCGGGTTAGCCAGTATGGTCTCGATCTCCTGACCTTGTGATTCGCCCGTCTCGGCCTCCCAAAGTGCTGAGATTACAGGCTTGAGCCACCGCACCCGGCCAATTATTATCAAAACTGAAGAAGTCATCTACTACTTCATCCCTCTATTCATATCACCACATGATATTTTCAAGAAACACACTGATCTCCCTCCAATAGGTCTTCTAGTTTTCTGAAAAAGTGTGAGCAAGAATAGTATTCTTAATCTATGTCAAGCCCAATTCCTGAAGTCTATCTGGACCAATAGGCTTCCTCTCTCAATCTTCTTTGCGCTAGCTATAAGTATTTCAACTTTCCCCCATAAGGCTTTTAAAGCCAACAGTCATGAAATGTGCTTTTTTAGATAGATTTGAAGGACAAGGACTCATCAAATCATACCACGCAGCATTTGTTTCTATGTTAAGCAATGTGTATGTATACATGTGTACAGACATTAATATAAGTATATATATAAATTGAACTAATTTCTACTAAATGGGGGAAAGACCAGTTGTAATTGATAAAAGGTAATTATTATATTCTTAAATATGTAAAACACCTCAATTTTAGTTGTACTCATAATTATTAATAGGAAAACTACTTTCACAAAAAGATAAAAAGAGCTGGTTAACGGCCTATTAATTATAGATAAAATGGGTGAGTTTAAAGAACACAGTGTAGCACTCGCAGGGTATTCTAGAAGAATGCTAGAACATCTTTCAAACATACATGTATAGAAAAAATATATTTTTTTACCAATATGTTTAGTGAATCCTTTATTTACTGACAGTGAAAAAAAAAGTTAATGTAGGAAGAAGAGTCCAAAATAATGAGATTTTACTGTACAACACACTTAATTTTTTAAAAAACCTTATAAAACTATATTAAGCTATTCCCCCCCACATGTATTATAATAATGATCAACCTTTTTTTCAACTAGAATCAAACCTAAAACAGAGGCTAATTACTTACAGCAACTATTTTGTCATTCACTTGAATGCGGCCATTGTGGTATGCAGCACTGCCAGGCATTATACTTTTCACATAAATCCCTGAAGCTTTCCCTTAAGGTGCACAGACATACAGAAAAAGGAAGAAAATTCTAATTAGGCCTTGATTGCAAAATTTGTATCAAGAGGTTAATTAGCTAACGGGGTTGACTGGAGGTTTGATAAATACTATTTTGAACACAAGCAGAGAAATTGATGGATTATTTCAAATTGTCACCATCTCAAGTGACCCGAATTTGAAATGATTTGACTGATGACTACTCTTCTGGAAAAATAATCAGCAATGGAACCCTGATGAAATGTACTCTAATTTAAGCTGGAATTCAGGAGAGCCCAGAGTAAGTCTGACTCTCTCTTAGTCTGTCTCTACTCTTATTACTGACGTGGCATAACACTTCATCATTTTTTTTTACCATCACTATGACAAGAGTCTCCTAGGTCTTCCTGCCTATATTTAGATCACTGCTCGTGTTAGCTTCACAGACACAGAAATAAGAAAACTACATATTATCTTTTTGTTTGTTTCCTTTTTGAGACGGAGTTTTACTCTTGTTGCCCAGGCTGGAGTGCAATGGCGCGATCACAGCTCACTGCAACCTCCACCTCCAGAGTTCAAGCGATTCTCCTGCCTCCTAAGTAGCTGGAATTACAGGCACCGACCACCACATCCAGATAATTTTCATATTTTTAGTAGAGATGGGGTTTCACCATGTTGGTCAGGCTGGTCTCGAATTCCTGACCTCAAGTGATCCATCCACCTAGGCCTCCCAAAGTGCTGGGATTACAGGTATGAGCTACCATGCCTGGCCCAGAAAAGCACATATGGTCTTAACAACTACAAACAAAAATTAGTATGAGCTCAGCAACATGAAATAATCTTTATATATTATAAAATAAAACACTGAAACAGACAAATGGCTACAAAAATTTTTTTAATTTAAAATTTAAAACTTTAATTGTAAAGCATGCCTTCCCATGGGCAGAGACAGGAACGGAAACTGGAAAATAAAGCACAATAGATCTGCATGATTTTACATTTTTATTTCCAAATAAACTCAAAACATTATTTGTAGGCCAGGTGTAGTTGTTCAGTTGTAATCCCAGCACTTTGGGAGGCTGAGGCAGGAGGATCACCTGAGCCCTGGACTTTGAGGCCAGCCTGGGTGACATAGTGGGATGTCATCTCTAAAAAAAATTTTTAAATTAGCTAGGAGTGATGGTGTATGTCTGTGATTCCAGCTACTCTGGAGGCTGAGGCATGAGGATCACCTGAGCCCAGAAGCTTAAGGCTTGTCTCTTAAAAAAAAAAAAAAAAAAAAAAAAATTTCCGGGCACAGTGGCTCACACCTGTAATCCCAGCACTTTGGGAGGCTGAGACAGAGAGATCACTTGAGGTCAGGAGTTCAAGACCAGCCTGGCCAACATGGCGAAACCCTGTTTCTACAAAAGTACAAAAATTAGCTGGGCATGATGGTGCACGTCTAATCCCAGCTACTTGGGAGGCTGAGGCAGGAGAATCGCTTGAACCCAGAAGGTGGAGGATGCAGTGAGCTGAGATCATGCCACTGTACTCCAGCCTGGGCAACAGAACAAGATTCTGTTTCAAAAAAAAAAAAAACTGTATAAGAAAAAATAAACATAAATTGCTTCCCATTGCCAACAAAATAAAATATAAATTTCACAGAATCACATTCAAGGCCTTGCATAATCTGCCCAAATTTATTTTTTGACTTCAATTTCCACTACAACTTTCCAAGAAAATAACTCTGGACACACCAGGCTCTTATTATTACTATTTTTTTTGAAACAAGGCCTGCCTCTGTTGCCCAGGTTGCAGGTTGGTGTGTAGTGGCACAATCACAGCTCACTGCAGCTTCTGCCTCCCCAGCTCAAGCGGTCCTCCCACCTCAGCCTCCTGAGTAGCTGGAGCTACAATTTTTTTAATTTTTTGTAGAGACAGGGTTTCACCATGTTGCCCAAGCTGGTCTTGAACTTCTGGGCTCAAATGAGCCGCCAGCCTCAGCCTCCCAAAGTGCTGGGATTACAGGCATGAACCACCAAGCCTGGTCCACAGCACACACTTGACATTTCCCCCAAAACAGCTAGCATTTTCATGATTTTACCTTTTCTCTAGCTTCTTTCTTCTGGTAAACTTTGACCTATCAAAACCCTTCTTCTTTTCCATTCATAGCTCAAAAGCTGCCTTCTTTGTGAATTCTCCATTTCCCTCTGACAAACTGAATATGTCATCTGCCATACCATGATAGTTTGCTTGTACAGTGGGCCCCGCATATCTGCAGATTTCACATCTGCAGAATGTGAACCGGGTGTGGTGGTGCGCACCTGTAGTCCCGTAGCTACTGGGGAGTCTGAGGCACAAGAGTCACCTGAACCTGGGAGGCAGAGGTTGCAGTGAGCCAAGATCACGCCACTGCACTACAGCTCTGGGTGACAGAGCAAGACTCCATCTCAGAAAAGGAAAAAAAAAAATGATAATAATAATTTTTAAAAAAGAACTAAGTGTTTCTTACACATTTGTCTCCCTGAACAGACTTTTCTTATTCATTTTTCTACCCTCTCCAGAACTGCTCAAAAATCCAATGAATAGAATACAGCAAAAATGATTTTCAAAGACTACTTTTTAAAAAGCATGTTGACTTGTGTTTGGATTTACCTGCTCCCTGCCACCCCTAACTACCCAGTCCAAAAAACTTTTGAGGGTAAAGAAATAAAATGGGCCAGGCATGGTGGCTCACGCCTGTAATCCCAGCACTTTGGGAGGCCAAGGCAGGTGGATCATCTGAGGTTATGAGTTTGAGACCACCCTGGCCAACATAGTGAAACCCTGTCTCTGCTAAAAATACAAAAATTATCTGGGCGTGGTGGTGCACGCCTGCAGTCCCAGCTACCCGAAGGCTGGGGTAGGAGAATCTCTTGAAACTGGGAGGTGAAGGTTGCAGTGAGCCAAGATTGCTCCACTGCACTCCAGCCTGGGTGACAGAGTGAGACTCTGTCTCAAAAAAAAAAAAGAAGTAAAACAGTAAAAAGATACTTTCCTTTCTTCAGTAATGTAAACATGAAATTTTCTCAATGTTCTACCAGTCATTCACTTTCACTTAGGAACAAAATCATAAGTTTAGGAACTAATGATTCCTCTAACCACACTTAACATACTAAAAACTACTCAAAGTGGTTTTTTGCAACATTATTATACAATCCACACTGAGCTCTTTTGAATGTCATTAAATTCTGAACCTAAATAAAGGTGGCACTTAGAATCTAAAGGTTTGAAAAAAGATATTTCATTAGGCTAAAATAGCACAAGGTGGTCTGACATGAATTTCATTCAGGACTTTGAATACATTAGCACTCTTAATCCTTCCACCTGCTGTAAGTATGCAAAATAACAATTTTTTTTAAGGAAATGAACTCTGCAATCTTGCTATTAAAAAATACCAGAACATTTTATAACTCTGAATTTTCATATTATTAGCAAATATTTATGGAAAAGTTTATTTTTTCTTACCCTAATAATTATCTTAAATTAAAGGAATAAATCTTATAGTGAAAGTTACCAAAGCTTTGCAGATAGGAGTTGAGAGAGTTTTATTCAGAGATACTTGAACTGTGTATTTATTCTCATAGTTTATTCCTTTTACATGAAAGGAAAATAGTTCTAACGAAAATGCTTGTTTTAACTTTTTTTTTAGTGATAAAACATAATAGTCATACTCTGGGAACATTTACAATATGAAATATATACAGTAACCAATTTACTTATCACAAATCTAATCTATCATAATATATTAACAATATTCATAATATAGCTATTTTACAAACAAGAGAAGGTACAATTCAAATATTATACACTGAGCTGGCCAATTATATTATTTTGTTAATGGATATCAAGCCAGCTATAAAACTACTGAGATAAAAATGTGACTCTGTAATCACTGAGAAGTGACTGGTTGCTAGCATAGATTCATGGTTTTATTGTTCAACATTTAAATTAAAATCCTCAAGTATTTAATTTTATTATCTAGAAACCTTAACATCCTTTACAATTATTTCCAAATATAAAATAGAAATGATTCATTTACCTGTATGAGATGTTCCAACATAGCCAACAATTCTAATTCCAAGACTCTGCCCATCTTTTTTCACGAGCTCAACATTGTAAGTTTCAAAAAGAGAACTGTCCTAAAAGGAAAAACCAAATTTAATTATATATGCTTAGTGGCATACCTGTGTGTACATAGTCAATCTGCGCAAGGTTTGTCAAGTATTTTCTTAGCGCCTATGGTAGGCAGAATTTTAAGACGGTCCCATGACCTTCAATCCCTTATGCTACTCCATATTAATGCCATATTACATGGCAAAAATGGAGATTATCCAGGTGGGCCTAATCTCATCACTGGAGTCCTTTAAAGGCAGAGTTTTCTCCTGCTGGTAGTAGAAAGGGAAATGAAAAAGATCTGAATCATTAAGGACTCAACTTGTGGTTTGAAGACGGAGGAAGTCACGTGACAAGTAATGTGGGGGACCTTAAGGAGCCGAAAGAGGTCTCTGGCTGGCAGCCAACAAATAAAAGGGGACCTCAGTCCTACAGTTGCAAGGAACAAGATTCTGCCAACAATCTGAATGAGACTGGACGTGGACTATCCCCAGGGCATCCAGAAAAGAGCTCAGCCAGGCCCATACCTTGATTTTGGCCTTCGTAAGAAGCTAAGCAGAGGCCAGGTACAGTGGCTCACACCTATAATACCAGCATTTTGGGAGGCCGAGGTGGGCAGATCACCTGAGGTCAGGAGTTTGAGACCAGCCTGGCCAGCATGGTAAAACCCCGTCTCTACTAAAAATACAAAAATTAGCCAGGCGTGGTGGCACACGCCTGTAACCCCCACTGCTCCGGAGGCTGATACAGGAGGATCGCTTGAACCCAAGAGGCAGAGGCTGCAGTGAGCCGAGATCACACCACTGCACTCCAGGCTGGGCAACAGAGCAAGACTCTATCTCAAAAAAGAAAAAGAAAAAAAAGAAAAAGGAAAAAAAGAAGCTACAGCAGCTAAGCAGAGAGCCCAGCCAAGCCCACCCTGAATTCTGACCTACAGAACTGTGAACTAACAAAGGACATTGTTTTAAACCAGTAAATTTGTTATACAACAATAGAAAGCTAATATAACCACTTAGAAAAAAGTTAGGCTATATTTGTATCTGAAAGAACTACGAACATAAAGAAAAATTTAGAAACAAAACGTAAAACTAATTATTGTTCAGTAATATAAAAATATCGACCTAAAACTTATTTTATTTTCTTCTTTGTTGTTGCTTTTTTTGTTTTTTTTTTCCAGAGACAGGATCTTGCTCTGTCACCCAAGCAGGAGTGCAATGCAGCAATCACAGCTTATTGCAACCTCAAACTCCTGGCCTCAAGCAATCCTCCCCCTTCAGCCTTCCAGGTAGCTGGGACTATAGGTGTGAGTTACTGCATCTGGCCCTAAAACTTATTTTCAATACTCGTCTTTTAAACTATTCTGTAAATGAGTAAGGTGTCTAAATACATAATACTTTGCTTTTAATTCAAAACATTAACATGAGAAAGTAAATAATTGATTCGATCAAGTTTTCACTTATCACATATCCACATTTGTCTCTCACTACAAAGTAGAAGGCTCCAGGGGACTAGAGTAATAGAGGAAAAAGAAAATGTAACCACAATTTGGAGAAACTTTTTTTTTTTTTTGAGACAGAGTCTTACTCTGTCACCCAGGCTAGAGTGCAGTGGCAGGATCTCGGCTCACTGCAACTTCCACCTCCCGGGTTCAAGTGATTCTCCTGCCTCAGTCTCCTAAGTAGCTGGGATTACAAGCGTGTGCCACCACTCCTGGCTAATCTTTGTATTTTTAGTAGAGTCGGGTTTCACCATGTTGGCCAGGCTGGTCTCGAACTCCTGGCCTCATGTGACCCACCCGCCTCAGTCTCCCAAAGTGCTGGGATTACAGGCGTGAGCCACCGAGCCCAGCTGGAGAAACTTTTTAAAGGTTCTGATATTTCAAATAGAAAACTTCCACTCATACAGTTCCAAGTAGAGAAAGGCAACAACTTCCCAGAATACACAGAATGACATCTCAGGTGATGATAATCAGTGGCCTTCCACCCTTTTCCCACCATAATCATTTCTCTTTCCTTTTGTTTTTGTTTGTTTCTTTCTTTTTTTTAACAGAGTCTTGTCCTGTTGCCCAGGCTGGAGTGCAGTGATGCAATCTCAGCTCACTGCAACCTCTGCCTCCTCGGTTGAAGTGACTCAGCTGGAGAATCCGGGACTACAGGTGTGCACCACATCTGGCTAATTTTTGTATTTTTAGTAGAGATTGGGTTTTGCCATGTTGGCAAGGCTGGTCTTGAACTCCTGACCTCAGGTGATGCACCCACCTTGGACTCCCAAAGTGCTGGGATTAGAGGCATGAGCCACCGCGTCCGGCCCATTTCTCTTTTCTTTCCTCTTCCTCCTGGACCCCCCCTTTAACACCTATTTCTGGCCAGTCATGGTGGCTCACGCCTGTAATCCCAGCACTTTGGGAGGCCAAGGTGGGCAGATCACCTGAGGTCGGAAGTTCAAGACCAGCCTGACCAACATGGAGAAACTCCATCTCTACTAAAAATACAAAATTAGCCAGGCGTGGTGGTGCATGCCTGTAATCCCAGCTACTCAGGAGGCTGAGGCAGGAGAATTGCTTGAACCTGGGAGGTGGAGGTTGTGGTGAGCCGAGATCACGCCACTGCACTCCAGCCTGGGCAATAAGAGCGAAACTCCATCTCAAAAACAAAACAAAACAAACAAACAAACAAAAAACCCATTTCTTTGCTTTTACTTTATTATGTCTTCACTAAAAGCCTGTGTTGAGATAGTGGGAAGGAGCTTGGAATGGACCAGAAAGATGTAAATTCAAATTCCAGTTTTGCAACTTACTCCCTATAAAGTCTTTAACATGATGTTTGACTTTATTTTCCTCATCTATTAAATGTACAATAAGGCCTATCTGGCAGAATTACTGTGAAGACTTCAGATGACCTGAACAATTCCAGGTGTTTGATAATTAAAAATAACTATTATTATTACATAACTAAAATAATTAGTATAATAAATATTATTATTGATATCCATTCCCTTTAGCCAGCCTGTGGCTACCAGTGATAATTCTCACACATCAGCCAATGTTAACAGTTTTCCTCCACCACCTGGATGTCTCCTCACCAGCCCAGTGAAACAGACAAGGCAAGTATCATTATTCTTCAATTTATAAATAAGTCACTGATGCTAAGGGAGGCTGAATGACTTAACGCTGAGAAACAGCAAAATAGAAAACCAACATATCTAATGTCTCCAAATGAGTCTTTTTATTTTCCTGTTTCACTGGTGAGCGCACAACTCACACCAATGTGGTGCTCCAAGTTGAAAGAATTTCTTATCTTACAGTGTGTCACACCCAGGCTTTGGTTTAAGATGAAAGAATGATATGTATAACTCACAGAACCAGGGCCCTTGCTGGCTACAGTAGGCAGGGCAACAGGTAAGGCTGCAGGGGCAGGAGGGGTGACTGAAATGTCACCAGCTGGATCTCTAGCAACCAGCATCCTGACTGAATTCCCACAGTTCCTTAGAACTTGTGCAACTTGCTCGCTGGTCATTCCCTGCACGTTTGTGCCACCAATCTTCAAGATGTGGTCCCCTGTCTGGAGTCTTCCATCCTTCAATCCAAGAAAAAGACAAAATTATTTCAAGAAATCAATGCTCTAACTTCACTAGTTAGTAACAGTTCATCAGATTTTTGGCTCTGGCAAAATGGCTGACAAAGAAGCCACCTAAAATGCTGAATAAAATGGAGTACTGTTAATAACTCGCTGAAATGGCGAGAGTAAAGGAATTTCACATAGAACACAAAGGAAAGGCTCAAAATGAGAAAAGTAACCAGTAATCTAAAAAAGGCCTTTGCTTGAGGGTATAAGCTCATGCCTAATGGCCTAGAGTTGGGTGTTAATGGCCATGTGTGCAAGGAAAAGGACAGAAAAGCCAGGGCCTCAAGAAGGAAAGGTCAGAACAGAAGCCTCCAGCATAAAGCTGGGAACTTGAAACCAACATCCTCAGTGACATGTTTGAGGAATAGAAAGATGCCAGTGTGGCTACAAGAAAATGAGGGAAAAAAAGAGTAATCTAAGAGATGGGAGAGTTAACGGAGTCAGACAGTATAGGACATCTTCTTTGCATGATTGGGAAGAGAAGGCATTGAGTAGGATTTTGAAACAGAGGAGTGACATTACCTGACTGACTTTAACAACAGAATTCAAGCTTCTGTGCTTAAAATAAACTACAGAAGAGAAAACGAGAGAAGCAAAAATACGAGTTAGGAGGCCTTAGCAATAATCCACAATAGCTTGGGTGTGGTTCACAGTTGGAGTGTTCAGAAGTGAGATTCTAGATAGATAGATAGATAGATAGAGACAGTTTTTTGTTTTGTTTTGTTTTTTAATCAGAATCTCACGCTCTGTCACCCAGGCTGGAGGGCAATGGCATGATCTCAGCTCACTGCAACCTCCGCCTCTGGGGTTCAAGGGATTCTCCTGCCTCAGCCTCCTGAATAGCTGGGATTACAGGTGCGCACCACCACGCTCAGCTAATTTTTGTATTTTTAGTAGAGACGGGGTTTCACCATGTCATGCTGGTCTCAAACTCTTGACCTCATGATCCACCCACCTCAGCCTCTCAAAGTGCTTGGATTACAGGCGTGAGCCACCAGGCCTGGCCAAGATATATTTTTAATAAACTGTCAATAGGATCTGCAGATAGCTTCTATATGGGCTATGAGGCGGGAAAAGGGTCAAAACTCCCAAGTTTTTAGCCTGAGCAACTGGAAAGATAGAGTTGCCATGAACTGAGATGAAGACTACAGAGGTACAGATGGGTGAGGTGGAAATCAGGAGTTCAGTTTCAGAGCTGTTGTCTTAGATACCTATTAGACATTCAAGTGGACGTAACAGGTATACAGCCAGATACACAAATCTGAAGTTCAGTAGAGAAATCCAGACTACGCATTTAAATTTGGGAGTTGGGGAGAGGTTAAAAAAAAAAACCTTGTGGGTCATCAGCACATAGGAGGTATTTAAAGTCATGATTCTGCCAGCACAGTGGCTCACACCTATAATCCCAGCACTTTGGGAGGCCAAGGTAGGTGGATCACTTGAGGCCAAGAGTTCGAGACCAGCCTGGCCAACATGGAGAAACCCCGTCTCTACTAAAAATACAAAAATTAGCCAGGTGTGATGGCACACACCTATAATCTCAACTACTCAGGAGGCTGAGGCATGTGAATCGCTTGAATCTGGGATGTGGAGGTTGCAGTGAGCCAAGATCACGTCACTGCACTCCAGCTTAGGCGACCCAGAACTAGACTCTTATCTCATAAAAAATAAAAATAAAATAAATAAAGTCAAGATTCCAGATGAGTTGAAAAAAAAGATACATAATGTTATATTTCTTAAGCTAGGTGGTATGTATTATACACTGGTAATTATTGTTTTGTTTTGTTGAGATGGAGTCCCACTCTGTTGCCCAAGTTGGTCTTGCAAATAATTATTGTTTAATTATCATTTAGAACGTGCACAGATATTATATACATTCTTTTACATGTATATTTCATACACAGAAGGTAAATAATTTATCAAAATGAGTATCTGTTCAAAATGTTCATTTCCCTTCTTCGATAAATTTTTGAAACAGCTAATTTTTACAAAATTTTTCCTAAATTTGTTTAGTCAGAAATTTTGAATTCACCCTACTCATCTTTATTATAGCGTATTAAAGATACCACAATGTTAACACAGCTAGCTTTATTTAAATTTATACATGCAGAGCACCTTACAGGTTCAAAATCACTTTCATATACCATCTCACTTAGAGAAGGACAACTACCAAATGAGAAAAACTGAGATACAAAAAGTTTGACTGACTTGACCAAGGTCACAGAGCTGATAAAAAGGTTGAACCAAAGCTGAATCCAAGTTGCTCACTAAGACTACTCTCATCCAGTTATTTGCCTTATACTTCAATATCTCCAGAGTAACATTACTGTAGCAAGTCAATCTCCTACACGCAAAGGCTGCTAGTAGATAGTAAATGTACTGCTTTCCTATTCTCCAAGAAACTGCCTATAACTCTCAAAAAGTCTGAATGAAATGAAGATGAAAAATAGATATTCTGCAACATGGAGAGAAAGCTTGAGAACAGAGCAATGACTATTGGGTTAATCCGGTTCTAAGCTTCAAACTCCTAGTTCCAGGTGGCACCACCTGCAAGCTAAAGACGAGATTCTGAAGGTAGAAGTTTTTCTAAAACACCTTTAGACTGAAACATCTATTCTCCATCCTTCCTTTTCGCCAATTTTACAGGAACCTAAATGAAGGAATGCTTTAGATTGAAATAATGCGTACAAAGCTCTGTGCTTTGTTGTAAATGCTGCAGAAGCCACTAGAAGGGACTGGAAGTGAAGAGAAGTGGTGCAGCAGAAATGCAATTTAATTCAGAAACATCTGGAAAGACTTAGAAAATGGAAACAGATGCAAGGAGGATATTGTTATGAAAAAAGGAATGAAGAATTGCTGGATTTCTACTTTAATAGTGATAATTTGATATTCTGTTTTCATCCATGCAACAGACTTGAAACAAAATAAGCAACTACTTAAGAGAAAGTCAGTGGTCCTGATGAAAAATAAAGGTAAAGTTGCCTCTGTAAATCAAACTATTCTTCAATAGAATTATGCCTTGATCAAAAAATTAAAAAAAAAAAAGTCTGTGTTTTCATCCTTGGCTTGGCCAAAGAAGGACATTTTATCATAAAGTATATTTTTAGTCACTCCCTAGGCATTAGTTTTCTTCTATTTTACCTCAACTCTTAATTTAAAATGATGTCGATAATTTGCATCTGTCACTGAAAGTCAAACATTTTCTTCCTGCAGAAAAGCAGGTGTTCTAAAGAATTCATAAGCACAAAAATAGTCATTAGTCAGATTGATAGAAAGACACCAAAATGACAGCTACCTTGTCTAAGTCCAGCAGCCCCAGTCTGCATTTTATTGATATTTTCTGATCAACATTCTCCTTCCATAACCTGTCTTCTGTGTGAGGAAACAAAAAGTCCCTTTTGTTCTTTAACAGAAATCGTCAATCAATGAAAACCAATAAATAGCTATGCCAAGATTCAAGTACACAGCGTGCTAATCAAACATTCACATATAAAAGTTTTATTAATCCATAGATTCTTTCAAAAGAGAAAAAAATTATGCATATTGGCGAAGATAGTGTAAAAGGCAGAAAAATTAAAATAGCTGATGCAGTAATCCCAGCACTTTGGGAGGCCGAGGCTGGCACATCACCTGAGGTCAAGAGTTTTTGTTTTTGTTTTGTTTTTGTTTTTGTTTGAGACGGAGTCTCACTCTGTCGCCAGACCAGCCTGGCCAACATAGTGGAACCCCATATCTACTAAAAACACAAAAATTAGCTGGGAGTGGTGGTGAGCACCTGTGATCCCAGCTACATGGGAGGCTGAGGCACAAGACTTGAACCTGGGAGGTGGAGGATGCAGTGAGCCAAAATCATACCACTGCACTCCAGCCTGAGCAACAGAGAAAGACACTGTCTCAAAAAAACAAAAAAAAAAAGTAGCAACTTTAGGCTAAAAAAAAAAAACAACCCACATTACTTTGCATTTTAACTTCTCTGATATGCTGTTGTGTATGATAATTTAAAAAATTTTTAAAACCTATAGTAATTCAGACCTGAGCTACAAAAGAAGAAATCAAATTTGTTTCTTCAAAAACTAAAAAATGAGTCCAGGTACCCATGGCTCACACCTGTAATCCCAACACTTTGGGAGGACTGCTTGAAGTCAGGAGTTGGAAGCTGCAGTGAGCTAGGATCGCACCACTGCACTCTAGCCTAAGTGACAGAGCAAGACTCTGTCTCTATTTAGGAAAAAAAAAAAAAAAAAAAGGTACCAAATACTTCCACAACTGAGAAAACGAAATAATAACTATGTTTGATTCCAGGCCAATTTTATTATTGGTCTTCAATCAAAAGGCAACATGTCATTGATAGAAAAGCGTAACTTTATAAAACAAAATAAACATTTTTTCCCTAAAGGAATTAAAGAAACTATCCTATCCTACTCAAATTCCCAGAGCACTCATTAACTGATTTTTAAAGACAAAGAAAATATCTGTTTATAGAATCACTCAAAGCAAAATTGCTTGGGACTAACCAACCATTTAGTGACCTCAAGCTCGGCCTTCCTTACTCTACACTGAAAAGTCTGTCAAAGTCCACATCCAACCTCAAACCCTTGCTTGGTTCCATTCCTTCGTAGTATTAGGTTACTGGGTAGTCAAAAGACTCATATTTTAACTGCTTCATACCAAAATGTCAATAATGTATGACAACCTTTAAATAGGCTGTGTTCTGAAGACAACAAGGTATCCCAGTACACCTGACTGCCCTAGAACTTCCTCAGATCACATGAAATAGGTTTCTGCACTTCAAGGGTTTTACACTGCCCATTATCAATGTCACACAAAACAAAACAAAAAGTACCTCCCAAAAAGATGTTTAACTCTTGCTACAAATGATAGAATGTTCTCAAGGTGAGTGTTTCAAGCACTGTGAATTTTGGAGAGGCTCTGAGGCTTACAGAGAGATAGGCCTTTTAGCTACCCTTTTAATATCATATAATTTCCCTATCCATGGAATTGGCCCGATTATATTAACTGATTGGACATTGTAACTAGATCTCAATAATGTTTCTTAAAAGATTTCTATAAATCAATCAATTTTTTTACATAAATAAATGCTATTTTCTACTTCATTTCTTTTACATCATTAGTGGCAGGACACAACAGAAAGACAAGTAAGGGCTTTGGAGTCAGATGCACCCAAGTTCAAATCCTAGCTCTACTTTGGTCAAGTTGTATGGCCAAAGGTCAGTTGTTTATCTTACCTAAGTCTCAGATCCTTCTTAAGCAAAATGAGAATAAATTTCTCTCTCATTGGGTTATAAGCATTTTGGGAACTAAGAGGCATTGTGCTAATAAGCATGTTACATTGATTAACATTGAGTTTTCACACAGACTTTTATTTAAGGCAAGCAAAATTATCTCCTGCCAAAAAATAAAAAGCATTAACTTTCCTTGGAAAGGCCTTCTTACAAGGTGAGCCCTTGGCTAACACCTGGGAGCTTAGATTCTGTGAGGGGTCTCACCATTCCCTGGTAAAAATGGCTCAAGGTGCCTAAAGTGTGAACACCTGCATTCTTCTGCAAGTCTAGGTCTTCAGTATATGCTACACAGTGTGTGCCTCTGTGACCAGCATCCAGTAATAACCCTATGTTTTGGCAGAGTCTCTGATGGGCTTCCATGGCAGACGTTTCAGATGTGTGGTCACAATTGACCACTGGAAGATTTAAGTGTGTCCTATATGACTCCACAGGGAGAGGACTCGTGGAAGCTTGTGCCTGGTTTCCTCCAGGCTCTACCTTATGTAAGCGTTTCCATGTTGATTTTGCTTTGTATTCTTCACTGTAATAAATATAGCTGTGGGTACAACTGCATGCTGAGTTCTGTGAATCCTCCTAGCAAGTCATCAAATCTGGTGTCTTGGGGACCATTTTAGAAACATGGAATTAAGCCAAGGGTGAGAGGTGGATCCAGAATTCAAGCCTTCATCTGTCTGATTCTAAAGCTCACACACTATAATCCTATGCTCTTTCCTTTCAGAGGCTAATTTGGATGTAGGTGTGTTGAGACGAATTTCTCCAAAGGTAGATAATAGGGAGGGTGTACACCATGTCTTGTGCCACAGCCTAGGGCCTGAGGGTGCTGCAGCTTAAGTCATTTCATGAGTTACAGCAAGCATAACATTGACTGGTAATAAGCAACAAATGAGGCCAGGCTGAGGAAGGAGATAAATTGGTTATAGCAAGAAGGCTGAAGAGATTTTATCTGCCATCAGCTGACATGAGAGGAAAGGAGAAGTGAATACTGCTCTGTCCCCTATGCCTAGGCCTTACCATATGCCCTAGAAGAGACAATAGCTCTGTTGTTCCTAGAGCTGGCTACTCCCTGTTGATAGATGTGAACAATTGTGCACAGGTGTATATCAGGAAAAGGAAAACACTAGGATTAACTTTGGATAAATTCTAACGACAAAGCTCAGACTTCAGCATCAAACAGATATGGGCTCAATCCTGACTCTGTGGCTCACCTAGCTGCTGTAACCTTGGGCAATTTCTTAATGGTTTCCATATCTACAATTTGGGAATAAAACTTCTAAGAGTGTTTTGAAGGTTACATGAGAATAATGTACATTAAGCAGATAACAATGTCTGGCATAAGTACTTGCTTCTCTTTGAGCTCTTATGACCCTATGACAAGCATACCCTCTACCTCCTCTTTGATGATCTGAAATAGTGACGATCCCTTCCAGTAAAGGGCGAAAATCAGACTTGGGCTTTTTCCAACAATGCCTCAACGGGATTAATCTGGGAAACTCTGCACATCTTACTCTTGTGAAAATTCATAAAGCATGTTAGTATTTTAAAAGCTAAGAAAATTCTTACAGTAAAGAAACCTATCGGATTTTGTTTAAATTTACTTGACCCTTTGTTTTGCACAATAACCACTCCACTTTGCATTTCGGGAAAAAAAATGCCACTCCAACAAAAAAACCTATTAAAATTTCTAAGGCAGAGGCAGGAGGAGGGAGGGAATACAAAGAAAGACATCCCAAATTTTTCTGCAATATTTTATTCTTTCTAGGTTATAAAAAAAATTTTTAAAGAATCCTTAAAGAATATTGTGTTGTGCCACGGAATGTGTGTGGTTTCTGTTTGTTTGTTTGTTTGTTTTGAGACAGAGTCTTCCCCTGTCACCCAGGCTGGAGTGCAGTGGCATGATCTTGGCTCACTGCAACCTCTGCCTCCAAGGTTCAAGCAATTCTCATGCCTCAGCCTCCTAAGTAGCTGGGATTACAGGCATGCACCTCCGCACCTGGCTAATTTTTTTGTATTTTTAGTAGAGACAGTGTTTCACCATGTTGGCCAGGCTGGTCCCAAACTCCTGACCTCAAGTGATCCGCCCGGCTCAGCCTCCCAAAGTGCTGGGATTACAAGCATGAGCCACTGCACCCAGCCACAGATGTGTTTTAAAGGTTTATAAAATGAACATTCTCAAACATTCTGGTCTCAAAACTTGCTACAGTTTGGATGGTTGTCCCCCCAAACCTCATGTTGAAATCTCATCCCCACTGGTAGAGGTGAGGCCCAATGGGAGGTGTTTGGGTCATGGGAGTGAATCCCTCATGAATGGCTTGGTGCAGTGAGTTCTTGCTCTGAGTTCTCTGCGGTGAGTTTACTTAGTGCAGTGAATTCTCACTCTGATTGTTAAAAAGAGAGTTGCCCCCCCTCCTCCGCCTCTCTGCCCCAGCTTCCTCGCTGCCCACGTGATCTCTGCACACACTGGCTCTCCATCTTCCACCATGGAAGCAGCCTGAGGCTTTCCCCAGATGCCCAATTTTCCAGCCAGCAGAACTATAAGCTAAATAAACCTCTTTTATTTTAAATTACCTATCCTCAGATATTTCCTTATAGCAACACTAAATGGATAAAGACAGAACTCCTTTACACTCTTAAAAATTATTAAGGATGGAGGGATAGGAATTACAAAGTAGTACAGGAATAGGCTGGGAGTAATGAATACGCTCATTACCTTGATTGTGGTAATGGATAACAGTTAAATTATATGTGTCATCTTGGCTCGGCTGTGGTGCTGACTGTTTTGGTCATCACTAATCTAGATGTTGCTGCAAAGGTACTTTGTAAATGTGATTAGCATATACAAACAATTGACTTTAAGTAAAGGAAGATTACCCTCAATGATGTAGGTGAGTCTCATCCAATCAGCTGAAGAATTCACAAACAAAAACTGAGATTTCCTAGAGAAGAAATTCTGCCTCAAGAATGTAACAGAGCTTCCTGAGACATTCTGCTGGCCTGCCCTATAGATCTCAAACACAAGACTACAACATCAACTCTTGTCTGGGTTTCCAGCCTCCTTGACTTCCCTACAAATTTTGGACTTGCCAGCCCCCACCATGGCATGAGCCAATTTTTTAAAATAATCTCTTTTTTAAAATAATCACACACATATCCTATTGGTTCTGTTTCTCTGGAGAAATCTGGTAAAGATGAATTCACAAACGTATACACATGCAAAAATTGGTACTGAGGAATTTTTTAATATTTAATATTTAATGTTAATTTTTATCAATATTTATGTATATTGTGTATATATTTTTAAAAGAGCTATATTTTCCAAAACAAAAAATATTGGCCAGGCATGGTGGCTCACACCTGTAATCCGAGCACTTTGGGAGGCTGAGGCAGGTGGATCACGAGGTCAGGAGTTCGAGACCAGCCTGGCCAACATAGTGAAAACCCATCTCTACTAAAAATGCAAAAATTAGCCAGGCATGGTTGCACACACCTGTAGTTCCAGCTATTCGGGAGCCTGAGGTAGGAGAATCACTTGAACCTGGGAGGCAGAGGTTCTGGTGAGCCAAGATTGCACCACTGCACTCTAGCCTGGGCAACAGAGCAAGACTCCATCTCAAAATGTATATATATATTAAATATATATATTTATTATATATTAAATTATATAGTATATATATTAAATTAAACTAAAAATATTAAACAGTCCCTGGCCGGGC
Source organism: Trachypithecus francoisi (assembly GCF_009764315.1). Classification (NCBI taxonomy): domain Eukaryota; kingdom Metazoa; phylum Chordata; class Mammalia; order Primates; family Cercopithecidae; genus Trachypithecus; species Trachypithecus francoisi. The sequence continues at coordinate 23,298,713 of NW_022681457.1, read as the reverse complement.
GCGGTGGCTCAAGCCTGTAATCCCAGCACTTTGGGAGGCCGAGACCGGCAGATCACGAGGTCAGGAGATCGAGACCATCCTGGCTAACACGGTGAAACCCCGTCTCTACTAAAAATACAAAATAACTAGCCGGGCGAGGTGGCGGGCGCCTGTAGTCCCAGCTACTCCGGAGGCTGAGGCAGGAGAATGGCGTAAACCCGGAGGCGGAGCTTGCAGTGAGCTGAGATCTGGCCACTGCACTCCAGTCCGGGCGACAGAGCGAGACTCCGCCTCAAAAAAAAAAAAAAAAAAAAACAGTCCCACTCTTGCCTATATATATATATGTAAGTGTGTCCTATATGACTCCACAGGGAGAGGACTCATGGAAGCTTGTGCTTGGTTTCCTCCAGTCTCCACCTTACGCAACCTTTTCCATGTTGATTTTGCTTTGTATTCTTCACTGTAATAAATATAGCTATGGGTACAACTGTATGCCGAGTTCTGTGAATCCTCCTAGCAAGTCATCAAATCTTACATACATACATACATATATATATATATATGAGTGGGACTGTTTAATATTTTTACAAATCTCTTTAATATCTGGCTTAAAAGAAAACAGCTGGACTCATTTGCTTCTGCATTCAATGTGTTACAATATACTGTTTTGGATGAAGTATATGAAGTATATGAAGAATATCTGGCCTCAATCAGATATATAGTTGGAAAGGGGATGGGTATTATAATAGTCCTTTCAGCCTATTCTTTGATAACACACCAAAACTTGGCAAGTGGTGGTTTCTTATACTGTTACAATGTAGAATCTGGAACTATATCAACAAACTTTCAGACACTATTGAAATCGACTGATCTATCTTGATTTTCGAGAGGATCATTTAGCTACATATTATTTTGTCATATCACATACTGGTCTTCACAAAATATTGAGGCTGAATATGGTGGCTCATACCTACAATCCCAGCACTTTGGAAGGCCTAAGCAGGAGGATCACTTCAGGCCAGGAGTTCAAGACCAGCCCGGGAAACAAAGCGAGACTGTCTCTACAAAAAATACAAATAAGGCCAGGCAGGTGCAATGACTCACACCTGTAATTCCAGCACTTTGGGAGGGCAAGGCACGAGGATTGCTTGAGCTCTGGAATTTGAAATCAGCCTGGGCAACATAGTGAAACCCCGTCTCTACAAAAAAACACAAAAATTAGCCAGGCATGGTGGCCTGTGTCTGTAGTCCCAGCTACTCCAGAAGCTGAGGTGGGGGATCACTTGAGCCCCAGAGGGAGGCTGCAGTCAGCCGAGATCGCACCACTGCAGTCCAGCCTGGGTGACAGAGTGAGACCCTGTCTCAAAAAAATAAAAATAAAAATAAATTAGCCTAGCTTGGTGGTACAGGCCTGTAATACCAGCTACTCAGGAGACTGAGGTAGGAGGACTGCTTGAGCCTGGGAGGTCGAGGCTGCAGTAAGATAGGATCATGTCACTGCACTCTAGCCTAGGCAACAGAGCAAGACTCTGCTCAAAAAAAAAAAGAGAAGAGAAGAAAAGAAAATACCAATTCACAGTTATGCAGACCTTCCAAGTACTGACATATTCATCATATAATATCAAGACAATCATATTGATTAATATCAATCAACACTCTAATCAGAAATGCCTTTCTTTACTTTTCTTTTCTTTTTTTTCTTCAGACAGGGTCATACTCTGTCGCCCAGGCTGGATGGAGTTCAGTGCCACAATCTCGGCTGAAAGCAGCCTCCACCTCCTCCCACCTCAGCCTCCCAAGTAGCACCATGCCCAGCTAACTTTCGTGTCTTTTATAGAGACAGGTTTTTGCCACATTGCCAAGACTGGTATCGAACTCCTGGGCTCAAGAGATCCTCCCACCTTGGCCTCCCAAAGTGCTGGGATTACAGGCATGAGCCACCACGCCCAGCCTTAGAAAGCTTTTAAATATTAGGGAAATGTCAAGCTCACGGTAAAATACAAATTTTCCAAAATTCGACTTTTTGCTTAAGCTCAAATTTTATTGTTGCTAACAGTGTCAGTTGTTTTCCTTAAAACAACAGGTTCACATCATCCATTCTCAAGAAAACATCTTCCAAATACCCAAGTCTGGATAAACATAATTTTTCTGCAGTTATTTTTATAAAAATAAAAATGCTGTTCCATATAAAAAAGTAGCAGATTCACTTCGCAAATGACTTTCCTTAAGACAACCATCATACTTCAGTACATAGCAAGAATGCTACATAATACTTCCCATTTTGACAATATTCAAAAGACATGCACTAAATGGTCAAAATTTACTAAAATTAATCATTTTACTGCATCATAAAAAAACTTCAATTGAAATGGCATTTTTTTCTTTTTTGTTGCAAGCACATGGCAGAAAAGAATGAAATGATTACTATAATAGTTTGTGGCCACTGCCTTGTTTTGCACCAAGGCACCAGCAGTTTTAGCCTGCAGCTGCTTTTGTATCATCAGTACAAATGTTAACAGGGTGAAAGGGATAATAACGTCGTGGTATTATTGTAAAAGCTGTTTGGATCTCATAGACCACCTGCAAGGCTCTCAGAGCCCTCCAGAGGCCCACAACCAAACTTTGACAACTGCTGTTCTAAATAAATACTCTTAGGTGCTGAAATGATGAGAGGAACATCAATGGCTCCACAAGCTGCATAAGGTGAAGCAATCATGATCAGAAATGAAGAGCCAAGGAACTTGCCTTGAAGCTGCATTTGCGTGGCAAGCTCATTTTTACTTACGTATGTCTATTAGAAGGAATAAATTTATATGTAACTGGGCAATAATCAGTGAAATTTTACATATCATTCTGATTATGGGAATAACTAAAGTTATTTCTGATTTATCATGGCTATTCTATATAATATGGGCTTATTATTAAGTGGCTTCAGAGTCAAATTTCTAAACTAATTTCTAAAAACTAAATGTAGTAATTAACATTTCTTCAATATAAAATTAAGCAGAAACAGTTGCTAATTTTTTTAATAGCCCACTTTCAGTTTAAGCACTGCTAAACAATGAAAGGTAGTCATTTAACTTATAAGGCCATAAATTTTAATTCAAGTGAAATTTACCATGTATGATATTGGGACAAACGTTTATAATCACTATTATCTTCTGATTTTAACATTTAGGCCATTGAAAGACACATTAGAGGAAAATAATACAGATGTTCAAAATGCAGTATTCATTAACAACGCTTTTCAATTAAAAAAAAATTGTCCTCTGATGGAATCATGAAGCGTGTCAGTTATAAGCAAAACAAACCCCAAAAATGTTGATTTAGGAACTGTTTAAAATAAGACAGCATGTATACTAATAATACTTACAGAATAAACCATTTTTAAGCTATACTTAAATTCTAGTTATTAAGTCATATATCCTGGTAACTCATGTTATAAAATTACATTTCAATTCATACAACTTAAATTTTATAAAACCAAAATGATAACAAGGAAGGTTGACTTACTCGATCTGCTAATCCTCCAGGAACTATAGTCCTCACAACCACGCCACTTGTTTTTCCTCCAACTATACCAAAACCTAGTCCGGAGCCATCATTAACGAGTTCAACCTCTTCAACATGGCCCCAACAAACCTACAAATCAATGGCACATAAGAGTCACAGGATCAGTAATACTCACAGATTCTTAGCTTTCTAATACAATCGTTACCAAAGTAACATTGCAACAAACTGAACATTCATACAATTAATCAAGGCAATATTCTACAGGCTAAGACATACAGACAGAGATAATCATATGGTCCCTGACCGTAGGGATCTTATAATCCAGTAGAGAGAAAGTAAAACACAAATAATTAAAATACAAGGCAGAATATTGGATCATAAGGCACTAGCCCTAAGAACACAGGAAACATTCCTCACTCCTCACTCTACACTGGATATCCAGCACAGTGCCCAGCACATAGTAGGGACCAGTAAATACATGTCTGCTTCAAAGGGAATCACAAAATATTATAAAGACTTTTTACAGGGAAGGAAGAACATGAAGTCAAAACCAATGAAGAATTACAGAAAACTTCAAGGAAAAGGGGCATTTAAGTTGCACTACAAAGGAAGACATTCAAGCAAAAAGAAAATATAAGGGCAAAGCTAGGCCAGATAACACAATGGATGAAAGACACAGTCAAAGGGTTGGATTTAACTGGGTCATCAAGTGGAAATAGTTAAAGGTTTTAGAAGAGAAATGACAGAACCAAAGAAGTAGTTTAAGAAAATTCACCTTGCAGCAATGAGAAGAATCTAAAATGGTAGTAGGACACAAAGTGGAGAGACTAATTTAGGAGACTCTTATGAGGGAGAGGAAAGGTAGGCCCCAATGAAGATATTAGCAATAGGACTATACAAATCAGACTAAAAGACATAAGCATTTCCCCTCTAACTAGCAGGTTTCTATGAGAAATGGGCATTACTTCACATAATCCAACTGCAGAACAATATCCTCCCTCTCAAGATCATTAGGGCATACTCATTACTTAGTCTTTCTTTCTTTCCTTTCTTTCCTTTCTTTCCTTCCTTCCTTCCTCTCCTTCCTTCCTTCTTCTTCTTCTTCTTCCTTTCTTTCTTTCTCTCTCTCTCTCTCCCCCTCCCTCCCTCCCTCCCTCCTCCCTCCTTCCTTCCTTCTTTCTTTCTCTCTCTCTCTCTCTCTTTCTTTCTTTCTTTCTTTTTGTTAGAGAAAAGGTCTCACTCTGTTACCCAGGTTAGAGTGCAATGCATGATGAGAGCTCATGTCAGCCTCAAACTCCTGGGATCATCCATCCTCTAACCTCAGCCTCCCAAATAGCTGGGACTACAGGCATGTACCACTATGCCTAGCTAATTTTTTAATCTTTTGTCGAGGTGGGATGTTTTTGTTTTTTGTTTTTTTGAGACAGAGCCTTACTCTGTCACCCAGGCAGGAGTGCAGTGGCATAATCTCAGCTCACTGCAACCTCTGCCTGCCAGATTCAAGCAATTCTCCTGCCTCAGCCTCCCGACTAGCTGGGATTACAAGCATGTGCCACCACACTCGGCTAATTTTTATATTTTTAGTAGAGACAGGGTTTCACCATGTGGACCAGGCTGGTCTCAAACTCCTGACCTCAGGTGATCCGCCCACCTTGGCCTCCCAAAGTGCTGGGATTACAGGCAAGAGTCACTGTGCCTGGCCATAGTGGTGGGGTTTGACTATGTTCCTCAGGCTGGTCTCAAACTCGTGGTCTCAAGTGACGCTCCTACCTAGGCCTCCCAGAGTTCTGGGATTACAGGTGTGAACCATCATACCCATCCAGTTTTTCTATTATACTAAATTGCAAAGTTACTATGTAGTCTTTTTTTTTTTTTTTTGAGACGGAGTCTTGCTTTGTCGCCCAGGCTGGAGTGCAGTGGCCGGATCTCAGCTCACTGCAAGCTCTGCCTCCCGGGTTTACGCCATTCTCCTGCCTCAGCCTCCCGAGTAGCTGGGACTACAGGTGCCCGCCACCTTGCCCGGCTAGTTTTTTTGTATTTTTTAGTAGAGACGGGGTTTCACCATGTTAGCCAGGATGGTCTCGATCTCCTGACCTCGTGATCCGCCGGTCTCGGCCTCCCAAAGTGCTGGGATTACAGGCTTGAGCCACCGCGTCCGGCAACTATGCAGTCTTAAATAAAAAGCATTATTGGAGGGCTGGGTACAGTGACTAAAGCCTGTAATCCCAGCACTTTGGAAAGCCGAGGTGGGCGGATCACTAGGTCAGGAGTTTGAGACAAGCCTGGCCAACATGGTGAGACCCCATCTCTACTAAAAGTATGAAAAAGTTAGCCGGGTATGTTGGCATGTGCCTGTAACCCAGCTACTTAGGAAGCTGAGGCAGGAGAATCACTTGAACCGGGGAGGCAGAGGTTGCAGTGAGCCAAGATCACGCCACTGCACTCCAGCTTGGGTGACAAAGCAAGAATCCATCTCAAAAAAAAACAAAGCAATATTGAGATTAATAAATTCATGTCTAGAACATCTACTATCTGGGAAACAAGAAAGTTTGCTAAAATAATATGCCTGACTTAATATTAGCTGATAGCAGCCAATATTCACAGAACATGTATGCAGCACTAGGCACGGTGCTTAGTGCTTCACATGCCTTCTCATTCAGCCTAACAACATCTCTGAGAACTAGACATCATACCTTCAAAGGAAGGCATGAGGTACAGGAATCTGCCTGGTATGACACCACTAGGATATGGGAGAAATGGACTTGAATGCATCCAAGCCTGACTCCAAAGCCCTTGTTCTTTATATGTTAAACAATTCCCCACTTTATTCACTGTATTTATTATGTAAATTCTGCTGTATAAATATTGCTGATTACAATAGGGAAAATGCCTATACATTAATTGTATTGTACCGAGACAGTCTTATTTTTTCTTTTGTCCCAATGAATAAAAATTAAATAAATCAGCTAGCACTTAGTGTTATAAGAAAATAAGATTTATTAGCTTGCATTCTGACAATGCAAGCCAAAATCTGTAAAACGTTAAAAAGCAAGTTCAAGGGTTCCCAAAAGAGACATATACTTTTATTCTTTAAAATTGTTCCATATGTGTCTTTACATGAAAAAAAGCCTGCTATAATTTTGCAATATCAATAATCTGGTCATAAATCCCCTCATAATTTTCAAAAATAATATTTTTCAAATAAATAATCAAATCTTACTTTAAACATTCAACAGTAAATCTCTAATAAAAACTCTCAATTAATTGGCTACATCACCAAGGAACACAAGACTCTCCATCACTAAACAAATTACACCTAATACTTCAATTTGGCCTCCATATTAAATAATAATCTTCAACAAAGAGACTCACAGGACATTGAAAAGAGAAAAAAAAAACCTTCATGAAACATCTTGTTTAAACATATTAATGCTGCACTCAGAGATATGATCATCTTTTTTAACTATGAAAAGTAAAATGGGCCAGGCACAGTGGCTCACGCCTGTAATCCTAGCACTTTGAGAGGCCGAGGCAGGTGGATCACCCGAGGGCAGGAGTTCAAGACCAGCCTGGCCAACACGATGAAACCCCATCTCTACTAAAAATACAAAAAAAAAAAAAATAACTGAGAGTGATGGTGGGCACCTGTAGTCTCAGCTACTCGGGAGGCTGAGGCAGGAGAATCACTTGAATCCAGGAGGCAGAGGTTGCAGTGAGCCAACATCTGGCCACTGCACTATAGCCTGGGCAACTAGAGAGAAACTCCATCTCAAAAAAAAAAAAAAGAAAAGAAAAGAAAAATGACACCTTCTAATGTCTTTACACTTCTTACAATCAACGGCATTATTCAAAATTAAGTATTTTTTCAAATTTGCAACTCACTGTTTCAGGCAGAGTTGTATCAGTTAGGCTGCTAGAAGTACTGCTTTTTGTGTGGATTGGTTCCCTGGCCACAATCAGTTGCAAAGATCCAGTGGTTTGTTGTAACAATGCAATTGCTTGATGATGGGAAATGTTCTGATCCAATGGTGTGTGATTAACGGCCAATATTTGATCATTTTCCTTTAATCTTTGATCCCTTAATCATGTAAGAAAAGAAATTTTTGTTTTAAGTGACCTAATAAACTGATTTTTAAAAATCTATTATTGAAGTTAAGCAGTCTGTTGCCTATGGTACTACTTCACTTAGTACATTTATCAAATAATTATTTAATTATATAATAGAGCTCTTCAGAGTGTTTTTCACAGAAGTTATTAACTAATTACCTAATTTGGTAGTGCATCCTTAAACACATGGACACATTTTAAAAGCCATCTGCCTAGAAAAATAAACAAAAACAATCTATAGGACCCCATCGCCAAAGTTGTGCAAGTATGGACACTGTCTCCATTACTGCATAAAACCAAACCTCCTGAACCCCTTCCAATCTGATCTCTACCCATACCACACTGGGGTAACGATATTTTCAACTACACCAATAACCTCCTCTCACCCCATCTTCACTGTCTACTTGTCCAACATTTATCAACAGAGGCCAAACCCTCCTTGAAAATTCATAGAGATTACTTCCAAATTTATATCAGAGCATGGTCTCACTCTTATTTGCCCAGGCTGGAGTGCAATGGCACAATCGCAGCTTACTGCAGCCTCAGCCTCCCAGGCTCGGGTGATTCTCCCACCTCAGTCTCATGAACAGCTGAGACTACAGGTGTATACCACCACGCCCAGCTAATTTTTGTATTTTTTGTAGAGATGGCGTTTTGCCATGTTGCCCAGGCTTCTCTTGAACTCCCAAAGTGCTGGGATTACAGCCATGAGCCACTGAGCTCGGCCAATCTGAGCCCTTGTAATCTCTCCCAAGCACCAATCTCCCAACTGCTAACCAGGGTAAGAAGATTCTTTTTAAAAGAAATTAGCAAAATCTCTAAAAAAAAAAATAGTATTTACTGAGCACTTATCATGAGTCAGGTACCATGTTGAGTGCTTTACATGCATTATCTCACATAATCCTCACAATTTCCTTTTAAAGTACTTAGTAAATTTTACATATTAAGGAATTGAAGTCTAGACAAGCCTAGCATCCTATCAAGAGTCAGATTCTGAAGCACAGTCTTTAACTTCTTATGCTAAAGTGCATCCTAAAGATAGCCTAGGACTTACTCTGTCCTGGTTTACTGTATTTGATTTTATTATCTCCCAAATACCACTGATACTCTTCCTCTTTCTGTTTACCCATTCTCACCACAATTCTTGAAGAAACGCTGCATTAGATGTCAGAATAAAGATGCAAAGTCATGGAAACTTATTAAGTTTGAAATCTGAGTTGGGGAGACTAGAATTAATCCCCCATGAATGGAGAATGTGAATTCAAAAGTGTATTATCGACTAAGAATTTTGTAATAATATACTGCCATTGTTGCTATTATTCTAACACATGCATCGGAATAGCATACTTATTAAATGAATAATAAACCAAACACTGGAATCAAACAGAGACAAAATAAAAGGCTTGCAAATACCCCTTAAAACATAAAAGCAAATACGACATGGAAGATAACATAGACTTGAGAGGCCTCTTAATTGACAATAAGCATAATAAATCAGGTAGAGTGACATGACCACCAAAATGTTGTTATAATCTTAAGAATAATAAACAATATAATATGCAGAATGAGAACTTCAATATTCCTATCCTACTGATCAGTCCGTAGCTAAAACATCATATTCAACGGTAAGAGAGGGAAATAGTATACTAGCTTTGCAGTCAGACAGTCTTGGAATCACAACATGGCTTCAGCATTAACAGCTCTGTGCCTGTAGGTTGACCACTGAATCTCTGAATCTCAGCTTTCTCATCAATAGAACGGAATGATGATACCTATATAATGGCACTGCTGCCATGGGGTACAGGAGGATATTCACAAAAGGCTTGACAAATGCACAGCAAAAACTAAAGCAAGTGTTAGCTGCTATTGTTACTGTTTTTATGACTAGTTTTTCACTCTCTTTATAACAGTCGTCAGAATTATCAGGAAACAATTAGCAAAGTGAAAATAAACAGCTTCCCCACCTGTCTGCTACACTCCCTGGCTGGACATCCTTCACGTAGATATCAACTTTCCCCATATTTTGACTTCTGAGGGCCACCACACTGAATCCAAGGCCTCCAGTTGAAGGCCGTTCTATATCTATATATTCAATTTGCCGGCCCTAATGAAGGAGCATTAAAAAAAAAAAAAAAGTCAATGGTGTACATTTAACCAACATACTCTGTCTGCAGAACTGAAATTGCTTAGCATAAAAGTAGCTTCCCCTAAGAACCACATAAACTCAGCATTTCAGTAATAAATTATTTCTGGAAATCCTCTCACTTGATTATTTCAGTAGAGCATAAGAGAGAGCGTATGCAGTGTTCTGCAACCTCAGGGAATCAGAGGTATTTTCACACTTCATTCACATTATGAGATGAATCCCAAGCTGGATGGAAACTCTTGAGAAAAATGCCTTTTCCCATAGTAAATTCTGAATTACTTTTTTTACATTGAACTTCTCTCAATTCTCTTGACGCAAAGTACATTTTTATTTTATTTTTTTCTTTGAGACAGGGTCTCACTCTGTCGCCTAGGCTGGGGTGCACTGGCATGATCTCAGCTCACTTCAACCTCTGTCTTCTGGGCTCAAGCGATCCTCCTGCCTCAGCCTCCTGGGTAGCTGGGACTATAGGCATGCACCACCATGCCTGGCAAGTTTTTGTATTTTTTGTAGAGACGGGGTTTCGCCATGTTGCCCAGTCTGGTCTCAAACTCCTGAGCTCAAGCAATCCACCCGCCTCAGCCTCCCAAATTGCTGGGATTACAGATGTGAGCCACAGTGCCCAGTCGCAAAATATATTTTTAAATGAGGAAAATAAATTAGATATATCAAAAATGCCAGTATTTAGCCTAAGTCAGAACCAGCTGCATTTTACAGGGCTCTGTTTTTAATTCTATTGTTGATTAACTGATATTCTATTTATTAGGTAAATTCAAAAGACTCTGAAAAGGCCACTATTTACATGGGTTCTACCTGTAAGAACAGATAGAACTGTTCTTGTGACAGCCAGGTATTTTATTGCTTTAGTTAATAACTGCACTTATAACGTGAGAACTTCATAAATGTAATCAACTAAAAACAGCACCACATAAAAATAATTGTTAGTCAGATGAAAGGGATAGAAGTGGCCAGGCATGATGGCTCATGCCTGTAATCCCAGCACTGCGGGAGGCCGAGGCGGGAGGATCACGAGGTCAGGAGATTGAGACTATGCTGGCCAACGTGGTGAAACCCTGTCTCTACTAAAAATACAAAAATTAGCCAGGCGTGGTGACATGCGCCTGTAGTCCCAGCTACTCGGGAGGCTGAGGCAGGAGAACAGCTTGAACCTGGGAGGCAGAGGTTGCAATGAGCCAAGATTGCGCCACTGCACTCCAGCCTGGGTGACAGCGCAAGACTCCACCTCAAAAAAAAAAAAAAGGAAAGGAAAAAAAGAAAGGGATAGAACTATAAAGTCAAAAACTAGGCCCAGAATATTATTTAATTATCACACCTTAAACACATTCTATTTAACACTGAAACTCAAGTTTATTTATTTATTTATTTTTTAAGAGATAGGTCTTGGCTCTGTCGCCCAGGCTGGAGTACAGTCGTGCGATCATAGCTCACTATAGCTTTGAATTTCTGGGCTCAAGTGATCCGCCCACATGAGCCTTCCAGGTACCTGGAGCTACAGGTGAGTGCCACTATGTCTGACTATATTCTTATTTTTATTTTTGTAGAGATGGGGGTCTGTCTATGTTACCCAGCCTGGTCTTGAACTCCTGGCTTCAAGCAATCCTCCTGCCTCTGACTCCCAAAGATTACAGAAAAAAGTCACCACGCTCAAACCTCGTTTCATTTTTAATGGCACTTGAAGGTCAAGGTGAACATACATAAAACTAACATGTCCAAAATTTTAATTGTTTATTTAATTTTTAATAGGTATCAGGGGCTACAACTGGATTATCCTGCCAAATGTTTTCTAGATTTTCCAAATTATATTAGTTCTAATTTTCATTAATCATGGGTTTTTCTTTTCTTTTTTTTTTTTTTTGAGACAGAGTCTTGCTCTGTCACCCAGGCTGGAGTACGGTGGCGCAATCTCGGCTCACTGCAATCTCCGTCTCCCAGGTTCAAGCAATTCTCCTGCCTCAGCCTCCTGAGTATCTGGGTTACAGTTGCCCACCACCACGCCCAGCTAATTTTTCTATTTTTAGTAGAGACAGCGTTTTGCCATGTTGACCAGGCTGGTCTCAAAACTCCTGACCTCCAGTGATCCACCCACCTCGGCCTCCCAAAGTGATGCGATTACAGGCGGGAGCCAGTGCGCCTGGCCAAAAATCTTATTTTAACAAGAATAGAGATGCATTCAATTAGTCATTGTCAAAAAACTCTCCTTAGCAAGACCTTATCTCAAAAAGTAAATGTTAAATTTTTTTTTTAAAACTCTCCTTACCACACACATGGATACCTTCCTTATGTAATTTTAAGCCAATAAATTTTCAACACACAGGATAGAAAATGGTGTCAGTTCCTCCTAACAATATAAAAATACAAGCCAGCAAAATACATACTAACACATCTTACAGCAAAAAGAATGAGTATAAGTTCCTTTGTAAAACTAAAACAGGAGAAATGAAGCTAAATATTTCCATGAGAAGATACAACTTTACCTGAGCCATCTGTTGAATGACTGAGTTAAAGTCTTCATTTCCCAACTTCGGGGTCCAAGGAAATAACCCAGATACAGTGGAGTTATTAGAGGGCCTGTGGACATTTCCATTAGTAATGGAACCATCTGTGAACACTAACAAACCTTTCCTAGAAAAATCAAAGTGGGCTGAACAATCTGAGGGTATATGGTTGAGCTGTTGGAGAGAAAAAAGAATCATCAACAGAAATCTATAGAAAAACTGTTTCTAATTATTAAATATATTTTAACCATTACATGGATAATTTGTACATTAAATATATACATGGGAAAGAAATAAGGTAAAGGCAGATCAATCTGTGTATTCATAAGTCTAGAAATTTTTTTAATTTAGTATTACACAAAATGTTTAATAGTTTAAAATGTGTTCTTATTTCCTGCCTTCTACCACTACTTTGTACACTGACATCTCATTACACTTCACATATACAGATGCATCCAGTCGTATAACAGTGTAAGGTACTAAACCTTTTTCCATTTATCTATACATTTCCATGTGGGGAGCCACAAAAGATCCACAGGTAGCACATAACGATAATAATAACTGTACTTATTGAGTGCTTGCTATGAGTAAGTACTGTACCAGGATGATTACAGGTATTATCACTTAATTCTTACAACAGTCTGATGAGATATCATTATCCCATTTTGTGAGCATAAAAACTAAGGCACACAAGGGCTAAGTAACTTACTCAAGATTAGCAGTTAAGTGAGTCGTGGAGTCACTTAAACTTTGGTAGAAAGAGGAGAATCATGTAATTATGGTGGACATAATTTAAAATATCATTGGTTGATACAACTGCCAAAACAGTAGAATAAAGGTAACATTAAGAATAAATGTCAGTGGTGAAACCCCATCTCTATCAAAAATTTAAAAATTAAATGGGCATGGTGGTGCACACTTGTAATTCCAAGTTACTTGGAAGGCTGAGGCAGGAGAATTGCTTGAACCCCACGGGTGGGGGCTACTGTGAGCCGAGATTGCACCACTGCACTCAGCCTGGATAGAGCGAGATAGAGCGAGACCCTGTCTCCAAAAAAAAAAAGAATAAATGTTAGGCCAGGTGTGATGGCTCACACCTGTAATTCCAGCACTTGGGGAGATCAAGGTGGGAGGACCACTTCAGGCCAGGAGTTCAAGACCTGGGCAATATAGTGAGACAAAAAATACAAAAATTAGCTGGGCATGGTGTCACATGCCTGTCTCAACAAAAAATACAAAAATTAGCTGGGCATGGTGTCACATGCCTGTAGTCCCAGCTACTTGGGAGGATGAAGTGGGAGGATTGCCTGAGCCCAGGAGGTCGAGGGCTACAATGATCCATGATCACACCACTGCACTCTAGCCCAGGCAAAGACTCTGTCTCAAAAAAAAAAAAAAAAAAAAAAGAATGTTAATAAAACCTCGGAGAAAAAATTTTAAAAAACCCTAGCTACAGGGATTACACAGTCCAATGCATAAAATATGATTGTGCATATAACAACTGCAAACTATACAAATATAAAGAATTGCTATTAGGATAGGGTAGTTAGTTATATCCACTCTTAGTCCAACAAGTGTGATAGATTTCTGCTGATCTTTGCCAATTTCAGTTGCTACCAACAGCATTCACTATTGTGATATTCTATGACCAAAAGAAACACAGAAAGCTAAACATCAATATAGGCAGTGCTAAAATTAGGATATAAATTCTGGTCTAAAGAAAGCAATACACAGAAAGACACACGTGTAGAGTTTAATCCTTAATTGGCTATAAACAAATCACTCACAAAAGACTTAATGGGCAAGCATTTTAGTTTATCAGCAAAAACCATTTTTTCCCAAATTTTGTAAATTTTCACTTAACTGTGATAAATTAGATCCAATTACGTTTTAAATTCTGCCCCAATTTCATCTATAGTATAGCTACTATTCAAGTTCAGCTTCCAGAATAGGTGATTTAAAAGTAATTTGCCAACCCTGACCCCAAAACAAAGAATCCAAGAAGAGAGTTAAAACAATTTCTGGTTCGATCTCAGCACCAAACAAACAAACAAACAAAAATATCCCACAACTACTAATTTGCACCCCTCTAAGAAGAGGTGATATGTGTCCCTTACTCAATAATGATATATTAGAGCCTGCAGAGTCCAGATAGTGTGGTAAATGAGTAGAGGAAACACAATTATATATTTAAATACCAGGTATCCTGCTTCCAAGGAACTTTTAATCAGAATATGCATGAAAGACAATAAATATTTGATAATTAAGAGAAGCGTGACTATTGTGCTATAAGAGCATGATCACTTCTTGTTAGATAAAAGACTTCGGCCAGGCGAGTTGGCTCAGGCCAGGCCAGGCGAGGTGGCTCACGCCGGTAATCCCAGCACTTTGGGAGGCTGAGGTGGGCGGATCACGAGGTCAGGAGATAGAGACTATCCTGGCTAACACGGTGAAATCCTGTCTCTACTTAAAAAAAAAAGACTTCACAAAGAAAATACGCCTGGGCGAGGTGGCTCATGCCTATATTCCCAGCACTTTGGAAGGCTGAGGTAGGAGGACTGCTTGAGACCAATAGTATGAGACCAGCCTGGGCAACATAGGGAGACCTTGTCTCTACAAAAATTTTTAAAAATTAGCCCAACTGTGGTGGCACACACCTATCCCAGCTACTCTGGAAGCTGAGGTGGGAACATTGCTTGAGCGTGGGAGGTTAAGGCTGCAATGAGCTAGGATCACAGCACTGCATTCCAGCCTCAGTGACAGAGAGAAACCTTGTCTCAAAATAAAAAGAAAATATATTTAAGTTAACCACTATTTTATAATTTTGAAGATGCTGAGAATTCTCAAAGCATCTGACCTTTACATATTTAAATAAGTACAAAAACCATATTCTAAAACCAAACACAATTTTTTTTTTTTTTTGAGAGACAGGGTCTCACCTCTGTCATCCAGGCTGGAGTGAAGTGGCATGACCATGGCTCACTGCAACCTGGAACCCCTGGGCTCACACAATCCTCCCACCTCAGACTCCTGAGTTGCTGGGACTACTGGTACACAACACCACGCCCAGCTACGAAAGAAAAAATTGATTATCGACATTTCTAAATTGTCTATGCCAGTGCTACCCACAGGTTATAGGTTACAGGTCCAAACACAGCCTCTTTGCTGAACTGAGTCCTTCAAGATAATTTGTCTTTGTCTATCTCCTCTATCTTTCTTTGATGGTTTGAATATATTAATATAATATATTAACGTAAAACTGATGGGTAACTTACTTGTCCTTTCAGTTGCTTGATGGACTGCTGAAGTGTGAGTATCTGGTTGAAGAGGGGACTCTTTAGTGTCTCATAAAACACAGATAACTTCTCATTCTGCGACGTGTCACCCTTCTCCTGCAATTTCATTTTCAGGCGATCAAGTACCTGCAGGACCTGCAGTTTATCTTGGGTTAAGATGAATAAGTAGAGTAATAGTTAAGTCCCATCTGAGATTCCATTTTAAAATCATTAATTAATTAAATTATAGAACAATATATCCAGTATACCTGTAGCAGGATTTTCAGGCATTTTGAATTATTCCCTTCAATCAGTCTTAAAGATACCTAAAGAAAAATTTAAAAATATAAAAGATGAATTTAAATTGTATATGGCTATAATCCTGCAGAAAAATTTAGGAAAACCTCAAGAACATTCTTTATCAAGACTCCACTCAGTGAAATTCAAATTATAACCACAATGAGGTGCCACTACACACCCATTAAGATAATTAAAATTTAAAAACAGACAATACTAAGCATCGAGGCTGTAAGTGCCTGGAACTATTGTACATTGCTAAGAGAAATGCAAAATATCACAACCACTTTGGAAAATTGGTAGTTTCTCATAAAACTAAAAATACACTTACTATATGACCCAGCACTTCCACTCACAAATACTTACGCAGTATTCATGAAAATATACGCTCACAAAAACGCCTGTACATGGAAGTTTATAGCATTTTTATTTATAAAAACCCCAAAACTATAAAAACCCAAGTGTCTAGAAACAGATTAATAAACAAATAATGGTATATAATATTCAGAAATAAAAAGGAAAAATTACTGATACATACAACAAGGATAAATCTCAAAAATGGTATGTTGAAAAAAGAAACCTGACCCAAAAAAGGCACAAACTGCACTGTATGATTCCATTCATATGAAGTTCAAGTACTGACAAAACTAATCTACAATTATAAATTAATTTACCTGGGGCAGGGTGATAAGGAGTTGACCATGACAGGCTTCAGAACATGCTACTCTCAAAATATGATATCTTGGCATGTTGCATATTTTAAGCTGAAGGAATCTGAGAAACAGCAGGTGCAGAAAGGACTTCCCCTGAAGCAGATCATAGGATCCTCGTGTGAGAGGTGTCCTCTCTATACCCAGAAGATAGCAGCATCTTAATCTCAGAAGACAGAGTGGCTAGGTGCAGTGACTCATGCCTATAATCCCAGCACTTTGGGAGGCCAAGGAAGGAGGATCACTTGCGCCCCAGAGTTTGAGGCCAGCTTGGGCAACACAGGAAGATCCCGTCTCTACAAAAAATTTAAAAACTCAGACACACATGGTGGCACATACCCGTAGTCCCAGCTGCTTAGGAGGCTGAAGCAGGAGGATCACTTGAGCCCAAGAGGTTGAGGCTGCAGTGAGCTATGAGCCACTGCACTCCAGCCTGGGGATAAGAGTGAGACCCTGTCTCAAAATTTAAAAACAGAAATAGAGGAACACCCAGAGGAATCTGAACAAACAGGCCTTTTTAAGTTTTTTCCAGTTTACTCCTCTTAGCTCATATCCCTTTCTGTCCTATCACATTCCACAACTCTTCCCTTCTTCATCAAACCTAACTTAAAAACACTCAGGTTTTAATGTTTCTTTGGGTCTTCACTTCCTTATGAAGGCTCCCATGTCACGTAAAACTTATATTAAACAAGTTTATATGTTTTTCTCTTGTTAATCTACCTTTTATTACAGGGGCCCCAACCGAAAACTTGGAAGGGTAGAAGCTAAAGACATTTTCCCTCCCCTACACTGGGAAGGGGTTCAAGGAAGCTTTTTGGCGTGATGGAAACATTCTGTGTCTTGAAGGGGGTACTGTTTACCCCCTTCATAGTAACAGATGTATATATTTATCAAAATTTACTGAACCAGGCCAGGCACAGTGGCTCACTGTGATCCCAGCACTTTAGGAGGCCAAGGTGGAAGGATCACTTGAAGCCAGGAGTTTGAGATCAGCCTGGGCAACAAAGTGAAACCTCATCTCTACAAAAACAAAAACAATTAGCTGGTGTGGTGGCTTGTACCTATAATTCCAGCTACACTGGATATTGAGGTGAGAGGATCACTTGAGCCCAGGAGGTCAAGGTTACAATGAGCCATGTCACTGCACTCTGGCCTGGGTGACAAAGGGAGACCCCATCTCAACAAAAAATAGAAGAAAAATTCCAGAGCTGTACAAATGATCTCAGACTCTTACTAGTCATCTATCGCTCAAAAGAAATAACAGGTATGCTGCGGCTCACACCTGTAATCCCACACTTGGAGAGATCCAGGTGGGTGTATCACCTGAGGTCAGGAATTCAAGACCAGCCTGGCCAGCACAGAGAAACCCTGTCTCTACTAAAAATACAAAAATTAGGCGTGGTGGCGCTCACCTGTAATTCCAGCTACTCGGGAGGCTGAGGCAGGGGAACTGCTTGAACCTGGGCAGTGGAGGTTGCGGTGAGCCGAGATCATGCCACTACACTCCAGCCTAGGAAATAGATCCAGACTCTGTTTCAAAAAAAGAAAAAAGAAACCACTCAAAGTGGCATTCTCTATGGATAATGTTTCCTTAATTCCAGTGATTTGATGAAATTAACCTAAAATGTAACATAATTAAAAACTCAAGGCCGGGCGCGGTGTCTCAAGCCTGTAATCCCAGCACTTTGGGAGGCCGAGACGGGCGAATCACGAGGTCAGGAGATCGAGACCATCCTGGCTAACACGGTGAAACCCCGTCTCTACTAAAAAATACAAAAAACTAGCCGGGCGAGGTGGCGGGCGCCTGCAGTCCCAGCTACTCGGGAGGCTGAGGCAGGAGAATGGCGTAAACCCGGGAGGCGGAGCTTGCAGTGAGCTGAGATCCGGCCACTGCACTCCAGCCTGGGCGACAGAGCGAGACTCCGTCTCAAAAAAAAAAAAAAAAAAAAAAAAAAGAAACTCAAAAGGCTAGCAAAACCCTTTACTATGACCAAAATGAGACATTTTCAGTGATCATTTTTACTAGTGATACACACTTGTAATGAACCATCAAAGAAATATGAGTATTATACAATCAAAATTTTCTCACATCAACCTGGATATGGTGACTGAATGAGATCTTTATCTTCTAATTCAAGATCATTAAGCAAAAAAGCATATTGAAAACCAGTAAGGGATGCCATTGGCATTGATAAAAGGTCTAAGTATTCCATCCAAATGTTCACTGGATTCAATGGGAATACCAAAAGAAGTGCTGAATAGAACATCAAAGAAATACTTCTGATGCGCTCAGCATCTCAACTGTACAACTCATACAACTACCCAGTGAGAGGTAATTGTGAGTAACAAAAGAGCAGTCATGACAGCACTGTCCTCTCATATAGCAGCACACAGCCCAACAGGACTCACAGGAGAGGTCTGCTGGTCATTAACACATCAACCTCTCTAAATCAAAGAATGCAAACTAAAACAATAAGATGACATTTTATTTACTGCCAAATCTCAACTGACATTTATTGATTTATTAGAGATAATAATAGTTTATACTCCAAATGTCATGAAAAAATAGGTGGAAATAAAAATTTGCACAATGTATACTGACACTGCTAAGTTGTCCTAAAAGAGTGTGTAACTTTTACTTCTGAGTGTCACTCTGAAAGAAATACTGGCAAAGGGGCACAAAGATGTGTGTGCAAGGGTATTTACTGCATTTTTAATAGCAAAACTCCTGGAAAAAGTAAATTATCAAAAGCAATCAGCTCGGCACTGTGGCTCACGCCAGTAATCCCATCACTTTGGGAGGCCAGGGTAGGTGGATCACTTGAGGTCAGGAGCTGGAGAACAGCCTGACCAACATGGAAACCCCATCTACTAAAAACACAAAAATTTGCTGGGCGTGGTGGCAGGTACCTATAATCCCAGCTACTTAGGAGGCTGAGGCAAGAGAATCACTTGAACCCAGGAGGTGGAGGTTTCAGTGAGCTGGGATCGTGTCACTGCACTCCAGGCTGGGCGACAGAGTGAGACTTTGTCTCAAAAAAAAACAAACAAACAAACAAAAAACAGCAATTAAAATGATGAAGCAGGTCTGAATGTATTGAAAAGGGAATGAGGGGGGAAAGGGTTAACAGCAAGCCTGTGGCTCACTCCTTCAGCTGCAGGGCTGTCCAATCTTTTGGCTTCCCTGGGCCACACTGGAAGAGGAGGATTGTCTTGGGCCACACATAAAATACACTAATGATAGCTGATGAGCTTTAAAAAAAAAAATCTCATGTTTTAAGAAAGTTTATGAATTTGTGTCAGGCTGCATTCAAAGCCGTCCTGGGTTGGACAAGCTTGGGGGATTCCTTGCATGACAGCTGACTTCCTAGCAAACATGATAAAGGTTTCTAATAGATAAGAAAGGGTCTCTTATTTTAAAATATCAGGATAGATCTGGTCTCCCTTAATTGCCTTCTGTAAATAATCTAAGAACTTATGGATGTCTGGGGCATGGCTAGCTGGAAAACAGGAGATAATCACAGGCATTTTCTATTTGTGTAACTAAGAGAATAGAGAACTAGAGATTCCCCTTAGCAGGTTCAGTGGCTTTGGAGGCTGAGGCCAGAGAAGTGCTTGAACCCAGAAGTTCGAGGCTATAGTGAGCTATGATTATGCCACTGTACTCCAGCCTGGGTGACAGAGGAAGACACTGACTCTTTAAAAAACTTGACATCAGGCCGGGCGCGGTGGCTCAAGCCTGTAATCCCAGCACTTTGGGAGGCCGAGACGGGTGGATCACGAGGTCAGGAGATCAAGACCATCCTGGCTAATACGGTGAAACCCCGTCTCTACTAAAAAATACAAAAAACTAGCCGGGCGACGAGGCGGGCGCCTGTAGTCCCAGCTACTCAGGAGGCTGAGACAGGAGAATGGTGTGAACCCGGGAGGCGGAGCTTGCAGTGAGCTGAGAGCCGGCCACTGCACTCCAGCCTGGGCGGCAGAGCAAGACTCCATCTCAAAAAAATAAAAAAAATAAAAAAAATAAAAAAATAAAAAACTTGACATCATATCTAAAATGTTGAACCCTACTTTTCTAGTTAACAGGAATGTTTACCTAGGTAACAAAAAAGTGTGTATAATGTGTCTGTATTATGTGTATTATACGAATTATATAACCTGATTTACTTAACCATAAAAAAAAACAACAACAACAACAAAAACGAGAGATTCCCAAAACAGAAAAGGCTTTCTTTAGGAAAAACATTTGTTAATCCAAAGCAAAAAACTGTGTCCCGAGGTTGAATTTTACTTCTGTAAACAAATTAAGAACTACAGTAGGGCTGGGCGTGGTGGCCCTACTGTAATCCCAGCACTTTGGGAGGCCGAGGTGGACGGATCACTTGAGATTAGGAGTTTGAGACCAGTCTGGCCAACTTGGTGAAAACCTGTTTCTACTAAAAGTACAAAAATTAGCTGGGCATGGTGGTGGGTGCCTGAAATCCCAGCTATTCGGGAGGCTGAGGCAGGAGAATTGCTTGAACCCAGAAGGCGGAGGTTGCAGCAAGCCAAGATAGTGCCATTGCACTCCAGCCTGGGCGACAAGAGCAAAACTTCATCTCAAAACACAAACAAACTATAGTAACTCTATCATAAATACATGAAGAAGTGACTTCATATCAGTCATATATAACTGTTTTCAGTATGTTGATAATATGTCTGAATGTAGAAGAAAGTGAAATTCTTTGGAAGTTGTGCCTGCTGGCTGGGGGCTCCTCCAGGAAGGAATGCTCATCTGTGTCTGGCTTCTGCCTCTAACCTCTGAATCATGAGTAAGGTTTGGAGTTGGGTAAGATTTCATATTCATATGAACATGCTTTGACAATTCAGCCCTTTGCATTAACACAGAGAAGTTATCCAATATGCACAACTGAATGAGGAAAACAGTTTCAGAATGAGAGCATTATTTTCGCATGTTTGCAAGAAAAAAAAAAATGTGTGTGCGTAGGTTTCTAGAATAAGAGTTAAGCGAAGCATGCTGGCATGTGCCTATAATCCCAGCTACTCAGGAGGCTGAGGTGGGAGGATCACTTGAGCCCAGGAGTTCAACATCAGCATGGTCAACACAGCTAGACACACATATCAAAAAAAAAAAAAAGATTTAGAAAGATAGTCAATGTAGTAACAGTGATTACTTCTAGAAAGTAAATGTGAGGATGGAGAGATTTAAAAATTAAACTTTCCATTTTACAACTTTAAATGCTGCAGGTATTAATTTTATAATTTAAAAACTAGGGAGCCAGGTGTGGTGGCTCATGCCTCTAAACCCAGCACTTTAGGAGACGGAGGCAGGTGGATCGCTTGAGCCCAGGAGTTTGAAACTAGTCTGGATAACATGGCAAAACCTTGTATCTACACAAAATACAAAAATTAGCTGGGTGTGATGGTGCACACCTGTAGTCCCAGCCACTCAGGGGGCTGAGGTGGGAGGATTACCTGGGTTCAGGGAGGTTGAGGCTGCAGTGAGCTGAGATAGCGCCACCGCACTCCAGCCTGGGCAACAGCATGAGACTCTGTCTCAAACAACAAAACTAAAAATAATGAAAAATAGGGCCCAATGCAGTGGCTCACACTTGTAATCCCAGCACTTTAGGAAGCCAAGGTGCACGAATTGCATGAGTTCAAGCAATTCAAGACCAGCCTGGACAACATAGTGAGACCCAGTATTTACAAAAAAAATTTAAAATTAGCCAGGCCTGCTAACACATACCTGTGTCCCAGCTACTCAGGAGGCTAAGGTGGGAGAATCGCTTGAGCCCAGAAGATCGAGGTTGCAGTGAACCATGATTGCACTACTGTACTCCAGTCTGGCAACAGAGCAAAATCGGAAAAAAAAAAAAAAAAGTAAAAGTGACAAAAAAAATGATGGCTATGACAGTCTGCAAGCCACACAGTGGGATAATTGTACTATAAGGCATACACACACAATAGCAGAGCAGTGGTGTGTACCATGTGCTAAGAAAAATCATAAAGAAAGAGTGACTAACCTAAAAAGTTTAGGAATACTGGAATGAGAACACAACAGAAAACTCTCTCATTGTAAATTAAAAAAACAGTCCGGGCATGGCAGCTCATGCCTGTTCCCAGCACTTTGGGAGGCTGAGGCGGGCAGATCACGAAGTCAGGAGTTCGAGACCAGTCTGGCCAATACGATGAAACCCCATCTCTACTAAAAATATAAAAAATTAGCCAGGCATGGTGGCGTACACCTGGTGTCTCAGTTACTTGGGAGGCAGAGGCAAGAGAATCACTTGAATCCAGGAAGAAGAGGTTGCAGTGAGCTAAGATCATGCCACTGCACTCCAGCCTGGGTGACAAAGCACCACTCTGTCTCAAAAACAAACCAAAAAACAGGCCAGGAGCGGTGGCTCACACCTGTAATCTCAGCACTTTGGGAGGCCAAAGCATGGGGATCACCTGAGGTCAGGAGTTCAAGACCAGCCTGGCCAACATGGTGAAACCATCTCTACTGGCCAGGCGTGGTGGCTCACGCCTGTAATCCCAGCACTTTGGGAGGCTGAGGCGGGTGGATCATCTGAGATCAGGAGTTCGAGACCAGCCTGACCAACATGGTGAAACCTCGTCTCTGCCAAAAATACAAAATCAGCTGGGGGTAGTGGCGCATGCCTGTAATCCCAGTTACTTGGGAGCCTGAGGCAAAAGAATTGCTTGAACTTGGGAGGCGGAGGTTGTGGTGAGCCAAGATCACGCCATTGCACTCCAGCCTGGGCGACAGAGCAAAATCCTGTCTCAGGAAAAAAAAAGAAAAAAGAAACTCTGTCTCTACTAAAACTACAAACATTAGCCGAGTGTGGTGCCGGGCACCTGTAATCCCAGCTACTCAGGAGGGTGAAACAGGAGAATCGCTTGAACTCAGAAGATGGAGGTTGCAGTGAGCTGAGATCATACCACCGCACTCCAGCCTGGGTGACAGAGCAAGACTCCATCTCAAAAAAAAAAAAAAAAAAAAAAAAGATAAGGTAAAATAGCAAAAGTAGAGTGACCATCAGTCCTCGTTTGCTCTTGACAGCCTCAAGTCACACTTTACCCAGCATCATTATTAATAGTGCTGTATTTCACTCTCTTCGCTCTCCAAAGTGTCTCAGTTTAGGCCTGGCGCAGTGGCTCATGCCTGTAATCCCAACACTTTGGAAAGCCGAAGCGGGCGGATCACTTGAGGTCAGGAGTTGGAGACCAGTCTGGCCAATATGATGAAACCCTGTCTCTACTAAAAATACAAAACTCTGCCAGGCGTGGTGGCACATGCCTGCAGTCCCAGCTACTTGGGAGGCTGAGGCAGAAGAATCGCTTGAATCTGGGAGACGGAGGTTTCAGTGAACCGAAATCATGCCACCGCACTCCAGCCTGGGTGACAGAAAGAGACTCTGGCTCCAAAAAAAAAAAAAAAAAAAGTGTCCTGGTTTGAGCAATATATAAGGCTACCCTAGGTTAGTGATTCTCAAACTTTAGCATGCATCAGAATCACCTGTAGGGCTTGTTATAACAGAAATTGCAGAGTCCCACCCTCAGAGTTTCTGATTCAGTAGGTCTGAGGTAGGCCCTGAAAATCTGCATTTCTAGCAAGTTCTCTGGTGACCCTGTGATGCTCCTAGACCAGAGACCACAACTGAAGAACCACTGCATACAGGTGCAAAAGTGCGTGACTTTCTGTGAAAACAATAACTAGCTTTAAAGGACCTAATATAAGGTCTCCAGAAGTAGCAGAAAGAGGAAAAAAGACCACTATTACTCCAAGTATAAACTGCAAACTGATGCTTGGCCCATAAAGGCACAGGTATTGAAATTGGGAATGAACATTTAGAAACTTTCCTGCAATATGGCAGAGTAAAATGTCTTACATTTAGTAATAAAAGACTTGGCAGCCAGGTGCGGTGGCTCACACCTGCAATGCCAGTAGTTTGGAAGGCCGAGGCGGGTGGATCACCTGAGGTCAGGAGTTCAAGACTAACATGGAGAAACCCCGTCTCTACTAAAAATACAAAAATTAGCCGGGTGTGGTAGCGGGTGCCTGTAATCCCAGCTACTTGGGAGGCTGAGGCAGGAGAACTGCTTGAACCCGGGAGGCAGAGGTTGCGGTGGGCCTGGATCACACCATTGCACTCCAGCCTGGGCAACAGAAAGTCCGTCTCAAAGAAAAAAAAAAAAAAAAAAAAAAAAACTTGGACTTATTTTGTATGTCTTTTTAAAATTTCATTTTTTCTAATAACTTATTTTACAAAAATATCAGTTCTTGAAAGATTATAGAGTGAGGAGCCTGATCTTTCACCACTGATAGTCTGAGAAGCACTGATTTAGATACAGTAATTTGAAGGGGTCCTTGTAAATAATGCTCAGCAGACTGGTCTTTATCCTTTTAGCAACAGGAAATAACTAAAGGCTTTTAAGTAGGGAAGTACTGAGTCCAGATTTCTATTTTTAAAAGGTAATTCTGATAACAGTATAGATTAGTGGTCTTCAAACTTTTTAAAACACACCTTCCCATCAGTAAAAATGTGTTGGCCATGTATCTCAATTTATTTTAAAATAACTTTGGGAGGCCGAGGCGGGTGGATCACGAGGTCAGGAGATCGAGACCCTCCTGGCTAACACGGTGAAACCCCGTCTCTACTAAAAATACAAAAAACTAGCCGGGCGCGGTGGGGCGCGGTGGCGGGCGCCTGTAGTCCCAGCTACTCGGAGGCTGAGGCGGGAGAATGGCGGGAACCCGGGAGGCGGAGCTTGCAGTGAGCCAAGATCGCGCCACTGCACTCCAGCCTGGGCGACACAGCGAGACTCCGCTCTCAAAAAATAAAAATAAAAATAAATAAACACATACTACTATACTAACGTATGTTTTAAAACATAACATAGAAACTTGAGGGTAAGGTAAAAATGCTAAAGTTTTATTGTCATCTTCCTAAGCTCTTTTTTTTTTGAGATGGAGTCTCACTGTCGCCCAGGCTGGAGTGCAGTGGCGCGATCTCGGCTCACTGCAACCTCCACCTCCCGGGTTCAAGCAATTCTCTGCCTCAGCCTTCCAAGGAATGGGGATTACAGGTGACCACCACTATACCCAGCAAATTTTTGTATTTTTAGTAGAGACGGGGTTTCACTATCTTGGCCAGGCTGGTCTTGAACTCCTGACCTCGTGACC
The DNA here is from genome assembly GCF_009764315.1 of Trachypithecus francoisi. Classification (NCBI taxonomy): domain Eukaryota; kingdom Metazoa; phylum Chordata; class Mammalia; order Primates; family Cercopithecidae; genus Trachypithecus; species Trachypithecus francoisi. The sequence goes on along the minus strand of NW_022681457.1, from coordinate 23,272,977 downwards.
AATCCACCTCGAACTCCCAAAGTGCTGGGATTACAGGCGTGAGCCATCGTGCCCTGCCATCTTCCTAACCTCTTAATGGATCATCCTGCACATTTTGGAGACCACAGGGGAGTATCCCTTGGTAAGGATTAAGGGTAGAAATTGGTTGGCCATCTACCTCTCTTATTTTATTCTATTTTCTTAGAAACAGAGTCTCATTATGTTGCCAGGCTGCATTTGAACTCCTGGGCTAAAGAGATCCTTCCGCCTCAGCCTCTTGAGTTGGTGGGACTACAGGTGCACACCATGAAACCCAAGTATGTGACTCATAATTAGTAAGCTTAAACTATGCCCACAAAGCAGGCCTGGAAAATTACAATTCCATGGTGTAAAGAAATGTCTAGGGAAGAAAATTAAAGCTCTACAAGTATATAAGGCCAGGCATGGTGGCTCATGCCTGTAATCCCAGGACTTTGAAAGGCCTAAGTGGGTGGATTGCTTGAGCCCAGGAGTTTGAGACCAGCCTGGGCAACATAGCAAAATTCTGTATCTACCAAAAAAAAAAAAAAAAAATTAGCCAGGCATGGTGGCAAAGCTATAGTTTCAGTTATTTAGGAGGCTGAGGTGGGAGAATCACCTGAGCCCAGGAAATTGAGGGTGCAGTTAGCTGTGATAAAAAAGAGTATATGACAAGAGAAGGAAGAAACACAAGTAACTCTGCAACTCACTATCCGTCAAACAGCACTCAGGCTAAATGGAACCTATGTCTCACTCAGGGTATGGTCACAGGAAATCTTTGGTCATTCAAACTTGACCTGTTTAGTTAAGAAACCAACAGGGCTTATGGAGGGGGATTTCAACTTTGTTGACATGGTAAAACTCAGTCTAACTTGTCATAGATAGGCTACCTACAATTGGTCACAGCTAGAAATTAAGATGCCACATTGTACTACTGTTCTCATAGTTGGACAGCCTCCAGAGAAGGAGAACTTTATTATGCTCGGGAGTTTCCACTCCATCATTGATCAAGAGAGTTTGTGCCATGAATTTTTCATATCTGGTTCACTATAGAATGTGATTGAAGGAAATTATTATAATATTGTGGCTTTTTAAAACCCAAGGCCTAGGCCAATGCCAATTAATGAAGTATTTGAAGAGAGATAGAAATTTAATTTTAAATTAAATTATATTCTCTATTTTATTATATTTATTTATTATATATATTTTATTAAACTCTTGATCTGATTAAGATAAAAAACTTAATAAATAAAATATATAGGCCAGGCATGGTGGCTCACATCTGTAATCCCAGCACTTTGGGAGGCCGAGGCAGGTGGATCACCTGAGGTCAGGAGTTCGAGACCAGCCTGGTCAACATGGTGAAACCCCAGCTCTACTAAAAATACAAAAATCAGCTGGGCGTGGTGATGCGTGCCTGTAATCCCAGCTACTTGGGAGGCTGAGGCAGGAGAATTGCTTGAACCGGGGAGGTGGAGATTGCAGTGAGCCGAGACTGCAGTGAGCCAAGATCATACCACTGCACTCCAGCCTGGTGACAGAGCAAGACTTTGTCTCAAAAAGAAAAAAAAATAAAATATATATAATAGAATCAAGAATTTAGGCAAAGTAAGGATTCTGCAAAACACGCTTTTTGAGCTCCCAGCACCTCACAAGAATGTAACTCCCCACTGATTTACTAAGATACATGATATGTCTAAGCTGAAATTTGGGGAGAAAAAGATCACTTGCAATCTCTTTGAGAAAGAACAGGTGTTCAGCCTCTAACCACACCTGTGAATTGGGCAGGTCACCATTAGACCACACATAACTCCCCAGTGGGAATTTTCCAGAGCTCATTGAACCAAGGAGTTGGAAGAATCAATGAGCAAGTGTAAATATAATCATATTTATGCTTATCAATATCAAGTGCAAATATCAATGTCAAGCGTAAATATAGTCATGATTTCTGAAGTTATTAAAAAATTGAAGCTTTAAGTTTCTATTGTTTCCTTTGCAGTACAAAGCTCAGGATGTGTCTAATTATCATTCTTTTGTCCTCAAAGTTCAGCATTTAGGAAGTACTGATTAAATGATAAACAAATTTTCCTAGCCAAAGAATAATGGTTGCTCTTCACCAGTACTTCAAATAAATACATCTGCTGCTATACAAATGCAGATTCAAGTCAGGTGTCCTAGCCTTCTGTTCCTACCAAATGACAAGACCTTTTCCCAACACTTTAAATATAAAAATACTGTATTTTGGACCACTATATCCCTGGAATTTTGGAAACATATATAAATTCCAGAACAATCCTGACATTGCTTAGGCTTAAGCCTAAGCAATGTTTAAATCCTCCTGATAGTGAACATTCAGGAAATGTTGAAGTTGCAAGACACAACTTTAAATTCAGAATCTGAAATAAAAACTTGTGAATAGTGCTTCAATGAACATAAATAAATGTTTTTTAAATGAAATGAAGGCTGGGCGCCATGGCTCATGCCTGTAATCCCAACACTTTGGGAGGCCGAGGCGGGCGGATCACAAGGTCAGGAGTTTTTGACCAGCCTGGCCAACATGGTAAAACTCCGCCTCTGCTAAAAATACAAAAATTAGCTGGGCGTGGTGGCAGGTGCCTGTAATCCCAGCTACTCGGGAGGCTGAGGCAGAAGAATCACTTGAACCTGGGAGGCAAAGGATGCAGCGAGCCGAGATGGCGCCACTACACTCCAGCCTGGGTGACAGAACAAGACCCTGTCTCAAAAAAAAAAAAAAAAAAAAAGAAATGAAAACAGATTTTCAGAATAATTCAGTTAACTCATGCTAATTTTCTCATTAAACTATTCAAAGTTAACCAATGCATATCAATACTCTGCCTATAACTTGGCCACTTTTGTAGGAACAAAGTTAAACTGCTATATGGTAGCCTTCTTTTATTATTTTTAGTTTGTGAGATGGAGTTTTGCTCTTGTTGCCCAGGCTGGAGTGCAATGGCGCGATCTTGGCTCACTGCAACCTCTGCCTCCCAGATTCAGGCAATTCTCCTGCCTCAACTTCCTGAGTAGCTGGGATTACAGGTATGAGCCACCACGCCTGGCTAATTTTGTATTTTTAGTAGAGATGGGGTTTTCCCATGTTGGTCAGGCTGGTCTCAAACTCCCAACTTCAGGTGATCCACCTGCCTCGGCCTCCCAAAGTGCTGGAATTACAGGTGTGAACCACCACGCCCAGCCTTTTTTTTTTTTTTTTTTGAGATAGGGTCTCACTGTGTTGCCCAGGCTGGAGTGCAGTGGTGCGATCTTGGCTCACTGTAACCTCCACCTCCCGGGTTCAAGCAATCCTCCTGCCTCAGCCTCCCTAGTAGCTGAGACTACAGGTATGCACCACCACACCTGGCTAGTTTTTGTATTTTTAGTAAAGGCGGGCTTTCCCCATGTTGATCAGGCTGGTCTTGAACTCCTGTTCAAGAAGTTCAATGAAATGAACTTCAGATGTTCCACCTGCCTCAGCCTCCTAAAGTGCTGAAATTACAGGCTAGAGACACCACACCCTGTCTGTGGTAGGCTTCTGTATTCTGGTTGGTAGCAGCTTTCTCCAACGAGCAACAATGACAAAATCCGGGCAATTTTCACACTTAGAGGTCTCTGATCATGTAGCCAGTCCCCATTAACAAGACCTGGGCATTCATACTATTCACTAATGATTCGTTTCCACCTCAAAAATGCTGTTCAATTTTACCCATACTGCAGACTGTGCACTCCCAATTTCTCCCCAGAAATTATGGTCATATCAGGAGTCGGGCATGGTGGCTCACGCCTGTACTCCCAGCACTCTGGAAGGCCAAGACAGGTGGATCACTTGAGGCCAGGAGTTTGAGACCAGCCTGGCTAACATGGTGAAACCCCGTCTCCACTAAAAATACAAAAATTAGCCAGGTGTTGTGGTGCACACCTGTAATCCCAGCTATTTGGGAGGCTGAGGCAGGAGAATCACTTGAATCCATGAGACAGAGGAAGCAGTGAGTGGCGATCACACCACTGCACTCCAGCCTGGACAACAGAGTGAGCCTCCATCTCAAAAAAAAAAAAAAAGGTAAAATAAAATAAAAAAGGGAAAGGGATGCTATGAAAAAAGGTAAAAACAAAGCAAGGAAACATAGATGCCATTGGAGAGAGTTAATTTCACGGGGAAGGGGTTCCACTGTTAGTGACCGTTTAGTAGATAACTACTTTAAAAATGAGAGACGACTTCACATTTTAAATGGAGGGAACATTTACAACCTGACCTTCAACATTCACTTAACTCATCTCCCTCTTCTACCACACTATGTCCTGGAACTTCATTAGAAGCTCCAAAACACGGGCCCGGCGCTGTGGCTCATACCTGTATCCCAGCACTTTGGGAGGCCGATGAGGGCGGAACACCTGAGGTTGGGAGTTCAAGACCAGCCTGACCAACATCGACAAACCCGTCTTTACTAAAAACAAAAAAATATTTGCCAGGTGTGGTCATGGGCGCCTGTAATCCCAGCTACTCAGTAGCAGCAGTAACAGGAGAATCACCTGAACCCAGGAGGTGGAGTGGTAAGCCGAGATCATACCATTGCACTCCAGGCTGGGCAAAAGTAGTGAAACTCCATCTCAAAAAAAAAGCTCCAGAAAATAACCCTAAGGGAGACCAGGCAGAAGCCCTGCCCACCAACCCCTATTGTCAAAGCCACATTTACTAATTATTAATAATGGAAGCTAAAGTGAAATGAAACTGACCTGTCCCTGAAAGCCCACAGACCCAGGCCTAAAAGCTATCCACCAAACCAAGCAAGGCGTGCAGAGGGTCAAAGCAAGGGTAGGACCTTGGTCTGCTTTGGTTCTAAGAGTGCAACCTACATTAGAGAATGTTAATCTCACAGTGGTTCCATTAACTTCTTTGAACTATGAGGCAGCTTCCCAAATGCAAGCAATCAATATAGACAAAATTCAACTGTGAAATTCTTAAAACACACATTGTCCTGGTTTACAAAATTGTTGTTCAGCAGATTTTTAAACTTTATATAACTTACATCATACTGTATACTTATTCTTCAGCAACTTGCTGTTTTAAGGTCAACTTTACATTTTTAAGATTTATTCATCTGTTATCCCAGCACTTTGGGAGGCCAAGGCAAGCAGATCACTTGAGCCACAGTTTGAGACCAGCCTGGGCAACATGGCAAGACCCCATCTTGACAAAAAATTTAAAAATTAGCCAGATGTGGTGGCACACACCTGTACTCCCAGCTACTCGGGAGGCTGCGGTAGGAGGATCAATTGAGCCCAGGATGTCTAGGCTGCAGTGAGGCATGATCACGCCACTACACTCCACAGCCTGGGCGACAGAGTGAGACCCTGTCTCCAAAAAAAAAAAAAACCAGGCTGGGGTTGGGGGTGTTACTCATGATGATATAAGCAGTTCCTCCTCAGCCACTGTAACAACTAAGTAACATTTCGACAGTAGGAATACATACTTTCTTCACCCAATCTCCTGTTGGTGAGAATTTAGATCATTTCTATTGGTTACTAACACAGAAATAGGATTAGAACTAAATGTCTACTTCAATAATCAACTTTTTGCCAGCCGATTCAATAGCCAATTATCGAAATACGGGAAATTCTATAGCCTATGAGCTTTGAAATCTCTGTGGGCCAATTGTTTAAATCTCCCTACACCTCAGTCCCCTTGTTTGTAAAAGCGAGTTAATAAAAATTACTTCATGCCTGGGCACGGTGGCTCACACCTGTAATCCCAGCACTTTTGGAGGCTGAGGTGGGGGAATCACGAGGTCAGGAGTTCGAGACCAGCCTGGCCAACATGGCAAAACCCATCTCTACTAAAAATGCAACAAGAGCGAAATTCTGTTTAAATTAAAAAGAAAGAAAGAAAGAAAGAAAGAAAGAAAGAAAGAAAGCAAGAAAGAAAGCAAGCAAGCAAGCAAGCAAGCAAGCTGGGCATGGTGTTAGGCACCTGAATCCCAGCTACTTGGGAGGCTGAGGCAGGAGAATTGCTTGAACCCAGGAGATGCAGGTTGCAGTGAGCCAAGATGGCGCCACAGCATTCCAGCCTGGGTGACAGGGCGAGACTCCATCTCAGGGGAAAAAAAGAAAAAAAATTACTTCATATGTATGTTGAAAAGACTAAAGAGCGTAATTTAGAGCATTTGGCCTAGCACACGGTACACATGCAACAAATGATAGCTACTATTAGCATCTCTTTTCAATCAAAATGATTTAAAACATGGCAAAACTCCCTCTACAAAAACTAAAACTAGCTGAGCATGGTAGTGCATGCCTGTAGTCCAGGCTGAGGTGGGAGGAACCCTCGCGACCAGGAGGTCAGGGCTAGTGAACCATGATCACGGCACTGCAAAAGCTAGTAATTAAATTATTGTAGCAGAGATTTTAGTGTGTAATCAGTAAGTTAGTTTTGAGAAGACTAAAAAATAAAATGTTTCACCATTGTAGTGAGTACAAGGGAGGAGGTTATAGAGAGGACCTATAATTTGGAGTATTAATCCATTTACATGGCCAGGTGCGGTGGCTCACGCCTGTAATCATAGCACTTTGCGGGGCTGAGGTAGGTGGATCGCTTGAGGTCAGAAGTTCAAGACCAGCCTGGCCAACATGGTGAAACCCCATCTGTACTAAAAATACAAAAAATTAGCCAGACATGGTGGTGCATGCCTGTAGTTCCAGCTACTTAGGAGGCTGAGGCAGGAGAATGGCTTAAACCTGGGAGGCAGAGGTTGGAGTGAGCAGAGATCAAGCCACTGCACTCCAGCATGGGCAACAGAGCAAGACTCATCTCAAAAATAATAATAATAATAATAATAAAAGGCATTATACACATAAGAGTGTAACTGCTTTGGTAAACTAAACCCTCTTAAGAATAAACATATTCAGATCAGTGGCTCATGCTTGTAATTCCAGCACTTTGGGAGGCTGAGGTGGGTGTATCACGAGGTCAGAAGTTTGAGACCAGCCTGAGCAACATGGTGAAACCCCGTTTCTACTAAAAATGCAAAAATTAGCAGGGCATGGTGGCACACGCCTATAATCCCAGCTACTTGGGAGACTGAGGCACGAGAATCACTTGAACCCAGGAGGCGGCTCCAGCCTTTGCAACAGAGTGAAACTGTCTCAAATAATAAAAATAAGATATTTTCGTTTCCTTTACAAGACATCTGTTCATACTATGCAGCCATAAAAAAGAATGAGTTTGCGTCCTTTGGAGGGACATGGATGAAGCTGGAAACCATCATTCTTAGCAAACTATCACAAGAAGAGAAAACCAAACACCGCATGTTCTCACTCATAGGTGGGAACTGAACAATGAGATCACTTGGACTCGGGAAGGGGAACATCACACACTGGGGCCTATCATGGGGAGGGGGGAGGAGGGAGGGATTGCATTGGGGAGTTATACATGATATAAACGTCATGCACATGTACCCTAGAACTTAAAGTATAATTAAAAAAGAAAAAGAAAAAAAAAAAGAAATTGGGGGAAAAAAATCAAAAAAAAAAAAGACATCTGTTCAAAATATTGTGTGTATTGTGCATTTACAGCACATTTCAATCCTAAGTAACCCAATATAAAGTGGCCCATGCCCATATGTGAGAGTGGCTTACTGTAGTAAAGTTTTAATCTATACCTTTTCAGATTCTTGTTTTGTTTTTGTTTTTTCTTCCTCCACCGTGTTTTTAGAAAAGAATTCTTTATCAATTCAGCTCATATGGTCTCTATGCCTTTTCTTAAAGTAACTATCTGAGTAAGAGCACTCACAAACTTGAGTTCTTCCCAATAAAAAGATCACAACTCCATAATTTTACTGGAATTAAACATAAGGGAGGAACGAAAAGCAGGAGAATAATAGCTTACAGATTACGAGACACATTCTTGAACATTATTTTCTTTCAACCTCGCCAAATCTCTATAAGGCAGACCATTTGCAAATGGGACCAGATTCTGGAGGACCAGAATTAAATGACTAGTCAAGCATTACATGGTAAGTGGACCCAATTCCCTGTCTCCAAACTTTACTGGCTGGACAGCTGTACAAACACAAAAAATAAGTGAGCTCCACATCTTCAGCATCGATCTATCCCACTGACTTAAAAGGAAGGGTATTGACAGGCACTAAACTTCTCCCCATTTGCACCAGAACCTAAAATAAGGGCTTTAAAAAAGGCATCCAAATCTACACAAAACCCTAAGGAAAAAAACATAGCGATGGTCATGGAAATACCAAGGCAGATCGGTCCCATTTCTCAAAAAACTTACCAAGTTGGCTCACCAAGGGGAGCAAAGTCTTAAGTGAACAAATTAAATCCCACTTTGGCTTCCCCAACCTAATGTATTCTTGTTAAACTTTAACAAAGCAAGTAAATTCAGACTGCTGGCGGTTCAGTGTAAGGATAATGATTAAATGCTGTTAAGTAAAAATGCAATTGTTTTTTTTTTTTTTTTGAGGCGGAGTCTCGCTCTGTCGCCCAGGCTGGAGTGCAGTGGCCGGATCTCAGCTCACTGCAAGCTCCGCCTCCCGGGTTCACGCCATTCTCCTGCCTCAGCCTCCCGAGCAGCTGGGACTACAGGCGCCGCCACGTCGCCCGGCTAGTTTTTTGTATTTTTTAGTAGAGACGGGGTTTCACCGTGTTAGCCAGGATGGTCTCGATCTCCTGACCTCGTGATCCACCCGTCTCGGCCTCCCAAAGTGCTGGGATTACAGGCTTGAGCCACCGCGCCCGGCCGTAAAAATGCAATTGTAAGAACTAGAAAATGCTGAGCCACTGTCTCAGAATCACAAGGTTCTAAATGCGAATTCACTATGAGAACATATATACAGATTTTTCTCTTTAACTTTAAAAATGCAATCCGAAAGAAAATACATCCTAATGTTATTAGTGGTTACCTCTCAATAGTAGATAGTTTGTGTACTTTTAGTTTCTTTTTTGAAAATTTTCTCCAATTTTTCTACAATGAATATGTTAGCTTTATAGTTACAGAAATATTAATGCATGGCTTAAACTTATTACGGTTTCATTAAATGCAGAAGAGAGCTTAATACAATTTCTATTCAGCTTTAAACACAACTATTTTTCTGATGGGAAACCCATTTTATGTGACCTCCTTGTGATACTGTATATTGGTTTTCATCTGTGGTTCCTGGCTCATAACTCCCATGACTCTTGTTACAGTCTTTTGTTACACTGGTGGGGCGCTTTAGGTCTCAGAAGCAGTCCTCAGAAAACAGAAATCTCTCTGACACTCTCCTGCCCCTCCTTTCATCTGCTCCTTTTTCTCCCCAAGGCAGGACTCTAATCTTCCCCTGCTTTTCCATCTTGAAGCTGGCTGTAAAGAAATTCTCTGGGCTGGAAGGGTGGTTCACGCCTGTAAGTCTAACACTTTCACAGGCCAAGTCGGGAGGACAGCTTGGGACCAGGAGCTCGAGACCAGCCTGAGCAATATAGCAAGACCCAGTCTCTACTAAAAATTTTTTAAAAGAGGCCAGGCGTGATGGCTCACATCTGTAATCCCGGCACTTTGGGAGGCCTAGTCGGGCAGATCTCCTGAAGTCAGGAGTCTGAGACCAGCCTGGCCAACATGGCAAAACCCTGTCTCTACTAAAAACACACACACACACACAAAAATTATCTGGTCATGGGGGCGCACGCCCCCACATAGTTGTGAGGCTGAGCCAGGAGAATCGCTTGAACCAAAGGAGGTGGAGGTTGCAGTGAGCGGAGATGGCAGTACTGCACTTCAGCCTGAGCAACAGAGTAAGGCTCTGTCTCAAAAATAAGTAAATAAAATGAATAAAAATTTTTAAAAATAAAAATAATTGCCAGGTCTGGTGGCTCACGCCTGTAATCCCAGCACTTTGGGGGTCCAAGGCAGGTGGATCGCCTGAGGTCAGGAGTTCAAGACCAGCCTGGCCAGCATGGTGAAACCCCATCTCTACTAAAAATACAAAAATTAGCCAGGCGTGGTGGCAGGCACCTGTAATCCAAGCTACTCGGGAAGCTGAGGTAGGAGAAGCACTTGATCCTGGGAGGTGGAAGTTGCAGTGAACCAAGATAGCACCATTGCACTCCAGCCTGGGCAACAGAGCAAGACTCTGTCTCTAAATTAATTAATTTAAATAAAAATAATTTTGGCTAGGTGCAGTGACTGACGCCTGTAATCCCAGCACTTTGGGAGGCCAAGACAGGTGGATCACTTGAGGTCAGGAGTTCGAGACCAGCCTGGCCAATATGGTAAAACCCTGTCTCTACTAAAAATACAAAAATTAGCCAGGCATGGTGGCACAGGCCTGTAATCCCAGCTATCCAGGAGTCTGAGGCAGAAGAATCACTTGAACCCGGCAGGCGGAGGTTGCAGTGAGCTGAGATCACGACACTGCACTCCAGCCTGGGCAGCAGAGCAAGACTCTGTCTCTAAATAAATAAATATTTTTAAAAATTATCTGACCTGCCTTGTCTGACTGTAGGTCGTAAGACCCCCATAAGAAAGGGTGCTGCCCATATCCTGGAGGAAGGAATGCTACAGAGAGAGGCCAAGAAAAATCTGAACAGATAGGCATTGCTGGGTTTCCCCTACTCCACGTTTCAATTATGTCTACCCAGTGAAGTCTCCATAAAAAGCCCAGGAAAATGGGGTAGGGAGAGCTTCTCACTATCTGAATACATGGAGGTTCCTGGAGTGTGGTATGCCCCTTCTCATACCTCACGCTATGCATCTCTTCCTCTTGTATCCTCTGTAATATTCTTAATAATAAACTAGTAATAAACCTAAATAAGTGTTTTCTTGAGTTCCGTGAGCTGCTCTAGCAAATTAACCAAACCAGAGGAGGGGGTTATGGGATTCCCAATTTACAGGTGGTTAGTCAGAAGCCAGGGTAAAACAATCTAGGACTTGTGATTGGCATCAGAAGTGGGGGCAGTCCTATGGGATCTGACACTATCCCCAGGTAGACAGTATCAGAATGGAACTGGAAGATGCTCAGCTATTGTTTGATGCAGAACTGATTGCCCCACACATTTATTTGGCCACAGAAATCTTCAGTGTTGATTGTAGTGGTGTGAGAGCAGAGGAAAAAGTTTGTTTTTCCTCTTACCCCTAATAGGATCTGGACTAGTAAGGGCAAATCTCTTCAGAACTCATTTTATAAGTTCTAAGTTCTATCCATAAGTATTTCCATATTTATTAACTTTCTTATTATCTTTGTGAAAGTTGCAGATACCAGGTCAAAATCACTTTTTCTCAGACCCAAACAAACTAGAGATGAAGAGCATGAGAGAGAAAGCTCATGCTTGCATGTCTGAGATAAAGATCATCTCAAGAAACTAAAATAACCCCCTAAGAAATTCTTTCTTTAGGAATGCAGTAATTCAGATAAGATAAGATAAGATCATCTTTTTTCCCTTTTTTTTTTTTTTCTTTTTTGAGGCAGGGTTCTTGCTCTGTCACCCAAGCTGGAGTGTAGTGGTGCAAACGCCACTCACCGCAGCCTCCATCTCCTGGGCTCAAGCAATTCTCCTGCCTCAACCTCCTGACACACCTGACTATTTAAAAAGTTTTCTCTGTAAAGGCAGCCATGTTGCTCAGGCTGGTCTCCAACTCTTGGCCTCAAGCGATCCTCCTGCCTAAGCCTCCTAAGCAGCTGAGATAACAGGCATGAGGCAGGGTGCCAGGCCTGATAAGATGCTCTCCATAACACCTGCCCAGTAATGGCATCTTCAACAATGGCCAACTCAGACTTTGAGTATGCAAAACCAATAAACTCTGTTTTCAAGCAGCTTATCTGCACTTATTTTGCCAATAAAAGTTTCCCTTCACTCCCCCCTCTTACATGCATATATGGCTTGCCAGGGCTGTGCCCCTTGGGCTATAATCCTCATTTCTCATTCCCAAATAAATTCAACATATTTGGAGTGTTTTGTTGTTGTTGTTGTTAACAACATCTTAAAGGCCATTAGGGGCCCTAAAAACATCAAAATTCACTTTAGCTAAAAGGCTCAATCTCACCTAACATTTTCTAATGCTGCAAACAGATTTAAGTTTTTAACTGCTGCCCCTGCCTCCACTTCTTTCAAATAGATGTGTGCAAATTAATTGGCCGCCAATAGGAATTTAGCCCAGAATGTGGTAGTATCATCCTCAGTGGAATCAACATTGTCCTTCAGGGTTTCCAAAGGCTTCTTCATTCATTTAAGAAACACTTGTCGCGCACCTACCAATAGCCAGACCCTAAATGCAGTCGAGAAATAAGGCCCTGAAAGGGGCACCCTCTAAATGGCAGAGGCAAGTCAGTAAACAACAAACTCGAATCCAAAGTGCAAGAGTCACTTGGAAATATGACAAAGTGCCAGGTTAAGGGGTGTTCACTTAATTCGGCCTGCGTACGGGACGACTGGGGCGCTTTAGAGGGTGGGAGTGATCTGAAAACGCTTTTCTGAGCTTGATTTAAAAGCAGGAATCCAAGAATTTCCCCTAAGGCTGGAAGCACTTTCCGACAGAACCTCCCCATCTACGCAGCAAGGCTGGCAGAGCCCAGGGCTTGACCGCTGGTTTGGGAACCTCCGCTACGGGACGCGGCCGAGCCCAAGTCGCCCACTCAGCCCGGCTCTGAGCACCCCCTCCTCTTTGTCCCCTCACCCCGTTCCCTCCTTCCACGGCCACCGATGGAGGGAAAGACTCCGCCCACCTCTGGGAGCGAAACATGGGCACCGATCTGGGCGCAAAATCGGATCCGTGCCACCCCCGAATACCAGTGGGCCGAGATTTGAGGCCTGAAAGGCCTGGGGAGGCGGGGCGGCGCCCCTCCCTGCCCGCGGCCTCGGCGAGCCCTGCGCAGCGGGGCGGGGACCACCGTGGGGTCACCCGGGCCCGACGCAGGAGGACGGCCCCCCCCGCCCCGCCTCCCAGGCCAGCGCGGGCGCACGCAGCAGGCGCCCCATCCCAGCCGTGGCCCCTCTGAGCGTCCCGCGGCGCCCTCCTCCTCCGGCTCCCACCCACTCCAGGCGGGCGGGCGGGGAGAGCGCGGACACAGGGCAGGCAGGCCCGGGAAGCCCGCGAGGGAGCTGCGCCTGGCCGGCTTCCAGGCTCGGGGAACCCCAGGGGCAAGTGCGCACCGCACAGCCGGGACCCCACGCTTTACCTGGTGCGCTGGAGGAGCAGGTGGGAGCCAGGGTCGGGCGGGCTCGGCGTCGGCCCTGCCTCACCTGGGCGGAAGTGAGAGGCCTAGGGTGGCCGCGCCTCACCTGGCAGGCCCTCCCCTCGCCCCGACTCTCCCCGCCCGGGGCGGGGCGCCGGGGTGGCGCGGGGGCGGGGGAGGGAGCCCGGGGCTGCGGGAGGCGGGCTCCAAGGAGGGAGGACGGTTGCCCTGGCTGTTTCTGTGCAGGTGAATTCCTGCAGGGCGCGGGATGGCCAAGGGCCTGGGAAAAGTGGGCTGTGGGAGCGCGGGAGCGGATGGGACCGCGCTTGGTGGGGACAGCCGGCACTGACGGGGAGGGAGATCCGGACAGACCGGTGTGGTTGGAGGCCTGCGTGGAGAGCGAGACCCAAGATCCAGGCAATTGGGGAGGATATCAATGAAAGCGTTGGGTCAATCCGCTTAACACCTTGCCTTTTTGCTCCTTTCCTTTCTTGTTCTCTCATCCCTCGTTTTCTATATCCGCTGACGCAAAATAAAATATTCTAAAACGTGTAAATGTGGGAGTCATTATTTTCTTCTCATTTAGTGGAAGGAAGAAATCCAGCAATATTTGCCTGCCGTATGCTGGGTGCTAGCTTATGCAATATCTCAATTACTCTCTGAAGAAACTAATGAGGAAACCGTGCACCAGGTAGGTTGACTGGCCCAAAGTTTGGAACACAGGCAAGGCATTTTGACTCTAAATACGGTGATGATTTCACTATACATTAATTTTCTTTTATTTGTGTATCACACCTTCGAGAAAAATATACCCCGATGGTATTCTTCCACTGCCTTTAGTAACTTTAGACTTTTGATGATAGAGGTTTTACTTGCCTGATACAGTCCACACATTAACGATAAAGAGAATCAATCTTCAGGTATCTTATTCATAGAGTACATACAGTAATTGTTAAACACTGTGATTGACTCTGGGAAGATGTGTAAAATGGTATCCTTGTCCCCAGGAAGATGAGGAATAGATACAAAACAACTACAACATAAAGACTTTTAGACCGGGCACGGTGGCTCACGCTTGTAATTCCAGTACTTTGGAAGGCCCAGGCGGGTGGATCACCTGAGGTCAGGAGTTCGAGACCAGCCTGACTAATACGATGAAACTCCATCTCTACTAAAAATACAAAAATTAGCCAGGCGTGGTGGATGCCTGTAGTCCCTCTACACAGAAGGCTAAGGCAGGAGAATCACTTGAACCCAGGAGGCAGAGGTTGCAGTGAGCCGAGATCCTGCCACTGCACTCCAGCCTGGGTGACAGAGAGAGACTGCAATGCAAAAACAACAACAAAAAAAATGAGCCTGGAGTGGTGCTGTGAACTTGTAGTCCCAGTTACTCTGTGGGGCTGAAGTCGGAGGATCACTTGAGCCCAGGGGTTCAAGACCAGCCTGGGCAACAGAGCAAGACTCTATCTCAAATAAATAAATAAATAAAATTAAGATCATGCACTTGGTGCTTTATAGTTTGCTTCCTTGTTTTAAAAGAAATGTAACACTTGTTAGGCATGGTAAGAAGACACACAATATCAGCATGGTTCCTGTTTTTTAGGAATTAACAGACTACTGAGGGAAATAATGTTAGGCAAATTACCAAATGGAAGCCAGACCTCAGAAAATGAAGAGATCTATTATGTTTTTTGAAAGCCTGGGTTAGAACTTAAACAGATCTTAACCAGAGTCAGATTAATTTAGGTAAAATGGAAAAGGAAAGGCTTTCCAAGTCAGAGGGGCAAAATAAAGAAAGTTGGAAATCAGGTGGGAAAAGGGAGAGGATCGAAAAACTACCTGTCAGGTACTAGGCTTATTACCTGGGTAATGAAATCTGTATATCAAACCCCCATGGCGCACAACTTGCCTATGTAACAAACCTGGTTTTGTTGTTGTTGTTTTGAGACAGAGTCTCGCTCTGTTGCCCAGGCTGGAGTGCAGTGGTGCAGTCTCAGCTCACTGCAACCTCTGCCTCCCTGTTCAAGCCATTCTCCTGCCTCAGCCTCCCGAGTAGCTGAGATTACAGGTGCCAGCCACCACACCCGGCTAATTGTTTGTATTTTTAGTAGACATGGGGTTTCATCACATTGGCCAGGCTGGTCTCAAACTCCTGACCTCGTGATCCAGCCGCCTCAGCCTCCCAAAGTGCTGGAATTACAGGCGTGAGCCACCACGCCTGGCCTACAAACCTGTGCATGTAGCCCTGAACCTATAATAAAAATTAAATAGGAAAAAAAAGAAAGGTGGAGACCAATTATCTCAAAGAATCACCTTGTAAATATTGGTCTCTTCTTTTTATTTTTATTTATTTATTTATTTTTAAAATTGAAATTGAATCTCACTATGTTACCTAGGCTGGTCTCAACCTCCTGAGCTCAAGCAATCCTCCTACCTAATATCCTTCTTGAAAAGCTGAGATTACAGGCACACACCACCACATCTGGCTATTGAACCTCTTCTTTATTTATTTATTTATTTACTGTAGAGAGAGGGTCTCACTATGTTGCCCAAGCTACTCTCAAACTCCTGGCCTCAAACCATCCTCCTGCCTCAGCCTCCCAAAGTGCTGGGATTACAGGCATGAGCCACCATGCCTGGCCTCTTCTTTATTTTTTATGTATTTATGTAATTAATTAATTTTTTTTTTTTGAGACAAGGTCTCACTCTGTCACCCAGGCTGGTGCACAGTGGTGCAATCATGGCAGCCTCAAATTCCTAGGCTCAAGCAATCCTCCCACTGCAGCCTCCTGAGTTGCTGGGACTACAGGCATGCACCATCATGCCTGGCTTGCTTGCTTATTTATTTATTTATTTATGTATTTATTTATTTATTTATTTGTTGAGATGGGGTCTTGCTGTTGTCCGCTCTGGCTGGAGTGCAACTGCAACCTCCGCCTCCCAGGTTCCAGCAATTCTCCTGCCTCAGCCTCCTGAGTAGCTGACATTACAGGCACCCGCCACCACACCCAGCTAATTTTTGTATTTTTAGTAGAAATGGGTTTCACCATGTTGGCCAGGCTAGTGTCAAACTCCTGACCTCAGGTGATCCACCCATCTCGGCCACCCAAAGTGCTGGGATAACAGGCATGAGCCACCACACCCAGCCTGCCTCTTCTTACTTTAATATTAAATGATGTTGTGAACATATTCCCCTTTTTTCAAAAAGTTTTGTAATTTTAAATTGACCATGAAACCAAGTCCAAACTCCTTTTCTTGCTATTCAAGGCCCTTTAAACTCTCCCCTTCTTGCTGACTCTTTTTTTTTTTTTTTTTTGAGACGGAGTCTCGCTGTGTCACCCAGGCTGGAGTGCTGTGGCCGGATCTCAGCTCACTGCAAGCTCCGCCTCCCGGGTTCACGCCATTCTCCTGCCTCAGCCTCCCAGGTAGCTGGGACTACAGGCGCCGCCACCTCGCCCGGCTAGTTTTTCTTGTAGTTTTTACTAGAGACGGGGTTTCACCGTGTTAGCCAGGATGGTCTCGATCTCCTGACCTCGCGATCCACCCGTCTCGGCCTCCCAAAGTGCTAGGATTACAGGCTTGAGCCACCGCGCCCGGCCTTTTTTTTTTTTTTTTTTTTTTTGAGACGAAGTCTCGCTCTTGTCCTCCAGGCTAGAGTGCGATGGCACGATCTCAGCTCACTGCAACCTCCGCCTCCCAGGTTCAAGTGATTCTCCTGCCTCAGCCTCCTGAGTAGCTGGGATTACAGGTGCCCGCCACCCCACCTGGTTAATTTTTGTATTTTTTAGTACAGACGGGGTTTCGCCATGTGGGCCAGGCTGGTCTAAGAATTCCTGACCTCAGGTAATCTGCCTGCCTTGGCCTCCTCAAAGTGCTGGGATTACAGGCGTGAACTACTGCACCCGGCCCCTTCTTGCTGACTCTTCAACCTAATCTGCACTTCACCTCTGGAGGATCTTACTCTGAGCAAATTTATCTATTCCATATCCATGGATCACCAATGGCTTTTCTATTGGTTTCTTACCCTCTTTCCCCTGCCTGGAATGTTCTGTAAGCCCTACCCTCCCTCTAGAGCTAGACTCAAGTCTCACCCCTTCTGAGAAGCTGCCTCCCTGACCACCCCAGGAAACATCATCTCTATCAGTTTTAACCTGATTTTCTCTACATTTCTGTGCTGTTAATTAATTTTACCTCACCAACCACCTGTCTTCCTTTGTGTTGTTAATTAACTAATTAATTTTTTCAGGCCAGGTGACTCACGACTGTAATCCCAGCACTTTGGGAGGCTGAGGCAGGTGGATCACCTGAGGTCAGGAGTTCGAGACCAGCCTGATCAACTTGGGGAAACCCCACTACAAATACAATAATTACCCAGGCGTGGTGGCACACACCTGTAGTCCCAGCTACTCAGGAGGCTGAGGCAGGAGAATCGCTTGAACCCAAGAGGCAGAGGTTGCAGTGAGCTGAGATCTCACCATTGCACTCCTGCCTCGACGACAGAGCAAGACTCCAACTCAAATAAAAAAATAAAAATAATAAAAAAATGGAGACAGGGTCCCACTCTGTTGTCCATGCTGGAGAGCAGTGGTGAGATTGTAGCTAACTGCAGCTTTGAACTCCTGGGCCCAAGCCATCCCCCCATGTTAGTCTCCTGAGAAGCTGGGACTAAAAACATGCACCACCATGCCCAGCTAATTTTTTAAAATTTTTTATATTTAGAGACAAGGCTTCTCTATGTTGTCCAGGCTGGTCTCAAACTCCTGGGCTCAAGGGCTCCCAAAGTGCCTTGGCCTCCCAAAGTGCTGGGATTACAGGTGTGAGCCACTATGCTTGGTCTCTTAATTTAATGTGAACTTTTTTTTTTGGCTCTCACTTGGAATTTAAATTTTTAAAAATTTATCCAATAAATTTTTAAACAAGGTTTAGCTGTACCAGAAAACATTTATCTCTGAGAATCCTCAAGAGTGACTTTTTTTGGCCAAGCACGGTGGCTCACGCCTGTAATCCCAACACTTTGGGAGGCTAAGGCGGGCAGATCACAAGGTCAGGAGTTCGAGACCAGCCTGACCAACATGGCAAAACCCTGTCTCTACTCAAAATACAAAAATTTGCAGAGCGTAGTGGCACACATCAGTAATCCCAGCTACTCAGGAGGCTGAGGCAGGAGAATCGCTTGAACCCAGGAGGCAGAGGTTGCAGGGAGCCAAGATCATACCACTGCACTCCAGCCTGGGTGACACAGTGAGACTCCATCTCAAAAAAAAAAAAAAAAAAACCAACAACAACAACAACAAAAAACAGTGTCTTAAAAAAAAAAAAGATAGAGATGCGGTCTCACTATGTTGCCCAGACTTGAACTGCTGGGCTCAAGTGATCCTCCAACCTCAGCCTCTCAAAGTGCTGAGATTACAGGTGTGAGACACCATGCCCAGCCCAAGATTGTCTTAGTCATAGAATGATGAAGAAAGATGAATTTTTAAAAGTACAAGCTCTTGTCAACCTAAAACTACAACAGAGAGAGATAATCCAAAGACAATGAATTTGTCAACTAAAGAAAAAATCAAGATTTTAAAGAATTAAAGTTTGTTTTATTCAGAAGTCTTGGGGAGTGGGACACAGTGGCTCATGCCTGAAATCCGAGGCCTTTGGGAGGTCAAAGCAGGAAGATTGCTTGAGGCCAGGAGTTTGAGATCAGCCTGGGCAACATATTGAGACCCGCCTGGGCAACATATCAAGACCCTGTCTCTACAAAAAATGGATTAAAAAAAAAGAAAAGCCCAGTTTCATGGTGCATGCTTATAGTTCCAGCTACTCAGGAGGATCCCTTGAGCCCAGGAGTTGGAGGCTGCAGCAAGCTGTGGTTGCCATTACACACCACAGCATGGGGGACAGAGTGAGACCCTATCTCTACTTGTCTTTAAAAAAATAAAGTTATAAAATTTTGGCCGGGTGCGGTGGCTCACACCTGTAATCCCAGTGCTTTGGGAGGCCGAGGCAGGTAGATCAACAGAGGTCAGGTGTTCAAGACCAGCCTGGCCAACATGGCGAAACCCCGTCTCTACTGAAAAAAATACATATACAAAAATTAGTCAGACGTGTTAGCGGGCGCCTATAATCCCAGCTACTCAGGAGGCTGAGGCAAGAGAATTGCTTGAACCTGGGAGGAGGAGGTTGTTGCAGTGAGCTAGATCATGCCACTATACTCCAGCCTGGGTGATACAGACTCTGTCTCAAAAAAACAAAACAAAAACAGTTATATTGAGGATTGCAGACGGAGGCCTACAGAAGAGCAGCAACAGTCCCTCTGAGAGGTGCTGTCAGACTGGTCTGACACAGTATTATAACCCACTGCTTACATACAGGTGGAGGAGGTTCAGTACATGCAAAACCACATCAAAGTTACTCAGAAGTTACATTAAAGCAGAATCACACCAAGGTTTGAGTGTAAAAATACATCTAGTTATAGATAACGGAGGCATAACCACTAACCCCATCAGATGTGGTCTTATGTGTAAGAAAAGAAAAGACAAGAAAAGACAAGGGTCATTTATCCTTTTTTTTTTTTTTTTTTTTGAGATGGACTCTCGCTGTCGCCCAGGCTGGAGTGCAGTGGCGCGATCTTGGCTCACTGCAACCTCTGCCTCCCTGGTTCAAGCAAATTCTCGTACCTCAGCCTCCTGAGTAGCTGGGATTACAGGCACACACCAAAATGCCCAGCTATTTTTTTTTTTTCTATTTTTAGTAAAGGCAGGGTTTCACCATGTTGGCCAGGCTGGTCTTGAACTCCTGACCTCAAATGATCCACCCGCCTCAGCATCCCAAATTGGTGGGATTATGGCACGAGCCACCACGCCCCGTGGGTCATTTATCTTTTAAGGAATATAGTGACTCAGACAAGAGATGTGGCGGGCCGTGTGCTCTATCCTGTTTTGTCTTCAAAGCGTTTTTCCAAAGAGCTGTAGTCATCACAGAATCAGGGCTTTATGAAATTATGCTGGCAGGCAGAAATAAGCAACTATGACTTCTTACATTTGCTACTTGGTCTCACAAAGTTATTTAGGAAAAAGCAGAAACATTGCAATGGGAAATGTGTGTGCCATGGCAACCACGTGCACATTTGGGGAGGTTGAGGTAAGGGGAAGCTTTTAAAGGCAAAAGAAGTACAGAAGGACAAGTAAGTTGTTTTGAAACAAAGGCAACATTGTTTACCGAGGCTTATTTCAAGTCACTTCTTTTGTTTGTTTGTTTGAGATGGAGTCTTGCTCTGTCGTCCAGGCTGGGGTGCAGTGGAGTGATCTCAGCTCACTGCAATGTCTGCCCCCTGGGTTCCAGCGATTCTCCTGCCTCAGCCACCCAAGTAGCTGGGTTACAGGTGCCCACCACCATGCTCAGCTAATTTTTGTATTTTTAGTAGAGACGGGGTTTTGCCATGTTGGCCAGGCTGGTCTCAAACTCCTGACCTCAGGTGATCCACCCACCTCGGCCTCCCAGAGTGCTAGGATTACAGGCCTAAGCCACTTCTTTAGGAGAAACAGTGTATGGGGCAAGTGTTATATTTCTGGCTAACTGTCCTTATGCTTCATGTAGCCCTTGGCAGAAGTTCTTGTTACAGGCATATAAAACGGTATCAGAGAGAGTCTTTTTTGTAATAATTTTTTTTTTTTTTTTTTTTTAGACAGGGTTTTACTCCCATAGCCCAGGCTGGAGTGCAATGGCATGATCTTGGCTCACTGCAACCTTGGCTTCCTGGGCTCAAGTGATTCTCCAGGCATGTGCCACCGCACTCAGCTGCTAACTTCATCTTTATATTTTTTATTCTCTGAAACCAGAAGATATGAACTTGCCTCTTGACTCCTTCATTTCCTAAAATAAAACCTTGCCAAGTTACTTAACCTTTCTCATTCTCATTAGTGAAACTGCAGTGCTCACTTCATATGGTAGTTTTGAAGGTTAAATGAAGGAATACATGTATTGCACATATCTGGCACAGAGAAAGTGCTTAATAAGGCCGGGTGCAGTGGCTTATGCCTGAAATTCCAGAACTTTGGGAGACCGAGACGAGTGGATCGCCTGAGTTCAGGAGTTTGAGACCCGCCTGGCCGACATGGTGAAACCCTGTCTCTACTAAAAATACAAAAATTAGCTGGGCATGGTAGAGGGCGCCTGTAATCCCAACTATTTAGGAGGCTGGGGCAGGAGGATCGCTTCAACCTGGGAGGCGGAGGTGACCGCACCATTGCACTCCAGCCAGGGTGACAAGAACGAAACTCCATCTCAAAAAAAAAAAAAAAAAAGAAAGTACTCAATAAATGAAGTAGCACATACATGGGAACAAGTATGACAGACACTGGTGACCACAAAGAGAAAGCCAAAACTAGTAGTACGTAAAGTGAGGCCACAGCAGATGGGCGACTTGAAAACATCACGAAGAACTTTAGGTTATAAGAGTTTATCTTTCATCTCTAAGAAATTAAAGAACCACTAACATTTTTTGAATAGGATTTTGAATACAATTTTGAAGATGGTATAGGAGTTTCAGCTACTCAGAAGGCTGAGGCAGGAGGATTACTTGAGCACAGGAGCTCAAGGCCACAGTGAGCTGCATTGGTGTCACTGTACTTCAGCCTGGGTGAGAGAGCAACACACTGTTTCAATAAAAAATTTAAAAATATTAAAAAGGTACACGTTATTTAAAAAAATAAAATATTAATCTGGAAGAAGTGTGCAAAACGGATTGACAAAGTTGGGGAAAGGGCCTGGAATAAAATAGAGGAACTAAGAGGTCACTATAGCAAGGTACAGAGGAAATGATGAATGCCTGAAAGAGAGTGAAAAGTGTGTGATTAAATAAAAGAAGGAACACTTACAGATATCAGTTGCTTATGATTAAAGGTATTAAAGGAGAGCGAGGGGGAAACTGAAGGGTAAAAATGATTCCAAGTTTTGAACCTGACAAAAGGGATATTGGTTGTGAAATTGAGAAAAGCCAATTTATTTTGTTTTGTCCTGTTTTTTTTTCTTTTTTTTTTTTGAGAAGCAGGACTTTGATAAGTCAGTTTTAGGTCCTCTATTTGACATTCAAGATAAAATGTACTTGGCGGCCGGGCGCGGTGGCTCAAGCCTGTAATCCCAGTACTTTGGGAGGCCGAGACGGGCGGATCACGAGGTCAGGAGATCGAGACCATCCTGGCTAACACCGTGAAACCCCGTCTCTACTAAAAAAATACAAAAAAATTAGCCGGGCGAGATGGCGGGCGCCTGTAGTCCCAGCTACTCGGGAGGCTGAGGCGAGAGAATGGCGTAAACCCGGGAGGCGGAGCTTGCAGTGAGCTGAGATCCGGCCACTGCACTCCAGCCTGGGCGACAGAGCGAGACTCCGTCTCAACAACAACAACAACAAAAAAAATGTACTTGGCATATAAAAGTAGGCCTTATTAAGTGGTGAATCACAGTTAATTTAATTTTTGATGGTAGGCAGTTAGATTAGTGCACCGAAGGGAGGACACAATCACAAATACCGGGGAGTCAACAGCATGGATAGAGTCAAATTTCAAATGTTGTGAAGAAGGGTATAATAAAGATCTAGCAGAGCCCTAAACTTACGAATTTATCACCAGAGAAAAAGATCACAGCCACAGCACATCAAGCACATCACAGTCAAATAAAAAAGAAAGGTTTGGCCAGGTGTGGTGGCTCACGCCTATAATCCCAGCACTTTGGGAGGCCGAGGCGGGTGGATCAGGAGGTCAGGAGTTCAAGACCAACCTGGCCAAGATGCTGAAACTCCATCTCTACTAAAAATACAAAAAAAAAAAAAAAATTCGCCGGGCGTGGTGGCAGGCACCCATAATCCCAGCTACTCAGGAAGCTGAGGCAGGAGAATCACTTGAACTCAGAGGGTGGAGGTTGCAGTGAGCCGAGATCATGCCACTGCACTCCAGCCTGGGTGACAGAGTGAGACTCTATCTCAAAAAAAAAAAAAAAATTAGCTGGGCCTGGTGGTGGGTGCCTGTAATCTTAGCTACTCGGGAGGCTGAGGCAGGGAGAATTGCTTGAACCCAGCAGGTGGAGGTTGCAGTGAGCCAATATTGCACCACTGCACTCCAGCCTAGGTGACAGTGTAAGACTCTGTCTCAAAAAAACAAAAACAAAAAAAACAAAAAAACACAAAAAACTATTTGAGAGGAAGAATCTTCTACTTAATGTTTCTGTCCTAACTGTGCAAACAGAAGTTAGGCTGGTTCCCTCAGAAAGTTTTGCTACAGTGCAGAACTATCTGTTAATGTAATCAGTTGCATGTGAAAACCTTAGGAATGAAAAGATCCAATGTATAGAGATCCAAGATGAGAGCCCTTGAATCCCACAGGAAGCTACACTTCAGGCTTCACTTGTAATCCTTTTTCCTTATGTTTCTGCACAACAGTTTCCACCTTGGTTTGTACTATTTATGTCCTTTGCTTTCTATACAATTCTATAGAATTTTTATGTGACAAAGAAATTAGGCATTGTAAAGATTGAGATTTAAGTTCTTACTAAATTTAGACAATGCATTGATCATGTGATCAGAGACTGTGTTTGCAAAGAAATAAAGTAATATATTTTACTAAGCCATGAGACATCTAATTTTGTCATAATCTCAATAAACTCAAACTAGAAAGTTGCATCCTTTAACCTCCCAACTTTCTTTTTTTTTTTTTTTTTTTTTGAGGCGGAGTCTCGCTCTGTCGCCCGGACTGGAGTGCAGTGGCCAGATCTCAGCTCACTGCAAGCTCCGCCTCCTGGGTTTCCGCCATTCTCCTGCCTCAGCCTCCCAAGTAGCTGGGACTACAGGCGCCCGCCACCTCGCCCGGCTAGTTTTTGTATTTTTAGTAGAGACGGGGTTTCACCGTATTAGCCAGGATGGTCTCGATCTCCTGACCTCGTGATCCGCCCGTCTCGGCCTCCCAAAGTGCTGGGATTACAGGCTTGAGCCACCGCGCCCGGCCCAACTTTCTTTATATTGTATTTTAAAAATCAGCGCTGGGTAAGGTGGCTCATGCCTGTAATCCTAGTACTTTGAGACGCGGAGGCAGGAGGATTGCTTGAACCCAGGAGGTTGAGACCAACCTGGGCAACATAGAGAGACCTCGTCTCTACAAAAAGTGAAAAATTAGCCAAGCGTGGTGACACAGGCCTGTGGTCCCAGCTACTCAGGAGGCTTAGGCGGAGGATGGCTTGAGCCTGGGAGATCAAGGCTGCAGTGAGCTATGATGGTGCCACTGCACTTCAGCCTGGGTGATAGAGTGAGACCTTGTCTCAAATTTAAAAAACAAAAATCAAACCAGAACATTTTAATTTTAAAAAATTTTAAATAATTTCTTTTTTTCCCCACCATTCTAGGCTCTACAAACTAGAATATTCTTTTTTTTTTTTTTATCTTACAATTTCATTGCATGCTTTTATTTTTATTGTCATTTACTAACTGGTAAATGAATTCATCTCTTCATTTTTATACTTTCTGTGTCATTTTTTACTGAATATGCCTTTTGTAAATATCATATAGCAAATTTTATGTAGTCAACAAATATTTAAAGAGTACTCACTATATTATCAATCACATTTTTGTTTGTTTGTTTGTTTTTGAGACAGAGTCTCGCTCTGTCACCCAGGCCAGAGTGCAGTGGCGCAAACTCAGCTCACTGCAACCTCCGCCTCCCGGGTTCAAGTGTCAATCACATTTTTAAAAATTATTATACTTTAAGTTCTGGGATATATGTGCAGAACGTGCAGGCTTGTTACATAGGTATACACATGCCATGGTGTTTTGCTGTACCCATCAACCCATCATCTACATTAAGTATTTCTCCTAATGCTATCCCTCCCCTAACCCCACCCCCTGACGGCCCTGGTGTGTGATGTTCCCCTCCCTGTGTCCATGTGTTCTCAGTGTTCAACTCCCATTTATGAGTGAGAACATGCAGTGTTTGGTTTTCTGTTCCTGTATTAGTTTGCTGAGAACGATGGTTTCCAGCTTCATCCATGTCCCTGCAAAGGACATGAACTCATCCTTTTTTATGGCTGCATAGTATTCCATGGTGTATATGTGTCACATTTCCTTCATCCAGTGTATCATTGATGGGCATTTGGGTTGGTTCCAAGTATTTGCTATTGTGAACAGTACCATAATAAACATGTGTGCATGTGTATTTACAGTAGAATGATTTATAATCCTTTGGGTATATACCAGTAATGGGATTGCTGGGTCAAATAGTTTTTCTGGTTCTAGATCCTTGAGGAATCGCCACACTGTCTTCCACAATGGTTGAACTAATTTACACTCCCACCAACAGTGTAAAAGTGTTCCTATTTCTCCATATCCTCTCTAGCATCTCTTTCCTGACTTTTTAATGATTGCCATTCTAACTGGTGTGAGATGGTATTTCACTGTGGTTTTGATTTGCATTTCTTTAATGACCAGTGATGATGAGTTTTTTTTTCATGTGTTTGTTGGCCACATAAATGTCTTCTTTTAAGAAGTGTCTGTCCATATTCTTGGCCCACTTTTTGATGGGGTTGTTTGGTTTTTTCCTTGTAAATTTGTTTAAGTTCTTCGTAGATTCCAAACCAGAACATTCTAAAAGCATCAAAATGGTAGTCAAAATGCAAAGTTACTGTCTTGTATTACCAGCTAATATGTGTAACAGACATTCTGATCCTTAGTCTTGGACTTCTTAAACAAAAATCATGGGAGGCCATTGTTTGAAACTGAGTTCCTGCACTAGGCCCCCAAATACCAGATCAAACCAAAATGGACTCACTCATGCTAAATGCCACATGCTCAACTGAAGGTTTAAGGAAGCAGATAGGTCCCCAAACAGACCAATTTTTCCTGAAAGCAGGAGATTCCAGTCTACATGAGTCTCCATAATAAGAAAGTCCCCTCTGCTTTAACCTTTAAAAAAAACCCCTACAAACCCCTTCTTTTTCTTTTTTCTCCTCCTCCTCTTCCTCCTCCTCCCCCTCTTTTTTTGGAGACAGGGTCTTGCGCTGTTGCCCAGCCTGGAGTGCAGTGGCACAATCATGGCTCACTGCAGCCTTGAACTCCTGGGCTCATGTGATTTTCCAGGCTCAGCCTCCTGAGTAGCTAGGACTAGAGGCATGCCTAGGCAATTTTTTGCTTTTTGTAGAGATGGAGTCTATGTTGTCCAGGCTAGTCTTCGAACTCAAACTCCTGGACTCAAGTGATCCTTCCACATTGGCCTCCCAAAGTGTTGGGGAGCCACCACGCCCGGCCTCCAACCACAAATTTTTCTGTTGCTGTTTCTCTGTTCCCACCTTACAAAACCCACTGTTTTACTATTGTCCAGTGCAAGTTTTCTTTCTAGTGTATAGAATGAAGGCTGCCCCACTTCTTGAATTGTGACTAAAAGTTAATTAGATATATAACTGAATTTGTTGTAATTTTGCCTTTG
This sequence comes from Trachypithecus francoisi, assembly GCF_009764315.1. Classification (NCBI taxonomy): domain Eukaryota; kingdom Metazoa; phylum Chordata; class Mammalia; order Primates; family Cercopithecidae; genus Trachypithecus; species Trachypithecus francoisi. The sequence goes on along the minus strand of NW_022681457.1, from coordinate 23,246,360 downwards.
ACAGGTTTTTTTTTTTTTTTTTTGAGACAGATTCACTCTTGTTGCCCAGGCTGGAGTGCAATGGCGCCATCTTGGCTCACTGCAACCTCCACCTACAGGGTTCAAGTAATTCTCCTGCCTCAGCCTCCTGAGTAGCTGGGACTACAGGTGCATGCCACCATGCCCAGCTCATTTTTGAATTTTTAGTAGAGACGGGGTTTCTACATGTTGCTCAGGCTGGTCTCTTTCCTGACCTCAGGTGGTCCGCCTGCCTCAGCCTCCCAAAGTGCTGGAATTACAGGCGTGAGCCACTGTGCCTGGCCAGATTTTACCTAATCCTTGCCTCCTAACCGTATCATAAATTTCATCTCAGAATAGGGTTGAGGGATGGTGTTAAGCTGTATATTGTACACTTTATTGGCTTTTCTGTTTGGTTTTTGTGTGTGTGTTTTTGTCGTTGTTGTTGTTTGTTTGTTTTTGAATCAGAGTCTCGCTCTGTCACCCAGGCTGGAGTGCAGTGGGCATGATCTCAGCTTACTGCAACCTCTGCCTCCCGGATTCAAGTGATTCTCCTGCCTCACCCTCTCGAGTAGCTGGGACTACAGGCGCCTGCCACCATGCCCAGCTAATTTTTTTTTTTTTTTAAGTACAGACAGAGTTTCGCCATATTGGCTAGGCTGGTCTCGAACTCCTGACTTCAGGTGATCCACCCGCCTCAGCTTCCCAAAGTGCTAGGATTACAGGTGTGAGTCACTGCGCCCGGCCGGTTTTTGTTTTTTAAATTCAAGGGTTTTTTTTTGTTTTTTGTTTGCTTTTTTGAGACGGAGTTTTAGCTCGTTACCCAGGCTGGAGTGCAGTGGCGGACCTGGGTTCACCGCAACCTCTGCCTCCCGGGTTCAAACGATTCTCCTGTCTCAGCCTCCCGAGTAGCTAGGACTACAGGCGCCCCCCACCATGCAGGGCTAATTTTTGTTTTAGTAGAGACAGGGTTTCGCCATATTAGCCAGGATGGTCTTATTTCCTGACCTCAGGTGACCCGCCTGCCTCGGCCTCCCGAAGTGCTGGGATTACAGGCTGAGCCACCACGCCTGGCCTAAGTTAAAGTTTAAAGGTTCGTTTTCTAGGCTATACCCTGCAACTTCCGCCTCCTGGGTTCAAGTGATTCTCCTCCCTCAGCCTCTGGAGTAGCTGGGACTATAGGCGCGTCCCACCACGCCGGGCTAATTTTTTGTATTTTTAGCAGAGTCAGGGTTTCACCCTGTTAGCCAGGATGGTCTTGATCTCCTGACCTCAGGATCCGCCCGCCTTGGTCTCCCAAAGTGCTGGGAATCGGGTGTGAGCTACCGCGCCCGGCCCTAGGCTATACTCTTTTTTTTTTTTGAGACAGAGTCTCTTCTCGCTCTGTCGCCCAGGCTGGAGTGTAGTGGCGTGATTTCGCCTCACTGGAACCTCTGCCTCCCGGGTTCACGCCATTCTCCTGCCTCAGCCTCCCGAGTAGCTGGGACTACAGGCGCCCGCCACCTCGCCCGGCTAGTTTTTTTTGTTTTTTGTTTTGTATTTTTAGTAGAGACGGGGTTTCACCTTGTTAGGCAGGATGGTCTCCATCTCCTGACCTCGTGATCCGCCGGCCTCGGCGTCCCAAAGTGCTGGGATTGCAGGCGTGAGCCACCGCGCCCGGCCCCTAGGCTATACATTTTTAAGCAGTCACATATCCTACAAAAACTAGTAGTGTTTCAACTACTGTTTTGGAAGAATTTTTAAAATTTTTTTCTTTTCTTTTTTTTTTGTTCCAGCCATCTGCCCTCCTTGGCCTCCCAAAGTGCCAGGATTACAGGCTTGAGCCCAAACGTCAGGCCCAGGAGGAATATCTTAAGCAAAGCCATTGTCCTACTACAGTAGCTAGTATGTGCTTCTAATATAATAATTATCAGACAATTATCAAATAGTATTTAGTTGTTTGTATTTTCCCTTACCAAACAGGAAGTGCTTACCTGCAGGGTTTTTGTCTCAATTTTTGAGTCTAGGGTCTAGCTTCATGCTGAGTACTTAGTAAATGTTCAATTAAAAACATTTTTTTTTCTTTTTGGAGGGAGAGAGAGAGGACCGAAAAAAAGGAAAGAAAGGGAAAACAAAGGAAGAAAAAAGAGAAGGAAGAAGTCCATTTAGAATAGGAAGTTTATAATCAGACAACTAAATTTCTCACTTAAATCATTTAAACCTGATTTAAATTATGTAAAATGTCTTAAATTAAAAATAGCGGCGGGGCACGGTGGCTCACGCCTGTATCCCAGCACTTTGGGAGGCCAAGGCAGGCGGATCACGAGGTCAGGAGTTTGAGACCAGCCTGACCAACTTGGTGAACTCCGATCTCTACTAAAAATACAAAAATTTGCCACGCATGGTGACGTGCGCCTGTAATCCCAGCTACTCAGAAGGCTGAGGCAGGAGAATCGCTTGAACCCGGGAGGCGGAGGTTGCAGAGAGCCGAGATGGTGCCACTGCACTCCAGCCTGGGTGACAGAGCAAGACTCCATCTCAAAAAATAGCGGCGGGGCATGGTGGGTCACGCCTGTTATCCCAGCACTTTGGGAGGCCAAGGTGGGCAGATCACAAGGTCACGAGTTCAAGACCAGCCTGACCAACATGGTGAAATCCTGTCTCTACTAAAAATACAAAAATTAGCCTGGTGTGGTGGCGTGTGCCTGTAATCCCAGCTACTCAGGAGACTGAGGCAGGAGAATCGCTTGAACCCGGTAGGCGGAGGTTGCAGTGAGCCGAGATTGCACCATTGCACTCCAGCCTGGATGACATAGTGAGACTCCGTCTCAAAAAATAAAAAAATAAAAAAGCGTAGTATGACAGGGCGCGGTGGCTCTCACCTGTAATCCCAGCACCTTGGGAGGCCCAGACAGGCGGATCACCTGAGGTCGGAAGTTGGAGATGGGCCTGATCAACATGGAGAAATCCTGTCTCTACTAAAAATACAAAATTAGCCAGGCGTGGCGGCGCATGGCTGTAATCCCAGCTACTCAGGAGGCTGAGGTAGGAGAATAACTTGAACCTGGGAGGCGGAGTTCGCAGTGAGCCAGATTATGCCATTGCACTCCAGCCTGGGCAACAAGAGCCAAACTCCATCTCAACTCCATCTCCGTCTCTGAATGAATGAATGAATGAAGCATAGTAATGCTGCAAAGTTGTTTTATTATGAAAATTTTAGGACCGGGCGTGGTGGCTCACGTCTGTAATCCCAGTACTTTGGGAGGTGGATCACCTGAGGTCATGAGTTCGAGACCAGCCTGCTCAACACGGTGAAACCTCTTCTCTACTAAAAATACAAAAATCAGCTGGGCTGGTAGCGGGCGCCTGTAATCCCAGCTATTTGGGAGGCTGAGGCAGGAGAATAGCTTGAACCTGGGAGGCAGAGGTTGCAGTGAGCGGAGATCATGCCATTGCACTCCAGCCTGGGCAACAATAGTGAAACCCTACCTCAAAAAAAGAAGAAAGAAAGTAAATTTAAAAACGTAGTTTATGTTTAAATATTACTTCAAATAGTTGTATGTCTTCCAGAATATATATTCCAAAATGAGCCCAGGCACAGTGGCCTCACACCTGTAATCCCAGCACTTTAGGAGGCAGAGGCAGGCGGATCACTTAGGCCAGGAGTTCAAGACCAGTCTGGTCAACATGGTGAAACCCTGTCTCTACTAAAAATACAAAAATTAGCTGAGCGTGGCGGCACACGCCTGTAGTCCCAGCTACTCAGCAGGTTGAGACAGGAGAATCATTTGAACCAGAAGGCGGAGGCTGCAGTGAGCCGAGATCGTGCCACTGTACTCCAGTCTGGGTGACAGAGCGAGATTCTGTCTTAAAAAAAAAAAAAAATTTACTTCTCATTATACCAGTGTTCTCAAAGTGCGGTCCCCGGACTAGCAACATCCACATCACTAGGGAACTCCTAGAAATGGAAATTATCCAGTCTCTCCCTACATCTTTTGTATCAGAAACTCTGAGAGCCGGGTCTGTCATTCTTTTTTAATAACTACTACAGGTGATTCAGATGCTACACAAAGTTTGAGAACCACCAAAGTGGTTGAAATGTGCTAAAGTATGGATGAAAAAGCACCACTCAAATTCAAATTTTTATATTGTTAGACAAAAAAAAACATTAAACTTAAAGAAAACATTTTTTTCTCACTATTAAAGTTCCCCACCACAGAACTTTTAGAACATATAGAAATTTAAAAACAACAGATGGAGGGAAAAAGTCTTCAACTTTTCACTTAGTCGTAAAATTTGGTTTCTTCTTGTTACAGTTTCCACCCCCCAAATCATCTCCCACCTAAATTGTCACTTTTTTTTTTTTTAGGTGTAATGTCTTTCAGAGTTTTTAAGTTCTGTTCGTGGCAGCCTTCCAAAATCCTTCTCTAAAAAGTTACAGGAGGACATTATGTCAATTAGTAAGAGCATATAACTGAAATCTGGCAAACATCAATTTCATTCCGACGGAGTCACTTAGTGATTAAGGTCAGTGTGTTTCAGCGTCTTTGAGCCTTGTTCCTTATCTGTAAACCCAAATCCTATCAGGGCTAATTGCGATGATGTCAGGAAAGCATTGATTCCAACCTCAGGCGCCGCTGGCACTTTCAGAGGATCCAGAAGCCTCAGCTAAGAGCACGGGAATGAGAAGCGGGTGAAGCACCTGGTTGCCTAAACTAGTCGTTTCCTTCCTCCAGCACTCAAAGATCAACCTTAGCTCCTTCCAAGGGTTCGAGGGGCAAAATTCGTCCCGAGGGACAGGGTACATGCATATTTTAAAAGGGTCTCCGAAGCGACGGAACTGGCCTCTATACTTTGCGAGGTCCCTTTAAGAACGTCGCCCTGTTGCCCTTCTCCCTCCGGCTCCTGGGCGGAGGAGGAAGCGGAAGAGGCGAGGGAAGTGTCGGTCTCCAAGATGGCGGCCGCGCGGCCGTCAGGTCCGTCTGCTCCGGAGGCCGCGACTGCTAGACTCCTCGGTGTCCTCTGGTTCGTCTCAGTCACTACAGGACCCTGGGGGGCTGTTGCCACCTCCGCCGGGGGCGAGGAGTCGCCTAAGTGCGAGGACCTCAAAGTGGGACAATATCCTCTGTGGGGAACACCCCCCATGGAGGCGAGGTAGAGTTGGGGTCGCAGGTGGGTCGCTGCCCTCAGGATCGGCTAGGGCTGTACTGAGTGAAAACGATAACCTGATCTGTGGCTTCTAATGACTGAAGGATCCCTGAAGGTGAACAGAGTTGTGGAGATGGCGGGGCCAGAGGCCACCCTTTGTGATTTCCTTATGATTTTACTAGTCATTGGCGCTTCCTCTTCTGATCCACTTTTTTCTTTTTCTTTTTTATCAGTGTGCTTACTTGTTCAATAAAACATGTAGATCCTGAAGTATGCTAGGCCCCATTCTAGACACTAGTAATACAAAGATGGATAGTCTCTTACCCTGGAAATGTTTGCCACCTCTTCCTAGGGGGAAGACAAGTAGTAACGATCTAGCCGATGTGTGTTGCCCGTTTATCGTTAACTTTATGTATATTATGTATATTACCTCCTGTTATCCTCACACTTCATGAGATGCTAGACTGCCAGTGGACAAATTTCTTTCTGTTTTCTTTTTCTTTTTTTTTTTGAGACAGGGTCTCGCTGTGTGCCCGGTCTGGAGTACAGTGGCGCGATCTCAGCTCACTGCAACCTCCGCCTCCCGGGTTCAATCAGTTCTCCTCCCTCAGCCTCCTGAGTAGCTGGGACTACAGGCATGCGCCACTACACCCGGGTAATTTTTGTATTTTTAGTAGAGACGGGGTTTACGCCATGTTGGCCGGGCTGGTCGTGAACTCCTGGTCTCAAGCGATCCGCATCCCCCTCGGCATGAGCCACCTCAGTGGACAAACTTCTGTTGCACTTTGTAACCTTGGATGACTTATTTGAACTCTGTTTTTTCATGAGTAAAAGCGTGGATAATTATGGCACAAACTTAAAGATTTATTGTAATGTTTATGTATTATTATATTATTTGTAGAGACAGACTTCTCATTATGTTGCCCAGGCTGTTCTTCCCGAATTCCTGGGCTCCATTGATCCTCCTGCCTCAAGTATTATTTAGCAATACTAAAGGTATATTTGTACATATGCTTATTGACTTGGACAAACTAGCAGCCTTTATTTACATGTGAATATCAACATGAGTGTATAATATGAATAGTAAAGGCATGATAATGTGTTGTGTTGGAATGTAGTCCATATTTCCTTAACTTTTTTTTACATATATTTGTAAAGATCCAAAAATAAATGATGCTACGCAAGAACCAGTTAACTGTACAAACTACACAGCTCATGGTAAGACTTCCAGAAACATGTCTTTAAAAATAATTTTAAAAACATTATTTCATAGGTCAATGTATGATCACTAAGGGCAATTAATAAATGCATTTTTTCTAAATTATAACATTATCACTCAGTTACCAGAGTAACTTAAAATTGGAGAACTAGCTAGGGGCTGTCAGTATTTAATTTAAAAAAGAATTCTACTTGTTCTGAAATGGTGAAGTTTCACCATATAAATAATAATAGGGCCAGACGTGGATGTTCCCAGATTCAGTTAGGAAAGTGTACTTATATTTTATATACTTTATTTTCCCCAAATGAATAAGCATATCATTCCCTCACATGGAAAGCCTTCCTTTTATTTTCCTTTAGCTCTCCACTTACATCATCTGTGAATACTTACCTGACAGTTCTTGGCTAGTACCATACCTACAAGTCCTTTATGCTTCCCAGCAACTTCATCACTATCGTTTATGTCGCTTTGATAAATGTCATTTTTATTACTTTGATTATATTACTTTGGTTTATATTTGATTGTTTGATTTGGGGTGTGTGTTTATGTGTGTGTATTTTTTTTTTTTGAGATGGAGTCTCACTCTGTCGCCCAGGCTGGAGTGCAGTGGCGCGATCTCTGCTCACTGCAAGCTCCGCCTCCTGAGCTCACTGCCATTCTCCTGCCTCAGCCTCCCTAGAAGCTGGGACTACAGGCGCCCGCCACCATGCCCGGCTAATTTTTTTGTATTTTCAATAGAGACGGGATTTCACCGTGTTCGCCAGGATGGTCTCGATCTCCTGACCTCGTGATCCGCCTACTTCGGCCTCCTAAAGTGCTGGGATTACAGGCGTAAGCCACTGCGCCCGGCCTATGTGTGTGTATTTAGCATTCAGTTGGCACCAAAATGATTTTTTACGTGTTTATAAATTTATCACTAATTCTTAAGTGGATTCAACATTTTATTCCAGAAAACACCTAACTGGAGGGCAGGAGGGCAGTCTTCTTTTGGGGCAGAAATTCTTTTCAGTTGTATAATTTCCTTTGAAATCCCCCTATCTACAAAAAAACACCCTGGAGGCTAGAAAAATGCTTTTTTTTTCCTCTTTTTTTGAGACAGCCAGCTGCCAGCTTCCCAGTATGAAGCGAGATGCTTGAGTTACAATAGTATTCACAGATTTCTAGCATCTTTCATATGAATGATTGAAACAACTATTTGAGAACTAACTCTTCTTTATGTGTAACTCTATTCTCTGTGTTCTGAAAGCTATGATATAAAAGACTTCGAAGTGTAAAACAGGCAATATAAGTTAATTACAAAGGAAAGGATTACTTACAAAGTTCCTTTAAATGGCCAGGCATGCTGGCTCATGCCTGTAATCTGAGCACCTTGGGAGGCTGAGGCGGGCGGATCACAAGGTCAGAGGTTCGAGACCAGCCTAGCCAACATGGTGAAACCCTGTCTCTACTAAAAATAGAAAAATTAGCCGGGTGCAGTGATGGGCACCTGTAATCCCAGCTACTCGGGAGGCTGAGGCAGGATAATTGTTTGAACCCAGGAGGTGGAGGTTGCAGTGAGCCGAGATCGTGCCATTGCACTCTGGCCTGGATGACAAAGCAAAACTCTGTCTCGGGGGGGAAAAACATTTTCTTTAAATGTAATATATCTAAATAAAATAAATGTATACATACTAAGCAATATCTCCTATATAAGGCATATATTATTTTCTTTCTGGAAGGTCTCATTATGTCATCCAGGCTGGAGTGCAGTGGTGCCATCTCGGTTCACTACGACTTCTGCGTCCTATGGTCAAGTGATCCTCCCACCTTGGCCTCTGGAGTAGCTGGGACTACAGGTGTGCACCACCACTCCCAGCTAATTTATTTTATTTTATTTTATTTTTTGTATTTTTGGTAAAGACAAGGTTTCGCCACGTTGCCCAGGCTGGTCTCAAACTCCTGAGCTCAAGCAATCTGCCTGCCTAGGCCTCCCAAAGTGCTGGGTTTACAGGCATGAGCCACCAGGACTGGCTTCCTGGCTTTTTTTTTTTTTTTTAATTGTAGAGTTGAGGGTTTCTCTGTATTACCCAGCCTGGTCTTGAACTCGTAGGCTCAAGCAGTTCTCTTGCTTTGGTCTCCCAAAGTGGTGGGATGACAGGCATGAGCCACTGTGCCCAGCTAGTTGCCTTTTTTTAAAACACACAGAAGCTCATGGGCTAGCTATGGTGAATCAATTCTAAGTCCTGATTGGAGATGGACATCAAAATAGCTCATGAAACATGCTTTTTGGTTCTAACATAGGAGAAAAATATTAAGAGTTGTAAAAAGTGTGAGTTAAGTGATCTCTCTCATTCTTCTAGCCAAAATTATTTTTCCTTTGTGTTTTTCACTGGGTATATGAAGAACTATTGTGAAATTCTTAAACTATGTTTACTTTTCCTTCTTTCTTTCTTTCTTTTTTTTTTTTTTTGAGACAGAGTCTGTCTCTGTCGCCCAGGCTGAAGTGCAGTGGCGCAGTCTCAGCTCACTATAACCTCTGCCTCCCGGGTTCAAGTGATTCTCCTGTCCCAGCTTCCCAAGTAGCTGGGATTACAGGCGTGCACCACCAAGCCTAGCTAAGTTTTGTGTTTTTACTGGAGACAGGGTTTTGCCATATTGGCCAGGTTGGTCTTGAAGTCCTGACCTCAGGTGATCCACCTGCCTTGCCCTCCCAAAGTGCTGGGATTATAGGCGTGAGCCACTGAGCCCAGCCTAATTTTCTTCTTTCTTTTTCTTTTTTTTTTTGAGACAGGATCTCACTCTGTCACCCAGGCTAGACTGCAGTGGCACCGTCCTCGCTCACTGCAACCTCCACGTCCCAGGCTCAGGAGATCCTCCCACCTCAGCCTCCTGAGTACCTGGGACTACAGGCACATGCCACTACACCTAGCTAATTTTTTGTAAATTTTGTGGGGGGTGGGTAGAGGTGGGATATCGCCATGTTGCCCAGGCTGGTCTGGAACTCCTGGGCTCAAGCGATCCACTTGCTTGGCTTTCCAAAGTGCTGGGATTACAGGCATGAGCCACGACATCTGGCTGTTTAATTTTCATAAACTAATGTTTGGGTAGGGATGAACGTGAGCAGTGTTTTACAGAGGGGAGTTTGGGGCTAGTGAGTAGGACAAAAGGCAAGGAAATTCTCTGTGACAGTAAATTGGTGTGATCTTAAAACGGTTCCTGGTTAGCTCAGTATCATTCAACAAGCACATTTGTTTATTGAGAAAGTATTTATTGGTAATGAATAATTTAAAACTAAATTTAGTTTAATTATTAAGACAATTTATATTACAAAATATTGTTATTGATTGAGAATTTGTTCATTTATTTATATTTATTTATTTATTTATTTTTTTGAGACGGAGTCTTGCTCTGTCACCCGGGCTGGAGTGCAGTGGCTGGATCTCAGCTCACTGCAAGCTCCGCCTCCCGGGTTCTATGCCATTCTCCTGCCTCAGCTTCCAGAGTAGCTGGGACTACAGGCGCCCGCCACCTTGCCCGGCTAGTTTTTTTTGGTATTTTTTAGTAGAGATGGGGTTTCACCGTGTTAGCCAGGATGGTCTCGATCTCCTGACCTCGTGATCCACCCGTCTCGGCCTCCCAAAGTGCTGGGATTACAGGCTTGAGCCACCGCACCTGGCCTATGTTTATTTATTAAGAAATTATTACATGGCAGGCATCTGCTAGGCGGTATAGGATATCTACAAAAGAAGACATAATCCCTGACCTTAAGAAGTGTTCTGTCAGTCCAGGCGAGGTAGCTCACGCCTGTAATCCCAGCACTTTGGGAGGCTGAGGTGTGTGGATCATGTGAGGTCAGGAGTTTGAGACCAGCCTGGCCAACATGGTGAAACCCTGTCTCTACTAAAAATAGAAAAATTAGCCAGGTGTAGTGGCACATGCCTGTAGTCCCAGCTACTTGGAAGGCTGAGGCAGGAGACTGGCTTGAACCTGGGAGGCGGAGGTTGCAGTGAGCCGAGATCACGCCACTGCACTCCAGCCTGGGCGATAGAGCCAGACTCTGTCTAAAAAAAGAAAAAAACAAAGAAGTGTTCTGTCTAGGTTATATACACACATATCAGCAAATATTTTCAATTTTTCTGTCACTGAAATACAAAAAATATTTAGATTTTACCTCCAGAAAATTTTGCTATGGTCCTTTGACAGAAGTCTTCTTTATTTTCTTAAGTTTGTATTATAGTATTTTTATAGAAAAGTGCATGTAGGTATAATTCAAATGATTTTCACAAACGACAAACCTGTAAATGCTTCCAGATCAAGAAACAACATTATTAACATGCCAGAAGCCCTCTTCATAGCCTTTTATAGTCACTACTCTGCCTCAGTGGGTAACCACTATTTATTCTAACTTCTGACTGAAATTAGTGTTTCAAAGAGTATATTATTTTTTATCTTTTTATTTGGAGATAGTTTCAAACCTACAGAAAAGTTAGAAGAATAAGAGTAGTACAAAGAACTCCACCGTAGGCTGGGCGCAGTGGCTCCCGCCTGTAATCTCAGCACTTTGGGGCCAAGGCTGGTGGGTCACCTGAGGTTGGGAGTTCAAGACCAGCCCAACCAACATGGAGAAACCCCCGTCTCTACTTAAAAAAAAAAAAAAAATCACCTGTAATCCTAGCTACTCGGGAGGCTGAGGCAGGAGAATCGCTTCTACCTGGGAGGCTAAGGTTTTAGTGAGCCAAGATTGCACCACTGCACTCCAGCCTGGGCAACAAGAGTGAAACTCCATCTCAAAAAACAAACAAAAAACAACAAACAAACCTCCATCTATATGCCCTTTACCCAGATTGACCAATTGTTAACATACTTTCTCTCTCTCAATTTGTTTGTGTATATACTTTTTTCTGCCCCTATAAATACTTCTGTGTTTTTCTTTAGAGATGTTCCAGGTCAGATGTGGTGGCTCACACCTGTAATCTCAGCACTTTGGGAGGCTTAGGTGGGCAGATCACTTGAACCCAGGAGTTCTAGACCAGCCTGGGCTATGTGGTGAAACCCCGTCTCTACAAAAAATACAAAAAGCTAGCCAGGCATGGTGGCACACACGTGTAATACCAGCTACTTGGGAGGCTGATGTGCGAGGACTACCTGAGCCAGGGAGGTGAGGCTGCAGTGAGCCCTGATTGTGTCACTGCACGCCAGCCTGGATGACAGAGCAAGACCCTGCCTTCAAAAAATAAATCAATAAAAAATAAAAAAATGAAAATAGAAATATTTTCTTAACATAAATACAGTTCAGTTATAAACTTTGGTAAATTTAATATTAATACATATGCTTTAATCTAATCCATATTCTTATTTTATCAAATAATGCCTTTTTAGCATTTTCTCCCAGTACAGGATCCTAAAATCAGATTTTACATTTAGTTTTCTTTAAATTGGTACATTTCCACAACTTTCTTTGTCTTTTATGGCATTGATTTGCATGTTTAATGACTACAGCCTCCCTTTATTTAATAGTGTTCCTCATTGGGATTGTCTGATATTTCCTTTTGATTAGACTTAGGGTATATATTCCACGCTGTAAAATAACATAATTGATGGAGTGTCCTTCCCAACATCTCACGTCTAGGGGCACATGATAAGTATCTCTTTCTCCTTGGTGATGCTAATTGTTTATCACTCAGCTTTTTCTACTGTATAGTTAATATTTTTTTCTTCACAATTATAAATAATCTAAAGGGATACTCATTAAGGCCATGCAGATATCTCCCTACCACCCCCAGATTTACATCCCATTAATGATTCTGGCCTGAACGATTCTTTTTTTATAGAATGGTCAACACTTCATTCCATAAAATGGAAAAAGTGTTCCTTGGAACTATTCTTTACTCTGATAGTTGCAAAATGATTATTTTCCAAATCTAGCACTCTCAGAGGAGAACTCTTTTAATGCTAAAAATATGGAGATGGGGTTGGCTCTTGCCAACTTTATTTTTTTCTCTCTTTTTTTTTTTTTGGGAGATAGGGTCTCACTCAGTAACTCAGGCTGGAGTTTGGTTGCAGGATCTCTGCTTACTGTAACCTCCACCTCCCAGGCTCAAGTGATCCTTCCACCTTAACCTCACCACACCCGGCTAATTTTTGCATTTCTTTTGTAGAGATGGGATTTCACCATGTTGCCTAGGCTGGTTTCTAACTCCTGAGCTCAAGCAATCTACTTGCCTCGGCCTCCCAAAATATTGGGATTACAGGTGTGAGCCACCACGCCTGGCATTTTTTTTGTTGTTGTTGTTGTTTTTGGAGACACAGTCTTGCTGCTCTGTAGCCCAGGCTGAAGTGCAGTGGTGGGATCACGGCTCACTGCAGCCTCCATCTTCAGGACTAAAACGATCCTCCTGTCTTAGCCACCGAAGTAGCTGGGATTATAGACATGCGCCACCAGTCCCAGCTAAGTATTTTTTTGCAGAGTTGCCCAGGCTAAATTTAGTCCTTTTTTTATTGTTATGAAACTTCATTGTCTGATTACATTATTTCTGGTTTAGCATTTCTGTATTTGAAAAACGTCACTCCTTTCTACGTCAGGTGTGGTGGTGGTGTGTGCCTGTAATCCTGGCTATTTGGTAGTCTGAGCCTGGAGGATGTCTTGAGCCCAGGAGTTTGAGGCTACAGTGAGCTATGATCATGCCACTTCACTCCATCCTGGGCAAGAGAGTGTGAGACACTGTTTCTAAAAAGAAACCAATCAAACAAAAAAAGCCACACTGCAGCTTTTTATAATGAATACTGTGTAGTTATTGGCTTGAATTGATATTATGTAAATCCTAGATGTTGGTTAGAACCAAACCTTTTTGCAAGAAAACTGCAAATTGAATCATTTACAGGCTTGTAGCATGTTGCTTAATTTTGTCTGCTAGTTAACATTTATTGATAACTGGCTTCTTTGATCTTGTCATATTGATTTATTTTTGCTTATTGCTGAAATCAGTGTTAGCGTGGGATAATTATGATATAATGGAAAGAGTATTGATTAAGAGTAATGAGTTTTAGTCTAGGATTTAGAGAGTATTATTTGCTCTTTAGTCAACTCATTTAATTTCTTGGAATCTTAGTTTTCCTGTTTGTGAAAGGAAAAATATTATGAATTTGCTTACTTAATAAATTCTTCTTTCTTACAAGGATGAAATGAAATTGTTATAAAGTATGTCTAAACAAACTCTAGGGTTGTAGGCTTCTTTTGAATTGATTAATTTCATATCATAAAATCTTGTGTTAATTTTATAGCCACTTAAAATGTTATATTCATTTCTTTTTTAGTCTTCTAAGTATTGAATTTCTCTGATTTCCTAGAGTGGGGAATCTAGCTCTCTTTTTTGTGTGTGTGTATATATATATTTTGGGGGGCGTGGGGGGGTGGGAGGTGGGGGGTAGGGTAGAGAGAGGCCTTGCTCTGTCACCCGGGCTGTAGTGCAGTGGCAGGATCATAGTTCACTGCAGCCTGGATCTCCCAGGCTCAAGAGATCTTCCTGCCTCAACCACCTGAGTAGCTGGGACTACGGGCACATGCCACCATGCCTGGCTAATTTTGTTTTCTTTAGAGAGAGAGTCTCACTATCTTGCCCAGGCTTGTCTTAAACTCCTGGGCTCAAGCGATCCTCCCTCCTTGGCGTCCCAAATTGCCGGGATTACAGGGATGGGTCACTGCACCTGGCCCCTAAACACTTTTTGAATACCTTTTCTAACCAAGCACTATGCTTTACACAACATATGTCTGCCTGCCTGCCTGCCTGCCTGCCTTCCTTCCTTCCTTCCTTCCTTCCTTTCTCTTTCTTGTCTCCTCTTCTCTTCTCTTCTCTTTTCTTTCGACAGTCTTGCTCTGTCACACAGGCTGGAGGGCAGTGGCACAATCTTGGCTTACTGCTATGTCTGCCACTCAGGCTCAAGTGATCTCTTACTTCAGCCTCCCAAGTATCTGGGACCACAGGCACAAGCCACCATGCTTGGCAAAGTTTTGTATTTTTTTGTAGAGATGGAGTGTTGCCATGTTGCCCAGGCTGGTCTTGAACTCCTAATCTGCCCACCTTAGCCTCCCAAAGTACTGGGATTACAGGCATGAGCCACTGCACTCAGCCCTTTGGTACTATTTTTACCTATAAAGAATCCAAAGTTTTGAAAGGAGCAATGCCCAAATAAGTTGTTCTTATTCCAAAGGTCTTGTTCTTTGCATTATGAGGCTATAAAGCTGTTAAGGCAGTGCTTGCCTGAGTCTATAAGTGTTGCTTCCTCTTATTATGTCATCTGGGTTATGAGGAAGGATCAAGATTGCTTAAATTCTGAAGTAATCTACTATATCAAACCCCAGAGGGAATCAAGAAACAAATACATTTAGAATCAATGAAAATAATTTATAGCAGCAATTATCTATAATAGTTGATCTATGCTAAAAATACCAACTCAGATTGTGTTAAAATAATTTAATAGATAAATTGCTCAGTGAATTACCAACAAAAATTTGAGCGGTATTCTTAATTCTGGAGATGAAGTAAAGGGCAGTAATATTGTGCATTTCTTCCCTTGGTACCTTTATCAGAGGTAGGAGATTGAATTAGATTAGCCATGCATCTAATCCAGCGTGGCAACTCTTGTATTTTTGTGTTAAGAGACTACTATACCATTTTATATTTGTCTTGCATATAAGTACATACATAATGTCACTTTTCCTGTCTAAAATTAAAGGCTTGTGTCATATTATATTGGCAGGTAGTTTGTTATAACATATTTGCTAGTCTTAGAAAGAACAATTACACGCTGTCTCTACAGAAAAAAATAAAACAGTTTCTTGACTTTTTCTGCCTTCAGTTTCCTGTTTTCCAGCACCCAACATAACTTGTAAGGATTCCAGTGGCAATGAAACACATTTTACTGGGAATGAAGTTGGTTTTTTCAAGCCCATATCTTGCCGAAATGTGTAAGTACATTACTGACACTTAAATTTTCAGATTACTTGCCTATATTATATCTTGATTGCATCAAGAGATGAGACAATTTATGGGGACTATCCTGAAAATATATCTTTTATCTTTTTGCCTGTGTCAGAAAACCTTTAAGTGTTTGTTTTTTGGTTTTCGAGACAAGGTCTTGCTCAGTCACCCAGGCTAGAGTGCAGTGACGTGATTACTTCTCACTTCAGCGTCAACCTCCTAGGCTTAAGCAATTCTCCCACCTCAGCCCCACAAGTAGCTGGACTACAGGTTTGTGCCACCATGCCTGGCTAACTTTTAATTTTTTTGTAGAGATGAGGTCTCCCTATGTTTCCCAGGGCTGGTCTCGAACTCCTGGCCTCACATGATTCTCCTGTCTCGGCCTCTCAAAGTGCTGGGATTTACAGGCATTAGCCACCACACCCAGCCAAGGGTGTATTTTTTTTAATAAATGCATTATAAATTAATGCATAAAATGCAATATTAAATTATTGTCATTATATTTTCAGCCTAAAACTGTATATTGTTATAATTCTATTTGATGGCACCTAGTTTTGATTGTTTCAAGAAATAAAACACTGTACAGATAAATTGAACCTTAAAAAGGAAAAAGAAAAAAAAGAAAAAAACCACCGTTAGACTATTGCTACAAGTTTATCAAATCAAGTAGAGCTGAGTAGTCCAGTATGTGGGACAAATAAAGACTATAAATGGCCTCATACCATGTTAATTGAGGTCAGTCAGTTTATACCACTGAGTTATGAAAAAATTGTCTTCAAAATGTGGGAAATTTCTAGAGTACAAATGGCAATTGTGTACCTGTTGTATCAGAAAAACACTAATTAATTTTTTGCACATAAAGGGCATTTTAAACTTTGTTTTATTCTTTGTAATAAATATGGATGATGAATGGTAACGTTAAACAGAATTCAGAAGTTATCAGTTTGGCTAGCTAGGCACAGTGGTACATGCCTATAGTCCTAGCTACTCAGGAGGCTGAGGCCATAGGAGCCCGGACGTTCAAGTTCAGCCTGGGCAATATAGTGAGATACTGTCTCTTATAAAAACAACAACAAAAATGATCAGTTTGGGATACTAAGACAAACGGCTTTCTTTTGTTAGGAATTTCTCTATTTAAAGGACTTTTAGGCCTAGTGTAGTAGCTTACTCTTATAATCCCAGCACTTTGGGAGGCCAAGGCAGGAGAATCACTTGAGGCCAGGAGTTGGGGACCAACCTGAGCAAAGTAGGGAGACCCTCTCTCTACAAAAATACAAAAATTAGCCCAGTGAGGTGGTGCTTGCCTATGGTCCTAGCCACTGGGAGGCTGGGGTGGGAGAGTTACTTGGGCCCAGGAGTTTGAGGTTGTAGTGAGCTACGATCACAGTAACAGAGTGAGACTTTGTCTCTAAAAAAATTAAAATTAAAAATTTTTAAAAAAAGACTTTTAAGTTTGATTTCTCTTTCTGCTAAAGCTTATTATTCATTCTTATATTCCTGCTTTGTACCAAAAACATGATTTAGTGTTACCTATTTTTAATTATTGGCATTATATTTTCAGCCTAAAACTGTATGTTGTTACAATTCTGTTTGATGGCAGTTAGTTTTTGTTGTTTCAAGAAATAAACCACTGTACAGATGAATTGGACCTTAAAAAGGAAAAAGAAAAAAAAGAAAGAAACTACCATTAGACTATTGCTACAAGTCGTTAGGATTATTCGCAAGAACTTTTAGCGTTGTCTTTCCTTTTGATCCTACCTCATTGATTTAATGAGGGGTTTTTTATACAGCAAGGGGATTCCATCTTGCTGTATAATCCTAAGCCTACCACTGATCTTGGGTTCCAAGATTTCGCATTAGTCAAGTAAAAATTGTTAAAAAGGAATCGTTTCCAGTGTACTTAGATATGGTTTCATTTTTTTTCTGTTACAGAGGTAAGTTTAAAAAATAGGGTTTAGTTAATATTTAAATTTATAGATATTTCTACCTTAAACATTCTAAACAACTGATGTGTTAAATGCTGGTCCAAGATATAGGTTATAGTAAGAAAATCATCTGTTGAGAACAGCTAACCACTCAGGCTGGAACTTACAGGTTTATATTATTTGTAATGCTAACACCAGAATGGCCTGTTACTTAATTTCCAAGTTGATGCTGATTTTTCTTTCAGTGTCTCAAAATGGATTAGGCTGCATACAACTGAGCTGCACTAATCATACTCATAAGTATTTTTTATTTATTTTTTTTGAGACAGAGTCTTCCTCTGTAGCCCAGGCTGGAATGCAGTGTCACAATCATATCTCATTGCAGCCTCAACCTTCCAGGCTCAAGGCATACTCTCATCTCAGCCTCCCAAGTAGCTGGGACTACAGGTGCATGCCCCAAAGCTCGGCTAATTTTTGTATTTTTAGTAGAGATGGAATTTCACCACATTGCCCAGGCTGGTCTTGAACTTCTGGCCTCAAGCAGTCAGCCCACCTCAGGCTCCCAAGGTGCTGGGATCACAGGCATGAGCCACCATGCCTGGCCCTTATAAGATATTGGTATCAATTATGGTAAGAAATATAACCATCAGGTAAACTAGATATTCCAAGGCTACTGGCGAGCTTATTCGCTTCTTACAATAAAGTTTACAATTTCTTTCTTTCTTTTTTTTTGTTTTAAGATGGAGGTTTGCTCTTGTTGCCCAGGCTGAAGTGCAGTGGTGTGATCTTGGGCTCACTGCAACCTCTGCCTCCCGGATTCAAGTGATTCTCCTGCCTCAGCTTCCCAAGTAGCTGGGATTACAGGCATGGGCCACCACGCCTGGCTAATTTTGTATTTTTAGTAGAGACGGGGTTTCTCAATGTTGGTCAGGCTGGTATGGGGTTTCTCCATGTTGGTCAGGCTGGTCTCGAACTCCTGACCTCAGGTGATCTACCCGCCTTGGCCTCCTAAAGTGCTGGGATTACAGGCGTGAGCCACCGCGCCCGGCCTAAGTTTACAATTTCAAGACAGAATTTGCAGCTCGGCATGGTGGCTCACACCTGTAATCCCAGCACTTTGGGAGGCCAAGGCAGGTGGATTGCTTGAGCTCAGGAGTTTGAGACCAGCTGAGCAACATGGCAAAACCGCATCCCTACCAAAAAATACAAAAGTTAACTGGTGGTGCATGTCTGTAGTCCCAGCTACTCGAGAGTCGAAATCATGGCTACTGCTCTACAGCCTTGGTGACAGAACCAGATCCAGTTTCAAACAAATAAAAGAAAAAGAATGAGCATTGCTCATCAGAGCAGTGGAAGTTAGACTGATGGGTAATTTTGATGGTAAGAATGGCAAAGCTAAGATAACCTGATAAATAATTTTGCTTTATCGGGATATTAGGTACGTGCCTACCAAAAGGCTAGCTGCTGTGCAGCTACTGAATAAAGATTCAGTGATACATTCTTATTCATTAGGTGTCCCTTTTCCAGTTTCGTATTTTCTTTGTACTCCTGTTAGCATATTGTTTTTAAAACTACATATAATAGGTTAATACTTGGTTAAAACTTCATCTTAATATTGCAAATATTCTGTAATGTATTCTTCAGAAACTAGTCTGATAACCATGCCTGATTGATGACCAAGCCACCCACCTATTTACACTGGCCATCTATATTAGTATTATGTCATAGTTTAATTTGGGTTAACTTGGAGGTCTGGATGGTGTTGGTGACGCCATAGTTGTTCCATGCAGTCATGAATAGGCCTTGCTCCTTTTGTCTTGTGGCTTTGCTTTCTGTAGTCCTTTGAGTCCTTTCCACTAAGCCAGCAGGTGGGAAAGAGGAGAGGGAAACCTTTATAGGAGTATTTTATGGGCCAGACTTGGAAATGGTGTACACTTCCATCCTCCTTCCACTGGCCAAAACTCAGTTATGGCTGCACTTAAGTGCAAGGTGAGCTAGGAAATGTAGGTTAGCTGTATATTCATAAGAAAAAGAGAAATGAGCCTGGGCGCGGTGGCTCATGCCTGTAATCCCAGCACTTTGGGAGTCTGAGGCAGGCAGATCGCTTGAAGTCAGGAGTTCAAGTCCAGCCTGGCCAATTGGTGAAGCCCCATTTCTACTAAAAACACAAAAATTAGTTGGGTATGGTGGTGCGTGCCTGTAATCCCAGCTACTCAGGAGGCTGAGGCATGAGAATCACTTGAACCTGGAAGGTGGAGTTTGCAGTGAGCCGAGATCAAGATTGTGCCACTGCACTCCAGCCTGGGCAACAGAGAAAGAGAAATGGCTCGGTGAATAATCTCTGCTATACCACCAGTTTTCAGATTATTCTTTAGGGTGATTTACTTATATAGATAATTGCTTTTCTAATTTCATTTCCCTTCCCAGCCAAGCTTTTTGAAAGTTGTTTTGATAATACTTATCTGTTACAGGATTTTCTGTCTAATGTAGTATGGCTTTTGGCCATGCTGAGATTCACCAGCAATCTTTGTTGATATATCAAAGGAATGTTTACAGTCCATATCTTAATCTTTCTACAGCATTTGGCTATTCCCTTTTTTCTCTCTCCTCTCTTTTTAATATAGAGGCAAGGTGTCACTATGTTGACCAGTCTTTTCTGTCTCAAATTCATGGCCTCAAATGATCCTCCCACCTCATCCTCCTAAAGTGCTGGGATCACAGGTGTGAGCCACTGTGCCCAGCCTGGCTGTTTCCTTTCTTAAAGTACTTTCTTGGCTTTCTTAAAATACTTTCTTGGCTAGGCCCAGTGGCTCAGGCCTGTAATCCCAACACTTTGGGAGACTGAGGCGGGTGGATCACCTGAGGCCAGGAGTTTGAGACCAGCCTGGCCAACAAGGTGAAACCCCATCTCTACTAAAAATACAAAAATTAGCCCAGAGTGGTGGTGGGCGTCTGTAATCCTAGCTACTTGGGAGGCTGAAGCAGGAGAATCACTTGAACCCCAGGAGGTGGAGGTTGCAGTGAGCTAACATTGTGCCATTGCACCCCAGCCTGGGCAACAAGTGTGAAACTAAATCTCAAAAAAAAAAAAAAACCCTAAAAAACTTTATTTTTTTGGCTTATAGTATAAAACACTCTTCTGTGTCCCTTCATTCCTATTTCTTTGCTTCTTCTTTAAGTCTTGATATCCTTGGTCCTTTTTCCTTTTTCATTCATCCACCCCTTTGGCTTCTCTCACCATGTTTGTATATATATATGCCATATAAAAAGTTGGTGATATGTTTTATATTCAATTTTAGACCTCAGATTTAATATATATAAATAGCCAGGCACAGTGGCTCATGCCTGTAATCCCAGCACTTGGGGAGGCCAAGGCGGGCGGATCACCTCAGGTCAGGAGTTCTAGACCAGCCTGGATAACATCGTGAAACCCCGTCTTACTAAAAATACAAAAATTAGCCGGGTGTGGTGGCGGGTGCCTGTAATCCCAGCTACTCGGGAGGCTGAGGCAGGAGAATTGCTTGAACCCGGGAGGTGGAGGTTGCAGTAAGCCAAGATTGTGCCATTGCACTCCAGCCTGGGTGACAAGAGCGAAACTCCATCTCAAAAAAAAAAAAAACAACAAAATTATGTAAAACATATATATGCTTATATATAATACATACTAGTATATTATATATAGTAATGTATAATATATAACATTACCATCTTAAATATGCAATATAATAATGTAAAATATATTACCATCTTCATATATAATTATATATTTTATATATAACATATATATAAATATGGTAATATTCATCAGGCACAACAGTGGGAGAGCTGGACACACTGGCATGTGACTACAGGCACATGTCACTGTGCCCAACTCTCCCTTTGTTTTTTTTCTTTTTTTCTTTTTTGTTTTTTTTGGAGACAGTCTTGCTCTGTCACCCAGGCAGGAGTGCAGTGGCTTGATCTTGACTCACTGCAACCTCTGCTTTCCAGGTTCAAGCAATTCTCATGCCTCAGCCTCCCAAGTAGCTGGGACTACAGGCATGTAACACCGCGCCTGGCTAATTTTTGTATTTTTAGTAGAGATGGGGTTTTACCATGTTGGCCAGGCTGCCAGTCTCAAACTCCGGGCCTCATATGATCCAACTGCCTCAACCTCCCAAAGTGCTGGGATTATAGAAGTGAGCTACCACATCTGGCCCCATTGTTTCTTAAGCTTTCTAACATATAAAATATATTGCAATCTTTATATAGATTACATATATATATAAGTCCTAAAATTGAATTGAATTGAATTGAATATCAATATATTAACTATCTTTATATACTATATATATATAGGGGTCTAAAATTGAATGGGACCAGGCATGGTAGCTCATGCTTGTAATCCCAGCACTTTGGGAGGCCGAGGCGGGTGGTTCACTTGTGGCCAGGAGTTTGAGATCAGCCTGGCCAACATGGTGAAACCCCATTTCTACTAAAAATACAAAAATTAGTCAGGTGTGGTGGTGTGCACCTGTACTCCCAGGTACTCGGGGGCCTGAGGTGGAAGAATCGCTTGAACCTGGGAGGCAGAGGCTGCAGTGAGCCGAGATCACACCACTGCACTCCAGCCTGGGCAACAGAGTGAGATTCCATCTCAAAAAAAAAAAAAAAGAAATAAAATTGAATTGAATATCAATATATTACCATCTTTATATATATTTTATATATATAAGGTCTAAAATTGCATTTGTTTTTTCTTCAGATCATTTCCTCCTTCGTCTCATTGAATGGCACCAGTTCTACCCAGTTTCTTAAGCAGAAACTTTTGGATTCATTACTTATTTTTTATTATTTTTTTGAGACAGAGTCTCACTCTGTTGCCCAGGCTGGAGTACAATGGCGCGATCTTGGCTTACTGCAACCTCCACCTCCTGGGTTCAAGCGATTCTCCTGACTCAGCCTCCCAAGTAACTGGGATTACAGGTGCCTGCCACCACACCCAGCTAATTTTTGTATTTTTAGTAGAGACTGTGTTTCACTCTGTTGGCCAAATTGTTCTCGAACTCTTGACCTCAGGTGATCTACCCACCTTGGCCTCCCAAAGTGCTGGGATTACAGGCGTGTGCCACTGTGCCCGTCTTGGAGTCATTCTTGACTTCTCCTTTTCCCTCATTCCCCACATGTAGCCTGTTTGCTTCTGCCTTGTTAGTATTTCCCAATTTTGTTCACTTCTTTCTCCCACTGTTACTGCCCATTAGATTTCAGTGTTAGTTTTTGCATTGCCTTCTAAATTATTTTTCTCCTAGTTTGGTGCCCTATTCCATTGTAGATGGGGTGCTACTGCCTTCAGCATAAAGTTTGACATCCTTATAACATTAGACACATAAACAGGATCTCTGGGCCACTTACTACTTTTTCTAACTCATACAAATATGCAGTGCAATAAACACACAGACACACACACACATGAAAGAGGATTATGAGCAGGGATCTTACATGATGAAATTTGACTTCAAATTGATAGTTCTGCCTGTCTCTTTTGCCTGTGACACTCTTTCCTCAGAAGCATGGCATGGCCATCTCACTCACTTCCCTCAGGTCTCTGCTCAAATATCACCTTCTCAATGAGGCCTGCTCTTACCACGCCATTTAAATGGCTCCTGGCATTCTACACTGCCTGCCCTACTTCTTTTTTTTCCGTAACATTTTTGGCTTTCTGACATATGATTTACTTTTTAACTATATTTGTGTTTATTGCTTGTTATCACTAGCCTGTAAGCTCCACGGGAATAGGGATCTTTGTTGTTTTTATTCGTTAATACATTTCAGTAGCCTAGAATAGTGCCTGACATACAGTAGGCATCCAAAAAACATTAATTGAGTGAATGAATGAACCAATTAACAAATAAGTAGTAGTTAATAATTTTGTTTTCTAAAATGTTCACATTGGAAATATATGAATATGACACTCAGATTTTAATTTTTTGCAGAAATGGCTATTCATACAAAGTGGCAGTCGCATTGTCTCTTTTTCTTGGATGGTTGGGAGCAGATCGATTTTACCTTGGATACCCTGCCTTGGGTGCGTATGTTTCATTAAAAAAAAAAATCCTTATAATTGTATGTGTTCTTATAGATTAAATCTCTGTGTATTTATTATAAGTTCTGTATAATTGGAGTTGAGTAGTTAACATTTTTCTGTGAGTACAGAGCTATCAATTAGCCCAGCAGTTCAGCTTAGGTAAGAAATACTGACTTTTCCTGTGTTTTCACCTTTATGAAAACACACAGAAGATAGTGTAGGCATTTACTTAAGATAGTAGACTTGAACTGTCACTGCTAGTGCCGGGCACACACTGGATGTTTAGTAAATGTTTTATGAACAAATGTACATCCTCTACCACTCCAAAAAATATTTCCTTCTGCCCAAATCTCTTTCACCATTGCCCTGGGATTAGAAACTATGCACTTGGGCTGGGCGCAGTGGCTCACGCCTGTAATCCCAGCGCTTTGGGAGGCCGAGGCAGGTGGATCACGAGGTCAGGAGATCGAGACCATCCTGGCTAACACGGTGAAACCCCGTCTCCACTAAAAATACAAAAAATTAGCTGGGCGTGTTGGCAGGCGCCTGTAGTCCCAGCTACTCAGGAGGCTGAGGCAGAAGAATTGCTTGAACCTAGGAGGCGGAGGTTGCAGTGAGCCGAGATCGCACCACTGCACTCCAGCCTGGGTGACAGAGCAAGACTCTGTCTCAAAAAAAAAAAAAAGAAACTATGCACTTCTTTCAGAACAAGTTGGGGTTGGAACTTTGGTGACTAGCTTGAGCTGGAGTGGGAGCCTGACTTCTATCACCCTTAGCCCCGCTCTCTATATCTTCCTTCTTGCTGTAATCACATTTACCATAGTTACTAATGCTTATGAAAACTATTTACGTTTTACGATAGCTTTTATTTAAACAGTACTTTCACATGCCTGCCCTTATTGAAGCCTTACAACCCTCTGAGTTTATCATCCTCTTTAAATCCTCTTTAACAGGTAGGGAAACTGTCACCAGAGAGGTTAAGGGATTTACTGAGTCTAGAGGCTTTCCTTTATTCTGTGACATATTTGTTGTTATCATCTTTGTTTTATGGATAGGAAAATTGTCACGAGATTAAGAGATTTACCCAAGGACACTCAGCTAGTGACCTCAATTTGAACTCAAATTTTCTGGCTCCAGAGATCATGCTTTATTTACTGTAATAGTCTGCTTGTATAGTAGCCCTTCACTGAGCAAATTTAAAGTTTTTGAATGCTCTGCCTTCTAGC
Organism: Trachypithecus francoisi; assembly: GCF_009764315.1. Classification (NCBI taxonomy): domain Eukaryota; kingdom Metazoa; phylum Chordata; class Mammalia; order Primates; family Cercopithecidae; genus Trachypithecus; species Trachypithecus francoisi. The sequence continues at coordinate 23,221,845 of NW_022681457.1, read as the reverse complement.
TAGCAAAGCTAACCTTATTTCTTCCATGTTGCTACCCACAAAAGATCAAAGAGAAGTCTTCACTGTGGAGTTGATGGTAGGTGTATTTCTGATAGCTGTACTAAAACTCAGTGTTGTAAGTTCCTAAGTAAAAGTCATAAAGTACTATATATATTTGTTTATTTAATTAAACATTCAATATTTAAATAACTAAGTGATATGGAAATAAAGATGAAGGTCACAGTGTATATTGGTTAAAAATAAAATAAACATGTTAGTAGGCCAATTTATGGTACAGCGCCATAACAGAACCATAACAAAGTGCTGTGAGAGTAAGGAAAAGGGACTGACACAGTTGACTGAAGGAGGTTCTTAGATGTGGTGACATTTGAGCTAGGTTTTGAAGGATGAAAAGATTACAGAGGTTGAAGGCATGGCAGGGAACAGCATGTGTAAAGTGTATAGGTGTACACTGAGAGATTAGAGGATAATTTAGCTGATCGTGTAGGAAGAACATGCAGGAGGTGACACTGCCTACAGAGGTAGTCTATGGTCTGATTATAAAATGCTTTGAGTACCTTGCTGTGGAGTTGGGTCCTTTAGATACCAGAATTTATCCTTTTAGGTATCAGAAGCAATAAAATATTTTTTCTTTTTCTTTTTTTTTGTGACAGGGTCTCACTCTGTTGCCCAGGCTGGAGTGCAGTGGTGCGATCATGGCTCACTGCAACCTCAGCCTCCTGGGCTCAAGGTATGCTCCGTCCTCAGCTCTGCCCGAGCAGCTGGGACTACAGGCATGTACCACCACGCCTGACTTAATGTTGTATTTTTTTGTAGAGATGGGATTTCGCCGTGTTGCACAGGTTGTTCTTGAACTCATGGGCTCAAGCTGTCCTCCCACCTCAGCCTCCCAAAGTGCTGGGATTACAGGGAAGAGCCACAGTGCCTGGCCAATTTAAAATGTATAAATATTTTAAATAAATTTTAATTTCTGTTAAGAATCCAAGGTTAAGAAATGTAGGCATTTTTATTTTAAATGATCACTGCCTTAAAAAAAATTCTTAACAATGTTGAGTGCAATGAAAGTAGTTATAGACAAAATCTAAAATTCAGTTTTTTGCCGGGTGCAGTGGTGTGTGCCCATAGACTCAGCTACTCAACAGGCTGAGGTGAGGGGATTGCTTGAGGCCAGGAGTTTGAGGCCAGCAGAGACAACATAGTGACATCCCATTTTCACAAAAAAGAAAAAAAAAAATCCCATTTTAAAACTAAACTTACTTAATCTTTCTTCATGGTTATGAAAAGCAGTAGTCCTACTTATATATAGCTTTTTTTTTTTCCTTCATAGTGCTAATTAGAAATCTGTTAGCCTCAGGGATTTGTTTATTCATTCACTTTAGTCTTCCTCTGGAATGTACATTCTTTTTTTTTTTTGAGTGGAGTTTTGCTCTTGTTGCCCAGGCTAGAGTGCAATGGTGCGATCTCGGCTCGCCGCAACCTCCACTTCCTGGGTTCAGATGATTCTCCTGCCTCAGCCTCCTGAGTAGCTGGAATTATAGGCATGTGCCCAGCTAATTTTGTATTTTTAGTAGAGACAGGGTTTCTCCATGTTGGTCAGGCTGGTCTCAAACTCCCAACCTCAGGTGATCCGCCTGCCTTGGCCTCCCAAAGTGTTAGGATTACAGGCGTGAGCCAGTGCCTGGCCTCGAATATACATTCTTAAAGGGCAGAAGCCTTATCTGTCTTATGCAAGTTGGTGTCTTGAACAGAACTTGACAGACAGTAAGACTTTGATAAATATTTGTCATATGAATATCAAAAAAGCTAGGAACAGGCTAAATGTTCACTAGGGAGGAACTGTCTCAAAAAATTAAGGTACAGTGTATAACAGAGCAGAATACTATGCAGCCATTTAAAACAATGACATAGAAATATGTTTATTGGCAAAGTAATGTAATAACACCCATAACAGAGTAAGATGATAAATTTAAGAAAATCTAGATATTTTGCTACAAAACCCCTTCTTAAGGATGCTTCACAAAAATGAACATGAGAGGTTTCTGCTGAGATAAAATATTAGATAAGGGAAGAATATCTTTGGAACTGGTAAATATTACCTACGCCTGGAGTAATACATTTAAGGAAATTAGAGAACAGATCAGAGATGATATTTAAAAGTTTAAGGAACTAACAAATTTATAGTGACAGAAAGCAGATAAGTGCTTGCTGGGGAAAGACTGGGGCAAGGAGAGACAAGAAGTAGAAATTACAAAGGGGCGTGAGGAAACTATTAGGGGTGACAGATAACGTTCTTTTTTTATCATAGGGATTGTTTCACAGGTGTTTACAAGTGTCAGATTTATCAAATAGTACATTTTAAATACGTACATTGTATGTCATTGTATGTCATTGATGTCATTGTATGTCATTTTAATGTATGTCATTTATAGCTCAATAAAGCTGTTTTAAAAAATCAAGAGGCTGGGTGTGGTGACTCACACCTGTAATTTCAACATTTTGGGAGGCCAAGGCAGGAGGATCACTTGAGGCCAGGAGTTCAAGACCAACCTGGGCAACACAGTGAGACCCTTGGAAATAGTGAGACCCTGCAAAGGAAAGAAGGAAGGGAAGGAGGAAAAAAGGAGAAAGGAAAAGAAGGAAAGAAAGAAAGAAAAGAAAGAAACTCCTGGAGTAACACATTTAAACTTACCAGATCAGTGTTAAAAAAAAACTTGAAGGTTTAATCATTACAGTGACTTACAGCATATCTTACTCCAAACGTGTGATGTTAACTATGGTCTATCTATTTCTACAAATTTAAGGCAAAGGATGATTTTAGTAATGAAGTTTCCAATAGTGCCATCTTAACCTTGTTTTAGGTTTTATATTTTCATAAAATATAAAAATACTTTATGAACACAGATAGGAAGGGCAATAAGAATTAAGCGAGGTAAGATACATTTGATAAATGTTAGCCCAGCAACAACTTTTGTTGTCACTATTTCTGCTACTACAGTTATTATAATCAAAACCTTCATTCATCCCTGAGAGGTATGAGAAAAAAAATAAAAATAAAAATAAAAAAAAGAAATTTAGGCCAGATGTGATGACTTGTAATCCAAGCATTTTGGGATACCAAGGCAGGAGGATCACTTTATCCCAGGAGTTCAAGACTAGCCTGGGCAACATAGTGAGACCCTGTCCCTACAAAAAATTTTAAAAAGTAGCCGAGCATAGTGGATTATGGGTTAGAGAAAGGGTGGCATGCTGCTTCAGACAGGCATGTTAGGGAAGACTTCTCTAAAGAAGTGGCCTAAAAGGAAGAACAATCTTGAAAATGGCAGAATAAAAGCCAAAGCCCTGATGTGATTACCTATTCTTCATGGATTAGCAGTTAAAGATATAACGTTAGCGGGACCATACTTAATATTCTCTCTCTCTTTTTTTTTTTTTTTTTGAGACAAGGTCTCCCTTTGTTGCCCAGGCTGGAGTCCGGTGGTGCAGTCTCAGCTCACTGCAACCTTTGTCTCCCAGGTTCAAGCGATTCTCCTGCCTCAGCCTCCTGGGTGGCTGGGATCACAGACGTATGCCACCATGCCTGGATAATTTTTGTATTTTTAGTAGAGACAGGGTTTCACCATGTTGGCCAGGCTGGTCTTGAACTCCTGACCTCAGGGGATCCACCTGCCTCAGCCTCCCAAAGTGCTGGGATTATAGGCATGAGCCACTGCGCCTGGCCAGTATTCTTTTTTATAAACAAATTGAAGAAAGAAAAACTATGACATTCTCAAATTTATACTAACATGCTATGTGAAGAAGAATACATTTCGGAAATAGAAAATACACTGAGTGGATAAAATCTCAGCAGACAATTTTCTTTGGGCTACTATAGTACCATGCAACTAATGAAAAAACGAAGGGAGTTATTATTAAGGTAATGGATGGAATGATGGGAGTGTTTGGGAAGCAGAAATATGAGAATATTTATTAATTTAAACAAATATTGAGCATTTACTATGTGCCAGGCAATGTCGTTGGCACTAAGGACACAGAAGTAAAGAAAACAGATAAAAGGCCCTGCCCTAATGGGGCTTCTATGCAACAGATAGTAATCAAAGATAAAATGTTAGGTAAGTAAATGTTTTGAGGAAAGCGAAAAGCAAAATTTTTAGTTATTTCTGTATTTTAATAGTTATTAACTTATTGCCACCATGTTATTTCTGTACTTACAACATTATTCTGCTATATGTGGGGGAAGAAGTCATCTAATGTCCCAACATAGTTCAATCTTATTTGTGTATTCTCAGGTTGTGGGAGGTGATCTCATCCTCACAGGATTTTTAGCTGGCATCTATTTGTAGTTGATATATGGAACTACATTTTCACAAAGAGTCTTGTCTTATACCCTTTTTATATCTCATATGAGATGTCTTGTAAGAAACTCAAGTTTAAATTCATAAGAGATTAATCATCCCACCCACAGGCCACCCCAATCCGCCTCTTACAATTGTTTTTGGGTTATATTGTTGTAGATGTCCCATATTAGATACTCTGTTATCATCTATTTTAGCATCTGAGCTCTTGGGTTGGGACCAAGGACAAAGCCATATATAGTGATCAGCACAGAATTGTTGATTTTCACTGGAGAGCTAATAAACAGGAGATCCTTAAGGAAAGAAATATGTAAGATAAATTAAAGGTAATTAGATTGCTAATAAAATTTTACAATTTTACAACAAGAGCAGTGTTTTTTCCTGATTTTTTTTTTTTTGGCATCACAATTTATATATTTTAACTCTCCAAATGTATAGTGAATTTTGGGTCACATAATGTATGAAGTCTAAATAAGTAATTAAGGATTTTAGGACTAAAAGATGTTTTGTAACTGATGTACTGAGATTTAAAGATTATTTCCTTAGGCCTTTTCTCTTAGAAATTTTGTTAGATTATATTGAGGTTTTTTTTCAGTTACTAATATTTATTTGTTAAGGGAACTAATACATTATTTTTTGGCATTTCTATGTAGAGGGTTCCTTTAAACTCTTCTCATTTTCAGATGAAGATTTGATTTTTTTTTTTTTTTTTTTTTTTTGAGACGGAGTCTCGCTCTGTCGCCCAGGCTGGAGTGCAGTGGCCGGATCTCAGCTCACTGCAAGCTCCGCCTCCCGGGTTTACGCCATTCTCTCGCCTCAGCCTCCCGAGTAGCTGGGACTACAGGCGCCCGCCATCTCGCCCGGCTAATTTTTTTTTTTTTTTTTTTTTTTTTTTTTTTGAGACGGAGTCTTGCTCTGTCGCCCGGGCTGGAGTGCAGTGGCCGGATCTCAGCTCACTGCAAGCTCTGCCTCCTGGGTTTACGCCATTCTCCTGCCTCAGCCTCCCGAGTAGCTGGGACTACAGGCGCCAGCCACCTCGCCCGGCTAGTTTTTGTATTTTTAGTAGAGACGGGGTTTCAGCGTATTAGCCAGGATGGTCTCGATCTCCTGACCTCGTGATCCGCCCGTCTCGGCCTCCCAAAGTGCTGGGATTACAGGCTTGAGCCACCGCGCCCGTAATTTTTTGTATATTTTAGTAGAGACGGGGTTTCACCGTGTTAGCCAGGATGGTCTCGATCTCCTGACCTCATGATCCGCCCGTCTCGGCCTCCCAAAGTGCTGGGATTACAGGCTTGAGCCACCGCGCCCGGCCTTGATTTTTTAAAGTGTTACTTTTATGTTCTTGATATAAAGAGCATTATGTATATGTAAAATAATGGTTTATTGGAAAATGGAACAGTTTGTTAATATTTAGAAGACTTTCCAGATTATAAATGACTTTACCTTCTTTTCTAGGTTTGTTAAAGTTTTGCACTGTAGGATTTTGTGGAATTGGGAGCCTAATTGATTTCATTCTTATTTCAATGCAGGTAAGTTTCTCAATCTAGAATGTCAACTACTTTTACATTCAAAATTGAGTTCTGTGATCTCCTGTTATACTTAAAATGATTAGTATACAAGGAAGCAGGTATGAATGGTTGTTTTCATTTGTCTTCATGTACTAGTGCTCTACCAGTTAGTAGTTCTCAAAGACATAAGAAGTTCATTTAAAAAGATTCCATGCTCAAATATGATTTGTAAATGTGAGTTCAACTGAGTTAAAGAAGTTTCTTTACTGAATAACTTCTCAAAAGCTTTTTAATATATGTTGTCTCCAAGAGGGATTGTGGTTGTTTTTCAGAGCGTTTCTTTTCCTCATAGTTACTGTCACCTTGTCCATTACCATAAAAGCATTGATAGGATTCTGTTATACATATGGACATTGTGGAGGCAGAGACAAGATTTTCTTTTGCACTGGACAGGCCCTCTATACTAGTATTGTGTTGTTTGCAAATTACAGAAACTGAAATCCAGCTAGCTTAAGCTAAAAAGGAAAAAAAAAGGGGGGGGGGCGTTCTTTAGAAAATCTGAGAATGTAGACCAGATATGTATAAACAAATGATACGCATGTTTGGGGCTCTCCTGATAACTTATCTTGCTTTTCTCCTTAGCCTCATTTTCTCCTGCTGCAGTGAGGCTGGGGGCAGGCATGGTTTGTGAAATGCTGTCCATAACATTTGAAAGTGCCACCAGATGTTTTCTGTTAAATTATGTAGAACTGATTGTGGTTAACTCATGAGGATTCTTAGAGAAAGAGATGAATTTTTCACAACAAATGTTGACAAACAGCATTTCAACAAGCATTTATGGAGCACCTAACATCTTCAGCAAGTGTGTCAGTGTGCATTTAGAGCATCATCTGTTTTGCTCTGCTTTCCCATATAGTATTTCCACTCTTCAATTCTGTCTGCTTGATGTTATCATTATGCTTTAAAAGAAAGTCACAATCTAGGAGATTGGGATACCATACTGTGAGGAGGAGGCAGCATATGGACCAATAAGATACCAGAATTAAACAAGGAAAATATTTGGTTTTAAAGTTGGAATTTTCCTGTCTGTACTCGTAAACATATGCCTAACCAAATATCCTGCCTTCTCTGACTGTGGGACAGGCATGCAGGCATGAAGAGGCTAAGGTACGTGTGCACATATGCTTAGAAATGAGTTTCTCACTTTCAGTGAGGATCCAAGGAATTTAATGTATTATTGGGATTCTTTGAGTTAAGATACCCAGAGTTCAAAGTGTCTTTGAAACCGAACCATTTAGTTAATATTTTCATGCTAGGTTCTTTCTTTGGTGATATTATTGCATTGTAGCTTTAGTTATATCAAATTATAGAACTATAGAACTAATTTGATTCAGCCACTGCTTTCTGATTCATTTATACCTGAACTTTTTACAATAAATACTTTTTTTTTTTTCTTTGAGACAGGGTCTCACTCTGTCGTACAGGCTGGAGTGCAGTGGCGTGATCTGAGATCACTGGCAACCTCTGTCTTTGCCTCCTGGGCTTAAGTGATCCTTCCACCTCAGCCTCCCAAGTAACTGAGACTACAGGTGTGCACCACCATACCTGGCTAATTTTTGTATATTCTGAAGAGATAAGGTTTTGCCATGCTGCCCAGGCTGGTCTCCTGAGCTCAAGCAATCTGCCCACCTCAGCCTTCCAAAGGGCTATTTGTAAAAATAGCATGAGCAACTGCACCTGGCCTCTAGTTATTTAACTTAAAGATCATCTGGGATTAGGAGTTTATCACATTAAGAAATAGAGTGTGTAAACATCTGCAGTAAATTTCCCTAAATAAGACATTTTCACAGGTATGATTAGTTTAGACTGCTTTCAAATCGAGGGAGATTATAATAAATCCATTTCAAGCATAGCCAAATAAGATGGGTAGCCTTATTCTTCATGTCATTTAACATATTTCACATTTGATGTTGACATCATCAGTTTTAGAGGAGCATTCCTGGGCTCAAGTGATCCTCTCATCTCAGCCTCCCAAAGTGTTGGGATTACAGGCATGAGCCATTGTGCATGGCCCTGGCTCTTTTTTAAATTTTTCTTTCCTTCCCCATTCTCTCCATGACTGACTGACTGACTGACTGACTTCCTTCCTTCCTTCCTTCCTTCCTTCCTTCCTTCCTTTCTTTCTTTCTTTCCTTTCTTTCTCTCTCTGCCTCCCTCCCTCCCTCCCTCTCTCTCTCTCTCTCTCTTTCTTTCTTTCTTTTTTCTTTCTTTCTTTCTTTCTTGCCGTTCTTGTCTTTCTGTCTTTCCATCTTTCTTTCTTTCTTTTTTGCCATTAAATATTATTTCCCAGTGAGTAGCAATGTGTTTCTGTTGGACTGTGATCCCATAAATGTATCGGGCATGGATTCAAGACCTATAAAAAATACCATACTTTGTTTCACAGTGTTTATAACAAAAATTGAAGAGTCTAGTTATAGTTTGTCTTTGAACAGAAACAATACAAAGTGTAATGCCCATATTGTTAAAGTAAGCTTTACATGTTGCTGTATTTACTGAAAATACTTTTATGAGTTTGTCTATGTGTTATTAAACTTTGGAAGTTCTATTTTTTGTTCCTAAAAATATACAGATAATATGAATGATGATGCATGGCATGAAATAATACATAGAATACAGTCAAGAAAATCTAAATCAGTGATACATGTGTAGCATACCATCCTTCAGCTGTGGGTAACTATTGTTTATAACTACTACATATATATAGTTATTCATAAGGTAGTTTTGAGGATTTAAAGACACTCATTCTTTTATGCCATATATATATAATATGGCATATAATATATAAATATTATATATTTATAAATATATAAATATATATAATATGCCATATAATATATATATATATATTTTTTGAGATGGTGTCTTCATCGCCCAGGCTGGAGTGCAGTGGCTCGATCTCGGCTCACTGCAACCTCCGCTTCCCAGGTTCAAGCGATTCTCCTGCCTCAGCCTCCCAAGTAGCTGGGATTACAGGCACACACCACTACGCCTGGCTAATTTTATATTTTTAGTAGAGACGGGGTTTCTCCATTGGTCAGACTGGTCTCGAACTCCTGACCTCAGGTGATCCACCCACCTTGGCCTCCCAAAGTGCTGGGATTACAGGTGTGAGTCACTGCCCCCAGCCTCCTTATATTTTTATACATGTCATGAAGGATACATTAGACAATACAAGGTTTTTATCAGAAAAATGAGAATTTTTTTTGATTGTATTTAAACCTCTTTCCTCATTCATGCAATCTGGGCTTTTCTTTTTTTTTTTGAGATGGAGTTTTGCTCTTGTCGTCCAGGATGGAGTACAGTGGTGCGATCTCGGCCCACTGCAACCTCTGCCTCCCAGGTTCAAGCGATTCTCCTGCCTCAGTCTCCCAAGTAGCTGGGATTATAGGCACGTACCACTATGCCCAGCTAATTTTGTATTTTTAGTAGAGATAGGGTTTCACCATGTTGGTCAGGCTGGTCTTGAACTCCTGACCTCATGTGATCTGCCTGCCTTGGCCTCCCAAAGTTCTGGGATTACAAGTGTGAGCCATCATGCCTGACCTGGGCATTTTAAATTATACCAAAATCACTGATGTATATTCTGCAAAACAAAAGGAAAAGAAAGTCTCCTATGTTAAGTGGAGGCAAACAGCCACAAATCAGAAAGATGAGGATGTGTGGAGGGAAAATGGAAATAAGTGTTATAATGTAGAAAGTTATTGGAAGTATGCTGGGTTCTTTCTTTGTCACAGTTTTTTAAAGATTCTGTTCATCATGGAAGAAATTGCTTTTCATTCCTATTAATATAACAGAGTGGATTTCCTTAAAGGACCAGTAACCATATAAGCAGCAGAAATTCAAAAAAGTAGCATAATGTCTGAAACATTTATGAATTTTATAAATACATTTAACAGACTGGTAAAGTATGCTTCATGAATTTGATATTTATTATATGCCACTCTAATACTGTATATACTGCTTTGTATTAGTTTTTAACTTTTAAACAATGGATTTGACTTTTCACTCATAAATTTTTTGAGGAAAAATGACTTTTATTAATCTCCTATAGTACCAGTAGTATGTTAAACAGAGTATGCCCTCAAAAATTTTTGCTGATTTGGAACTGTATGCAGTATGCCTTATACAAAGTGTGGCTTTGTGCCGAGTACAAGCAAGATGAGATGCTGAAATGGTAGTTTTTAAAAAAGTAATTGTTTTCCTGTAGAACCTGTTTTAGTTCATTTGCAGCTATAACAAAACACTTTAGACTGTATTATTTCTTTTTTTTTTTGAGACTGAGTCTCGCCCTATTGCCCAGGCTGGAGTACAATCGTGCAATCATGGCGCAATCTTGGCTCACTGCAATCTTTGCCTCCCAGGCTCAAGCGATTCTCATGCCTCAGGCTCCTGAGTAGCTGGCATTATAGGTGCTTACCACCACGCCTGGCTAATTTTTGTATTTTTAGTAGAGATGGGGTTTCATCATGTTGGCCAGGCTGGTCTTGAACTCCTGACTTCAAATGATCCACCCACCTTGGCCTCCCAAACTGCTGGGATTACAAGCATTAGCCACTGTGTGTGGCCTAGACTAGATTATTTCTAAATAATGGAAAATTATTTCTTATGGTTCTGGAGGCTGGGAAGTCCAGTATCAGGGCACCAGCAGTTTCAGTGTCTGGTAAGGGCTGTCTGCTTCATGGATGGTGCCTTCTATATGTGCCCACATGGTGTAAAGGATAAGGTCATTAATCCCATTAATGAATGGTGGAGCCCTAATGACTTAATAACTTTCCAAAGGCCCTGCCTCTTAGTATGAACACATTTGGGGTTAGACTTCAACATAGGAATTTTACAGGGACACAAACATTCAAAACATAATAGGGCTAAATTCCTAAATTTCACAGTGTCACTTGAGAGGTAATGAATAAAAATGAGAGTTGATGTGATAAACTATAAATTATGCTGTCATTGGAAATTGGTTTAGTGAGCACCAACTTAGGTATAATAACATGGGGTCCTTGCCCTAGAGGAACCTATGATCTTTTCCAAGAATAGTCTGATAATAGATTCCATTTATTTTTAGAAACAAAATATTTCCAGATAAGTGCCTATAATCTCAGAATTTGGGAGGCCTACGTGGGAGGATCACTGGAGCCCAGGAGTTTGAGACCAGCCTGGGCAACACAGTGAGACTCTTTACCCACAAAAATTTTTTTAAAAATTTGCTAGGTGTGGTGGTGCATGCCTGTAGTTCCAGCTACTCAGGAGGCTGAGGGTGGAGGATCACTTGAGCCTGAGAGATCGATCAAGGTTCCAGAGTGAACTGTGATTGTAGTTCTACACTCTAGCCAAAGCAACAGAGTGCTTTTGCCTAAGCAAAAAAATAATAATAATAATAAAATAAAATATTTCCTTGGGGACTGTAGGCCTAATAAACACTTTCCTTAATTTTTATCTTTTTAAAAATCTTTACATTTTACAAACATTTTTAAAAGCCTAAGCTTTTCAGTTTAGACCAAAATATGGCCAAGGCTATGGAATCACCTCTGTGTGAGCCAGTTTGTTTGGTCAAAGACATAGCCTATCCCTTTTTGATCAAAAGAAGGACTAACAGCATAATTGCCATAATCTACTACCAATGCTGGAAAAGCTGGTATACTTGATAGTTTGCTAGATGTAGGACAATAATATATAAAAACAGAGGACTTTTTTTTTTTTTTGAGATGGAGTCTCACTCTGTTGCCCAGTCTGGAGTGCGGTGGCACAATCTCAGCTCACTGCAACCTCTGCCTCACGGGTTCAAGCAATTCTATTGCCTCAGCCTCCTGAGTAGCTGGGATTACAGGCATGCGCAACCGTGCCCAGCTAATTTTTAGTAGAGACGGGGTTTCACCATGTTAGCCAGGCTGGTCTCAAACTCCTGACCTCAGGTGATCTGCCTGGCTCGGCCTCCCATGGTGCTGGGATTACAGTTGTGAGCCACTGCAGCCAGCCACAGAGGAGTGTGTGTTGTTTTTTTTTTTTTTGGGCGGAGGGGTAGGGAGACAGAGTGTCGCTCTGTTGCCCAGGCTGGAGTGCAGTGGCACGATCTTGGCTCACTGCGACCTCCGCCTCCTGGGTTCAAGTGATTCTCGTGCCTCAGCCTCCTGAGTAGCTGGGACTACAGGCATGCGCCACTGCACCCATTGAATTTTTGTATTTTTAGTAAAGACGGGATTTCACCATGTTGGCCAGGATGGTCTTGATCTCTTGACCTCGTTACCCCCCTGCCTCGGCCTCCCAAAGTGCTGAGATTACAGGCGTGAGCCACTGTGCCTGGCCACAGAGGACATTTTATAGATACCAAATCCTTCAAATAGCTCCCTGTGTCATTATTTAACCTTGGTGTGATTTATTGGGAAAATAAATTGAAAAACCGAAGTGACGATAATTTTCGTAACTTTTACTCTGTCATGTGACCTTAATTAGGTAGATTTCACTTAGTTCACTTACCTTGTGGGTAGATTTTTTTTTAGTGCCTTTAAGAGGATTTTCAAAACAAAGAATATCTTAAACTGGTTCTGAGACAAATCCCAAAGCTGTGTTTTCCTCAAGATGTAAATGGTGACTCTTATTCATTTCTTAAAGAATAGTGTTTATATTGGTCATTTATGATTAATACTAAGAATTCTTTAAATCAAATGAAGTCAGGTGTTCTGAATGCATAAATTCTGGCACTGTGTAGGAATTTTGATAATTAAAATGTGACTAATCAGATGGTTTTAATAGCATCATCTTAAAATTAATCACACACAGAAGTGAAATATGGATACAAAAATGTAGTCTGACTTTTAAGAAAGTATTAGTTATTTGGGGGAGTTGGGATGGATACAGGTTGCATTATCCTTTACTTGCAGAATCATTTGACTTTTATCACCAGATTGGTAGGTTTGCAGGAGCTGATCTGATCTTGCTGATGTTATTGTTGGCATTCTTTGTACGGAGGAACTCAGAAGTCTTTTAGATGGAGAAAGCGTAGATTGATATAAATGCTCTTTTTTTTTCTTTCACTTCTTAATTCATTCATTACGTTTGAAATTTATAAAATATTTGAGTTACCTAAGAAGCATGACTTCACTGACAGTGCTGTTAAATGAGGGGTCATATCAATTGCTAAAGTTGAGGTGATAAAGTACTTACTGGTAACCACATTTTTTTCCCTTTATTCATAGTAGAATGCCACCTAAGTATATACCAACAAATTACATTTTACACCAACAAAATCAAAAGTTTATAAATTGCAAACATTAATACTATAACATTAATAAGTACAAATAAGATAATAGCTTTTTGTACAGTAAAATATATATAACATAAACATTGCCACTTTAATCTTTAAGTGTACAGTTCAGTGGCATTAATTATGTTCAGAATATTTTACAACTGTCACCACTATTTCTAAAACTTTTTCATCACTCCGAAAATACTGTACCCCTTAAGTAATAGCTTCCTTCCCCTTCTCTTCCCACCTTCTGGTAACCTCTGTTATACTTTTTGTCTTTTTGAATTTGCCTGTTCTAAATTTTTGTTTTTACAAATAGAGACAGGATCTCACTTTGTTCCCTAGGCTGGTCTCAAACTCCTGGGCTCAAGCTATCCTCCTGCCTCGGCCTCCCTAAGTGCTGGGATTACGGACATGAGACACTGTGCCCAGCCAGCTTCAGGATATTTCTTAGCAGAGAAATAAACTCATAATTTTAGGTTTCATATTCTGTTGTCTATGAACAAATGGACATGGACATATTTACTGAGTAAAAAAATTCCCAGTATTGGGATATTTTACTTTATTTTTTTAGAGACAGGGTCTTGCTCTGTTGCCCAGGCTGGAGTGCAGTGGCATGATCATAGCTCATTGCAACCTCAAATTCCTGGGTTCAAACAATCTTCCTGCCTCAACCTCCCATCCAGTATGGGATATTTTAAAAGATATGTAATTTTATAATTAATAATACAATAATATACTCATAATGAAATATGTTAGAATTGGCACATTATACATGTGTATGTGTGCTTAAAACAGGTTTTATTATTTATTTATTTTTTCTTTGAGATAGAGCCTCACTCTGTTGCCCAGGTTGGAGTGGAGTGGTATGATATCAGCTCACTGAAACCTCTGCCTCCTGGGTTCAAGTAATTCTCATGCCTCAGCCTCCCTAGTAGTAGCTGGGATTACAGGTGTGCACCACAATGCCCAACTAATTCTTGTTTTTTTTTTTTTTTTTTTTTTTTGTAGATACTGGGTTTTGCCACGTTGGCCAGACTGGTCTTGAACTCCTGGCCTCAAGCAGTCCTCCCGCCTTGGCCTCCCAAAGTGCTGGGATTACAGGCATGAGCGACTACACCCTATCTTAGGCTTTATTTTATTTTATTTTTTTAATTTGGCAAGGGAATATGGATCTAAATAGTTGAAATCTTTATAGCTGATCTTTTTTTTTTTTTTTAAAGTAAATAAAACAGTTTCTTGTGTGACCAGATAGTTCATAGAAAAGTGTGTTGATGATACTTTGTAGTGGCTTAAGCAGAGGTCTTTGTATCTAAATCTTGTAGTCACAGAAGACATTAAAACTTTAAAAATACTGTACCAATCAGCTTATTCTATTCTTCATTATAATCAGTAAGAAAAATTGAGATCCAGGAAGGAATAAACTATTTGATCCTGCAGCTAGTTATAGACAGAGACAGCTTTCTCTTCCAAGTTTTCCTTTCAGTTTAGTGCTTTACCACACTGACTTAATGTGGTTATTTAAATAGGGTTGCGTTCTGTCACCCAGGCTGGAGTGCAGTGGTGTGATCATAGCTCACTGCAACCTTGAACTCTTGGGCTCAGGCAATCCTCCTACCTTAGCCTCTCGAGTAGCTGAGACTACAAGTGCACTCCATGGCACCTGGCTAATATTTTGTTTTCATTTTTTTTTTTGTAGAGGCAAATTTCTTGCTTTTTTGCCCACACTGGTCTCAAACTTCTGGCTTCAAGCAGTCTTCCTGCCTTGGCCTCCCAGAGTGTGGGGATTACAGTTAATTTTTATGTAAATTCATAAAAAAGTGTCAAGCCAAATCAATTTAATCTTTAATAAGTAAGTCAATGTGCATAACAGCACCTGACATGGTGTGTGGCACATACGTGCTTTGTAAGTACTGCTTGAATATTAACATGTAGTTCACTAGAATAAGTTCCCTGTTGGCAGAGATGGTATTTTATTCACTGTGTATAATGTCTAGCATAGAACCTGGAATATCATAGGAATTAAATATTTGTTGAATAGTTTTAAGATCAAATTTATTTTTAAAATGAGGAATGCTTTATAGCAGTGTCCTTCGATTTTAAAAACAAAGTCCATACTCTCCATATATTTTTAAATTGACATTTAAGTTTTCTATCATAAGTTTAAATAGTTGCAAAGGATATAACTTCTAGTCTGCAAATATTTACATATTTAAATAAAAGTGTTACATCAATTTTGAAATGTCTCCAACAGGCCGGGCGCGGTGGCTCAAGCCTGTAATCCCAGCACTTTGGGAGGCCGAGACGGGCGGATCACGAGGTCAGGAGATCGAGACCATCCTGGCTAACACGGTGAAACCCCGTCTCTACTAAAAAATACAAAAATCTAGCCGGGCGAGGTGGCGGGCGCCTGTAGTCCCAGCTACTCCGGAGGCTGAGGCAGGAGAATGGCGGGAACCCGGGAGGCGGAGCTTGCAGTGAGCTGAGATCCGGCCACTGCACTCCAGCCTGGGCGACAGAGCGAGACTCCGTCTCAAAAAAAAAAAAAAAAAAAAAGAAATGTCTCCAACATAATATAAATATAGGATTTTAAATATCACCTACTTTAAAAAGATGTGCGTGAACTCTTCACTAACCATTATAATTTTTACATTGCTTTTTTTCTTCCTTTATTTTTATTCCTCTTCTACAGAATTTTATCCTAATATAATACATTTTTATGTTTTTTTTTTTTTTTGAGACGGAGTCTTGCTCTGCCACCCAGGCTGGAGTGCAGTGGCCGGATCTCAGCTCACTGCAAGCTCCGCCTCCCGGGTTTATGCCATTCTCCTGCCTCAGCCTCCCGAGTAGCTGGGACTACAGGCGCCAGCCACCTCGCCTGGCTAGCTTTTTTGTATTTTTTAGTAGAGACGGGGTTTCACCGTGTTAGCCAGGATGGTCTCGAACTCCTGACCTCGTGATCCGCCCGTCTCGGCCTCCCAAAGTGCTGGGATTACAGGCTTGAGCCACCGCGCCCGGCACATTTTTATGTTTAAAAGCTTTCTACTAGGCTGGGCGCGTTGGCTCATGCCCTAATCCCAGCACTTTGGGAGGCCAAAGCAGGCAGATCAGTTGATGTTCTTAACCATTATCCTAGTACTGGGAGTTTGAGACCAGCCTGTTCAATATAGTGAAACCCTGTCTCTACAAAAAAAATACAAAAACAAAATTAGCTGGGCATGATGGTGCACACCTGAGGTCCCAGCTACTTGGGAGGCTGAGGTGAGAGGATCGCTAGAGCCCAGGATGGGGAGGTTGTAGTGAGTCAAGATCATGCCACAGCACTCCAGCCTGGGTGACTTGAGACCCTGTATCAAAAAAAAAAAAAAAAAAAAATGAAAGAGAGAAATCTTTCTACTAATCATCTTATTCATTAAAATTAAAATATTTAAAAATTTTCTGAGATTTTTTTTGGATTGTCATTATAATAATGATACACAGTTGATCAAAACAGCATAAACATGTTGCAAATCATTTTTAAGCAAAAAGATGTAAAATGTTATTGGAAATGCATCTTTGGAACAGATACGGCAGAATGTATTTTTGGACCTTTGAGTAAAGGATCGTTCCCTAAATCCAATATTTTGAGTTATCCCTTTGTTTGGCACTTCAGAGGCTTTTTTTTTTTTTTTTTAATTTTTTTTTTTTTTTATTATACTTTAAGTTCTAGGGTACACATGCATAACGTGCAGGTTTGTTACATATGTATACTTGTGCCATGTTGGTGTGCTGCACCCATCAACTCGTCAGCACCCATCAATTCATCATTTACATCAGGTATAACTCCCAATGCAATCCCTCCCCCCTCCCCCCTTCCCATGATAGGCCCCGGTGTGTGATGTTCCCCTTCCCGAGTCCAAGTGTTCTCATTGTTCAGTTCCCACCTAAGAGTGAGAACATGTGGTGTTTGGTTTTCTGTTCTTGTGATAGTTTGCTAAGAATGATGGTTTCCAGCTGCATCCACGTCCCTACAAAGGACGCAAACTCATCCTTTTTTATGGCTGCATAGTATTCCGTGGTGTATATGTGCCACATTTTCTTAATCCAGTCTGTCACAGATGGACATTTGGGTTGATTCCAAGTCTTTGCTATTGTGAATAGTGCCGCAATAAACATACGTGTGCATGTGTCTTTATAGCAGCATGATTTATAATCCTTTGGGTATATACCCAGTAATGGGATGGCTGGGTCATATGGTACATCTAGTTCTAGATCCTTGAGGAATCACCATACTGTTTTCCATAATGGTTGAACTAGTTTACAATCCCACCGGCACTTCAGAGGCTTTCACACCTCAGGGGAATAGTACATCATAAGACTCGGGGTATCCTGGATTGGTAGGTATGCTTTACTATTAACAAGTGGGAGAAATGACCACAGTGAGGAGAAGTGGGAAGGGAAACTGACAGGATGCTTCCACTGTAGCATGGTATCAGGCAGATTTGTTTTACAAAGAATATTTAGGGAATTAAGATCTCAAGATTGAGTTCCCCTCTGGGCCCACATACACCTTGTTAAATCTTTGTCCACCTTTAAGGCTACAGTTTGAAGATTGCTACCTTAGAGGATAATTTATAGAGATTATGTTAACTAGATTGTCACATATGTGATTAAGTGGACAAGATGATTGTAGTGAACGTGTGTTGTTTTTCCTACCTCTTCCTTTTCCGTTTCAGGTGGTTCTGGCAGGACTGTCAATGATACTACCTCATCTCCCACAGGCGGCCTGGCCTGGCCTGGCCAGTCATTAAATCTATTCCCATGGATATAGTAGGTTTGTCCACAATAGGCATATAAACCAAGCAGATCAGTAAAAGTCTTTCCCTGGAATTGGTATATAAACATTGGGGAAGAAAATTTCACTTTCTTTATTAGGAGCTGCTGAGCTGGGAATATGTGACTCTCGAGCTATTTGCAATTAGTTAGAGTGCCACTCTGCAGAATGAAGACAAGCAGAGCTAAGCAAGGAGGCAGGGAAGCCAAGGGCCTCGGGGAGCACAGAATTCAGTCCTTGGTGCCTGCAGCTTTTCTTTTGATCCTTTGAGCTATCCCAGTATTCTTTTCAGCTACATGAGCCACTAAATTACCTGTTTTTGCTTAGGTTAGAGCTGGATTTCTGTCACTTCTGAAATACTTTTATTAACAACTGAGAAAAGTAGACTCAAAGTGTTGTGAAATATCTTCTATAAAATGAATAATTTTGAAATTTTGTCTCTTTTAGATTGTTGGACCTTCAGATGGAAGTAGTTACATCATAGATTACTATGGAACCAGACTTACAAGACTGAGTATTACTAATGAAACATATAGAAAAACGCAATTATATCCATAAATATTTTTTAAAAGAAACAGTAAGTGATATATATATAATATCTTATAGTAGTATGTTATTCATATAAAATTATGAGAATTTTAGGACCATAGAAAATTTTAAGAGACCATATTAACCTCTCAGGTCCCCCTATGCCTGAAGCATCTTCTATCCTTTGAAAAGCATTTTAGGCCGGGCGCGGTGGCTCAAGCCTGTAATCCCAGCACTTTGGGAGGCCGAGACGGGCGGATCACGAGGTCAGGAGATTGAGACCATCCTGGCTAACATGGTGAAACCCCATCTCTACTAAAAAATACAAAAAACTAGCCGGGCGTGGTGGCGGGCGCCTGTAGTCCCAGCTACTCGGGAGGCTGAGGCAGGAGAATGGCGTAAACCCAGGAGGCGGAGCTTGCAGTGAGCTGAGATCCGGCCACTGCACTCCAGCCTGGGTGGCAGAGCGAGACTCCGTCTCAAAAAAAAAAAAAAAAAAAAAGAAAAGCATTTTAGTCCACACTCATGGCTCCTATGGTTCCCACTTCAGACTCTTTGCAGTGCATATGGTTAAAGGAGAAAGTTCACAAAAAAGTAACATCAAAGCAAAAAGGCATTTATTATATGATGGTTATGATGAAAGTATGTGCTGTAAATACTTAAATATAGCAGATATTTCTGCTGCCCATCCCTCTAAGGGTCAGTATAATCTTTAACTTCCTTCTTTGGTTCTCCTTCCCTGAAACTGAAAATAGATAACTGATAAGAGTCCAAAGCCTGAATTCCCTGTAAGTCCTTCTTCTAACCTGAAGTTTGGCTCTGCCCATAAGAATTATTAATTGGCCTCAGCTTTATTCTTTTTTTTTGGAGACTGTGTCTTGCTCTGCCACCCAGGCTGGATTGCAGTGGCTCGATCTCGGCTCACTGCAACGTCTGCCTCCCAGGTTCAAGCGATTCTCATGCCTCAGCCTCCCCAGTAGCTGGGACTACAGGCACACACCACCATGCCCGGGTAACTTGTATTTTTAGTAGAGACAGGGTTTTGCCATTTTAGTCAGGCTAGTCTCGAACTGTTCAGGTGATCCACCTGCCTCGGCCTCCCAAAGTGCTGGGATTATAGGCTTGAGCCACTGTGCCTGGCTGGCCTCAGCTTTAAATAAGTGATAAATCTGCTGAAGTCAGAGATACCATCCTTTTTCCTGGTTCAACTCTGGTTTTCTAGAGCTCTGCTACTACAAGGCTTTTAAAATCTCAATTACCATACATTAGTCTATTCTAACAATCTTCCAATAATGCAAATTTTACTCAGGATTTTGGTAGAATATCAGGAAAACCATTTCCTGGTATAATTATTCTCTGTAATAGAGAAATCCTATATATCATGTAAGGTGAAGGGTAGCTTTTATGTAATAGTTCACTTTGAACTGTCTAGCAGCTGTCTAGCAGCTTTCATAGACACAGACAGGCAGAGAGAAAGACAGGGTAGATGTCTTAACCATTATCCTAGTTCTGGGTTTTCAGTCAACTCTGTCTCAAAGACTGCTTCTAAAGGCCAGGAAGAGAATAGACATTTGTTTTCTGTCTTGTAGAACGGAAACAGGATATGAAGTATACTTTTGCCCTTTAGGTAGATTTTTTCTTTTCTAACAGTAAAATTATGGATATGCCTTGTAGTTATTGTCATGGGATTGAACAGTGACACACCCTCAAGATGTAAGGAATTTATTCAACTGATTGTCCAAAAGGTTTTCGAAATCTTATAAACTATAAGTAATTGAGCCTTAAAATTAAAATAAAGCTTAGAGATCCATCTACATCTTCTTAACCAGGAAAAAAAATCGAGAGCTAAGGAAATTGAGACTAAGACACATAACTGATTAGTGCAAAAGTGAAACTAGAACCTAGGTCTTCCATACATTCTGTTACATGGTTGTTCTCTTTCTCCCATCCTACCCCAGCTCCAGTCAACTGTATCATTTTGTATTAGGCATTTTTGGTTTGGAAATTGTTTCTCCTGTCTTATGAGAAGGATTATGTAGTTTCATGTAACTATTATTATTCATACTGTAAATTGTGTCTCTTTCAAAAGTAGATTGTTTCTAACCCATAGTGTGTAAAAATTAAGCAAATGTAATTTTAAGAGGAATCTCATTATTTGTAGCCTATTATGTAAACATTTAGGTGGGATTCCAGAGTCAGATTTGAAACTTAAAACCTGAAGGGCCCATTAGTAAGGCCAATATCTGCATTATCACTCATGTAATCTCTGCATTATACAGAAGTGCTCCAAGAGTGAGAAAAAAATATATTGAGCAAATGAAATGTTAAAATGTACATCTGCAATAACCTCATTGGACTATTAAAAAATACTGTGTTTTAACATATTTCTTTTTTCTGTTTTAGGATTTGAGCCTCCTTGATTTTAATAGAGAACTTCTAGTGTCTAGATTTAAAGATTTCTGTTTTTCATTCATATACCATTTTATGAGTTCAGTATAATTTTTTGTGGTTTTGTTTTGTTGATTTAGTTAAAAGTATATTATTTTGAGATTTATTTAATAGGACTTCCTTTGAGAGCTGTATAATAGTGTTTCTCAGGCTTCTGTCTCTGTGAGAGATAGCTTATTACTCTGATACTCTTTAATCTTTTACAAAGGCAAGTTGCCACTTGTCATTTTGTTTCTGAAAAATAAAAGTATAACTTATTCACATTGTTAGTGCTTTGTTATTGAGAAAATCTTCTTAAATGTTGAATGTAGCTGTCTTACCCATTTTGATCCTTCAAAGCAGTTAATCTGTGGTGTGAACAAATACCATTTATATTGCCTGGGGCTTCAGTCCTGTGTATGACACCCACCTGTTTTTCTGCAGCTTTCAGATCTGTCTTTGCCTTGGTATCCAGGGAGCTAAAGATCATTAGGGAGTCTGTGAAACCTTGAGGCAACATATACACTTCTGGCATTGATTCAGGCCTCTGAAGTGTGAACTCTTTCCTTTTTTGCTTTGGGAGTGCTACACTAGCTTTTGGAAGACCAGATGCTGACTCATCTAGCTCACTGCAGTTATATTTGAAGCTGGATGGACAAGGTGGGAGCACCAAACAGATGATTAATGTCTTCCATCTGTGAGCAGCAGCGGGCAGATGCCAGCACAGGTGCCTTAAGTGATGTACCAGTGTCTGAAAAAAGCAGCACCTGTATGTTAGCACTGGTTTTTCTTTCCATGTTTAGAGGGGTTTTGAGAAGATGGAAATACATGAAATGTTACATCCCAGAATACTATCCCACTTTTTCTTTAGGAACAGGCATACCAATTTCAAAATTACTAGTGTCAGTGCTCCTCAAGAGTAAAAACCATAATTTTTTTGTCACATTTTCCTCAAAAGTGGACAGTATAGTATAATTAGCTTCATCATATGTAAATCATTCAGTAGTAGCTTCTCAAGTTGGTGGGAGATTATTAAATATTAATATATGAAATGAATTTGGTTGCCCCCCAATGTACACCAGGAACATCTCTTCGATTTGTTCAAAGAGACTTTTGAACAAGTTTGCTTGTCCACCAAGTGGGAGGCCTGATCTATATGGGGGAATGCAGGAGTGAACAAAATCCCCGCCCTTTAGAAGCTTACATTCTCTTGTGACTTACTGTTTCACCGTGATATTTTTGGTCACAGTTAAACTGGTTGGTAGATACCATTTTCTAGTGTCCCTGAGTTCCTTTAGGTTGCAGACAGTGCTTTGTAGTTTACTTCAGTATCATCTAAGCCCAGACTAAGTCATGTTTCCACAGTCAGATTAGTTCAACTATATAAGAAATACCTACTCGGGAGGCTGAAGCAGAAGAATCACTTGAACCCTCCAGGCGGAGGTTGCAGTGAGCCGAGATTGTGCCACTGCACCCAAGCCTGCGTGACAGAGCAAGACTCTGTCTCAAAAAAAAAAAAAAAAGAAAAGAAAAGAAAAAGAAATACCTGCAGTCAAATTTTGAAAAGTAATCTTGATCCTTGCATAATAGCTACAGTCATTAGCTTGGCCAGGCAGTAAGTCTGTTTCAAAGCAGGTGATGCTAAAAAGTATTTATTCAAATAAGCTATACTCTTAAAGGGTTGTTGAGGAAGTATGGAAACAAAGTCCCTTCATAATACATTATTAAGCCTTTAGACTTTATTTTCACTTTAGTTTCCTAAATTTACATGACAAGAACACTTGTAGTTTGCCTAATTCTGTTGCCTAATATGTAATTCTTTAACAGATTTTTTAATAAACTCGTGAATGCATTTAAATTCTTTGTCAACTTTTTTTCTTTCACTGAGCACTATTATGACAATTTGTTAGTAGTATGTATGAATATGAATTATATGTTAAACCCTCTGTGTCCGATGTTTTATATGTTAACCCTGGTTTTAGATCAGTGACCAAAATTGTGAGATGGATTAGCTCAGTCATCCTTTATTACTGCTAAGCCTTTTAAGGCAGAATGGGAAGGATTCTTTCAATCCTGTAGAAACGTTTAGTACCTTGTAGCAGTGATGTACAAATGATACTGCTTTTGCCTAAAGGATTAGTATAATTTCCAGAAGTACCTATGTACCCAGAAATATTCCTTACTTCAAAGATTCTGTTTTGTCTATGGCCAGCATTTGTTCATGGAACTGCTAAGAGTATAAAAGAAATAGTGGTTTGGGTTTTTTTTTTTTTTTTTGGCCAATGGAGTTTCATTCTTGTTGCCCAGGCTGGCGTGCAATGGCACAATCCTGACTCAATGCAACCTCCATTCTCCCCGGTTCAAACGATTCTCCTGCCTCAGCCTCCCAAGTAGCTGGGATTATAGACACGTGCCACCACACCCCACTAATTTTTGTATCTTAGATGGGAGTTCACCATGTTGGCCAGGCTGGTCTTGAACTCCTGGCCTGAAGCAATCCTCCCGCCTTGGCCTCTCAAAGTGTTGGGATTACAGGCATGAGCCGCCACACCCCACCTGATAGATACATTTGAAAGGAAAAGGTAGGTTGCCATATTAGAGGTCTGGCATCCAAGCAGCATGGAATGATAAGAAAAGTATAGACATTTTCTGAGTCCTGAGTTTGCATTCTGTTTCTCGTCACTTATTCTGTGACTGAGCACGCAACCATTCTTAATCCCTCATATAAATAGAGGAAGTCACACGTGTCAGGTAATGTTGAACGATTAAATGGCAGATACTAATTGTGTATTGAACACATTTTAAAAGAATGGGATAATGGCCTCAAGTACTGGTGAGGTGTGTCTGGAACTTGCAAGAGGTTCTGCACGCTGGGCTATATATAGCATGGTTGTTTCTAAAATAAAATGCCAGTGGGCTCAAAAATCTCTTTGACAAAAGGAGGGTAAGACACTTCGTTTGGACATTGTTTACCTGTTTTTCATATCTCCATTATCTTTATCCATATCTGCAGTTACTGGATGTAATATGGGCCAAAAAAGACCTCCTACAAGGTCTTTTTTAAATCAAGAATTAGTCTTACTGGCACCTTCACTCCTTTAAGATTCTATGTAAGAAAAAGTGGAAATGTTACAGATTTTGTTTTTGTTGCTTTTTCATCTAAAGTTCACTGGAGATATTTAATAAGTTTTAAAATGTTGCTGTGAGGCAGCTGATCAGCCTACTTTCAGCCTAAATTATGGTTAATTGCACGCAATCACTATGCATACAACAGAGTGTTGCTTTTAACCTGTCAATGTTATCAGAATATGCCATGCATGTGGAGATTACAACTTGAAAAATGATCAAGGTTAGAGCTATTTGGGCTGCATATGCCAAAGAAAAACGTTTTACCAGAATAGACTAAAGTGTGGTGTTTGGAACTTTTTATCATGTGAGGTAATTTTGTATTTAAGATGCTATGATTATGAAGGCTCAAGATCCTATCTTTGATTTTTAGAAAAACTTCAAAATTCGACTAATTCTGAATAGATTATGTAATTCACCTATTATTGCAATATGAGAAACATTAAGGAGAATGGCGTGACTTCTCTGTGTGATTTGTCACTGAGGCAAACTATTGGAGTGAAATGGTTCAAGACATAACAAAAATTGTTTTTAATAAGTGTTTTGAAGGCTGGGCATGGTGGCTCTTGGCTCTAATCCCAGCACTTTGGGAAGCCGAGGTGGGTGGATCACGAGGTCAGGAGATGGAGACCATCCTGACTAACACAGTGAAACTCCTTCCCTACTAAAAATACCAAAAATTAGCCGGGCATGGTGGCGGGCGCCTGTAGTCCCAGCTACTGGGGAGGCTGAGGCAGGAGAATGGTGTGAACCCGGGAGGCGCAGGTTGCAGTGAGCCGAGATCGCGCTACTGCACTCCAGCCTGGGCGACAGAGGGAGACTCCGTCTCAAAAAAAAAAAAAATGCTTAAATTCATGGACTTTAGGATCAGACACACCTGCCACTTCTTAAGACCAAACTCTTTGGACCTTAGTTTCTTCATTCTTAAAATGGACATGTTAGTATCCTTCTCATGCAGTTGTCATAGGGTTAAGTAATATATTCCACAGTGTGTGGCACACAGTATGTAATAACTGATGGTTTTTAAGATTTTTGTATTTTTTATCTTATGTACTTCCAATGCTCCTACAAGGTCAGTACAGCCAGGTATATATCCATATTATATACATAATTAAACTGAAGGTTAGAGAGATCAAATATCTTGAGTAAGATTACACAGCCAGCAAATGACACTTAAAACCAGGTTTGTGACTCCTAAGCCCATCCTTCTAATCACTATACTATATCACCTCCCTTTTATGCCCTCTCTGGGTAGACAACTGGCCATATATCTGTCTCATGTTTTAATAATTTCCCCACTGGAGTTTGTCATCAAAAAGGAAAGACAATCTTAGAAAAGCCTAATGGCTTCATTTTAAAAAGAATATTCTGGGTGCAGTGTTCATGCCTGTAATCCCAGCACTTTGGGAGGTTGAGGTGGGTGGATCACCTGACGTCAGGAGTTCTAGACCAGCCTGACCAACATGGTGAAACCCCTGTCTCTGCTATAAATAAAGAATTAGCCAGACATGGTGGCACATGCCTGTAATCTCAGATACTTGGGAGACTGAGGCAGGAGAATTGCTTTTGAACCCAGGAGGTGGAGGTTGCAGTGAGTCGAGATTGCGTCAGTGCACTCCAGACTGGGCAACAAGAGCGAAACTCCATCTCTAAATAAATAAATAAATAAATAAAATATTCTATTGAGGTATGTATACAATGCCCAAATCTTAAGTATAAAGCTTGATAAATTTCTGCCTGTGTACACACCCATTTAACCCCCATCCAGTTCAAGATAACTTTTCTAGCACTCCAGAAAATTCTTCTGTATTCCTTCCTAGTCAGCAACCACCCCTCATGGATATCACTCTTTTATGAGTCTATCACCATAGATTTGTTTTGCCTGTTTTAGAACTTCATATGTTTGGCTTCTTTCACTCATTATGGTAGAGTATTCCATTGTATGAATGAACCAAAAATATTTATCCAGTCTACTGTTGCCAGAGCTGTGAGATAATAAATATGTTATTTTAAGCCACTAAGTTTATAGTAATGATAACAAATTACCATAAGTTTACCGTTACCTATTTTCCTATTGGTATCCATAAGTTTACCATTACCAATAGGAAACTAATACAGTTGCATTACCAATAGGAAACTAATACAGTTGTTATGTTCAAAGTGAGTTTCTTATAGGCAGTTATATTGTTGGATCGTTTTCCCCCTATTCTGCTAATCTCTGTCTTTTAATTAGTGTATTTAGGCCACTTGCATTTAAATTAATTATTGATATATTGAGGCTTAAGTTTGCCATTTTATTACTTCTTTACTGTTTCCTCCCTCTGTTTTTCATTCTTCTGTTTTTCCTTTTTGCCTTCTGGGCATTACTTGAACTTAAAAAAATTAATTTTCCTCTATTTATAATGCTTTTGAGCATATTGCCCTACATAATTTTTTTTAGTGATCTCTCTAACCATTGCAATATAAATATGTAATTTATCACCCTCTACTGGGGTCAACACTTTACCCCTTTAAGTATCGAAAGCTTACTTCCATTTAGGTCCCTTTGTACTTCCCATTTCTAAAATACAATTGTCTCAAGTATTTCCTCTACATATATTGAGCACCACCATATCAGATAGTGTTACAAATTTTGCCTCACTTAGTAGCACCTGTAGGCTATTTAAAAAAAAATTTTGTCTGGGTTTCTGTGGCTCACACCTGTAATCCCAGCAACTCCAGGGGCTAAGAGAATCACTTGTATCCAGGAGGCGGAGGTTGCAGTGAGCTGAGATCATGCTACATTGTATTCCAGCCTGGGAGACGGAGTGAGTAAGACTCAACCTCAAATAAAAAAATTTTGCTTCACCTACCAAATATGATGTAAGAAACTTATGAAGGGAAGTTAGTCTGCTACATTTACCCAATATTTATCCATTCTGTTCTTGTTCTTTTAATTTCCAAAGTTCCCAGCCTTATTCTGTTATTTTCTTTCTGTTTGGAGAGTTTACTTTAGCTATTCTTGAAGGGTGAGTTTAATGGCAACTAATTTTGTTAGTTTTCCTTCATGTGTGAATAACTTTATTCCCCTTCCATTTCTGAAGGATAATGTCACCAGATATAAGATGCATAACTGAAAGTTCTTTTCTTTCAGCACTTGAAAAGTGTTGTGTCATTTCTTCCTGGCCTTTACGATTTCAGATGAAAAATCCATCCTCTTACTAATTGGTGTTCCTCTATAGGTAGTGCGTCATTTCTCTCTGGCTTTTAAATTTTTTTTTCCTTTGGTTTTCAGAAGTTTAATTATGATGTACCTTGGTCAGAAGAAGAAATGTAACAGTAGACACAGAGGTCACAGTAATGTGATTACTGCTTTGAAGGTGGGAGGAGGCCATGAGCCAAGGAATGCAGCTGGCCTCTAGAAGGAAGCTCAGAAAGGCAAGGAAACAGATTCTCCCGTAGAGCCTCAAGAAGGCTTGTAACACTTTCTCCTGAGCTCAGTGAGACTCATTTTGAAATTCTATACCTCCAGAACTATAAGATAATAAATTTGTGTTGTTTTAAGGCACCAAATATCTGGTAGTCTGGAGCAGCAACAATGGGAAACAAATATAGGCCTCAAAACCTCCTTTCACATATGGTCACTTATGTGGACAACGGAGTCAAACTTTCTTAGATCAGATTCTGCCCTCTGCCTGTTAGTGTGCTGTGTGACCTTGGACAAGATACTTCATCTCTCTCAGGCTGTTATCTGTCAATCGGGAATGACGTAATAATACCAAACTACTCATTAACACGTCTGTTTCTATTTCCTCAGGACCTATATGTAACATTTTCAAAATTGTTCTCATCTGTTTTTTTTTTTTCTTAAATAATAGACTTTATTATTTAGAGCAGTTTTAGGTTCACAGCAAAATTTAGTAGAAAGTACAAAGATTTTCCACTATCTCCACGCATGCATACCCCCCTCCCACCACTATCAAGATCCCTACTACAGTGCTATATTTATTACAATTGATAAGCGTACGTCGACACATCATTGTCACCCAGAGTCCATAGTTTACATTAGGGTTCACTCTTGGTGTATATTCTGTGGTTTTGGACAAATGTATAATGACATGGAGCAACTATTATAGTGTCATATAGAAATAGTTTCACTGCCCTTAACATCATCTGTGCTCTGCTTATTCATCCCTCCCCACCCCTACTCCTGGCAACCACTGATTTTTTTACTATCTCCATAGTTTTGCCTTTTCAAGAATGTCGTATGTAGGAATCATATAGTATGTAGGCTTTTCAGACTGGCTCCTTTCACTTAGTAATATGCATTTAAGTTTCTTTTGTGTCTTTTCATGGCTTGACAACTCAGTTCTTTTTATCACTGAATCATATTCCATTGACCGCACGTACCACAGTTTCTTTTCCATTCACCTACTGAAGGACATCTTGGTTGCTTCCAAGTTTTGGCAATTATGAATAAAGCTGCTATAGACGTCTATGTGCAGGTTTTTGTGTGGACATAAATTTTCAGTTCCTTTGAGTAAATACCAAGGAGTGTGATTGCTGAATCACATGATGAGAACAAGTTTAGTTTTATAAGAGACTGCCAATCTGTCTTTCAGAATATCTGTTAACATTTTGCATTCCCATGAGCAATGAATGAGAGTTCCTGTTGCTACACATCCTCTCCAGAATTTGGTGTTGTCAGTGTGCTGGATTTTGGCTATTCTAATAGGCATGTAATGGTATCTCATGGTCGTTTTAATTTGCATTTCGCTGATGACATATGATGTAGAGCGTCTTTTCGTATGCCTGTATGTCATCTGTATACTTCTTTGGTAAGGTGTCTATTATTTTTAATAGACTTTGGCCCATTTTTTATTCATGTTTTCTGATTTTTATATTTTTTAAAGGTAGGGTTTCACTCTGTTGTCCAGGCTGGAGTGTAGTGGCATGATCAGAGTTCACTGTAAACTCCAACACCTGGGCTCAAGCAATCCAAGCAGTCCTCCTACTTCAGACTCCCAAATAGCTAGGACTACAGGCATGAGCCACTGTGCCTAGCTAACTTTTTCTCTCTTTTTTTTCTTCTCTTTTTTTTTTTTTTTTTTTTTGAGACGGAGTCTCGTTCTGTCACCCAGGCTGGAGTGCACAAAGCACTGCAACCTCTGCCTCCCAAGTTCAAGCAATTCTCGGCCTCAGCCTCCTGAATAGCTATGATTGCAGGTACCTGCCCCCATGCCCAGCTAATTTTTGTATTTTTAGTAGAGATGGGGTTTCACCATCTTGGCCAGGCTGGTCTTGAACTCCTGACCTCGTAATCCACCCACCTCGGCCTCCCAAAGTGCTGGCATTACAGGCGTGAGCCACAGCACCTGGCCCCTATTTTCTTATTGTTGAGTTTTAAAGGTTTTTTTGTATGTTTTGTATAATAGTTCTTTACCAAATATGTCTTTTGCAAGTATTTCCCCCCAGGCTGTGGTTTGTCTTTTCATTCTCTTGGCAGTAACCTTTGCAGAGCAGAAATTTTGAATTTTAATGATGTCCAGCTTATGAATTATCTCTTTCATGAATGGTGCCTTTGGTGTTGTATCTAAAAAGTCATCACCAAACCCAAGAACATCTAGATTTTCTTCTATGTTTTCTTCTAGGAGTTTTATAGCTTTGTGTCTCACATTTAGGTCTGTGATTCATTTTGAGTTAATTTTTGTGAAAGGTCTACATGTAAATTCACTTTTTCTATGTGGATATCCAGTTGTCCCAGCAACATCTGTTGAAAACTCATCCTCATTTGTAAACTTATTTCCCCCTTAATAATTATGACAGGGGAAATGGCAGCACGTCCACCAAGAAAGAAGCCCAGAAGTTATCTTTGATGCCATTTTCTCCCTACCTTGGATGGATCACCAAACTTAATTCCACCTCATAAATACTCTGAAATCATTACATCATCCTCATTGCAACCCTGTATTTCAGGGTCCTGAATATCTCTCATCTAGGATCCTCTGATAAACTCCTGCCTTGGTTACCTGGCCAGAGCTCCACCTTCCTCTCTGTCACCCTTCCTACTCCTACCATACCAGACTGATGGTTCTGAAAAGAAAGTGATCATCTCTATCTCCTGCTTAAAACCTTCAAGAAGCTACCTATGTCATTTAAGATAAAATCTAGATTCCTTTTTCTGGCTTAAAAGGTTTATCCTGATTGAGTCCCAGCCACCCTGCCCTGTCCCCTCACAGTGAGTACTTGGTCTGCTGACCCTTGAGATGACTGGAATGTGCCTTGGTCTCTTTTAGCCTAAAAATTTTGCTTACTGCTTCTGCTTGTTCTGAAACTGCTCTGCTCACCTCCTTGTAAGGATTTCCTTCAGGTTCTTGAAGATGTGGTCAGAGGTTAGAACTCCAAATCTGGCCTCAGTGAGCTAAAACAAAAGTAACAGCAGGGCTCTGTTCTTCTGGAGGCTGTAGGGGAGAATCTGTTTCCTTGCTTTTTCTAGTTCCTTTTTTAAAAAAACTTTATAATTTCAACTTTTATTTTTGATTCAGGGGTACATGTGCAGGTTTGTTACACGAGTATATTGGAGTATATTGCATCATACTGAGGTTTGGGTGCAATTGATCCGTCATCCAGGAAGTGAGCATAGCACTCAATAGGTAGTTTTTCCACCTTTGCCCTCCTCTCCCTCTCCACTCTAGCAGTTCCCAGTGTCCATTCTTGCTGTCTTTATGTCCACAAGTACCTAAAGTTTAGCTCCCACTCATAAGTGAGAACATGTGGTATTTGATTTTCTGTTCCTGTGTTAATGCACTTAGGATAATGGCCTCCAGCTGCTTCTATGTTGCACAAATGACATGATTTCATTCCTTTTTATGGTTGTGTCCAATTCCTTTTTAAGTTGGGTTAGCTGCCCCTCCAGTCCTTTGTTAGTATCCTGTGCTTCCCTCTAGCATGGCACTGGTTAGATTTTTTTTTTTTTTTTTTTTTTGAGACGGAGTTTCGCTCTGTCGCCCAGGCTGGAGTGCAGTGGCCGGATCTCAGCTCACTGCAAGCTCCGCCTCCTGGGTTTACGCCATTCTCCTGCCTCAGCCTCCCGAGTAGCTGGGACTACAGGCGCCCGCCACCTCGCCCGGCTAGTTTTTTGTATTTTTTAGTAGAGACGGGGTTTCACCATGTTAGCCAGGATGGTCTCCATCTCCTGACCTCGTGATCCGCCCGTCTTGGCCTCCCAAAGTGCTGGGATTACAGGCTTGAGCCACCGCGCCCGGCCTATGGCACTGGTTAGATATTATGATAATCTCTTTTAAAAGCAATAACAACATTTATTTATTGATTGATTTATTTATTTTGAGACGGTGTCTTGCTTTGTCGCCCAGGCTGGAGTTCAGTGGTGCAATCTCAGTTCACTGCAGCCTCTGCCTCCTTGGTTCAAGTGATTTTCCTCCCTCAACCTCCCGAGTAGCTAGGACTACAGGTGCACACCACCACGCCCAGTTAGCTAATTTTTGTATTTTTAGTAGATATGGGGTTTCACTATGTTGGCCAGGCAGGTCTCAAACTCCTGCCCTCAGGTGATCCACCTGCCTCAGCCTCCCAAAGTGCTGGGATTACAGACGTGAGCCACCATACCCGACCCCAAAAGCAAAGCTGAAATGAAGAGGCATATTGTAACAGACACCTGTCTACTCAGCACTGAGATTAAATATATGTTAGTCATTTGCCATATTTGTTTCAGATTTCTCTTCTTTCTCTGAAAAAATACAAGCTTATAGACATAAGTAAAGCTTCACTCCTCCCAATCCTTTCTCCACCTTCCCTCCCTAGCAGTAAACACTATTCTGAAGCTGGTGTGGAGGTCTTTGTACTCATTTGTCTCCCTCACTAAACAGTTGGTGCCTTGAGGTATCCTTTTGCTGTGATTTCTCTATTCCAGGTGGATTAGAGAAGGCATCCTTTTGCTGTGGTTTCTCTGTTCCACAGGGATTGTCAGTAAATGCTCATTGAACAGCTAACTGGTTGACTGAAACTAAGCCTCGGCTTGACTGCTTTTAACTTGCCACCTTCTGAAGCAACTCTTTCTAATTTTTTTTTCTTTCAGACAGTTCTGCCTGTCATTCCTACTTGAATGGAAACATGCTCAGAGAAGGGCTGAAATTATTATGAGGACAAAAAGAAACAAAGGACAGAACATGAATTTTAGAATCAGACTGACTGGTTATGTGCCTGGCAGCAATTACTTAATCTCTCTGGATGTTTAATTTCCTCTTTTGTAAAAATGAAGCTTAATAATACTCATTTAGTTGGGGTTTGTGAGCATTAAATTAAATAACAAATGTGAATATGCCCTTTAGGTGGAATAGGTGCTCCATAAATGTTACCATTCCCATAAAAATAATTAAGTATTTTATCTTCTTGTTTTCTCTCCTTCCTTCCTTCCTTCCTTCCTTCCTTCCCTCCCTCCCTCCTTTCTCTCTCTCTCTCTCTCCCTCCCTCCCTCCCTTCCTTCTTTCTTTCTCTTTTTTTTTTTTCTTTCTTTTTCAAGATGGAGTCTCCCTCTGTTCCCCAGGCTGGAGTGCAGTGGCGCAGTCTCGGCTTGCTGCAACCTCCACCTCCCAGGTTCAGGTGATTCTCCAACCTCAGCCTCCTGAGTAGCTAGGATTACAAGTGCACGCCACCATGCCTGGCTAATTTTTTGTATTTTTAGTAGAGACGAGGTCTTGCCATGTTGGCCAGGCTGGTCTCTAACTCCTGACCTCAAGTGATCCACCCACCTCAGCTTCCCAAAGTGCAGAGATTACAGGTGTCAGCCACCCTAAAGTGCTGGGATTATAGGCGTGAGCCACTGCACCCGGCCTTCTTGTTTTTCTTTATCAGACTTTTTCCCCTGGTAGGCTTTGTGGATTATTTTCTTTCTCCATTTTCATGTTTATTTGCACCAAATATTCCTTATATTCCTTCACTCATTCCTTTCCCCAGTCTATAAGGGACCTCCACTGTACCTGTCCATACCCAAGCACCCTTTCAATTCCAGCTCCATCCAGTCCTGAGGATTCCAGGTTTCTTCTCCCATTTTTCTGATTAAATGTAGGTCATAGATCATTTAGGATCTGTGTTATACTCTCTATAATCTGACGTTTATGTTAGGGTGGTCTTCTCCATTCTATTTGTTCCTTGAGGGCCAGGACTGAGAGGACTGACTTATAGTTCAAGACCATTTTTCACACCTCTCAGCACTAACATGGGAGATAGTATGACATGGAATTAGATTGCCTGAGTTCAGATCCTTGTTTTGCCACTTGCTAACTGTGATCTTGATTGAGTAACTTAGCTTTACTAAACCATGGTTTCCTTAGCTGTAAATTAAGAGTAATAATAAAACCTTTTTTTTTTCTTCTTTTTTTTCTGAGACAGAGTCTGGCTCTGTCACCCAGGCTGGAGTGCAGTGGTATGATGTCAGCTCACTGTAACCAGCACCTCCTGGTCTCAAGTCATCCTCCCACCTCAGCCTCCCAAGTAGCTGGGACTACAGGCATGGGCCACCACACCCTGCTAGTTTTTGTATTTTTAGTAGAGCTGGAGTTTTGTCTTATTGCTTAGGCTGGTCGCAAACTCCTGAGCTCAAGCAATCTGCCTGCCTTAGCCTCCCAAAGTGCTGGGATTACAGGTGTAAGCCACCACACCTGGCCAATACCTGTCTTATGGTCTCGTTTAGACAATTAGAATAAGGCATGTCTGTAAAGCATCTTGTACTGCACTTCTCCCTAAGTGTTCAATAAATGCTGGCTCTCATTTTGGTTATTGTCCATTACAAATGACTTATTATATGGCCTCTTAATGTTAGTACTAATTGTACTCATTTCCTATTGCTGTCCACAAACTTTCCTAGCTTCAAACAATACAAATTTATTATCTTACAGGTCTGGAGGTCAGAAGTCTAGATTGGGTGTCACTGAGCATGAAAGTGCCTGCAGGGCTGTGCCCTGCTGGAAGCACTAGGGGAGAATTCGTTTCCTGGTCTTTTCCAGCTTCTATGGGCCACTCACATTCCTTGGTTCATGGCCACATACCACTCTGACCTCTGCTTCCATTGTCACATCTCTTTCACTGATTCTGACACTCCTACCTCTCTCTTTCATTTATAAGAATCCTTGTGATTACCTTGGGCCCACCCAGATAATCCAGGGTAATTTCCTCATCTCAAAATTCTTAATCACGTCTGCAAAGTCTATTTTGACATGTAAGATAAGATACTTAAGAAAAAAAGATATTCAGATGCTCTGGGCACTAGGATGTGGACGCCCCTGGAGAGGGCTTTTATTCTGCCTGCCATACTAAAAGAGTAAAACTCATTCATTTATTCAACAAACATTTACTCATCACCTACTCTGTGTCAGGCCTTGCTTTAGTCCCTGGGGTTGCAAACACAAAAATAATATCTGGCCCTAATGCTGCTTTCATTCGAATGGAGAAACTGTCGGCAGTGGATCTGTCTTACGATAGTGTTTCCAAAAATGTGGAAAGGAACTAAAAATATCTCATGTTTAACAGTTAACCAGGCCTTAGTGCTCTTTTCACTGATAGAGAAGCAGAAAATGAATGTAGCATAGTTCTTTCTTTTTGAGACAGAGTCTCGCACTGTCTTTCAGGATAGAGTGCAGTGGCATGATCACGGCTCACTGCAGCCTTGATCTCCCGAGCTCAAGCGAGTACTTGGAACCAGTAGGCATGTGCCACCACATCTGGCTAATTTTTAAATTTTTTGTAGAGACAGGATCTCACTGTGTTCCCCAGGCTAGTCTCAAACTCCTGGGCTCAAGCAATGCTCCCACCTCAGCCTCTGAAAGTGCTGGGATTCCAGGTGTGAACAGCCACACCCCACCCTAGCATAGCTCTTGTTAGCTTGTGCATACCCCAGACTTCGGCGTGTAAATACACAGCAATTGAATTGAGGTATTCTTAAAATTTCTCTCCCAATGAGAAACCAACAGAAACCAGACACACAATTTTCAAGTGAGAATGAGAACAGGAAAGAACAGTATTGCTTTTATATTTCTTTTTAGCATGGAGGTTGTATGTGAGTAATTTTAAGGATTGCAAGGGAGAATGGTTTACTTTGGACATCATCTACCCAACAGAGTCACCTTTTAAATTTACTTTCTACCCATTGGAATAAACACACAGATTTTTTTCTTTACTTTTCTGCCATCCATGCTTTCAATGGTCAATTTCCAGGATTATCAGAGGCATAATCTGATTTTGTTCACAGGAACAGGAAATAAGAGAATGAACACAGGAATGGGAAGTACCTGACAGAATTCTTAGAGATATGGGCCTTGGTTGATGGGGCAAAATTAAGGAAAAGAGAGAAAACCAAAAATAGTATTTCCAAGTGTCAAATCAATCATGTGTTTATTTGGGTTCCCTTTTCAGAAATGAACAAAAAATATCCTTCTCTAGACCCTGTATTTTCTACCTAATTCTACCTGATTCCTTTGAACCCAAACTTTCCCTCCAAACTTTTTTTCTTCTCCACAGTCTTCCTTCTATATCACTGCCAAGAAGTGGGCCAATAACACCAGAAGGACAAAAGCTAGAAAAGTTTTCCCTCTTTCCAAGTACCTGACAACATGTCACATTTTGGTTGTTATTGTTAATTGGGGCCTGGATGTGTTTGTACTTTGCCTTTAGCTCAGAAAGGACTGTTATGGCTGGAATGGGCTTCTTAAAATGCCAGAGGCTCACTCTAACTGGCCTTTTGCTTATTCATTATTTTAAAAGATGGGACTGGGGCTGGGTGCAGTGGCTCATGCCTGTAATCCCAGCACTTTGGGATGCTGAGGCGGGAGGGTGACCTGAGGTCAAGAGTTTGAGGCTAGTCTGGCCAACATGGTGAAACCCTGTCTCTACTAAAAATACAAAAATTGGCCGGGCGTGGTGGCTAGCGCCTGTAGTCCTAGCTACTTGGGAGGCTGAGGCAGTAGACTCGCTTGAACCTGGGAGGCAGAGGTTGCAGTAAGCCAAGATCAGGCCACCGCACTCTAGCTTGGGCGACAGAGCAAGACAAAAAAAAAAGGAAAGGTGGGAACTTCGTTGAGTCACTTTGGTTTGTAGAGATCACACAGCTCATTTGTGAAGGTAATACTAACATTCTCTCATTCAACAAATACTTACTGGGGATCTACTATGTGAAAAATAGGGGCAGTAGGGTGGGAAGTAGGGAAGGGAAGTAGCATCTGAGCTTTAATCTGTACATGCACCATGACCTTTGATGCTATTTGCCTAAAAAGTATAATTCATACTCAGACTTATGGAAACTATATGGAAAACTGGTTTCCTCATCCATGCCAGTTCCAACTGCGTATCTATAACACTGCATCGAAAAGGATTATAAGGCTTAGCTCAAGTGTCATGGGAATAAGAGGTGGGATCAATACATAATGTTTGCTGTAAGTGTGAGGGGAGAATGGTGACACATAGGCTGTGTAAATTTTCATTTATTCATTATACTGTTCCTAAATACCAACCATACACTTAGAACCATGAAGGCCTATGTTGATGTAAATGCAGTACAAGCTAATATATGACTAATGCCAGTGGGGGGCCACAAACACATTGTACCAAAGAAGCATAGAGAAATTGCTCTAGAATAGTCAGAGAAGGCATCAAGCAATAGCAGTACATGAACTGAGCCTTGTATATCAGGTAAACAGAACCACTATGAGTGTTATGAATGAGGAATTGATTATAGCAATTAGATATGATATAATTGTGGGAGCATCTGGGGAAACAAGGTCCAGAAAGGAA
Source organism: Trachypithecus francoisi (assembly GCF_009764315.1). Taxonomy (NCBI): domain Eukaryota; kingdom Metazoa; phylum Chordata; class Mammalia; order Primates; family Cercopithecidae; genus Trachypithecus; species Trachypithecus francoisi. Next base: position 23,185,008 of record NW_022681457.1, on the reverse strand, counting down.
AGCTGGAAGATCAGATATAAAATTGCTACTTAACCCCCCTGAAACACTGTCATGGGTGAATGAGTGGGAGCTTGCAAGGGAAATCTGGGAAGCTACAGGTGTCTAGCTCTGGGATGGGACTACCATAGAGAACTGATGGAGAAGCCCATAGAAGGTTGTTGACTCTGCATCTGGTGATGGGCGGGGGAGTTGGTGGTGGGCATCAGGGCCAGCAGGGAAGGAGAGCTGCTCTCAGAAGCTGAGATGCGAGGACCAGTTTGAACCTGAAAGCCCCTTTGTTTATGTCTCTCACTACATCTAATCAGGATGTTCTTTCCAGAACTCTTGCAAATTTCTCTTTTGGTCAACTTAAACCTGGAATCATACAGGAAAAGAGATCCTGGAAAATGTGGTTGCAGCTTAACCAAGTTGACATAGTTCAAAACAATCACATCTTGAAAAGTGAGACAGGCCGGGCATGGTGGCTCATGCCTGTAATCCCAGCACTTTGGGAGGCTGAGGCAGGCAGATCACTTGAGCTCAGGAGTTCGAGACCAGCCTGGCCAACATGGTGAAACCCCATCTCTACTAAAAATACAAAAATTAGCTAGGTGTGATGGCTTGTGCCTGTAGTCCCAGCTACTCACGAAGCAGAGTCAGGAGGATTGCTTGAGACCAGGAGGCGGAGGTTGTGGTGAGCTGAGAGTATACCACTGTACTCCAGCCTGGGCGGTGGGAGAGAAACCCTGTCTCAAAAAAAAAAAAAAAAAGAAAAAGAAAGAAAAGGACAAATTTGCATAAAGGAAGAAGGAGTGAACACAGCATGTGGGAAAGTCTTGTGAGCAAAGGCTTGCAGGTAGGAATGAATAAGTTAGTATTTAGGAAACCATGAGTAGAGGTCTCATGCTGGGACATAGTGGAAGATAGGATTGGAAGCAAAGATTGGAGTCATTACTTAATTCACTTATTCAACAATTATTCACTGAACACATCTAGAGGGCACTGTAGTGGGTTCTAGGGGCATCATGATGCATAAAAGAGCCAGATTTGGAAGATTTTTAATGTTAGACTAAAGTTCTTATTCAGTTTTTTTTTTTTTTTTTTTTTTTTGAGACGGAGTCTCGCTCTGCCACCCAGGCTGGAGTGCAGTGGCCGGATCTCAGCTCACTGCAAGCTCCGCCTCCCGGGTTTACGCCATTCTCCTGCCTCAGCCTCCCGAGTAGCTGGGACTACAGGTGCCCGCTACCTCGCCCGGCTAGTTTTTTTGTATTCTTTTAGTAGAGACGAGGTTTCACCGTGTTAGCCAGGATGGTCTCGATCTCCTGACCTCGTGATCCGCCCGTCTCGGCCTCCCAAAGTGCTGGGATTACAGGCTTGAGCCACCGCGCCCGGCCCTTATTCAGTTTTTGATCCACCTGTTGAGAAATAATAGACTCTTCCATTTGGAACAACTGGTCAGTTCAATTTCTGTCCTTAGTTCAAGTCAACCAGCACTTAATTAAACTCAACCAACATTTAAGCTCCTTCTCTGTGCAAGCTCTTTGCAGGCACACAATCATTTTCCTTTCAATGGTGAAATACGGCTGCACCTGATAATATTGAGTACAGTAGAAATACTGAGTCACTTCTTTTCCTGCCAATTCTCTAGAATGATTTGTGCCCACATGTTTTATACTATGATGCCCTCCTTCCAAATAAAAGCCCTTATTAGGCACTTAAGTGAGCCAAAACAACATGCAGATTAAATGGCTTAAAATCACAAATTTTGGCTGGATGAGGTGACTCATGCCTGTAATCCTGGCACTTTAGGAGGCCAAGGTGGGTGGATCGCTTGAGCTCAGGAGTTCAAGACCAGCCAGGGCAACATAGCCAGACCTCATCACTACTAAAAATTAAAAAAAAAAAAAAAAATCAGCCAGGCATATTGGTGCATGCCTGTCATCCTAGCTACTTGGGAGGCTGAGGTGAGAGGATTGCTTGAGCCCTGGAGATTGAGGCTGCGGTGAGCCATGATTGTGCCATTGCACTCCAGCCTAGGTAACAGAGCAAGACTTTGTCTCAAAAAAAAAAAAAAAAAAAAAGACCGGGCGCAGTGGCTAATGCCTGCAATCTGAGCACTTTGGGCGGCCAAGGTGGGCAGATCACCTGATGTCGGGAGTTCAAGACCAGCCTGACCAACATGGAGAAACCCTGTCACTACTAAAAATACAAAAGTAGCGGGGCATGGTGGCGCATGCCTGTAATCCCAGCTACTCGGGAGGCTGAAGCAGAAGAATTGTTTCAACCCGGGAGGTAGAGGTTGTGGTGAGCCGAGATCGTGCCATTGCACTCCAGCCTGGGCAATGAGAGCGAAGTTCCGTCTCAAAAAAAAAACACAAAAAAACCCAAAACCCCCCCCAAAAACAAATTTTTCTTGAAACAAACATTATCTCAGTATTCTGTAAAAATGTTGATGCATAATTCGTATTAGTCCATCTTGGATAATATGTGAGTTCTGTGCTAGCAAATTGTAACACAGCTTAGCATTGTGCCTCATGTTCTGCATATGAGATCTCACTGAAACCTCGCAAAAGTCCTAGAAGGTAGATAGTATTATTGACCCCATTTTGTGGGAAAAGGAAAGCCAGACTTAATGACATTAAGTAACTTTCCCGGATTATAGAATTAGTTAGAGGCTGAACTAGGAATCATCTCTTCTTCACCATTCCACAGCCAATAAATGAGCAGTCAACTACTCTATAGTTTGGCAACTAGTGACTGAGATACTCCTCCAGGTGATTCAGGAAGAATATTATATATGCAGGAAAGATGTCTAAAAAATATCACTCAGTGTTAATAGATACAAGTCGAGAATAAAGCATCTGTAGAGGAAATCTACAAAGAGCAGTGGGAAACTGAAGTCTTTTGGCTGCACTCCAATGGCACAAATTGGCATTTGAGCATTTCCTCCATATTCCAAGATACAGGCACCTGCATGTCAAACTCCTCCTTGGGATATCTGGATAGTTTTGAGCATTGTATGGTGGGTACTTTTTTCTTCAAAACTAGCTCCTAAGCTTATTGCTGGATAATGTGGATGTGCTGCCTTTTCTGCTAAACAAGCAACATAATGAGGATCCCACTGCAGGACACGTGTGCACGTGTGTAAGAGAAAGAGCAGTGAATCTTTACAGATTGAGAACTGAAACAAAACCAAGGACAATGTCTAACCTTTGAAGAGTTTGCCACAGGGTCAGTACCATTTCTTTCATTTCTTTTCTATTTTACCGCTTTCTGCGGCCCAGATCTTTTCTGAAGTGTTTCTATCAGCTTGGTGGACTCTTTATATTCCTTGATACAATGCACATTATCCTCACTCTGCTGCATCTTAGTAGTAGATTTCTACTTTAATTTGTAGGTTACCAAGCAGTGTTGCATTTAACCCTCATAACAGCTTAATGTGGTAGACAAAACCAAGGCCTAGAGAGATGAAAAAACTTGCTGATATAATTTGGCTCTGTGCCCACCCAAATCTCATCTTGAATTGTGGCTCCCATAACCCCCATGTGTCGTGGGAGGGACCCTGTGGGAGATGAGATTTCCCATGCTGTTCTTGTGATAGTGAATAAGTCTCATGAGATCTGATGGTTTTATAAACGGCAGTTCCCCCTGCACACGCTCTCTTGCCTGCTGCCATGTAAGTCATGACTCTTCCCCTTTTGCCTTCCACCATGATTGGGAGGCCTCCCCAGCCATGTGGAACTGTGAGTCAATTAAACCTCTTTCTTTTATCAATTAATCCAGTCTCGGGTATGTCTTTATTAGCAGCGTAAGAACAGACTAATACACTTGCTCAGCTAATTCATGGCAGAACCAACTAGCTCCTGCTTTTTCTGGTCTGCCTTATCAGTAATGTCAGTCCTGGGAAGGAGAGCAGCATGGTTAGGAGTCAGAGTTTTTACTTTTTAATCACACTTTCGTATTATGACATCCTGTTTTCTCTTGGACTCATTTAATTAGTTCTGGGATGGGGAATACATGCAGTGGTGGTGGTGTAGGGGAGAGAGTATACAGGAATCCAGGGCACAAGGTCTATGCCCAATGGTTTGCCTTCTTCACAGCACAGACCATCCAGACTAAAAGTGACAAATGGGCAGAATCTCATAAGTATTCCGGCTCTTCACTTCCCTAGTTTGATTACATTGTCCTGGATGGCATTTGGAACCCAGTTCAGGGTGCATATAGTTGAATTATGCAATTTGCTGATATGCAATTAACTGGAGTAGCAACACATTCAATCTAATGGGGGCCAGACAGAGACTGCATAATTCTTAGGAGCACAAGTTGATTATGCAGTTAAGTGATATGCACTTAAGAGAAGTGCATCACATCTATCTGATCCCATTTCTTCCAATAGATTCCTCATGGCACTTTACCCCAGCCTTTCTGCTTTTATGGTCAAACATATCGTAATCTGTATCTACTTGAAATGAAAACCTTACAGTTCATATGTAGATTTGGGATTCATTTCTTTTAAAAAAATCAATCTTCTAAATCTTAATTCTTGGATACACAAATGGGTAGGCAAATGAGAAAAGAAGGGGGCAAATCTGGAGTTCAACATGTCTTGGTCTCAGGGATAGGAAACAACACTGGAATTGTACAATTTAGGATGCTTCATTTTTAGTTTCTTTTCTTTCTTTTCTTTTCTTTTTTTTTTTTAGGTTAGGAGGTTGTTTCAAATGTAAACGTGAGGCGCATGAAAATATTTCTTTTTAAAAGCAAAGGACTTTGCACTCAGTATTTTTTAACTTGAAAATGGATATTATAGAAAGGCAGTCCTTTTATGAGAAACTTCAATTAAATGACAGTTCATTTAGGAGGGCCAGTTTTAAGTTACTCTCATAATGATGGATTGTTAATTTAATTTGGCAGGTTTTACTGTTTCACTGTGTGCTTGCTGCATGCCCTGGATTGACCTAAATTCTTTGGGGGACCCCAAGAAATATAAAATACGGCTGCTTATCTTCAGCCTTCTTGGGAGGTCATGACCCATGCATACAAAGTAATTGAAGAACAATGAAACATAGCGTATGATTAGGTGTCAAAATGGTTGTTAACGAGACTAAGAGGTAAAAGAAATCAGAGAAGGGGATAATGAACTGGGCTAGAGTTTTTCATCACTAGAGGGAGACAGGGAGAAGAGTTAGTGCTTCACTTATATTAGATAGATCAAAACAACTCTGTAAGGGTATTACTATCCCCCATTTACAGATGAAAAAATTAAGGCCCAAGGATGTTAAGGAACTTGTACATGATCCACAGGTAGTAGAAAATGGAGTCGGAATTTAGAATTAGGTTTGTCTGTCTCCGCAATTCCTTTTTGGAGGTTTTAAGCAAGAGGCCATGGCAGATAGGCTGTGGAGGATTCAGACATCTGCCAGGAGAATTAACTGTGTGACCATCATGGTCCCACTCAGCCTTGGGGCCCTGTGGTCTGGAAAGATTTCAAGAAGCAGGAGGGAGTTGTGCTCTCAGTTTTGGGGGAACTCTTTCTTATCTAGGAGAAGAGATGCCAGCCTTGTAGATGCAGATTTTCCTGAGTTGAATAGATTTTTACAAGTTTAGCAAAATCAAATATGGTGATTGAGAAAAGAGCAGAGTAACCCAGCATTTGTGACTGGTTTGGTGGGTCAACAAGAGAGAATGACAAAGATTATTGTCATCAAATAGCCTTTCCCGAGAGGGCCACATAGTCATCAAATTCCCTTTCCCTAAAGGGAAATCTGCTCATGGCCCACCAGGAATGGGGAGCCAGATATGACTGGGGCCAGCTGGGACTGAATTGGTCCCTGTCTTTTAGATTTGCATCAAAAGCACTTGATACCCCTGCTCAGGATTTCACAAAACTGCAGTCGGATAGCCAGGGCTGTATTCTCATCTGGAAGCTTCACTGGGAAAGATGACTTTTAAGATTATTCAGATGATTGACAAAATTCAGTTCCTTGCAGCCATAAGACTCATGGTGGCCTACTTCTTCAGGGTCAGTGTACTTTTGGAGAGCATTTTATAATTTGCAAATGCTTTTCCATTCTAAAGTAAAGCACAAATATGTTCCTCCTACTCTCATTTAAGGAGTCCACCATTCAAACAGTTGCCCAAACTGAAATTCTGAAAGTGACCCTTGATTCCTCTCAATTCCTCACTTCATTAGCAAGTCGTATGGGCTACACCTCCAGAATAAATCCTGACTCCAATAACTAGTTTCCACTTCATAGTCACTACCATTGACCAAACCACCACCATCTTATCTAGCCTAATGCAACTACTTTCTTGCTTTGTTGTTGTTGTTTGTTCTTGTTTTTTCTTTAGAGACAGTGTCTTCCTCTGTCACCCAGGTTGGAGTGCAGTGGCACAATCACAGCTCACTGCAGCCCCAACCTCCCAGGCTCAAGCAATCTTCCCACCTTTGCCTCCCTTTGTAGCTGGGACTACAGATGCACACCACCACACCCGACTACTTTTTTTAGTTTCCGAAGAGATAGGGTCTCACTACATTGCCCAGACTGGCCTTGACCTCCTGGGCTCAAGTAATCCAACAACCTCAGCCTCCCAAAGTGCTTAGATTACAGGTATAAGTCGCTGCGCCCAGCCTGCAACCACCTCCTTACTGCTCTCCCCACTTTCCCTGTAGTCCCCGCAAATCCATTCTCCACAGAGCAGCCAGGGAAGTGTATAAAATATGAAAATAAGATAATCACTTTGGCCGGGTGTGGTGGCCCATGCCTGTAATTCCAGCACTTTGGGAGGCTGAGGCAGGTGGATCACCTGATGTCAGGAGTTTGAGACCAGCCTGGCCAACATAGTGAAACCCCATCTCTACTTAAAAAAAAAAAAACAAAAAAAAACAAAAAATTAGCTGGGCATGATGGTGGGTGCCTGTAATCCCAGCTACTCAAGAGGCTGAGACAGGAGAATAGCTTGAACTCAGGAGGCAGAGGTTGCAGTGACCCAAGATCATGCCTCTGTGCTCCAGCCTGCGCAACAGAGCAAAACTCTGTCTCAAAAAAAAAAAAAAAAAAAAAAAAAAAAAATCACTTTCAAATTCAAAACCTTCCTCACAACTTCTTATTGGGATTACAAAAAAATCAAACTTCAGTTCCTTCATGATCTGGTCCCTGCTTACTTCTGTGATTTTATCTCCTTCCACTCTCTCCCTTGGTCATCATGTTTTGGTCATGCTGGGTGCCTTCTGTTCCACAAATATAAGATGACCTGTCTGACTCACAATCTTTGCATTTACTCTTCTGTCCAACTGGAATTCACTGTCCCTAGACCTGCACATGGCTGGTTACTTTTCACTGTTCAGTTATCAGTTTGATGTCATCACTTTACAGAGAACATCTCTGGCTGCTTTTATGCAAAGTAACAACCACCTCTCAACTTAAAATTGCCCTTCATCCCACCATTCAATTTCCTTTTTCTCACAGCACTTGTTACTGTCCAAAAATAACTTCTTCCTTCCTTCCCTTTCCCCTTTCCTCCGTCTCTTTCTGCCCCCGCTCTTTCTCTCCCCATTTACTTATATATCTATTTTCCTTTTCTTTCTTTCTCTTTTTTTTTTTTTTGAGACGAAGTCTCCCTCTTGTCACCCAGGCTGGAGTGCAATGGCATGATCTCAGCTCACTGCAACCTCCACCTCCCGGGTTCAAGTGATTCTCCTGCCTTAGCCTCCCGAGTAGCTGGGATTACAGGCTCCTGCCACCACGCCTGGCTAATTTATTTTAAAAATTTTTTTATTTTTAGTAGAGACAGGGTTTCTCCATGTTGGCCAGGCTGGTCTCGAACTCGTGACCTCAGGCTATCCGCCTGCCTTGGCCTCCCAAAGTGCTGGAATTACAGGCATGAGCCACTGTGCCCTGCTTTTTTTTTTTTTTTTTTTTGAGACAGCGTTTTGCTCTTGTCCAGGTTGGAGTGCAATGGCTTGATCTCAGCTCACTGCAACCTCCACCTCCCGGGTTCAAGCCATTCTCCTGCCTCAGCCTCCCAAGTAGCTTGGATTACAGGCATGCACCACCACACCCGGCTACTTTTTTATATTTTTGTATTTTGTATTTTGTATTTTTGTATTTTATATTTTTAGTAGAGATGGGGTTTCACCATGTTGGTCAGGCTGGTCTGGAACTCCTGATCTCAGGTGATCCACCCACCTCAGCCTCCCAAAGTGCTGGGATTACAGGCATGAGCCACCATGCCCGCTGGCTATTTTTGACATGAATATTGCCTTGTCTTCTTTCTAGAATATATGCTCCATGAGGAACTTTCACTACTGTGCCTGACACATAAGAGATATTCAGTAAGAACTTATGGGATAAATAAATGAGCCTCGTAAGGAGGACATTAAAGGGATTATTAATTTCCATTTTATTTAGAAATATTAGGCCACTTTCCCAAAGTCACAGTATTGTCTGGTGTTCCCCATGAGTCCTCCAAAGACTGGGACCATGTTTTCTACATTTTTGTTGCTCCAGCAGTCACTGGTATGTAGTGCCAAGGAAGAGGATAGAGCAGTAGTTAGTGAATTGGAATCTGACTGCTCTACTGTGTGTACCTTGGGCAGGTTATTAAACTTCTCCATGTCACGATTTCTTCATATGTAAAAAGGGGATAAAAATAGTACTTGCCTTATAGGGTTATGAAAATCAATTCAATTCATACAGGTAAAGCTTGTAGCTCAACGGTTGACACATATGAAGGGCAGTAGATGTTCTTCATTCACTTTTGCCTCCCTTTTCTTTTTCTAGGCATTTAATCAATATTTGCGTTAAATTATTGACCTTTCTATAGTTTTCAAACTGTTTTAATGAGTCATCGTATTTCTTTTCAGTTTCTCTAATCCCAAGCAGGGCTTCCTCCTTGACTTCAGTCACTCACTCCATGAAAGGTAGCAATGTTGCCTTAATGGAAAAGGTTAGGCAACACTCTCCCTTCTTCTTCTTTTTTTTTAAAATTTTATTTGTATCTGCCTTGGCCATGTACACAGACACCCAAGGGCCCCTTCTCCCAGCCTGGGGGAGGGGTGTTGGATTCTGGAGGAAGGAGACATCAGAGTGAGGACACAAAGTTCAACAGAAGGTGCTGCTCCCTTCAGCAAGGGACATCTGTGTGGGCGAGGACTTGTACCTTCTGCTCTTCCTCCCCGCCAGGCCATCTGTGAATCTGCATGTGTCCTCCTATTTGACTCAGGTCACTCTTCCCTCTGCCCATGGACTAGCTATGAGCAGGAGACACAACCTCCTCTCTTGTGTGTTTCAGCTTCTTTTCCTGCTCTTCCCATCCCTTAAATTCTATTCCTGGGGATAGAGACAGGGACACCCATAACCTCTCTCCTAAGCCTCCTCATAATCCAGGGTGCCAAGTCCAGACTCCCGACAACTGGTAAGGCCAGCGACCTGGAAGCTCATCATAGCAAGCTATGTGTGAGGGTAGGACAGTAGACATGAGTGTTTATCTGTGCAAGGCAGGACTGCCACCATGGGAGGGTGTGGGGAGCCACGGGGCTCTGGGGTGTGTCTGAAAGTGGGAGCAGAAAGGTTCAGGAAGCCAAACACATGGGTTTATTTATCGTAGAAATCCACGTGGTCTCCAGACTTGAACACCTCCTTTTGCAGCAAGCTCAGCCATTTTTGGGCTGACACCCTGCAATCCACCAGCTCTCCCTTTGCCTTCAACTCCTGCAGCCTTTTCGCATGTCTGAGTCCATGGAGGTCTACCGGGCTAACTGCTGGGGCATGTCTGTGTCGGGAAAACCTGGGGCCTAGTTCGGCACCCTCACTTTAGGTTCATCCGACGCCGGGACCTGGAACAGTATGTTAGCAGCAGCCTTTCCCGCAGAGTACAGCGCCCAGTCTTTGAAGGGCTGCAGGGCACAGTGGGTTGACATGTTAACCACAGTTCTGTTGAGGCCAGGACTTGTTGGGAAGGCCTTCAAGACGCTGCAAGTCCGGCAGAGAGAGCATGGAGGTCAAGTTCAGCGCCCAGTCTTTGTTCACTTGAGTGGAGTCACCCAGGTCCACGAAGCCTTTGGACACATCCCCAGGAGAGCCCGCGCTGTTGATGAACAGCAGTCGCTGCAGCCCCTCGGGCCTGGGGAGCTGACGCAGGGCACCAAGCAGTGGACTGCAAGCCAGCCTCGGCGCCCAGGTCTGCACGCACCCGCACCGCGTGCAAGCCAGACCGCCTGGCGCCCAGCTCGGCCTCCAGCTGCCACAGCGCATCGTCGTTGCCGGTGTTTAGGACCAGTACAGAGCTCGGCGGCAGCAGCGAGGCCAGGAGGCCAGGGTCAGCACAAACACAGCACGTTCTAGGCTGCCCTCCATGCCGCAGTCCTCCCGGCTGGACTCGGACCCTCCCTTCTAGTACTCTGTGAGCCTCCTGATGATGAACTAAGTCCCTGATAAAGGGGGAAGGAGCCGCCAAGGCTTTATAAGGTTTTGTCTTCAACTATGAGCAGAAATATTTAATATTTCTGGCCTTAGTCATTTCCAGAGACTCCAGCTCCTTGCCCAATTTTTAGAATCCTTTTGTTTTTCTTTTCTTTCTTTCTTTCTTTTTTTTTTTTTTTGAGACAGAGTATCCCTCTTGTAGCCCAGCCTGGAGTGCAATGGCGCCATCTTGGCTCACTGCAACCTCCGCCTCCCGGGTTCAAGCAATTCTCCTGCCTCAGCCTCCCGAATAGCTGGGATTACAGGCGTGCGCCACCACATCTGGCTAATTTTTGTATTTTTACTAGAAACGGGGTTTCACCATGTTGATCAGGCTGGTCTCGAACTTCTGACCTCAGGTGATCCGCCAGCTTCGGCCTCCGAAGGTGCTGGGATTACAGGCGTGAGCCACCGTGCCCGGCCAGGGCAATCCTTATTGTGCTCTCTTTAGAGATGGAAAGAATGCTCCCCTCTTTCCTTGTCTTTTAGCTCTTAGTAGGTGCCTTAAAAATGCTAGTTTTATCTCCTATCTCCATGCCCCACCAAAAGGGCTAGGTTTGAATTTCACTTCAAAAGTAAGAGTCAAGGCCGGGCGCGGTGGCTCAAGCCTGTAATCCCAGCACTTTGGGAGGCCGAGACGGGCGGATCACGAGGTCAGGAGATCGAGACCATCCTGGCTAACACGGTGAAACCCCATCTCTACTGAAAAATACAAAAAGCTAGCCGGGCGAGGTGGCGGGTGCCTGTGGTCCCAGCTACCGGGAGGCTGAGGCAGGAGAATGGCCTAAACCCGGGAGGCGGAGCTTGCAGTGAGCTGAGATCAGGCCACTGCACTCGAGCCCAGGCGACACAGCGAGACTCAGTCTCAAAAAAAAAAAAAAAAAAAAAAGAGTAAGAGTCAAACGAATGCTGATAGCAGCTTTACTCATAATAGTCAAAGATTAGAAGCAACCAAAGTTTTGCTTTGGTGAATGGATAAACTGTGCTCATGGCCTAGCCACACAATAGAATACTACTCAACAAGAAAAAGGAATGAACTATTAAAGCACACAGCAACATGTGTGAACCTCAAAGACATTATGCTGAGTGAAAGAAGTCACACACGGAAGAGTTCACACCATATGATTCTACTTATATGAAATGTTAAAGAAAAATCTAATCTAGAGTGGCAGACAACCGACCAGTGGTTGCCAGGGGCTAGGGTTGTGAGTGGGGATAGACCAGCACAAAGGAATGGTTTTGTTTTTGTTTGGTGTGTGATGGTGTCTCGCTCTGTCACCCAGGCTGGAGTGCAGTGGTGCAATCTTGGCTCACTGCAACCCCTGCCTCCTGGGTTCAAGCTATTCTTGTGTCTCAGCCTCCCAAGTAGCTGGGATTACAGATGTGCACCACCACACCCAGCTAATTTTTGTATTCTTAGTAGAGACAAGGGTTCTCCATGTTGGCCAGGCTGATCTCGAACTCCTGACCTCAAGTGATCCACCTGCCTGGGCCTCCCAAAGTGCTGGTATTACAGGCGTAGCCACCATACCTGGCCGTTTTTGTTTAATTTTAATTTTTTTTCAATTTCACTCTGAGCAAAGCATGTTGACACAAAGGAATCTTTTTGGATGATGGAAATGTTTTATATCTTGATTATGGTGGTGGTTACATGGGTGTATTGCTTTGTCAAAAACCCATGGATGTGTACAATTAAAATGAGTTCGTGTTGTTGTATATAAACTACACCTCAATGAAATTTGTTAGAAGAAAGAAGAATCAAGATAAAATGACAATACAGTTAAACCATACTTGACAGTTTCTGGTAATGGTGTTTTTTCTTTTTTATCCATCCCCTAAGGAAACAATAATGACAACAAAAACCTTTGATGTACAGATATTCCAGTAAGGAGCATTGGCCACTCCTTGGAGTGAGGAGGAATTGTAGAGTGTTATGCTTTCATGGTTTGGGAAGGAGAACATCTGCTGTGTCCCATCAGCTTTGTTCCTTTGTTCCAAAGGGTGTAGGGTGTGTTCTGTTACTTTATAAAGCTTGCTCAAGTTCTGCCTATCTTCTTTCACTACCTCACTTCCCCCTTTCGTTTTCTTCCTTTCTTTGTAATTCTTTGCCTGCCAAGTTCTATGAAGTTCTGAATCACAGAAAAGCAGATCACCTCACATTCATCTGCAAATCCAGGTTTAAACAGGAAAGGTAAGCAGGAAATTTTCAGGCAATCGTCTTGACCAAGTTGAAGTTCTGCTTTTTACTCTTTTCTCACCATCTGGATTTCTTTGAATAATTAAGGTTAATTTTTTATTACTCTCCTTGTCTGGCCCAGTGAAGAAACATGGTGAGTTTCTGAGAGTTTGGAGCTTGTAGATCAGAAAAATAATGTTTACAAAATACGTAAATACTTTGGAATCAGTTGTATTAAACAAATTTTTAAAAGAAATTATAATTTTTTTCTTTTTTTTTGAGTCTCGCTCTGTCACCGGGCTGGAGTGCAGTGGCGGCGCCATCTCAGTTCACTGCAACCTCCAACTCCCTGGTTCAAGTGATTCTCCTACCTCAGTCTCCCAAGTAGCTGGGACTACAGGCACGTGCCACCACGCCCAGCTAATTTTTGTGTTTTTAGTAGAGACAGGGTTTCACCATGTGAGCCAGGATGGTCTCGATCTCCTAACCTCGTGATCCGTCCGCCTTGGCATCCCAAAGTGCTGGAATTACAGGCGTGAGCCACCGCGCCTAGCCAAGAAATTATAAGAAATTTTCATCAGCAAAAGATTGAAACAATGCAGAACTTTATAGAGTAAAATATGAAAACTGCCATGCTCAGAAATGACCATCTTAAGTTTTTGATGAGTACCTTTCTTATTTATTCTCTATATATTTGTCTTATGTCTTAAACATAAATATGCCATACTACAGGTACTGTTCTGCAACTTGCTTTTTTCAAATACCAATATTCTTTTTTTTTTTGAGATGGAGTCTTGCTCTGTCGCCCAGGCTGGAGTGCAGTGGTGCGATCTTGGCTCACTGTAAGCGCCGTCTCCCAGGTTCATGCCTTTCTCCTGCCTCAGCCTCCCAAGTAACTCGTACTACAGGTGCCCGCCACCACGCCCGGCTAATTTTTTTTTTTTTGTATTTTTAGTAGAGACGGGATTTCACCATGTTAGCCAGGACAGTCTCCATCTCCTGATCTCGTGATCTGCCTGCCTCAGCCTCCCAAAGTGTTGGGATTACAGGCGTGAGCCACAACTACCAATATTCTTAGAAATCTTTTCACATCTGTACATATATTACGTTAAAGCATATGAAATTGTTATTTATGTCAATAGCAGTAAAACATTGGCAGTTTCATATGGTTAACCTAATACATCTACTCCAATATTTTAATGGCTATATTGTATTGTAAGGTATGGTTGTAGTCTAATTTTTAACAATTCCCCTGCTGATGGGCATTTAAGTTGTTTCTTCTTTATTTTGCTAAAATAAACAGAACTGTAATAAAACAAATATATGAATATATATGTGTTTAGGTGTATATATATCTTTATATATATACCTTTGCATATATATGTATGTATCTTTATATATTGTTCTGTCTACCTATTTTTGCATATATGTATCAGCGTTTCTATAGAATAGATTGAGTAGACTCCTAGAAACATAACTGTGGGTCAAGGGGTTTACACATTTTACATTTTGATAATTATGACCAGTGTCCTCTAAAATGTCCCTAAAACAATTCATGTCCCCAGAGTGTCCTTTCTGCCAACACCCTCAATAATTTCGTGGGTAAATTGGTTTTTGAAGTGTTTCAAAATGAGTTATTTTATTCAGCCAAAGATGTAAGAAAGACCTGCTTATGTCCAGCTCTGTGCTTGGCCTAGGAAGTAAACGTGTGTAATTTTTTTTTTTTTTTTTTTTTTTTTTGAGACAGAGTCTTGCTCTGTCGTCCAGGCTGGAGTGCAGTGGCTGGATCTCAGCTCACTGCAAGCTCCGCCTCCCGGGTTTACGCCATTCTCCTGCCTCAGCCTCCCGAGTAGCTGGGACTACAGGCGCCACCACCTCGCCCGGCTAGTTTTTTGTATTTTTAGTAGAGACGGGGTTTCACCGTGTAGCCAGGATGGTCTCGATCTCCTGACCTCGTGATCCGCCCGTCTCGGCCTCCCAAAGTGCTGGGATTACAGGCTTGAGCCACCGCGCCCGGCAAACGTGTGTAATTAATGTGGTCACTGCCTTCACAGTGTGTTTATTCTGATTGGTGAGACAAGACTAATGCACACACAACACAGTTGCAATGATTTCAGTGTCATAATTACCAATCATCTCTAGCAAGATTAATTAAAAATATAACAACTGCTTACACTGAGGGTCCATGGAAATCAGACAGAACTGAGTGGCACTGCAAGTTCCTTCACTTACTATGTGCATGACCCTGAGTTTCTTTATTTGTAAAATGGGGATAATAATAGTATTAGTTTGGTGCAAAAGTAATCACGGTTTTTGCCATTAATTTCAGTGGCAAAACTGTGATTACTTTTGCACCAACCTAATAGTTTCTTCCTTTTTTTTTTTTTTTTGAGACGAAGTCTCACTCTCTCAGCCAGGCTGGAGTGCGGTGGCGTGATCTCGGCTCACTGCAGCTTCCACCTCCCAGGTTCAAGCGATTCTCCTCTCCCAGCCTCCCAAGTAGCTGGGATTACAGGCACACAACACTACACCCAGCTAATTTTTTGTATCTTTAGTAGAGATGGAGTTTCACCATGTTGCTGAGGCTGGTCTCAAACTCCTGACCTCATGATCCGCCCACCTTAGCCTCCCAAAGTGCTGGGATTACAGGTGTGAGCCACCGTGCTTAGCCCCTAATAGTTTCTTATTGAGTGGTTGTGAAGATTAAATGTATAGTGCTTGGCACTTAGCAAGAACTCTATGGAATGTTAGCTGTTGCCATTTGCCTTCACTTTGAGAGCACCTACCAGCCTCATGGGCCTATCGTTATCCCTTGTAGGATGTGGCATCAAGTACTGGATACAAATATTTCTTATATAGTGTACCTAACCCTGAGGGGATTGGGACCATTGTTCTCCTTTTGGACATTACACTCCTACTAGTACAATCTGGTTGCTAAGGTTTCCACTCTAAAGTTACTTTGTATTCTAAAAACTTTAAGCAGTCCCTATGCTTTCAAACAGGGGGAATGCACATTGCTCTTTCACAATGCCCTGATTCTTGGTTGAAAAAGGGCCATTTCTATTAAAATATAAAATTATATTTTAGAAAGAAGACAATAAGGGGAGACACTGTAGATACTTTTAACCAAGAATAGAATGGTGCAAAGTTAAGCCATGGAGAAACCATAGCTTATCCTAACAGACAAATTCACTACATTTATTAGTAATGTTTCAGAAACTGTTTTCTTCCAGGTATGTAAATTTTGTGTTCACTGTGGTAGCATAAGCAGCTGGGTGGAAAAGTGCCTGGTCCATTATGCATGACCATGAAAGGACTGTAGTCCATAGGCATACAGCTTCCTTCTCCAGTACATTTAGTAAATCTGTTCCAATTAATTGCCCATTCGATGCTCAGGTGGTTGTAGCAACTGCTGCTCAATGGAAATTGTGAGAAAAGATCAGATAAATGTAAACAATGGACATTCTAACAAGAGGGCATTGTCCCTACTGGAAAATCATTAGGAGGAAGGACTTTGGTGCATGTAAATTGCTTTTGGAAAGAGGCATCTCCATCAGCTGCTAAGGATACCCTGACAACACGGATAGGTCTGGATTGACAGGCAGCAGCAAGGAAATACTAAAAATGCCACTTAAAGGCAGGGCTGAAACCACTGCTGCTCACTCAGACCCAAGGTTTTCTGTGTTGGGAGTCCATTGGCATAATTATTTGTCATGAGTGAAGTGATTCACAGGCTATCTGAAGTAGGTTACCTGTTCTCCCCGAGAGAGTCTTGACCTACTCAGCCTATTGGATTCCTTTGACTATTTCATGAAAGTTCTAGTCTTTTTCCCCAGTAAAATAGCCTTGCTCATACATACCTAGGATTTTGCTTATAATCTCTGGGGTTTCATAGATGCCCCAGAAGTACCATGGACCCTGGGTTAAGAAATCCTGCTTTGTGTTCGTTTCCTGTTTTCTTCACCCTTTACTTCCAGTGGTGTTACTGGTAGTTTTTCCTTTTCAGGATCAATGTCTACTGACCTTCATCCCACAGAGTTGATCCTTCCTTCAAATTTGGTTCATGTTTCACCCTTTTGGAGCTCTTTGTGCTCCGAGCTCCGTGGGCGCTTGGAGCTGGTAACTCTTAATTTAGTACCCAATTGTTTCAAGGACTACAAGATTGTATCTACCACTAGCACAACATTTATAAATTCATTCATTTAACACATGTTGAATGAATGCCTACTATGTGCCAGACACTGTTCCCAGACACGTATTGTACTCTATGATAATCAGTATCATACAGCATTTATATTTTCATGTATTCAACACATATTTAATGAGTGCCTACTATGTGCCAGGCACTGTTCCCAGACACTTATTGTACTGCACTATAAGTATTATACGGCATTTATACCTTCATTTATTCAACAGATATTTAATAAGTGCCTACGATGTGCTAGGCACTGTTCTCAGACACTCATTGTACTGCACTATAATTAGTATTATACAGTCAGCTTGACAACTTCCCTGCTAGACTATGCCATGGAGGCAAGGACCAGGTCTCCCACCTTGCCACGTCTTCTTCTCCTTCTTTATTCTCCCTCGTCTGTCAAGGCTCAGCTCCAATACCATCCATTCTGGGATGGGTTAGGCAATCTCTTCAGTGCTCCTCTGGTGCCCGGTGCTGACCACTGTTAGAGCTCCTGCCACATTATTTTGAAGTCATCTGTTCCCATATCTCTGTCCCCTGGTGTAGTCTCCCCTGTGCCGGGGTCTTCCACCCAGTACAGAACCTGGCAATGGGAAAACTCAGTAAATATTTGTTGAATATCTAAATTTTCTCTCACCTTCATGCCTTCAGACATGCTGTTCCCTCTGTCTGAAATAGTCTTCCTTCCTTCACTATTTGTAAATTCTTGTCAATCTAAACATCACTTCCTCAGGAGAGTTTTTTGATCTCTAGATGAAGTTAGGTGCCCTCACACAATGCTCCCAACATAACTTTGGACTTCCTCTAACATTGTATTTTATTGAAACGTCCTCCCTCAGTATCCTCAGGGGATTGGTTCCAGGACCCCCCCTCGGATAAAAAAAATCTTCTGATACTCAAGCCCCTTACATAAAATGGCATAGTATTTGCTTATCACCTATGCACATCCTCCTGCATACTTTATTTTTATTTTATTAAAAAATTTTTTACTCTCGTATCTAATTTTACATTTTTACCTTTAAAAAAAAATATATTTTTTTTGCCAGAATGTCATTGACAGAGGGCACCTGTATACTTTAAATCATTTCCACATTACTCATAATACCTAAGGTAATGGAAATAATACATAAATAAGTTGCCATATTATATTTTTTATTTATATTATTCTTTATTGTTGCAGCGTTATTTTTTGTTGTTGTTTTTTCTGGCTGTTTTCAATTTGTGACTGGTTAAATACATGAACGTGGAACCTGCGGAAATACAGCGCTGACTCTACTTCCTTGTTTGATATTTACATTCCTTGTTAGCATATCAGCTTCAGTATGGCAGGGGTCATGGCTATTTTACTTGCCTCTGTATAGCCAGGGACTAGGATATTGTACAGTCCTTTACTACTCAAAGTGTGGTTCACAGGCCAGCAGCATCCGCACACCCTATGAATTTGCTAGCAATGCAGGCTCCCACGCTCTATCCCAGACCTACTGAATCAGAACCCACAGGTGATTCACATATGCGTTAAGGTTTGAAAAGCAGTGGTCTAATACAAAAGCATTCAATCAATAAATGCCGAATGAATCATGAGTTGAATTGAACAAAATGGAATCAATTTACTTTTGGCACCCCTATTGTCTAGCACAGGGCCTAGCTCAAAGTAGGCACTCTGTAGTGTTTGAGGAAGGAATATTGTCTTCCACTGTTCCGCATACACTATGTTTTCTTCAACTAGCTTATAAGCCAAATGTTAGGGCCTTTCTTCTTAATCTCTATAACTTGAAACTGCTTACTGACTGCATAGTAGACATTCAATAGGGATTCAAAGCCAACCTGATACTTCAATGTTGGGTAATATATTATCTACCAGGTTGGATTCAAGCAAGAGGGTTTGAGGTGTGGGGTGTGTGAATTGACCAGGAGTGTTTCCAGTTGTCTGAAGACCCTCATGTCTTGATAGCAGTGCTTTTAGTCTCAAGCTTCATTTCCATGAAGAATAGCTCATGAAGGGCAACAGAATGGAGAAAAGGCCTTATCAATGAGAACCTGGATTTCTGGTTTTCATTCTTTCTCAGGACACTGTTTGGTTTGAAGAGGCCTAATTATGCCACTTATACCAGCAAAACCAGTGGAACAGATCCTTCTGAGTAGTATGTTTTAGTGTGATTCCCTCTTCCAGATTTTCTCAAGGGAAAGACATTTGCTTGTTGGCATTTGGTCTTAGTATTAAGACAACTTACAGACTGTGGACAAAGGCTGTGTGAAAATAGGCATATTGATGCATAAGGTTATTTTTTATTACTAGGTGAAAGTAAAAGTTGGATTAAAATTATATTAATTCATGTAGTGAATATTCTTGATGGTTTGGGCAAACGTTGCACCCTGTTAAACCTGGCAGAAACTTCTTGGGAGCCTCCTGAGCCCAGTGCTGCAGATTTAATCATTGACCTTGAGGAAATCAAGGCTAGAGAGAGAGTCTGTATCCTGATATTTTTTAAAAGTACACTTATTAGAATGTCAAAATCTAAGAGGTGTGGCAAGAACTTACGTTTCTATAATTTGTGGGATTTTAGAAAGAATAATTGGAATCTTGAAATTCTGCAGTGCTTGATCTTTAAATTATAGATCACAAACTTTCCAAAATAGTTTCAAGATTATCCTGCATTGGAAGAAGTCAGGTAGAACAGCAGAGATGGCCATCAAACAGTGTCTCTCTGGCTCTGCCTTGCCTGCTCTGTGAGTATGTCCACCATCTTTTTCTAGCTGACAGTTCTGGGAGAATTCAAGGAGGTTCTCACATGTAATTCATCTACTGGTCGTTGGGTGCTCAGTGGTGGCCACTGTTTTGGTCCTTTCCTTCTCTTGTTCCTTGTAATGAATCTTCTTTCACAACAAAAGCTGGAGTCCTGGGTCACCAAACACACCCTAGTTGCAGGCCCACTAGAGGCCTGTCACTGCCACTTGGTGCCAGCAGGCACGTATGGCCATGCCTTTGTCGGCACACCCTCCAATTCCAGTGCTGCCACCCACTCTGACTACAGATACATTTGACGCCTTTCCTCTCCTTCCTCACCTGTGGCCAACGGTCTCTGAAACAAAACTGGAGCTCACACCTGAACCTAGTTAGCAATCTGATCAGGAGCCAAGTCAACAAGGAATTTTGGAGTCAAAGCCCTTCTATTCCGCGCGTCATATCCCCTGCTTGCAACCTCATCAAGGCAGGAGAGGCCTGACATGAGAAATCTGATTTTTTATTCAGATGTCCCAGATTGTGCCCATTTTCATTCTTACTTTCCATCTCCTTGGGAGGAACAGACTTAAAATAGACTTAAGGAAGCTATTATGTAGGTGTATTTGTAATAGGACATATGCCTATGCTCTCCACACCCCCCAAAGCCCAGAGAAACACTGCTTTTATCCCTACAGTTAGCTCCAGCCTCCAAGGAGGAGCAGATTTCCTGAGGCTTTTTGTCCTAGACTGTCCCATTCCCAGTAGGGGTCTGAGCTGTTTGGTTTTATTGCCCACCTTATAAATGAGAACAGTCTGGTCTGATCAAGAGGTTAAGAATCCAGATCATATGCCCAGCACACAAATAGTAAGGAGCAAAGGCTTTGGTAGTCAGAGCTGGACTCCAAACTGACTCTGCCACTTTCTTATCCAGTCTAAGACCCTGTTACCTTATCTATATAATGGGGAAATCCTTATGAAAGTGAGGAACATTAAGTAAGATTATATATATATTGTGTTTAGCTTAGGTCCTAAATCACAATAATCACTCAATTATTGATTGGTACCAATAATAACAAAAATAGCTAAGTGGTTTATTTTAAAATAGCAAAATCTGTAGCAATAGTGTTATAACATGTCTTCTTGTCTCCAGCTCCTTACTCTCTGCAATCCATTTTTTATTCAGCTGCTAGATTCATCTCCCTAGAACATGGTGATCATATTACACCCCATGTGAAAATGTTAGATCGCTTCTTATTCCTTACACCTAAAGTCCGAAGTTCTCTTTGCATTCAGGCCCATTGGTCTGGCCCCAACAAAACATTACGCCCGTTTTTCCACTACTCCTCTTCACACCTCCTCCACTCCAATTAAAATAAACCAACATTCTTCATGTACACCCACACCCTGCACACTGTTTGTTCTTTTTTATCCAGAATCCAGATCTTATCTCTCCTTTAATGCCTGGCTTAAGTGCCCCTTCCTCCACTAAGACTTCTCCAGCTTATAATAAACCTCATAGCTCTTGATGGACCCCTTGTCATCACACAGATATCTAGGTCAAATTCGTGCTTAAAATTTATACATATATCTCTTAACATCAGATGATTGATTATAGCTATCTAATTCATCCTTATATTCCTAAACCAGAATTTCTCAACCTCAGAGCTATTGACATTTTGGGCCAAATAATTCTTTTGAGGGGTGAGTTACTGTGTGCATTGCAGAACATTCAGCAGCATTCCTGGCCTCCACTCACTAGATGCTAGTAGCACTCCACAGCCCCAGTGGTGATAACCAAAAATGTCTCCAGACATTACCAAATGTCCTCTGGAGTGCAAAATCACCCCAGTTGAGAACCACTGCCCTAGATTCCAAACCATGGAGGTTTGAACATGAATGGCTCTCAGTAAATGCTTATGAAAGGAAGGAAAGAGTTTGGCTTAGGCCCTTTTAAGTTTGAGACAATAGTGGAATATATAATTAATGATATTCTTTGAGCATTTGGGAATAGAAGCACGGAGTTCCTTTGAAAGCTCAGAACTAGAGATTGATATTTGAATGCCACTGGCATAGAATCAGCTAACAGGCATTTATTGTGTTACATAATGTTTTGAAGTCCCGAGTCAGATAGGAGTTGGGCTCCCACCACTGGCCTTACCACTGTAAACTGTCACCATAGGTGAGTATTTTAACCCTTCTGAGCTTCCATTCTCTTGTTCTATAAAATGGGGGTAATAATTGCCACTTGTATGGGGTTGCTCTGAGGATAAGTTAAACAATGCATGTAAAGTGGTCATTTGAGAGCCTGGAATGTAGTAAGCACTTAGTAATAGTTCAGTGTCATTATTAATATTGTGATTAATAAGAATGCTTAATTTTTAACCTATTCAGAGGTCAAGACAACATTAGTTCCATTTTATAGATAGGCTGTGGTTAGAATCTGGATCTGCTAGGCCAGGCGCAGTGGCTCACACCTCTAATCCCAGCACTTTGGGAGGCCGAGGTGAGTGGATCACCTGAGGTTGGGAGTTTGAGACCAGCCTGACCAACATGGAGAAACCCCGTCTCTACTAAAGATACAAAACTAGCCGTGCATGGTGGCAGGTGCCCGTAATCCCAGCTACTGTGGAGGCTGAGGCAGGAGAATCGCTTGAATCCGGGAGGCGGTGGTTGTGGTGAGCTGAGAACACGCCACTGCACTCCAGCCTGGGCAACAAGAGTGAAATTCTGTCTCAAAAAAAAAAAAAAAAAGAATCTGGATCTGCTAATCCCCATCTTTCCCTGGATCATATTCATCTCACATAATGTACACAGCATCTCACTTCCCAGAAGGATCTTCACCTTTTCATCTGGAAACTGAGTGCTAACTGCCTATGGCAAAAATTCCTTTTCAATTGGTAAATAACATCTTCTTCTATAACTATCATTGGGAAACTCAGTAACTGCTTATTAAGTGCTTTGGGTAAATAGATGGAGGAGATATTGTATATAAGACACTTGTGTTGCCAAAACAAAGCACCTGCCTGTTTGTAGCTTACTAACCCACATGCTCAAAGATTCTGTCCCTTAGGCTTTAGGAAATGAATTCATAAGTTTAGCAACCATTGGCATTAGCTCCAGGCAGCATTTGATTTTTGGAGTACGGCAGCATGAGCAAAGGCTGTGGTCCAGAGCAGAAGCTGGGGCAGAAGCCCAGGGACAGGCCAACAGGTGGGTGGGGGACGCTAACTTCCTCCGGTGAGAGCCAGTTGGCTGAGGGCATTCAGCAGGCCAATGCAAAGTGAGTCTCCTGCCTTTAGCAAACAAACACCAGACAGGTCAGGAAAATGTAGCCCCAAACCAGTTCTATCACCAACAAACTGGTTGACCTGGGAAAAGGCATTTAACCTCTTCAAGCTTCTATTTGTTCGTTGGCAAATGAGGGCATGGGATGAAATCGGTGGTTCTCAGTCACTGCTCTGGCACATCGGAGGTGGAACACGACTAGTCTACGTGGTGCAGGATTTTTGTAGCAATTATCAGCCGTCAAAAATGCGTGGCAACTCATACATATACCTGAAAAACAGTGTTGAGGTGTGTAGGGGGCGTTGTTTCTTTTTATCATATTAGGTTTCTGTTGTTTGATAGATTGGATTATTCAGTTCATTCATTCATTGAAATGTTATTGCCTGAGCATGCTATGTGCTGGGCCTGTCCTGGGACGAGGTGCTGCCTTTGCATTCAAATGTGGTTTACCTGGAACCAGTCATAGGTTCCAGGTCATAGGAGGTGACATGATATCTTTTCTCCTCCAAGTAAGAATCGCTGAATCTGATATGACTGTGGGTGATCTGGTCATGGAAATCCCTGCTTCCCAATCGTTACCACTTCCACCGACCCCCATTCCTATTGGCTAGGATATGCTCTAGGCAATTATCAAAGTTCCCCCCAGCCCCCACCGGGTTCCTGCAGACGCCGAGGCGTCTACTAGGTTTGCCTTCTGATTCCTGTAGGTGGAGCCAGATCCCCTGGCTGAGAGGCCCCGGGCCTGCTCTCTGCGGCGGCCGCCGAGCGGTAGCTTTGCTCTCCAGCTCTTTTCCTCCTTTTCCCTCTCTCTTGTGCGGTCTCCCTCAACATCCAAACCAACCGAGTGCGTCTGAGGTGAAATCGTGCCAGACTTGGAGACGGCTGCCAGGTTTCTCTCAAGTCTTGGCTTAACAAAAGAAAGCAAATTACAAAAATGGAAATTTTCAAACTAGCGTTCAGTGGTATTCAAATCGACGTTTGGGTAGCGCACAGGCACAGACCGCATTCGTGCTATTTTGTGATTAAAATGATACCAAAAATACCTCCTTGCTTTGGTTTTCATCTTCGAAAACGACTTCTTTCCTTCTTCTAATTTCCCCCTTACTTTTGCGAGCGGCAAACCCCTGACCACTCTAGAATTGCTAACATTTGGACCGGCGTCTGTTGAAATCTTGCCTCTGTTGACTTTTTTTCTTTCTTTTTTTTTTTTTAAGAGTTGAACTTTAAAAATGTGTGCACTTTGCAGCCTGGGGAAATACAGATAAAGAAGTTTCTAGGCACCTTCCCAGGAAGTTCTGTGTTTTGTGTGAGGAACTACAAGTTCTATGACAGTGCATAAATCTTCTTTAGGTCTCATCTTGATACAGGGAGCAAACCTGAATGTGCGTCTTGCCAGAATGCATGCTACCTCGTTCTCCCTTGAGCGTGAATCGTGTGCTCTGTCTCATGCTTTCAAAACATGGGTTTAAGGTGGCCGTTGAGTTGGATCTTGAATGATTTTACTTAACATGAAGTTTTATAAAGAGCTTGACCACGTCCTACTCGATTATTTTTGCGGTTGCTAGACAAGGCCCTGTCCCACGTGGGTTTGTGAGAAAGGTTCTGTCATCATCACCCCACCCCCAAGACTGCACTATTTCTTTCCTTGGAAGCATTGACTGTCTCCTTCTTACACAGCTGTGTTTGCAGTGCCTGGAGACAGGTGGGGGAGCAGTCTTGGAGGCCGAAGCTGCCAATTCCTTCTCTAAGGACTGTCTGAATAGCTATTACATTTTGAAGATCACACGCACGCACACACTTGTTTTGTTTGTTTGTTTTTGGTGGTGGTCACTCACTATGCCTTCCCGTTTGTTGTACAAGGGCAGCTGCACCAGTTTGCCAGAATGAGATTAAATGTCACAGACATTCTATTGTGTGCATTCACCAGCCCACATCAGCATCACCTTGGGCCACTGCCATGTCTTTCTAGGCGCCTCATAAAGCTGGGTCCCGTAGCCTTGGCGGAGTTGTGGGACTGCTTATGAATTTCGGGAAAGAGTTTCTCCCATCTGGATAGGTAAACTCAAAGCTCCCACGAACACTGCAATATTCAGGCAGCAATTGCATCAAGAGGTTCTTGTTGGTTTGGGCCTACACGAATTAGGATTCTCTACCTGGCACAAGTGACTGCGGATAAATCAAGCTGCTAGTGTTTTTCAGATTTCAGAATAGAGGGATGACATTTTAATCTGGAATCAGACACTCTGCTCTTTTACCCTTTAGCCCCAAATACCCAATGCTCTTCAGGACCCTGGTGCCCTTGCTTGTGCTGTTTCTTCCTTGGGGAATTTCTCCCCCATCCTCTTCGTCTGCTTAGTAAACTCTTGTTGGTCTTTCAAGGCTTGTCTCAAATACAGCCTCTTTGAAATCTTTCATAGCCATGCCCATGCACCAATTTCCACCCCCTCCCCATCATCTGTTCAATGTCGCTCTCTTGCTAGATCTACATGGCATACTACATACTGCATAACAGTGCTACGCACATCTTGGTATGCCTCTTTCTCCCCTAATAGAATATACTCTTTGCCCAGGCAGGGAACACATCTAATTTACCTCATACTTCTCAGGTTAAAGATGCTCAGTAAAATCTGTTGAATGTATAAAGAAACATGCTTGGTTTTTACATCAATTTCCAAGGGACAATTTGTTTACTTTCAGGCTCTCCTAGTTCAATTGCCAGACACCTATAACCATGTCCGCAGAGCTAAGAGTAAGATTTTAAAGTTTATATTAAAGTCTGATGTTCGTAGCTCAGAGACATTCTTCTGGCTTATGGTAAAGGAAAGTTGGATGAGCGTGTTGGTGGAAAATTTCTGTATTCCCAGCACCTGATTAATGCCTCTGTTCCTACAGAATCCAAAGAGAGCAGAGCACCCCTGCAGACACAGGCGCTTGTGAAAGTTGTGTGGCTCTCCTACTGCTTTGGTGTAGTCTTGCGGGTTATACTAACAAGTTGTTATTCATTAGACTTTATTCATTAAGTCTTTCAAACTAGAAACCTGAAAATGTCCTTGGAACCTCCCTCTCCCTCACTTCCCACATCCAGTTATCACCAAATCATGTCAGTTCTTCTCCAAAATATCTCCCAGATCTGCCCACTGTTCTCCATCCTTGCTATTGCTGTGTTCCAAGCCATTATCACTTCCCAGCTGGACGATTGCCAAAGCCTTCTAGTTAGTCTTTCTGCTTCTAGTCTTGCCTGCCTCCCATCATGTCATTCCCTGGCTCACCAGCTTTCAGTGATTGCACTTTGCATAATCCTTTGCATGGCCTTGTGTGGTCTGGCCCCCACTATCTTTTTAGCGGCTCTCTCACTGAATATACTAGACTTCAGGTCCTTGAACTTGCCAAACTCTTGCCTACTTCAAGACCTATCCATATGCTTACTTGCCTATTTCTTTTGGGAATACTTTCTCTCAGTGTTCACTCCCTTGGATCACTTCTCATCTTTCAGAATTCAACATACATGGCACTTCCTTGGAAATGCAGTCCATGCTACTCCTCTCCACTTCATCCCTTCTGGATAAATCACATCCCCATTGTTGTTACTCCTGATGCCCTATTTTTCCTTCACATTACTTATTAGCAGTTGCAATTGTAAAAAATTATTGATGTTTTTATGTATTTTATGTCCTTCTCTCCATCCACAGTAGATCAAATGAAGGCAGGGAACATGTCTCCTTGTTCAAAAGAGTTTACCAAGAGACCTAGTGCCTAACATATAGTAGATTGTCAAGAAATACTTTTTGGATAGTGCTGGAAGGAGAATGCTAGCCGGTCGTGTGTAACAGGCCTGTGACGTGAAAAGAGTTTCATGCAAAAGAAAATACTGATCTGAAATGAGACTTAAGGAAGTTTATGCACATGGAACAAGCAAGGGGAAGACTTGAGTTTTGATATGATATCCCATGGCCTTTCCCCACTGCTATTTGAAAAATAAGAAGAGAACAAGAACAAAAATATTTGTTTTACAACTCTACCAAGATTCAGCCCTCCCCTTTCTCTCCCCCTTGCATCAAGTACATCCTGTACTTTTGGCAACATGTTGACTGGATATTTAAAAGCTGTGAACTGTTCTGAAAATTTCACATACTGGGTTATGGGCCATGTGTGTTTGATCAAAATTCAATTACTACACTGTACCATGCTTGGAAACCTATCATCCCAAGTTATGAAGTATGACGAAACAGGCGAACCTAATTGGTTCAGTATGGGAGCAGTATCAACCAAGCTTGTTATGATAAATAGCTTCCTGTGTTAAAGGTTCTCTAGAGCTTATAAGTATCTTGGCTCACCTCCTTCAGTGGAATAGGAATACTGCTCCCAGGGACCCCCTAGATCACTGTCCCTTCAATGCAACTGCAGTTCAGCGTTTTCTTCAATTTACTACCCCGAAAAAGAAAAATGCAGTGCAATTTTCCCTATTCCTTCTCATTTCTTCATTTAGAATTTGAGTACCTGGTAACTTCTTTAGCTTTCCTTGGCCTTAGAAAAACAAATTTTAAAGTTATGAAGCATTCCAATACAGAAAACCAGAAAATGACAGACATCTCTGTACCCACCACTCAGGATTAACAAATAATAATTTTTTTTCCCTATTTCCATCAGATCTTTTTGTTTTCTTTCATGTATCCTTTCTTATTTTTTGAGGCCAAACTTGAACTACAGTATTTATTTATGAAATTTGTAAGTTAACTCCTGATACTTTAAAACACTTTAACCAAGAGGATGTATATCACATTACAGAGAAGTACCTGTACTTTGCACGTCTTTTCGGGTGTTGAAATGGACTCAATGAGAATTTCTGGACGATTCTGTAGATAGGATTACAAGGAACCCTAGAAGAGGGTTGTTGGGGATGTAGGGCATGGTAGTGCATACTTGTTATCCCAGCACTTTGGGAGGCCAAGATGGGAGGATTGCTTAAGCCCAGGAGTAGACTAGCCTGGGCAACATAGTGAGACCCAATATCTATCTTAAAAATTTAAAAAACAAAAAAGAAATGGTCTTAACAGCTTGAAAAGATAAAGAAGTAAAATAAAACAAAATATTACCATGCTTTATGGTTACTGTGGGAATATGTACATAATTTTTCTTTAGAAGTGACATTTTGGGTTGGGTTAGAAGTATTTCCTTCTAGTGTCACAGTAAAGGGCAAAACAATTGGGTGACTGCCATTTTAAATTCCAAAAAATAATCAGTCGTGTTGGCATTTTCCTCAGAAGACAGCATTAGGGCTGGGACAATTTGCATATATTTACCCTTAATTCAATCTTACCTTTGCAGTTGCTTTCCCAAGTTTGCTCTCGTTTTATTCACCATTTGTAGTAGGCCATCCTGTTAAACCTGTTAACGAAAATGCATAATGCTGAATCTGCATTTCTCCTGTGGAAAAGTTTTGTGTTTTATAAAAAGTCGTTTTGGTAAAAAGCAAGAGCCTTAGTTTGTCCTTGACAATAATTCATCAATCATGAGTGCTGCAATGTATAACCACGAAACAGAGAAATATCCTTGGTGAAGGTAAATATGCAAGCCCACACAAAGGAAAATGAAATGCATTGCATGGTTTAGCAGTTTGAAATCACAATGCTGCCAGGATTACATTAGAGTTGTTCTTCTTGTTTTCTGCAGTACCATTAGGTTTACTTTCAAAATTGCAATTAGCTTAAAAGTTGTGATTTCTAAAATGGCCCACTTGCCTTCCTTGTTTTCCTCTATAAGGTGGACGCTAGTATCATAATCCTTCCATAATTTTAAAATAGGACTTCCAATAAGAAGTGCTCCCTGAAAGTCGTAAACTTCAAAAAATAGAATGTGACTGTGGGCAGTTCTGCTAATCTCCCTTTTGGCAAATCAGCTTTTTTTTTTGTATTGGATCTTACCTGATTGAATAACATGGGAACTGCCAGAATAAATGCTATTATCTCTGTACAGTAATTAAGGAAATAGTCTTTGTCACTCTAATATGGACCAAGCTCTGCTTGCCTGTAATAAAGTTAAACGATAAAGAATCTGGAATGTAGAGAAAAATAAAGGGAAATCAGTTACTAGCACGTGTTTCCTCCAGATGAATAGTAGAGAGATGGAATGATGCATTTTGCAGAGACTGCTGAAGAAGTTAAATAACTAAAACATATCAACTTGTAACATTTAATGAAATAATTATTTCAGGAAAAGAAACTCTTCAATTTCTATCTTTGGGAAGAGTTGATGGTTTCTTGGTGAATCTCAATGTATTATTTTAAAACATAGCTTCGCCAAATACAGGTCAAACCCTACTACAGTAAATATCAGTTTGAGACAATTCTGTCAGTAATCACAATAAACATCTCACTATAATAAAGATAGTTTTAATTACATAGTTTTGAATTGATACTGACAGAAGAAAAATTTCCTTTATGGATTCAGTGCACCCAAGTGTGGTGTTCCATCTTTTCCTCTGATGTTCTCAGTCATTCTCCTTCCATTTCTCTGTGTGTATTTATCTATCTTGGCTACTGTGTATCTAAATATTTCAAACACGGCCAAGAGGAGCCTATGGGTACTGGCAAGTTTCAGAATAAACCTCACCTCAGAGCCATGAAATATAAGAAAACCAGTTTGTTTTCTTTAGTAGAAATTGGGGTGAAGGAGTGATATTGGGCAAAAGAAGGAAACAACACTATATTAACCATCTTCTTAAAGACTGTTGTGTTTTCTACTTTGGAAGATCTGGCTCAGGGGTCAGCAAACTTTTTCTGTGAAGGACCAGATAGTAAATATTTTCAGCTTTGCAGGCCATATGATCTCTGTCATAATGACTCAATTCTGCTGTTGTAGTGCAAAATCACCCTAGATAACGTGTAAACAAATAAGTGTGGCTGTCTTCCAATAAAACTTTATTTATGGACACTAAAATTTGTATTTCAGGTGACTTTTATGCATTGTGAAATATTATTCTTCTTTTGATTTTTTCCAACCTTTTAAAAATGTAAAAACCGTTCGTAGCTCATGGGCAGTACACAAACAGGTGGCAGGCCCACAGGCTGTAGTTTTCTGACTCCTGACATAGTTGATTATAATCTTTTTTTTTTCTCTCTTAACAAGTGTCTGTTGAGCACCTGCATAGACCAAAATATTTTAAAAGCATTATGATAAATATTAAAATATATAAGAAATTCAGCATTTATCATATATCTGTTGAACTTTCCTATGTCCCAGGCACAGTGCTAAGTAGTAGCAAATAAATATTAAAATGTATGAGATTCAGAAAACAGTTAGTACGTATCTATTGAGCTCTCCTACGTCCCTGGAACAGTGCTAAGAACTAGCAAATAAAATGGCAAGCAACAGAGACACTGCACCTGTTCTCATGAGTTTCCATCATCATGAAGTATGAGAAGTTCAACAGCAGGGAGGTTACAGGGATTGTGGTAGCACCTGGCAGCTATAACCTGACTTTAAGTAGATTTTGGGTTTTTTTTAAAATGGTACTTTGTACTTGATCTTCCTATCCTTATTGATTTGTTTATTTTTGAGGTAGAATCTCTCGCTCTGTCACCCAGCCTGGAGTGCGGTGGCATGATAATGGCTCCCTGTAGCCCTGACCTACCAGACTCGAGCAATCCTACTGCCTTAGCTTCGTGAGTAGCCAGGATGACAGGGTGTACCACCACACCTGGTTAATTTTCACATTTTTTTGTAGAGATGGGGGTTGGGGGAGGGGTCCCGCTACCTTGCCTAGGCTGGTCTTGAACTCCTCATCTTAAGCATTCCTCTCACCTCTGCCTCCCAAAGTGCTGGGATTACAGGCATGAGCTGTCAGGCCTGGTCGATCTTCCTATCCTTCATCCCTCCCTTAAACATCACTATCCAACTCTTCTTAAGGTAGAGTTTGGTGATAATACCTTTACTCTAGGTAAATCCATACCTAGAACAGATTTATTTATTTATTTTTGAGACAGAGTTTCACTCTGTCACCCAGGCTGGAGTGCGGTGATGCGATCTTGGCTCACTGCAACCTCTACCTCCTGGGCTCAAGCGACCCTCCTATCTCAGCCTCCAGAGTAACTGGGACCACAGATGCGTGCCACCATGCCCAGCTAATTTTTGTATTTTTGGTAGACATGGGGTTTCACCATGTTGCTAAGGCTGGTCTCAAACTCCTGAGCTCAAGTGATCCACCCCCTCTTGGTCTCCCAAAGTGTTGGGATTACAGGAATGAGCCACTGTGCATGGCCCTCTAGAACAAATTTCTATTTTACTGAGGAAACCAGGTGGCTCTGTGGTCTCCCTAGGGTATGGTATCACAGAGAGGGCTAAACTGAGTCTCTGACTTGGAAGACTAAGCACTCAGCATCAGTGGTATCCAGACCCAACAGGATGAGGGGAGAAATCTTTCTATGTTATTGAACCCACGACTAGCAGCCATCTCTACTGCTATGGACACTTTATTTGTGAACACAATGAACAAGCTCTGGCATGAGTAGGAAAGATGCTGACTGATACAGATCGTATTATCCTTTTCCTACTGTTGTTGAGACCTCCTCTGCAGTGGGTGCCCTTTGATGAACATCCACGCAGGATAAAAATATTCCTACACTCTGGGGCCATTCTATGAGATCCATTATTAAAACGCTCTTCCATTCATTCTTGTTACCACCCCTCCAACCTTGTTTCTCCCAAGTCTGACCATCTAGCTAAACCATTCAGCACTAGCCACACATTGCTGTAGATCTGTACCTTATCTGTTTCCTTCCAGGCAAAGGGGACAGACATATATACCACTTGAAGTTCTGCTACTAAAAGAATTATACCTTTTTCTTTTCTTTTTTTTTGAGACAGAGTCTTGCTCTGTCTCCCAGGCTGGAGTGCAGTGGCGCGATCTCGGCTCACCGCAAGCTCCACCTCCCGGGTTCACGGCATTCTCCTGCCTCAGCCTCCGGAGCAGCTGAGACCACAGGTGCCCGCCACTGCGCCTGGCTAAATTTTGTATTTTTAGTAGAGACGGGGTTTCACCGTGTTAGCCAGGATGGTCTCGATCTCCTGACCTCGTGATCCGCCCGCCTCAGCCTCTCAAAGTGCTGGGATTACAAGCGTGAGCCACCGCGCCCGGCCTATAATACCTTTTCCTACTGTCCTTCAGAGTCTCCCTTAAGTAGGGCGGTCCACTTTTAGCTGGTGTATGGTCCTGCAGATTGCTTTTTTGTTCCTCAAGTTACTCTTTGTAAGTGATTGCCCACAAAGCTTTCAGAGTGAGCTGAAGAGGAGGCCACAGTCCCACTGGAATAGGTGCACTGGGAGCGTGAGTGACCCGCAGCTCACTACTGCCTTTACCACCTCCCTTAGTACACTCTCACATCCCACACTTCCACTTAATTTTGGAGTATTGCTATGCATGCCTAATTTGATGGCTTGACATGTTAGATAATACACAGTGAATAACAGGCAGCTCAGATTGCATGGTCCCTTAGGGTCCCATGGCCAAACAGTTAGTCTCTATTAGTGAAAACATAGATGTTTCTTAAAAAGAGACTATGTATTTGTGGAAGAGTGGCTGAGTTCCTGATCTAGTTGATCATAAATTTTTTTGGCTTTGCTCTAACCCCCAGGCGCCTGTATTCTGATTATTCTCTTGGAGCTATCTGTCCAGCGTCCTCATCTGTCGTGCACACTTTGAGTGCCATGATTCTGCTAGATACACTGCATCCCGGACCAGCCGGAGAGTTGTCATGTGCTTGGGTACCTAATCAAAGCTGG
The DNA here is from genome assembly GCF_009764315.1 of Trachypithecus francoisi. Taxonomy (NCBI): domain Eukaryota; kingdom Metazoa; phylum Chordata; class Mammalia; order Primates; family Cercopithecidae; genus Trachypithecus; species Trachypithecus francoisi. Next base: position 23,152,411 of record NW_022681457.1, on the reverse strand, counting down.
CAGCCTTAGGTGTTATTTGATAAATGGATCCAGCAGCTTATCCAACTGTGGTGTGAGTTGCTCCAAAATCCTAAGATGCCATCTGAGCATCTCTGTACTTAGGTGGCAGAGCTTTGGATTTTTGTGAGGTTTCCTTCAGACCCTTTCATGTTGATGCATTTTATCAAGGCATCTAGGATTACAGCTGCTTCTTATTGACAGCGTTTTAAGGATACGATACCATTAATGTACGAAACTGCCATGATGTCCCATGGGATTGGGGGGCGATCAATGACCTGTTGGCTAAATTTTTACAGAGCCAGAGTTGCTGTGGTCCTCAGGTAAAACAGTGCAGGTGAACTGCTTTCCTGCCAGATGAAAGTGAACTCTTCTGGTATTTTCTGCTCATTGGGATAGAGCACAAACTATTTATCAGATCAATAATTGCATTCCAGGTGCCAAGGCTGTGTTGATTTACTCTAGTAAAGAGAACATATTGGAAAAAGTAATTGCAATTGACACGCGCCACATAACTAAACTTAAGAGAATCTGTTGTCATTCTCGAAAACTCAAGCCAGGCACAGTGGCTCACACCTGTAGTCCCAGTTACTTGGAGGGTTGTAGTACGAGGATTGCTTGGACCCAGGGTTGTAGTACGAGGATTGCTTTGAGTTTTGAGGCTGCAGTGAGTTATGATCGCACCATTGCACTCCAGTGTGGGCAACAAAGTGATACCCTGTCTCTAAAAACCAAAACAAAGCAAAACAAACCCGTACATTTTTAGCAATGGCCATAGTGGTGAATTAAATGGGGCTATGACAAAAATCATGACTTAGCATCTTTCATCTTTCAAATCTTATTTATTTATTTGTTTTTGAGAGGGAGTCTCACTCTGTCACCAGACTGAAGTACAGTGGTGCAATCTTGGCTCACTGCAACCTCTGCCTCCCAGATTCAAGCGATTCTCCTGCCTCAGCTTCCTGAGTAGCTGGGACTATAGGCATGTGCCAACACGCCCAGCTAAGTTTTGTATTTCTAGTAGAGACGAGGTTTCACCTTGTTGGCCAGGATTTTCTCGATCTCCTGATCTCGTGATCCGCCTTCCTCAGCCTCCCAAAGTGCTGGAATTACAGGCGTGAGCCACCACGCCTGACTCAAATCTTATTTTTCATAGCTTATTGAATTACTTTAAGGTGAACATCGTTGTAACCAACAAGTCAAGAAATTCAAGTTTACCAGCCACCCCAGAAGCCTCTAAGTGCCACATCCCAATCACAGCTCTCTCTTTCCCTTCAAAAGTAACAGTGATCTTAAATTCTATGAAGTGATCACTTCCTTGCATTTTTAAAGTTTTTATCATCTAAGTGTGCATCATTAAATATTATAGTTTAATCATCCCCATTTTAAAGTTTATATGTTTCAGTCACTTTTAACCTAAGGCTCCTTCTCTGTGCCTACTTTTTTTTTTTTTCTTACAATTTATACCAGCCCATTTGAACTGCAGAGTTTCCCAAAGTCTTAAATCTTTCCCAATGTCTTACAGTTCTAAATTGCATATGCATGGAGCAATTCAATGTGTTTCTCTACCCTCTGATTTTCTGTGAATTGGCAGCTGGATCCAGAGGCTTGATTGGACTCAAATTCAATTCCCCTGGCAATACGATAGGTGATGTTCTTTCATCAGAAGGCATATAATATCTATCTGATTTTTGCTCTTTTTATGATTTTAGCAGCAAGTGATGCTCAAGGCCTAGACTCATTTATTTATTAGAGGTTTTAAAATTGTGACTTTCTATAACTTTGTTTTCATATGAGCTGAAATAATTTTATAAAGAGACCCTTCTCTTTATGTACCATGTGGTTAGTCAGTTCATATGGAATAGGCAAGGTAAAGACTTCCTTCTTTTAATTCTGAAGGAAGTGAATTGGATTCTTTTTTATCCTCACAAGGTGAACAATTCATTGCATTTTGCCTTAATATTATTATAAACTCATGGATTTAAACATATTTGATGAATTTTAATCTACTGCAGTTTTTACTGATGCTGAAATTGTCCCATCTTTGGTCCATAGGAGCCTCTTCAGGTTGCTTCCTGAATCTTTGTGACATGATCCCAGGGTTTTTGGTAGCTTCCTTGACATCTGGCATGTCAACAGGTGCAAGCCACATCTTGTAAGCCATTTTCTCCAAAAATCCATGGTTTCCTTAAATGGTAAATGGTATTTCAAAACCACAGTCTGGGCCCAAGGGAAGCTTATTATTACTGGGGTGATCATGGTTTCTAGTTTGTACTAATATTTCCAATTTAGATGCAGGCAATAGGGTTTGCTTTACCTAATATCTTCTATGCTACACCTGTATCTCCTTTCTTCCACATCAGCAATCCTGCTGCTCAAGGGCAAGATGGAAGCAGAATATCCATAATTATCTATTTTGCTTTGTCCCACATAACACATATAATAGTCTCAGAATAGCAATACTAGTACCACCATCATGAATGAAGATTACTGAAAGCATAACTTAAAAATATTTTTTATTTTGCCTATGCTATTTCCATCTCCCTCATTTTAATGGTTTTTATATACCTAGCTTGACAGACTATGTAGACATATAATGTAATCCCTCCCTTTTAACCCTTATTTAGTTTTAGTTATGCAATTAAATATACATCTAATAGACATCGTTAGTTCTTTTTTTTTTTTTTTTCTTTTTTTTTTTTTTTGAGACGGAGTCTCGCTCTGTCGCCCGGGCTGGAGTGCAGTGGCCAGATCTCAGCTCACTGCAAGCTCCGCCTCCCGGGTTCACGCCATTCTCCTGCCTCAGCCTCCCGAGTAGCTGGGACTACAGGCACCCGCCACCTCGCCCGGCTAGTTTTTTGTATTTTTTTTAGTAGAGACTGGGTTTCACCAGGTTAGCCAGGATGGTCTCGATCTCCTGACCTCGTGATCCGCCCGTCTCGGCCTCCCAAAGTGCTGGGATTACAGGCTTGAGCCACCGCGCCCGGCCAACATCGTTAGTTCTTATGTCAATGATTCTCCAATCATTTTGGTGGTCTGAAGCTTGTTAGCTAGTATGGTGCTGTCCCATAGAATTTTCTGTGATGAAGGAATTGCTCCCTATCTATACTGTCCAGTGTGGTAGCCACTAGCCACATGTAGCTCTTAAGCACCTGGAATATAGCTAGTTTGACTGAAGAATCAAATTTTTTTTTTTTTTTTTTTTGAGACGGAGTCTCGCTCTGTTACCAGACTAGAGTGCAGTGGCATGATCTCAGTTTACTGAAACCTCTGCCTTCCAGGTTCAAGCTATTCTCCTGCCTCAGCCTCCTGAGGAGCTGGGACTACAGGCGCCCGCCACCACACCCGGCTAATTTTTTGTATTTTTAGTAGAGACAGGGTTTCACCATATTAACCAGATGGTCTCGATCTCCTGACCTTGTGATCTGCCCGCCTCGGCCTCCCAAAGTGCTGGGATTACAGGCATGAGCCACTGCACCCGGCAAGAATTGAATTTTTAATTTTACTTCATTTAGTTCATTCAAATTAAAATATAAATAGCCACATGTGGCTAGTAGCTACCATATTGGTCAGCTCAGAGGTAGTAGGTTTCTTAGGAAGGGCTCATGGGAACAATATTGCTTGAGTTCTTGCATGTTGATAACAGTTTGCCTGCTCCTTTTATATTTATGAGTCTGTTTTGCTGTATATAGAATCCTTGGCTCACATTTTCTTTCTTTTAGGATCTTAAGTACGTTACTCCATTTTCTTCTGGCATAAAAAGTTGCTGTTGAAAAATCTGATGATAAGATAATTTTTTTCCCTTAGAGTCATGTGCACTATTTGCCTAGATGCCTGAAAGATTTTTTTCTTTTTTCTTAAAGCTCAGTCATTTTACTAAAATATGACTTAATGCTTCAGTAGACACTTCGTCACATCAACCAGAGATGATACTTTTGTTAATTGTGAATGCCACTGCATGCCATGGATTACCTAGAATCCCACTTTTCATTGACAAAGAGTTGAGCATTTTTTCCAGTCCACAGACATTACCAAAAATCAATCTCCAAATCCAGTCTTTGAGATCTTAGGGTCTATGTCCTAGGACCACTCCTGGTACCATTTTCTGTATCAGTCAGTGTCCAGTCAGGAGACAGAAACCACGTCAATAATTAAAACAGAGAAAATTTATTGATTGATTTTTTTGAGACAGAGTCTTGCTCTGTCACCCAGACTGGAGTGCAGTGGCATAATCTTGGCCACTGGGTTCAAGTGATTCCCCTGCCTCAGCCTCCCAAGTAGCTGGGATTACAGGCACCCGCCACCACGACCGGCTAATTTTTATATTTTTAGTAGAGATAGGGTTTACCACGTTGGCCAGGCTGGTCTCAAAAACCCTCAATGATCTGCCCACTTTGGCCTCCCAAAGTGGTGGGATTACAGGCATGAGCCACCACACCCAGCTGAGAATTTATTATAAAAGAGAGACAGTAATGATATAAATGGCACAACCATTTTAAATCTTTTACTAAGCACACAGTGCGCTCTTTCAGTAAGTCATTTCAAATATTGTTATTTTTTATTTCAGGAAAGACTTTAGTATCTGATCTGTTCCCCTGCTTTGGATTTCTTCAGGTACTCCTGTGATCCATATGCTGGATTTTATCTGCCCATCATCAACATTAGTCACTTTCTCTTGACTTTATTCTTTATTTTTCCTCATTAATTTTTTATTGTAAAAATTTCCTTCCTTCTACCCTCCAATTTCAAGGCATTACTTGTCATGTTTATTTGCTTTTATTTTTCCCCTATGATAATCTTCACTTTATAAAAAAGTTTTTTCCTTTTATTGGTAATTTTTCCTTGAGGTCTGTTATGCCATTTCTGAGTTTTTTCTAAATCTGATTTGTAATTTTATTTATATCGTATTATTTTCTGAATATTTTTCAGCTCATTTTAAAATAGTATGTAACAGTTTTGCTTTTTTTTTTTTTTTTTTAAGATGGTGTCTTGCTCTGTCACCCAGGCTGGAGTGCAGTGGCACAATCTCAGCTCACTGCAACCTTTACCTCCCGGGTTCAAGCAATTCTCCTGCCTCAGCCTCCCAAGTTGATCTGTTTTTGAGCATGACTTTCAGACACGCTTTCATTGTCTATAGGGATATTATTCTGATCCGTCTTTTCCTCTCCTTCTCTTCTCCTTCTCCTTCCTTTTTCTTTTTCTTCACCTTTTAATTGAAACCTTGTATGGTATTTGATCTTGATACTTTGTTTGTTACCCATTTTAGTGTAAATTTGGTTTTAGTTTTATTGAACTTTTAAAAGGAGGCTTGTTTGAGATTTTTTTTCACTTTATAGAGCCCCTCTTTTCTTTCTTCTTTCTTTCTTTCTTTCTCTTTCTTTTTTCTTTCTTTCTTTCTTTCTTTCTTTCTTTCTTTCTTCTTTCTTTCTTTCTTTCTTTCTTCTTTCTTTCTTTCTTTCTTTCTTTCTTTCTTTCTTTCTTTTTTCTTTCTTTCTTTCTTTTTTTTCATTTTTTTCCTGAGATTTCCTAGCTCTGTTCCCCTCCTTCACTTTGATCTGGACCTTCTTTTTCATTTAACTCTGTTGCTCCTACCCTGCCCCTCTCCTATTCCACTCCCAGAAGTTTATCCTGTGTGGTTCTGTTCTGAAAGGAAGTCCTGTTGGGCCTGTTTCAAGGGTTCAGAGGGATTTGGCTGCTCTAGCCCGTTGAAGGCCTTACTCCTGACCCCTTACACTCACCCACTATCGGAATTTCTACTGCTATTCTCAAATCAGGCCGCTGCACTTGACGTAAGTATCTGTTGCCTTATTGGGGAATTCTCAGTCCATCAGTTGCATCATTGTTGCTTTCCTCTGATTTCTCCAACACAGATGCTGATAACATGTAAATCTTGTTCTTACTGTTGGTGGTTTTTTTGCCCACCCATTTGTATTTTGGGGTTTGTGGGGATACCTCATCACTTAGCTTTGTTGTAAATATTGGTTGTGTTTGGTTTTATACCAATTTGTTTTGTATGTTTTTATGGGAAGATTCGGCAAGATCTAAAACTATGCTGTCACTGCTGCCCCTATCTTCACCTTTCAAGTTTTTGATAGTGGTATTTATACATAATCCCTCAGGGATGTGATATTGTTTTTGATTCCCTGTTTGGTTCACTTCACTTGTCCCTTCCTTCCATAAGGAAATCAACGTGGAGATTCTGCCACTTGCCAAAATGGTATTCCAAATTTGTGTTCTGGAATGGGAAAATAACCACAGAATGGGTTCACGAACTCTCTTGGCCAAGATGGAGTCTGGCCAAAACTGCATGTATCACTTGACCCTCTTAAGTCCTTACTCTTACTAATGGATCACAGTTGCCTTTTGTGTCCCTAAGGGTAACACTCTCTAAGAACCAGTGTCTAGTAATACTCCCAAAGTCTAGATATTTCCTTTTCCCCAGTGCACAATTACCCTGGCAAATGTCTTCGCTTTTCTTAAGGAGACAAGAAGTTTACAATTCATACTTGGGACAGTGCCATAGGATCCTTCCTCATGGATATCTGGCTTCTTTATTCAATGGGATCAAACAGTAAATTGGATCAGTTTCTGGAAATCGGGTAAGGAAATCTGACTTTTCAATGAGAGAACTCAAATCCGTCCACCATTTTTAGGACTTTTTTTTCTTGACATTTTTTCTGTCCATCTCTTTCAATTCTAGGAAGACCATAATACATAACCTCATTCTTGATGATTACCACTATATTCCTGCCACTTACATGGGAGACAGTTACTGCTGCCATTTGTCCTCTGCCACTCCAGAATTCTATCATTACAACGGAACTCAGAGAGCCTGTTTCTATAGCAGTACCTCCTACATAAGACAGCCCTACCAGCTGGGTGCAGTAGCTCATGCTGGTAACCCCAACACTTTGGGAGGCCGAGGTGGGAGGATTGCTTGAGCCCAGTAGTTCAAGACCAGCCTGGACAATATGGTGAGACCCCCATCTTTACAAAAGATAAAAAAAAATTAGCTGGATGTGGTGGTGCCTATATTCCCAGCTACTTGTGAGACTGAGGTGGAAGGATTTCTTGAGCCTGGGAGGTTGAGGCTGCAATGAAACATGATCCCACCACTGCACTCCAGCCTGGGGACACAGCAAGACCTCATCTCAAAAAAAAAAAAAAAAAAAAAAAAAGACAATCACTATAGTGTTTTAAAGGATATTGGTGCTTGAATCACAGATGTACTTCTCTGTGTCTTAGTGAAGGGAACATTCTTTGGTCTCTTTTGGCCAACGCAGATGGTGAATGAACAGGTCATGCATGGTATTTCCATTTTAACATTATTAACTCTCCAAGTCTTTGGATTTTTTTTTGGTTCTACATTATGTCAAAGGATTTTTGATAACACTTAGGGTAGGCCTCTTTTGAAATTGGATTTCAGTCGATCCTCTTGAATTAGATCACTGAATCCAAAATCTAGCAAATGAATCCATGATGATAATAAACCCTTCTGTTTGATCTAGGCTTTCTCCTATATGGATCCATTATCACACATATTCCCTGGACTTCTAGAGCTATACATAAACAGGAAATTGCAAATATTTAAGTAGCTAAACTTTCTTGTCTCCCTGAGGCATGATGGGATTTGGCTTTTTTAATAGGTCAAAAGACAATGATAATTGTTATGATGGAACATGAGGATATTTGGCATCTTCTTGAAGGTAAATATCTCGGGGAGGTCACTGCAGGGTCTCCACACAAAGCAGAGCTGGCATGATTGGGTGGGGAAAAAGTATTGCTTCTGCTGGTGAGCAAGGTACAGTGGATATTGGGGGCTCCAAGGACTCATATTCATCTGAATTTGCGCAAGTGTTCTCATTTCAGTTCTCAAAATTCCACTGTTTCTTAATCAAAGTCTAACTTGCACATAGAAGACCCGATAAGGCTGTGAATTCAATTTAATTTGTGATTTAAAACTCGCATGATCAGCCTTGGCATCTTACTTTTGGATATCATCCCATTCACTTTAAGAGATTAGAGATTGTTTGATGGCAGTTACAGAAACTCTCCAATCTTCTAATTTTGCCTTGAGCTTAGAATTTAAAGAAATTTAAAGGCCTGCGCCTTTCTTTAAGCTCTTCGGGGACTCAGAAGTATTCAGCCTGCCCCATAGTCCTTGGGTGCCCCATTCTTGCCATACTGATCCACCAAAAGGCATGCTTCAAGAGGTACTTAATGTAAGCCCACCAGCAGTGTGACAGTTTAAATAATTATTTGCAAATGTGCCACAGGCTGCCAGTTTTCAATTTTTCAGTGGCAAATGAATCAGCCCTACCTTCAAATCCAACCACATCAGATAACCATTCCCAAATCCTTGTTGGTGAGTCTGCTGTCTATAACTACTTCCAGTCTCACAAACTGTATTAGTCAGAGCTCAGTATAGGAGATAGAGGCATTTGAAGTATAGGAGATAGGCATTTGAAGCATTAGAGGATTTTGTATAATTAGAGGATTTTATATAAGAAATGAGGGCCGGGCGCAGTGGCTCAAGCCTGTAATCCCTGAACTATGGGAGGCCAAGGCAGGCAGATCACGAAGTCAGGAGTTCGAGACCAGTCTGGCCAACATGGTGAAACCCCATCTCTACTAAAAATACAAAAATTAGCCGGGCGGGCGTGGTGGTGTATGCCTGTAATCCTGGCTATTCAGGAGGCTGAGGCAAGAGAATTGCTTGAACCTGGGAGGTGGAGGTTGCAGTGAACCGAGATCATGCCACTGCACTCCAGCCTGGGCAACAGAGCAAGACTCTATCTTGGGGGAAAAAAAAAAAAAAGGAAGAAAGAAATGAGGTGCCTTAAAATGGTTGGAAATACTAGAGTAGCATGAATCCGGAGACCACTACTGTAACTATTCAGCTCGGTGTGCATCATCATAGCTGCTATTTAGAGATCAGGTATTTGGGGTTAGGAAGCCACTTCCTTTGTCACCATTGAAATGTTTAACATCCATGAAGATGTTAACCAGGTACTGAGTCTGGTCATCACTGCCCCATAGCTGCTTTTGATGCTCATGTATTTGTGGGACTGCTTGTTAGCAGAAATAGCAATAGGATAATAGCCTGTGAAGGGTTAATGGATATGAGGCTATAAAAACAGTAAAAAAAGCATAAAGAAGTTTATATATGAAGAAGAGACATAAGATGGTAACTAGTGGGAGAATACAGAGGAAAGGGACAGTTTCTACTTGGATGTAAGAGATTTAAGCATTGTTATGGGCTGAGGGGGAGGACAAAGAAGGAGAGGGTGGTTGAGGATGTAGGACAGGCCACTAGGGGCAATTGATAAAACAAGCTGTGAAGGAAGTAGGAGGGCAGGAATCAGGCTCACAGTCATCAGGGCTGACCCCAAGCAGAAAAGCAAAAGGAGCAGCGTTACTCTGAGGAAAGCCAGGCATCTGCCAGGACCTTGAACATGCAAAGATTTGACCCATGCAAGGACCCTGCTGGATGTGAGAAATCAAGGAGCATAATCATAGGGGAATGCATGTCTGCTTCAGTCATCCAAAAGTGATTTGTGTAAAAGAGATGACTGGATGTGGATACAGTTTCTATTTTTTCAAATGGAGAACTTATTTGGGGGCATCTCGTCTTTCAAATTACTTTAAACAGGTTGGTGTCAGAGTTTACGTAGGGCAAATATAATCTAACATGTATTATGTAAAATATGAATGCAGCAGTTCCACAAGTACTCTGAGATCAGAGTTCTGTACTCTTTTAAATATGTGAAACTGATCAACCCTGGATCAGTAGGTTATCAGGACTCAACATGGTGCTGCTTCAACCTCATGCCTACACAGGGTCCTCCATTTCTGCTAGCCATCAGATCTCCATAACTTAACTCTAGCCATTGTTGACATGGCTCTTTGTATTACCCTGAAAAGTACTTTGGTTGGGGAAAATAATACAATAAGGTTGTATCCACCATAAAAATGTCTACTCTTAGAATTGAATATGACAAGAACAAAACTTTTGGGCTAGGTTATACAAAACGACCAAAAGCAAGGAACTAGGTCAAAATGCAACCTGCCTTTATCACCCAGACTGGAGTGCAGTGGTGCGATTTCAGCTCACTGCAACCTCCACCTCCCAGGTTCAAGCAATTCTTGTGCCTCAACCACCCAAGTAACTGGGATTATAGGTGTGCACAACCACACCTGGCTAATTTTTAATATTTTTAGTAGAGATGGGTTTCACCATGTTGGCCAAGCTGGTCTTGAACTCCTGGCCTCAAGTTATCTGCCCGCCTCAGCCTCCCAAAGTGCTTGGATTACAGGTGTGAGCCACTGCACCTGGCTTCCACCTGCCTTTACATCTGTCCTTTGCTAGGGCTGCTAAGCTCATAGCATCTGGGCAGGGTCTTTCGTGTGTCAGGGAAGGTGGAAAGCATAGTCGATCAGTTCTCTTACTTTTGTTGATGTGGTCAGTGTGGGAAGCTATGTGGTGAGCAGAGGGGTGAAGTCTGAGCTAACTGCTTGAGCTAAGTAGAGATATGGAAGGTGCTTTCTAAGGAAAAGGAAGAGAATTTTCAATTCCTTTCTTCTTCTTTGGTCAGTCTCGGTGTCAAGGGAGTCACTTGGTTGGGCCCTAAACTGTCCCATATAATCTCATCCTCACTCCCCTTACATATCTATCATCCTAGATAAACTTACAGTCCAAGTAAAAGGTGTTTGTGCAGATGTAATGCAAATATACCCTCAAGGAGCATCCCCGAGCGACTCTTTTCAACCAGACAGCTGGTCCAAGCCCTTACTATATAGATAGTTTGAAGCTGTTGCAGTCTTTGGTCATATTACATGTTTTAATGCTTTATTTTGAAAGCAAGGCTGAAAAACACTTTCCTATAATGTGTTAAAAATTTGTCTGTGATTCTCCTTCCTCCCTGTTACATCCTCCAGGGGCTCAATGCCTTTCACTGCCTCTATTTGCCAAGATCTCCGGTTCTCTCACCCACCCAAAATCTAGAGCTCTTCCCCCATCTTTTGAGATGAATCTTACCTGTGTCCCTTTTTCTCAGGGCTCTGCAAGGTGACAGGCTAGCTAATTTAATTAACTAATGCACAATAAAGTCCCATTGGTTTCATGCATCACCCTTTGAGGATAACATTTACATTTTAAATGAAGCTTCTTACACTGTCAAGCTGGACAAGTAGGTTATAGATCATCAGGACAAATGCATTAATTTTGTAGAAGAGGCTATTAAGGCTCTGAGGCCTCACAGGACTTGCTGGGGGTTTTGGGGCTGGTAAGGGGCAGAGTCAGAACTAGAATCAGTGTGGAGTTTAGTGTACCTTGCCCTATTACATATAAGCTCTCATAACAGGATTAGTTAATAGAGGAATCTGCAGGTATTAAAGAGAAAAAAGTGTTTTGAATTGTGTATTTATTTGATATTTAGCATATGTTTACATACAAAGTTGTCATCATTCCTTACCTACAATTCCTTTCTTTTTTTGTTTTGTTTTGTTTTTGAGACAGAGTCTCACTCTGTTGCCCAGGCTGGAGTGCAGTGGTGTGATCTTGGCTCACTGCAACTTCTGCCTCCCAGATTCAAGTGATTCTCCTGCCTCAGCCTCCCGAGTTGCTGGGATTACAGACATGCGCCACCATGCCCAGCTAATTTTTGTATTTTTAATAGAGATGGGGTTTCACCATGTTGGCCAGGCTGGTCTTGAACTCCTGACATCAAGTGATCCGCCTGCCTCAGCCTCCCAAAGTGCTGGGATTACAAGCGTGAGATGCTGTGCCTCACTAAAACTCCTGTTCTCACCAGTATCTCTGTGATATGCTTAGCACAGTGTATTGCAACTGTTTTTACTTGTGTGCCTCCCCACCTGGACAATGAGCTCCCGAGGACAGTGACTGGGCTGTGTTTGTCATTGCACCCAGCACCAAGGTGAAGATAGGGCAGAGTGGGTATTCAATATATATTGCTGAAAGAATGGATGTAAGCATAAATGATCATCAGGCATCGCTGTGCTGTGGTTCTGAACAAAGTTGTTCTAGTGGTGAGACATCTTTCCTAACATTCTTCAAACTACATCAGATACTTACTGTCTTTCTCTACTTCCTCCTAAGGCTGGTTTCTAATTTTGTATTTTTGTGTCATTGACAGCATATGTTGGCATTGCCCCACTAGTGTCTTCTACTTCGTAATCCTTCTTTGTTTCATATGGTTATCATTTCCCTGTTGCAAGATTAGGAAGTGACATACTTTAAGAATACCAGATTAATCTGTTCTGATTTTTTTAATTTGCAGCTGGGATAAAAAAAAAAGAGCCTTTTGAAGAGTCTTCAAATCAACAGTAATTTCAGATTTTCACAACACGAAGAGGCAGAGCGCAAAGTGAATTTGACACTTTGAAAAATGCCGTAAGCCTCCCAGTAGACGGATGAACATGTTTCCACTTCATGAAAGCTTGTTTCATAAGTATTCCATAAATATCAATGTCAGGGTTGTTAAGTAATTAATATTAACCTATTGAGAAAGCGTTTCTTTTCTACGTGGTTGATTTCCAGTGGGGAGACTAATTAAATATTAAAGACCATGTGAAATGTTTTCTATAATTACAGGTTCTAGCTGTATTTACAAATGATGTACCTACATGTATAGTGAAATAATCATATGACTCTAACACATTTTTATTCCTATATAGCATATATAGATTTTTTTCAATCTAGATTTCCTCTGCTCAAGCCTGTCTATCGTTATTTATTACCCTTCACAATTGCCCTTATAAACTTTTCCCTCTTTCCACTACGATTTGAAAGGTTACCATTCCACATTCCACACCAGCCTCCCTGCTATTTTTTTTTTTGCCTGTTGTGTGTGTTTTAATCACAAACAACCTCCTTATGTATGGCAAATTAAAGTTTGTTAAGACAATGGGAGATGTAGCAACATAGCTTAAAATAAAACTTGAGACTAGATCCTAAGTGTCCTTATCACAAATCAATGATAAGCCTGTGAGGGAAGGCACATGCTAATCAGCTTGATATAGCCATTCTACAGTGCATCTACATTTCTAAACATCATGAGGTATGCCATAAGTATATACAACTTTTAGCTGTCATTTTCTTTATTTATTTATTATTTATTTACATTTACTTTTTTGAGACAGGCTCAACAGGCTCACTCTGTTGCCCAGGCTGCAGTGCAGTGGCACAATGATGGCTTATTGCAGCCTTGGCCTCCTGAACTCAAGTGATCCTCCCATCTCAGCCTCCCAAGTAGCTGGGACTATGGGTGTGTGCCACCATACCTGGCTAACTAAAAGAAAATGTTTTTTGTAGAGACAGGGTCTCATTATGTTGCCCAGGCTGGTCTCAAACTCCTGGGCTCAAGTGATCCTCCTGCCTTGGCCTCCCAAAGTGCTGGGATTACAGGTGTGAGCCACCATGCCTGGCCTGTTAGCTATCAGTTTAAATAAATGAATGCATCTAACTAATAGGCTTATTCTTTTTTTTCTTTTTTATAGACAATGTCTTGCCCTGTCTTCTAGTCTGGAATGCAGTAGCACAATCAGGGCTTACTGCAGCCTCGATCTCCTGGGCTCAGGTGACCCTCCTATTCCAGCCTCCCAAATAGCTGGGACCACAGGCATGTACTACCATGCTCGGATAATTTTTTAATTTTGTTGTAGAGACAAGGTCTCAGTATGTTGCCCAGGCTGGTTGCAAACTCCTAGGTTCAAGCGATCCTCTTGCCTCAGCCTTTGAAATAGTTGGGATTACAGAAGTGAACCGCTGTCGCCCAGCCAGTAGGCTTGTTCTTACAAGTTCTTTGTCTGCCCCGTTCCCCCATCTGCCTGCCTATGGTTTCCTTTCTCTCCTTCCTTCTCCCTCATCTGCTCAGTCTCTCATCTACCCCCTTCCCAGGAACAAAAATGCTTTTTCAGATTCTTCCCAGTGTCTACACAAAGCAATCGAACCCTCTCTACCTTATTCCAAATCCCTGCAATCCTTGACTTTTCTTTGTAAATGTGGGAACTCTGTGAAAACTTCAAAATCACTGTACAAGCCACTACTTTCTTTGAAAATCCTCCTTCTCATTCTCTGCTGGGAACGGGTCATGCCTGGTTTTGGCTCGTTCATGACCCTTAATTTTCAAACAGAAATCATCATATACTTTTAGATTTTACTAACCCCTCAAAAGCACATGAACAAGCCAGTTCTAATTTTTGCTTTCATTTTTCTTCACATAGTTATTTTTTGCTGTAAAAATACATCACATTTTTGGCAATTTTAGATTATTGACCTTAAGGAATAATTGAAAAAAAAATTTCAGAAGCATCCTGTTGACCTTGCTAAATATTTGAATAAGTTAAGTGGATTCAAGCAGAATTGTTTCTGATGTAGAGAACCTTGGCTTGTTTTTAGAACATAAAATGCTATGACTTTCACATGTGTGTTAAAAGAAGGTTTGATTTGCTGTGTTTAAAAAGAGAGAAATAACTTTGAATAGAACATTTACCTTATATGGAGGAAAACATTTTAAAATCGAACAAAATTTGCTCATTAAAAAAAAGGCCGGGTGCGGTGGCTCACACCTGTAATCCCAGCACTTTGGGAGACTGAGGTGGGCAGATCACAAGGTCAGGAGATCGAGACCATCCTGGCTAACACGGTGAAACCCTGTCTCTACTAATAATAAAAATAAAAAATTAGCCGGGTGTGGTGGCGGGCGCCTGTAGTCCCAGCTACTCAGGAGGCTGAGGCAGGAGAATGGCGTGAACCTGAGAGGTGGAGCTTGCAGTGAGCTGAGATTGTGCCACTGCACTCCAGCCTGGGCAACAGAGCAAGACTCCGTCTCAAAAAAAAAAAAAAAAGGCCCACCTTTTATACTCCATAAAACAAGGAAAGAGATTAACTTTCTAATGGTTTGGAAGCTCTGCCTTCTTTCATTTGAGGCAGAGTCCTCAGTAGCTATACACTTGAGAATTTACCCGATTGGTACCTGCAAGAAGGAAAATCATCACTCACACACTTTCACCCACAGTCACAGGCTCAAGCACACTTAAGTCAAGGCTCCTTTTCCAAAGACTAATATCAGATGGAGAGCTCCTAAATCTTTTGTTCAGTGGATTGGATCAGGCATGAGGCTTTTCTGATAAGAGCTTCCCTAACTTTTGGTTCATTTAACACTTTAAACCAGGAAAATAATAATACAAACTGGATTCTTTCCAAGTGTTTACAGATTAATAGACATTTTGGCCACTTGCTAACTACGTAAGTATTATTTAAGTAGTAACCACATGTAGACACAGGTGGTATGGCCTCTCTACATCAAAGTGCAAGAAGTGGGTGCATTGTTGATGAACAGCAGACAGTAGGCAGTTTTGGGGGCAGCAGAAATTCACTTTACACAGAGGTTATTCCCAGACCTTCTGCTAAGCTGTTCATTCATCCATGTAGCATATTTTTACTGAGTCCTATGTACCAGTCACTATAATTCAGAGGAGATACAAATTCCAAAGATGTATTTGTCAGGATTCTTGGTTGCAAGTGTCAGAATGTAACTCAAATGCTTTAAGCACAAAGGAGAATTTCTTGGCTTATAAACTTGGAAATGCAGAACATGTTTGCTTCTCATATGCTAGATCTAGGGGCAAAATAAAATTATTTAGGCTCTACTTCCATATTCTCACTGTACCTTCTCTAGGGTTAACTTAAATCCATGGACATGCTCTTTTCATGAGAGGAGAAAGATGGCTGCTGATGGTCCAGGGCTACTATCATTTTTGAATTCCAAAGTGAAAGAAGAATCTTCTCTTTCCTGGTTCCATATATTAATGTCATGGAAAGACTGTCTTCAATTTGCCTGTGCTTAGATCAGACGTTGTTGTTAAGAAGATATGGTACCATGATTGGCCAGGCCTGGGTCACGTGCCCAAGCCTGTTGCAAGTAGGTAGACGGGGAAGTGTGATTTTTTTTTTTTTTTTTGAGACGGAGTCTTGCTCTGTCGCCCAGGCTGGAGTACAGTGGCCGGATCTTAGCTCACTGCAAGCTCCTCCTCTCGGGTTCATGCCATTCTCCTGCCTCAGCCTTCCGAGTAGCTGGGACTACAGGTGGCCGCCACCTCGCCCGGCTAGTTTTTTGTATTTTTTAGTAGAGACAGGGTTTCACTGTGTTAGCCAGGATGGTCTCGATCTCCTGACCTCGTGATCAGCCCGTCTCGGCCTCCCAAAGTGCTGGGATTACAGGCTTGAGCCACCGCGCCCGGCCGGGGAAGCGTGATTAATAGTCTCAGCTGAACCACATGGAATAAAGGAGTAGCACTTGTCCAGTGGAAAAGAATGGTCCTGGGCAAACCAGTATAACTGATGCTCACAATAAAAGACTTAGTCCCTTCCACAGGACTCTCAGTATGGTGAGTGAGGCAGACGTTTAAACAGCTCCAGCAGTTAAATGAATGCTAATACAGGAGAGTACTGTATGAACACGGAGTGGGGACTTAGAACTCAGATTTGGGGGATCAGTGGTGGTTTCCTGGATGGTGCACCCCTTGGTTGAATCTTGATGGGCAAACAAATGGTGATTATCAAGCGAATGGGGGAGCGTAGTGGAAACAGCACAACCAAAAGCAGGGCGATGTCAGAGGGTAAGGGCTATTTGAGGAACTCAAAATAGTTTGAAATGGCTGGAATGCAGCATGTTCCCGGGAAATGTCAGGGAAAGAGGCTGAAGAAGCACCCAAGACCAGACTATGAAGGATCTAAATGATTCATAAGGGATCTGAAATATTTAAAGCAGGCAAGTTATTTGTTCAAGCGTGCACGTGTGTGTGTGTGTGTGTGTGTGTGTGTGTTTGAGACACAGTCTCACTCTGTGGCCCAGACTGAAGCATAGTGACACAATCTTGGCTCACTGCAAACTCTGCCTCCCAGGTTCAAGTGATTCTCCTGTCTCAGCCTCCTGAGTACCTGGGATTACAGACACCTGCCAACACACCCAGCTAATTTTTATATTTGCGTAGAGATGGGGTTTCGCCATGTTGGCCAGGTTCATCTTGAACTCCTGACCTCAAGCGATCCACCCACCTCGGCCTCCCAAAGTGCTGGGATTACAGGCATGAGTCACTGTGCCTGGCCCAAGCGTGTGTTCATGGCAGTATAGATTAGGAGGGAAATGGACTGGAGGGAGATACATGTCATAGTAATCCGAGTGAAAAATTATGAAGATCTAAATTTATTTTATTATTATTAAAAAAAATTTTTTTTGAGACAGAGTCTCACTCTGTCACCCAGGCTAGAGTGCAATGGCACAATCTCGGCTCACTGCAACCTCCATCTCTTGGGTTCAAGCAATTCTCCTGCCTTAGCTTCCCGAGAAGCTGAGACTATAGGCACATGCCACCACGCTGGCTAATTTTTGTATTTTTAGTAGAGATGGGGTTTCACTATGTTGGCCAGGCTGGTCTTGAACTCCTGACCTCAAGTGATCCGCCTGCCTTGGCCTCCCACAGTGTTGGGATTACAGGTGTGAGCCACTGCACCCAGCCTGAAGACTTAAATTTAAATAATGCAACTCAGGAGATAATATTGACAGGACTTGGTGAGTGATTGGATGCTGTTGGTGAGAGAAAGAGAAGAGTCTAACATAATTATCAATTTTCAGTAGATGGTGCCATAATTCACCCACATAAACAATCAGAAGTTTTTGGCAAAAAGTCATGAATTTTGGTTTGGAGAGCGTCTTTATGATGCAAATCTAATGTGCTCCTAGAAGTTGGATGGTCTCACTAGAGATATTGTACAAGATGTTCCTGTCTGCAATAGAGAAAGGATCAAACAAGTCAACAAACGAGATGACTTCTCATGATCCCTTTATGCCTCACCCTCATAAAAAGTACATCTCTGTATGTGTGTGTGTGTGTGTGTGTGTGTGTGTGTGTCGGTTTTTTTTTTTTTTTGAGACAAGCTCTGACTCTGTCACCTAGGCTGGATTGCAGTGGTGCAATCTTGGCACACCGCAACCTCCACCTCCCAGGCTCATGCCATCCTCCCACCTCAGCCTCTCGAGTAGCTGGGACTACAGGCTCTCACTACTATGCCCCACTAATTTTTGTACTTTTTTGTAGAGATGAGGTTTTGCCATGTTGCCCAGGCTGGTCTCCAACTCGTGAGCTCAAGTGATCTGCCTGCCTCAGCCTCCCAAAGTGCTGGGATTGCAGGTGAGAGCTACCACACCCAGCTAAAAGTCCATCTCTTTTAACCACACTTCCCCTTCTGCTGTCTGAAGCTCCTGTGATTTTGTTATGTCTGATACAGCTTTGGTAGAGATTGCTTCTATCTCTATGGGCCTTGTGCAGAAAGGAGGGAATTTCAATGCTTACATTTTATTGGCTTAGTCTTCATAAGTAAGAGATAGCTGCCCAGTGATACAAAAGATGGAGCGGTGCTTAACCATTCCCTCCACAGAGTAGGAAGAAGGATGGAATCAAAGTCTATCTTTGTTTTTTTTTAAATAGGCAATTGCTACATTCCTAGTTTTTCTTTATCATAATCACCTTTTTTTTTTTTTTTTTTTTGAGACGGAGTCTCGCTCTGTCGCCCGGGCTGGAATGCAGTGGCCGGATCTCAGCTCACTGCAAGCTCCGCCTCCCGGGTTTACACCATTCTCCTGCCTCAGCCTCCCAAGTAGCTGGGACTACAGGCGCCCGCCACCTCGCCCGGCTAGATTTTTGTATTTTTTTAGTAGAGACGGGGTTTCACCGTGTTAGCCAGGATGGTCTCGATCTCCTGACCTCGTGATCCGCCCGTCTCGGCCTCCCAAAGTGCTGGGATTACAGGCTTGAGCCACCGCGCCCGGCCCATAATCACCTTTTACACTTCAAAGCTTGCAAGGTAGAGTCCAGTCTCCCTTGTCTGACCTAAAATGCCATGAACAACCTGGTTCAATCCATCTTTCTAGCCCCATTTTTTCCTGCATCCTAATGTAGACCCTCAACTCTGATCTGAGTGGTCTGACCTTCACATGGCAGACTGCAACACAGTGCCTGGCACATATCAGCACTTACAGTTGTTGAATTTTTGAAAGAAAATTTAGAGGAAACCAAGTGCCCCTCCTTTCCTCTTTTTGAAAGGATAGTTTATCCCCCTTCTGGTTAAATAAGGTTTTCATGGTAAAAATTAAAACACACCCCAAAATATAAAGAATAAAATATGGCCAGGTGCGGTGGCTCACGCATGTAATCCCAACAGTTTGGGAGGCCGAGGCGGGTGGATCACGAGGTCAGGAGTTCTAGACCACCCTAGCCAAGATGGTGAAACCCCATCTCTACTAAAAATACAAAAATTAGCCGGGCGTGGTGGTAGGTGCTTGTAATCTCAGCTGCTTGGGAGGCTGAGGCAGAGAAGAGCTTGAACCTGGGAGGCGGAGGTTGCAGTGAGTCGAGATCACGCCACCGCACTCCAGCCTGGGCGACAGAGCAAGACTGTCTAAAAAAAAAAAAAAAAGAATAAAAGAATAAAATAAAAATTACTGAGAATTTCATTAACTAGGGTTAACCATTGATAACATTTAGGTGTTTGTGATCTGAGTTTGTTAAACATTTATCCTGAACTTTTCCTATATCTTTTTTTTTTTTTCTTTTGAGACAGGGTCTCACTCTGTCACCCAGGCTGGAGTGCAGTGGCATGATCTCAGCTCACTGCAACCTCCGCATACCGGGCTCAAGTGATTCTTCCACTTCAGCCTCCCGAGTAGCTGGGACCACAGGCATGTGTCACCATGCCCAGCTAATTTTTGTATTTTTTGTAGAGACAGAGTTTTGCCGTGTTGCTCAGGCTGGTCTTGAACTCCTGAGCTCAAGCAATCTGCCCATCTCAGCCTCCCAAAGTGCTGGGATTATAGGCGTAAGCCATTGTGCCTGCCCCATATATTTGAGTACTCAAGATAATATGACTTTTAATTGTCTGTATAAATATCTTACTTAAGATTCTCTTTATTTTAATTTTAATTTCGATTTTTTTAAAAGATAGGATCTTGTTCTGTTCCCAGGCTGGTCTCAGACTTCTGACCATGAGCCATCCAGACTTGATTTAAAAGAATCCTTGATTCATATAGCCAACCTCCTTTTTAGAATAATTTTGTCATTTATTTTCTTATAAAATTGTATAAAATGATTATTTTTCTGGATATTTGGACATATATTAGGCTAAAAGCTGCTGTGGGGTTTTGCTTTGTAACATTATTAAACATCTAAATCAGTTGGGGGATAATTTATATTTAATGATATTTAACCTTCCAGTAGACTACATCTCTCCTCTTATTCCAGTGCTATTTTCGGTCCTTTAAATTTTCAAAGTTTTTTTCAACTATAAGTAGATTCTACATGTTTCTTGTTAAGTTTATTCCTAGATATTTATAATTTCTATTGATATTAAGAATGGGATACTTTTCTATTATATTTTCCAATTAGCTACCTTTGCTATATAAGAAAGCTATTGATTTTTAAACATTCACTTATGTTTAAAATGTCCTTCCCATGTTGTAAAGGAGGGAAAAAAGGAGATGTTTCAACTCTCTCACATGTGGCTTGCAATTTATTCTCCTCTAAATTTAGTTCACGTGGTCTGGCTGCCCTAGGAAGCCCTTTGAATGCTTTTCTACCTAGGAAAATCATAATAATGAGGAAGAGACTATGGAGAGCCTTCCTGAACCCCAGGTTCTGCAATCACAAAGAGCACTGGCCAGATGTGCTCAGGACCATTGCCAATGCTGTGTTCTCTCTGCTCTCAGGCTCTGTGGCTTCTCTGCAGATGGCAATACCAGCCACCAAAGAGGAAATGAAATGCCTGGTCATAGCTCACACCTGCTGGGCTCCCTGGTGGGCAAAAGCACCCACACTTGTTGGCCCTGGGGCCACAGAGCACCAGCCTCTTCGTTTATGTCCCTCCAGTCATCTCTATACTCTGATATAGTTGTGGTTTTTATTTATGGCCTTAGTTCATTTGGGCTGCTATAACAAAATGCCATAAACTGGGTGACTTATGAACAACAGAAATTTATTTCTCACAGTTTTGGTGGCTGGGAAATTCAAGATTAAGGAGCCGGCAGATTTGGTGTCTGGCGAGGGCCCGTTTTCTTGTTCATAGATGGCGTTTTCTCACTGTGTCCTCATATGGCAGAAGAGGCAAGGGATCTCTCCGGAGTTTCTTTAATAAGAGCCCTAATCCTATTCATGAGGGCTCTGTGCCACCTATGAACCAGAAAACAGGCCCTCACGAGACACCAAATTAGACCCCATGATCTAATCACCTCCCAAAGGCCCTACCTTCTACCACCATCACCTTGGGGGTTAGGATTTCAAAATATAGATCTTGGAGAGACACAGGGATTCAGACCATAGCATTCACCTCTTGTCTTTCAGCTCCCAATCCACTGTTCTATGCTCTGTTCTGTGATGGTGTGGTTGGGGTCTTCAAAATACATTTCCCAGAAACTCTTGCTGGTTGGCTCTCTATTAGGCAATGGGAGATTGGCTAATAGGAAGAGGGAGATTAGACTATGAAAAGAGGAGGGACTTTTTCTGCTTCTAGCATTGGTGTCGCTACGGCAAAAACAGCAGCAAAGTGCAGCTATGGCGTCAGCCCCAGCTTCAGTTGGCACTCCCCAAACCAGTTGCACTATTCCCTCTTTGCAGAACCTGCACCAGCCAGTCACACCCTTTCCTGAGGTCTGAGCACCAGCCTGTAGGTGGGCGCCCTCCTCTGACCTAGGGTTTAGACCTGTTCTCCTTTTTTTCCCTAACCTTTGACTAATATCTATTTCCTGTAGTTACGAATATTTGGGTTATCCATGCTTGCCTTTTTGCCTTCTTAGACTTCCACCATCTTTGCAACCAGTTCTCCGTCTTAATTGCCCTCTATTTGTTTTTGTTTGTTTGTTTGAGACGGAGTCTCACTCTGTCGCCCAGACTGGAGTGCAGTGGCGTGATCTTGGTTCACTGCAAGCTCTGCCTCCCGGGTTCACGCCATTCTCCTGCCTCAGCCTCCTGAGTAGCTGGGATTACAGACACCTGCCACCATACCCAGCTAATCTTTGTATTTTCGTAGAGATGGGGTATTGCTATGTTGGCCAGGTTCATCTTGAACTCCTGACCTCAAGCGATCCACCCACCTCGGCCTCCCAAAGTGCTGGGATTACAGGCATGAGCCGCCGTGCTCGGCCAATTGCCCTCTATTTGTAACATCTAGCTTGGTTTTCTTGGTTTCTGTTTTCCTGAATGGAACCCAGCTGATACAACAGCCATCCCTATTAGGCTGAGGAAGAGTCTGTGGTCATTTTGTTTGAACACGACCAACCCGTACCTGGCTTCCCAGATACCATGAGACCATCTCCTATGATGAAAATGGTTCTGCTCCTATTTCATCAAGAAATTGAGGAAATCATACATACGTCCCATAGACTTTTCCCTTATCCACCAATTAATGTAACTGGAAGAGGAAAACATCCTCTTCCTTGCATCAACTGCTGAGCTTTGGACATCCTATCCCAACTGCCTGGAGCTCTTCTCTTCCCTCTCCTCTTCTCTCCTCTTCTCTCCTCCCCATTGACACATGCAGTACATATTTGTTAAATGAATGAGTGAATGACTTGGCTAGAATTGCCATTTCTTTCTTTCTTTTTTTTTTTTTTTGAGACGGAGTCTCGCTCTGTCGCCCAGGCTGGAGTGCAGTGGCCGGATCTCAGCTCACTGCAAGCTCCGCCCCCTGGGTTTACGCCATTTTCCTGCCTCAGCCTCCTGAGTAGCTGGGACTACAGGCGCCCGCCACCACGCCCGGCTAGTTTTTTTTTTGTATTTTTTTAGTAGAGACGGGGTTTCACCATGTTAGCCAGGATGGTCTCGATCTCCTGACCTCGTGATCCGCCCGTCTCGGCCTCCCAAACTGCTGGGATTACAGGCTTGAGCCACCGCGCTCGGGCTAGAATTGCCATTTCTAAGGCCATTAGTGATACACTGCTCACCAAATTCAATGGATGCCTTCAGACCTTACTCTGTTTCTCTGCTGGTGTTAGTGCTTTAATCCCTTGCTTTCCATGGCTTCACTCTCTCCTGGTTCTTTTCCCACCTCTCTTGCAATTGCTTCTCAGTCAGCTTGGTAGCCCCCTCATGGAGGTCTCATGATATCTTCATTTATTTTGCCACTCTAGCCCCTGAATACACCAAATGGATACTGAATGATGACAAAAGATTATTCAACGAATTTTTGCCATTTCTCTAAGATGCAATATTGTTTCTGATTTACTCTTTTGACTGAGGAGAGGGTAGTGCATTTTCAGAGACCTCAGCTTGGCCTTACCCACTATGGTAGCTTTCATCTGATGGGTCAGGGACCCAGTATGGAACTTGCACCAACTTCCAAGTATATCAAACCCACTTATACATTCAACAACAGGAGAAAGGACAACTGTGTGAGTTCATGGATCCAGTGAACACACTGTAAACTGGACCTTGACTAGGATTTGATCCTTTGCCTAGCCGTGTAGTCCTGCACCCTGAGATAGAGGGCATGCTGATGGTTCTGATTGCTGAGTATTCATGTCAACTCTGTCCAACAGCCCTTGAAATATTTGAATATTTCTTTTTCTTCAGTGTGTAGTTATCTAAGTCCATGACCATAGGTGCCTCGGGGAAGGATTGGGGAAATGATGACCATGTATACTTGCTGTGGTGTTACAGAGTCCCTCCTCCTGGAGAACTGGCCTCCAGTTCAGTAGTGAGTCTGAGTCTGAAAACAGATTCAAGTCCAGAAATTGGACAAGAGATTGTGACATTGTTTAGAGTATTTGCCCTCAGCCTCCTGTCATCTGTTCTTGATTTATTTGGAGGTAAATACTGGTGATGACCCTTGTTGCCTGCCCATCTCTTTTGCCTCGATGGGCACCATATTCTGTTAGGTATTTCAGTATATCTCCACAGGTCAGACCCTCTTGGCTGCCACTGAGGCATGCTTTCATTGTGATAATTGTGTCTACTTAACTTCTGGCGGTCAAGCTCCACCACCAGACCTTCACTGCTGTGGGGGCCCCATTGTACCAACTGCTTTGTAAGTCTATTTCTGAGATAACCTCTCTTACCAGTACCTCCTCCTTCTGAGGAGGGCTCTGGAACATTTTGATGATGCTCAGAAGAATGGAAAGAGTTTTAATCAGGGGTCAAACTTGTGATTCACAGAGGTTACTTTGGCAGCTTTCGGCCATTCTCACCAGCACATTCCTTCTGGTCTTGGTAAATGGTCTTGGCCTTCTCATGAAGCACAATCATTTGGTGAATCTTCTGGTCTTATTTACCATGTTTACTCCAGCATGCCTACTTCTCTGTGCCTTTTAATCACTTTTGCAACCATCTGGCACAGCAATTATGGCATTTTGACTTCATTTGATGTGGTCCATTGCTTGTTCCTTACTTTTAGGAGCTATCCTAGAAGGCGTTTACATCATCTCCTGGGGCCCTTGTCAGAAAGTTAAACCTTGTATTTTGTCAGAGTGCTCCGAAATCAATAAGCTCACCCCATTCAATCTTATGTTCCAGCCTCCTTGATCAAGCACCCTCAGAATTCAGACCGGTACTGAGTGCCCAGCTTCTGCTGGTACATACTATGTTTTGCAGTACCTTGGGGGAATAGTCCCTTTCCTCCCTTATCAAGCCTTGGATGGTCTAACACTGGTGGGATTATATTGTGACCTGATCCTAGTTATAGGCCTACTGGTAAGGGAGAGATTGGGAAAAGGTCCTGAGGGGGCATATATTGTCTTTCAGAGCAGAGGCCTCTTCATTGTCTTCAAGGAAGGAGAAGTTCTTGCTCTTATTAGGGAGGAGTGGGCATTTCTCAGGCTGAGAGAATTCAGAGAAATCTAGGAGTTCAAAATTTGAAGGAGCATTCAACCACATGATTCCAAGTGTTCAGTTCTGTTTTTTTCCCAGCTGGGGCCCTGACCCTGCATGACAGATATGCTTTGGTTGGTCATTTAACTTTTTCTGGCTCTTGGCCACTTTGACCTTAACTTTCTTTGCCCTCTCACTGCAGTAGATGAGAACCTCATTATGAGCTGCTAGGGAGCTGATTTCTCATTATATTCTCACATAGAAGAAGAGGCGGGGAAAGCTCTCTGGAGTCTCTGCTGCCCTCTCCTGACTCCACCATCAAAGAGGCCGGCTATCCCATGGCCCAGCTTCTAGATTTCCCAGGTAGGAGTCAGAATACAAGCCACGGTGGTATCTGCCAACATGTTACTCTCTCCATGTGGTGCAATGGAAACCCCTTGCACATGGCTTGAAATGAATGTGGTAGATCCCTGCGTTGTTAACTCCCCATCTTTTGCCAACTCACATATAAACCCCTTTATAGAAAAGTGTAGGAACTCAAAGTGCTATTCAAAAAGTCCTAGATTATACCTGCCACTTAGAAAAAGAGAAGCCTGTCAATTTTATAGTCACTAAGGATGCTTTCTGCTTAGTTGTTGCAAGGTCAGAAAGACCCACTTATCCAATGAGTGGGGACATGAGACAGTGATGGCTCTGTCCTAAAATAGATGGAAAGGATGATGCTGGGAAAAGAATTCTGACTCTAATTTAAGAAAGATGCTATTAAAATAATGAGTCAGTGTTTCAAATGACGTATCTAAGGAGATGTTCTAGCCAGTCTTTTAGATTTTGTCCTTAAGAGCGAGATCTCTTTAACACAGACCACCAGAAAGAGTGAAATGCAAGGATGGAGAGCTCACTTGCTCACAACAACATCAATCTTAGGACTTTTATACTCACCAGGGAAATTTCTTTGCTGAAAGAGTGTTAGATGGAAGAATAGTAGAGGTTACTCAGGCAGTAGTTATTACTGTTGTTTTCAATCAGCTTTCTTAGGTTGAAAGTATGATGAGTTTTTTCTGTATCAATAAAGAATATTTATTTACTCAGCAAATGGTTTTTTTGAGGAGTCTCATGTGTCAGGCACTACTATTCTGAAGAAAGAATAGTAAAGAAGATATTAAAAGGGGACTTATAGTCTAGTAGTAGAAAAGAATGTTAAGAACGTACTTAAAGAAATCTGTAGTATCACCTGTAGTATTTTTCCAATAAATTTGCCTTGAAGAACAGTGATTTTGTATTTTACCTCTTAATATATAGGCTACCAGACAATCTCAATTCAAAAGACAGTGAAAAATTGTAATAATAGTGCCATAAATTATAATGGCAATAATAATTTTATTTTGTAAGTAACATTTATTGAGCACTCACTATATACCAGACTCTACACCAAGCACATTTGTAGATTAGTTTATTTAATTTTTATAACAACACTTTTAGGTAAGTATATTATTTTTCTCTTTTTATAGACGTGAAATTTAAGGCACAATCATGGGTGGCAGAGTCAGATTTGAAGATGACAGTCTGATTCTTAACCATGGCTTTGTGCAATCTGGGAGTGAAAACACTGCACAGATTCCCTCAGCTGTAGCTGGAATCAGTTGTAAATGGGATCTGTCCTCAGGGGATTAGAGCAGCTAGCCCAAGTTTTCTTGGTTACAAGGGAAAGGCTTCTGGCGCTCACCTCGATTTTGTGATTTGTCATGTGTGTAATGAAAGAATCTACTAGATTTTCTCCTAGAGCACATTTGTTCCATTAGTATTATCACCTTCGCCTGCTTTGTGTTTGAAAATCAGTGACATCCTGTTGTAAGCTTTTATCTTGCTTGACTCATATGAAATCATACGCAGAGCAGCGAGGCATTTGGAAGCAATGAGCTTCAGGGAATTGTCTAGGCATCTGGGAATATCAAAGCCTTCGTGAAATATTCTCATTCCCATGGGATAAGTGAGCCCCAAATGCATCACACCCTTCACAAGGGAGCCTCTTCCTTCCCTGGCAGAACTGAGATCCACTCCAAGAACACTTCCTTGACTCTAGCTGGGACCCACTGGAGCTCTGTTGGTGGTTCCAAAACCTCCTCTTTCAGAGGCAGAAAGAAGCTCATGGTCCCAAGGTGGGGTGCCAAGTACTTGACCCCACTGCTACGCACTTGACCACATGGAGATGAATTTCAGGAGTATCTGCTAGGAAAGAAAGACAGGACCTCATGCTGAGAGAAAAAGTCCCCCAAGTTGAGTTGGCACTCTGGAAAACAACTGGATATGTTATTAGTCTTTATTACAGTTTCCACAGACTAAAAAAATTGTTTATAAAACAAAAGCAGCATACAATTTGGTATGGTAACATTTTTTAGAATTTTGTTTTTGCACAGTGGAAAACAGGGCCGATGTGGTCATGGTGGAAATGAAGCCAGTTCTGTTACCCCAAAGCACCTCTCCTAAAACACTAATCTGAGTAAGCCAGGGCCGACGTTGCCAGGAACAGCCGGCAAGGCTCTTTGGAGAGACTTCCGGGACAAAATGCTCCAAACAACCACAGCAAAGCCCCACACCATGCAACAACTTGTACATGGCACACCCAGGCTCTGATGGATCACATTTTTAGAAGTAGAAGAAAATCTACCAGTTCCCCTCCTTTCTTCCAATCCAATGGGAGTTAATCACAGTTGTTATTTCCTGGACAATATCTTGGTATACATGATTCTCGCCTTTCCTCTACCATGAAGACATCCTAGGAAAATGGAGACATCTCTCTTGTTTGCAGTTCTTTGGTTCTCAGTCAGTGAAAGATGCCAAGTGAAACATCCAAGTTTCCTTCTCGATGCTTTGGGCCAGATCATGTGGAAACTAAAGAAAATCCATGTTTCCTGGCTTGGAGAACAGGAGTAACCAACTACTTTTTAATAGCAAAGGAAGTGTTACAAAAAGGTTAGACTCATGGTGAGAAAGCAAAACTGTTTAGGAAATCTATTAAAATTTGGGGGTTGGGAGACCTCCTTTTGGTTGTTTCTTCATTTTCCATGTGACTAGAATAATTTTTTTTTTTTTTTTTGAGGCGGAGTCTCGCTCTGTCGCCCGGACTGGAGTGCAGTGGCCAGATCTCAGCTCACTGCAAGCTCCGCCTCCCGGGCTTACGCCATTCTCCCGCCTCAGCCTCCCGAGGAGCTGGGACTACAGGCGCCCGCCACCTCGCCCGGCTAGTTTTTGTATTTTTAGTAGAGACGGGGTTTCACCGTGTTAGCCAGGATGGTCTCGATCTCCTGACCTCGTGATCCGCCCATCTCGGCCTCCCAAAGTGCTGGGATTACAGGCTTGAGCCACCGCGCCCAGCGTGACTAGAATAATTTATTTTCCCTTTCCTATCATTCTGAAATTAAATTCAGTGCCTGCCGCAAGCAAGACATTTTAGGGAATGTTCTTATATTTTAGAGGCTATTGTACTTGGAAACTATTTGGATAGTTCTTACACCTATATTTTCTTAGGAAAATAAAAATAGATTCTTCATTTGTCTGATTCATTCAATGGCATGGTGACTCAGGGCTGAACAAGGTCAGACAAGTCTCCTGCCCTCAGCAGTTTGCATGTTATGAGTGGGGGAGATATATAATCAACTTGTAAATTCAAAAATCTATATTTTAATTTCCAATAGCAATAACAGTTTAAGGAAAAATAAAGCACTATATTAAGACAAGGCTACAGAAAATGAATAGGTAAGGTGATTAGAGAAGAATTCTTGGAGGAGAAGATATCTCAGCAGAAAGACTGGAAGGAGTGAGCCATACATAGTTCTAAAGGAAAGGCATTCCCTAAACAGGCAAAGCCAGTGGCTCAAGCCAGTGTGGAAGGGGAAGTGGTGGTGGTTGAGATTAGAAAGGTAAGCAGAGACCAAAGTCTGTAGGCTCCCATTTAGCATCATAAGGCATTTATATTTTATTCCAAGTGTCATGGGAAGCTTTTGGGAGCCTTTTTTTTTTTTTTGAGATGGAGTCTCGCTCGATCGCCCAGGCTGGAGTGCAGTGGCGCGATCTCGGCTCACTGCAAACTCTACCTCCTGGGTTCATGCCATTCTCCTGCCTCAGCCTCCTGAGTAGCTGAGACTACAGGTGCCTACCACCATGCCCGGCTAATTTTTTTGTATTTTTAGTAGAGATGGGTTTCACCGTGTTAGACAGGATGGTCTCGATCTCCTGACCTTGTGATCCACCTGCCTCGACCTCCCAAAGTGCTGGGATTAC
The DNA here is from genome assembly GCF_009764315.1 of Trachypithecus francoisi. Classification (NCBI taxonomy): domain Eukaryota; kingdom Metazoa; phylum Chordata; class Mammalia; order Primates; family Cercopithecidae; genus Trachypithecus; species Trachypithecus francoisi. The sequence goes on along the minus strand of NW_022681457.1, from coordinate 23,123,263 downwards.
AGGCGTGAGCCACCGTGCCCAGTGAGGGAGACTTTGTTTATTGTTAACTTGTTCTCTACTCAGTTCCAAAAAGAGGTAGAAAGAATTTTATTTATTTATTCAGCAATTATTGAGTATTAACCAGATATCACCTGGGTTCAGTGCTAAAAGAGTTGTGACCTCTGTAATCAAATGACAGAATAAGAAAATAACATGAATGACTAGAAAAAAGTAGAATGTGGAAAGTTACAGAAGAGAGGGAAAAATACTACTACTACTAATAATAATAATATAGCAAGAACATGAACTACAAATATCAATGAAGTCCTTTCTGTGTATTTGGTACTCTGTATGTATTATCTCATAATGACTCAGTGTCTTATGGACTATTATTATTATTCTCTGAAGTCAGAAATTAATACTATAGCAAAGTAATACTATAGATTAGAAAGTGAACAAGTCAGGAAGTCAGGATTTGAATCCAGGGTTGTCTGATTCCAAAGCAAAAGGTTGACCAACTTAGAGGAAGGAGCTAACGAGATAAGCAATTGTGTTCTCCAGTATTTCCTGAAAATAACAACGATCCTAAGTTTGGGCAACTCAATATGTATAGCTGCTGCTTATAGGAATAAAATATTTTATCTACTGCAGGTGGATCAGATTGATTTCAGGTATATATTCCAAAATTAAACAAGTATGGCATTATAAAGTTGGACATTAATTTCTTTAAAAAATGATTATGAAACACTGCAAGGAAAACCACCCACAAACTGTTGTTTTTCCTTCATAAAACATGTTACAGTCTGTAACAACTGTGTCCTTTTTGTTCTTTCCTCATTTTTTTTTCCTTCTCTACTGTACTGTAGTCACCATAAGGGTAAAAACTGGGTGTTTTCTTCCCCATGGTATCTCCAGAGCCTAACACAGTGCCTGAAATGCAGTAGGGGCTCAATTACTATTTGTTGGATGAATGAATGAATGAAACTTCATTTCATTTCTTTGCAAGGCCTGCTTTTACTGCCATGTACCACTCCAGATAGCATGCAGAGATGGCAGAGAGCCTAACAAACACCTGAGGTATTTTGCAATTCATGGCTGACCAGTGCTGACCCTTTATTTAATTAAATCTTTCACTTGTGAGTGAATCATTTCTTCCATTAATTAAAATAGGATACACATATGTCTCTGTAAAGTGTGTGTCAAAAGAAAGCATTCCACCTAAAATATACAGGAGGCGCTGACCACCACGGCGAGTCATCCATCATAATCTGCTAAAAAGATGGGCTCTGAAATTAGAACTAACACAATCATCTTTTATGCCCTCAAAAATCTTAGTTGCAGCTTCTCAACCAATCTGTCAGCTCCTGCATTAATATAAGGAGGAATGCATAGGGTGAAGTCGTAAGGGAACCGTTTATTTTGGAGGGCAGAGCATGCTGCCCTAGCACTCCAGGAATGCCATCATCTCTAATAAGTGCTTGGAGCCCTCGCTCTCTGGAGACTTGCATCTTGACAATTAGAGCTGGAAGACAGCAGGGACTGCACTGTTGCAAGACAACACGTGCTTCTTCAAACCCTCCGGAAGTCAAAAAGATGCTAGCAAGAATGAATGGTGCTGTTGAAGTGGCAAAAGCAAGTTTATGTTCCATTCACCTTATGGTCGGTCTTCCCCTGCAAGAAATCAGATGCAAACATCTATTTGCAATCTTTGGTTCTAGGAAACAGCATGTGTATCCAGCCATCTTTCGAAATATTTTGTCTCAGAGTAAACTACTTGCTGGTCAAACTCCAAAGGTCTCGATTAAGTACCTTAACCTGTATAAAAATCACCACTGGGGATTCTCTAGGCAAGATGAAATGGAAGGAGGAATAAGGCATTGAACAACTCTGCCCGCTTCAGAGTGCCTCAGGTTCTCTAAAAGCCGTTTTAAACATCCTGCAAGATTTCAATGCAGGCATTTTTGAAAAAGTAAGAAATTATAAAGCTCATTCTCTCAGCGAAGTGTCAGGCTCCTCAGGCACAGGAATGATAAACACTTCCTTGCATATTTAGGAGGTTGTTTCAGAGGAGGCCAAGTGATTACTAAACCAGTCGTAGCAATTGAATGTGTTTTATTACTATACTTTATGTTGAGTACTAACCACTCTTTTATTTTTTCTCGAAATGAATCCTGTAAGGCAGACACAAGAACACTGAAGGCGTGATAAGGACCTTTGTGATCATCGATGCTATTTCCAATGGTGAAAGGGAGGCTCCAAAAAGTCAAGCGGCTCGTCCCAGGCCATGTGGCGGGCTAATGGCAGAGCCAGGGCTGCCAACCATGTCTCCTGTCTCAGAGTCCCAGGATCTTTCTCCTGGGAAGATGTACGATGTATTTCCTCAGCACAATGCTAGGTACACTGCCAGTGGGCTCGATTAATGCATTGATTGCGGTAGAGTAAGAGAATCAAAATTACTTGATGAATCAGCACTCAGGAAAAAATTAATAGCTTTTGTTAAACTGCAAGTCCAACTCATTTGGGTTACTACAGAGGATGGGCTCAGTCACTGTTATTTTCATATTTCTTGGTAATTTTCTCCTGCTTTCAACACTTCTCTAATACTCATTGGGTTATCTTCTGGGTCATACACATCTATCTTTTGATACATATAAGTGAAAAGAAGTGGCATGTATGTAGGTGATTCAACATATATTACAGGTGGATAATAACATTGGCAAATTAATCTTTCATGTGGTATAGAATAGTAATTAATCTTGAGTTGCTCTGGGTCCAAATGCCATCTCTGACACTTAGAAGATGTGTGGTTTCACATCGCTTATCTTGGGCTTTTTAAATCACTGAGCCATAGTTTTCTTCTCTGTAAAATGGGAGTAACTACCTACTTTATAGGATTGTCATGAGGCTAAATTTTAAAATCTGAGGTTACTCTTGGAACTGCCATTTATATATGTAATTTAATTATGTATACACATATGCAAACAATATTAGAACATGAGCAATGAAAAAATTAGACTAATGAGTTTTCTTTATATTGATCAAAACTCTTACAATAGGTCATTTTCAAGAGCATCCTTGTGCTATGAGGTGGTGCTATTTCTTCTCTCTGTGCCCCATCCCATGCCACCCCCATTTGGGTGCTTACTGACCCTTGTCTTCAGAATTGCAGTGGCCTCCTCTCTGCCCCTGCCCGCCTCCCCCCCACCCCCACCTCTTTCTCTTGTCTCTACTGCCAATGTAGTTCTTCTTGGGTAACTTTTTTAAAGCACATATTTGGCTGTGCAGTCTCTTAATTAAAAGCCTTCAATGAGTCCTGTGCCTTATAGGATAAGGCAGTAGAATCTGATCTCAATCTACTATGATACAGCCTCATTTCTACTAGCATCATCTCCATACCTTGTGCTCTCACCAAACAGGACTACTCACCGTTCTCTCCACACCCCATGTGCTTACACACCTCTGCCTTTGCTCGTGATGTATTCTTGCACTAGAATCTTCTTTCCCCACTTCATCACCTACTGGATTCTTAATCATCCATCAAGGCCCAGCTACAATTTAGCCTCTTCAATGAAGTCTTTCCTTACTCTATTTCCCTCACGGCAAAATTAACTCCTTTCTCTGCGCTTTGATGTGACTTTGTTCTTATCTCATGAATAGCATTTACCACATTAAATTATATTTTGTTTTATATGTGTCTGTCCCCAGCTAAACCTGGTTGAACAAACATTCAAAGCCATTCCTTCTTTCCACATCTATGGCTCTCTTCCCCACTTAATTCAAATACTGCCTAGAATTATTTTTAACCACTGCTCTGAGCAACCCTCTAAATCCATCAGAGTTGACACCAGAGTGAAACATATTTGCCATTCTATAGCTACATTGTGCATGCCATGAGTGCGCGGACCGTGTTTTATGTATCTCCCAACCTCCAGTACCTAATGCAATGCCTAGTGCTTAATAAATATTTGTTAAATACACGAATGGCAAAGCGTGACAGCACTGAACTATTACATGTGAACTCTAAGGAACAATTTTTGGTGCTGAGCGTATGGAGTCAGACCCAGTCTGTTAATACTTGACACCATACTTCATCCTCCAGACTGTGGGATATGGGAATGTAAACTCTGGTGGTAAAAGGAGCTCAGATGTGGGCAATTGTGGCAAAGTACTTAGTCTTGCAATACCACACGGGGCAGCGTGCGTGGTTAGGATTTCAACCAGGATTTTATATGAACTTGGGAGAAACATGACATTCATATGATAGCAGTGCTTAAGCGTTTTACACACACACGCATGCACACGCGAGCGCACACAAACACACAGACTTCGTTGGTAGAAAATAAACTTTCCATGTACAAGTAACTTTTCATATTATATGGAATTTATTAGACCTGTGGTAGGATATTTATCTTCTTTGCCAAATATTTTTAAATAAGTTTTTATATTTAGGAATTTTTCCATTTTTTTTATTGTGGCAAGATACACAGATCATAAATTTACCATCTTAACCATTTTAAATTATACAATTTAGCGGTATTAAATAGATCCATAACACTGTGCAACAGTCACCGCCATTCATCTCCATAACGCTTTTACTTTTGTAAAACAGAAACTCTATACCCATTAAACAATAGCTCCCCCATTTCCCCCTCCCTCTCAGCTCCTGGCAATCACCATTTTACTTTATGTCTCTATGATTTTGACTACTCTATGTACCTCATATAAAAGGAATATGTATTAGGTTACTGCAAAAGTAATTGTGTTTTTTGTGATTTTTTTTTTAATAGCAAAAACCACAATTACTTTTGCACCAACCTATAGTATTTGTTTTTATGTGACTGGTTTATTTCACTTAGTATAATGTCTTCAAGTTTCATCCATGTTGTAGCATATGTCAGAATTTACTTCCTTTTCAAGGCTGAATAATATTCCATTGTATGTATATACTATATTTTGCTTATCCATTCATTCACTGATGGACATGGGCTGTTTCCATGTTTTAGCTATTGTGAATGATGAGAACACGGATGGAAAACATGTCTTCTAGACCCTGCTTTCAATTCTTTTAGGTATATACCCTGAAGTGGAATTGCTAATTCTATTTTAATTTTTTGAGGAACTGCTGTACCGTTTCCCTTAGTGGCTGTTCCATTTCACATTTCCACCAACAGTGCACAAGGATTCCAATCTGGACATCCTCACCACATTTATTATTTCCTGTTTTTTAAAAAAATACTAAATATCTTTTAATTGGTGTGGAATAGTACCTCATTACAGTATTTGGGTTTTCTATTTTTTCATAATTTAGTCCTGGTAGGTTTTGTGCTCCTAGAAATTTGTTCACTTCATCTAGGTTATCCATTTTGTTGATGCACATAGTATTCCCTTACGATCTCTTTTATTTCTGTAGAATCAGTAGTCATGTCCCACTTTCATTTCTAATTTTGGTAATTTGAGTCTTCTCTTTTTTTCCAGCCCATCTATCTAAAAGTTTATCAATTTTGTTGATATTTTTAAATAACCAACTTTTGTTTTCATTGATTTTCAATATTCTTGTTCTACATTTTGTTTATCTCTGCTTTAATCTTTATTATTTCTTTTCTTCTGCTAGCTTTGGGTTTTATTTTTCTAGCTCCTTAAGTTAGTTGTAAGGTTAGGTTGTTCACTGGAAATCTTTCTTGTTTATAAATACAAGCATTTAGAGTTATAGATTTCCCCCTTAGTACTGCTTTCACAGGTCCCATAAGTTTTGATATGTTGTGTTTTCATTTTCATTCACTTCTGAGTATTTTCTAATTTCCCTTGGGATTTCTTCTTCGACCCATTGGTTGTTTATGAACATATTGTTTAATTTCCACAAATTTGTGAACTTTCATTTTCCTCTTTTTTGACTGATTTCTAACTTTATCTTGTGATTAGAGAAGATACTTCTATGATACCTGTCTTTTAAAATCTATTGAGATTTAATCTGTGACTTAGCATATTGTCTATCCTGAAATGTTCTGCATATGTCTAGTACACATATGCAATTATGTAGTTTATTGTGTTAACTTCCCTGTTTCCTTACTTTTCTCTGTTTGTTCTATTCATTATTCAGAGTGAAATATTGAAGTTTCCAACTAGTATTGTAGAACTGTCTGTTTCTGTCTTCAGTTCTGTCAGTTTTTGCTTGATGTAATTTGATGGTATGTCATTAGGTGTGTAAATATCTATAATTGTCATATATTCTTATCATATTGAACTTTTAATTAATATGTAATGTCCTTCTTCGTTTCTTCTAAACTTTTTTGATTTAAAGTCTGTTTTGTGTGATATTGGCATAGCTACCCCGCTCTCTTTTTGTTACTGCTTGCATGGATTATCTTTTTCCATCCTTTCACTTTCAATGTATTTGTGTCTTTGGATCTGATGTGAATCTCTTGTAGACAGGAGATGGATGGATAATAATTTTAATGCATTCTGTTGATATCTATCTTTTGATTGGAGAGTTTAATTCTTTTGTATTTAAAGTAATTACTCATAAGGAGGAATTTGCTTTTGTTAGTTTGTGATTGGTTTTCTATGCCTTATAGATTTTTGTTATTTCCTACATTACTGTCCAATTTTGTGTTTAGTTCATATATTGTAGTAAAACATTTAAATTCCTCATTTCCTTTTGTTTATATTCTATTGCTATTTTCTCTGTGGTTACCATGGGGATTATGTTGAATATCCTACAGTTGTAACACTCTAATTTGAATTAATACCAGGGTAACATTGGTAACATATAGTAACTCTGTTCTTTCACAGCTCCATCCCCACCCCTTTCGGCTGTTAATGTCACAAAATTATATCTTTATAAATTGTATTCCCCAAAACATAAACTAATGATTCTCTTAAATGCATTTGTATTTTAAATTATGTAGAGAACGAAATGTGGAGTTATATTCCAAAGTTACAATAATACTAGCTTTTAGACTAATACTTTAAAAATATGTTAGCGTCTTACATCATATAGAAAAGAAGTGGAGATAAAAATGGATGTTATAGGCCGGGTGCAGTGGCTTATGCCTGTAATCCCAGCATTTTGGGAGGCTGAGGCAGGCAGATCACCTGAGGTCGGGAGTTCAAGAACAGCCTGATCAACATTGAAAAACCCCATCTCTACTAAAAATATAAAATTAGCCAGGTGTGGTGGCTCATGCCTGTAATCCCAGCTACTCGGGAGGCTGAGGCAGGAGAATAACTTGAACCCAGGAGGCGGAGGCTGAATGAGCCAAGATTGTGCCACTGCACTCCAGCCTGGGCAATAAAGGCGAAATGCTGTCTCAAAAAAAAAAAAAAAAAAGAAAAAAAGAAAGAAAAAATGTTGTTATAATACTTCTAGATTTTGTAACTTTCCATTTATCTACCTTTATTGAGATCTTTATTTCTTCATATGGTTTCAGATTATTGTCCAGTGTCTTTTCATTTCACCCTTTAGTACTCTGTTGAGCATTTCTTGTAGGGCATGTGTAATGGTAACAACCTCTTAGCGTTTGTTTATTTGGGAATGTTTAATTTCTCCCTCACTTTTGAAGGACAGTTTTGCTGGATATAGAGTTTTTAGCTGACAGATTTTTTTTCTTTTAGTACTTTGAATATATTAGCCCATAGCCTTCAGGACTTTAAAGTTTTTGATAAGAAATCTGATTATAATATTATTGCATTTTCATGTACAATCATTTGCTGCTTAGTGATAGGGATATATTCTGAGGACTGCACTGTGAGGCAATTTTGTCATTCTGTGAGCATCATAGAGTGTACTTACCCAGAGAGTATAGCCTGCTATACACCTAGGATATATGGTATAGCCTATTGCTCCTAGACTACAAACCTATACAACATGTTACTATACTGAGTACTTACCGTAGGCAACTGCAACACAATGGCGATCTCAGCTCACTGCAACCTCTGCCTCCGGGGTTCAAGCGATTCTCCTGCTTCAGCCTCCTGAGTAGCTGGAACTACAGGCATGCACCGCAATACCTGGCTAATTTGCAGTAATTTCCAATGTCCTATCTTCAAGTTTGCTGATTGTTTCTTCTGCCTGTTCAAATCTGCCTTTGAATACCTCTAGTCAATTTTTTTTTGTTTCAGTTATTGCACTTTTTAGCTCCAGAATTTCATTTTGGCTTCTTTTAGGGTTTTCTATATCTTTATTGATATTTAAATTTTGTTCATACAGTGTTTTTCTGATTTTCTCCACATCTTCAGTTCTTTGAGCGTCTCTACAACAGTTGTTTTAAAGTCTCTGTCTAGTAGATCGACTATCAGGTATTTTTCAGAAACAGTTTGTAATGTTTTTTTTTTTTTTTGAGGCGGAGTCTCCCTCTGTCGCCCAGGTTGCAGTGCAGTGGTGCGATTTCGGCTCACTGCAAGCTCCGCCTCCCGGATTAACGCCATTCTCCTGCCTCAGCCTCCGGAGTACCTGGGACTACAGGCACCCGCCACTGCACCCGGCTAATTTTTATACTTTTAGTAGAGACAGAGTTTCACCGTGTTAGCCAGGATTGTCTCGATCTCCTGACCTTGTGATCTGCCCGCCTCGGCCTCCCAAAGTGCTGGGATTACAGGCGTGAACCACAGCGCCTGGCCGGATTTTTTTCTTTAAATGGGCCACACTTTTCAATTTCTTTGTGTGAGTTCTGACTTCTTTGTTAAAAATTGGGCATTTGAATTTAATAATGTAACTCAGGAAATCATTTTATCTTTCTCCTCCAGAGCTTACTGATTTTTACAATTGTTTTTATTTATTGTTTTTGCTTTTGTCTGATATTGTAGGCTATCTTTGTGCCAAGGTTCAATCTAAGGTATACATTTAAGTTCTTCTTAGGTCTTTTCCGAGCCTTGCCTTTCCCTGAGCATGTATAGTCAATTTCTAATTTTCCCCATATATATGTTGTTTTGAATGCCCTATTCTTTAATGTCTGGCTTCCAAAAAGAGAAAAAGAGAAAAATGAAAGGGGAGAGAGGGTGCTAGCCCCTTAAATCCTATAGAAGCCACCTCAGTTGGAGGACAAGGGGCTTGCAACAATGTGGGGAGGTGCAACAACAGTGACTTCCTGCCTCTTTGTAGCTCTGTGGTTGGAAGCAGCAACTAGTTATCAGAGGACAGATTTATGATATTTGGAAGACAGGTGATTTTTCCCCACCACAGTTCCTGTAAGCTTTGTGTAAGGGAGGTGGAGGGTGATGAGTAGCTACTACTGTGATAAGAGTTGAAACTGATTGAAATTAACTACAATTACCCTACAAGCCTTCCTCTGAAAGTCACAAACCTTCAATAGATTCCAAAGTTCCAAAATAGTTGCATCAGACAGATTCTACCAACATAATTGTTGTCTAAGCGGAGAGACAGATTGTTGGTGCTCCCTACTCTGCCCTCCTCCCAGAATTCTCCTATATCCAGTTTCACAAGAAAAAATACGTACAGCTTTATAATGTAAGTTAATAGGAAAGTAAAATTCCCTTTATAGAAATGACAATTATTATTATTGTTAATATAAACATTGATTGGATCTTCGCTGTATATCAAGAACTGTCTTAGCTCTATGATAGGCACGGTCTCATTTGGTTCACAAAACAGTGCTATGAGATTGGTACCATAATAACCTCCAATGTACCACAAGTGAGATTCAAAATAAGATATGGAGGAGCCTCTCTGAATCTATTCTGGTTCAGGGGCTACCTGATTTAAAACAAAAAAATAAAAGCTATGCTACACTTCAAAAACCACACTCTTTCTCTTCTCTCTTTTTAAAAGTTTTACCCTACTTTCAAGCCAGCAAGTTAAAAAACCACACACTGGGTCAGGCACGGTGGCTCACGCCTGTAATCCTAGCACTTGGGGAGGCCAAGGCGGGTGGATCACCTCAGGTCAGGAGTTCAAGACCAGCCTGGCCAACATGGCGAAACCCCATCTCTACTAAAAATACAAAAAGTAGCTGGGTATGGCAGCAGGTGTCTATAATTCCAGCTACTTGGGAGGCTGAGATAGGAGAATCGCTTGAACCTGGGGGGTGGAGGTTGCAGTGAGCTGAGATCTTGCCACTTCACTCCAGCCTGGGCAAAAGAGTGAAACTCCATCTCAAAAAAACAAAACAAAACACTACACACACACACACTTTTAACCATGATGTTACAGTATCTCACAAGAATCCATATTGCATTCTGTATTAGTCAGCTTTTCCCACAATAATGCTGTGTAATAACTACCTTAAAACTCAGTGGCTTAAAAGCAACAAGCATTTATTCTGTGTTCAAAAGTTTGCAGATCAACCAGGATTTGGCTGAGTTTGGCTGAGCTCATCTGGGAAGTTCTGTGTTTGTATTTGCTCCATATTTGCTTTTTTTGGTGTCTAGTCTAAAGAAACGGTAGCTACCCAGGGCATGTGCATGTCAAGGCAGGCTACCAGTGCACAAGATTGAAGCTAAGCCGAGCATGCACATTTAAGGCACATGTCATGTCCACGAACACTTTATCAGTCAAAGCAAATTGCATGGCTAAATTCAACATCAATGGGGGAGAGAGGTACCCATGGTGGCAAGAGGAGGGAAGTAGATATTTACTAAGTAACAGTACAAAGTATTGTGCAGTCTTTTTATTTATTTGTTTTTCATAACATTTGAGTCAACTTAATTCTTTTCATTTGGACAGGTATTATTTCAGTTTTACTACTGTGCAAAGATGCAAAATTCCAAAGCTGCTACTGAAGATTTCAGCCCTTCCAGCCCTTAGGTAGTTCTATGTTGAGTCCTAAAATGCTGGCTATTGAACTCTTCAGAATGGTGCCATTGTTGGCAGATCTCAAATCCACACTATTCTTCACCTGATTCCCTGCCAAGTCCATAAAGGTGTTTATATTTTTTAAAAACCCTGCAATAAAAGTTCGATTTCCTCAAGAGCAATGTATTTTCAGAAACCCAGAAGCTTTTTGTGAACAGCTCTTATAAAGAATCAGAATAAGGTCATCGTGTTTTAGACCAGCCTTAAGAGGGCACTTAGTTCAACCTTCTCATTTTACAGATGAGGAAACAAATAGTTTCAGTTTTCAAGCTTTCAATTGTCATATACAGTGGGATAAATTATTTTTCATGTAAAGAAAGCAATGAGAAAAAATTCTTGGGTGACCTTTTCATGTCTTACTGCAACTATAATTCTGCAACAGAGATCTCTGTTTAGTTGATTTTATGAGAATCCTCATATAATCTGCCAACTTTATCACTACAACCAACTTCCCTGATTGCCTATGAAAAACAAAAATTAAGTCTTTATAATCATGGGGATCTTCTGCTTTTAGAGCCAGCAGAATAGCTTAGAGACATCTAGTCGCCTCCTCCAGTGTCCTGAGGCCATCCAGGACTGTTTTCTCCTTGGAGAGGCACGAAGCCCTACTTTTCAGAAAGAGAATTACAAGCATTGTTTCAGGCCAGAAACTTCCAGTATTGAGCTAATGTTTTCCCCTGTTATAACCGTAAAGTTACAATGAAGCGTGTGCTGGGAGTGAGACTAAGAGCAAAGATTAGAAAAAGCTAACATAAAAAGCATAATTCATTAAATAAATATATTGAACACCTACCATGTTGTCAGGTCTGGTGCTAAGGCACTAAGGTTATGCTGTGAACAAGACAGAAAAATCCACTGTGCTCACACAAAGCTCACAATGCTTCCAGTCTAGCCTGGACATGTAGCTAAAGTGTTATGGAAACGAAAGTACAGGGTGTTATGGCAGCATTCAGTGTGGGGTTTAACCTGGTGTATGTGGGGGACTGAGGAGAGACAGTTTTCTAGGCAGAAAATAGACACCATGCAAGGGCTTAACAGAACTGAGAAATGGCCAAGAAGCCAAAGCTTAGCAAGGAAGGAGTGACTAATAAGAGGCTGGACAGGTAGTCAGGGCCCAGGCTGTGGGAGGGGACTTAGAGGACAAGGGTAGAGCTTTGGACTTTATTCTAAGGATGAAGAGGAGACATTCCCTGAAGGCTCTGAAGTTGGGGAAGGATATACAGTAATTGGACTTACTTTATAAAAGGAACACCCTGGCTGTAGCGTCAAGAATAAATTGGAGAGGGGGGAAAAGAGGGAACTGGGGGAATCTTAGAGAATTCCATCTAGAACAAAATAAGAATCTGGCTGGTGAATCCAAATATTCCACCCAGGTTGGCTGTAGATTTTGTAGAGAAAATAGGCAGCGTGAGTGTGTTTGTGTGTGCGAATGTGCATCCATATGTTCATATACTAAATAAAGCATATTGAAGGCCCTCTCTTATGGTGTATGTATATATATTTTTTCTTTTATTTTTTTTCAAGAGAGGGTCTCGCTCTATCACCCAGGCTGGAGTGAAGTGGTGCAATCTTGGCTTACTGCAACCTCCGGCTCCCAGGTTCAAGCGATTCTCGTGCCTCAGCCTCCCAAGTAGCTGGGATTACAGGTGCACACCACCACACCCAGCTAATTTTGTATGTTTAGTGGAGATGGGGTTTCGCCATGTTGGCCAGACTGTCTCGAACTCCTGACCTCAGGTGATACACATGCCTTGGCCTCCCAAAGTGCTGAAATTACAGGCGTCAGCCACCATTCCCAGCCTCTTATGGTATATATTTAAGGTGTAAAACATGGTGTTTTGATATACATATACATAGTGAAATGATTACTAGCAAATTAACATATCCATCTCCTCACAGTTACCTTTTTGGGGGGAATGGGAATAGTGAGAACATCTAAAATCTACTCTCTTAGCAAATTTCCAGTATGCAATACAGTATTATTATTATTAATTTTTTTGAAATGGGGTCTCACTGTGTCACCTAGGCTGGAGCACAGTGGCACGATCATGGCTTACTGCAACCTTGACTTCAGTTCAAGCCATCCTCCCACCTCAGCCTCCTGAGTAGCTGGGACTACAGGTGCGTGCCAACATGCCTGGCTAATTTTTTTGTTTGTTTGTTTTTTGTTTTGTTTCATTGGTAGAGGTGGAGTTTTGCCATGTTAGTCAGACTGGTCTCGAACTCCTGGGCTCAAGCGATCCTTCCACGTCGGCCACAATACAGTATTATTAACTAAAGTTCTCATGCTGTGCATTAGCGCTCTAGACTAATCCTACATAGCTACAACTTTGTACCCTTTGACCTATGTCTCCCTATTTCCTCCCCCACCCACCCCAGTAACCACCATTCCATTCTCTGTTTCTGTGTATTTGACATTTTTAGATTCCAAGTATAAGTAAGATCATGCCACAGTGTCTGGCTTATTTCACTAAAGTCCTTCAGGTTCAGTCATGTTGTTGCAAATGGCAGGATCTTTGAAGGGCCTCTCTTATCCTAAACTCACCCAAAATTTCCAGATAACCCAGGGATAGGATGACTCCTTTGGGGTTTGAGAATGTCTCTGGAACATGCTGCTTAAAACACAAGAATGGCCTTAAAGGCAAAGCTGGAAAATTGGACACATATATTTAGCTCTCTTTCTTCCTGAAACCCACTAACACAAACACAAAGAAAGTGGAAACAAAGACAGCAGCGAAATGTTGAAAGTTAAAATGCTGTGGAAAACTGGTGACTGGCCTGCCAGATCCCATCAAACTGCACACGGAGCCTGCAGTGGGAAACGCCAAAAGCAACTCGATTCACATTCAGAGCAGTGAAACAGCGCAGGACTGGTGGCACTTGGTACCTCTGGAGGTGAGAGTGAAGATGGCATTGAAGAAGGAGGGTTGGTGGAAAGAGTTTTAGAAGCAGTTAGACCTCTCACCGTGCCCTATCCCCTCATGCCACGCAGCCACATGGCTCCTTTTCCACTGTAGTAAATGGTAGGAGAGATTTATTTTCTGGAGACGGTAACCAGGGGGTTTCTGAACTACAGAAGCCAGAGAGTGCGGAGGTCTGGCAGGATGCTGTACTGAAAACAGAGGGATTACAGACTATGGAGGAGCAGACTGAATATTTGGGTTCCAGCCTTCTTCTCACACTTGGCTCCCGGAACACAGCAGCCAGGCACACACATTCTTCAAGTAGGGGACTGAAGAGTCTTCTCTGGGCAACTGATCAACCCAAGAGGAGAAGCCTAAAGTGAGGGTTCCCTAGAAAACAGTCAAGTCATGTCACTCCCAGTGCCAGGAAGAAAGCTATGTGAACACTAAGGCAGAGATCAGGGCGATGTGTCTACGAGTCAAGGAACAGCAAAGATTGCCAGCGAACCACAGGAGCTGGGAGAGGCGTGGAACAGAATCTCCCTCACAGCTCGCAGAAAGAATCAACCCTGCCTCTGGACTGGGAGACAACACATTGCTCCTGCCTAAGCCACCCAGTCTATGGTACTTTCTTTTTTTCTTTTTTTTTTTTTTACTCGTCACAGTTTTTTTTTTTTTTTTTTTGACTTTTATTTTATGTTTGGGGACACACGTGCAGATTTGTTACATAGGTAAATGCTGGTCACATGGGTTTGTTGTACATATTATTTTAATCACCCAGATATTAAACCCAGTATCCAATAGTTATCCTTTTTGCTCCTCCCCCTTCTCTCACTCTCCCTGCTCAAGTAAACCCCAGTGTCTTTGTCTCTTTCTTTGTGTTTAAAAATTCTTATCTTTTAACCCCCACTTATAAGTAAGAGCATGTAGTATTTGGTTTTCTGTTCCTGCATTAGTTTGCTAAGGATAATAGCCTCTAGCTTCATCCATGTTCCTGCAAAAGACATGATCTCATTCCTTTTTATGGCTGTATAGTATTCCATGGTGTATATGTACCATGTTTTCTTCATCCAATCTCACTGATAGGCATTTAGATTGATTCTATGCCTTTGCTGTTGTGAATAGTGCTGCAATGATCATTCATGTGCATGTGTCATTGTGGTAGAATGATTTATAGTCCTGCGGGTACCTACCCAGTAGTGGGATTGCTGAGTCAAATGGTAGTTCTGTTTTTAGCTCTTTGAGGAATCGCCACACTGTTTCCCACAATGATTGAACTAATTTACACTCCCGCAAACAGTGTATAAGCATTCCCTTTTCTCCACAACCTTGCCAACACCTGTTATTTTTTGACTTTTTTGTAATAGCCATTCTGGCTGGTGTGAGATGGTATTTCATTATGGTTTTGACTTGCATTTCTCTAATGATCAGTGATATTGAGCTTTTTTTCATATGCTTGTTGGCCACATGTACGTCTTGTTTTGAGAAGTATCTGTTCATGTCCTTTGCTCACTCTTTAATGGGGTTGTTTGTTTTCTTTTTGTAAATTTGTTTAAGTTCCTTATAGATGCTGGATATTAGACCTTTGTGTGGTACCTTCTTATAGCAGTCCTGGTAAACAAATACACATGGCATGTGGGAGCTGATTTCCACATGCTCCATGAAGGAAAGACCTGTGTCTCTGAATCTTCCTCTGAAGGAAGGAGGAAAGGAAAGCAGAGAAGAAAAGAGGGAGGGAAGGAAGAAAAGGGGTGGGCCACAATGCACCTGCACCTGCCTTGACCCCAGCTGGAAAATCTGCCTTTGTGCAAGAGGGTTTATACTTCTGTATTGAATCCTTATATAACCAGAACATGTTCGTGTGTAACACTGGTAGTTGAAAAATAAATACAAACATATACACATATCAAAGAAAAGCAGAAAAGAAAATTCTTCTTCTTTCTCCAAGTCTCCAAATGGGAGAGTAACTGTTTGGTAATGTTGAGGTTAATAAAAAGAATACTGAAGTCAATAAAGGATGAAAAATGTTTCATTTTAATTTGTTTACTGTAACTTTTTTCCCCTGACCAAATGAGATAACTGCTTTGGGGCAGGCCGGCTCTTGCCTCACTTCCTAGGAACTCACAGAGCCAGGGAGACACTGACAGAGGATGTCCTTTCTGGATTTGCTTGGGAACATTCAGAAAAGTTTCCAAAGATTGGCCCTAGATGGATAGCGGCAGTAAGGGAAGAGCTACCATTTCCACTCAGTTGTCCAGGCTCCAGTACATGATACATAAACCACACGCAGCCTCACTGCGGTTCAGAGGTTAAAAGTTATTAACTGAAATCAATTGAAATAAAAAGAGCCACATCTGCCTTGGTACACAATTAACTTCTCCAGACGGCTTTGGCCTGCACTGCAGGAGACACACACACACACACACGCACGCACGCACGCACACATTCTCACTCAGTAACCCTAGGGGAGAGCAGAGGCAGCTGCGGGAGCCAAAAACCTCCCCAGTCCTAATTAAACCCTCAAAGTTTCCAGGCAACACAGCCAAGGAAAAAATCATTTCCAAGCCGAAGACCCCCAGCCCCCAGCCCCGGCAAAGGAAACGGGTCGTTTGGTTTAATCAGCCCATGTGCACATTCTCTCTCCCCAGGTTGCCAAGACGGGCCTGTACCTAGCAGAGGTATTTGTATAATCAAAGCTTCTGGAACTTTCCCTGCCAAGGCTACCAATGTGAATAGGCTCCTGAGGTAAAAATGTTCTCCCCGCTGGGGACGGTGCCCTTGAAGTCTACATCAAAATCAAGCCAGGGTCACAGCTGTTGCGGCACCCCACAGTGGAAAACTTGCAAGAAATCCCAGCCTGAACTACTGCTTTGCCTCAGGTCTACAGGAAACAGGCCCCAGAGGAGGGGAGAGAGAGAAAGAGGAGAGAGGAGAGAGGAGAGAGAGAGAAAGAGAGAGAGAAAGAGAGAGAGAGAAACTAACTTTGGGGGTGGGAAGACAAAGGCACCTGAGAAACTTTCCTCTTCACGGAGACAGCCCACACCCACCCTAGTCACCTTCATCCCTCTTATGTGAGCTGGGGTTCCCGCAGGTTGGCCAAGAACCACTAGGTGGCAGCAGATTAACTCTTCAGATGCCAGGATGAACTGGGGGCAGTTAGGAGCTGAGTATGAAAACTTTGTATCTGGTTACTTCCCTCAAAGGAAAGAAAAAAAAAAAAAAACGACTTTTTCTGTACCCCAAAGATCCTTGGCTTGCAGTTTAGGTATTGGAGAAAAATCTATGAGGGGTTAACATTGCTTCTTGGGTCACCCGTTCTTATGATGGCTTGAGTTAGGGTGAAATGCAATTGTATATACTCCATGTTGTATAACTTTGATGACACTTGGTTCACACTTGGTTCAAGGGACTGAAAGATCCTTTAAAAAATTTATGCTCACATTCAAATTCTCTTCAACAAATGCTAAATATAAGAATAAATGAGTGCGTTCCATTTTCCAGGGACAGTGCTAATGGTCACCTAGATGGCCAAGACCCCTGCCCTCTGGGAATTAATGGGGAAGACAGGCATTTAAAAAAAATAGCATTCTTGCACTTAACCACTTTGGATGAGTCAAGGAATCCAGACTTAAATTTGCTATGGATAAAGGAGAAAAAATAAGTTAAAGGAGAATAGGCTTATGAAAGTCATTTACATTAAGCTTCAGTTACAATGGGAAGGTAACAGGTTTTTGGGGCTTAGGTTTTTAGGGTGGCCAGTAGCCTAAAATATGGGAGCCACCAGAAAGAACCTTTACCAGCATGGTCTATATATGCTTGCTGTCCAAATGACAAAGAAAACAAATCTTTCTCCTGAGTGTTCTAGCCTCTGCAAAGCATCCCCTCGTTCTACCTATTAAACCTCTGCCACAAATATAAAAATAATGTGGTGTTGATTGGAGTAGGGGACCAGAAATGTGAAATTGATTTACTTTAGAAAGGAGAGAGAGCTACCAGCCACCAGAGGAATAAATCCAGAAAGCAAGGAAAGGGGCTGGGGTGGAACGACAAGTATTCTTGTAGTTGAGCTTAAGAGAGTTTGGGAGGAATATGGAAAGAGGGAGGAAAACAATTAGGAGGAGAGGGCCATAAATGTGTGATATATATGACTTGAGAGAGATAGGGAAAGACAATTTTAAGATGTTTTGCTGTGCATTTGGGATTCCCTTTGATAGGCTTCAAGAGAGTTCAGTAAAGATTAAAATTGCCTTACAATTATTTGTATTTCTTGGACTGCAAAGCCACCTAAGACAGAAGCACACATTGTTGGGAGAATCAACGCTCTTCCCTTTCCCATTTGTCTAGGTGGTAAGGCAGGACTCAGATAATTTCTTTCAGGAAAAGCCATGTCCGCGTGCCTGGTAGGTTACACAAAACATAATTAGTATACTAACCCTCATATGCAACTTCTCATTCCTAATGGGCAACCTCAGACTTTTTGAATTTTTTTCTTTAAGTTCACCAAAAAGACAAAAAGCATCACAGTAAGACAGCTCTCTGATCCACAGCGACTTGGGACGGTGATATCACACTGTTTTCTTGTACCATCCCCTGTACTTATGCTGGGTACCTGGCAGGGCTAGGAGGTGTTTGATGGAATTGAGGCTCATAGTGGCCTACTCTCCTAGTGTCTTACTTGAGACAAGAACTGTTATGTCTTGGAGAAACTTATATGAGTTTGATCCTGGAGTCATGACGATCCCACAGGCCAGCCAGTTCATACTTCCGTGCTTGTATGCATATTTTTCCTTCTGCTGGACTCCCCTTACCCTGACCCATCTCTTTGCCAGCCAACCAGACTTCTGGTCTTCTTGGCAAATTCCTACTCTAAAGTGAAGACTGCTGACATGTCCTGGCCTCTGTGAAACTTGCCCTCGCCACTCACCCACACCCTCTTGTACATAACTCACCCCTAGTATAGCTGTGTTGTGTTCCTAACTACCTTTTTTTTTTCTTATTTCTTCTTCTTCTTATTTTTTTTTTTTTTTTTGAGACTGAGTTTCACTCTTGTCACGCAAACTGGAGTGCAATGGCATGATCTTGGCTCATTGCAACATCTGCCTCCTGGGTTCAAGTGATTCTTTTGCCTCAGCCTCCTGAGTAGCTGGGATTACGGGCATGCACCACCACGCCCAGCTAATTTTTGTATTTTTAGTAGAGGCAGGATTTCATCACATTGGCCAGACTGATCTTGAACTCCTGACCTGAGGTGATCCACTCACCTCGGCCTCCCAAAGTACTGGGATTACAGGTGTGAGCCACCGTGCCTGGTCCCTATCTACCTTACTACAGTGAAGACACAAATTATCTTTCTGTCTTTGGTGCCCAGTGCAGTGCCTGATACACAGGTGATGCTCAGTATACGACTGGACAAAGAGCTGTTACGTGACTTGTCATTCCATGTTAGGGAAGCCTAGCTCTCGAAAAGTCATCACTTTCCAAGATCTCGACCTAGAATTCAAACTAAAGGAGGTGTCAGGGAATTCAATCAGTAACTCATGCTACTGGTTACAATATGTATTTCCCAGTCTTCAACTGCAGTCTTAGAAGGAAGCTCACTCACATTCACAGAAAATGGAGGAAAATATCCCAATGAAGTGACTTTCTGTTCATTACAGCTGCAGGAGTGTGGTTCTCAAAGCCTCCAGTAATAGAAGTTTCTGTCCTTATACTTCTGTTTCTGCCATGAATTATCCTTTGAATTAAAACATATATATACTAAAGCATATATATATAAAATAGTACTCCATGCTCATTAAAGAAAATTCACAAAATAGAGAAAAGCAGAAAATAACAAAATAGTTTTCAATCAGTCTCACTATTTACATAGTGTAACATTTTGGAGTATGAATTACTCTCTTACTTGTGGAATTTAACAAAAACCAGATGACAACTCATTCTGTCTGCTAAAATCAGGGCCAGATTCACTAGAAAATGCATAGGTGGATTTCATAGTTGGTTCCTGCAGCCACATGCAGGGAGCGCCTGTGGGCACACCCTGGCAAGCAGCACTGGGCGGGGGAGCTGAGTTCCCGGAAAGCGTGAATTAGCACGGTTGGGTGCCTTTGCGTGATCCTTATGGGGCTTTGTACGGTGCCAGCCCCTGAAGTCATGACAAGCCTCAGACCACAGTTCCTTCCAGATCCCATTCATACAATTACTAGTCAATCCTCCAGGCTTCAGTGATGGACATGAGGCCCTTCGTAAAAATCAGACCTCCCTAACAGCCTCTTGAGCTTTGTTACCTGTTTCTTAGACTGAACTTGCTTTGTGCTGCTGTAATCCATGAACACTGGCATCCAGCACAACACTTTTCCTTCGGACTCTTAGTGGCAACTCCAGCAGTATCACTTGTTGATGTAATGGGACACACAGGGCACCAGAATGAAAAAGAAAACATGGCAGAAAGATGAAACCTTGTTGAAGTAAACAAATCAAAGCAGCTTTCAGACTGAGAGAGTGGCCCACCAGGATGCCTTGCCAGAGAGCTGGCGCTCCTTCATGTGCATGGGATGACCAGCCCTGAGAAAGCACACGCTGACTTCACCCTACAATGGATTTATGCATGTGCGTATATACTTGTTTTATTTAACCTAAGAAGTATTTCTGAGCCCAGAGTAATGAATCAGCACTGGATGTAGATAGAGTTAACCTGCACTCTCTGCCAGTAGTTGGGGATGAAAAGATGCACATATGCATATGACAGTCCAGCGAGGGAGGCAACCGTGCACCTGTGTGGAGGGAAAGGAATCGCATATTCATCGAATGCTTACTCTGTGCCAGGCATTGTGCTAGGTGTTTTATAAAATTAGCACATTTAGTCTTCTCAACAAGAAACTGATGCTCAAAGAGCTATTTATTTTCCCAACTCATACTGATGGAATTTTTGTTTTCTTTTGTTTTTTCAAACACGGTCTTGGTTTGTTGCCCAGGCTGGTCTCAAACTCCTAGTCTCAAGTGATCCCCCTGCCTCAGTCTTCCAAGTAACTGAAATTACAGGAGCATGCCACTGTACTCATACTAAATTTTTAGCAAAAACTCAAAACCCAAGACCAAGTCCATCTGACAGAGTGGCAGTGGGAAGCATTTTAGTGCAGATGGGCAGGTTTGAGGTACAGCCTCATTGCTGTCTGCTTTGCCTTGCTTTCTAAATCAGCTATGGCTCGGGAGTGACACTGGCCTCAAAGAGCTGTTCAAGTCAACTGCAGCAGGCTGCCTCCCAGCCAGATAGGACTATTTCTCTGCTTTGTAGGCTTCTAGTTTTGAAGGAAGCATTTAAATTCTATCTGTCCTTCCAGCTAAGCTTCAGTCTTCACTTTCCTCCTTCCCTGACAATGCAAAGGAGTGAGTGGTGGGATGGATTTGATCTGCAGACTCCGATGGTTTGTGCTATCAGTTGTGAGCTGCAGGTACATATCCTGATGTTTTTGAGTTCTTGTTCCTCATCCATACAATGGGCACAAAAGCTACCTCATAGGGTTATGATTTTGTTTCTTGAAATGTAAAAAGTGGTGGCTCACCCAGCACATGAGCCTTTCAACATCAATAAACGTAAGCTCTTGTCCCTTCACTGCTTCCTGAGCTCCATCAGCACAGACCTTCATGTGCTGCCCATTCCGTGTCTTAAAAACTCTATTTTTTTCTGTGCATCTTAATCTTTAACCTTCCACTGCCACCACCACCACCGTTCCTCCCCGTTAGCCTTACGTTTTTTGAGGAAAAAGACCTTGTCACCTATCAGGACTTTTCAGAATGTGGGACCCATGGCAAACATAAAACAACAACAAACAAGTTACATATATGATGGACTGATCAATTTTATCTTGACACTGTATGCTGACTGCTAAGTGAGGAGCTGGAAGTGGTGTGCAGGAGTCGCCTCATACTGGCTTGTGAGAACTGTGTTACATTTTCAGGAAATGATTCACAGTTATTAAACCGTGGGTAGCTTAAGGTTTGCCATGGTAGGAGTAATTACACCACAGTAATTGGCAAACATTACAAATCGGAGCTTTGCTCCCTCGACTCCCCACTCCCAAATACATGCACAGAGCCAGTTGTGTGCTATGTTTCTTGATAGTCTAATCTGATGATCTGGTACATCATCATTTGCTAGCAAGCTTCCAGATGATATTTAGCTTGATTTGACCAAAGTAGAAGCCTTCAGGGTTATCTTTAGTCTCCCAATACTGTTAATAGGATTTCTAGCCTTAGAGTTGAAAATGTAAAGATTTCACTTAATTAACCTTTCCACCACTGGAGAACTGTCTTCTATAAACTTCCTGATGAATGCCCATCTGGTCTCTACAGAACACTCTTAAGAAAAGGGACCTCACTTATTATCTTCCAAGGCATGCTTTCTCATGAAGAGCTCCCAGATTATTCAACAAATTTTCATAATGATCTGTCTCTGCTTTCCCTGTAACTCCCCCCAGCTGTTCTTGGATCCACCGATTTTTTGTAGCAAAGCAGAACATGTGTACCCTCCAAGTGATAGCACTGAGCAAAGTTATCAGGTTGTTCCCAGAGCTCCTCTTTGTTGGGCTGCATGGCTTTCATTTTCTAATTGTTAACACCCCCTCACCATTGTGGCTATCCAAGAACTGAACAAAATATTCTAGATTTAGCCAGCTTAGTACAGTAAACTGAGACTACTGCTTCCCATATTTCTTCACAAGCATACTACACATTTAGTTTGTGTTGTACTTTGGAAAAAATTAATTCTTTTTATGCACATTATTTTCAAAGTGGGCCAACTTAATGCTGTACCTACACAATTCATTTTAGGAACTCAACACTTTACTTTGATGGTGGTTATAATGCCATATTCTCATTACTGATGCATTTTTTTGAGTATCGATTTTGATATTGATCATATTTATTTAGTTAATTTTTAGTTCTGTGATCTCTTCTATGGACCATCCTATAAGTAGATTTTCAAGGTTATCTATAATATTTACAAATATTCAACCAGTTGGGGTTTTGCCAACTTACTATTACATGATACAAGTTTCTGGAATTTGGCCACAAAGATACCATAAGAAGTTTGTCCAATAGTTTGCTGAAATCAGGTATGTTTCTATAATTCCTTAGATTTTCAGTCTAGTCACTTAATCAAAAATGGTAATGAATTTAATGTGGTATGCCTTGTTTTTAGAGAACTCAGTTGGTTTCTGGTAATCATCTACTTATTTCCTAATTTGTTCATAAATGTATTTAGTAATTGATTTTAGAATTTTTCCCTGAAGAAAAACCTGATCCATGATTTCTGATAGCTATCTTTTCTTGTTTGTTGAGATTCAGGATAACATTTTCTTTTCTTTTTATTTTTGTATATGTTTTAAAATTTTGTGTTTTTTTTTCTTCCTCTGATGTCAGGATGACATTTTCTTAATAACCTTTTTGATATTTCTGCTGTTTACTTTAATGTCACATGGATTCCGAGGCACAGAATCTTGCAAGTCCCAATCACATCCTGTGAAATAATTTTTCTTGTCTTCTAGTATACCGCTGTCCAATGAAAACATGATGCAAACCACAAATGTGGGCCATGTATGTAATTTTACATTTTCTAACAGCCACATTGAAAAGTGAAAAGTAAAAAGAAATGGGTAAAATTTATCTTAACTTATATCATTTAACCTACTATCTCCGAAGTATTATCAACATACAATCAATATAAAAGTCATTAATGAGATATTTTAAATTTTACACTGTCTTTAAAACCTAGTGTATGTATGTTTTATACTTACAGTAAATCTTAATATGAATTAGCCACATTTCAAATGCTCAAAAGCCACATGAGGTTAGTAGTTATTATATTGAATAGCATAGGTATAGACTTAGACTCATTTCAAGTGTCCAGACTTTTTATGATGATGATGTTTTACTTTATCTTATACTTCAATCTCGTGTTCATGGTATTCATTATTCCCACTTCGGCATGAAGTTCTCACTCATAGTCAAGCCCTTGCTAAATATGAGTGGAGTGGCCTTGCTTTCTCTTTGTCTATTAATATTAACGAGGGTACCTTTTACAGTTAAACGCCATAAAGAAAGCTCGTTAAGGGCAACAGCATCCCCTAGCACACAAGTCTCCCTAGAACCACAAAATGGGTACGGTACAGAGGCCTGGGAGCTAATTCTCTCCAGATGTTTGCAAAGCAAGCAAGACCAAAAGGTGGAAACTGAAATTACTAAACACTTAATAAGGAGCTGATGGAACCAAGGCCCCAGGGTTGGCTCAGCAATAAGTGAAACAGAGACCCTGTTTGTTCAGAGGAACTTCAAAGCCCCCTATAAACTCCTGAGAAAGGTGAGAGGCAAAAGCACTACAGAGAATCCAGCATTCCTGCAAAGTCAACTTGAGATGCTTCCCTTAAGAAGCTTAAGAAGAAGACTTAGGGGCAGGTCTGGTGAGCAGATGTTTGACTTTTGTTTATGCCCATGATTATATCCTGTAATGTACATGTCAAATATAGGCATTTCTCTAGCTAGGCCAAAGGGGACAAACTAATTAAACATTTGGTTGTGTTTTGTTTTGTTTTTAAAGAAAGAGAAAATGCTTTTTCTGTACTAAGTATCACTCTACACCAAAACTATAAAATTGCTAATGAGACATAGCAGATCCAAATAAAATAAAATTGGTTATATTTATCTTCATTTTTTCTTCCTTCTTTCCCTTTAACAGTAGGATGAAGAGCATGGAGTTTTGGCTAAAATCATAATTAAAAAGGAAGAAAGACCAATTAATTAAAGAGGGGAAAGGCCAATTAATCAAATGTGGTATCAGTTGAAAGTCTGACAAGCTATCTCTTTGGTCACTGTTATCTGGCAGGAGAAAGGCTTCCAGGATCCAACTCTATAGCTGGTGTTTTTGTGGGGTTTTAAATTCTTCTTCTTTTTTTTTCTTTTTTTCCATTGCTAATCACTATGACCTGGCAGGTATGTTCTGTTGGTCTCTTATATCTTTCTTTGGGATTCAGAGAAAGAATGAAACAATGGTAGCCAAAAAGGAAGACAAGAAAAGCAATCAAAAGTAACCCATCTTCTAAGCAAAATAACTGCCTTAGGTAAGAGTAGAGAAGGTGACTCTCATTAAATAGTTAGTGAGAGTCAGAGAAAAGGACAGCCCTTGCATCATTGCAAACTGAGGCAAAACCCCATCTCTTTGGACTTAGATATACCTAGGTTGGATGCTCAGCTCAGTCACTTACTAGGTGTGTAACTTTTTAGGTTGCTTAACCTCTCTTGGGTTTCCGTTTCATCATCTCTAAAGAGGGCATGAAAACAGTACCTCCTTCCTAGGACTGTTGCAAGGATTAAACAAGGCAATAGATGCAAAATGCCTAGCACAAGGTAAGGGATAACTAAAGATACCCAGGTGATAGCCTATTTATTACTCACCACCCCAGGTTTCTGTTAGCTCTCTTCCTGCAGGAAGGTGCTCTTTTGGTATACATAGCTTAGCTTTTGGTAGATTCCATGATTTGCGGATAGATTCATTTCCTTCTTTTTTTTTTTTTTGAGACGGAGTCTCGCTCTGTCGCCCGGGCTGGAGTGCAGTGGCCGGTTCTCAGCTCACTGCAAGCTCCGCCTCCCGGGTTTATGCCATTCTCCTGCCTCAGCCTCCGAGTAGCTGGGACTACAGGCGCCCGCCACCTCGCCCAGCTATTTTTTTTTTGTATTTTTTTAGTAGAGACGGGGTTTCACCGTGTTAGCCAGGATGGTCTCGATCTCCTGACCTCGTGATCCACCCGTCTCGGCCTCCCAAAGTGCTGGGATTACAGGCTTGAGCCACCGCGCCCGGCCTCATTTCCTTCTTAACCGCCAAAGAGTGGATTCATCCAGGTTGCTCCTTGGGCTAATTCTCTTCATACAGAAAAGGGACAGTCTCAACTGAGTCACACACTTGGTGTCTTTAACTCTGGGCACTTGCTGGAAGCATGGCTCTCAGAAATGGTTTTCTGAGTTGGATCATTGGCTATGGAGTCATGTGTCACCCTGTACCCACACTTCCCTCAGTTCTCTTTCTTAGCACTGTTGTGCAAATGATCAATCACCATAATAAAGCATTTTACAAAGTAATGATTTGACAAGAAAGAGATAAATGTAAACACTACCCAGACAACACACTGTGAGGAGAAACATCTGGATGTCCACAGCTTGCTTCCTGTTGAGAGAGTTTGGGAACTTGGGGATTTTAACAGTTGGACAGGGCTAATTTTGGAAAGTATTTCACATTTGTACAAAAATGCAAAGCTCACATTTATTACACTTCACTCATCAGATGAGAGAGACTGGCGGTCAACTTCCCAGGCTTCTCTGAGAACAAAAGGGACTGAATTAGGAATGGAGTGGAGGGTTTTTCTTTTCTTCCCACTCACTCAGGTTTAGGGCACCCCTTCTTCTCCCTCATCAGGACTTGGGTTTCCTTGATTTCCTTTCATTGGTCTTCGTTTCCTTCTTACATTCAGTTCCCTTTTAGGTGCTGGAAATCTTGACTTGGAATTCTGACTTGGCCACCAACTGGATTGCTGCTCTTTGGTAAATCCTATAATCTCTCTAAGCCTCTGTTTCCTCCTTTGAAAATAAAAATCAATAATAATAATAAGTACTTGGCCTTGCCTTTCATGCGGTTGTATATATCAGGTCTCCGTGACACCCTCCCAAGTTCTTTGTGTATTTAATGTTCTTTCTTGCTTAGGTATCTTTCAATATGAGGGCTTCCTTTTTCCTTCCCTGGAAAACTGTGACTCACCCTTTTAGACTCAGCTGAAATATTACTGATGCTGTGAGGACTTTCGGTTTTCCTCACACCACTTTAAAAAATAACATTTCAAAGCCCAATTTGTAGCACAGGAAATATTATAACACATTCTTAAGTTTAAGAAGTAACTTATAAAATAATATGGTCAAAGATGGCTGAATAGTAACAGCTCCGGTCTGCAGCTCCCAGTGTGATTGATGCAGAAGATAGTGATTTCTGCATTTCCAACTGAAGTACCTGGTTCACCTCACTGGGACTAATTGGACAGTGGGTGCAGCCCACACAGGGCAAGCTGAAGCAGGGCAGGGCATTGCCTCACCTGGGAAGTGCAAGGGGTCAGGAGATTTCCCTTTCCTAGCTAAAGGAAGCTGTGACAGACAATACCTGGAAAATCGGGACACTCCCACCCAAATACTGTGCTTTTCCAATGGTCTTAGCAAATGGCACACTAGGAGATTATATTCCACACCTGGCTCAGTGGGTCCCACACCCACAGAGTCTTGCTCACTGATAGTGCAGCAGCCTGAGATCAACCTGTGAGGCAGCAGCCTGGCAGGGGGAGGGATGTCTGCCATTACTGAGGCTTGAGTAGGTAAACAAAGTGGCCAGGGAAGCTCGAACTCCAAGTAGGGGTCAACTGACATGTCATACAGGTGGGTGCCCCTCTGGGATGGAGTTTCCAGAGGAAGGATCAGGGAGCAATATTTGCTGTTCTGCGATATTTGCTGTTCTGCAGCCTCCACTGATGATACCCAGGCAAACAAGAGTCTGAAGTGGACCTCTAGCAAACTCCAACAGACGTGCAGCTGAGGGACTTGACTCTTAGAAGGAAAACTAACAAACAGAAAGGAATAGCATCAACATCAACAAAAAGGACATCCACACCAAAACCCCATCTGTAGGTCACCAACATCAAAGACCAAAGGTAGATAAAACCACAAAGATGGGGAGAAAACAGAGCAGAAAAGCTGAAAATTCTAAAAAACAGAGCTCCTCTTGTCCTCCAAAGGATCACAGCTCATCGCCAGCAACAGAACAAAGCTGGATAGAGAATGACTTTGACAAGCTAACAGAAGTAGGCTTCAGAAGGTTGGTAATAACAAACTTCTCTGAGCTAAAGGAGGATGTTCGAACCCATCTCAAGGAACCTAAAAACCTTGAAAAAAGATTAGACTAATGGCTAACTAGAATAAAGAGTGAGAGAAGACCTTAAATGACCTGATGTAGCTGAAAACCATGGCACAAGAACTACATGACGCATGCACAAGCATCAATAGCCAGTGCGATTAAGTGGAAGAAAAGGTATCAGTGATTGAAGATCAAATAAATGAAATGAAGCAAGAAGAGAAATTTAGAGAAAAAAGAGTAAAAAGAAACAAACAAAGCCTCCAAGAAATATGGGACTATGTGAAAAGACCAAATCTATGTTTGATTGGTGTACCTGAAAGTGACGGGGAGAATGGAACCAAGTTGGAAAACACTCTGCAGGATATTATTCAGGAGAACTTCCCCAACCTAGCAAGGCAGGCCAACATTCAAATTCAGGAAATACAGAGAACACCACAAAGATACTCCTTGAGAAGAGCAACCCCAGGACACATAACTGTCAGATTCACCATGGCTGAAATAAGGAAAAAGTGTTAAGGGCAGCCAGAGAGAAAGGTCGGGTTACCCACAAAGGGAAGCCCATCAGACTAACAGTGGATCTCTCGGCAGAAACTCTACAAGCCAGAAGAGAGTGAGGGCCAATATTAAACATTCTTAAAGAACAGAATTTTCAACCCAGAATTTCATATCCAGCCAAACTAAGGTTCATAAGTGAAGGAGAAATAAAACGCTTTACAGACAAGCAAATGCTGAGAGATTTTGTCACTGCCAGGCCTGCCTTACAGGAGCTCCTGAAGGAAGCACTAAACCTGGAAAGGAACAATCAGTACCAGCCACTGCAAAAACATACCAAATTGTAAAGACCATCAATGCTAGGAAGAAACTACATCAACTAACGGGCAAAATAACCAACTAACATCATAATGACAGGATCAAATTCACACATAACAATATTAACCTTAAATGTAAATGGGCTAAATGCCCCAATTAGAAGACACAGACTGGCAAATTGGATAAAGAGTCAAGACCCATCAGTGTGCTATATTCAGGAGATCCAACTCATGTGCAGAGACACACATAGGCTCAAAATAAAGGGATGGAGGAAGAGCTACCAAGCCAATGGAAAGCAAAAAAAAAAAAAAAAAAAAAAACAGGGGTTGCAATCCTAGTCTCAGATAAAACAGAATTTAAACCAACAAAGATTAAAAGAGACAAAAAAAGGCCATTACATAATGCTAAAGGGATTAATTCATCAAGAAGAGCTAACTCTCCTAAATATATGTGCACCCAACACAGGAGCACCCAGATTCATAAAGCAAGTCCTTAGAGACCTATAAAGAGACTTAGACTCCCACACAATAATAATGGGAGACTTTAACACCCCACTGTCAGTATTAGACAGATCAATGAGACAGAAGGTTAACAAGGATATCCAGGACTTGAACTCAGCTCTGCACCAAGCAGACCTAATAGACATCTGCAGAACTCTCCACCCCAAGTCAACAGAATATACATTCTTCTCAGCACCACATCACACTTATTCCAAAATTGACCACATAGTTGGAAGTAAAGCAACCCTCAGCAAATGTAAAAGAACAGAAATCACAACAAACTGTCTCTCAGACCATAGTGCAATCAAATTAGAACTCAGGATTAAGAAACTCACTCAAAACTGCACAACTACATGGAAACTGAACAACCTGCTCCTGAATGACTACTGGGTAAATAACAAAATGAAGGCAGAAATAAATATGTTCTTTGAAACCAATGAGAACAAAGACACAATGTACCACAAGCTCTGGGACGCATTTAAAGCAGTGTGTAGAGGGAAATTTATAGCACTAAATGCTCACAGGAGAAAGCAGGAAAGATCTAAAATCTTTCCTAACATCACAATTAAAAGAACTAGAGAAGCAAGAGCAAACAAATCCAAAAGCTAGCAGAAGGCAAGAAATAACTAAGATCAGAGCAGAACTGAAGGAGATAGAGACACAAAAATCCCTTCAAAAAAATCAGTGAATCCAGGAGATGGTTTTTTGAAAAGATCAACAAAATTGATAGACTGCTAGCAAGACTAATAAAGAAGAAAAGAGAGAAGAATCAAATAGATACAATAAAAAATGATAAAGAGAATATCACACCGATCCCACAGAAATACAAACTACCATCAGAGAATACTATAAACACCTCTATGCAAATAAACTAGAAAATCTAGAAGAAATGGATAAATTTCTGGACACATACATCTTCCCAAGACTAAACTAGGAAGAAGATGAATCTCTGAATAGACTGATAACAGGCTCTGAAATTGAGGCAATAATTAATAGCTTACCAATCAAAAAAAGTTCAAGACCAGATGGATTCACAGCTGAATTCTACCAGAGATACAAAGAAGAGCTGGTACCATTCCTTCTGAAACTATTCCAATTAATAGAAAAAGAGGGAATCCTCCCTAACTCATTCTATGAGGCCAGCATCATCCTGATACCAAAGCCTGGCAGATACACACACAAAAAAGAGAATTTTAGACCAATATCCCTGATGAACATTGATGCAAAAATCCTCAATAAAATACTGGCAAACCGAATCCAGCATCTATCAAAAAGCTTATATACCACAATCACATCAGCATCATCCCTGGGATGCAAGACTGGTTCAACATATGCAAATCAATAAACGTAATCCATCACATAAACAGAACCAATGACAAAAAACACATGATTATCTCAATAGATGCTGAAAAGGCCTTCGACCAAATTCAACAGCCCTTCATGCTAAAAGCTCTCAATAAACTAAGGATTGATGGAATGTATCTCAAAATAATAAGAGCTATTTATGGCAAACCTGCAGCCAATATGAATGGGCAAAAACTGGAAGCATTCCCTTTGAAAACCAGCAGAACCACTCCTATTCAACAGTGTTGAAAGTTCTGGCCAGGGCAATGAGGCAAGAGAAAGAAATAAAGGGTATTCAATTAGGAAAAGAGGAAATAAAATTGTCCTTGTTTGCAGATGCGTGACTGTATATTTAGAAAACCCCATTGTCTCAGCCCCAAATTTCCTCAAGCTAATAAGCAACTTCAGCAAAGTCTCAGGATACAAAATCAATGTGCAAAAATCACAAGCATTCCTATACACCAATAACAGACAAACAGAGAGCCAAAGTGTGAATGAACTCCCATTCACAATGGCTACAAAGAGAATAAAATACCTAGGAATCCAACTTACAAGAGACGTGAAGGACCTCTTCAAAGAGAACTACAAACCACTGCTCAACGAAATAAAAGAGGACACAAACAAATGGAAGAATATTCCATGCTCGTAGAGAGGAAGAATCAATACCATGAAAATGGCCATACTGCCCAAGGTAATTTATAGATTCAATGCCATCCCCGTCAAGTTACCAATGACCTTCTTCACAGAATTGGAAAAAACTACTTTAAAGTTCATATGGAACCAAAAAAAGCTCACACTGCCAAGACTATCCTAAGCCAAAAGAGCAAAGTTCGAGGCATCATGCTACCTGACTTCAAACTATACTACAAGGCTATAGTAACCAAAACAGCATGGTACTGGTACCAAAACAGAGATACAGACCAATGGAACAGAACAGAGGCCTCAGAAATAACACCACACATCTACAACCATCTGATCTTGGGCAAACCTGATAAAAACAAGAAACAGGGAAAGGATTCTCTATTTAATAAATGGTGCTAGGAAAACTGGATAGCCATATGTAGAAAGCTGAAACTGGATCCCTTCCTTACACCTTATACAAAAGTTAATTCAAGATGGATTAAAGACTTAAATGTAAGATCTAAAACCATAAAAACCCTAGAAGAAAACCTAGACAATAGCATTCAGGACATAGGCGTGGGCAAGGACTTCATGACTAAAAAACCAAATGCAATGGCAACAAAAACCAAAATAGACAAATGGGGTCTAATTAAACTAAAGAGCTTCTGCACAGCAAAAGAAACTACCATCAGAGTGAACAGGCAACATACAGAATGGGAGAAAAATTTTGCAATTTACCCATCTGACAAAGGGCTAATATCCAGAATCTACAAAGAACTTAAACAAATTTACAAGAAAAAAACAAGCAACCCCATCAAAAAGTGGGCAAAGTATATTAACAGACACTTCTCAAAAGAAGGCATTTATGCAGCCAACAGACACATGAAAAAATGCTCATCATCACTGGTCATCATAGAAATGCAAATCAAAATCATACTGAGATACCATCTCACACCAGTTAGAATGGCAATCATTAAAATGTAAGGAACAACAGATGCTGGAGAGGATGTGAAGAAATAGAAATGCTTTTACACTGTTGGTGGGAGTGTAAACTAGTTCAACCATTGTGGAAGACAGTGTGGTGATTCCTCAAGGATCTAGAACTAGAAATACCATTTGACCCAGTGATCCCTTTACAGGGTATATGCCCAAAGGATTATAAATCATGCTACTATAAAGACAC
Source organism: Trachypithecus francoisi (assembly GCF_009764315.1). Lineage (NCBI taxonomy): Eukaryota > Metazoa > Chordata > Mammalia > Primates > Cercopithecidae > Trachypithecus > Trachypithecus francoisi. The sequence continues at coordinate 23,091,180 of NW_022681457.1, read as the reverse complement.
ATGCACAGGTATGTTTATTGTGGTACTATTCACAATAGCAAAGACTTGGAACCAACCCAAATGTCCATCAATGGTAGACAGGATTAAGAAAATGTGGCACATATACATCATGGAATACTATGCAGCCATAAAAAAGGATGAGTTCATGTCCTTTGCAGGGACATGGATGAAGCTGGAAACCATCATTCTGAGCAAACTATCACAAGAACAGAAAACCAAACACTGCATATTCTCACTAATAGGTGGGAATTGAACAATGAGAACACTTGGACACAGGGTGGGGAACATCACAGACACGGGCCTGTCGTGGGGTAGGGAGCAGGGGGAGGGATAACATTAGGAGAAATACCTAATGTAAATGACGAGTTAATGGGTGCAGGAAACCAGCATGGCACATGTATACCTATGTAACAAACCTGCATGTTGTGCACATGTACCCTAGAACTTAAAGTATAATAATAATAATAAAAATAATAACATGGTCAAAGTTTGGTAAGATAGATGTGTGTGTGTGTGTGTGTGTGTGTGTGTGTGTGTGTATATTTATTTATACATCTGTATGTATATCCTTTTTTTGAATAAATTTACCTCTTCTTGTCTTGGACTCTAGGCTACAGGTATAAAGTTAAAAACAATTGCTGTAAGGGTAATCACATTTTAAAGAGGAGATGCTAGGCCTATACCTGCAGAGACTAGTAAAAGGTGGACCAGATATTCTTATGATGCCCCATCAGTCCATCAGCCTATGTGAAAAAAGACAAAAAACTCTAACTCAATTTACTAAAGTAGGAACTTCATAGTAATGAGTTGTTGGTTAAATGGGTACTGTTGTGTCATTGCTCCTGCCTTTTCCTACAGTTCCTCACCTCACAGCCTAATGACAGTAGCTCTAAGAGAACCATTCCAAGAAGCTGGTGCTGCCTACAAGAAAGAGAGTCTGGCCTCTCACTCTTGGCCAGACGCTGGCTGAGTTATAGACACTCCCAGTCCCATGCAGGTACTGCTTTTCAGGCAGAAGAGAGAAGAAGGTTCTTGGGGGCTTGAAACATGGTCCTTTTCCTGGAGGTGGGGCACAGGAGAACACAGAATTGTGCCTACTTCCTGTCTTAAGCAGCTTGAGGGTGGGAGGCTGGATGAGCAGCTTGCAGCAGCAGGGTAAAGAGAAAGCAAGAGAGGAACAGTCTGGCTCTACCATTCAGCATGGAAGGTATGCATGAGTTTTCCAAGTGCCAAGAGGATATTTCAGAAAGTCATTGGGTTTTAAGCTCCTTGAAGGTGACTCCAGCGGAAAATGGCAATAGGGAACCTGCAACAGCTGGAGGTGGAGGACTGGAAGCTATGAGCTGGAGTGTGTGTTGCTAACGCCAATGTCAGGGAACTGTTCAGTGTGTAGGTTCTCAGGGTGCCTCAGTGTGATCCACACATCCAAACATCCCAAAGACCCAGGGTATAGAAGCCTCCAATGGGAGACAGGCATTGTCAGCCAAAGGAGACTTAAAACAGCAGCCACAGCTTAAAAGCAATGTTTCCTCTCTTCCTCTTTCTCTCCCTTCCACTTCCAATCTGGAGAGCCAGTAGAGGGAGGAGAACAAACCCAGCAACACACACCCCACTCCCCACCGAAAATTCCTGACCATGACTCAGGCCTGTGTTGAGGGTTGCATACGGGGGGATAATGGGCAGAGCAGAAGTTTTAAATTGGAAGTGAGATCAAAACTTTGATTTAGACTCAATGGAACTTGTCATTATAACTGAAAGTGACATTATTCTCAGATCCATTTTGATCTCAAGATCCCATTTCTTACAATGGAGGGGAAAAGTTCAGACTTGTCAGTGAGAGGTAGTGCAGTCTCTAAGTTTAAAATGGTTTCAGGTAATATTCAGTGGATTCCATGAATAGGGCGATCAGGACTGCCTCTTCTATCTGAAGGTGTTTTCCCCTCTTCCTTCTTATTTTAGATATGATGTCTGAGTTTAGGCAGAATCTTATATATCCTCTTCACAGTGGGAGAAGTTGCTAATCTACACACCATTGCCTTCGTTTTACAGATGAGAAAACAGAGGTTAAGTAGCCTGCCATGCTCTGAGCTAGTGAGTGGCAGTGCTACCTTTCTGTGGGTGAGCAAGTGTTGGTATACATGAATGAAAGATCAGCAGGTGAATGGAGTAGGCAATTGAAATATTATACTAGAAAAATGAGGAGCATGCTGGCTCCTCATTGTTGGGTGGTTGAGGTGCCAGATCTTGACACACTTGTCAGGACACTCCTAGACTCACATAAAACTCACCAGTCTAACACAACTGAATCTCATTTATATTTCTGGATGATGGATATGGTAAAGGACCTAGGACTTCACACCATTCAAAGTAAGATTGTTACTATTTGTTCCATTCATTTATTCATTATTCATTTGTTACATATCTTAATTTTCTAGGCACTAGGGATAAAGAACATAGACAAGATACAGTCCCTACCCTTATGGAGCTTTCATTCTACAAAGAAAGGTGATGATATTAAAAACTAATTACACAATTCATGCCTTAGCTACAATTCTTGACACATGCTATGTTGGAAAAGGTTAGGGTCCCATGAAACTATACAACAAAAACATGACCTATTTTGGTGGGTCAGAGAAGCTTTCCTTAGAAAATGGCATTTGAGTCTGGGTGCAGTGGCTCACGCCTGTAATCCCAGCACTTTGGGAGGCCGGGGAGGACAGATCATGAGGTCAGGAGTTCAAGGCCAGCCTGGCCAACATAGTGAAACCCTGTCTCTACTAAAAATACAAAAATTAGCTGGGCCTGTTGGCACGTGCCTGTAGTCCCAGCTACTCAGGAGGCTGAGGTAGGAGAATCACTTGAACCCAGGAGGCGGAGGTTGCAGTGAGCCGAGATCGCGCCACTGCACTCCAGTTTGGGCAACAGAGTAAGACTTCGTCTTAAAAAAAAAAAAAAAGAAAATGGCATTTGAGCTAAGTTGTAAAGAATAAAAAAAGAATAGAAGTTATCCAAGGGGAAGGGAAAAGTTATATGATTGTTCCAGACTACATGTGTGATATTCCTGTTGAGACAGATCATGGCTTGGCCATAGATCTGAGAAAGAGCTGCATGTCTGGATAGCAGAGATATCAGTTGTACAAGAATTTTAGATTAAGTAGGTATTGGATTCAGTCTTTGATCTACTATGGATCAATCAGTATGTGGGAGAATACTCATAATCTTACTGGGAGCTTACTGGGAAAATCCAGGAATTGGAGGAAGTAGCCAAAATGTAGCTGTATTATTTTGGCGTGCTTACATTAGCATAATGTTAGCAACATTATGGAACAGAAAACCCAAGTACCACCACTGAAAACCCAGATTAGGAAAGTCTTTCTTTAAAGGGCCAGATAGTAAATGTTTTAGATTTTATAGGCTGTATTATCCCTGCTGCCACCATTCAACTCTGCCAGTGTAGTGTGAAAGAAGCCGTAGACATCTGTAAACAATGGGCATGACTGTGCTCCATATAACTTTTTGATCGACTCATGGGCTGTAGTTGGTCAATACTTGGCATGAAATGTAAGGATATTTAAGGTTTTCTTAGCATGAAGCCTAGTAGTGGATAGTTTTGAGGTTGGTTCAGCAACATCATGAAGTGAGGGAGCTGGAAAATTACCTCTGTGGTTCTCTTATAGTCATGTGAGCAAATAAAACAGATGCCAGGGTTTTGTTTTGTTTTGTTTTGTTTTGTGAATCTCTTAAATTAATAGTCAAAGGAACACAGTATCTGTGAAAAAATTCACTGAGAAGTTTCTTAAGGGGGGAGAGACGGGTTGTTAAGTGCTGAGTAAGAAGGGAGTGGTTCATGGTGGTTAGGTTAACTAAGGCTTAACAACTAGTGCTCTGGAGCTGGGCCCAGGGGCTCACACCTGTAATCCCAGAGTTTTGGGAGGCCAAGGCAGGAGGACTTTTTGAGCCTAGGAGTTTGAGGCTACAGTGAGCTATGATTGTGCCACTGTACTTTTGGTTCTAGAAACCAGGAAATTTAAACAACAACAAACCAAACTAGTACTGAGATAGAGCAGAACAAGTCTATAAGCCTGCCTGCAATTTGTTAAAACCAATCTTACTGCGTATCAATTATCACAGAGTCTTCAGTTAGGTCTGGTAAGGATCTGGTTCCCGGAATTCCTCAAAACTCAGGGTCCTTCATCAGGTACTGCTGCTTAGAACCAGTTGAATAAAATACAGCAGTAAGGTTTGGTATCAACAAGGCAAGTGCTGATGTCAGTGAAAATTCTATCTTTTACGATTCCAAGGTGGCTACTGAACTCCAAGCATGCCTTGTTCAAAGGACAGCATACCCACAGGAGGGCGGGCATGGCCAGAGGGACTTCTCACAACACTCCCTCTTATATCTAGGAGGAAATGTTTTCCAGACGCCTCTTATCCAAGCCTGCAGTCTTATCCTTATGTTTTATTGGCTCAAACTAGGTCACATGTCCACCTCTACACATCACTGGCAAAGAAGAATGGGATAATCACAGCTCTTCCCTGGGCTGCTTGTCTCAACAAAACTGGGAATCTGTTAGCAAGGAGGAAGGGCTTTAATGGCAACTGAGAAGACCACCAACTGTGTCCCCCGCAGCCATTACCGGCTTTCCTCCTTGTTAACAGAAAATGCAAAAACAATGAGAGACAGGCACCACCGAAGAAGCTGTAGATAGAGAAGCTAAAACAGCTCTGCAAGCATTAGGTGGATCTTAAGAGTGCAGCTGCTTAGTGGGCTGTGTGCCCTGACTGGAGCTTCAGTAGTGCTGGCTGCTAATGAGAATAATCAGATCTTGTCTGTTTGGGGATTTGGATTTTGGTCTTCATTAGACTGCATAAAGAGGGGACACCTCTCCATGCAATCTCTCTTCCCTGGGGACACACAGAACCAATCTAAGGAAAAGCCTTGAGGACAGCAATCTCCAGTTTATCTGTAAAACACACATACTTATAGGTTAAATAATCAGCCATAGGCTATTGGATTTCTTCTATTTATACTCTACTTTTGTGAGAAACTGGCAAAGTATATACACACATGCCAACGTTAGGGATTTAGTAGGAAAAGCCATTTCCAGGGTATGTAATAATTAAAGTGATACTAATTCAGCCCAATCCTTAAACACCTACTCCAGCGCAGTCTGTACTGTAGGGTAATAATATAATTATAACCCTAAGGCATAGCAGGACACAGGAGAGAGAACAAACTCTTCTTTTCAAGTTTTATGCTAATTGTATGTTACTGTTGTTTAATTATTTGTCAGGGGAAGGCAATGAAGAATGATGAGGAAAGCATGGGTTTTCACAGTTGGCAGACTTGGAATCAAATTCCAGCTCTACCACTTAGTAACTGTCTGTCTCAGTTTCTTCATATATGTTGAGAGTTTTTTTGGTATTCTGAAAGTAATTTTAGTACACAGAAAGATTAATCCGTGTCTTGCTTTGCTTTTTAAAATGAATTTCCTTTCTTTAAAGTAACAAATTTAAAACTTGGGTTTGTCCTTAAGCTTTGTTCGTTTCTGTGGTTTGTTTTGATTTGTTTTGTTTTGTTTTATTGAGACAGGGTCTCTCTCTGTTGCCCAGGCTAAAGTGCAGTGGCGTAAACACAGCTCACTGCAGCTTTAACTTCCTGGTCTCAAGTGATATCCTGCCCGAGGCTCCTGAGTAGCTGGGACCATAGGCATGTGCCACCATGCCTGGCTAATTATTTAAAAAAAATTATGGAGATGGGGTCTCACTTTATTATCCAGGCTGGTCTCAAACTCTTGGACTCAAGCAATCGTCCTGCCTCGGCCTCCCAAAGTGCTAGGATTACAGGTGTGAGCCACCATGCCTGGCTATGTGTCCTTAAGCTTTTAAATGTAGCTTAAATCTTATTGATCCATTTATAAGTTTAGCAAATTTTAACAATCATTTTTAAGGGAGCCTATGAGTGAGGTTTGGTCTCATTTACAAGCTTGGTTAATTAAACATCTTCAAATATTTTAAAGTGCACTTATACATTTAATATATTTGATTTCCTTCTTAAGAGTTTTAGTTGTCTAACTTAAATCTTACCTTAGTGTTAAAATATTATGTCTAATAAATTAAACTTGTAAATATAGAAAACTGCAGTTCTCTTAAATGTTCTAATATAGTATGTAAATTTAGTAAAACTTCAAATTAAAACCACAAATATAATAAGGATTTTGAGCACATAATTTAAGTTGGAGTTATAAGACCGTCACCCTATTGGCCAAATTCACACAAATGTTAGAAATATATAAAACTTGCATAAATTCCTTAGTGTGTGAAATATTAATATTAAACAATTCATCTATACAAATAATCATTGTAAGTCACTGAGGTTCCTTTCAACTAAGAGACCTGGAGCTACAGATACCCGGTGTAACACTCCTCTTGTGCCTCAACTTAGAAACCTGTTGTATCTTCCCATGTAATACATGGGCTTGCTTTTTGAGTTTGCTTGTATGTTTCAGTCAGGATACTGGCTGGATTCTTGTTTTTCACTCTGCTTGGTTGGATGTGGTAGCTTTATTTATGGCTGCAAATCAATTTCAAGACAGGGCTGTTTGGGTAGCCCTTGTCCCTGGAGTCAATTTATATTAATCTCAATGTATATATTCTAAGAAGCCTGTAACTCCTGTCCTGGTTAGGGGGATTGGACTTTGCATTTCCTTGGTGCTTAAGATCTGTAAGTATACCTCCAGCTTCTTCTGATTTTCTAGAGCCACATGATACTTGTTATTGATATTGAATATTGATATAGTTTGGATACTTGTCCCCTCCAAATCTTATATTAAAATGTGATCCACAGTGTTGAAGCTGGGACCAGATGGGAGGTGTTTGTGTCATAGTGGCATATCCTTCATGAATGGCTTGGTGCCCTTTACACAGTTATGAGTTCTGGTTGTTAAAAAGAGTCTAGGACCTCCCTCCCCTCTCTCTTGCTCCCTCTCTTGTCATGTGACATGCTGGTTTCCCTTACCTTCTGCCATGACTAAAAGCTTCCTGAGGCCTTACCAGAAGCAGATGCTGGCACCATGCTTCTTGTACAGTCTACAAAACCATGAACCAAAATGTATCTTTTTTCCTTACATATTACCCAGTCTCACATATTTCTTTATAGCAGTGCAAAATGGACTAACACAGAAAATTGGTACCAGTGGTGGGGTGTTACTATAAAGATATTTGAAAATGTGGAAACAGTTTTGGAACTGGGTAACAGACAGAGGTTGGAGGAGTTTGAAGAGCTCAGAAGAAGACAGGAAGACAATGGGGAAAAGGCCTCAAAGGCATTTCAGAAACATTCCAAGCCATGCCTACAATCACAGGCCCAGAGACCTAAGAGGAAACAATGGTTTTAGGGGCTAAGCCCTAAAACTTGGTCCTGTCCCACCTCAGGATGCCGCTCTCTGAATCCCAGCAGCTCTGGTTCTAGCCTTGGCTCAAAGGGCCCCACATACTGCTTGGGCTGCTGCTTCCTAGGACACAGGCCATAACCCTTGGTGGCTTTCTTGTGTTGTTAAGCCTGCAGGCATGCAGAATGCAAGAGTGAAAGAAGCTTGGCAACTTCCACTTAGATTTCAGAGGATGTATTGGAAAGCCTGAGTGCCCAAGCAGAAACCAGCCACAAAAGTGGAGCCCCTGTAGAGAGACTCTACCAGGGCAGTGCTAAGGGGAAATGTGAGGTTGGAGCCCTCACAGAGTCCTCACTGGAGCACTGCCTAGTGGAGCTGTGGGAACGGGATCACCACCCTCTAGATCCCAGAATGGTAGAGCCACCAACAGCATGCGCTTTCAACCTGGAAAAGCTGCAGGCATTTGACTCTAACCTGTGAGAGCAGCCACATGGGCTACACCCCACAAAGCCATGGGGATGAGGCTGCCCAAGGCCTTGGGAGCCCAACCCTTGCACTGGTGTGCCCAGGATGTGGGACATGGAATCAAGGAAGATTATTTTGGAGCTTTAAGGCTTAATGTCTGCTCTTCTGGGTCTCTGTTGAGGCCTGTTATCCCCTTATTTTGGCCAATTTCTCCCTTCTGGAATGGGGATGTGTACCTAAGGCGTGTACCACCATTGTATCTAGGAAGTAAATAACTTGTTTTTTATTTTATAGGCTCACAGCTGGAAGGAACTTTCTCAGATTAGACTTTGGACTTTGGAATTTTGAGTTGATGCTTGGAGCTAGTTAAGACTTTTGGGGATGATTGGGAATGAATGATTGTATTTTGCAACATGAGAGAGACATGAGACTTAGGGGGCCAGGAATGGAAGGACGTAGTTTGAATATTTGTCCTCTCCAAATCTCATATGGAAATGTGATCCACCATGTTTGTGGTAAGGGCCTGGTGGGAAGTGTTTGGTTCATGGGGCCAATCTGTCATGAATGGCTTGGTGCCCTCTCCATGGTAATAAGTTTATATGAGATCTGGTTGTTAAAAGAGTCTGGGACCTCCCTCCTTTCTCTCTTATTCCCTTGCTTGCATGTGACATGCTGGTTCCGCTTTCCTTCCACCATAACCAAAAGCTTCCTGAGTTCTTACCGGAAGCAGATGCCAGTGTCACATTTTTTGTACAATCTGCAGAACGATGAACCAAAATAAGCCTCTTTTCCTTATAAATCACTCAGTCTCAGATTTTTTTATAGCAATGTAAAATAGGCTGACACAAATATGTTCACAGAATACTGGATATTGAAATGATAACTGATTGAATGCCATGACTTTCCTTGTGATCACAACATATTAGGTCAGTCTATTAGCAATATATAAATTTGGAATTATAATCCAGCCTTGCAAGATTGTTGTGAGAACTAGCATGAGTTAATGTAAGGCAACTACTTCAGTGATAGTATCTTGTACGCACTTAATCAGCTATAGCCACTCCTACTGTTTTCACAATTCATTGATCTGAACACATTTTGTCAGTAATGTGCCCTACTTATTTCCTTACTTACCCCTTGGTCAGCTTGAATTCCATAGTTAAGTATGATATTATTGCACCCTTGCCTAAACCCTCAGTTGTATTGCTCCTTTCTTCATCATACTACTGTGGCAAAACCCCTACCTGTGTAATCCCATCTCTCTACCTACTCCCAGCTTGCACCCACACAACTAAATATGACTCACATTACCATACTCATTGGTCTTCCATTAAATTCTGGTTCACTTTATTACTATTATTATATATATATATTTTAAGACAGAGTCTCATTCTGTTGCCCAAGCTGGAGTGCAGTGGCATGATCTTGGCTCACTGCAACCTCTGCCTTCTGGGTTCAAGCAATTCTCATGCCTCAGCCTCCCAAGTAGCTGGGATTACAGGCATAGGCCACCACACCTGGCTAATTTTTGTGTTTTCAGTAGAGACAGGGTTTCACCATGTTGGCTAGGCTGGTCTCAAACTTCTGACCTCATGTGATCTGCCTGCCTTGGCCTCCCAAAGTGCTGAGATTACAGGCATGAGCCACTGCACCTGGCTGGTTTACTTACTTTAATGCTGACTGGCAATCAGTACACTTTTGTAATCTGTTTACTTCTCCACTGTTCTCAAAAGCTATTTTATACTGTCTCATTTCTCCTTAAATTGCCATTCCTACTTTGAACTGATGAACTTTCTTCCAACGTCTCTGAGAAAATAGAAGTATTCAGAGAAGAGCTTCCACATACTCCCCCTCCATACACAACCACCTCCCTGCATCTATTCTCATTTCTCCAGGATGAACCCCTGGCAAAGACAAACTCTTCTATTCCTGTGCTAGATCTCACCCCCTCTTGTCTATTTGAAGACACTGCTCCAACAATCTCTTCTCTCTCATCATCAAATTTTTCCTAATAGATCTTTCCCATTAGCCAACAAAATCACTATTAATTCTCTTTTTAAATCCTCCTTTGACTTTATTTCCTGCCGACTAAACCTTCATTTTAAACTTGCTTTTATGACAAAACTCCTTGAATGAGTTGTCTCCATTTCTTTTCTCTCATTATCTCTTGAGCATATTCCACCCAGGCTGTCAGCATACCATTTGTCAAGGTCACAGAAGACTTCCATTTTCGAAATGTCTTTGTCCATTCTCAGATCTCATCTTACTTCACCTATATGCAGAATGTAACACTTTGAAACTCTTCCTTCCACCACTCTTCTTTTTTTTTTTCTGTTGTTGTTGTTGTCTTTCCGCTACTCCATTGGCAGTTCCTTCTCAGCCTACTTTGCTATTTCTCCTCTTCTCCCTGATTCTTAAGATTCAGTTAAGAAACTCAGTCCTCAGGCCTCTACACCTTTCTGTCTACACTTTTCTCTTTGGTGCTATCGAGTCTAATAATTTCAAATACTGCCTCTACATCAACGACTCCCAAATTTATGTCTCCTTGTCTGTTCAACATCTCTGCATAGAAGTCTAGTGGTCACTCTAACTTAACACTGTCTAAAACTAAGGCCTGAGCTTGCCCTAACAAATGTGCTCCTCCTTCAACCTTCTCCATTTCAGTAAGTAGCCGCTCTATCCTTCCATTTATGTAAGATAAGAATCTTGGCACCAACCTTGACTTGAGTCTTCTTCTTCCAACATGCTATGGGTTAAGTTTGTGTCCCTCCAAAATTCATGTTGAAACTTAATCCCCAATGCAACAGTATTAAGAGGTGGGATCTTTAGTAGGCTTTAATCTCATGGATGGTATTAGTGTCTTATAAAAGGGCTGGAGGGAACTAGTTAGAACCTTTTGCCCTTCTATCCCTTCTGCCATGTGAGAATACAGCATTTGTCTCATCTGAAGGATGCAGCAAAAGGTATCATCTTGGAAGCTCAGAACAGCCCTTGTCAGACATTGAACCTGTTTGTGCCTTGATCTTGGACTTTCCAGCCTCCAGAACTGTGAAAAATAAATTTCTATTATTTATAAACTACCCAGTCTTGGGTATTTTGTTATAGCAGCAGGAATGTACTAAGACATAACTCATATCTGATACATCAGCAAATCCCCTTGGCTTTATATAAAAAATATATCCAGAAACCAGTCATTTCTAATACCTCCACTGCAACTAGCCTGATTCAAGCAACTCTCCTCTCTACTTTGGATTTCTAGAAATAGCCTCCTTACTGTTCTCTCTGCTTCTGTCTTGCCCCCATCTCAGTTTATGCTCAAACCAACAACCACCTTGAGTATTTTTAAAAATTTAAGTCAAATCATGTTAACTCCTCTATGAATGACTTCACATCCCTGAGAAGAAAAGTACTTAGAATGGTACTACATGATCTGGAAGTTCATCACCTCATCTTTTTCCATGTTTTTTTTTTCATTCATTGGACTCTAAAATGCCAAACAGACTCCCATGCTGAGGCCTTTGCACTACTGGGAATGCTCCTTCCTAGATATTCACACTTTTTACTCCCCGGCTTCCTTCAGGTCTTCAATCAATTGTCACTATAGTTCATTTAGACAGGTTAGGCAAGGTTATGCTGCAGTAATAAGTAACCCCAAACTCAGTAGTTTAGAACAAGTCAGAATACACGTCCATTTTGGTTCTGCTCCATGTTGTTCTCATTCCAGGTTCCAAGCAGACAGAACAGCCACTATTGGAACATAGCTGTGGTAGACAGAAAGAACATGATGAATCATATACCACCTCTTAAAGCTTCCATGACAAAGCAGCATACATCACTTCTACTCACATTTATCAGCCAAAGCAAGTCACTCGGCATCTCTAATTCCAATGAAGCAAGGAAATACAATCTTTTCATGTGCTTATGATATTGCACATGAAATATCAGAGATATTGAAATATCAGAACCAGAGATATTGATGAAGAATACTATAATATTAACGGTTACCATGGTCACCATGTAATGGAGACTTTCCCCAACCATGCTATCAAATATTGCAAGCCTTCTTGACCACTTTCCAATCCACTTATTCCCTTTACCTACTTCATCTCTTTAGCATCTATCATAAAGTACATGTACTATATATATTACTTATGTATCTTGTTTATTTTATATCTTTTCCCATTAAAATATAAACTCCAAGGGAACAAAGACTTTTGCATGTTTTTTTCAATGCTGTGTTCCCAGTGCTTAGAACAGTAACTACTATAAAAAAGTATAGATAAAAAATTGTTGAATAAGTGAATGAATAATAATAATAATACAATTTATGATCCATGTAAAATATACAATGATTTTCAGTTGATAAGTCTTAGGATTTGGCTGAAATCAGGGTTGGTATTATTTATCCATTCAGTAAGTTTGAGTTTATATCTATAATAACTTCTGCAAGGGTCTACACATCAAGGAGAACATCCTCACCCACAAATGTATCAAGTACATGGGAACTTATTTTATATTACTTCCCCCAATGGAGGAGCAGGACCTGCTTGACTTTCATGGAAACAAAAGTCATAATGCTCCCTTTTCAGCTAAGATCTGGCTGAAATCAGGATTTCTTGTTCAGAAGTGCTAGAAAGTCTCATGTGTGATCAACATACTTCCTAATTTCTCCTTCCTGACCCAGTTGCATTTCATCACATGTACAGCATCCCCCTACCCCATAAGCAAAGTTTATGCCAATAATAAAACTCTCAGCATCTTAATTTGAGAAGTTTTCAACAGGTTGAGGTTGGCCTCTTTGCATCATGGTCTCCTTTAATGAATCAAATAATGCATTTCTCATGTGTAATTAAATGATATCTTCAACACTCTGGCTTCTTCAAAAGACTCATGTGGAATTCATTTTCACATAAGGATAATGACACTCAGCACTGAGGGTAGACATTTTGTTATGAGGGCTGTGGATATTCACCTGCTCCTTGAAGACAAATCATAAAGGAAATTAGTACAAAACGTAAAACAAGTTCTTAGCCAGTAGGAAACGAAGTTACGACATCAATATCTAATCCAAGGCTAGCTGACTAACCAACTTGGAGATATTATTGCTGAGTCAATTGTTTGTACCAAGATTTTTGTTTTTCAAACACTACATCCAGGCGTGCAAAACATTTGAGGGAGCAATAAGTACATTTGCATATTATGTACATATAGTTTGCATAAGATTACACATCATCTTCAGGAAAATTCTTGGTTGAAATGAAATGAGTGATATTTTTCTTATATCCTTATCAGGTTCTCCTTAGCTCCTGTGCCTCAATCTTCATGGTTCCTCACTGCCTACAGGAAAAAATGTAGTGTCCTCTGCCTAGTGTTTCACTGATCTCCATTCATCTGTCCTGCTATCATCTCTCCTCCTGTTCCCTATGTTATCTTACACACCGGTCATACGGAACCTACTCACTGCTGTCAAACATGCCAGGAGGTGTCACTATTGTTTGACTGCCCATGATTTTTCCTCCTCCAGTCATTTGTACATCATGCTTCAGGGGCCTCCACAAAGCCTAGGATGCAGGTTTTGCTTAGTGAATAGCCAGTTTGGTAGATGTATCCCTTTTGTTAGTGATTGGTTTAGGCATGGGTATGTGACATAATCCTGGCCAATGAGACGCAAAGGGAAATCTGCTAGGGGGCTTCTTGGAAAATGTCCTGAGTCTTAAACGGGAACACATACACAACAGGCAAGACTGACCTCTTTTCTGCCTCTGGACAGGGCTATGGTAATACCTGGAGCAGCTTCAATATCACATAACCATTGACGGCTGATGGCACACTTTGAGATGGCAGGGCAGAAAGATGGAAGGATCTGGGAGCTTGAAAAGGTCATCGTGCCCCTGGCTTAGGCAATCATAATAACAACTATAATGTTAATTAAGTGTCAGGCACTGTCATGGCATCTTAGATATGTTAACTTATGTAATCCTCACAACTATCTCATGAGGTGAGCATTATTATCGTCCTCATTTTACAGTTGAGCAGACTGAAGCAGAGAGAGTTTAATGGCTGGGATCACCCTCCTAATCTATTTGTTTTCTCAGCTTTTTATTATGAAATTTAAACTCTAGTATACTAGAGAATAGTGCAACAAATCCCCGTGTACCCATCAATCATCCAGCTGAAACAATTAGCAACTCATGGACAGTCTTGGCTCATTTGTGCCCCTGTTCACTTTTCCTCTGCCCCACATGATTTTGAAGCAAATCCCAGACCTCCTGTTATTTCATTCTGGAATATTTCATGCGTGACAAGAACTAGAAGCTACTTTTATGTGGATCTTCTGTTATAATCAAAACTAGTTGCTAAATATTCATAACATTTTCCTCATAAAAATTTGAAAATGTAGAAAATCTAAAGGCAAAATATAAAAATCAGAATATGATTTTAGGATCATGAATTCCGGAATATGATCTCCTAGAAATAACAACTTTTATAGACTGAATGTTTGTGGCCCCTTCCAAAATTTACATCTTGAAACTTAATCCCCAATGTGACAGTATTTGTTGGTAGAGCTTTAGGGAGAGGATTAGGTCCTGAGGATGAAGCCCTCATGAATAGGATTAGCATCCTTATAAAAGAGGCACCAGAGTTCCCTTGTCCCTTCCACCATGTGAGGTTACAATGAGAAGATGATGTCTATGAACCAGGCAGTGGTCCCTCATCTGATAGAGAATCTGTTGGCACATTAATCTCGAACTTCCCCACCTCAAAACTGTGAGATATACATTTTTATTGTTTTATTGTTTATAAGCCACCCAAGTTTTTTTTTTTCTTTTTGAGACAGAGTCTTGCTCTGTCACCCAGGCTGGAGTACAATGGTGTTATCTCAGCTCATTGCAACCTCTGTCTTCTGGGTTCCAGTGATTCTCCCACCACAGCCTTCTGAGTAGCTGAGATTACAGGCACCCACCACCATGCCTGTCTAATTTTTGTATTTTTGTAGAGACGGGATTTCACCCTGTTGGTCAGGCTGGTCTTGAACTCCTGACCTCAGGTGATCTGCCGACTCTGCTTCCCAGAGTGTTGGGATTACAGGTATGAGCCAATGCACCTGGCCAGTAAGCCACCCAATCTATGGTATGCTGTTATGGCAGCCCAAAGACAACAACAACAGCAACAACTAATAATAGTCACGGATTTCCTTTTAGTATTTTGTTTAAGTTTCTTTTGAATATAGGATTGTGTTTTTCTGCTCATTATGACCTGAGCATTTTCCATCCTTGTTCTAGCCGCCATGATCTTTGGGTGCTGGGCTCCCTCCATCCTTTCTTCTTCTAGCAACATGAATGCTTCCTTGGACACCTGCTTCCAGTATCATTGCTCTGCCTCATCTGGGCTCCTTTTGCCTTTGTACAACACCTCCATGATGATACTTTAATAGCATGAGGCAATTATCTGTTTATCTGTATCCTTGACTAGGCCAGTGCCCACTTTTTGAATTGTTTGTTGTTGTTTTTTTTAGCCTCTGGTGCCTATATGGTTATAAAAAACAATGTGACAGAAGTCATTATTGTAAGGATGATGTTGAACGTGGGGGTGCCTGCATTATAAAGTGTTCTCTTTAGAAGGGTCCAGTGAAAAAATCTTCCACTGATCCCAGGGTCAGGTAAAACCACCTTGGTCCTGAAAAACTGGTGTGCTTTCTTTAGCAGATTTATTTTTGTCAGTTGTTGCCTTCATGAATTCAGGCTGTATAACAGAATACTGTGGATTGGGTGGCTTGTAACCCATGAACAGTTGTTGGGTTATTGATTTGGTCACTAGAAAGCTGAGAGCTGAAGTCATGTACCTCATCTTGAAAAGCATTTTCAAAGCATTAATTTTCTCATTCATTTTTAATTTTATTTTTCTTTCACCATAAATTCTTTATATTTGAAAAATATCATGGTATTGAAACAGGACCATTTTTGACATGTTAATTTTTGAATTTTCTTCACCTTTTTCTATGAATGCAGCTTGCAGATTCTGTGCTTTCTTGCTTCAGAGCTGGTAAAATTATGGTTGACTTCTCCTTCTGAATTTATTTAGAAATGTTTAAAGCCTTTAAAGAGATTGAGCTAAGTGTCCTCAGTGGACAAAAAAGGGTTCTAAGGGAAACGTGGAAAGGGGAAATTCTCCCACATTGACAAGAGATTCCCAGAGTCTCTTTGGATCTGCAGGTTTACAGAGAGCAAAGGGAGGCAGAACTCTAGAAAAGTAGAAAGACCCCAGGTAAGAAACATGGCCATTCCATATGCTGGCCTAGGACTCTGAGCAGCAGGCATGACTTGGCATCAGCAGAGTCACTGGAGCTATGGGAACTGTTACAGTGACTATCTCCTCATTACCAGGGCACTAAGAATCAAGGGGACCACCTCAATGCCTTAGAGTTATGTAGGACTCTGGAGCTTTTGTACTAAT
Source organism: Trachypithecus francoisi (assembly GCF_009764315.1). Classification (NCBI taxonomy): domain Eukaryota; kingdom Metazoa; phylum Chordata; class Mammalia; order Primates; family Cercopithecidae; genus Trachypithecus; species Trachypithecus francoisi. Next base: position 23,074,870 of record NW_022681457.1, on the reverse strand, counting down.
GTGAAGGAGGGAACCCCCAAAATGGCTGAGGCTGAATTTCCCACCCACCCAGCAGGAGTGGGCTCAGATTAGAAATTAAGTTTGATTTACAGAAAATGAAAGAAATAATATTTCTCGCACATCTGAATTTTGGGGCTGAGATTCATATTCACTACAATACTTGCTGAATTTGTGAAATTCAACCCCTATCCTTTTGGGAATGAGACAGTGTACAAACAGAGAATAAAATTGTTATTATCATGGAAAGAATGTGTGAGTTTTGTTGGCAGTTCTATCATTATTTTACTTCTGGACCTTAATTTTTTTTCCCTTAGGTTTCTCCAATTGCCTCCCAACTGTCCTACGAAGGCCTGGTCTTATTTGCTTCAGTGCACCCTTCACCAGCTGTCAGAAATTCCTTTTGCAAATGCAGACTGGTTTGGGTCACACTTCCTTGCTTAAAGTTCGCCATTAAATCCCGTTTGGCCTCAAGATAAAGTCAAAGTATACAAAGGCCTACATCATTTGCTTCTTGTTTACCCCTGAAGCCTCATATTCTAAAAATATCCCACACTTCTACCCACACTTGACTCTCAAGCAGTATTTGCTGTCCTGCAAATGCATCATATCTCTCTTCTCTTCTATTTCTTGTTGCTTATGACACCTGTCCACGAACTACTCCTAGTTTTTCAGAACTCTTATCAGGCATCACTGTCATATAGGCAGCCTTTCCCAACTCTTCCCTCTCTACGTGGATTAGGTGTGGTGTCCTTACGATGTATTCCCCAGGCATCCTAAGGTTACACATGCATCATTTACCACAGTGATTTGAATGGCATGTGTGACAATAAGAAAGAACATGGAAACTTGTTTCCAGTTGGGAGTTCAGATATCTACAGACATGTTTGGTGGATGGTAAAATGGAAGCAGGAAGACATCACAGAGAGGGTCACTGGTGGCCTAGAGGAAATGGGGTGGAAGTCTTTCACTGTGGTCCGCACTTAGCAACAGGGCCTGAAGGCAGAGTGGTTTGGAGTACAGTGAGAAGATGATCTCAAATATAACAGAGGCAGAGACTACTCAATTCTGCCCGGATATCCATTCTCCTTTTTTGCATTTTAGCAATTAAAAAGACCTCCAGGCTTTCAGAGAATTATATAGCCAGCCCACAAAAGATTACATTTTCCTAGCCTCTCTGCAGCCAGGTATGGTCATGTGACTAAGTTCAAGCCAACAGGATGTTAGTGGAAGTGACCTATGGAAACTTACAAATCACTGCTTTAAAGACAAAGCTGCCAACTCTGACTTCCTCTTTCCCCTTTCCACAGGCTCAAATGCAGATATAAATGAGGAATCCTGGATTCTTGAATGATCCTGTGGAGCACAGCAGACCTCAGGGTGAAGAGTTCACTTAACTCAACATTGTTAAGTGAGAATTAAGTAAACTTCTGCTGTGTTTGGCTAAGGTGACTGTATGAATCTTATTGAGAATGGGATCTCAGTGTGGGGTGCAGTATTAAAAGAAATGATGCCAGAGTGCATCTTTCATAGCAGGTCCTGTGCTGTGTAAGAATCTTAGAGGATCGTCAGGCACAGTGGCTCATGTCTGTAATCCCAGCACTTTGGGAGGCCAAGGTGGGCAGATCACTTGAGGTCAGGAGTTCAAGGCCAGCCTGACCAACATGGTGAAATCCTATCTTTACTAAATATACAAAAATCAGCTGGGTGTGGTGGTGGGCACCTGTAATTACAGCTACTCAGGAGACTGAGGCAGGAGAATTGCTTGAATCCAGGAGCCGGAGGCTGCAGTAAGCCAAGATCATGCCACTGCACTCCAGCCTGGGTGACAGAGTGAGACTCCATCTAAAAAAAAAAAGAATCTTACAGGATCCCATTAACAACTCACTCTGAGTCCATGAGAAGCTCAGCATTTAGACTTCTGCCATAAATAGCCATTGACCTCCAATGAATGAAGGACCGAAGAGACCCACTTAAGTAGAAGAATTTTATTCCCTCTTCCCCACCTGTTTTTGAGGCCCAAAAATAGTGGAGAAGAAAAGGAAAACCAAGAGAGGAAGGAGGAAAAATGAAAGAGAAAAGCACATTCCTTTAGTTAGGAGGAAGAGAATTAAGTTGGATATGAGTTTGAAGTTTTAAACTGGATCAATTGTATTATACTGAATATTTTTATACCTGAAAATAACCATAAAGTTTTACCTAAAGTATCATTTAGGGAAGGGAAGGTGAGCTCACCAGAACTTTTTTAGGAGCAGTTATTGGAAGAAATAATTTTTTTTATGTTTGAACTCTACTGAGTTTAGACCATTCAATAAACTGATTACAAAACAAAACAAAACAAAAACCAAACAACAACAAAATATTCCATCTAGAATTATAACTCTAGCCATCCTCCTACTTTAATTTTACTGTGGCCCTCTGCTTTATGAAAAGGTGAAGGAGAGAGAGATGAATTGGTCAGAGAGAGAGGTAAATATCAGAGATCTACAGTCAGGAAACCCCAGTGGCATTAGAGGCCAAGGATGGATGAGCAATACCCTGTTGGGGCCTTTCAGAAGAACACTGTGTGGTATTGGAGGGTAAATACTTCTCCACCACTCTTGATGTTCCAAATTTTGTGGGCTGAGCTCGATAAGAGTGACACTCTTGGCCTCCCTCTCTCCTTTATTCACTCCCATCCAGGAGAGCTGGAAAAACTTAACTGATCTGTAAATTTGGGCAGAATAAACTGGGTATAGTCAGTTCAGTTTCTTCCTTATTCCTTCTGAGAGTAAGCTCCCCAAGAGTCACACACTGTATTCTACCTCTCCATGACAAATGGCCTAGGAAACGGATCCTCCATGGGGAAATCTGCAGAGGGGCTTCAGTCCTTCATGGGACTGGGTGGCCAAGTCAGTCTGATTCAAACAGTAGAAGGTACACTAGGCCCACAGGTAAAAGCGAGGTCCTTCAACTTAGTTTTGTCAGTAATGAAGATGTTATCTTGGCCTCTTTCCGTGTTAGTCCTTGTCTTATTTCTCAACAGGTTCAGACCTTGTGTGGAAGAGAGGAATAACATTACTGAGCCCTCTCAGTCCAATCCAGAGGGCATCCATATGGTTGAGCAGAACAACAGCACACTCTAGACAACAGAAACAACAGCCAGAGGACTGAGAGGGGCAAGACGATTGGGAAACGGCTCAAATAATATTCAAGACATTCAACCCCACCTTGGAACTCCCAGAGAGATGCAAAAAAGAAGGTGATGTGGATATGCCATATGGCAGGTGAGGAATAATACTAGAACAGATTTAAAGCAAATTCTTAAAGTGTCTTCACCCTGCCTTCATCAGCTAAGGGAAGATTCAGGCTGCAATAATCAACAAATACTTGAAGACTTCCTGACAGGTAAATTATACTCTCCTGGGTGTTTTATAGGACTTTGGGGAGAGGTAGTCTAACACCCAATAAGTTTATTGTCTAATACAATTTAATGAAACGTCAACTTTTCTTCCGCCAAGGAAACCACATTTTTCCTCAGAGGTTTCCACGCAAATTCTTTCCAGTTTTACCCCTCCTTGTTTTATTGGTTCTGTAGCCTAGTGGGAAAGGTATGATATTGTATTCATTTAAAGGAATAAACCAGTGAGATCTGGCTGAACCATTCAAATGACACTGAAGGACTGAAGATTCTCAAGGATACAGGGTTTTGAAGATGTTCACAAATCAATATAAATAATTGTGGAACCAACCCAAATACCTATCAATCAATGAATGGATAAAGAAATATATATATATTATATATATGTTAGAATATATATATGATGGAATACTATATATATGTGTGTGTGTGTATATATGATGGAATACTACACAGCCATAAAAAGGAATGAATTAACAGCATTTGCACTGACCTGGGTGAGATTGGAGACTATTATTCTAAATGAAGTGACTCAGGAATGGAAAACCAGACATTGTATATTCTCACTGATATGTGGGCGCTAAGCTATGAGGATGCAAAGGCATAAGAATGATACAGTGGACTTTGGGGACTTGGGGAGAAGAGTGGGAGGAGGGTGAGAGATAAAAGACTACAAATATGATGCAGTGTAAACATGGGTGATGGGTGCACCAAAATCTCACAGGTCACCACTAAAGAATTTACTCATGTAACCAAATACCACCAGTACCCCAACAACTTATGGACAAATAAAAATTTAAAAATAGCTAAAAGGGCATAATTGAATTGTTTGTAGCACAAAGAATAAATGCTTGAGGTGATGGCTATCCCATTTACCCTGATGTGATTATTATGCATTGTGTATCTGTATCAAAATATCAAATATCCCATGTACCCCACAAATATACACCTATCACATACTCACATTTTTTTCAAACTTATATTCTTCATTTTATTTATAAGAACATAAGACCATATCTATAAAAGGATATATTAATTGTAAGTAGAATAGCCACATAAGAATACTTAGCAAACCCTAGACACAAAGAGGCAAAAAAAAAAAGAACAAAGAAAAAAAAAACTAGTGAATAAGGTATTATTAATGGTGACTATGTTCATTAAAATGTTCTACTTTCCATAATCCATCCCTTTGAATCTATTCTTCCACCTTCCAGTCTCCCTTCCTCTATCCTACAGGGTCCAGTGTCCATTCAGGACCTGGAACAAAAACACAGTAAATCTTCCTCATATGCTGAAGTATGCATGTATCATTGTATTACTGCAGGCATGAAACACTGTGAAGATGATTTTAGAAACTGCTAATTGTTTTTTTTTTTTGAGACGGAATCTTGCACTGTGGCCCAGCTGGAGTGCAGTGGTGCGATCTTGCCTCACTGCAATCTCTGTCTCCCGGTTCAAGCGATTCTCCTGCCTCAGCCTCCCGAGTAGCTGGGATTACAGGAGCGTCTACCAGGCCAAACTAATTTTTGTACTTTTAGTAGGGATGGGGTTTCACCATGTTGGTCAGGCTGGTCTTGAACTCCTGACCTCAAGTGATCTGCCTGCTTCAGCCTCCCAAAGTGCTGTGATTACAGGCGTGAGTCACCACACCCGGCCAGAAACTGCTATTTATAAACAAAAATGATTGCTGTGAATTTTCAGTTAATAGGAAAAATAGATTCACACAATATGAATATTAAAAGAAGATACTAAGAGTGAGCATTAGCTGCTTCAGGAAAAGCATTGTAGATCTTTCTCCAACAAACGTTTATAAAAATTTAAGTGAAACAGAGGAAAATAAAGATTAGATGAGCACTTATAACATTAAACAAAATCAACTTTACTGTATTTAATTTTTAATTATTTAATTTCATTTAGGCTGTGAGTCATTAAAAAAAAAAAAAGACCTATTTGGGATTTTTTTTCACTTCCCAAGCATTCTTGAATTTACCCGCTTCTCATCCCCAAGTCAGCCACACCCATCTCAGCACCATCAAGGGTAACTCTAACAACGAAATCAATTTTCCAGAAGTTACCCACCAAAATTTTAAACATAAATGAAATAGGTAGATAGGAATCACCATACCTAATTGATTTTTCCTGGAGGGTCAGAGAAGCCTGGATTCAGTACAATTCCTGTCCTAAATACATGTTTCATAATGACATGAGTACACGTTCTCATTACAACACAGCTAACGAGGGCCAGATTGGTTGTGGTCGAGTTATTAATATATTTGCCATTTTGTGAGGTACATCTTTGTAAATAAGCCAGGTCGCGGACTTAATTGGGGTCATCTGGGGAGCTTGGCATGGTGCAACAAGGTCACTCTGTTCACTCCTGTGGTTCTTTATTAGTCATTTTGTGTCCCAAAGTGCTGCAAGCACGAACAGGCCAGATCACATATTAGCTTTGGGAAACCGGCAGGCTTCCAAGGCATGCGATGCTGTATGATTCAGGGTGTTGGAGATGATTTTCCTCAAACTTGCTATAGTTCTCTTCTCCTCTTACAAGTAGAAAGTCAAGGTAGGTTAGCATGGAAGAAAAAGAACCAGCTTTGGAGTCAGGCAGTTCTCTGCTCAAAATGCGTCTCTGCCACTTATTTGCTATAACTTGAGACAAGCTCTTTTAACCTTTCTGAGTCTCAGGTTTCTCTTCTGCACAATGGGATTAGAACTTCCCCATGGGGTTAATGCTAGCACTAGCGAGATTGCATATGTAAAGACCTACTGCTGGCGGGGTGCAGCGGCTCATCCCAGCACTTTGGGAGCCTGAGGCAGGTGGTGATCCAGATGAGGTCAGGAGTTCGAGATCAGTGGTGAAACCCCGTCTATACTAAAAATAGAAAAATTAGCTAGGCATGGTTGTAGGCATCTGTAATTCCAGCTACTCCAGAGGCTGAGGCTGGAGAATCCCTTGAACCCGGGAGGCAGAGGTTGCAGTGAACTGGTACTGTGCCATTGCACTCCAGCCTGGGTGACTCCAGAGGCTGAGGCAGGAGAATCACTTGAACCCAGGAGGCAGAGGTTGCAGTGAGCTGAGATTGCATCATTGCACTCCAGCCTGGGTGACAAGAGTGAAACTCCGTCTCAAAACAAAAACAAAAACAAAAAAACCCAAAAAACCTAATGCCTATTAAACACTCAAAAAATGGTAGCAAAATATCTACCATAATTTTGGTAGGGACAAATAACAGACAATCAACAGTGATTTGTTAAACAAAGAGGAAATGAACACTTCAGAAAAATACATAGTTTTGGAAATGTGATGTTAATCAGGTAAGGAAATCAGGAAGGGATTAGTGAAAAAAAAGAACAAATTACATCCCACCTTGTGCTGAGTGAGAACAAACTACATCCCACCTTGAGCTGAGTGCTGTGGACATTTACAGAACCCAGACACACATGGCCTGTTGGATGTAGTGTGCTTGATCCTGTTGGATATGAATGTTAAATACACACCAATCTGAAATAGTCAGTTTACAACACAGGTTGACGAGCAACAAATCATTGCCTGCCACATAATTCATAGTCTATAAATATTTGTTAAGTGGATGAATAAAGCCTATCCTAATCAAACAATGGGTTCTGTGGATTTAAGACTCGCAGAATGAAGGTGTAAGAATCTGGATGGACCTTCTCCCCAGAAAAACAATTTAACTAGTGAAAATTACAAATGACAATCATTTAAGTCTCTGAAAATTGTCCCAAAGGCAAGCAGCAAATGAGAAAGATTCATTCAAGAAAAATCTATTAAATCTTGGTAAAGACAGTGAGAGTCTGTGGCATTTGAACCAGAATGCATCCCTTTACCCCTTCCCAGAGCTTCATGCTAGAGTAGCTCTACTCCAGGCATGTGAATCCAAGATGGCTATGGCTGCCTTTCCACCCAATCCTTAGCCTGGAGCTGCAATTTCACCCAGAGACGGTCAGGTTGCCATTTCTTATCTTCCCCAGTTCCACGCTGCAGAAGCTCTGTTTTAAGAAGGCATAGCCAGAAGGATTGGGTTTCCCACCCCCACCCAGCTCTGACTCACAGGATGGAAGCTTTACTCCAGGTGCAAAGTCTGAGATCACTGGAGCCCTTTTGCTCCCACCTCAACTTGCTGATAGGGTGGAGGTTCCATGCTAACATGGGCAAGAAATGATCAGGAGCTGCCACCCTGACCATTCTTAGAGTGGAACACCGGTCCCTGTGCTCAGCTATTTCAGTGGCACAGGGGTTCTGCCCAGGGCAAAGACAGAGCCTAAGTACTGAAGAGCCCTGCAGCTCTGCCTAAGGGAACTGACTTCATTTAGAAGAGTGTGGAGAACTCCACATCTAAACCCACTATTGCAAACAATGGAGATCTTGGCGGAGTGCAGTTGAAAGGAGGCTGGATTTCCATTATTTGTACAAGAAAAATGGCAGTGCAGAGGCTTAGTGGAGAGAACCAGAGAAAGAGAAAACCAAGAAGAGCTCTCCTGGGACCACTGTCAATTCTGGGGTCAAGAGGGATATGCCCATGGGTCAGGCTGTGCCTAGTCAAGAGTCATCAGAGCAGGATGCAGGACTGATTTGAAAGGATCTCCTGAGCTGCACACAGAGCCACTAACACAGGGCAGACAGTTTACTAGAACAAAGGGCTTAAACATCACCTTTGACTGCTGACTAACAAGAAGCTATTGTGACCAAAGGGAAACTCCTAGAAAACCAGGTTTAAAAGTAAACTCACACTCAGCCCTGGCCATGTAAAACACTGTGTGACTGCCTGGGGCTGCACCCTCCCAGGAGTGATTATAGAAGGAACCTCCAAGTTACCAGTCCCTCGCTGAATGTGGAGCAAAAAAAGTAACCTCCTTGAATTGTAATGGAAATCTCCAGGCCACACACGCATTCATTAGTAAAGGGGGAAAAAACCTAGCTAGTGAAAGAGGTTAAACACAACTTCTGACCAATAAATGGTTTATGCCAACCCAGGGGTGACCTTTAGGTAGTCAGACTAAAAGATGAAAACAAAGAGAAAAAACTCTGGGCAGAGTCACCAGAGGCTGCACTTTGTGGCAGAAACAGAATGTGGAATTATTTCAGCCAAATCACCAAACAAACAAATAAACAAACAATTTCTGGAGGAGATTAGTATTCAGAGTTGTTATATTATCTAAGATGGCCAGTGTTTAACAAAAAATTACAAGACATGCAAAAACTAGGAGAAAAAAAAACAGGCAATAGAAATAGCCATTGAAGGAGTCTATATAGTGGACTTAGCAGACAAAGACTTCAAAACAGCTAGTAGAAAAACTCCTAGAAGAAAACGTAGAAGTAAATCTTTACAACTTTGGGTCAGTAAATAGTTTCTTAAATAAATTACCAAAAGCACAAACAGCAAAAGAATAGATAAATTGAACTCCATTAAAATAAAAACTTTTGTGCTGTGCACAACATCATCATAAAAGTGAAAAGACAACACAGAATGGGATCCAGTATTTGCAAATCATATATTTGGTAAAGGACCTATATCCAGAATGTATAAAGAATTCTTTAACTCAATAATAAAAAGACAAATAACCCAATTTTTCAAATGGGCAAAGGATTTGAGTAGACATTTCTCCAAAGAAGAGATACAAATGGCCAACAAGCACATGAAAAGATCCTCAACATCCTTAGTCATTAGAGAAATGCAAATCAAAACCACTATGAGATACCACATCACACCCACTAAGATGGCTATGATTAAAACATTAAACAACAAAGATTGGAGAGGATATGGAGAAAATGGAAGCCTCATGCTTTGCTAGTGGGAATGTAAAATGGTGCCGCTGCTTTGGAAAACATTTTAGCAGTTCAATGAAATGTTAAATATAGAATTACCATATGACCCAGAAATTTCATTCCAAGGTATGTACCCAAGAGAAATAAAAACATATGTCCACATAAAAACTTGTTCATGAATGTTCAAGGCAACATTATTTAGAATAACCAAGCAGTGGGGAAAATCTAAATACCCATCAACTGATGAATGGATAAATACAACGTGGTATATCCTTACAATGGAATATTACTCAGTTATAACAACAAATAAAACACTGATACATGTTACAACATGATAAACCTTGAAAGCACTATGCTAAATGAAAGGCTCCAGTCACAAAAGACTGCATAGTTTATGATTCCATTTATATGAAATGTCTAGAATAGGCAAATCTGTAGAGACGGAAAATTGGTGGTTGCCTAAAACTGCAACGTTGAGGGGAAACGGGCATGTGGTTTCTTTTTAGGGTGATGAAAATGTTCTAAAATTGATTGTGGTGATGGTTAAACAGCCCTGTGAACATACTACAAAACTTTGAATTATACATTTTAAATGGATAAATCATATGATGTGTTAATTGTATCTCAATAAAACTGTTAAAAAATAATACATTGTGTATTACTGATATAAATTCCTTCAGTGCTTAGGGAAAAAAAGAATAGAGGCCAAGAGTTGTGGACAAAGTTTCAGAGAAAAAAATTAGGGTTGAGTTAGGACATAGAGATGCATATGTTTGCCTATGTTGAGGATTCAGTCTAGATAAAGATGAATTTTTATGTAGGGCAGTTTTCCATTCTATAATTAAGAGTGATTTTTGTCTGATAAGCAATGGGCAGTTATAGAATATTTGTAAATGATGGAGTGAGTTGGTTGAAATTGTTTTTAGGAGTATTCCAGCAGAAAGAATTGGAGAGAGAGAAGATGGAAGTCAGACATCAGGTGGGAGGCAACTAAAGATAATGGAGGCCTGACTTAGGCTGGTTGATGGCGGAATGGAAAGAAAAAGATAGATATGAGAAAAGGTGCTGGTACTTCGTGAACTATACAGCAGGCTACACAAAAACATGGGATTATTTACTATCTTGATTTTTTTCTTGAACACAAGACTATCATGGGCCTTTGCTCTGTCTTCGGTTTCCTGACCTCAAAAAAAAAAAAAAAAAAAGATTTCTATTTTCAGTCACATGGCAGGCAAGGTATCTGGCCCTATCCTCTTGATGAAAACAACTAAAAATGCAAGCTAAAAGTTTTTTAAATCTTCTGGAAAGCACCTAATAGCTGGGAGAGTTAGGAAGAATTATCTAGTCACATTCTGAGAGGAACTCAGAAAAGAAAGGAAAGCTCAGAAAAAGCATTTGTTCTGAGAACATTTACTGAATTTTGTGCTCTTAAATTTGACTTTTCACTGCCTGTGGATTACAGACTGAAGTCCAGTGTCTCCCTAGGTGGGGATTCTAATGTGAGACCCTTTCTCATAAAACTGCCTCTACCCAGAGTGTCACACCCTCAGTATAAGGGTGACCTAGAACTAAACTTTCCTATTCCCTTACTCCTGGTGACCACATGGAGTGTGGCCTGGGTAGTAGCAGAATAGTGCGGTATTGTGGCCACAGCCAGCTCATGCTTGAATTTGCATTTATATTTACATTGCATGAGAATTCCAAAAACTTCAGGCTTTAAAGTTATTAACTTTAAAGTTGTTCCAGGCTGGTAGTACTCCTAGGTCCCTGGCAGAAGTGATTACAAATTTTCTCTGAGGAATGGACCTTTGTCCTAGGTTTCAAAGAATCCCCACAAACAACTTTCAAAGGGAAATCAGTAGTTCAAAGTAAAAAAAATCAGTAAGTACACATTGAAGGCACCAACAGCAAGAACTAGCAGAAACAACTGACAGCAGAGACAGACCCTCAAAGATCTCAGGTATTATCCTATAAAACACAGAACTATGCTTTTTATGCTTGAAGAAATAAAAGATAAGCTTACCTTACACATGTCTGTAAAAAAGAGGCAACTGTAAAAGTAACCTATTAGATTTGGAAAATAATCAAATAGAACTCCTAGAAATGAACATTGTAAAAATTACAATAAAAAGCTCATGGATTTTTGGCAAAAGATTAGACATAGCTGAAAAGAAAATTAGTAATTCAGAAAACATAATTCACACAGTGAAACATAACATCACAGAGAAGGAATGTCAGACTGGATTTACTACATAAGACCTGAGAATCTCCTTCCTGTCTTTGTTCCTCAAGAGGCCTTAAAGGCCATTCCCTTCCCTAGGATTAGAAGACACACACTGGTGAAGAGGGCTCTGTATCTTTGAGAAATGCTGTAGCCCAGGGTTGATGCAAGTGGATAGGTGCGAATCTACCATGGAAGTGGGGTCTCAAGTCTCAATGGAAATGATGGAATTTAGGAATGGGCAAGGCCAATTGGTGGCACTTAATAATCAGATGCAAGGTGTAGTTGATTAGTGTACCAGGCCACAAGGCCAAAGTGACAACCAGGGTTCCTAAACCCACAGAGATCTATGGTGATGGTGGATAGATCATGCTGTTCCTAGAAGAAAGACAAATGAACACATGATTTGTCCGTCAATAAATAAATGATACTTGTTGTTTTATAAAATTAATTTTAATTTTTAATTTTAATTTTTTAAAATAGAGATGAGGTCTCACTGTGTTGACCAGGCTGGACTTGAACTCCTGGCCTTAAGCCATCCTCCCACCTCAGCCTCCCAAAGTGTCATGATTACAGGTGTGAACCACCACACCTGGTCATGTTTTGCAAAATTGGAACTAGCTAAGTAACTAAATGAATAAATACAGTCATGCACTCCATAATGATGTTTCAGTCAATGACAGACTGCATACACAATGGAGGTCCCATAAGATTATCATACTATATTTTTACTGTATCTTGCCTATGTTGAGATATGCTTAGATACACAAATGCTTACCATTGTGGTACAATTGCCTCCAGTGTTCAGTACAGTACCATGCTGCACAGGTTTGTAGCCTAGGAGCAATAGACCATACTAGGTGTATAGTAGGCTATTTTATCTAGGTTTGTGTAAGTATACTCTATGATGTTTACACAACAATGAAATTGCCTAACAACGCATTTCTCAGGACATATCCCCATGGCTAAGGAACGTATGACCATAAATAACTTGAGAGCTGATAAGCAGAATATAGATGTTAGTTTTCATGATGGAAAATTAGGTTTCTTCATCTAGTTTTCAACCTCAATTTATAGGTCCAGAGCCCTTTGATTAGAGGCGAGGTTGGGTGCCCTTGAGAAGGAACTGCAATGCCCTTGTCAGAATAAATATTCCCCAATCCTTCCACAAAATTACATGCATCATTTGACAGGAACTGTGCACTGATTAGTGGTTAGGGGTAAGGGTGGCAGAATAGACAGACTTTTTGAGGAGTGTAAGATACGAGACTGAACTGACACTGACAGCAAGTGTCTTGGTCTGTTTTGTGCTACTACAACAGAATACCACAGATTGGGTAATTTATAATAAACGGAAATTTATTGGTTAATGGTTCTGGAGGCTGAGAAGTCCAAGATTGAGGAGGTGGTGTCTTGCTAGGGACTTCTTCCTGCATCATCCCATGACAGAAAAGCAAAGGGTGGGTGACAGGGAGAGGCAAAAGGAGGCCTAATTCATCCTTTTATAAGAAACTTGCTCCCTTGATAATGAACGTACTCCCCAAATAATAGCATTAACCTATGAGTGAGGGCAGAGCCTCATGGCCTAATCACCTCTTAATACTGTTACAATGGCAATTAAATTTAAATATGAGTTTGGGAGGAGACAAACATATAATCCATAGGACCGTGGTACCCCAAATACCATCATGGCTCTCTGTTTAGGGTGGGACTTATGGAAGCTAGGAGATAAATGGGGTACTGCCCAAGACTGTCTCATTTTGGGTCCAATGCACTTGCAGACTCACTGTATGGTTATATATCTAGTTCTTGCATGTATAATTGGGATAGGTGTACTTAGCAGCTGCCGGAACTCTTGCATTGGGTCCCTGACGTATGGAGTAAGGTCACTGTGGCAGGAAGGACCAAGTAGGATCCTTTATAACTTGTCTCTTTGTCTTCTGGTATTGCAGAAATTAGTTCTATCTTCAAAAGACTTAAAGGTTGCAAGGTGGTGGTCTCTATCACATACCTATTTAAGTTAGCTGTCTGGTCTCTGAAAAAAGAAAGACAGAACATGGCAAATGATAATGAATTACTATAAGTTGAACCGGGTGTTAGCCCCAGTTGCAGCTTCTCTGATTCATTTATATCTTCACTGGAGTAGATCATCACCGTTTCTGGCCCTTGGTGTGTGGTTATTGATCTTGCAAATGCATTCTTCTCTATCCCCATCAGTAGAAAGATTCAAAACCAATTGACCTTAGCATGGCAGCACACTGGCACACAACCAGATTGCCCTAGGGCTATGTTAATGCTCTCATAATATTTTCTGCAGGGACTTTGTTCTAAGTGGACCTGGTGAGTGGGTGTCCTAGGTGCTCTAGTGAGGCAAAAACAGCCAGAGCACAGGCATGTGGTCTTCAATCACTTACTCTGTCTAGAGGTGTGTATCATTCTCCTCCATCTTTGCAGGTTGGCATCCTCTTCATCTATATGCACACACAGCCAGCTATGGCTGCTGCACAGCATTCAGGTTACATGTCTTCAGTTCAGGTAACCAGCATAGACTAATTAGAATCTCTAAGACACAATTACAAATTATTGGGAGAGAAAATCTGATTGGCTAAGCTGTTTGACCGCATGCTGCTGGCCATAGCTGATTGGGCCAAGACTAGCAGGGTTTCTTTTCTAGAAATCTGGAACTCAGACTTGATCTCTGCTGAACATTTGGAACAAGGATGTGTAAGTCATGACTGTGGGAGGGTAAGGCCATTTGGTAGAGGACAGTCTTTCAGCACCCATTTAGAGACCAGAAAATGAATTAACGTCACAACCAGAGCAGAGGCCCTAGGCAGTGTCCGTCTACTTAAAAATACATTATGTTGACTGTGAGGATTCAGTGAATTCACATATATAATGTAATGCAAGAACACTCTAACACTTAATTCCTTTAAATCTCCTTATTTTAATGAGATATTCACAGACTTTGGAGTCAGGTAAAATCTGGTTCAAATCCATAGGAGCGTTGTTTTGAAGTGTACATAATAAAACATGTTAGAAAACCCTACTGCATTGCCTAATGTATAGTAGGCAGTCAATTGAGTAGCAGATATGAATCTTAATCCACAGACTAAGGAAGTGAGGAATATCACATCTTGTTATTTTGGTAAATCAACTTAAATCAAATTGTGAGTTCCCATACCTTTCATGTCAGGAAGAATTGTCTCAGTCTTGGACCCTTCCAGTTTGTGGACAAGTTCCTAAATGCTTTTGCAGGGCCAGAGACTCCTCTGGTCACTATTGAGATGTCCACTGTTCCAGGGGTCTCACTGGGTCCAGGTGCTCTGGCTGGGATCCTGGGGGAATGGGAATCCCTACTCCTTGTAACTTGTATCTCCAGAAGCTCCCGCACAGCAGCTCATCTCCTCTGAGCTCTCACTCTCTTTCTGGACCACTGTCCAACAGCCTGGGATTTGTTGACCTGCAACATATTTTCCCATCTCTGTTCACCTCCTTCCCTCTGCCCTCGAAGTCTCTTCCTTTTTCCTGCTAAAAAGAACAAATGTAACTTTTTCTTTTTGCCCTGCAAAACTTCACATATCCATAGCAACACAAAAACTAACATATCAGGGAAGTATTGTATCAGGAATGTCACTTCCCTCCTGCTTCCTACATCTAGGAAGCAGAGATTTGAGAACTCCTAGTTTACAAAAATTTTTGACTAATTAGTGCCCCATGATGCTGTGATGTACCAGGTAGCACAGCTTTCACCGTACAATCATATAATGGAATTTGCTATACACAGCATAATAGGGCCTTAGTAGCATAAAAACTGTGACACTCAGGAGAGCAACAAGAGTTCCAGGCACTGCCTGTAGGAACATCCCACAGAGGCATAGGATGCTGGACCTGGAGGGTTGTCACCTAGTGTGTCTGAGGAAGGGGCTGTCGAGGGCCCAAGGTCACATGTGCATGAGCTAAATGTCCGGTCTGAGAGATGAAGCAGGTGAGACTGCTAATAATTAGGGCAGATGCTAAGAGGACAATGTGATTTATGATTTGTGCAGAAGTTTGCACGAAGTGAGCACATGGCTGAAGCCTGGCTTTATGCTGGGAAGAGTTCAGGGTAGTGGTTCTCAGTACACAGCCTGGAGCCTGTTGGCTTGGGCTCAACATCCGTTTCCACCATTTCCTGGCTGCGTAGCCTTGGGTAAATTATTACACTTCTCTGTTCCTTTGCTCATTTATAAAAATGGGGGCAAAGGATAGTGCTTATTTCATAGAGTTGAGATGCTTCAAAGAGAAAATGCATGCAAAATGTTTGGCAGTGTTCCTAGTTCATATGCTCAGTACAGGTTGAGCATCCCTAATCTGAACATCTGATATCCAAATGCTCCAAACTCTGAAATTTTTGAGCACCGACATGATGCCACAAGTGGAAAATTCCACACCTGACCTCACGTGATGGGTCACAGTCAAAATGCAGTCAAAACTGTTTCATGCACAAAATTATTTAAAATATTATATGAAATTGCCATCAGGTTATGTGTATATGAAACATCAATGAATTTTGTGTTTAGAGTTGGGTCCTATCCCCAAGATATCTCATTACATATATGCAAATATTCCAAAATGTGAAAGAATCCAAAATTCACAACACTTCTTGTCCCAAGCATTTCAGATAAGGGTTATTCAACTTGTGTAATAACAGTAGCTGACATGTATGGGCATGTACGATATTCCAGGACCTACCCTAATTGCATTCTACACAACAAACTCATGAAGTAGATACTATTATTAATTTCTCCATTTTACAGGAGAGGAAAATGAGGATCAGGGAAGAGGCCAAGCCAGGAATCAAACCCAGGCTGTTTGACTGCAGGACCAGCACTCTTGACCACTGTATTTTTGGTCATTGTTCTTGGTGTTATTTGGTACTGACTTCCTGTGCAGGTAGGCCAGAGGGCTGATACGACCTGTAGAAGGCCACAAACAGTCTGGGCACAGTGGCTCATCCCTGTAATCCCAGCACTTTGGGAGGTCAAGGCGGGCAGATCATGAGCTCAGGAGTTTGAGACCAGCCTGGGTGACATAGCAAAACCCCGTTTCTACAAATAAAAATAATTAGCCAGGTGTGGTGATGTGTACCTGTAGTTCCAGCTACTCAGGAGGCGGAGGGAGAAAGATCACCTGAGCCTGGGAGGTAGAGGCTATAGTGAGTTGAGATTGTGCCACTGCACTCCAGCCTGGGCAACAGAGTGAAATCCTGTCAGAAAAAAAAAAAAAAAAGAAAAAATATGATGGCCACAAACAAATGGGCATCAGATTTATCCTCCATCCAAACTGTGGGTGACAGAAGAGGCAGCATGATTAAGCCCGGAATTTGCTGGGAGGCACTCAGTGCTGGACACTGGGCAGGTGCTAATTGTGAGTAATTTATCTTGGGCCTAAAGACCATTCTTACTGCTGGACTTCCAGTTGCTCTTAACACTGTAGGTAAAGCTGCAGACACTTTGCCAAGAGGCTCATACTTTCCACTTCAGCACCTCAGAACTCGGAGGTCCAGGAGGAGAATGGTCAAGGGCACAGGCACTGGCATTAGGCAGACTTGGCTTTGACTTGATTCTGCCACATGTTGTAAGGATTATTTGAGATAACATGGGTAAAACCCTTAAGACACACTCAAAAATGAGGGCTGTTACTATTATGAATGATTCTAGTTTTAGTTTGTGTCCACCAGTCAAAGTTGGTTATTCTGTTGTCTAGGTTTTCTATTCCAGTGCTTTGTACCCTGCTGCCTGCCACTCTCTTGCCAATCCCTTTGGATTGAGGTTTTATTGGGATTTTGCCCTTGGCCTCTGTCCTGGGGTCCTCTGGGCTTCACACTCTGTAAGCAATGGGCCATTTCTGTTCTCCCCATGATCTCCGGGAATGAGGATGAGCCCCAGGTCTTACCTTTCAAGTGAGGTTGCCAGGCCTGGAATGGGGCCTGCATGGCTGGAAATGCCTTCTCCCCACAAGTCGTGCTTTTCTGTGATGAGGGAGAGGGAGCTAATCTTGAGGTCCCTTAGGCTGAGATGGCATCAATCATCTCAGTTTGAAGCCTGCAATCACCAGGAATGGGTGATGGGAATGGAAGCAAATCAGGAGAAAGGCCAAAGAAAAATAGGACCATCCAAATGCCCAGACCTCCTTCAGAATGTCTCTGAGGGCTAATTGCTGTCTGTGTCAAGTAACCAGGAACAGAACGCAGAGGAAAACCGATGTAGCAGTTGTCTCTCAAGTTGCAAGACTCTATCAATTCAAACGTGGTAATAAGCTCAGTGAGAAACACCTGGGTTCTCTATGGTGTGAGGCTGTACCCAAGGAGAGGATGGGCAGGCATGGGGGATGCATTACTTAGGCTGAAAGACAATTCTAATACGTATGGCTATTTTTATTTTTCAGCTAGCAGCAGACTGGAAGTGAAAGAAGGAAGAAAGAGAGGGAGAGAGAAGGAGAGGTGGAGGACAGTTAGAGGAAGACACACTGAAAGCCATGCAAAATGCCTTTTTTTTTTTTTTTTGAGACGGAATCTTGCTCTGTGGTCCAGGCTGGAGTGCAGTGGCGCAATCTCAGCTCACTGCAAGCTCCGCCTCCGGGGTTCACGCCATTCTCCTGCCTCAGCTTCCCGAGTAGCTGGGACTACAGGCACCCACCACCACGCCCGGCTAATCTTTTGTATTTTTAGTAGAGACGGGAGATTTCACCGTGTTAGCCAGGATGGTCTCGATCTCCTGACATCATGATCCACCCGCCTCGCCCTCCCAAAGTGCTGGGATTACAGTTGTGAGCCACCGCGCCCGACCGCAGAATGACATCTTATATCTAGACAGTGAGGAAGTTAACAGAAAACTAGGATTAATTCAGTTGACAATTTTAAAAAATATCTACTATATACCAGCCTCTATTCTAGGTGCCTGGGACATAGTGAACAAATCAGATCTCTGCCTTCATAAAGCTCACATTCTAGCAAGTTTCTACTTGTTACAGAAAATCCATGGGTGCATTTTGTTTTGTTTTGTTTTTTTTTTTAATTTATTCTTTAGTTTTATTATTGACAGTCTATCTTTTCCAGCTAGAATATACACTCCAAGAGCAAGGATCTTTTTACATTTTGTTCAGTGATACATAGTTATTGGTTACTACTTTAATAAAATAAATGAATAAAATCTGTTGAGAAGTGTGTTTATGAGTACTATGCAATAGGTTTGGTGTAATGAAAAATAAAATATGTAATTTAGTTAAGAGCATGGCTGGCACAAACTAAGCCTTCAATAAATGCTATTATGTTACCATTATTTGTATATAAATGGACATTGTCTTACAGATTAGACAGTACTGAAAAGCAGTCAGCAGATAACTTTTTAAACTTTATGGCAGTTAACAGTATTTTGAAGAAAGTATGTGTGGAAAATACTATTTGCTTTCCAGTTTTCAACACTACATGGGTGCATTTTGAATATGGCATCTGGCTTACAGACTTCTGTAGTTACTTCAGGCTTCATTACATCATAGTTCATTCACCACGGTAATAATGATGATACTAGTGAATAGCTATTCTGTGCATACCATATGCTAGGTACTGTTCAGTGGCTTTCTGTGCATTCACTTCTTTAACCAACACCTGAACTCTAGTGTTACTTTTTGCCTTGAACCAGCTGCGGCCAAGTAGCATGGTGCGCTCTGCCTGGTCAGGCCTGCTGTCTGTGGCTGCCTGCCCTTCCCTTTCCCTCTTCCTTAGTCCTCTCACTCGCTTTGGAAGGAAGCTGGTGTCAACACCCCATCAGAATCACATGGATTGAGCAAGACAACTGAAAGGGGGTGAGGGTTGGCTCTCCAAAGGGCAGACAAGCATATGTCAACTAACATACCTAGTAGACCATTCTAGAAAGGCAACGGCTTCCCCATTCAGCATCCAAAATGCAGGATGGTGTGGCTGGACAAAGCAGGAATTATTACCCTCAAAGCACTGTTATTATCCTCATTTTATAAATGAGGCACAGAAAAGGTATGTAACATGTACAGGTTCACACACCCAGTAAATGATAGAGATGGGATTTTGATCTCTCTCCAGAACCTGTGACTTAATGCTGCACTATTCTGATAAAGTCATAAAGACAATTTTAGTTGTCATATTTCAGGGTTTCTAAGAGCATGTCTTTCCCATTTTAACATCTCTGCAATTGGGATGTGTCATATAATAGATGTGATAAGAATATGTAGTATAAGTTTAATTGGCAGCATTTCTTCTTCCTTAGTGGTATATAAAATAATAGTGCACCTCGCAAAAAAGTCATGTTAGAGTTGATGAAGTGCTGCGTTCTTCCCACAAATATTTCTAATGCTCCTCCTCTATGCCAGGCAGCTGTGCTAGGCTCACTGTGCAGCAGGGTAAGAGACACACATACAGATCATTAGTCATTACTATGATGATCAATGGGAAGGGTACAGTGCAAGAGTCATGCACAGGAAGGTACAGGGAATAGAATAGAGGGGCACTGGTCAGAGGGGGTAGGCAGGAAACCCTCCCAGAGGGGTGGAGTCCCAGAGGGTAGGGGAAGGAGAGGAGCATGTGGAGGACAAAAGTAGCTGCATATTGAAAGGGGATAAAATGTGAGTCAGGGAGTGGTTCGAGATGAGGCTGGAGGCGTTCAGCATCATTCGATGTAAGGAGGTTTGATGCATTTGGACCTCGAATTCCATGCTGTGTACACTGTAGGCAGTGAGGATTCACTTAAGGGGTTGAAGTGAGTAGGCCATGGCCAGATTCCACTTTGAAAAGTTCCTTCTGGAATCTGGGCACACGATGAGCTAAATCGGAGGCTGGTTCAGGGGCTATGGCAGTCAGTTTGAACTCCATGACTCAGTGGCAGGATGGAGAAGAGGTAGACTTGATGTCACTTTTAGAGATAAGATGGGAAATGCTTGGCGATGAGATTTGGAGATGAGAGTGAGAAGAATCAGGGATGATTTCCAGGTTTTGGGTTTAGACCACTGGCTGAGTGGTGATGCTACCAATTAAGGCAGAAAACAAAGGAAAAAGACAGATAAAACACTGTAGCAAAGGCATACAGAACAAACCCTGAAGCCGGACTATCTAGTTTTAAATCCTAACTCTACCACTTCCTGGCTCTGGAAACTTAGGCAAGTTACTTAGCTTCTCTGTGCCTCAAATTCCTAATCTCAGAAAACACAAGTCCTAATAGTGCATACCTTACTGTCATTGTATGAACTGAATGAGAGTTAATACTTGTAAATATCTTAGTACAGTGACTAGCACATAACAAGCACTGTAATCACATACAAATACATTCATATATAGACACATGACATACATTCACATGTACATTCACACATGCACACACAGAGATTACTAAATTATTATACTTGCCTGATGGCAAATGTTTATTGAGCATTGATAGGTGTAAAAAGAAAAACAGAGTCCGTAATCTCAGGGTGCTCACAATTTCAACTGCCAGTGCCACTGACTTCTAAATCTGAACACTCCACCTAGTCACAGATACCACCTCCTTCTCTTACAGAACTCTCACACTAAGCATGTGCTAGATCATAGACATTCTCTTTCTTTCCTCTTCTCCTCTTTCTCTCTTACAGTGGTAGTGAGGTATATACTATTACGACACGCATTTTTAAGATTCGGAATTGGAAGCACAGGCAAGTTAAGTAACTTGCCTACATTTCCAGAGCCAGGAAGTGGTAGAGCTAGGATTTAAAGTTAGGTAGTCTGGATACAGGGTTTGCTCTCTATGTCTTTACTATAATTAGTTTTGTTTTTATTTTAAATAAAATTTTCCTTCTTTTAACAATTGGTAAATAGACAAGGTTCAGCACAGAAAAGGTCAAATTTCAGTTGTTTGGAAATTTTATCTTTTTACTTGGCAAATGCACATTCATATGACAAGATTCCATGTAAACAGCACCATCTTTGTGAAGCTCTCCCTGGCCCGACCTCTTTTCATTCAGCATTAAGCCTTGCCTTCCTCTGGGCTCCCCTTAGTATCCTTAGGATGCTACTATTAAAATACTACGCTGTGTTGAATATTTTGTGATATAATTTGTGACTCCTTCTGAAGGGTGGAGTCTCTGTATTATGATTTTTGTATTCTCAAATAGCTAACATCATGCATAGCATATAGTAAGTACATAATGAATACCTGTTCAGTGAATGAAAGAATGGGAAAATAATTGATCCTTTCTTTTACTAACATGTGACAAACAAGGAGTTACATTGGACAACATGCTTTCTGCTCTCTCTCAGCCTCCATTCTGGCTGCATAGACACTCATGGAAGGTCCATCTTCCTTTTGAGTGTGGAGCCTTGCACTAAGACATGCTGGCCATAGGTCATTCAGTCATAGTCCCCTCTCTGTGGCAACAGCCAAGCCTACTGTCACATTACTTCTGCATCACCCCAATTTTGAAGGAGAAATGCATAGGGGAGCTCTCCCACCATGCCTGTAGAGGAGTGTTCCACACGCTTACCCCAAAGCTGGAACACAACACGGAGGTCATATCCTGGCTTTCTGAGTTCATGCCAAGAATGGAAATGCCCCGAGAATTCCTTTAATACTCGCTATCTCAATTTCTCTCTCTCTCTCTCTCTTTTTAATGTAATGGGATCTAGAACTACTCAGAACATCTCCCCGAACCCCTATTTTGTAAAGACCTATTTATATTAATCCTTGCTATGCATTTGTTTAGGAATAAAGTCAACATTTTGAATCACTGCAGCATGTGGTTACTGTTTGCCGTAGGGGTGGGGTATCCATTCCTCCATCATGTGGCAAAAGTACAGCAGCTATAATATCTCATTACAGGGATTCACTTTATTTAATAAAAAAAAATAGTATTGCTCTACTTAACAAAATTATCCTCATCCCCCACTCCCCAGAAAAACCTGATCTGTGGTTTCAATGCCTCTTGCCATAATAGCTTTAGATGGTTTGCATGTGATATTAGTTAGCTCCAGAATCTGCTTTCAATTCAGTTGCTTCAGATTGTATTTTCACTGTGAGCCATTAGTCACCAAATGTTGACAAGCATTTGTAAGGATGCCATCTTCCCCTTTGTTTATATGCAAGTGCAGCAACTAAAATGATTTATTTATGCTTTAATTAAAATTTGTGGATAGACCAGTGATTTTTAGCAGCGACTTTTCTAATTTGTGGGCTCTAGAAAGAAAAAAAATCAATAACCTGATACCATTTATGTTTTTATAGTTACCCCAGGCATTTGTAATGCAGACCTGCCACTCACCTGCAGTCTCACTCTAAAGGAGAGTGATCCTCGCCACATAAATCTTCCCCAGAGGCCGAGAGGGTCTATATTTCAGAGTCACTTCCCTTCTGTGTCAGCTGTAAGTAAGATGTTACATGCTTTCCATTCTCATGGTTTTCATGGCAAGGTACAAAGCTAAAATTAATATTGAAAGTAAATTGATGAACTGTAAGTTTTATAATACTTGACCCAATCCGTAATGACTGCCTAGAATTTTAATAATTTAAGCCCATTGATTTTGGTTCCTGCATATCATTCTCCACATTGAAAATGTACCCCATAGGGTCTTTGGAAAGAACATACCCAAAATGCCAAGCTTTTATGGAAACTTAATATATTCGACATTGCAGGTGCATAAATCTCCATGAAATTGCACCGAGTTAATGCATTTACTGGTGCACACAATTCAGTAACTACTTTGTAAAAGTCCAAATAAAGATAGATAAGACAGGTAGATATGGAGAGATAATGAGTAAATGTTCCAGTGTATATTAACAAGATGAACTTATTGCCTTCGCAAGGCTATTAGCTTAACTGGAAAAGAATTAATTAATGTTCAAGGTGTTTGAGATGGTTTTAATTGCTGTTTTTCAAAGCCTTAGGAAAATGAACTGTTTTTGCATTTTCTGCCAAATTCGAATTATCCTTTCGCAATAGTCGGGGCTAGGGGGTGGAGTGTGATGACACAGAGGGTGGGAAGAGAAATACTCAGTTTTGCTTACCATTTTGGCCCCTAAAATAAAGGCACAAGTGATATGAAGCTTGTTTTATTTCCAAAAGTCCTCTTAAGAAGGCTTCCATTTGAGCTTTTGCAGGGACCTTGCATTTTCAGAAAATGTATTTTCCAAGGTCCCTGCAAATGCTCGTGCTGACGTTTGACTTTTCCTCTTCCTTCCTTCCTTCCTTCCTTTCTTTCTTTCTCTCTTTCTCTCTTTCTCTCTTTCTTTCTTTCTTTCCTCTTACCTTCCCTTCTGTAGTTTTTGCAGTTCAGCTGTGGGAACATTCAAGCAAATTTTCACTGCAGCATGTTGAAAACATCTGGACACATTCTACCAAGAAGACCCCCACCCTTGCTTACCTTTGGAGGACAGAGTTTGGGTGCTTTCTTAAGAGCAGATTTTTGAGTTTATGGAGAGAATAGTTCACTTCTTGGGAACTATCTAACTCAAACATATATATACATATATATATACACATATACACATATACATATTTATATATAATATATAATCAGATAGGTAGATAGATAGCAGCAGAAACCTTTCTTCAGACGAAATCATATACAGAAATTCATTTTCTGAATCAGATAAGTATGAAAATGTTCTGGTTGAAGTGGTGGTTTTAAAATAGGTAATGAAGGAGAGGGTCTTGTTCTGCCCCCAACTTCCATCCTAACCTAGTCCCTGGACATCTCTACAGAATGCCTGGGCTATGTAGAGCAGGAGTGGAAAATCGCTATACTAATATTAATTCAGTATTGGTCACAATCTCAATATCTGTTAGTGTAAGTGAGCAAGAAATGAAAAAGTCACCCAAATAGATCTTAATGGGGCCTTCTGTCCTCCTTAGGCAGGCCTCTTCTTACTCTTTGGGCCACGTATTGCAGATACACTGAATCATTTTCAATTCCTGGAATACAAATAGCTCTCTCTTACCTTTAATTTGAACATGTTCTTCACCCTGCTTGGAATGTGCTATCTCCCCTACCCATGTCATCATCAACTGGCTTACTCTTACTAACCCTTTAACTTAGAGAGTACTCTTCTTATGTGACGCCTTCTCTCATTTTCAGACACTAGGTTCAGTATCCCTAGGATATGTCCTCCTATGGTATCGAGTCCATGTATAGTCATTAGCACATAGCACTCTGGATTTAACGTCTTATTTAGTATCTCTTGCCCATGAACACAGATGCAAAATTCCCATATGAAATATAGCAAGACCAAGCTGGGTTTATTCCAGTAAAAATGTTTTAAAAATTCTATACCCATTTATGATAACAAATGAACAAAAATACTTAGCAAATTAAGAATAAGAACATCCTTAATAAGATAAAAGGCCTCTAAAAAGCAAAGCAAAAAATCTTAAAAGAGATATCATACTCATCGGTGAAACGTTAAAAGCTTCCTCCTGAAAATGGGAATAAAATGCATGCTGTCAAGAATTTATTCAACATCATACCAGAAGTCCTAGCAACTGCAGTGAAACAAGAACAAAGATTGTTAAAGAAGGATAAAGACTGTAAAGAAGAAAATTGTCATTCACAGGGAACCTGATTGTAAATATAGAAAGTCCAAAAGAATCTAAGATAGACACAATAAAGAAATTAATTTAGCTGTTCTTTAGATACAAGGTCAATATGCAAATATCAGAAGTCTTTATATACCAGCAACAGCAAATTGGAAAGTAATATTTGTAAACATTACCATTTATAATAGCAATAAATATAAAGAAACAAGTGCAACACCACTATACCATAAAACATTATTTAGAAGAATCAAAGAAGATCTAAATAAATGAGGGGATATATCATGCTCCTGGGTTGAAAGAATCCTCTCAACCCAGGAACATGATATGAATGTCAGTTCCCTCCAGCATAAACCAGAGATTCAATGCAACCCCATTTAGAATCCCAGGTAGTGTTTTGGAAATTGACAAGGTGATTCTAATATTTATACAAAAATACAAATGATGAAATTAGCTTAAGAATTTTTGAAGAAGAACCAAGTTTGAGGACTTACATTACTGTATATCAAAACTCACTTCACAATTTCCAAGTACAATTGAAAAATACATGTATTCCATCATTGTTGATTTTCATGTTCCATACATATTTATTAGATTAGTTTTTTCAAACATGTAACATTTTTAATATATTTTCTGATTTTACTTTTGGTCTGTCTATTCCATCAGGTACTGAGAAGGTGTGTTAAAATCTCTCACTATGGAATAAACTTAACAAAATAACTATAGGACTTGTATACTGAAAACTAGAAAACATAATTGAAATAAATTAAAGAAGACCTAAATAAGTGAAAAGACATCCCATGGTCATGTATTGCAAAACTTAATATTGTTAAAATAGCAATACTTCCCAAAATAGCCTACAAAGTCAACGTAATTCCTATGAAAATCTCAGATGGCTTTTCCCCACAGAAATTAACATGCTAATTCTAAAATTCACATGGAAATGAAAGGACTTCAAATAGACAAAACAGTCTTGAAAAAGAAGTATGAAGTTGGAGGACTCACAGTTTTCAATTTCAAAACTTACTACAAAACTATAGTAAGTAAGACAGTGTGATATTGGCAAAGGGAAAAGCATATAGATCAATGGAATAGAATTAAAAGTCCAGACATAAAAATTCTTATGTTTATGATTCATTGATTTTCAGCAAGAGAGTCAAGGCAATTCACTGGGGAAAGGTAGTCTTTTCAACAAATGTTTGTACAACTGGATATCCACAGCAAAAGAATGAAGTTAAACTCCCCTACCTCACACCACATACAAAAATTAACTCAACATGCTTTATAGCCTAAATGTAGGAACTGAAACTAAAACACTGTTAGAAGGAAACAGAAGTAAAGTTCTATGACCTTAGATTAGGCAACAGTTTCTTAGATGTGGCAACAAAAGTTCAGGTGATAACAGTAAAAATAGCTAAATCAAAATTAAATACATTTTAAATAGATTAATCAAAATAAAAGACTTTTGTGCTTCAAAGGACATTATCACAAAAGTGAAATTGAAAATCATGTATCCAATAAGGAACTTGTACTCAAAATGTATAAAGAACTCTTACAACTCAGTAATAGAAACACAAATAATCCAGTTTTTAAAATGGGCAAAGTATTTGACTAGACATTTCTCCTAAGAAGATACAGAAGTGGCCAACAGCACATGAAAAGATTCTCAACATTATTAGGAAATGCAAATGAAAACTACAATGAGATATCACTTTATACCTACTAGCATGGCTAGCATTAAAAACAACAACAACAACAACCCAAAATACCAAGTGTTGTCAAGCATGTGAGGAAATTAGAAACCTTGTACATTGATGGTAGGAATATAAAATGGTGAAGCTGCTGTGGAAAAGTCTGGCAGTTCTTCAAAAAGCTAAACACAGAATTACCATATGATCCAGCAATTTTACTCCTGGGTATACAACCAAAGGAATTGAAAGTAGGAACTGTAACAGATACTTGTATGCCAATGTTCATTGCAGCATTATTCAAAATAGCCAAGAGGTGGAAACAATCCAAGTGTCCATTAACAGATAAATGAGTATACAAAATGTGGTATACACATACAATGAAATATTCAGTTTCAAAAGGAAATGAAGTTCTGATACATGCTAAAACATGAATGAACCTTAAAAACTTTATGCCAAGTGAAGTAAGCCAGACACAGAAGAACAAATATTGTATAATTCACATACATCAAATATCTAGAATAGGCAAATTCATAGACACAGAAAGAAGATTAGAGGTTACCAAGGGCTAGAGAGCAGGGGAAGGGGGATTTAAAGTTATTGTTTAGTGGTTACAGAGTTTTTGTATGGGGTGATCAAAGTTTTGGAAATAGTGGTGATGGTTGCACAAGTGTGTAAGTGTAATTAATACCACTGAATTGTACACTTAAAGTTGGTTAAAATGGCAGATCTTATGATTTTACCACCATTACAAAAATTAATATTCAAATACAGCAAAGACTATTGAATTTTACACTTTAAATGGATAAATTATGTTATATAAATTGTATCTTAATAAAGCTGTTAAAAATGGGCAAAGGATTTGAATATAAATTTTTCTAAAGAAGATATACAAGTGGCCGAGATGCACATGAAAAGATGCTCTACATTATTAGTCATTAGGGAAATGAAAACAAAACCACAATGAGATACCACTTCACACTGACTAGGATGACTATAATTACAAAAATAAAAACAAAAAAACTAGACAACAGTATGTTTTGGCAAGAGTGCAGAGAAACTGGAAGCCTTATGCCTTGCTGGTAGGAATGCAAAATAATATGCACCCAATTTACAAAACAATTTAGCAATTCCTCAAAAGTTAAACAGAGTTACCATTTGACCCAGGAATTTCACTCCTAGCGATATACCCAAGATAACTGAAAACATTTATCTACACAAAAACCTGTACACAAATGCTCAAAGCAGCATTATTCATAAAGCCCCAAATAGAAATTAACCCAAATGTTTATCAACTGATGAATGAATACATTAAATGTGGTATATCCTTACAATGGAGTACGATTTACCCATATAAAGGAATGAAGTACCGATAGATGCTTCCATGCTACACCATGGATGAACATTGAAAACATTAAGTGAAAGAAAGCCAGACACAAAAGGCCATATATTGTATGACTGTATTTATATGAAATACCCAGAAGTGGTAAATCTGTAGAGCAGAAGGTAGAGGACTGTATACTGAAAGCATTTTATTAGAAACAAAAATTTGAATTGTTATATATTTCTGGCAGAATGACCCTTTTATCATTGTGAAATATCACTCTTCATCCCCAGCAATGCTTCTTGCCTTCAAATATATTTTGTCCGAAAACAATATAACTACCCTGTTGGTTTTGGTTAGGCTTGTATTGTATTTCTTTTAACATACTTTTATTTTCAACCCTTTTCAACCCTTCTATATTCTTACATTTACATTATATTGCTTGTAAGCATCATGCAGTGTTTTGTGTGTTTTACATTCTTTGTCTTTTATTGGAATTTTGTTTGATTTATTTAGTCTTTGTATTTTAACTGGAATCTTTATTTCATTGAAATGTAACATAATTACTGATTTATGTGGGTTGAAATCTACCATTGTGCTATTTCAAAAATATGTTCTGCCTTTTCTTTCTCTTTTTTTATTTTTTACTTTTATTTTAGAGGTGAGGTCTCACAGGGGCTATTCATAGGTGCTGATCAGAGCACCAACAGCTCCAAACTCATGGGCTCAAGAGATCCTCCAGCCTCAGCCTCCCCAGTAGCTGGGACTACAGGCATGTGCCACCATGCCCAGCTCTGTTTCACCTTTTCTATGTTGTTTTTTTCTATCCTTCTTTTCTTCTTTGAGTTAATTTTTTAATTATTTTATTCTTTTCCTATTCCTTTAGTGTTTATCCTGGAGATTACATTGTGCATACTTGATTTTAAAATCTAATATGACAACTATAATAATGTAATATAATGATAATTTAATATAATGATAAATGTCATTATGTATGTACTCAATCCAAGAAATATAAGAACCTTAGAACATCTTTTATTTTTTTATTATACTTTATGTTCTAGGGTACATGTGTACAATGTGCAGGTTTGTTACATGTACATACATGTGCCATGTTGGTGTGCTGCACCCATTAACTCGTCATTTACATTAGGTATAACTCCTAATGCTATCCCTCCCACCCCCCTCCCCACAATAGGCCCCGGTGTGTGATGTTCTCCTTCCTGTGTCCAAGTGTTCTCATTGTTCAATTCCCACCTGTGAGGGAGAACATGCGGTGTTTGGTTTTCTGTTCTTGCAACAGTTTGCTGAGAATGGTG
Organism: Trachypithecus francoisi; assembly: GCF_009764315.1. NCBI lineage: Eukaryota > Metazoa > Chordata > Mammalia > Primates > Cercopithecidae > Trachypithecus > Trachypithecus francoisi. Next base: position 23,045,564 of record NW_022681457.1, on the reverse strand, counting down.
GTTTCCAGCTGCATCCATGTCCCTACAAAGAACATGAACTCATCCTTTTTTATGGCTGCATAGTGTTCCATGGTGTGTATGTGCCACATTTTCTTAATCCAGTCTGTCATTGATGGACATTTGGGTTGGCTCCAAGTCTTTGTTATTGTGAATAGTGCCATAATAAACATACATGTGCATGTGTCTTTATAGCAGCATGATTTATAATCCTTTGGGTATATACCCAGTAATGGGATGGCTGGGTCAAATGGTGTTTCTAGTTCTAGATCCTTGAGGAATCACCACACTGTCTTCCACAATGGTTAAACTAGTTTACAGTCCCACCAACAGTGTACAAGTGTTCCTATTTCTCCACATCCTCTCCAGCACCTGTTGTTTCCTGACTTTTTAATGATTGCCATTCTAACTGGTGTGAGGTGGTATCTCATTGTGGTTTTGATTTCCATTTCTCTGATGGCGAGTGATGACGAGCATTTTTTCATGTGTCTGTTGGCTGCACAAATGCTTTCTTTTGAGAAGTGTCTGTTCATATCCTTTGCCCACTTTTTGATGCGGTCGTTTCTTTTCTTGTAAATTTGTTTGAGTTCTTTGTAGGTTCTGGATATTAGCCCTTTGTCAGATGGGTAGATTGCAAAAATTTTCTCCCATTCTGTAGGTTGCCTGTTCACGCTGATGGTAGTTTCTTTTGCTGTGCAGAAGCTCTTTAGTTTAATTAGATCCCATTTGTCAGTTTTGGGTTTTGTTGCCATTGCTTTGGTGTTTTAGACATGAAGTCCTTGCCCATGCCTATGTCCTGAATGGTATTGCCTAGGTTTTTTTCTTGGGTTTTTATGGTTTTAGGTCTAACATTTAAGTCTCTAATCCATCTTGAATTAATTTTTGTATAAGGTATAAGGAAGGGATCCAGTTTCAGCTTTCTACTTATGGCTAGCCAGTTTTCCCAGCACCATTTATTAAACAGGGAATCCTTTCCCCATTTCTTGTTTTTGTCAGGTTTGTCAAAGATCAGACGGTTGTAGATGTGTGGTGTTATTTCTGCAGGCTCTGTTCTGTTCCACTGGTCTATATCTCTGTTTTGGTACCAGTACCATGCTGTTTTGAAGAACCTTAGAACATCTTGACTCCATTTATTACCCTTCCAACTTTTGTGCTTTGTTGTCATGTATTTTAATTCTCGATGTGTTTTATACAACACAACACATTACTGTTGTGTTTTATGCAGCCAATAATAATTTAAGTTTCTCTAAGGCTTATCTTTTCTGTTGCTCCTTCCCTTCTGTATCTCCAGGCTTCTGTGCGGTATAATTTTCCTTCTGCCTAAATATCTTTAGTATTTTCTTCAGTGTGCATCTGCTCTCTAAAAATGTCTTGAGTTTGCCTTCATTTTTGAAATATTTGATTCTAGGCTGCCAGCGATGGGGTTTAGGATACGTTACCCCAAAACATGCCACCTCAGCATGTTAAGAAACAGCAGAAGCAGAGAGATCCTTCTGACCTTCCACCCTTCTTGTCCTTCTTCCCTGAAGCCAGGAAGGATTTTCTGACCTTCCCCCAACACAGGTCACAAGACCCGCTTGTGACAAGTACCCTCCCTATGCCACCAGAGGAAAGAGATCCTGATTCCTGAATACGAAGGGTCACAGAGAAGAATCTGAGCAATCGGGCCTTGCTAAGTTTCCCCCAGTTTATTACCATTAGGTCATACCCTCTTTGTCCTACATGTTTCTCCACAACTGTCCATTCCTTATCAAATCTGGCAAAAAAAAAAAAAAAAAATACTCAGATTTAACTCTTTCTTTGGGTCTTTGTATTCTTAGGAAGACTCTCGTGTCTTGTAAAGCTTAAATAATTTGTATGCTCTTCTTTTGTTAATCTGTCTTTTGGTTGTAGGTGCTTCAGTCCTGAACCTAAGATGAGTGAGGAAAAGATGTTTTTCTCCTCTAAACCAGTTAGAGTTTGTCTACTCTATTTTACTTTCAAACTGGATGTGACTCATCACGTTTATTTCATAAACCTCCGAGGGTTGCAACTGGTAGGTTGAAAAACACTGCTGTAGACTGAGCTTCTGGTCATCCAGCTATTTCAAGCCATCCTGAGAAATCAGGTGGTTCCCATAGTGAAGAATCTCTGTCAAGCTTGCCAAACACTAACCACTCCAACAGAGAGGGCCTTTGGAATCCACACTTAGTCCTCAGTTTCCCAGTCCCCACAGGCTGAGTCTGAGCCAAACTTCAGAATTACAAGAAAGTTTCTACCTAATAAAGAAACCAGAAATCAGACTATTCCTGTTGCCACTCTAATCACAGGACTGAAAAAATGTACAGAGGGTGCTTCTTATCACAGGTTCCGCATTGTGGATCAAAAATATTCAGAAAAAAATAACAATATAATGATAAAAATAATACAAATAAAAAACTAATACAGTATAACAACTATTTACATACTCTAGATCAGCAGTCCCCAGTGTTTTTGGCACCAGGGACTGGTTTCATGGAAGACCGCAGTCAGATCATCAGGCATTAGTTAGATTCTCATAAGGAGTGGGCCATGTAGATCCCACACGTGCAGTTCACAAATGTTCGCACTCCTGTGAGAATCTAATGCCCATGCTGATCCGACAGGAGGTGGAGCTCAGGTGGCAATGCTTGCTCACCTGCCACTCACCTCCTGCTGTGCAGCCCAGTTCCTAACAGGCCAAAGACTGGTACTGGTCTGCAGCCTAGGGGTTGGGGACCCTGCTCTTTATTACTTATAAGTCATCTAGAGATGACTTAAAGTACACAGGAGGATGAGTGAAGGTTAGATGCAAATACTACACCATTTTATGTCAGAGACTTGAATATCTGCAGATTTTGATAATTGTGGGGGTCCTGGAACCAATCCCTCATGGACACCGAGGGAGAACTGTATATTAAATCCCTTCCAACTTACGAAGTCACTGACCCACCTTAGCTCTCAAAACCTGAGTAGAACCAAGTGGAGGTAGGCTGAGGTAACCATAAAATTCCGAGATTCGCTCATAATTTTAAGCATTTATTGAGTGTCTACTTCATGCAACTCATCTCCATAATGTATGGAACTCCCCTCAAAGGAGGTTGACTTGTGTGACCCTAACAGGACTTTCTCTTTACTGTGGATTGTTGAATGAACGCCACCAACACATGTTTACTGTTTTATCTCCACATGTCTACTGTTCTTCCTTTCTTCACTAATTGCCCAAGCCACTTCTGTGTGACCCCATGCATTCTAGCTACTCTAATACTCTCAGTCAGGTCATTGTCAAACACGTTCGGGAGTTTGGGAGCCATTTTTTTCTTCAGTGAATATTAATTGTATGTTTATTACATGTTAGGTACTGTTCTAGGTTCTAGAAATACAGACCCTACCATTGTAGAATCCTGTAAAGTAAGGAAGACAGATAACAAATAAATATCTAATCCTGTCAGGTCATGGTGAGGGTATGAATAAGGATAACAGGAAAGAGAAAAACAGAACATGATGGTGGTGTCTTAGAAAATGTGGTCAGCAAAGCTATCTCTGAGGTGGTAAAAGCTGTGCAAAGATCTCAATGATGCGAGAAAGTGAACCATGAAAAAACTCATTGCACATGCACTTTCAGGTAGAGACTAGCTAACACAAAACTCCTGCAACTGAAGCAGACTTGGACCATTCAGAGAAGAGCAGAGGCCTGTGTGGCTGAATCACAGTGAGCAGGAGAGGAGCTGTTAGGAAATTAGGTCAGACAGGTGGTTAGGAGCTAGAGTATGGGGCTGGCTGTCATTTCTATGTCTTTAATGTGACTTTAGTAAGTGGATTCTTATTTTAATGTTTATCTTTCTTGTATGTAACTAACAACGTAGTTTTATTTCTCCAGGGTTTCTTAATCATTAGTTTAAAAATCTGGACATAAATTTAATCCAAACGACAGCCCTAGAAATAACATGGGTCTTAGGATCAAATTGGCTTAACTTTTGGACCCATCTGTAAAATGAGGATAAGTTGCTCTGTCCCATCTGGTTGCTATGAGGATTAAATGACATAATATATAAAATGAAAGCATTCAGCACAGTGCCTAACACTCAGATGACACTCAGATTTTAGTTTTGTGTTACCAGAGCACAAGATAGTGGAGGGTGGGGATGAGGGTCTCTGGGGGAGACCAAGATTAGCTCACATCAGGCACTGTCTCACATGCTAAATTGATGATGAGATTTTATCCTGATGGTGAGGCCCCTTTGAAGAGTTTTGAGAAGGAGAGTGAGAATGAGATTATTTAGTGAAAGGTGGATTTGTGAAGATGGTGGCAGTGGTGGGAAAGGTTAGGGAAGGGTCAGGAGACAGCAGTACCAACAAGAAGGCCACTGCAGTATTCTTGGTGAGAAATGAGGAGAGCCTGCATGGTGTGCAAATATTTTCTCCCATTCTGTAGTTTGTCTCTTCACTCTATTGATTGTTCCTTCTCTGTGGAGAAGCTTTTTAGTTTGCTGTAATATCGTTTGTCTATTTTTGTATTTGTTGTCTGTGATTTTTGGTTTATATCCAAAAATCATTGTTCGGACTAAGGTCATGCATGAAGCTTTTCCCTTATGTTTTCTTCTAGTAGTTTTATAGTTTTGGGACTTATATTTAAATCTTTAATCCATGTAGAGTCGATCTTTGTATGAGATGTGAGATAAAGGTCTAATTTCGTTTTTCTGCATGTAGATATTCAGTCGTCCCAACACCATTTATTGAAGAGATTGCTCTTTCTCCATTGTGTGTTTTTGGCACCTTTGACAAAAATCAAGTAACTGTAAATGTGCAGATTTATTTCTGGGCTCTCTATTCTGTTGCATCGGCCTATGTGTCTATTTTTATGCCAGTACCATACTAATAAGGAGCTAATATTAAAAATATACAAGGAACTCAAATAACTTGATAGTAAGAAAACAAATAACCTGATTTAAAAGTGGACAAAGGATCTGAATAGACATTTCTCAAAAGAAGACATACAAATGGCCAGCAGGTATAAGAAAAAATGCTCAAAATTTCTAATAGAGAACTACAAATTAAAACCACAATGAGACATTACCTTACACCTGTTAGCATGGCTATTATCAAAAAGGCAAAAGATAACAGGTGTTGGCGAGGACCTGGGGAGAAGGGAACTTCTGTACAGTGTTGGTGGAAATGTAAATTTGTACAGCCATTATGGGAAATAGCATGGAGGTTTCTCAAAAACTTAAAATTAGAACTGTCGCAGATTTAGCAATCCCACTACTGCATACATATCCAAAGGATATGAGCTCAGTATGTTGAAGAGGTATCTGCATTTCTGTGTTTATGCAGCACTATTCACAATAGCCAAGATATGGAATCAAACTAAGTGTCCATCATCAGCTAAATGAATAAAGAAATTGTGGTCTATGTATACAATGGAATACTCTCCAGCTTCAAAAAAGAAGGAAATCCTGTCATTTGCAACAACCCAGATGAACATCAAGGATATTACACTAAGTGAAATAAGCCAGGCAGAGAGACAAACACTGCATGATCTCACTCATATGAGGAATCTAAAAAAGTGCAATTCCTTTAAGTAGACAGTAGAATGGTGGTTACAGGGACTGGGGGAGAGGAATTGAGGAGATGAAAAAAAAAACAACAACAACGATGAGAACCTTTGCTCCTGGGAAGTGAGGGATGGGAAATGGATTTAAGAGACGCTTCAGTTCCCAAAGCTGTTCATGTGTTGGTGCCATCAAGAGAGCTTTGGCCTCTGTCTACACGGCCTCTCTCCTTCTGCACCTGCCTGTCTCCTCCTTACCCTCATCTTGAACATCTTCAGCTCAGGGAAGCCCTGACTTACCCTCAAGCTGGCTTCAGATGCCTTTCCTGTTGTTTCTTCCTTTGCTCCTTAGCTCTCCTGGAAAGATGCTTTCCTGTAACTCCCCCTCACCTCCCTTCTTGGCAGGACAGCAAGGAGTGCAGTCCCTTCTCTTTTTTGAGGAGTGCTCAGTCAATGTTAGTTGCTCACATTCACCCTGGCATTGTGATTTCCAAACAGAAGTCGGTTAAGCCTTGGGAATGCTCCTGTGTTCACTAAGAACCATTCATCCCTTGTAATTACAAGGTCCCAGGTTTTAAGACCAATCTGCATTCTTTTAATGTCAGAACAGCATGTGTCCCATAACAAGAATATGTCCCACTGCCCAGACTTATTGTTTCGGGATTATGGTTTCTAAGAGGAAGCTGGCTTTCACACCCAGTAACTAGGTTGCTGTTGTTTGGCCTCCATCCTTGAAAACTTGTAATTTATTGATTTTGATATTCACATTGTGTCCCATCACAAGATGTGCAGTTAACAGAGGCAGGCCTGAGATTAAGAATGGCCTGGGGGAATGATTCGAATAATTAAACCTGCTCCTTGGGTAGCATAGCAGGCACATTCACCCTGGGAGTCTATTGTGTTTAAAATATACTTTAACAAATTACATCCCCAACAGGCTAGGATGCCCCAAACAGGAGCACCTTTCAGGTTGCTCCAAGAAGACAGTTACTTACAGCAAACCAGTGAGTGAGGGAAGGACCATATTTCAAACCTGAAACAAAGAAAAATGGGAAGGCAAGCAAAGAGGGGCCTTGTCAGCAGAACTGTTCCTTTCATTAGAGATACATGGTTCTCTACTCAAGATCTGGCATTCTGGGAGCAAGATGGGCTGGGGGAATAGCAGAAAGAGGATTTACACACGAGGAATATTGCAGACACAGCACACATAAGCTCTAGAATCAGAAAGCTCAATATTAATACCATCACTACTAATACTTACATCAGCAACAACAATAATAATAGCAAACACTTATGTAGAACTTAGTTTGGCAGACACTGTTCTAAACACCTTATGTGTATTAATTCATTTCATCCTCATAGCAACCCTATGAGATAGGTGCTATTATTATTACCCCCATTTTACAGAGGAGAAAACCAAGGCATATATAAGTTAAGTAAATTGTCCAAGGTGACGTAAGTAGTGAGTGGTGGTGGTAGTCTCCAAAGTTAATTTTCTTAGCTACTTGGCTTATCAGCTACTCACCTTGGGCAATTCATTTAAGGTCCTTGATTTAAGTTATCTCACCTATCAAATGAGGCTAATGGTACCAACATGGAAGGAGTATTCTGAGTGGTCAAATAGTACACATTCAACAAATAGTGGGCAAGAATTAAAAAACGATGTAGTGAAAAGAAGCCTGGAAGAACAGCTTTTCAACAGTTTTTGGTTGTAAGCCACAGAAACTGTCTGACTCACCCAGGCAAGAAATGAATTTATGGAAGGGATATGGGGTATCTTAAGTTGAGCCCTCAGGAAACAGTTTCTCAGATGGAGATCTTTCTGCAGGATATCTACTGGAGGATGTTCTTGGCAACAAAACCCATGAGGGAGTGAGGGAAGCAGAACTGAGCAGAAGGAAAAGTTGAACTGTGACTCAGGTACAACAAAAGCCTCACCTGATCAACCAGGGATGGCTCTTCAGAGTTGTCCCAAGGGAGGCCACCCCCAGGGTAAGGTAGCTCTCTTGAGAGAAGGGCAATTCTTGGGGTGAGACGTGTCTGTGGCTCTCAGCAATCAACCCTTCCAGGAGCTGTGGGAATTGCCTCCGTCCTGAGTGGGATCTGGGTGGCGCACACAGCATCCACCGCAGCAGGCAGTGCACAGAACTGAAGCACAGCCAAACGGTCAGACCTCACAAGGAAAGTGGCTGGGCCGCACTGAGGAGCAAAGGCGGCAGGGAAAGATGGAGCATCTGTCTGAAGTCATGCTGCCACTCTGCTGGGTCAGTGTTCAAATTCCAAGCAAAGAGCATCTGGATGGGTCTAACCATCAACAGGTGGACAAGCAACTGGATGGGTGGAGCTTTTTCGTTAAAAGTTCTTCCAAAACTGGATTTAAAGTAAATTCTAAGTGTAATTCTCCAAAGAAGAGGAGACGGATGCTAGGTGGGCAAAACAATAGATCTCCATTATACCTCAAAATCAAGAGTCTTGGGGAGAATTTCTGGATATACTTTGGGATAGAGAGTTTGCAAAAAAGCTTCAATTATTTCTGTCTTTGTGTGCTGCCCTTTTGCACTTGTCTTTAAAGCTCCTCAAATCAAGAGATGGAGACTATTTCCCTATCCCTTGAATCTGTGCTGGCCTTGTCACTGGCTTTGAACAGTAGAATGCCGTGGAAGCGATGTTGTGCCACTTTTGAAGCTAGGACTAAGAGGTCTTAAGAGCACTTGTCCTCTCCTGGGATCCTGCCAAGGTGCCATGTGAATAGGCTTGGGCTAATCTGCTGGAAGATGAAAGATCTCGTGAAGTAGACGTGAGCCATTCTAACTGAGACCACCACAAGCTAGCACCTAGCTGACTGCACGTGCATGAGTGAGTTCAGTCAAGACCAGGTGAGCACAGCCCAAAATCCTGGTCCATAGAACAATGAGCTAAGTATACGTCTGTTGCTTTAAGCCATTAAGTTTTGGGGCAGCTTGTTATGTAGCAAAAGCTAACTGATACATGCTACTAACATACTGTGTGACTTTAAATAAGGAGCACGTCTTCTCTGGTTTTCCTACCTGAGGAATGAAGGGATTGTACAAATGAGGATCCTTCCTGATCAGATATTTCAAGCATCCGGGGAGGGCCAGAAGGCCAGCCAGGCTTCCAGAAAGCAAAGCTTAAAGCTGTCATATACCCAGACTGCCACCTACTTAGTGTACAGGGGTCACTGAGCTATTTCCAGCATCTCTGATAAGGTGTGAAACACTAGGTGAGGACAGAAAAGCAGTAATGATGTTAATGCAGCTCTTTTTGATGCTCAGCGAGCCACAGGCTAAACACGACAACTGTAGTTCACAGAAGGTGAGGAAACACAACTCCTTTCTTTCCCAGGGTTGTGGTGACCTCCTCCACCTCTCCATTCTGGCAGCTCTGTGGGCAGGGTTTATGGATGCTTCCCCACCCACAGCTTTCTTGAGGTATGACTTGGCAAACAGAATTGTATAAATTTAAGGTGCACACTGTGATTATCCGATATACAAATAGAGTGAAATGATTACCACAATCAACTTAGTTAACACACCCATCACCTCATATAGTTACCTTTTGTGTATGTTTGTGTAATGAGAACATTTAATATTTACTCTTTTAGCAAATTTCAAGTATACAATACAGTGTTAATTACAGTCACTAGGCTCTATAGGAGGAGATCCCCAGAACTCATCCATTTTATAACTGGAAGTTTGTACCTTTGACCATCTCTTCACTTTCCCCAACCTCTAGGCGGGAAACCACCATTCTGTTCTCCCCAACCACCATTCTACTCTCTGTTTCAATGAGTTCAACTTTTTAAAAAAAAATTTAAGTTCCAAGGTATATGTGCAGGATGTACAGATTTGTTACATAGATAAATGTGTGCCATGGTGGTTTACTGCACAGATCAAACCATCCATCACTTTGGTATTAAGCCCAGCATCCATTAGCTAGCTCTTCTTCCTGATGCTTTCCCTTCCCCAGCACCGACAGGCCCCAGTGTGTCTTGTTCGCCTTCACATGTCCACATGTTCGCGTCATTCAGCTCCTAGTTATAAGTGAGAACATGTGGTGTTTGGTTTTCTGTTCCTGTGTTAGTTTGCTGAGGATAAACGGCTTCCAGCTTCATCCATGTCCCTGCAAAGGATGTGTTCTCATTCCTTTTCATGGCTGCATAGTATTCCATGGTGTATATATACCACATTTTCTTTATCCAGTCTATCATTGATGGGCATGTGGATTGATTCCATGTCTTCGCTATTGTGAGTAGTGCTGCAAAGAACATACATGTGCATGTATCTTTCCAATAGAATGATTTATATTCCTTTGGATATATACTCAGTAATGGGATTGCTGAGTCAAATGGTATTTCTGTCTTTAGATCTTTGAGGAATCGCCACACTGTCTTCTTAAGTGAGATCATATGGTATTTGTCTTTCTCTGTCTGTCTTATTTCACTTAGCATAATGCCCTCAAGTTTCATTCATATTGTCCCAAATGGCAGGATTTTCTTCTTTTCTTATGGCTAGACTATATATATAATTATATATAATATGTAATAAACACTATCATATATATTATGTGTGCATGTGTATGTATAGATAGACAGATATCCATTCAGCCACTGACAGATACTTAGGTACTTACATTGTTTTGGCTATTATGAATAATGCTGCAATTAACATCAGAGTACAGATATCTCTTTGGGATACTGATTTTGTTTGCTACGGAAACAAACCCAGAAGTGAGATTGCTGAATCATATGGCTGTTCTATTTCTATTTTTTTGAGGAACCTCTCTACTGTTTTATAATGGCTCCACCAATTTACATTCCCACCAGCAGTGTACAAGGGTTTCTTTTTCTCCACATCCTCATCAACGCTTATCTCTCGCTCTCTCTTTTTTTTTTTTGTTTTGTTTTTGAGACAGAGTTTTACTCTTGTCGCCCAGGCTGGAGTGCAGTGGTGTGATCTTAGTTCACTGCAACCTCTGCCTCCTAGGTTCAAGCGATTCTCCTGCTTCAGCCTTCAGAGTAGCTTGGATTACAGGTATGTGCCACCATGCCCAGGTAATGTTTGTATTTTTAGTAGAGACGGGGTTTTATCATGTTGGCCAGGCTGGTCTCGAACTCCTGACCTCAGGTGATCCACCCACCTTGACCTCCCGAAGTGCTGGGATTACAGGTGTGAGCCACCACACCCGGCCTTATTTTTTTTATAATAGCCATCCTAACATGTGGGAGGTGATATTTCATTGTGGTTTTGATTTGCATTTTCCTGATGACTAATGATGGTGAGAGCCTTTTTGTGCACCTGTTGGCCATTTGTATGTCTTTTTAAAAATAAAAATTTAATTATCCCCTCCTGGCACACAGATTCAAGTTGCCCTTAACATACACTCCCTGTAGTCGTCATTGGAAAGATACCTGTTCAGGTTTCTTGCCATTTTAAAATTGGATTATTTATTTGTTTATTTGTTTGCTATTGAGTTGTATGAGTTCCTTATATATTTTAGCTATTAACTCCTTATCAGATATATGCTTTGCAAATATTGTCTCCCATTCCATAGATTGCCTTTTCATTTTGTCGATTGTTTCCTTGGATGTACAGAAGCGTTTTAGTTTGATGTAGTCCTTCTTGTCTATTTTTGCTTTTGTTGTTTGTGTGCTTTTGGTGTCATAGCCAAAAAATCATTGCCAAGACCAGTGTCAAGAAATCTTTCCCTATGTTTACTTCTAGGAGTTTTGCAGTTTTGGGTCTTACATTTACGTCATTAATCCATTTCGATTAATTTTTGTGAGTGGTGTATGATAGGGATCCAATTTCATTCTTTTGTCTGTGAATATCCAGTTTTCCCAACACCATTTATGGAAGAGACTATCCATTCCCCATGTATATTCTTGGTGCCTTCATCAAATATTAGTTGACTATATAAGCATGGGTTTATTTCTGGGCTCTTGATTCTGTTCCATTGGTCTGTGTGTCTGTTTTATGTGATGTATGCATTCTTTCAGCCAGTTTTGTCATTCAAATTGGTACCTCCTTTCCTGTCTACACATCTGCTTTTCCTTAACTGAAGCCAAAGATGCAGAGTGGGGAGGCAGTTAATCTCAGATTCTTTGCCACATACAAATCCAAACCAACTGTCTACTTCTCAAATGAAGCCTGTGGCCCAGAATGAGCTGGTATGTATGTATGCATGTGGGTTTTTAGTTAGCTAATTAGTTAGTTGGCTTTTCCAGTTTTTAGTAATGATTTTTTAAGTTCTTGCAACATTTATTGAAAGCATGTTATGTACAATGCATTATATCAGCTGCTTTCATGTATATTATGGTTACCATCATTTTCCAAATAAGAAAAAAGAGGTTCAGAGCAGGTATATAACCTTCCTAAGGCCACACAACTAGTAAGTAGCAGAGCTGAAACAAGCACCAAGGCTTTTGAAGCTTAATTTAAGTATTCTTTGTCCTACTATGGGCAACCAAGCAAGCCAGGAGCCTCTGCCTGAGCTGTGTGACCACTCAAAAAAACAAAAAACAAAAAAAACAACAAAAAATATGGTTTTTGAGACCATTAAGTTGAGGCACCAGATACATAAATTAAAAGAGAGCTTGTCTTTAACAACAATTTGAGAGATACTAACACTGTTATATATATAGTTTTAGGGACATAACATATATAATTACATATATATATACACACACACATAGCTTTTGGGGACATAACATATATAATTATATATATATACACACACACATAGCTTTTGGGGACATAATATATATAATTAGAACGACATAATCTATGATGGAACATAGATGTTTTAAAGCCTGCTCCTGAGTTCAGGGCTGATGTTGAGCTGGCAGGTACCAGAATCACTATCTCAGTTGTCAAAGAATGAAATAATTCTATAGTTGGCAGACTGCTCTTGCCACGAATCCTCAGAGTACTGTGACTCAGCTCTCTTGTACTCTTATTCTGAGACACCTCACTCTCCCTCCCCAGCAACTAAAGGGTTTACAGCTGGCCCAGTAGGGCCTCCGGTACTTAGTCCTAGCACTACTGTGGGCCACTTGCTTTTAGGTCTCACCCCCTACCTTAGTACATTCATGCTGTTGTAACAAAATACTAGAGCCTAGGTAATTTATAAATAATAGAAATTTATTTCTTAGAGTTCCAGAGCCTGAGAAGTCTAAGATCAATGTACTGGAAGTTTGGTGTCTGGTGAGGACCTGGACTCTGCTTTCAATATGGCACACTGAAGGGCAAAAAAGAGTTTAGGGTGTTCCCTCCTTTTATAAGGTGTTAATTCCATCCATAATGGCTTTGCCCTCATGACTTAATCACTTGCTACGGACTCCACGTCTTCATACTATCACGTTGGCAATTAAGTTTCAACATACAAATTTTACAAGACACATTCAGACTATAGCACCCTCCAAGTACTAATATTTTTTCCCTACCATTACCTTTCTTCACTCAGTAAACTTGACCTTAGGAAGATCTCTGATAGGGCTAGACTCAAAGATATACTAGAGGTGGCAATGACTGGTGCAATGGGACTTCTGCATTCTGGACTTTATCCTTTATCATGACCCACAAGATCTGCCTGTCCTATGTCCTATCCACTTAGGGCTCATGCTCTGCTTTCCATGGGAAAAGTACCTGTCCTCTACAGAATGCCCGTCTCGTGAAACGTTCTCCAAATAAGAAGGTTCTGTGGTCATCTGAATTGGTGAATGCTGCATGCTATATCCTCCTTTTTGGAGTGTCACATATTTACATAGTAAAAGCTCTGAAAAGACCTGTAATAAAGAAACCTACTTAATTTTGTCTAATCCAGCATTTCCCAATGATGGAAGCCTATTTCCTTCCCCTTTTCCCATTATGCCTATTAAATTTCTACTTCCCCACATGAGAGACTCTCCTCATGTATAAAAGTCTTAGGAGTGTATAAAAGTATAAAAGTCTTAGGAGGAATGTATAAAATGTATAAAAGTCTTAGGAGGGAGGCTGAGGGAAAGATGGAAAAGGATGCTTACTATCTATTTGTTGACCTGTGTATCATGACAGGAGGTGAGATGGAGAGGGTGGGAGTAGGAAAGAGAAATGCAAGGGGAGCATGTGGCTGGCTCTCCTGCCCCACAGCCATCACCCCACTCTGAGACCAGGGTAAGCATGGAGAAGAGGGCCAGTCAGCAGCTGGGGCTGTCCCCAGGGAATCCGGAAGATCTCCAGGCAGATACCAAGTCGCTGGTTGAGAACTGGGTTCATGTTCCAGTTCTGTAAATTTTTCTGCTCAGTAGCTTCGAGCATGTCATTTAAATTCCCTGGGACTCCCTTTCTCCAGCTCTATAGATTAAATTAGATCCTTTATGTAAGGTGATCTCGGACTTGAATGAGTCACCCAGAGGACTTGTTAAAACACAAATTGCTGGGCCACACCCCCAGGGTTTGATTCATTAGGCCTGGAATAGGCTGATAATTTGGTTCTCACTAGCTTCCCATCAGTGCTGCTGCTGCTAGAAGGGACCGCAATTTGAGTAACATTGATATAAGTTAAGATGCAAATTTATAATTTGTAAAGCATGCATCTTGATTAATTTAAATGATTTAACCCATTCTGTATTAAAATAACGTGTTCATGAAATAAGTTTTATCTCTTACCACCTGCATATGTTTGGGATGAAACGGTTTTGTTTCTATGCCAGAGGACTGATTTCTACAGTGGACATTTCAGGAAAGTATCTGGGGACCAGGCAGTCTCTATCACATTGCATGGACAGGCACCTGCTCTGGCTGGGGGGTGTCAGTACCCCAGACAGTCCCACTTGGGGACAGAGGTCATCTGCCATCTCCAGAGAAGCAGAAGAGATTGTGTCCCTTGGGTATGTTCTATTTCCTCTCTGAGTTTTGCAATACCCATTGACAGACAAAGGCTCTGAGAAGTTCTGCTGAAAAATGTTTGTTCAATTCTCCTGCGGTGTAGGGGTTAGAGGTACAGGGTCTAGACCTGCTCTGTCCAGTACAGTTGCCACTGGCCACATGTGGGTATTCAAAATTAAATTAATTAAATTTGTATAAAATTAAAAATTCAGTTCCTCAATCCCAATTCAGATACTCAGTGGCCACATGTGGCCAATGCCTGCCATTTAGATAGCACATATAGCATATTTCCTTAATTGCAGAAAGTTTTATTGATGTAGGGCTTCAAAACCCAATTCTACCACTTACCAGCTGTGTGAACTCAGACAGTTTCCTTAAACTTTTGGTGCCTTAATTTTCTGAGCTACAAAATAGGGCTAGTAATTTTGGTGGTACATACCTCAAAGGGTTGTTGTGAGAATTAAGCAAGTTAATATAGTAATCACTAGAATTGTGTCTGGCACATACCAAGCTGTCAATGAATGGTACCTGATACACACACACACACATATATACATACATGCACCTATATACACATAAGCATTAAAGCACACACACACATATATATACACACACACATAAAGATTATACATATACACACATATATACATACATATGTATATATATAAAAATACATGTTTTTAAATGTAGGTTTCATTATTATTCAGGTGTGAAGAGGCCACAGGATCAGGAGGCCAGGCACAGTGGCTCACGCCTGGAATCCCAGCACTTTGGGAGGCTGAGGCAACCAGATCACTTAAGGCCAGAAGTTTGAGACCAGCCTGGCCAACGTGGTGAAACTTCATTTCTACTAAAGATACAAAAATTAGCTGGGTGTGGTGGTGCGGGTCTGTAATCCCAGCTACTTGGGAGGCTGAGGCAGGAGAATCGCTTGAACCCAGGGGGTGGAGGTTGCAGTGAGCCAAGATCGTACCACTGCACTCCAGCATGGGCGACAGAGCGAGACTCTGTCTCAAAAAAAAAAAGATAGTTTGTTCCTCATGGTTCACAAGAGGAAAGGGTATTCCAAGCCACACAGGGCCACACCAGGAAGGGCCACACAGGGAAGCACCTGGGCTGTTTAGGAGACAGAAGAAGTAAGAATGAGTGGGAGCAAGAGTCTTTGTCTAAATTTCACTAATGAAACAGAATCATGAGACTTTATTGTTTAGATAAAGAAAGTGAAATTCAGAGGCATGAAGAAAATTGTTCAGGTTCACAGGATAAGGAAGTGAGGGAGCTGGAACTGAAACCCAGATTTGTCTGCCTCTAAAAATCTTGCTCTTTCAACTACATTATAGCCAGAGACACAATGAGACCCACCGAAACCTCAGAAAGTGGCAGCAATAATTCAGAGATGGCATGTTACTTTTTCTTCTTTCAGAAGCTCTTGTTGCACAAATCCTCTCTGAAAGGAAGAAGAGACACTGATTCCGAGTGCCTGCAATGAACGCTGCAGAACTTACCGTGTGAGCTATAATTGATAGAGATGCCAACTGCCAACTAACCAGAAAAACTCTGGCATCGTAAATCTGTCCCCTGGCTTCTCATGAGAACTGATGGATGAGGAATTCAGCTTAAATATTTAACAATCAATAATTCAAATACCTATCCAACCATTTGCAGGTTGACATGTTTATAAATATAAGGGCTGCACTTTCTTGCATTTCACATGAAACTTAGAGTTTAAATGGAGGGAGTAGAAATGCCACATATTCTATGGGGAAGAATCTAGAGGAGTAAGTGGAAATCCCCTACCAGTCTTGGCTCAACTGGAATCTATTAAACTTCTAGCTTTGATCATGTACCATTGTTCACGCCCTCATGTTGCTGGTGAGCAAATCAGCAACAAATAATGTGTTGGAAAGCCCGGTTGTGCAGCTGGGGTAAGATGCCAGAGCTTGATCTCCTTTGCATCAGCAGCTCCAGGGATGAAACCTAACACACAGCCAAACAGCACAATGAATTATTCACTTTGAGCTTCCACAATCTCTCTGCCACTAGAATGGGTCCTCTCTCAGGCTGTAATTCAACCTCCTTCCTTTGTCTTCACTTCCCAACAGACGGCCAGGAATGAGGCCCAACTCTGGGGAGACATTCTAGCCTGGTGGCTGGGGGCCATGAGCTGTGTGTGTCCAGATGCTGGGTAGGCATATTGCTGTTTGAATTTAACCATTTTGAATGAATAAAGTCTAAAGTCAGCATTGACAGCAGTGATTTATCTGCACTTCACAATTATTGAATTTAGATGCTCCATCCACTCGCTGATTTATTAAACTGCTCTCTCCTCTGAGAGAGAATCAAAGCACCTCCTTTGGCCCTAATGGATAGACACTTTGGAAGCACTTAGGGAAGCCATTGTTGATAAGACTCACTACCTAAAAGAGAACCCTGTCTCATTGTCTTTGCACGGAAATAACGTTCATTACTTGTGTTTCCTTCACAGTCAATAACTTACCCTTTCCAGAGAAGGTGGGGTTGTTGGCAAACACCTCTGATGCTGTAGGGGCTGAAGTGTCAGGCCTGGGCAATGAACCGCTTGCCACATTTGCCTCCCTTTGCCCACACTTTACAGCTGTGTCTCCTTCAGCTGCAGAGCGTGAGGGTTCCCAGATTAAAAGGAGACCAAGAGCTTGAGCCACCAGCTGGCTACACTTCCTGTTCACAGGTTCTACCTGCATAGAAACAACACTAGCCAGGACCTTAAACATTCTCCTCTTCGCAAAACAATGCAGACTCTGAAACCCCCCAGTGGAGACGGAGAGGAGAAAGGGGCCATGCGGCTGAAACGAATCCAGGCCTGGTATGCCCACCACCCTCATTGTTGGAAAAGGGCTGTGAATTCTCTGTGCCAACAGTAATTGATGATTCCAGTTGGCGGATGGCCTGTTAATGAAAAGATTACCAGGCAGCAGCATATCTGGTGTAGAATTTTGGCTTCACTCTGAGAAAACATAACTGGCTGGTGGGGAAAGAAAGGACGGAGCTCAGTCTACTTGCAGAGCCACAAGCTAGAGGTCTGTCTTGAATTTAGGTTTCCAGGTCTGTGGAGGAATAGATGAGGTGTAGGTTAGTTACAAAGGAAAAATAATATTGGTTGAAGCCGATGATAATGAATGTCAGAAGGTGTGATATGTAGAATTTCTGGAAACGTGTATGAAACACAGTAACTAATGTGCACAGTTCGTGAGCATTTTAAAGCATATTCACAATCATTTTCATTGAATGGGTCAGTACTGATCAGAAGCAGAAGTTGGAGGGGAACTCTTGTGGGAGAAGGGAAAGACACAATAGTTATTAGAAACAAAGTAAATTATTAATACATTTAGGAGAAAGCAGACTAGTCTTTAAGAACTTACAGAGAGCATCTGGAGGACCAAGGCCCTTTGATTTCTCTCACTGCCAGGAAGAAGTCAGATAACAAAACTTGCAACTGCAGATCCAGGTTTACCGTTTTACCTATTGATGTTGCTGCCTAAAGAAGATTCAGGTGGAAACTCTTTCTCACCTGTGTGCCTTAGCTTAGGCTAAGAGCAATTGTCATGGCTGCCCTCTTCTTGCCTAGGAGGAAACCTGGGTCTGATTGGCGCAGAGCAATTAAGTAAAACATGGAGCCAAAATTTTTATTTGAGGCTTATAATCACTCTTGGAAGCAGATACCATTGGTATCTTTAAAATAAGCAAACATTGGCCGGGTGCAGTGGCACACACCTGTAATCCTAGCACTTTGGGAGTCTGAGGTGGGAGAATCACTGAGGTCAGGAGTTCAAGACCAGCCTGGCCAACATGGTGAAACCCCGTCTCTACTAAAAATACAAAAATTAGCCAGGCGTGGTGGCAGGTGCCTGTAATCTCAGCTACTGAGGAGGCTGAAACAGGAGAATCACTTGAACCTGGGAGGTGGAGGTTGCATTGAGCCGAGATTGTGCCACTGCACTCCAGTCTGGGCAACAGAGCAAGACTCCATCTCCAAAAAAGAAAAAAAAAGATAAAATAATTTTTTAAAAATACAGACTTTGGTTTTCAACATGAGCTCCATCTGATAGCAGTGATTTAGTCCATCCCTTGAGAACTGGGCAACAAGTGTGAGACTGTCTCAAAAAAATAAATAAAATAAAATAAAATAAAATAAAATAAATAATAAAATAAAATAAAATAACATAAAATAAGCAGAGGCACAGAGGGGCTGAATGCCCTGCTCAAAGTGACACATTCATACCGTTTCTTGCAGAACTGAGATTTTAGACCATGTGCTTCAATATTTTCTCCCAGGTCCTTCCCTTTTTTCTACAAAGAAGGGAAATGGAAGTCGTGGAGAAGAGAAGGCCAAGTAGCTGGAACCTGGGTTCCTGCCCCTGTTGACTTGAGATCAATCTTCTCTTTCACACATAATGGTTTCAAGTACAATCTTAGAGAGAAGATCTCATGCTGCTAAAAAGTGTTCGAAGACTACTATAACAGGCCGGGCGCGGTGGCTCAAGCCTGTAATCCCAGCACTTTGGGAGGCCGAGACGGGCGGATCATGAGGTCAGGAGATCGAGACCATCCTGGCTAACACGGTGAAACCCCATCTCTACTAAAAAATACAAAATAGCCGGGCGAAGCGGCGGGCGCCTGTAGTCCCAGCTACTCGGGAGGCTCAGGCAGGAGAATGGCATAAACCCGGGAGGCGGAGCTTGCAGTGAGCTGAGATCCGGCCACTGCACTCCAGCCTGGGCGACAGAGCGAGACTCTGTCTCAAAAAAAAAAAAAAAAAAAAAAAAAGACTACTATAACAGACAAGCCAATTTTCTCTTCATGACAACCAGATACAAAGATGAAATGAAAAATCTGAATGTTATCTGAAGACCTAGTTTCTGTATATTAAGGCACTCTGCACATAAATAACATTTTCACTAACCCGATCCTAACGTAAACCGGAAACTCAGTCTCAGACTACTGAATCTTGTAGATGGAAAGTCTTCAGAAATATTGATTAAATTAAATTGCAAGTCTCAACTGCACCAGCAACTGCAGTTCATGGGTACAGGCCTGACCAACTCCCCCTGGGTCAGAAAAGGCCAGATGCTTATTTGAAATTCAGAATGAGGCCAAAAGAGGCCAGATTTAGATTGTTACTTCTTGAGAGACAGAAACCTTTCAGCATTTTGGCAATTACTATTGAAAAACCACCCAGGGAGAAGGTAGTTTTAAACACAATTAGGATTCTATTTTAAGGAGAAATCATAAACCGCCCATTTAACGTGCTAATGTTTGATCTACTGTGAAGCAGAGAAGGGAGAAGCTATTACAAATTTGCTAATACCATCAAAACTTATAAAGTGATACAATGAGGCTACATGAAGAAAAGGCAGTCATCCCAAGCATTAGCCATGCTAATAGCTGTGAATATATATGAAAGCAGAGAACTGTTCTGAGAATCAGTGAGATAGATTGGGCTGTTTTATCTGCAGTCTGCCCAGTGACCCTTGGTCACTCCTGATTCTCAGCCCACCTGAACGCTCTCTAAAGCAGCGACACACACTCTAAAAAATTAACATCATGATGAGAATATCTATGGCATTTATTTTTATTTTCTCCATTTAGAATGATGATTTTTCTGATTTTTTAATGCCCATAATATTTTAGTACAGGAGTACACAATATAATTTTAAATAAATAGCTATCCTACCCAAACTCAAGAATTGAACTAATTCAGATATATTTTAGGATGAAGTCTTGGCGATCCAAATTCTGACTGCTTGATGTCAGAACCAAATAGATTTGGCTAAAGTGATACTCTTCACTATCCAAATGTACCATCCCAACTCAGGAACTGATATTTTTAGATAGCGAAGGATAGCTGTGTGTAATTATGGAGATGCCAGTTTGTTGTTGTTGTTACTGATAAAATGCACTATTAAAGGAACTGAGGAGACCACAGCTGCAGATGACTGATCGACCTGACTCTGAGTCATGGGCAGACAGGGCCTGCAGAAGCCGGGACAGAGCGAAATGCTCCATCTGTGCTTCCGTGTCAAGTACACTTGTGTATTTCTTGGAGATTAGTTTCTGACCTTGGTGAATAAAGTGAAAAGTTCGTATATCCAAATTTTCCCTTGAAAATCCTTTGGGAAGATATATTTTGGAGGGTAAGTTTTTTCTTTAGTTTGGGAAAAGATCACTATTTCTTCATGGAACTCTAAGAAGATACTGAGTTGCCCGTTGGAGATGTATCAGAAACTTATATCTTTATTTTTATTTATTTATTTATTTATTTGTTTATTGAGACAGAGTCTTGCTCTGTCACCTAGGCTGGAGTGTAGTGGCACGATCTCGGCTCACTGCAAACTTCGCCTCCTGGGTTCAAGCAATTCTCCCGCTTCAGCCTCCTAGTAGCTGGGATTACAGGTATGCACCACCCCCAACCCTGCCTAATTTTTGTATTTTTAGTAGAGATGGGATTTCACCATGTTGGCCAGGCTGATCTCGAACTCCTGACCTCAAGTGATCCACCCGTCTCCGTCTCCCAAAGTGCTGGGATTGCAGGCATGAGCCACTGCACCTGGCCAAATTTATATCTTTAAATATTAGAATGAAACTCAGTGCACTGACATACTTTATAAGAGGACATGAAGGAGAGAGATGCCCTGAGGAAGACCCAGTTCCAGTGTCCCCTTCTCATCCTCCCACTGGTCTACAGTTGAGCCTGGTGCTGGTTGCACAACTCTGTGAATATACTGGAAATCATTGGATTGTACACTTTAACTGGGTGAATTGTGTGGTATGCTAATTATATATCAATAAAACTTAAAAAAAAAATAGCCCTAGGCATTCATTTCTAAAGGACAAGTTTCAAGAGATGAAATCAGTACCACTCTTAATTAAATCCAGGCAATTGAGGTTCCTGTCCCAGGTCCTCTACTTTAGAGGGCCCTTTCTTTGGCTCTCCTATTGCTGTACTCTCCCCACAGGCTGAGGGGTCCCTGGAGCCAAGGGGATGTCACTACCCAGGTCTCTGCTTCTCTTTTATAGGCCATGCTATTGGGCCCAAGCACCCTGAAATTCCTGGTCAAATGGCCCCAACTCGCTTTCATGCCCTGTAGAGCTCTTCTCCTGTTCATCTTCCAGTGGCAATGGCAGACTTTGCCACATATGTATATGCTTCCAATTGCAAAGGGTAGTCTTTGTCTTTGGAGGGGAAGGGTTTATAGGTAGAGCTTGGACATATAGGTTAGGATGTCCAAGCATGTGCACAAGACCCTTCATGGTGCAGGACTGAGTTAATGGTTGGAAAAGAAGGGGGTTGGCTATGAGCCAGAGATCCTTATCTGTGCTCTGATCCAGGTCCCTCCTATGTTGGGACATACATGTTATGATAGGAAAAGTCTAAAGCCAGAATATGCATCAACCTAACCTAGTACTTTTCCAATATACATTCCCTCTTTTCTCAGAAATCCAAATACAGTAATGGCTAACATGTATTACACGTGTTCGGCTCTCTTTTGTGCACTTAATACACATTATCTCATTTATTTCTTACAATGATGTGGGTACTGTTATCACCCCAACTTTCCTATGACAATACTAAAGCTTAGGGAAGTTAAGTAAATAGTTGAGTCTGAATTTGGTCACAGAACAAGCTGACAAAATCCAACTGAGCCACACTACTCCCTAGGAATGCTTGGCTCATAGATAAGATTGTGTTAGCAAGAAACAGGCCTCTTTTTATCTTCTAGCAATTCTGAAAGTGATACAATAAGAAAAAAAGAAAAAAGCTTACCTTCCAACAGAATCGTTGACGAAGTTCCTTTTATTTGAACAAGGCCGGATAGCACAAAACGTGCATGAGTATTGTAATATGAATCACATTTGTAGAGGACATTTTCATTTTCTCTGTAGCCTGAGGCAATGGGTTGTCAGTTATTCCTTCTAAGATTAATCTTTCTGCATCAGAGATATGGAGATTAAGTGTTCAGGGCATGATGACTTATGCACAGATGAATTTGATTTTCTATATGTTACAAAAAAATTTGGTTCACAAAGCATTCCTTCCATCTAAGATCTCAGTGGCATGGTTACTCAGAACTTATTGATGTGCTTAGGGGTGGTTTTCTGAAGTTGCAGACAAGACCTCCAAATTTACCAGCTCAAACTGGTTTTATAAAAGCTGACTCAATTCTAGCATGGATTAAGCTAAAAGCAATTTGTAATAAGTACATATATGTAAGCATGTTCCATTGTTAGCTGACATCTCCATTTTATAGATGGGGAAACCAAGGCTCGGAGTTCTATAAATTGTTCAAAGTGATAAGGCCAGAAATCAAACTAGTCTTCTGATGCCACTTTGCATGTCAGTGTCCAGCATTTTACAGGTATAGGTCATTGTCATTTTCACAATCTTCTGTGATTTTTATATTAGCCTAGTGAGCTGTGTAGGAATATGGGCCCCTTGGTGAATGCCTCCCCAGCCTCCATTTCTCCATCTCCTTCTCCCATAAATAGCATCTAGATCTTCGTTTGTAGGGGAGTCCATTCTTAGGATGGGACAGCCTCTACCTTATCTCCAGAGAAAGCTCTAGTTGGCTTCCATTTGTTCAGTTCAAGAATTTGTCACCATGTGACTTGGTTTGGCTGATGAGTTGTAAGGGGACAGTTGCTGGAACTTCCAGGAAAGAGGTTTCCTCTTTTATCTATAGTAACTACTGGAAGAGATCAGTCTTCTTCCTTTGAAGTGTGGAATATGTGGAGGAGAGGCCTGAAAATTGTTGTGGTTTTTACCACAAAAGGAGGCAGCCAGGGGAGGGGGAAAAAGTGGGGAAGTGTGGAGTTGACTCACAGGGAAGGATGGAGTACAAAGAATGGCAGAGAAATGGAGATGGGGCCATGACACCGTGACCTCAGGATCAATTCACACCTGGACTCATCATTTTATTATTTTTTTTAATTTTTTTTTTGAGACAGAGTCTCGCTCTGTTGCCCAGGCTGGAGTGCAGTGGCCAGATCTCAGCTCACTGCAAGCTCCGCCTCCTGGGTTCACGCCATTCTCCTGCCTCAGCCTCCCGAGTAGCTGGGACTACATTAGCTGGGACTACAGGCACCCGCCACCCTGCCTGGCTAGTTTTTTGTATTTTTTAGTAGAGACGGAGTTGCACTGTGTTAGCCAGGATGGTCTTGATCTCCTGACCTCGTGATCCGACCGTCTCGGCCTCCCAAAGTGCTGGGATTACAGGCTTGAGCCACCGCGCCCGGCCAGGACTCATCATTTTTACTTAATTTTGATTGTGTTGATACAATAGGAACTATCTTCTCATTGCATGTTAAAAAACCTGAAGCTCAGAGACAGAATAGCTTCTCAGGTTACCATAACTACTAAGAACCGTGTCTAGGGCTGATATACATGTTCCTTGACTTCAAGTCCAAGGTGGCTTCCGTGTTTTTAAAGATGATTTCTCTAAACTTGGGTAAGAGCAATGCTTCTTTCTCTTCTTCTGAGAAAAATAAGGAAACATTCACTCCATAGAAGATTCATGGGGCAAAGGCCACAAGAAATAGAAAAGAACAGTCAAGGCATTGTCACAGAAAGAGTTGTTGCAAAGCCAATAGAACCAATGGAATTAGAAATGGCCAATCTTAGGCATTCAGAACAAGTCCTATTAAAAATGCTGACTGATTTGTTAGAAACCAGGGAGGCCATTTTAAGTTTTTATAATTACTAGGGACCTCAGAATATTCCCATTATGATGCCAAAAGCTGTGGAACAAAGAAAAAATGTAATCAAAGAATAAAGCATAAAACATTAGGTTTAGAACAGACCTTAAACATCATCTTATTGGTGGGAGCACCAACGGAGAAGTTCCTCTTACTGCACCCTTAATAGATGGCCTTCCTGCTCTATTTGAACACCTCCGTTTACGGAGCTCTCACTACCTCATAAAGTAACTAATTTTGTTTTTTAAATGATACTTCATCTGATTTAATTAATGATAAAATTTAAGTACACATAAAAACAGTAATGCTGCAGGATAATATTGTTTATATTTATATCAACTTTTTTTTTTTTACTTCTTGGTATTTCCTGTTATCCTATAATAAATCTTCCTCTGATTTTTTTTTTTTTTTTTTTTTTTGAGACGGAGTCTCGCTGTGTCGCCCAGGCTGGAGTGCAGTGGCGCGATCTCGGCTCACTGCAAGCTCCGCCTCCCGGGTTCCCGCCATTCTCCCGCCTCAGCCTCCGAGTAGCTGGGACTACAGGCACCCGCCACCGCGCCCGGCTAGTTTTTTGTATTTTTTTAGTAGAGACGGGGTTTCACCGTGTTAGCCAGGAGGGTCTCGATCTCCTGACCTCGTGATCCGCCCGCCTCGGCCTCCCAAAGTGCTGGGATTACAGGCTTGAGCCACCGCGCCCGGCCTCTTCCTCTGATTTGATGAACAGCATGCGTGTTCTGTTTCTGCCTTAGAAGAGGGATGGCCAAGCAGAATGCAGAAAACAAAGGGTCAATTTTATGGCTTCTGGGCTTCAAAAGCCTAAGTCAGGGCATAAGCAATAGATTTAGAAATAGAGATGTAAAGCCAGACTCCCCTGCCTTCAGAACAAAACAACAGCAGTAACTACAAAAAGATCCTGCAGACTGGGGAAGGTGAAAGAGGAGAGAAGCAAGGAGAGCTCAGACACGTGAAGTGCCCAGAAAAGTAGCTGCCTCCTGCCCCACCTTAGGTGAACCCCAGGATAAGAGGGAACAGAAGGCCCTGGGGTGGTTCATGCCCCTAATCCCAGCACTTTGGGAGGCCGAGGTGGAAGGATCGCTTGAGCCCAGGAGTTCAAGTCTAGCCTGGACAACAAAGTGTGATCTCTGTTTCAATAAAAATCAAAATATTAGGTATGTTGGTGCATGCCTACAGTCTCAGCTATACGGGAGGCTGAGCTTGAGCCCAGGAGGTCGAGGCTGCAGTGAGCCATGTTGGCACCACTGCAGCCTGGGCAACAGAGCAAGACTCTGTCTCAAACAAACAGATAAAAAAATAGAGGGAAACAGCAGAAATTCCAGACAGGTTTGTGGATGTCAGGAGCCCTCTCCTTTTTTCTGAAGAGAGTCTGTGAAAAGAGGAAATAGGCCAGAGTTCCAGCCTAGGCAACACGGTCAAACCCCATCTCTACCAAAAATAGAAAAAAATTAGCCGGGTATGGCGGTGTGCGCCTGTAGTCCCAGCTGTAATTCCAGGCTGAGGCAGGAAAGTCGCTTGAGCCTGGTAGGCACAGGTTGCAGTGAGCCAAGATCGTGGCACTGCACTGCAGCCTGGGCGATGCAGCGAGACCCTGTCCAAAAAAAAAAAAAGCCAGCATAGAAAGAGTCATGTGGCCCATCTAGGAAAACAGTGCTGCAGCGGCCCTCAGGCTTTCCAGTAGCCCAGAGTTGGCGGGGTGCGGTAGGGAAAAAGAGGCAGGATGTGGCTCCTTGCTCCTGTGGGCGGGAGGAGGCAGATTCCATGGTGACCCGCGTGGGCTCATCACATGGAAGTGGCAACATCTCAGTGAGACAATGGAGATGAATAATGACCAAGGTCAGTTCCTGACCTCTGTACCAACATCATGGTTCTGTGTCACACCCCCAAACAGAACGCAGTCTCACATTACTTTTGCCTTCCTCAAATCCAACCTCTCTCTGGGATTCCTTAGGGGAACTCTTTCTGTCTCTCCACTGCCCTCTCCTCTGCTAGAGTGAGGACATGTGACCAATTGTCACTCATTGAATACTTCTACCCTGAAGTTTGACTTTGGAGTGAGTGAAGGGATGATGAGACCAGCCTGGCAGCAATCGGGACAGTGGTCTGCAGTGATGGCTATGCTTGTGACTAGCTATGGTTACATCCTGGCCAGTTTTTCCTGCTGCCTGGCTTTGCTCAGTTCTTAATTTTGCAAACCTGTGAGCTACCCAATACCTTCCAATGAATTCCTCTTTTGTATTAATATATGTGATTATATTAATATATGTTTCTGTTCCTCGCAGCTTATTGATGCAGAAATTGGTGCCAGGGCATATGCTCCGGGCTCATTAAGTCAGAAGGCCTTTACGATAGAAATCTGGAGTTGATCAGATTGCCTCAGTGGGGAGTTAGGACATGATCATTCTTCTAGGATTCAGAGAGAGGAATATGGCAGCAGAACATCTAAAGTATCACCTGTGGAGGTGACACTTTTGGAGGAAGTGCTCCACATTTGGAGGAAGGGCTCCACATTTGGAGGAAGTGCTCATGAACATCAAGGGAGCTTTAAGACAGCGCGTAAGTATTGCCCTGGGTCAGCCTGAAAGACAGGAGTTAAGGACTGTGGAAGAATGGCTGCTTCAAATGGCCCTGGATAGCTTATAAGAAGAGAATGACAAATTTAAATCCCTAGATTCTCAATTTAAGGCAGATATCCACACCCAGGAACTTTCTATGGCAGTGCTAAATGAATGTCCAACCTTTAAAATCCACATTGCTGAGAGAGTAGAAAACAAATTCAAAGTTGGACTGTGAGATTGGTAGAATTACATCAGTTGAATGCACAGTTTTGACATGCCTCTTTGGGGAAAGTTAACGTACTGATAGAGTAAGGTGTGGAAGGCCAGACACGGTGGCACACGCCTATAACCCCAGCACTTAGGAGGCCGAGGAGGGCAGATCACCTGAGGTCGGGAGTTCGAGACTAGCCTGACCAAAATGGAGAAACCCTGTCTCTACTAAAAATACAAAATTATCTAGGCATAGTGGCACATGCCTGTAATCCCAGCCACTCTGGAGGCTGAGGCAGGAGAATTGCTTGAACCCGGACGGCGGAGGTTGTGGTGAGCCGAGATGGCGCCATTGCACTCCAGCCTGGGCAACAAGAGTGAAACTCCGTCCCCCCCAGAAAATAAATAAATAATAATTTTAAAAAGATGTGGAATGGGGGTATGTGAGAAGACCCAGAGAAATGGCCAATCTTTCTGTGCCAGCCAAAGCAACTCTCCTCCTTGGACTGTTGGCTGTCTTTATATTTTCCTCAAAAGACACTATAACTCTTTTACCCATAAGAGTTACATGGAAAGGAGTCTGTGCTTTCTCTGCACTGCAGCATCTCTCCCTTGTCTCCACGATCTGACCTAGAATACCTGTGGGGGAGACAGGGAGTAAAAGGTCAAACTGGGAGCAGAAGGCATATATAACAAATGATTTGCAAGACCTTGCTAATTTACACCATCAAAACCCCGGGAATATGTGTAGGAATGAATTCTGTATGCTCTTGACTAAGGGGAGAGGAACGTAATTTCAGACCAAGTTGAAGTGCCTGGTAAGGATGCACTTACTAGAGACTCCAGATTCTGTTGCTAGCTCGGAGCAGCTGGGAGTAGACACCGTTGTTTGTTCAGTTGGTTGACAGAAATCTGGACTCAGTGGTGGCCAATATTAAACAGAGTTGAGATGTCATAAATTCCTTGATACCGAGTAAAGGAAAGAATCCAAAGACTCTGAGAGATAGGAATGTTGGAGTGAATTTATCATGTGCAACTAACCCTATCTTTCCCTGACTATGTCTCCCTGGAGAGCTTAGAGGACATACCCTTTGCCAAAGTGTTGAGAAATACCTTGATGAGGGTAACACCAGCAAGTGCTATCTGGAGGCTAGGGATACTGATGGGCGGTGGGTTGACATGCGCTCCCTGAACTCAGTGGGGAGGAGGGTCCCAGGGCCACGCCACAGCTCTTCAATGGCAAACGTGGAAACTGAAAGGGGAATCCTCCCTGTTTAACACTTGGGGACATGTGGCTTTAATTCAGCCACTGAGATCTTCCAATCCAGAATTCTGAATCCTAAGCAAGTAAAGCAAAGATGACAGATGGTGAGATTGTCTCAGAGGCCCTTAGGGTAAAGACTCAAATACTCTACCCTCCTGAATTTGACTTTTGATATCTTACAAAGTTGAACATGCTCAACCCCTTACTTATTTGTCCACTTTCATCTTGCTTCACTCTCCCACTCATCCACTGGGATCCAACCACGTTGGCCTTGTGTCAGTTCCTTAAACTTGCCCAGATATCTCCCTTCTCATGGCTTTGATAGATACCATTTACTCTGCTTAGAATATTCTCCCAGCTCTGGGCCGGGCGCGGTGGCTCAAGCCTGTAATCCCAGCACTTTGGGAGGCCGAGACGGGCGGATCACAAGGTCAGGAGATCAAGACCATCCTGGCGAACACGGTGAAACCCTGTCTCTACTAAAAAATACAAAAAACTAGCCGGGCGAGGTGGCGGGCGCCTGTAGTCCCAGCTACTCGGGAGGCTGAGGCGGGAGAATAGCCTAAACCCGGGAGGCGGAGCTTGCAGTGAGCTGAGATCCGGCCACTGCACTCCAGCCTGGGTGACAGAGCGACACTCCGTCTCAAAAAAAAAAAAAAGAATATTCTCCCAGCTCTGGCCTGGCTAACTCTGCTCATGCTTCAGGTTTCAGGACAAATAGCTCTGTCTTATGAGGCCTTTCCTATTAAACTGTATTTATTTTCCTCTATAGCTCTTATCAGAGTGTTAATTGCCTTTTAATTTGTATATATTTCCTGATATATATATATATATATATATATATATATGTCTGTTCATGACCCTCCAGGTTTCTGCTGTGTTCCTGGCTGTGTTTCCTGTCGGTGACTTCTAAGCGAGGACCTGACAGAGATGGTGCTCACAATGATTTGCTACATGGATGCTGTGCATTTGCTGCTTTGATTGATTGTTTTCCCTCACTGTATAATGAGGACACCTTTTTCCATCAATAACTATAAATCTATAAAGACATTTTTAATGATACCACAGTATTCTACAATAGGGATGATGATAATAACAATAGCAGTCTTTATTTAAACATGACTTTCTGCCAGGCCCTTTTGTAAGGGCTGTACATGGATAACTTATTTAATCTTCCCAAATCTTACAGGGTAAAAATGTGTGTATTCCTATTTTACACAGGTGGGAACTGAGGCATAAGAAAAATTGGGTTACCTTCCTCAGAGTCTCACAGCCAGCGTCATGTGCAGAAAGATTTGCACCAAGGCATTTTTGCTTTGTTTTGTTTTTAGTTGAGAAATAGCACCTAGGCATTTTGCCTTCAGATCTTGTGCTTTAATCTCAATGTTACATGGCACATAAAATTCTATTTCATTTAACCAGTCTCTGAAGGATATATATTTAGGTGTTTTCTAACTTTGGGCCATGGTAAATACCGGAATTAACTCCCTTATCTCTGAGCAATTATCTGATCATATTGGAAAGTATTTTGCCAAATTTCTTAACAGATTGAGCATTTTCCATCAGCAGAATGAGACTGCTCTTGCCCACACCCTTTATGCTTTTCAATATTTAGGGCTGACAGATTTAGCAAATAAAAATACAGGATGCCCAGTTCAATTTGCATTTCAGATAAGTAACAATCTTTTGGTGTGTGTCCCATGCAACATTTGAGACACATTTCTGCTTAGTACAAGTATGTTCCATACGCTGTTTGGAACATACTTATACTGAAAAAAGTATTCTTTGTTTATTTGAAATTCAAATTTCAATTTAAACTCCAGTGTGACTGGGTGTCCTGTGTTTATCTGGTAATCCTAAGGAGAAAAGAGTACTTCATTTAAATTTGTCTATCTTTCCTTAACTGGTTATTGCAAAATGATTTATGAAGCAGTGGCTAAATGCTGGCAACTGTGACTGTAAAAAGGAATACATAGTTCCTGACATCAACTAGGTGTACTGTCTAGTGAGGAAAATGGACACATCATTAAATCTAGTGCAAGATGGCAAGGACAGTGATTGAGACGTGCACAGGGGTTTCAGGGAAGAGCATCTAACACCAGATGCAGGAGGCAGAGAAGGATTCCTAAAAGGCTCCTAAAGAATAAATAGAATTTAGCAGACGGGAGTGGTGGCTCACGCCTGCAATCCCAGCACTTTGGGAGGCTGAGACAGGCAAATCACTTGAGGTCAGGAGTTCTAGACCAGCCTGGCCAACATGATGAAACCCTGTCTCTACTAAAAAAAATACAAATAATTAGCTGGGCATGGTGGTACACACTTGTAATCCCAGCTACTCAGGAGGCGGAGGCAGGAGAATCGCTTGAAATCGGGAAACGGAGGTTGCAGTGAGCTGAGACTGCGCTGCTGCGTGCTAGCATGTATGGATGATAGAGCGAGATTCTGTCTCAAAAAATAAAATAAAATAAAAATGTCATTTAGCCCAAGGGATGGTGGAGTATTTCAGGCAGATGAGAGTCATATAATCAAAAATTCACCATCAGCATGGATGCGGAGGTAACCACCAGCAGCTGAAGTTGCTGTAGCCCAAAGTGTGGGGCAAAGTGAAGAGAAATGAGACTGGGGGTCGGTAGGAGCCAAACCATGAATATGGTTCATCTTTTGGGCCGTGGTACTGATTAGAACAAGATTGTAAGCAGGACCATGTCAAGGACATCCTCTCTTGTCTTGATCAGCTACCACTGTCTTCTGTGTCTCACTTCCAGTGTTCTCTCCTCCAGGAACCTTTCCTCACCAGCCCTTGGTGACTTAGGTGCCTCTCCCCAGGGCTGCTCTGAGACCCCGAGCTTGTTTTGTCAACATGTGACCACCTTGGGTCAGAAATCCCTGTTCACTGTCTTCCCCACAGCCTTCCTGAGGACAGGACTAATGTCTTCATCACTTCTGTAGCCTCAGCTTCCAATTCCCTTTTGGTTTTCCTGAATCCTGGCTGTCTGCACTGGTGGGTGCTACATTAGTGATGCCCAGGCAGACCATATTCTCTATACTACTAAGTCATATTCTGTCTCTGCAGAACCCCAGAGAGCTTTCAGTGTCCAAACCCTACTGTCAGTAGCTTCCCTAAAGCTGAGAGCCCTCAGTTAATTCCAAGGTCCAGAAATGAAACTTCTCATGGTCCCCCACCAGTCCTTGCCCCCTGGGAAACTGTTTGGGGTATCCATTGTCTAGCAACTTTTACTGTATTATCCCCCTATCTTTCTCCCAGAGGTCCCTCTTCTCCCAGACCATTAACTTTCTGACATATATTAATCAGTTAGACCCTTGGGCTTGCTCAGATTCAAGCTGATAGCCAGGCATAGTGATGCAAACCTATAGTCCCAGCTACTGGAGAGGCTGAGGCTGGAGGATTGCTGGAGCCTGGGGGACGTAGAGGTTGCAGTGAGCAATGATTGTGCCACTGCACTCCAGCCTGGGTGACAGAGTGAGGCCGAGTCCCCCCCCCCAAAAAAAGGCTGAACTTCTGCTGTATATAGTTGAGATCTCAGATCTCAGAGGCTCACAGGTCAATCTTACTTCCCACATTCTCCTTTTTATGATTTTCATATAGGAAGTATACCATTAGCTGATCTTCAAGTCTGCCTGGCTGCTGACCTTGCTGCAGCCTTTCCTCAGCATGGATAACTCTGCTCTGTTTGCGCTCCCCTGCGAGTCCAAGCCCTACACTGCACCCCAGTGGGTCCCGTTGGGTCCTCCGCGACTCTGGATTTGGCATTCTGTCTTGGCCTCTGTGTCTCTCCAGAGTCATGAGTTTTTAATGGTTTAGTCACAAGAACTTTGGAGTCTGAAAAACGTGGCCTGGAATCCCAGCTCATTTTTATTTAAGACTTTCATTTTATTATTTAGTCTAACCCACCCATGTATCCGGTGATGACTGTGTTAATCTATCACCTTTTGTTGACAAATGAAAAAAACTACGGGCAGAGAAAGGCTAAATGTTTTTCAAAACTGCCCAGCTAATGCATAGCGTAGCTGGGACTCAAACGCTGGTTTCTGCGATTTCAAAACTCACATTCTCCCTCCAATGTGGTGTCCATGCAGTGTACACGGGCCTAGGGCAAGCCACTTCAATTTTATGAGTGTCAGCTTCCTGCTCTCTGAAATGGAGTTAATAGTTGGTTAATAAGAGCTACCTTTCAAGATTGTTGTGGAGATTAAATGAAATTATGTAAGTTAGGCACCTAGCCCAGAGCCTGACAACAATTGTGCAAGAAATATTTCCTTCCCTCTTTGCTGCACTCACCTGGGTGGACTTTTCCATTGCATTAGCAAAAGAGCAGTTCTGAGGAAATATCAGCTGTGTCAGCTGGCCTGGGAGGAGCTGCTTTTGTGATGAGCAGGTGAATGCGGGCTCTTTCCCCAGCCATCAGATGGAAATGGGCTTAGTCTCCACAGGCCCAGCAGGATGGCCTGGGGCCTGCCCCTGGTCCTGGGAGACCAGGTCTTCACCAACCTATGGCATCCCAGAAAAAGGTGACAGCTAATGGGCTCAGCAACTTTTTTGGGAGAAAAGATGTTTTGGATAAGTCTTTTGGATAAGTGCTGCATTAGTGATGTCCAGGCAGACCATGTTCTCTCTACTACTAAATTGTATTCTATCTCTGAAGAACCCCAGATGGTTTCCAGTGCCCACACTCGGTATTCCTTATCTCTCCAGCCCATCTAAATATGCCCGTGGCCTGGCTCTGAGTCACGAGGACATAAATCTCCATCACAGATTTATTGCCATAAGGTATCAGCTCCTGTTGCTCAATGGCCAAGTAGTTAATTTTTAAATGAAGTGGGGCTGTTTTCATTAACACCCTTGCGCTAACTACCTATCAAAACACTCAAAGACAATAATACCATATTGCTGAAGTACTGAACCAATAAATATCACCAGTCTTCTCTCTGGCGGATGAAAGACATTAGACTCATCCTCTGATATAATAATATTATCCCATTGTCTTCCTCTTCATAGCGTCAGAAACATCTACATTTTAGGACTGGATTCCATGACTGTACCAGCCCATACCACGACTTTAAGAGGCTGTCGCCTCATGACATCTAGGTCATGTCTTCAGGATATCGTGGTAATGACAATGGGCCTGAAAAGTGGATGGAACGTTTCTGAAGATGATACATGATCAATACCAAAGCCTTTTGGTTTCAAAGGCTTTCTGGAAAACAAATGCCTTGCATCTAACTGGTGCCAGAGTTTAGGTTTATCAGTAGTTTGAGCAGTGAACAGAGGTTGAAATTCACATTTTTTATAGGTGCAAACCTGTATAGAAAGAACATTCTAGATTTTGACAACTCTCGAGCCACATAAGGGATTCATAGCCCATGATAATTTGTTATTTACTAATGCATGATGTTATACCTCATATAGAGGCTACTGTGAGCCAGTGATTTTTTTCACTTACAGGGATGTTCAGTTACCCTCTTTGCCAGCAGTATCTCACTCAATCATTTCTTCCTTAACCATTTACTGGGGGCCTACTGTGTGCTAAATGCTGCCCTAGGCCCCAGAGAGGGGAGCATGGCACCTCTCTGCCATCTCAATCTGTAGGGAGCATATTCATATCTCCTTTATTATTTTCCACATGCCAGCATCATTTATACAACAACTCTTAGGAGGTCATAAAAAATGGTTTCTTTATGGAAAATAGCCCTAAAAAGAAATCCAGGTGGTGCATTTAAAAAGTTGTTTTTATTGCTTTTTTCCCATCTTGCTTAAATAATATGTTCACCATGGCAAAAATTAGAAACTATATAGGTAAGCAAAAAGAATATAATTAGCTCCCTTAATTTCACCACCCAGAGATCACCACAGTTAACCTTTGCCTCCCACACACGGGCTGTCTTTATTCTTTTACATATATCCACTGTCTATTTTTTTTAAGTCACGATTATTCTTTGTATAACTGTGTAATTGTCTGCTCCTCATTTCCTTATATGAGGCTATCCTGAACCACCATTCCATCTTCATAAACATACTTCTGTAATTGATGGCTGTATACACTCTTGGCGCCCTACTGACTCGTGCATGTGACATTCTAAAACATGTAATAGTTTGCTTAATCAGGTATATCAGTCCTTCTTGCGTTGCTATACAGGAATACCCAATGCTGGATAATTTATATAGAAAGAGGTTTATTTGGTTCATGATTCTGCAGGCTGTACCTGAACCATAGTGCCAGCATCTGCTTCTGGTGAGGGCCTCAGGGAACTTCCAATTATGATAGAAGGCAAAGGAAAAGCCAGCGTGTCATATGACGAGAGAGGGAGCGAGAGAGGAGGAGTCAGCTTCCTTTAAACAACCAGCTCTCATATGAACTAACAGAGAGAGAACTCTCTTGTTACCATGGGGAGGGCACCAAGCTCATTCATGAAGGATCTGCCCTCCACGACCCAAGCACCCCCCCCAGGCCACATCTCCAATATTGGGGATCACACTTCAAAATGGGATTTGGAGGGAACAAACATCCAAACCAT
Source organism: Trachypithecus francoisi (assembly GCF_009764315.1). Taxonomy (NCBI): domain Eukaryota; kingdom Metazoa; phylum Chordata; class Mammalia; order Primates; family Cercopithecidae; genus Trachypithecus; species Trachypithecus francoisi. The sequence goes on along the minus strand of NW_022681457.1, from coordinate 23,010,824 downwards.
ATCGCCAGGCCTCCATTTTTGGGATATTGAGGTTGTTTTCTATCCTTTTGTATGATAAACAAAACTATAGTTTTATTTGTGCAGCCGTCTTTATTGCCAGATTCCCATGTAGACCCCTAATTATTTCCTTGGGATAAATTAACTGTATGCACATTTTAAAGGTTTAGACACACGCAGTCAAATTGCCCTCAAAATGTTTCCAGTTTATACTCTCAGGCATCCTTTTCCTCTGTCACATGAAGAATCACCAGCTTCCTACCTTCAGGTTACAGAAAAATCAACTGCTTGCACCCCCAGCACTATAGAGAAATCGACTGCCCCTGCACCCCCAGCACTGCAGAAAAACCGATTGCAATCTACACCTGCAGCACTACAGAGAAACCAACTGCAATCTACACCCCCAGCACTGCAGAGAAACAGACTGTGCCTGCAACCCCAGCACTGCAGAGAAACTGACTGCACCTGCACCCCCAGCACTGCAGAGAAACCAACTGCAATCTACACCCCCAGCATTGCAGAGAAACAGACTGCGCCCGCACCTCCAGCACTGCAGAGAAACTGACTGCACCTGCACCACCAGCACTGCAGAGAAACCGACTGCGCCTGCACCCCCAGGACTGCAGAGAAATCAGCTGCAATCTACATCCCCAGCACTGCAGAGAAACCGACTGCACCCGCACCCCCAGCACTGCAGAGAAACCGACTGCACCCGCACCCCCAGCACTGCAGAGAAACCGACTGCACCCGCACCCCCAGCACTGCAGAGAAACCGACTGTGTCTGCATCTCCAACATTGCAGAGAAACCAGCTGCACTGCACACCAGTATTGCAGATAAACCGACTGTGTCTGCACCCTCAATATTGCAGAGAAAGTGACTGCCTGCACCCTTGGTTACTGGAGCAGATACCTCCCTCCTTCTGCCCAGGGCTCCCTTTCCCCTGGGCTCTCCTTCCAACCCCTGCCCCAGCCTCAGGACTTTTCCTCTATTAAGTGACCTCTATTTCTCTAAGCTCTCTTCCCACTACATGTAAAAATGCTTGACACTTGCATATGAAAAGAAAAGTTCTTGACCTACAGATTGAATTGCATCCTTTCCTTCCTCCCAAATTTCATATACTAAATCCCTAACCCCTAGTACCTCAGAATGTGACTGAATTTGAAGATAGGGTCTTTTAAACAAGGTGACTAAGTTAAAATAAGGCTGTTAGGGTGGACCCAACTTCAATATAGAAGATGTCTTTATAGGAGGAAGAATTTGGGCACACAGAAAGAAAGCAAGGATGTGGATGCACAGAGGAAAGCCTGATGAAGACGCAGGGAGAAGGTGGCCATCCGCAAGCTATGGAGAGAGACTGCAGAGAAAACCTAATCTGCCAACACCTTGATTTTGGACTTCCAGCCTCCAGAGCTGTGAGAAAATACATTTCTGTTGTTTAAGCCACCTAGTGTCTGGTATTTTCTTTGTCTTTTTTTTTTTTTTTTGAGACGGAGTCTCGCTCTGCCGCCCAGGCTGGAGTGCTGTGGCCGGATCTCAGCTCACTGCAAGCTCCGCCTCCCGGGTTCACGCCATTCTCCTGCCTCAGCCTCCCGAGTAGCTGGGACTACAGGCGCCCGCCACCTCGCCCGGCTAATTTTTTTGTATTTTTTAGTAGAGACGGGGTTTCACCGTGTTAGCCAGGATGGTCTCGATCTCCTGACCTCGTGATCCGCCCGTCTCGGCCTCCCAAAGTGCTGGGATTACAGGCTTGAGCCACCGCGCCCGGCGTGTCTGGTATTTTCCTATGGCAGCCCTAGCAAACTAATACAACATCCTAATAGCCATTTCCATGACTGCCCCCATACAACCAAACTTCTTGAACACATTTGCTCTCAAGTGCTTCCTTCCCTAGCTCCTTCTCATTCAACAGCCCACCGCAGTCAGGCTTCTACCACCTCTTTGGGAGACAGCTCCCACCCAGGTCACCAGCAGCCTCCACAGTAGTTACTCAATGAACTCCATGCCCAACGTAGGTAGACACTGAATTCATGAAGAAGTAGTTGCTGTTGTTACAGTTGTTTAAGAGGTGCCAGCTCAGTCTGTCAAATTATGGTACAAGATAAGAAAGTAACCCAGGAAGTGGTGGGGAAGTAGGGATGGTTAATAGGTACCAAAAAAAAAAAACAAAAAAAAACCGAAAGAATGAATAAGACCTAGTATTTGATAGCACAATGAGGGGGAGGGTAAAGTCAATAATAATTTAACTGAACATTTAAAAGTAACTAAAACAGGATACTTGGATCATTTGTAGCACAAAGGATAAGGGCTTGAGGAGATGGATACCCTATTCTCTAGGATGTGATTATTACACATTGCATACCTGTATCAAAACATTTCATGTACCCCAGGAATACGAACACCTACTATGTACCCATGAAAATGAACATTTAAAAAAATCTGTGTTATTCTTTATAAAAAGTGTATTGGTATTTTTCAGTGTATACATAGCATAGGCATACACATTTTAGACTTATTTAGAAAATAGGATAGGTATACACATTATACAGATTATTTGTAAAATGCAACGTGATATTGAAGCAGTCCTCACAGGATTAACAAGCATTTTGGACAGAAATAGAATTATAATGAAGCATGAATCAGGCTGCGCTTTGGCTCAGTTCCTTGTAATAGAAAGTCGTGTAGCAGCAGACACCAACCATTTGCATCCTCATTGTTCTTACAGATAGGCTCTCCAATGTTAGAACCATAAAGCTTTTAGGAATTGCTTAAGTTGTTTTTCAGATCCTGAATTCCAGTGGAACAGCTGAGGACAATCAGTTTGAAAATCCCCACGGTGGAACCGAATCAGCATGAGAATGCAATTTCTTCATCTCTCTGTCCCATGACTTCACCCTGCACTCTTTGACTAGTTGATGATCTCCACACTTCAGCCCACTCCAAAACCCTTAAAATCCCTAGCCTCAAACTCCTTGGAATGATAGACGTGAGGTTTCCTCCTGTCTCCTTGTTCAGCAGCCCCAGGATGAAACCGCTTTCTCTGCTGCAACCAGTGTCTCAGCATATTGACTTGCTGCACATGGGGCAATGAACCTATTACAGTTATAATATCTTGGTCAATTTCCTCCAGGTCTTTTTTTCCCCTATGCTGAGGTTGTCTTCATGCTATAGTCTGCAGCATATTCTCTGTACAATTATTTTGCACCCACCTTTCTTTCCTTTTAAGAAACATTATAACCATGCCTCCTCCAGCTATATTCAGGCTATTTAAAAGCAGCATGTAGCTCACTGATCTTCCTGATTCTCCTTTCAGGTTAGGAGCTCAGTTTCTGGTAGAGCCTTGGCCTCTATGAGGATCAAGACCAGTCGGTCAAGAAGCACCCCCTGGACTATAAACCTTGTGCCCACCACACCCTTCCTGCCCCCACCTTCTACTCCCTGAACTTCCACTGCCCCACCTGCAGATGCATATTATGGTGAATTACTTTGATTTTTGATTTGCCAGGTGTGGCAATTGAGGGATTCCAAGGAATTGGCAAAGACGTGAAATGCCATTCAGAAAGCAAGGTGAGTCAGGAACAGCTCTTGCAGCAAGCACCTGGCATGCCCATGAGCTTTGAATGTAGTGATGTTCCTTTCATCTGCTGGGTGGTTTTCCCCCTCTCAAAGGAGGGACTCTGAATAACCTTTCACAGACCCAGGGAGAGGTGGCTGGAGCCATTTGAAAGCAGATTTATGGAATCAAGACACAGAGATTCCCTAACTTGCTTGAGCAAAGTAGATGCAGCTTTGATGACAAAAGAAGAAGGAATTTGGATCCTATTTTAGGGTGTGGGTTGTTCCCATCACAGCCCCACAGGCACACAGGGCCAGGGTGGAGGTGGTAGGATGTGGAGGGACTTTCCTAACCAATCCTTCAACCACACTGTGCTTCCTGAGAACCACATGGCACACCCTGGAAGGAAGAGAGCAGTCTTGGACCCAAGTAGCACCAACCCGCTCTTCTCTGGAGGTTCTCTGTTGTCAGTGTCCACTCCTGCCTCTATGGCTTCCAGGTGGCTCCTTGGAAGCCCATCTCTCCCTTTCCCAGTACATTCTGCCCTCCTCTCCAGGCTCACTTGCTTTTCCAGTATGTCTGTTACCTGACTAAATTTGTGCTTGACTTCCAGCTGCTTGACAAAATCACTACTAGTTCAATAATCATGTTGATGGAGTTTTTAAAAAATTTTATTTGTTTTTCTTGGCCTCCAAAACAAAGATGCAGAAACAGTCCCTGCTTTAAGTCTAGAAAGACAGGTATACAGAAAGAAAATTCACAGGGAGAGTGCGACCACAGAGAAAAGCAGAGTGCCACAGCAGTTCAAGCTCTCCTGAAGACAGTTCCCAATCAATGCACCAGATTCCCAAGCTTACATATTTTTTTTTTCCTGCACTTCAGATGTTTAACAACAAACTCACTGCTTGACTTCAATGTCTCACATGCATCTGTGGCTTAAAATGTCTAAAGTTCAGCTCTTAATCTCCCACACACGCTATCCCACACACAGGCATTAACACTCAAGCACTTGTCACTTGCCCTGGCTCTGCAACTCCCAACCCCTGGCGTGGCTGCTCCAATATCCGCATCACGTGCTTCTGCTATGTTCTCAGTTTCTACTGTCTTTCTAGAACCTCACAATTTCTCTTTCTTGCAAGCTCAGCCAAACACTTTAGTTTTACAAATTGTATTAAAAGTAATGGCAAAAACCGCAATTACTTTTGCACCAACCTAATACATTGTTCAGAATGTCTAATTATAAAAGGTATGTAAATTTCAGGGTAGCCTAGTCTGCCTTAAATGCGTTTATTATATTAATGTTTTAAAAGTGTGAAATATAACATATATAGATAGGTATACAAAGTAAAAGTCTAAAGCCAATGATTTATCACATGCAAACATTCTCCTTTATCCTGTCTATACGGTGAATTATTTCGATTTTTGAATGCTAAATTACATTTGTATTATGGGAATAAAACCATCCTAGTTGTGTTGTATGCCCATTTACTATAAAGCTGGATATCCTTCTTTTCCTTTTTTTTTTTTTGAGACAGAGTCTTGCTCTGTCTTGCCCACGCTGGAGTGCATTGGCGCGCACTGCAACCTCTGCCTCCCAGGCTCAAGGATTCTCTTGCCTCAGCCTCCCAAGAAGCTGGGACTACAGGTGCCCACTACCATGCCCAGGTAATTTTTTTGTGTTTTAGTAGAAATGAGGTTTCACCATCTTGCCCAGGGTGTTCACAAACTCCTGAGCTCAGGCAATCCGCCAGCCTCAGCCTCCCAAAGTGCTAGGATTACAGGTGTGAGCCACTGCACCTGACCAAGCTGGGTTTTGTGTTAACATTTTGCTTAGGACTTTTGCATCTATGTTCGTGCATGAGATTAGCCTACAATTTTTCTTTCCTGTAATGTCCTTTTCAGGTTTTGGTATCCAGGTAAAATAGAGAGGTCTTTCTTTCTTATTCTTTATAAGAGTTATGAGCTATTAGCATCCTTTCTTTCTTTAGTGTTTGGTCATTGTCACTATTGAAGATATTAGGACCTAGAGTTTTCTGGATGGAAAAATTTTTGATTTTTTTTCATGGTGATAGGACGGTTCAGATTTTTAATTTAGTCTAGTGTCAGGCTTTTAAAAAAATTGCCCATTTGATCAATATTTTTGTTTATTGGGGTAAGGCTAGTTCATAAGCTTTTTTTTTTTTTTACTGTTATTTGTAATGCTACCACGTCTATAGCACATCCTTCTTTTCATTTCTGACATTGCTTATTTGTGCATTTAAATCCTCTTTGATGAATCATTCCCCCCAGGGAATATTCCATTCTATTGTGTGTTTTAAAGCACCAACTTATGGCTGGGCATGGTGGCTCAGTCTAGAATCCAAGCAGTTTGGGAGGCCGAGGGGGTGTGAATCACTTGAGCCCAGGAGTTTGAAACCAGGTTGGGCAATATGGTGAAACCCCATCTCTACAAATAATACCAAAAAAAAAAAAAATTAGCTGGGAGTGGCGGTGTGCACCTAGAGTCCTGGGCAACACGGTGACACCCCGTCTCTACAAATAATACCAAAAAAAAAAAAAAAATTAGCTGGGCGTGGTGGTGTACACCTAGAGTCCCAGCTATTTGGGAGGCTGAGGCCACAGGATTACCTGAGTCCAGAAGGTCAAGTTGCAGTGAGCTGAGATTGCACCGCTGCACTCCAGCCAGGGTGACAGAGGGAGACTCTGTCCCCACCCCAAAAAAAGTACCAATTCATGGCTTTCTTAATCTATATTGTGTATTTATATTTTCTTTCATTATTTTTTCTCTTTATCTTTTCTCTCCACTTTTCTTGGGCATAATTTAGTGGTTTAAAAAATTTTTTTGAGTTGGGTTCTTAATGCAATGATTTCATCCTTTCTTATTTGGTAATACATACATTCTTAACTATAACATGTTATTCAAGTTATAGTTTAACTAAATCTCTTAAATTTTTAAATTAAAAAAATTTACAAACAGTAAAAACTATTCTACTTCTTTGATAAAGTGTCTATTCAAATCTTTTGCTTTTTTTTATTTGGGTTGTTTGTTTTTATTATTGTTCAGATTTGAGGGTTCTTTAAGTATTCTAGATACAAGTTCCTTGCTGTATACTTGTTTTGAAAAAATTTTTTTCAGCCTGTGACTTGTCTTTTCCATCTCTTAACAGTGTCTTTTGACAAGAAAAACACTTTAGTTTTAATAAAGCCAATGTATCATCCTTGATGCTTTTGCTCTTATATCTGAGAAGCATAACCCAGAGTCGCAAAGACTTTTTAGGATATTTTATTCTAGAAGTTTTATAATTTTAGGTTTTATATTTAGTTCTATGGTCCATTTTGAAATAAATTTTGTACAAAGCATAAAGCAGAATAGAGGCTGTTCTCCTCTTTCTTCTTTTTGCATGTGATGTCCAATTTTCCAGCACCATTTGTTGAAGAGACAATTCTCCATTGAATTGCCTTTGCACCTCTTTCAGAAATCAGTTGACTACACTTGTGTGGATCTATTTCTAGACTCTGCTGTGTTCCATTGATCTATATATGTATTCTTTTGCCAATACTGCCCCGTCTTGATAATTGTAGCTTTATAGCAAGACTTGAAATCAGGTTGTATGAGTGCTCCAATTTTGTTCCTTTCTTTCAAAAATATTTTGGTTATTCTAGTGCATTTTTAAAAATATAAATCTTGAAATCAGATTGTTGATATCTACAAAAAATGTCCTGAGATATTTATTAAGAACACCTTGACTCTACAGATCAATTTCTAGAGAATTGACATCTTAACAATATTGTCTTCCAATCCAAGAATATGGTGTATTTCTCTACATTTTTAGGTCTTAGTTAATTTCTTTCATCATTGTTTTGGGTTTTCAGAATATACATACTAACCATATTTTATTAGATTTATACCTAAGTGTTTTGTACTTGTAAAAGATACTATAAAAATTAGATTAGAATTGTTCATTACCATTACATAGAAATATAATTGATTTTTATATGTAAACCATGTTACTGTTATGGGTGGAGTGTTTGCACCTTCCCAAATTCATATGCTGATGTCCTAACCCCCAGGGCAATGGTATTTGGCGATGGGGCCTTTTAGAGGTAATTAGGGTTAGATGAAGTCTTGAGGATGAGGCCCTCATGATGGGATTAGTGATCTTTTTTTTTTTGAGACGGAGTCTGGCTCTGTCGCCCAGGCTGGAGTGCGGTGGCCGGATCTCAGCTCACTGCAAGCTCTGCCTCCCAGGTTTACGCCATTCTCCTGCCTCCGCCTCCCAAGTAGCTGGGACTACAGGCGCCCGCCTCGTCGCGGCTAGTTTTTTTTTTTTGTATTCTTTAGTAGAGACGGGGTTTCACCATATTAGCCAGGATGGTCTCGATCTCCTGACCTTGTGATCCGCTCGTCTCGGCCTCCCAAAGTGCTGGGATTACAGGCTTGAGCCACCGCGCCCAGCCTGGGATTAGTGATCTTATAAGAAGAGACACCTGAGGGCTGCTGAGCCAGTTAGCAATGTCCTCCCTTGTCTACAGGTTTCACTTTTCCCAGTTTTAGTTACTCATGGTCAACCACAGAATGCAAATATCAAATGAAAAATTCCAGAAGTAAACAATTCGTAAGTTTAGCATTGTTTCTTGTTCTGAGTGGCATGATATAATCTCAAGCCATCCTGCCCCACCCTGCTCGGGCTGTGAATTATCCCTTTGTCCAGTGGATCCACACAGTGGATGCTACTTGCCCATCACTGTACAGGAAAAAACATAGTGTCTATAGGGGTGGGTACTCTCCCTGGTCTCAGGCATCCATGGTGGGATGGGGGTGTCTTGGAATCCATTCCCCGTGGATAAGGGGGGACTACTGTGTTACCTCTGTGATAGTTCACGTTGTTTGTCAGCTTGACTGGATCACAGGACAATCAGGTACCTGGTTAAACCGGATTTCTGGCTGTGTCTGTGGAGGTGTTTCCAGAAGAGATTCACGTTTGAACCGTAAATTTAGTAAAGCAGACGGCCCTCCCTAATGTGGGTGGATATCATCTGATCCATTGAGGGTCTATTGAGGCTAGTATAATAGCACAAGAGGGCTGAGGAGGGGTGAATTAGCTATCTGCCTGATGGCTTGAGCTGGGACATCCATTTTCTCTCACCGCTGGCACTCCTGGTTCTCAGACCCTCAGACTTGAACTGGAATCTCCACCATCAGCCTCTGGCTCTCAGGCTGTTGAACTACACCACCAGCTTTCCTGGGCCTCTGCTTGCAGAGGGTAGATGGTAGGACATCTTAGCCTCCATAATTGTGTGAGCCCACACCTTATCTCTTTCCAGATACAGATATAAATATAGATATTTATTCTATTGATTCTGTTTCTCTGGAGAATCCTGACTAATACAACCTCTCAGCTCCAAACTCCACTGTTAAGTCCAGATCCTGTGTATTTTCCCTCCCAGAAGATGATGAGGCTCAAGTCACTCAAGGGGACAATGGGCCAAGAGTAGGAATCTCTTACTGTACTGAGGGCATATCCCTGGCTCTCTGTGCAGTCACTGAGGATTTGCCCTGACTGAACATGTAGGGGGCTCCTGAAGGATCAGGACTCCCACCACACAGTGTAGCAGGCATGGGTGTGTGTCCTCAGGGGTCATGTTCTCCCCTCACCCACTGAAAGCCCCCCACACTCTGAAAATGGTGCTCAGGTAACCAACAATTCAGTTGATGGTTCATGTACTGGCCACCCATTCCCAAAGGACAAAAATTTCTTTAAAAGTTTAGCTTATTCTAGTAGTGTTAACATTATTCAGAGCTTTTCTCAATTATTCTGAAAGCACTGAAGGATTGTGAGGTATCTACAAGTTCCAATTGTGAGCATTTTGGGATGCAAGTATTCAATAGTATTAATTGATAGCAACTCTTTGTCTAAATAAATTTTACTCAGCTTCTGGGGCTCAAAGGTGAGCCCTCGGGATTCATGCTTTCCAGTTGGGTGACTTTAATTTTTCTGTGTCTTATAGTTTCTTCGTTTATTGAATGGGACTCCTAGTTTCTACACTGCTAGGTTACTGGAAGGATTAAATGATTAAATGAGATAACCCCGTGACACAAGTTAAGCACCCTCTATAGTGTTGACTGTTGGGTTTCAAGGCTGGACATCTAAATGATGTAGGAATGAGAAGGGGCTGACACATTAGCCATGTATGCTTTTGTAGGAATAGGCTGAAATCCCATGTGATTGAGTTTACCAATCTAGGAATGAGAATAAAACAAAGTGTATGAGATTAGAGAACACTTTAATAATCCAGGTAAATGCTTTAAAACAAACAACTGGGATTATGTGTGTGTGTGTGTGTGCACACACACACATGCACTCACACACATGTGCTTGCATGTAAATGTATATGTGTAAATCAAGATTTAGGGGAGACATTTTTGAATTTTAGTATAATTTGTTTTAAAGCAGTGGTCTGTGGACTATGAGGTTTTATCAGATTCTAGGTTTTACTGCTGTTCCTGGTTCATGGCTGGCTCAGTTCAAGTCCATTGGAAGCCAGTAGGGAGAGATTGCTGAAGAGAAGAAGCAGAGTATAATGGGTTGAATCAGGTCATATGTTGAAATCCCAGTGCCTCCAAAGATATTCGGAGAGAAGTCATATAAAGATGTGATTAAATTAAAATGAGGCTGTTGTGGGCCAGGGGCTAATTCCACTGGTGTCCTTATAAGAAGACATTCGGACACAAAGAAAGATACCAGAGACACCAGGGATTTGCAGGCAGAGAAAAAAGGTCATGTGAGAACTCAGAAGGCCGCCGTCTGCAAGCCAAGGAGAGAGGCCCAAGAAGAAAGCAAACCTACCAACACCTTGACCTTGGACTTCCAGCCTGTGGCCTTCCAGATATGTGAATAAATACACTTCTGTGTTGAAGCCACTCAGTCTGTAGTAGTTTATTATGAAAGCCCGAGCAGACAAATACAGAAAGGTCTGAAGGCAGAGCTGAGGGGAACTGCCTGCAGATTTCTGTTCATGGAGTGGCAGCCTTTGTCAGGGCTAGTCAATAGCAGCAAACCAGCACCCTCCAGAATTCAGGGTTTGGATAACAGGAAGAGGATAAATGGCCAATAAGATAAAAGTAAATTGAAAAAGAAGAATTCACCATCACTTCTGTCAGAAACCCATTCCAGCCATTTTTTTTTTTCCTTCAGAGATTTTGGCTCCATCTTTCCCTTCTGCCTCGGATAAACCTCTCAAACCTATTCGTGTAAATGTTAGTTACAGTGTAGGGTTCCTCTAGAACGTCCAGGTTGACTGCTTGAGACTAACATGTGCCGATTGTCTGCCTTCATTGATCTGCACTTCAGAGCCGGAGAAGGGCAGGGATGATTTAATGCCTATTTTCAAAGAATGAAGGATCTTGTTTCAGCTCTTGCCAAGGAACAGACAAAGGAAATGGGCTTCACCTGTAACACGAGGGGTTCCTGTTAGACAGGAGGGAGATTTATCAGGCAAGGAGGCCGAAGACACATGAGTGAGTTATGGTATCTCCTTACCTGGAGATCTTCAGAGTAAGATGTACTTCCCTCTGACAGGAGCAGTCAGGATGGGGGTGGGGGCGGGATTCCTAGCTGGAGGCAGAGAAATGGACTTCAGTGACCTTTCAAGGTTGAGTCCAGCCTTCTGAGTCTAGGATAAACTAAGATGGGAAAATTTATGGTTTTGACATCTATCATGTGAATAAATCTGAGCCTCTGCTGGAGTTTCAGGAGAAAGAAGATTCCAGAAGCCTGCTCTGGCTTGATCTCTCTATCAGTCAAGGAACACATGGCACATACAACTCAAGATGGTTTGAGAAGGGCTTAATACAGAGAATTTTTACAAAAGTGTGGACAAGATGTAAGGGAGAATACAAAGGATAGAGCAGTACCCCCAGAGCTTTTACTACCCCATGCCTGAAGGAATGAGGGAGGGAGCAGTTATTAGAAAGTAGAAGGAGAAATTCGGGTCCAGAGACCCATCTTGAGAGGAGCTGTGGCCTTCTATTGAGGAGTGTCACCAGCCAGAGGAGAACCAGAGGGAGCCAGGGAAATACAATAAGTCTTCAAAAAGTTCACGGAAAATGTGTATTAGGAAAAAACTATGCATGATTTTCAAAACCTTTACACCAAAATAAACTCATACTAACTTGTTATAACATGACTGAATAGGATCTAGTTTGAGGCACTAAGAAGGATAAGACATTAGTTTTAAAAGAGCCCCCATCAGAGCAGCATAATTCTGCTGAAATGAAAGCAAGAAGTAACAAATGTATGGTGAAGCTTGGATGGAAGAATGGTGAGATCACTGATGCAACCCAGAAAGTTTATGGGAACAATGCCCCCCAATAATAAGCAGTCTAGGCCAAGTGTGGTGGCTCATACCTGCAATCCCAGCACTTTGGGAGGCTGAGGTGGGCCAGGAGTTCAGGACCAGACTGGCCAACATGGCAAAACCCCATCTCTACTAAAAATACAAAAATTAGCTGGGCGTGGTGGTGCACACCTTTAATCTCAGCTACTCAGGTGGCTGAGACATGAGAATTGTCTAAACCCGGGAGGCAGAGGTTGCAGTGAGCTGGGATTGGGCCACTGCACTCCAGCCAGGGTGACAGAGCAAGACCCTGTCTCTAAGAAAAAGAAATCAGCAGGCTGCCAATGGATGACGCATTTTAAGAAGGAAAGAAACAATGTTGAAGATAAGCCTACAGTGGCTGACTGTCCACATCAATTTGTGAGGAAAAAAATGAACCCAGTTCATGCTCTAGATGAGGAGGCCCAATGATTAACAGCACAAAAATAGCCAACCTCATAGACATCTCAACTGGTTCAGCTTACACAATTCTCTGAGTGAAAAATTACAGTTAAGTTACCTGTTCCACTCAATGGGTGCCAAAACAGATCAGCTGCAGACAAGAGCAGAGCTTTCAATGGAAATTTTAAACAAGTGGGATGAAGGCTCTGAAGCACATCTTCGAAGAACTGTAACAGGAGATGAGACACGGCTTTACCAGTATGATCCTGAAGACAAAGCACAAGCAAAGCAATGGCTACCAGCAGGTGGGAGTGTGTCAGGCACAGTGAATCACACCTGTAATCCCAGCACTTTGGGAGGCTGAGGTGGGAGGATCACTTGGGCCCAGAAGTTTGAGACCAGCCTAGGCAACATAGCAAGACTACATCTCTACAAAAATAGAAAAAATTAGCCAGGCACGGTGGTGCGCTCTTGTAGTCCCAGGTACTCAGAAGTCTGAAGTAGGAGGATTGCTTAAGCTGAGGAAGCAGAAGCTTCAATGACCTGTGATCATGCCACTGCACTCTGGCCTGCAGAACAGAATGAGACCTTGTCTCTCAAAAAAAAAAAAAAAAAAAAAAGCAAAGAAGTAGAAGTGTGTAGTCAAAGCAAAACTGCTTTAGTCAAGAGCAAAGGTCATGGCAACAGTTTTTGGGGGATGCTCAAGGCATTTTGCTTGTTGACGTTCTGGAGAGACAAAGAACAATAACATCTGCTTACTATGAGAGTGTTTGGAGAAAGTTAGCCAAAGTGTTCATAGAAAAATGCTCAGGAAAGTTTCACCAGAGAGGCATTTTCCAGCATAACAGTGCTCCTGCTCATTCCTCTCCTCAAACAAGGGCAAACTTTCCAAGAGTTTCAATGGAATATCATTAGGCATCCACATCACAGTCCTGCTATGACTCTTTCTGACTTCGTCTCCTAATCTTAAAAAAAAATTTAAAGGGTACCCATTTTTGTCCAGTTAATAATGTAAGAAAGACTGCACTGACATGGTTCAATTTCTGGGACCCTCAGTTCTCAAGGGATGGACTAAATGACTGCGATCATCCCTCACAAAGATGTCTTGAAATTGATGGAGCTCATGTTGAGAAACGAAGGTTGTAGTTTTAAAAAATTATTTTATCTTTTTTTGCAGCCTCCACCTCCTGGGTTCAAGCTATTCTTCTGCCTCAGCCTCCTGAGTAGTTGGGATTACAGGAGCCCACCACCGCACCTGGCTAATTTTTGTATTTTTAGTAGAGACAGGGTTTCACCATATTGGTCAGGCTGGTCTCGAACTCCTGACCTCAAGTGATCTGCCCGCCTCGGCCTCCCAAATTGCTGAGATTACAGGCATGAGCCACCGCGCCCAGCCAAAAATTATTTTATCTTTTTAAAATGACCCCCGGAAAGGCATTATTTTTGTCTTTTAACTCCTTTTCTCCAGGAAATTTCTGTAGTCCCCTCATAAATACCTGACATCACTCTCCTCCAATCCACCAATCTGTCAGCGCTTCCAATCTGCTGATCTCAATTGAAAGCTCTAGTTCAGGGAAGCCCAGCGATGTGGTCCACACAGGTCAGCCTTCTGAGCACAGAGGATTTTGGAGAAAATTGGAGAGTGCATCTGGAGGGGCACACAGGATAATAGGATGCTCATCCCCTCACACTATAGAGTGCCTTTTATACGCCAAGCACTGTTCTGGGCATTGGGAAGAGCGCTGTCAACCAGACTTCCTTTTGGAACAAATTGTGATTTACACATGTCAGGCACCACACCCCTTAAGCCTCTGAGTGTTTGCACTTTAAGGTCATACACAGGTAGCTATTAAGTAGGGAAGAAACGCTACTGAAACTGTGCCTCAGTATCCTCATCTGTACAACAGGGATAACAATGGTGTCTCCGTCACTGGGTTTGATTATATGTGCGAGTGCGTGGAAAGCACTTAGAATAACACATAGTGTGAAGCTAAGGGTTCACTCAATGCATGTGGCTGTTGTTACTATTAGCGTCATTAATATCTTCCAGTCAATCTCTTGAACTCTTCCTCATCTTTGAAGTCCTGGACTGTGCATCTCCTCCCTGTAGCCTCCAGGGGCTCCCTGTAGAGCCCCTGCTCCTCCCTCTTCTCTCTTCCTTAGGCATGGTTGGTTCCCAGATTACTTGGCCCATGATGTCTTCCTGCTTCTTGCAAGGCTGTGGCGCAATTATTTGGTTTGCATGTCTGCTTCCTCCGCTAGACTCCACCCTTCTGGGATGATCTCAAATTCATCTCCTTCACTAGCCCCAAGTTCTGGCACATGGGAGCTACTCAATGATGTTTGTTGTGTTTGTTTTGAATGACTTGACATAATAAGCTTTTGTAGTTTCATAGAAAAGAGTTGGCCCAGGTCAGCGTTAAGAGCCATGGTGGTGGAAGTGGAAGCAGCAAGTGAGCTAGAGATGAAGTGATCTTAGAGCCTTCAAGAATCTAGCCCCACTGCTTCCACAGAGCCTGATCAGGGAATTCTTTCTTCCCTGGCTAGCAAGTGACTTCCGGTCCCCAAGAGCACACATTGTCAAAGGAAACAGGATGCCTACTGAACAAGGAGGCATGAAAAGACACATTTTATTTTTATTTCTATTTTATTTATTAATTTTTTTTTGAGATGAAGTTTCGCTCTTGTTGCCTAGGCTGGAGTGCAATGGCGTGATCTTGGCTCACTGTAACCTCTGCCTCCCAGGTTCAAGCGATTCTCCTGCCTCAGCCTCCTGAGTAGCTGGAATGATAGGCATGCACCACTATGAACACTATGTATTTTTAGTAGAGATGGGGTTTCTCCATGTTGGTTAGGCTGGTCTCGAACTCCTGACCTCAGGTGATCTGCCTGCCTCGGCCTCCCAGAGTGCTGGGACTACAGGTGTGAGCCACTGCACCTGGCCCATTTTTATTTTTTTGAGACAGAGTTTCCCTCTTGTTGCCCAGGCTGGAGTGCAATGGCATGATCTCCACTCACTGCAACCTCCACCTCCTGAGTTCAAGCGATTCTCCAGCCTCTGCCTCCCGATTAGCTGGGATTACAGGCGCCCACCACCACACCTGGCTAAATTTTTAAAATTATTTTTGGTAGGTACGGGGTTTCACCATGTTGGCCAGGCTGGTCTTCAACTCCTGACCTCAGGTCATCTGCCCGACTTGGCCTCTCGAAGTGCTGGGATTACAGGCGTGAGCCAGTGTGCCCAGTTCAGACAGACTTTAATCTCGAGTTTTCAACCAGAATTATTTATCTTCTCCGTTAAGGTGGAAACTGTTTTTTTGTCTCTTTGTTTTTGTTTTTAATTATCAGTAGCAGGTGGCAAAGGAGGCCAGGGTCCTTTGTCAATCAGTAGGCCCTCCCTTAGCCTTCACTCTCCCTGTTAGAGGAAACAATACAAAACAAAACAAAAATCAGCAGCAGAGAACTGCCCTGAAGCACCTTGCCCTTTGGGCCAGTTATTTGCCCACAGTTTCCAGAGAGTCAGGACACAAACCCAAAGGCAAGTCCCTTTGTCCTTCCCATGATTAATCTGTGAAACAGTCTTGGGATTTCATCCCATAGAGTCAGCTTCCAAGGTCAGGAATATGCTTCCAATTTGATGGCAGAACATGCTGAACTCTGTATGCCACATTGATGTAATCCACCAAATCTGTGAAAAACTCTTCAGGACAAATGAAGAGTTTCTCGAGTAAATTGTCACAAGAAAAATACCGGAGAGGGAAGGAGCCCCTATAGTTATAAAGACTTAAGGCATATACAATGTGTATTGTGTTGGGAACATTCAAAACCCTTTCTTCTAGCTATTTTGAAATGTACAATATATTATTGTTAGCCACAAACTATTGAAAAAAAATTACAAGATAGGAGTGTTTGAACAGATTGGTTATTCGGTGATATTAAGAAATTATTGTTACTATTTTGAGGTATAAAATGGTATTTTGAGTACATCTTATAAAAGAATTCTTGTCTTTTAGAGATATATTCTAAAAATGTATGGATGCAATGAAATTTATGGATGTCTGGTATCTGTTTTAAAATATCCTGGGGGTGGTCAGTCAGGAAGTGGCTGGGGCGTAAAGCGGGGAGCCGTTGATTACAAGTAATGGACGATAGGTACCTATTCATTTGTTCATCAATTCTCTTTAATTTGTACATGCATATTTTTCCATAATAAAAAATTTAATGTGATAGTAGAGATAAATGTGCTTTTTATTTGTTTTACCAGGTTTCCTATAAAAGGACTTAAAATCCATACTGAGTGTGCCAGATGGAAAGCAAATTTACAATGGCCTAGTGTGTTTCAGAGATGAACCAGAAGGTATTTCATTCCTCATAAGTTAGGGGAAGCCCTGCTTCTCCGCCAGTGGGTCTTTACTATTTAGCCATGTTCTTTTTACCTTTTAATCTTTTACCAAAGGTTAAAATGACGACTGGTGCCAGTCTCTTGGCCTCCTTTCCTTGCCTGTTAAGAGTGGATTTCCCTGGCAGTCAGAATACCGTTGAGGAAAATAGGAACCAGAGCCAGGTGAGGCCGTCTCTCTGGGTTCCATCCAATCTAGTCTGGTGCCTGATGCTTGAAACTGTGCTTCCCAGCACATTCTCATGTGTGTTCACTGAGCCATTCAGATTTCTCCCTCGAGGGAGGCAGAGAGTGCTGCATTCATTTTACTGGTGAGGAAACCGAGACTCGGAGATATAGTAACTTGCTCAGTGTTATATGGCCAGTAAATGGTGGAAGTGGGACCACAATCCAGTCCTCTAGTTTCAAGCCAGGCTCCTTTCCACTATACAATACTGCCCTCCAGGGTGCCAGGGTGCTCCTTGGAGAGGCACCAAAGAGTAATTGTTGTTATGTGGCTGATACTGTGCTGGGTGTTTTACATGCATTAATTTTATTTAACCCTTTTAATGACCTTATATGGTAGTTACTATCCTTATTCCCATTTTACAAACAGGGAAATTGAGGCCCCTAATATTGCAGAACTAATAAAATGACAAACCAAGGCTTAAACCGAGTGTGTCCGGTCTCAGATCCTGGATTCATTTTTTTTTCCTTTCATATTTCTATTATGAAATATAACTTAAAAATATTTTGAGTTAGCCAGCGTGGTGGCTCATGCCTGTAATTCCAGCACTTTGGGAGGCTGAGGCAGGTGGATTGCCCGAGATCAGGAGTTCAAGACCAGTCTGGACAACATACTGAAACCCTGTCTCTACTAAAAATACAAAAAATCAGCTGGGCGTGGTGGTGGGCACCTATAATCCCAGCTACTAGGGAGGCTGAAGCTGGAGAATCACTTGAACCTGGGAGGCGGAGGTTGCAGTGAGCTGAGATCGTGCCATTGCACTCCAGCTTGGGCAACAAGAGCGAAACTCCGTATAAATATATATATATATATTAAGTTTTGGCTGGGTGCAGTGGTTCACGCCTATAATCCTGGCTGGCACTTTGGGAGGCTGAAGTGGGCAGATCACTTGGAGCCAGGAGTTCAAGACCAGCCTGGGCAACATGGCAAAACACCGTCTCTAATAAAAACACAAAAAATAGCTGGGCATGGTGGCACACACCTGTTATCTCAGCTACTCAGGAGGCTGATGCACGAGGATCAAGAATTGCTTGAACCCAGGAGGCAGAGGCTGCAGTGAGCCAAGACTGTGCCACTGTACTTCAGCCTGGGCAACAGAGTGAGATTCCATCTCAAAAAAAATTTTTAAGTTTTAAATTGATACATAATAATCGTATATATTTATGGGGGTACATGTGTTCTTTCAATGAATGTATACTATGTGTAATGGTAAAATCAGGATAATTGAAATATCAATCACCTCCAACACTGATCATTTCTTTGTGTTGGGAACATTCAAAACCCTCTCTTCTAGCTATTTTGAAATGTACAATATATTATTGTTAGCCACATATATCCTACTATGCTATAAGAACACTATAACTTATTTCTCCTAATTGTAATTTTGTACCCATTAGCCAATTTGCTATCCTGCATACTCTGCTTTTCCCGCCTCTGGTCACCACTGTTCTACTCTCTACTTCTACAAGATCAACTTTTGCTTTCACATATGAGTGAGAACATGCAGTATTTGTCTTTTTGTGCCTGGTTTATGTCACATAACAATAATGTCCTTGGGCTCATCCATGCTGCTGCACATGGCAGGATTTCATTCTTTCATGGCTGAATAATATTCCATTGTGGATATATACCAGATTTTCTTTATTCCTGGACTCATTTTGTATGCTACTTCCTCTTACTTAGTTGAGGCAGGTGTTAGATGAAGGGTTTCAGAATTCACGCAAATAGAGGCCTGAAAATGATCAGGAAGAGGAAGAAGGCTTATGCCAACGGTGTGCTGAAAGAATGCTTTATGTCTACATTTTGGAATCATAAGTTGAGTTAGTTACAGCGTTCACATAGCATTTACAACATGCCAAGCCACTGTTAACCACTTTACAAAATTTAACTCATCAAATATCTACATCAGTGCTGTGAAGTAGTTTGGTGCTGTTATAATTATTCCCATCTTACCAATGGGGAAACTGAGGCACTTGCCAACACCATAGAGCTAATAAAATGCGGAGCCAGGATTCAACCCAGGCTGTCTGGGCCTGAGTCCATGGTTTTGATCACTGCATTGCCTTCCCTTTGAGCCCAGTATTAAGCACCACTTTGTCACAGAGTATGTCAATAAAGGGGTGGTGTTGGCTGACCTTCATTCCAATTTCTTAACCCCAAATACTCAAGACTGAAATACGATAGTGACTGATTTGGTCTAACTTAAACTCTAAGGCATGTACATGTGAAATTGCTCTATTCACTTGAGTCAGCAATGTGTTTTGAGGACTGACTACACCTTTCTGAGAGCTACAATAATAAGAGAGAACATACTCAATTTAATGGGATAAATCACCTATAGCACTTGGCACATGAAAGAGCTCAATATGCAGTGGCTATTAATATCTGTATTAATCTCTCAAATCTATCCACTTCTCTTTCATTCTATCATGGGCACCACAGCCTGGGAATCTGTCATCTCTTCCATTGCTGCAGTAGCTATTTTTCGGCGGCCCTCTCCACTCAGGTCCTACTTCTCTCTCCTCTCTTAACTAGTTTGCAATCATGTTCTCTAAGCCTTCTGTGGGGAAGGACTATCCTTCTAGGTCCTGTCAAACCCAGACATGGCCCGGCGACTTGCTCTGGCCAGTGCAACGTGAGCGGAGTGGTGTGTGTCAAATCCAGTTGGAATATTAAAAGCCAGCTATGTGCCTTGCTAACACATCCAGCAGTGGTCCATATGGTAGCTACTTTTCACCCTGGGTCGCGGAATGAGATCCTGTGCAGAGGCCCCAGGCAACCTTTGATAGACATGTAAAATCAGTGGTAAACCTTTATTGTTGTGAGCCACTGAGATTTTGGACTTATTTGTATGACAGCATAGACCTAGTCTAATCTGACTGATACATGTTTTATAAAGCTCTTAGAGGGTAGGACAAACCTACCTGCAAGGTCCCACAATGTCTTGACCTAAATATCAAGCTTCATTTTGTACCGCATTTCCTCTCCGTTTCTCCTCTTCATCCAAACAAATCTTCCTCTAGCCCCTCACAGGTGCTGAGCTCCATTTGACTCAGGTTCTTTGTTTTTCTGCGCAGAATATTGTTTCTTCCCTCTTTTGCCTGGTTAATTTCTACCTATCACACTAGTCTCATTAGGCTTTCATGGCAATGTATATACCTCTTTTTAAACAAATTTATTTTGAGACAGGGTCTCGCTCTGTCACTCATATCTCACTGTAGCCTCAACCTTCCAAGTTCAAGCCGTCCTCCCACCTCAGCCTCCCAAGTAGCTGGGACCACAGGTGCACACCACCATGCTCAGCCGATTTTTAAATTTTTACATTTTTGGTAGAGATGGGGTCTCCCTGTGTTGCCCAGGCTGGTCTTGAACTCTTGAGCTCATGGCATCCTCCTGCATCAATGTATATCACTTATGGCACGTATCACAACCACGTGCTTACCTTTGCTGCTGTTCAAACATTATTTAAATGTTTCTTTTGTCCACTAGAATGCATACTTTATCAGCATAGATGCCCCACCTTTACTTACTATTTCTAGCCCCTGGCATGGTCTCTGGTACACAGTAGGCACTCAATAAGTATTTATTGAATAAATAATTAAGAGTCAATATATTGCAGTGATTATAGGATGGAGGTTGGGGCCGGATTTCTTGGATTCAAATCCCACTGTGTCAATTACGCACTATATGGACTTGGATAAATTATTTAATCTCCCCTTGCCTTGGTTTCCTCATCTATAAGAGGATAAAAGCAGATTTTGAGACCCTGTCTCCCCAGTGGCTGTGAGGTTTGAATGGAC
Organism: Trachypithecus francoisi; assembly: GCF_009764315.1. Classification (NCBI taxonomy): domain Eukaryota; kingdom Metazoa; phylum Chordata; class Mammalia; order Primates; family Cercopithecidae; genus Trachypithecus; species Trachypithecus francoisi. The sequence goes on along the minus strand of NW_022681457.1, from coordinate 22,990,069 downwards.
TGAGATATGTCTGCTGTTATTTATGTATCGTCTTGTCTCCAAGCTGTCTCATCTATATTTTGCTTCATGGGGTTGGGGCTGATATTTTTCTCGTTACCTTTTCCAGACTCCCTTGCCTTATGGCTACCATTAGGTCCAGCCCATGAGAGACACAGGCAGGAGCCTAGAAGGAGGAGGAGGAGGAGGAAGAGGGCGAAGGGACTTCTGGTTTCAGTTTCTGTCCACAATGCCACCGCAGCAGAGGACAGCTGCACCTGCAGCCTCCAGCTCCTTTGGGCACTCTGGCACCAGCCACACCTCACCTTCTTAGAAGTACTAATCTCCCCTTCATTCCCCGCAGTGATTCTAGCGCCAGCACCCCATGTCTTCTCAGAGGTCTGGCCACTGGCCATGTGTTGTCCCCACCCTCATGGTGACCACCCCCCTCAGAAAAGACCCAGTTATCAGCTGTGTGGTGTCCCTCCTTGAGTGCCTAGGTTCTGGTAAGCCCACCTTTCCCTTCAGTTTCCCCAGCTCCAGGGGTGGTGGCTGTATCCCGCAGTTACTAATACCTAGGCAACTTTACAGCCCCTGTTGGAAAACCCACTGAATCCTATTCCTGATTTCCGATTGGGTCCCAACTGATATGACAATCTATATGACACTCAGAACAATATCAAGCACACAGTAAACACTCTGTGAGTGTCAAGTCCTGTATTTGTCTAGGTAGGTGAAAAAATAACACTGCCCGTCAGAACACAGCCAAGGATGCTATGTGCCTGACAAATCCCACGGTGTATAAAGACCATCTTCTGTGGGAGCCTCCAGTCCACACCCGTGACCGTCACTCAATCACCCAGGCACGCTGTAAAGCAAATGATGACACAACTTCCATAGCATTAGCAATTTTTTATTTTTCCTTTTTTGTTGCATAGGAAATGCAGTACTTGCTTCCAGTAATTGTATTGTAATGTGAGAAGGTGGTAGCACTAATGGTTGAATACAAGAGTTAAACTAATCCACACCAGCTCAAAAAACCTGTGGAGATTTAGTTGAATAAGAATGGACGCCCACAGTGATTCTCAACCAATTACAAATTTTCACAGAACACAGTAAAACTAAAAGGGTAACTATGAGAGTCAATACAAGTATACTAGAGGCACAGGGGGCCCGGCTCATAAAAACAGATTTCAGACCAAGTTATTAACACGGGGGGTGTTTCATTTCATAACAGATTTCTTACCATCACTGGAAGTGTTCCATCCCCTCCCCCTACAATTTGAAATGGAAAACGGAGGTATTCCGAGTGGACAGATTTCCATGTGTGGTGGGGAAAAGTCCCCAGTGAATTTTGCTCTGGTGAGAGGGCAGGGCTAAGGGTGGGATGGGAGATCAGGGATTTGCCTTTGAGAGTCTTCCTGAAGGACCTCCTAGAACCTGATAAAGCTCCTAGTCTAGGTCTAGTTAGTATCTCAGTGGTGAGGCTACCAAATGCCTTCGCAGTGCAGAGACGACGGTCTGAGACCAGGGAGAAGGCACCGAGCTGGCAGCTCTCTCAAGCCTCCGTCCCAGCGGAGCTAGCGGCCTTATGACCTTCGGTTGCAATGTCAAAGAAAAAAAAAAAAAAACAAAAAACCCAAAAAGGCTAATTTACAGACTATTACCAAAAAAATAAAAATTTAAAAAATAAGAACAACACAAATAAAGTCAAAGGAAAAATAAAAGCTTTTTTCATTTTGAGAAGTTGAGTATAAAAACAGCAGGAAAAATGGCCCATATGTTGGACACTATATGTCCTTGAAACCACTGCAGAGATACAAAAGTTCACATTGTACGACCTGGTGGGTATTTTCCACCATGAAGGTGCTCTGGTTAGATTAGAGGTAGCACTTCCACTGTATACTCTTGTGGTTCAGACACATTGTGGGAAAGTTTGTTTTTCTGAATCAAATCGGCTAATGTGTCTACATGTAACACTCAGGATGCTAGGCACACAGGTGAGGTCCCACCCCCACACACAGCCTCCCTGTTCTCACGCCCAGCCGTGGGTGGTCCCCCTTATCTTTCTAAGCATTTCCACTATCTGCTCCCCACATGCCATCCCCCTAATCTGGGTAAGGTAACTCTTTGGGGAATAAAAGGCAGATGGGTGCTGGTTTAGGGAAAAAAAATGAGATGAAATTTATTTAATTTGGAAAGCAAGTAATTTCAAATTTAGACCAAAAAAAGTATATTAAAAAAAAATCCCGTGTTAATAGCAAACTTCTTTTTCTTATGAATCGGGCCCAAAGTTTGTACAGAGTTTTATTTTTGAAGAAGATATTGCAACTGTGCATGAAACTAAATAGCCATGTGATTTCTTAATTTTTTTTTTCTTATTTTTCCTTTTAATATGAGGAGGTCTGGTGTGAAGACGGATCAAGCATGGGTACCTGGCTGAACATTGTCCATTAAGAAAATGTATCAGTCTCAGCACAGCGTCAGTTGAGGGTCAAGGAAAATGCCCCTGACTTGCAAATGTTCTCAGGGTGTCTTCGCGGCACAGTTCTTGAAATTCAAATAGTTGTTTTCAGACAAAAATCTCGCCAGGTACTGATTTCTGAAATCAAACACCCATGCTTGTCCCCTAGGAAAAAGAAAACAAAAAACAAAAACAAAAACAAAACACAAGTAATACTGAATTTAAGTAAATGTATACCTCCAAAATACTGAAAACAGCCGAAATCAAGAAAAGACAGAATTTGCGTTCTCAGTGAAATACCTTTAAATCTAGCTGACAAGAACCAAGTCAGAAAAAAAGACTAACATAACTTTGAGTAATATTCATACAGTTCACTAAGCATTATGGAATAGCATGCATTAATATTGTACGGTTATTTTACATCACCTATACCAGAAGGTCCTGACTGACAGACAGCGAAGGCTACCGGTGTAGAAAAATCTTACTTCAGAAGAGCAATATAATACAGATTTCACAGGCACTACATTTTAATATATCAGGTATTATGCTGGTTTTCTTATAATTCTTTCTGTCCTAAAGCTGGCATTATAACAATGACCAAAAAGGCAAGGATTGGAGTAAACGGAAAGTAGATACCAAAGTTGATATAGTTTTTTTCTTCAGATAGATTAGTGCATAGTTCTCATGCAGATAAACACTGCTATGCATTTACACTGTTGGAAAGCAGAGTGAATTGAGCCCAAGTTGTCACATTTGTGTAAATCATTTTGTCAGCCTATAATAGCACCATGTAATGGATTTGCATTAAACATTAAATTGATTTCAAAACTGGTGACACAGTATTCACTACAGTTAAGTGCTATGGAATAGCTTCAATGTTACCTGCTATATATCAAAGCAATTTTCATCCCACTGCTTTTTTATTGGAAAAAATAAAAGGAAAACATACACGACGCTAATTAGACGAATGCACAGCCTTGGACGTGGAGAAGGCAGAGCGGGTTTACTGTCAAACAGTAAATACATGCATTGACTTCAAGACAGAATTGGCCTTGGAAGCCTATTTGAATGAAAGCCGAGCCGGTGGGCAGTGCAGCTTTCTGAGACTGTCTTTGGACAGATCTCGGAGGTGGGTGGTGAGGTGCCACTGAAGCTCTCCTTACATTACTATGGTGGTTGTGTTTTAGATTTGTTCTATGGAGGCCTGCTACCAAAAATAAAAAGAAAAGAAAGAATGAAGACAAGAAAGAAAACAGAAGCAAACAGAGAGAGAGAGAGAGAGAGAGAGAGAGAGAGAGAGGAGAGAGAGAGAGAGACCACCACCACTATGGACAAAGATATTTCCAGAGACATGAGGTGAAGTACATTAAATGACATTCTTAGAATCCCTTTCCCCTAAAAAAAAAAAAAAAAAAAAAAAAAAAAAAAAAAAATTCACGCACAAAAAAGTTTTCCTTAATCCAGGTTTTGTCAATCTTTTATGCCACTGTAACTACAGGATTCAAACCTTATGGGGCTAAGGGTTTGGAAAAAATGAAAGACAATCTTTTGGAGATGGGTCCTGCATATTCCTGTGGGCTGACTGAACACCGTGGCTCGGGGAAGTCTGGGTTCCTTCACACTTCGACTGTGAGAAAATGAAGATCACAAGCTTTGGGAGGTGTAACCTTGTCGGCCTGCCTAGAGCCCACACCTGGCGGCAGGGACGGGCCTGGGGAGCAGGCTGACCATACCTGTCCTGCCAGGGTGTGTAGAAACAGAACATCGGTTCAAACCTCAGAGGAAAGAGAAGGCTCTCTAGCATGGAGAGAGTGGCATTACTGGGAGGGCCTCTGCCCACAGATGATCAGAAAAGGGGTGTTTTGCCGGCAGGGACAAGGGCCAGAAGAAAAAGTCTACAGAAAAATGCTAAGATTTACTGCTCGTGCCTCTGACTTCAGTTCCCAAAGGAAAAAAAAAAAAAAACAAAAACACACACACACAGAAATTTGAGGGACTCATCTTTGCCCAATCTTGTTAATGCCATTTGATGGGAGAGAAAAAATTCAAATGTGTCTCAGAGTCAAGGGCTGGGCCTTCAAATGCTGATAGCTCTCAGTCTGTCTGTCTACACACCCCAGGTAGCAAAGTCTTCCTCACGCATCTTCACTATGCTTTTAAGCTAAAAAGCAAAAACACTGGAAACTGTTGCTGTTTCTTTTTTCCTGCTTGATCACAACTGAACTAGTTTCCTGCTGCTTTCTGGACAATGAAACATGAATAAAAATGTAACTTAGTGTATTTAATACTTAACCCCTGTTCGTTATCACCCTAGACTGCCTCCCTAATGTTTTAAAGCCTTTAAAACATTTTTTTCCTGCAAATCTGTTCAGAGTTCCCTAATTTTAGCTTCATCAAACTTAATACAACGAAATACCTTCAAAAATACAGCATACCTGTAACGTCCATTTACAATGGTTTTTCAGTAGACCTATACTTCTCAAGCATAGGAATATGCTATACCATTGAGAGAAAAAAATAACTGTATTTAAATACTTACAAAAAAAAAAAAAAGGAAACAGGAAAGTTTTAAACTTAAATCCAGTTCCCAAAGGGGGGTAAAAAGAAAGAAAAGCAATTCTATGAACGCTGCCTTTATAATGAACAATCAGAAATTTCACTAGGCTAATTTGACAGAAATTTTTCCTCATTTAAACAACATTACAAAAGTCCTGCATTATAAAATAGGGTAGAATAAATCAGTGTAATCAATAAAACTATACAACAATACAAATTACATATCTTCTGAGTGGGCAGTTTATTCTCTCTCTTTGCAGTCATGACTACAACATGCTCACTAAAAACAACTAAAACTGCCCAAACTATTGCTTAGTTTGTTTTGTTTAAAAAAGGGTGCAATTTTATTGTATATACAACCAATTTACTGGTAATACCTTGGCTTATTGCAAGGTTCTGACAAAATGTTTGTCTAGGCTTTTTTCCCTTCACTGTGAAGCACTGAAAGCTGCTATTTTTTCTTTTTTTTTTTTCCTTTTTTTCTTTTTTTTTTTTTTAGTGCACATATGTCATAATAAAGTAATGCCCAGCTAAGTGCTATAGGGGAAGGCAAAGTATGCTGGCTGGCTATAGGAAGTGACACCATCCACTGACAATCACACCATACAACAGCGCCAAACGACTATTCAACCACTTATCAGACACATATGAAAATCCAAAATGTTTTATTTTATTTTTTTTTCCTTAAATAGAGATAACCAGTAAACAATTTTCAGAACTTGGAAGTTTAAAAACGTGCATATAAAAATGGGCATTATATACTTTTTATTGAATGTGGATTGACTGCAGTCTGCTAAGAAAAATGGGGTGTGGGAGCTGAAGAAAAAGGAAGTTGTCTTTTTTTCTTTTTAAGGCTTGCTTGTGAAAGGAACAGTTGTAAAAACAAAATTGCTTGAAGCAGGGTCAGCTTAGTGCTTCACAGTTTGACTGCTTCTCTAAGAGGAGCCCTTCCTGCGCACGTGCATTCAAAAATCACAAAAAAGTACAAAGACAAACACCTAAAACACACTGCGCCAAGTGCAGCACCGACTTTGGTCAAATAAAAAAAAATAAAAGAAAAATTAATAATTGCTAAGCTTTTCTACATGATATAAGCAGGTATTGCATATTTTCATATATCTGGGGGAAAATAAAGGAAGACTCCAAATAAATTGTAAAATGCAGCAACATCCAAAATACTGATATTCTAAGCATCTACAGATCTCAGAATAGCACTGCCACCGACCGTACAGGACAATAAAGACTACTCCTATCTGCGGAACAACTAGCTTTCTATTTAGTTCTAGATGTTGAAACTGACGATGGCTGACATAAAAGTCACATTTACAAAAAGTGTCTCCAAATGCTTGACTAGGGAAAAACCCCTTTCAATAGAGGAGCATGTGCAACAATTCCACAAATAATCGCTATCCAGGGCAAGGCACATTGATATGGAATTTTTGTTTTCGTGCAAATTAAGGAAAAAAAACAAAACAAAACAACATTGTTTCGGGGGGAAAGATGAGGAGCAAAGTGTCTTCCCAAGAATTTCAGTTACTTGATTGTATAGGACAGTAGTAGAACCCTTCTGAAGGGCTGAAAAACATAGTTTAAAGGCAAGTGCCTAGAGTAGGGATTACAATATTGTGTCTTAATGCACTCTACTTTATCCTACATTAACTATATAAAAATTAGTTACTAACACTAGAACATGCAGAGACTTTCTCTGATCAGCAGGGCTTGCCAACCAGAACGTATATATATGTATAGTATAGGAAACCTTCTTGAAGTCGCATGGGAAGCAAAGGGGGTGCTTCGCTGTCTGGTAGAAAAATCACTTGCACTTTTTTTTATGTTTCTGTGGTTTTTTTGTTTTTTTTTTTTTTGTTTTTTTTTTTTTTTTTTTTTTTCATAAGATACAGGACTTTTGGGGGTGCAAACTTTTTTCTTCCCTAACAAGTACCCCTTGATGTGAATGGGCACCAGCATTTGTGTCAGTATTGGTTTCATTATTATTATTATTATTCTTACTATTATTATTTCCCATAGCCCAGTTCAGGGACGCAAAGGTCTTTAAAACTTCTGGACAATCTCTGGTACAATGAGGTGTCTGATAACTGATAAATCCTATGATGCCAGATATGTGTACAATTTTTTAGAATTGGCATAATCCATTATAGTGACTTCTAGCTTATAAAATTAACAGATACCATGATTTCATTTTAGTCATGTGCTTTGATAACAGAAAATAATTAATTAGCATTTAATGTAGTTAACATATTGTGGTAAAAGCACCATTAGATTTGTTTTTTTGTTTTTTTTTTTTTTAATTTCCTTCAGTTTTTAAAGGGATACAAGTTTAACAATAAAAAACATAAAAAGCAAAAATAGCTCCCCTTTTTCTTGCAAGGCTGTTTTTTACCCCAATAATTTAGAGTCCTGGGGTGAAAGGACTTGAAAAACAAAAATAGAATTTTCAACAATCTCTATCTTACAAAGATATTTAGCTATCCAATGAAATTGCACTTTACTCAATTCAAAATTCGATTGTTTTGATTGATTCCTGTCAGTTTCTGTCAAAACAGACCATCTTCCCCATTTCCATGTGAATTTTTGTGTCATTGTTGAAATTGTTGAAAAAATGTTGTTGTTGTTGTTTTTTTAATGTAAGTGCAGCATTTCAAAACTTTTAAAAAACTGAACAGTAGTAGTAGTAGTTTGCCATTTTCGGAATTGTTCTGCAATGTGAGTGGATTCATTGTCCTTGCGGGCCATGTTATATACTTAACTGCTGACTGCTGAACCAAAACAAACTAAAAGAACAAATAAAAAAGGAATACAACTGCATTTTCTTTTTCCAATATGTTACAGAAAAACATTGCCCTTTGACTGTCCCGTAAGTTATTGCAGATCTCAGCTACTACAAAAGATTTAGTTCTCCATGTGCCTCCTCAGTGCTCAAGGAGGATCACACCTGTGTGGGTAAATTCATGAAATACTGTGAAACAGCCGGGCTCCGTAAGGAAGTCAGTGAGCAAGGGTAGTCCTCTGCTAGCCACGTCACCTAATGCTCACGCTACCATGGAAACACTTCAAATGTTACAAAGCCCAACCATTTCCAGCACCATATGAGAAATTACAACAGTCCCTAAAGTATTTTTTTTAAAAAAAATCCCAAAAGGTTATGGCCTTTGCTGTTTGACCATAATGCTTGCTGTTTCCATGTACAAGTTGATTTGAATCGGTTTTTCTCCCCTTCCACTGACAGTGAAGTTGTAACTGCGCTGGGTTGAGGTTGCGTCCATGTTACAGAGTTGAGAAGGGGTCAGGTGGTCTGTCTGGTGGATGGTGGGACGCTGCAACTTTTATCCCAGGTACCAGGACTGGAAGACAAAAGGAAAAACATAATTAAAAGCACAATTTGTAAAAAAGTGTGTTTTAGAAGTTGTCTTTTCAACCATGCAACCAGGATCTACTTTAGGGATGTGGGAGGGATTCGTTGGGAAAAGTAAAGTCATGACAGACAAGAACAAATCCTGTGACACTGAAACTGATCTTCCTCTTCTGAAATTGTAATTCATTGTCTTCGTTGGGGTTTTCCAACATTCTGAGTGTGTCTTACAAAATGAGGTATTTCTGTTCACTTGAAATACAAATAAGGGTTTCGTTATCTGATGGGCGCAGTTATAGGAGGGCAGGAAACTCGACCATCTTGTTTATCATTCAATCCTCAGTGCCTAGCCCAGTGCCTGGAATACAGAACGTTCTTAATGAAGAAGAGTTGAATGAATGGAGAATGGGTGAAGGGAGGGGCTTCATGTGGCAATGAATGGCTACTCTGATGATTTTCAACATCTCCTTTCAAATGAGGTGCAGGCACTAAATACATGATTGTGACACTCTCCTAACAGGCCCAGATGGTCAACAGTGATACAAGAGTAAGTAGAGGTAAGGTGGAAAAAGCGCTGGACCCAGTCTTCCTGGGTGATTTTGAGCAAGTCACAGTATTTTTCTTTCCTTATATATGTTCGATTTTATGAGGGAAGATGCTCCTTTCAGCCCAATATATCTAAAATAGTATTTTCAAACACGAAACACCATAACTAAGTAGGATCAAGATTTTACTCTATTAAGTACCACACTGATCAAAGGAAAAATGAGGCCACTGCATACACTTCATTCATGCTTGCAGCATTTATTTAGAGCCTTCATTCATGCTTGCAGCATTTATTTAGAGCCTTCTGTGTGCCTGCTGAGCCCAGTTACTGGTTCCCTTTTCCTTTCGTAAATTCTTAGGTGATTAGCTTTGAGCAACTGTCTGGTCATCTATCACTTTATCTGCTGGCATTTCTTTTTCTGTTAGCTAGACAGAATGAGCAATTATGGACTAATATCAGAGTTAATTTCTCCAGTGAAATAAAAAAGTATGTGGCTTTTGCCGACTTTTCTCTAGAGATACCTGACAAATTCACTACATTTATCATTATTTACAGAAAAATTACCAAAGCCTAACAAAAGTCAAGGCTTCTGAATTCTTTTATTTATTTATTTATTTATTTATTTTATTATACTTTAAGTTCTAGGGTATGGTATCAGAAAGGGTTCTAATTGGGTAGCTTCAGGCAGGTGAAGGATCATCCCTGTGGAAGAGATTCAATTAGGTAAAGTAGGACTCGTTTGATCCCCAGGGATGCATGGCTAAGTGATAGCTACATGGAGTTTGGTATAAGATTTCCTAGTCACACAAGCCACCTTTGATTTCCAGAGAAGTTTAAAAAACTGAAGCCCAAACCGAAAAACTACTCATCCTGTAGGCTTTTAGATGTTATTCTTTGACCACATGCTTTGAGGAACACAATAAAGCCCCTTGTGTCCTGAAAGGACATCAGCCTGGCAAATACACACGGCCTAAATCTAACTGGACAAAAGAAGAGGGGCAGAGAAAGGAGAGAGAAGGCGAGCTCCAAAGTGTGTTGCTAGTAGGTCTCTACCTAACAGCTGACTCTGATCCACGTTAGAGCCGCTTCCTCTCTTCTACAAAATGGGCTCAAACTTTAGGTGCGGGGAATAATGCTTACTATTTCTGTTTTCACACTTTCTAAGTCAGTTGTGAAATTCCAGACTTCTTTAATCTGACACTAAGGTAGTTCTTGAAGCAAAGGCCTGGCACCCAGTGAGTCAGCAGGGGGAGCAGTTTTCCACACCACAGTTTCTGGAAGAGACCTCAGGGCACTACAAAAATCTGCAGTGCCTCTGCACTTCTCTTAAAAAGCAAAGCAAAAAAAAAAAAAGTTTCTTCACACATCTTACTATTCAGTATGTGCCTTGCCGACAAGGTTACCCCAGAGCAGCTCTGTAATCCTTCACTGAAATAGGCTTTATTGATTGCTCTGGTCTATTGTTCTCTTTTCAAGTCCCCCAAGTTCAAGTTCATCCTGGTGTTACATCATGTCTGGTTGCTCTTAGCAACCAGACAGACCCAGACGTGACTATCATTAGCAAGAAACCCTCTGCTCTCCTCCCACCAACCTTCCAGTGGTTCTGACGTAGCAGGCCCGCTGCAAACACATTGAAGTATTTATTCTGCCTAATTTATGACCTACACAGCAAGCAAGACCCCCACTCCAAAAACCAACACTGTTGTATATTTCATTAATCTGTCTTTCTCTGGCACTTGGGAAAGTTAGACAAAGGACTAATTATTGTGTTTCACTCTCCACACTTTTCTTTTGGGGGGTGGATGTTTGCATGGGAAAGAAAACTACAAGGCCCAGCACCAGCCCCTCCTCTTTTTCTTCTTGCCCTATTGACATTTCATGAACTACTTTAGCTGCTTAAGGGAATTAGAAAAAAAAATGCGATGTGAATGTTACTCCTTCTGAGTTGGTATTCAGTAACACAAATCAACTCATGACATGTTTCAATTTAAATGCTAACCACACACTCTCAGAGTTACTTTAAAGGTTAGTTTTTAATCAATAGAAGTTGCTGACTCCGGGTTTTTGAGCTGCGCGCTGCAACTCTTGGGCTTTTGTCTAACGTTAAAGCTTTCACACTTTTTTTTCCTTGAGATGATTTTAGCAATGATTTGCAGACACAGAAGGCTCTTGTGCTCTGACCAGCAACATGTCAATAGAGGGGCTGAGCTGCCCTGTGGTGGGGTGTCAATATGACTCCTGAAGGCAGAGGTTGGGGGTCTTTAATAACCCGTGAAAAAACCTTAATTAACCCTTTCAGGCCCAAACCAAAACCTATTCTTAAACTTGTTCACTCCTATAATTTGACCATTAGTACTTATTTCAACATCACACTAATCTTCATGACAATTAACCCAGCTACTTGACCAAGGTTTTCCAGAATAGGAAGTTGGTTAGGGGAACCACACAGGGAATTTTTTTTTTTTTTTTTGAAGTCTCTGATTAAATCACTTATTTGCAGAGATGGCAGATAGACAGTTCTAATAATAATAATAATAACAATTCATATATCTCCCTGAATTTTCTCCTAATCAGTTTGTAGTTAAAGACACTCATAATCCCATTGGGATGAGTGTGACAGTCACACATGTGTAAGCCAATCAATTTCTAGAAACTTCCATGAGCTGCTAGTAACACCAGATGGACAATATAATGTTTGTAAAAACCTACTTTTCTCTTGTGATATTTTCTTGTAATTTCTATTATGCAAGCAGTACAAGTTTTAGAACATTAATTGAGGAATGGTTCTGCATATTTTCTTCCTGGGTCATATAGGAAAAACATGAAAGAAATCTGAGATTATTCGATTGTTGGGGTTGAGTAGCTAATCACTGGGAAAATGTTGACACATGAAACAAAGACCATCCTCAGACATTTAGTGACATAAGCTTAGGTTTCATATGGTTTTTGCCTTCGTACTTTATAGCCCCTTAATCTACTCTACTGTATCCAAATGGACTACAAAGGAATCTCCCTCCCTTAAGTGCAGTGAGTGGCATTATTACAATACGATATAGGATGATGTTATCTTGATACATTTACATTAAGGAAGTAAACACAGAGCTTTGATCTATTTTTTCCTCAGGAACTTTCAGCTGTAGTTGTTGTGGAGGTCCATAAATGCACACTCCCACCAAGGCTCCAGTTACGTAAAATTAGTTGGTAACATTCACAATGTCTACAGTTTGGGATGTGCTGAGCGGGAGTGGGGAGGGAAGGGAGGTGACTGTCCTCTTTCAGTGTTCAAGGTGAAACATCAAAAGAAATCTGCAGTCCAGGACAAGAGCTCAGCTTTCCTTTTCTCCAGTCAAATGAAGAAGTAATCTCATCAGGTTGGAAAAGTGCTGACTAAGGATTTAATAAAGTGCCTGCAGATGTGGCGTCTCTAAGGTATTCAACTCATGTAATGCAAAACAGCTCCACACTGAATGTGCTTATAAAATTTCATTTAACCATTGCAGCGCGACTCTTTCCCCCTCACAGTTCTCTGAGGAGTTTTATCACACTGGCTGCCCGTTAATTTACAGCTCCATGAAAGTTCGAATCCCATTCCACTGGGATTCTGGAATACTCACAGTAGTCAGGTTTTATGAACCATAAACAATATCTATCCGACTGCATCCTAAACAGGAAGCCTCAAACGGCAGAAGGTACCTCTGACGGTGCCAATCTCTTCCATTTCTTACGCTTCACAGAGAGCAATCAGAACACACGGGCCATCTTCCAAAATGTGGTCATGGGGCTGCCGAAGACACAGCTGATGAGGGCCATGGCCTCAACCCCTGAGTTAACAACAAATGCTCTAATGTGTGCAACAACATTTTAAAAGGCTTTTTACATCCTCTTTTTACTAACAGGGCAGGATGCACATTCTAGAGGAAAAAGAAAAATGTCTGAGAAACATTTTTTATATTTTATATTTTACTTTAACCCCCAAAAGGAGCAGAGAGTGCTAGGATGGCAGGGGCAGAGAGGGCAGAGAGGACTGTGATGCAGCAGAATCTGTTTTTCAGATTAAAAGCTTAAACAAAAGGCCTCAAGGGCAAAGTTTAACACTGCGGAAGGAGGTTGTTAATGTGGAATCCAGAACTGGGTGTGACACTTGGCTTTCTTCTGCAGGCAAGGTGGGTTATTTGAGGACATTCACACACATAAAACGGAAATGTGCAAACACAGGCTGGCCTCCCTGCACCCTGCAGGCCCAGCTCCTCATCAGCCCCCAAAGAGGCTCAGCCAACCAATAAGCCAAGACTCCAGGAGCTGCTGTCACTGTTGTGCATTCTCTTTTGGGGAGGTGCTAGCTTTGCTGGGTCACACTACTCCCGTGGGTCATTTTTGGCTTCCCGCACTTGTGTGGATGGACTAAAGTCTACTGTTTAGCCCAAATGAGTTGTCCTTGGCAAATCAGCCAAAAGCCCGGTAGTCTCTTCTCCCCATCTCAGTATGATGGAAGTGGATGGGGCCTCTGAGCGGACTTCAAGTTTCTCACATTCGCATAAACCATTTAGGAGCATTTATTCACTCATTCAATAAGCACTAAGGGCTTTCTATGTGCTAGGTGCTATGTACGCTGGCTCTGCGGATATAATGAGTAAAATATAGTCCCTGTCCTGAAGGACCTTCTTGTCTATCAGGAAGCAGGGGCTAGATTCTAGACCCTAAATGATACCAGAGAGCCTGCTTTTCTCCCAATAGGATTTTGTAAACTTCTGGCAATGAACGATGCCCAGTATCCAGTGTCCAAAGGACTCAGGATTGGTGTCGCCTTTTCCACTGACCAGCAGTGTGACTTCAAGCAAGCCAGTCCCTGTCCTGGGAACCTCCGAGTCCTGTGAGGACCATTCTGTATTCGTAAGAGGCAGCAGTGATTTACACTGGTTTCTTCTGAAAAGGGGGTCATGCTGTACACAGGTGTTAGTTACTGGTACTGCCAGCCTTAGGCTTTGATCTCTGTAATCATTTTTCTTGCCTGATTTTATTTTCTTAATTAAAGAAAGTCTGTTTTCAGTAACTCCGAACCAAGACTTGTTTATTGTACAGAAAACTATTAAAACAGTAATGGGCCGGGATTGGCCCCAGGCACCTCTGTGGCCTTATCTTTTCACCACTTGTCCTCAACACTTGTGTTGCCTTAAACTTTTCCAGATCCCCCAAAGCCAAATGCTTCCTCCCTGCCAGGCATGGGCACAGGCTTTCCCTCTCCTTGGCTTTGCTAATGCTTGCTAGTCCTTGGGTTCTAAGATTAGATGTTCCTTCTTCAGAGGGGTCTTCTTGGGGCCTTTACCCTCAGGATTCTCCTCTGTCACAGTTGCTAATCTTTAATTACCTGTTTTCATCCCAGGCAAGCTGGCTATCTAAGGGATGCCAGGGTAGGCATGTAATAAATACTGTTAAATAAATAAAGGAGGGAAGGAAGAACAAGCTGTATCCGAGGTTCTCAAAGCCTGGTGTCAGTCACCCCAACAAGTGCAAAGCAAGGCATCTGGATGGATGACTTCTAGCATGCTCGTGCCACATGACCATGTCTCCCCAAATGACAGACACTCTCCCTCGAGGGACACAAGTCTCCACAAGCCACTCCAGGTAGTTTCGATGGGACAGTTGTTGCAATGGGGCCAATTGCGGCCAACTGCGTCAGTAGCATGTGCAATAGTTTTGTAACATGGACTGCTGCCTACTTACTACAAGCTCAGAGGAGTTGTCCAAACCACTGATCCCTGGAGAATGACTGTGCTGCTCCCAGCCAAGCCCTCCGTTTTGGTTCAAACCTCAAGACGGGAAAACACTAATCTTTTTACCCAATAAGCCATCCAGTACCTCCAAACCTTGAGAGTGCATACAGAATCCAATTATTTTGACTGTTCATCCAAAGTCCGAATCTTTCATGAGATTCCAGCTTGCCCTAGTGTCTCTCTTACCACCAAGTACATTTTTCTTTTGGTCTCCCTTCCTTTCCGTTTTTTTTTTCAAGTAACCTTTTACCTCATGAAATAAAGACTGCTGGATTAAACATTGCACTCTGGTCCACCTGCATTTGCTTCAAAATCTTACTAGAGAGCTGTGTGCATAGCCGTAAGAGCCAGGACTCTGGGGTCCGAATGACAAAAATCCTGGCACCATTATGAACTAGTTAGATACTACCTTAGGCAAGTTAGCATCACTAGGTCTCAGTTTTAGACTCCAGGAAATGGAGGTAACAACTTTATCAGTTTTTGTGGGGATTAAAAGCCTGGCTAGGGGGGTTACTACAGAAAACCAGGAAGCCAGGGTAGCTGGGTTCTCTCACTGTAAAAGGTTTCTGGGGCCTTAGGGTCCATGTGAGACCTTAAGTCCCCGGGAAAGCAAATTGCTCTACAAGGTGGCTTTCTCTTATTTAATGACATAATTTCTTAGTTAAAAGTAGCAGCTGTGTCAATTCCATTTCCCCAGTTGCAAGAGAAAGTTCTTGAGAAAATAAAAATCTGTCTTTAATTGCGATATTACAATCAGAGCGGCGAAACCAACAACACAAAAGGAATTGGCTCAAGTTTATGAAAGGCATTTGGGCCCTTGCGTTGCAAGGCTAAACTGCACGCCTTGGAGGTTGGGGGTGAGGAGAAAAGGGGAGGAAGGGAGGGAGTAGTCAGGCAACCAAGTGGGACAGAAACAATCCTATTTTGGTTTTTGTTAGCGAATGGCATACTACACAGATCAGAGACTTCTTATAAAATACAAACCCCCACTGTACACAAAGCACAGGAAAATGTGAGGAAAAAAGGGAAAAACTAAAAGCAGCTTAGGGTGTGTTAACGCTGCTATTCTGTCAGCTTAAAGAGTATTTTATGCTTGATCAACAGCTCTTTTTTATTGTGCTTTTCTTTCATTCATTCAAGACATCAAAGCCGGGCACCACCAGCGTACCTGCCCTTCTGGAGCCGCTTATGACGGGGTTCTAATGAAGCACGACTCTGGGAGCCGGAGACCCCCGTGGACACGGCAGTTCAAAGGGAATATTTCAACAATGATTACATTTTGTAAATCTTTTTATGAAAGAGACAGCTTATTTCCTGCTTTTTCATGAAAAATAGATTCTATCCATTAAATGGAGCCCGCGCCACGGAAGCTGCTTGAGATCTGAGGTGCAGCGTGGAGATTAAGGGGACAATGACCCAATGAAATTGTCCAGAGTTCCTATCTATTTGGTCATGATGGCACTGCCGGATTTTCTGGGTGGAGCCCAGACAGTGCAGTAGATGGCTCTGCTGCGGAAAATGCAGTGGCGAGGGGGTTTCGCGGCTTTATTTTTCAACTCGGGCCTCATGTTTATTATCTGTTTCTTTGTATTTATTGATTCCACAAAGTCCAACAAATATCAGAAGACAGGCCACACTTTCTATCGCATAAGAGGAAGATAAAAGTTTTAAGTTGCAAATTCATTAAACGCTGTATTTTAATGCCCCGAAATGGGACAAACCCTTTTCCATATGGGAAGTTAGCCATAAAAAAGCTGGCTCCTGGGCTGAAGACACAATACAGGCTTTCTGATTGGCTAATGTCTCCCCCAAAGGCAAAAAATAAAGAGGCAGCCTAGCCCTTTGTAATTTTTGATTTTCACATTAAAATAATCTTTTCCTTCGCATTTTTTTAAAAAAAATTTTTTGGCGGGGGAGAGTCAAGGAGAGTGGGGAAGGAAGGGAATATGACTTCCTGGGGAGCTATGAAATGAAAAAATGTATGTTTTCTACACATCGGATTCCAATTTTAATTAAATGCCTGTTGTCTAACAAGTGCAGACAGTCACACTTGGGGTTGGCCCAATGGTGGCCCAGGGAGGTAACCTTTCTTGTTTAAAAAGAGAGGCGTGGGAGTGGAGGCCGGAGCTCAGCAGAGCGTGGCCACATTGTAATAATCATTCCACGGCGTGCCTCCTCGCTCTTGCTCTTCCCAAACATGGCTCAGGTTGAGAGCCTATTGATCGCGGAGACCTTAGTGTGGATTGTGCAGGAAGATAAAGTCCAGTTGGAGCGAAAATAACATTGAAGTAAAAAGTCCAGTTATTTCAAAAATTCTCCCAGATACATCCTGCAATAGTATGCCAGAAGATCTGGCCTCTTGCCAGAAATGAATTCCCAAACTAACCTTTCCAGCCAAGAAGCCCTTCAGACACTGGAGAGCATCTGCCACCTTTAGACTTCTCCACCCCAGCAGGCACTTCCATGCTCAAGCCCTGGCACGAGTCTGCTCCTTACCTCTTTAATTCTCCCCTGTCCACCATTCCTGGTCTTTCTAGTTCCATTCTCTATCTCCTCCCACCCCTCAAGTTAGTGTCTCCCTCCCTCTCCACCTGTGTTTAATTCCTGTGCAGGAATCACGACAGACCCCTACTCTCTCCCAGGCCATGCAGACCAACAGTCCCTAAGGATTAAGAGGAAGTGAAGAAGACCTTGAGCTGCAAACCACAACCCCCGGAAGGCTTCTGTTGTGAGCCCAGGAAACAAGACACACAGGCAGCATTTGGAGAGAATGCAAAGGAGACTGTGGCATCTTTGTTTTCATTTTCATGAGAAAAGACAATGAGAGTACAGTGAGATGTCACTGAGCACTGGACTGTGGGTCTGGTGGCCTGGTTCAAGTCCCAGTTCAGTCACTGGCTTGCTAAGGGGCCTGAACTTCACCAGACCTCTCTAAGGATACTACAAGATCCTGTTGCTATGCCTTTCTTTACCTTCTAGGAACACCTGCTTTTAGATATCACTGGTGCCAGAAATCGTTGTTGTGTTGTGTGTGTGTGTGTGTGTTTTTTAATCGTTCACAGGGTAGATGGGATATTGGCAGAGGTAAAACTGTTCCTATCTTTCACTGAGGTCAGAATGAACTTGCCTATGGAAAAAGTCAGATCATGGAGTCAGAGATCTAAATCCTAGTCTGTAGCGAGTCAGGGATCCAACTTTAACTTTTCTGCAAAACAGGCCTCAGGATACTAGTTATCACAGCATTTGAGGGAAAAAATAAAAACACAAACCGACTTTCAGATACTGACCTAAAATGTAAGGAGCATAATTATGTGAGGCACTGATATGATCTAGATGGGAGGTGTGTGCGTGTCGGGGTTTCATCTGAACCAACAACCCTGGATAAAATCCGAACAATTTCCCTCTGCGCAGTCATAGCTCTGTGTATTATCCTAAAAGCCCAAACCCAGAACCAGTGAGCAATACTTTTCTCCTGCTTCTGAGGATGTGGTAGGATTTAGGGTTTTATGGCAACAAAACTTGTCTTTGTTAAGACGTGACTTGCAAAACAAACCCACATGGGAGAGTTTGCAGTTTCAAATGACAGTAATTTTTTTTTTTAATGCTGAAACAGCAAATGCTTTTTATGTTCAGATTTATTTCCTTCTAAATTTGTAGATTAAATTTACAACTAAGCAATATTCATCGCTACAAACAATTAGATTCCTCCCAAATATTTCCAGGGGATATGAGGGGGAGACTTCCTGATGGGGTTGTGGTTGGGATTTGTGCAAGGTGAAGATCCTATAGCACTGACGGTCTCCGTGAAGGGCCTTCCTAACAACCTGGACTGTACATAGCATATGTGACTGGCACAGCTACTTGGCTTCCCTGTCAGGGATCTATGCTTCTTGGAGGGAGGTAATATCATTCTAACACAGACAATTTAATTAATTTTTTACCTTTTTAGTAGTGACTTCTGAGATGGAGACCTCACAAGCAAAGATTATTGAAGACTGATTCACGAATTTTTTTTTTTTTTTTGAGACAGAGTCTCGCTCTGTCCCCCAGGCTGGAGCGCAGTCGCGCTATCTCAGCTCACTGCAAGCTCCGCCTCCCGGGTTTACGCCATTCTCCTGTCTCACCCTCCCGAGTAGCTGGGACTACAGGTGCCCGCCGCCACCACCACCGCGCCCGGCTAATTGTTTTGTATTTTTAGTAGAGACGGGGTTTCACCGTGTTAGCCAGGATGGTCTCAAATCTTCTGACCTCGTGATCCGCCCGCCTCGGCCTCCCAAAGTGCTGGGATTACAGGCGTGAGCCACCGCGCCCGGCCCACGAATGTGTTTTATAAAATTGAGCATGCGTACAAACTCATTCTCACTTTGTTTTCCGATAAATCCCACTTGGTAGTGCTCTACCAGTAACTGAGATTTGCGAACAAACTCCGAATACACACACACAGTGCTAGTTTGAAACAGTCCCACACCTCTATTGTCACTTTATTATCAATTAATAAAATCAATTACAGATGGCATGACTATTATATGTTGACAGGCTCTTTAAATATCCTCTTGTTAAATCACCACATGGATAGGAAATTCTATTGTTTATTTTGCAAGAATGGTGGTAAGTTCAAATGATACATATACATATACACTTCCATTCTGACTCTGCAATACCAAAATCTTGCAGACATGCCAATTTGTGCTATTCTAGAAGACAGTTCAATTAAGGAATACTTTAAGATATTTTCCTTCTTTTAAATTAGGAGTAAAACGTCTGAGCTAAAATATGACTTCCTGTTCTACTGCATCAACCTTTCTGTATTGTTCTCAAGGAACATGTTTACAAGTTCAAGTTCAGGTTTAAACTACTCAGGAGTTTATAACGGAGCCTCATTTACATGTGTTCCCTCTGAACTCTGCCGGCCTCTGTATGCTAGTTTCCAAGGCTTGGTGAAGGAATGTTTTACAGTTGGAATCTGGACTGCTTTCTCAGGCATTTCAGACTCAGAGGCTACGCGGCACCAAGTTCTCGTTAGTATTAAAAGTTTCCTCAGGTCTACTCCAGAGACAAAGAAAGACAGAGAGAAAGGCAGGGCAGGGGCCAAGAGAACTGTAGCTTCTTAATTTTCCCTAAAAGGCATTCTAGTTAACATTATAGTTGAAAAGTGAACAATGGCTTCTAGATGTAGATTCTAGAATCTCATGGCCATGACTTAAAATTTCTGTGCAGTGATTTTCATTTTTCTGTGGAAATGGTCAATGCACGTTGATTCTCTTCAAATATTAAAACTAGGGTTTGCTTAAATTGTTTTTCTGCCTTGAAGATTAAGTTATGAAGAGAAATGTACCCAGTCCAAAAGAGATCCTAAACCTAAGAGGTTTTTGGGGTCAAAAAGATCTCAGGGATTTTCCAGCCAATAAAGGTGCATCAGAGAGGAAGAAATGGCTACTTTTCATTTAGAAGCAGGAAGCTTTGAAGGGGGTTCTCAGATGCCCACAGGGAACCAATCTGGAGAGAGCTGATTTCCTGGCTTATTGAAATTAGCCAATTAGCCTTATTGCTAAGCAAGGGTCCAAGAGTTCAGAGAAAGCAGCCATCATCTTCATGGGCAGAAATGGAAAGGGCATAGGAGAAAGAGGACCAAGGACTCTGCTTCTCAACTTCTCTCTGAATCAGAGTTTATCTACAATAGCAAGAAAGTAGGTTCAGCAGTAATAAATCAACGATGCTAATAGTAACTGTAACCTCAGGGCAATGCTCAAGAGCTACTTTATAGCATCTTTTCATACTGGAGCAGTCCTTTCCTGATAGGTGAGCATACCCGACAAAACTGTAGGTTGTGGCTTCCCTGGTACCCAGATTCAGCAGCTGCATCCCTGCAGAGTGACATGTGATGAGTCAGACAAATAGTTCAAGAGTAAGCACTACTGTAGGGGGGTTCAGAGAAGCAACTGCATGGCTGGGTGTGGATGGACTAGGAGTGTGTGGTGAATCTGGATCTCAGTTTGCACCTCTGCTAAGAAGGGATGAAGACCACCTTGCTAGCATGGTGTTTGTAAGGATGAAATCAACTAATACATGTGTTTTGTCTCCTAATGGGACTGTAATGCACAGCTGATGCTTTTTTATTTTTGGAGTTGTTGGGGTGGGGGAAGGGGATTCCTCTCTGTCTTGGGGGAAGACAGAAACCTCATCTTCCTGTGCTAGATCATGGCCTTTTCTTAACCTAGTGCAATATTGAGCCATCATTTTTCTTGCATAAAGTTCAATAATAGCATGAGCATGCTAGCTACATGCAAAGCTTTTAGTCTTTTTTCTCAATCCCCTGAACTCAACCTAGCTCAATGCTAAAAAACATTAAGGGTTTTCTAAAACCAAATTAAATGTGAATATGCTTCTAAATAAAACCCGCTGCTGCAAAAATCAGAAGGTTCCTCTTACTGGATAAGGACATGAAGGAAAGAAGAATCCATTTAGAGGATGTTCTGCAGAAATGGATGATAAAAATGGTTTCTTTGGGAGCAGCAGTTTAGTTACAGTGATTGGGTGGAATTGGGGCTTGCAACTCTTAAGAGTTTCTCAGCCTTTAGCCAGGACTGATTGGCTGATTTCCAGAAAGAAGATAATTTGCATAAGAGATAATTTCTCATTGGTCAGTCAACTCCAAATGACTGAAAATCATGTGTTCTTTCTTTTGTGTATTTTTTCTTCTTTCTTTTTCATAAATATCTATCAAACTTTGGTTCATTTTCCACTATCCTTTGGACCCCTGCCAATAACGGCTGCTATAGGAAGCCTATTAAACACAACTGCTAACGTTACTTTTTTTTTTTTTTTAAGCAACTCTGACAACATGGTGAACAGGAGAAATCTGAAACTTAAAATGGTTTACAGATTTTCCTGAGGATTTAATTTATCCATGTGGATCCTAATGGTTTTGAAGACAAAATAATTTTTTAGTTGATTTAATAGTTGATTGAAGTTCCAAGTGTTTCCCACTTGTTCATGTGTGGGTAGGCAGGTTCAGATCTAACCTCATTTCATTTATGCTGAGTCTTCTGGTAAAACAGTAGTTTCATTCACCTGTAATCTTCTTTAAGAAACAGAGGGCACCAACTTTGGAAGCGTGCTTGCTTGATCAAGCTATGTGGAAGGTGTGGGATGAAGAGGGGAAACTATTTCCTGGAGGTGAATCCGGCACCAGGAGGAGCAACGCTTCTGTCCTGTACCCCCTTACAGTTACCTACTCAGCGCCTGGCATCCCTCGTCGGGGCTTCATTCTGTGTGCCTGCTTCTGACTCAAAGCAAGCAGCCAGGAAGGGGTGCGAGGGGACAGTCCAGATTTGACAGTATTGACCCCAGGGCTGAGGAGCATTAGTGAATTCCATAAGGAGTTTCATCCAGCAGTTGTTGGCTTACAAAGGTCACTGTGATGCAAAGCCCAAGGGATGAGCCAAGCAAACCGCCTTCCTGGAAGACGGTGGGGGTGGGGGAAAGGGAACAATGATGTTAATATGGGGGTGGTGTGAAGGGAGTTTGGTACATCTTTAGACTTCAAGACAGGAAAAAAATATTTGGGAAGAGGCCAACTAAGAGATACAGCGTGGCCCTAGCTAAATAGTAATGATGTAACAAAGAGCAATATCAGCACTATCCAGATATCAGAGAGAACAACTGGTGGATACTAAAGTCATTATAAGATGTGAAATTATACCTCTCACTGCTTCATTATCACTATATTTCATAATATTTGTCTAGAAAGGCACACAAAGCCTATCAGGTTAAATTAATCCTAATGACCAATTTTAGTTTTATTCTAATTAAATAATTTCAATTTAATTAATGCTAGCACAGAAATTAGTCAAAATTACAAATGTAAATGCTGAACTTTAAATCAAAGGTCCTCCCTACGACCTGCCTCATGTAGAAGCACTTTAAAGTGTTTGCCTGTGAAGGTAGATGGGAATTTTGACCTTTGTCTGCACTGTGAGGATCAGAAGATAGAAAAATATGCAACAAAAAGCTGTCCAGGAGCATAGACAGAAGCACAGGTTAAACGCGCACACACACACACATACACACACACACATACACACATACACATACACACACACACACACACACACACATACACGCACACACACATACACACACACACACACACACACACACACACACACACCCCTGCATGGCAGTCTATGAAAGTAAATCCTGCAAAGTGAACTTCTGAATTACATGCGTTTGTTTCTTGGAATTCCAATGCATTTGAGTCAGTCTAATGGATATTGGGCTTTTATAAAACACCTTTGTAAAATGGAAACCATGGCCCCATTTTCTAAGCCACATATTAAACCACCAGTCCCTTCCTTCACTCATGGCAGGTCCCTGCATTTCAGTCCTGCTCTGTCTCTGATTAGCTTTGGGGCCTTGCAAGTTGTTTCAGTTCCCCAGGCTTTGGCCCTCTTATTTGGAGGTGCTACTTTATTAAAAATGATATGAACTTTATTCCAAAATATTCTTAAAGTTGTATCTGAAAAATGACGGGAGTCTGGAGTGGATAATCTTTAAGGAAATTACCAGCTTCAGTGTTCTGTATTCTAAAACTTTGAAAAATACTGGCATCTTAAAATGGATTTGAAAATGGTACAGGGCACATGTGTCTGAGTCATCATATAAAGACATTTAAATATCCTTTCTTCCCTCTTCATAAAAATCCAAAGTAGACCGTATTCAGAGCTCAAAAAATTTGTGGAAAAAGGAATCTGGCAAAATAGACGTTCTTTTTTCCCAAAGAAAAGAAAAGAAAAAGAAAAAGGTGGGGAGGATGATACAAAAATCTGAAAGAGAAAAAAAAACACAACACAATAAAGAGAAATACATGTTCTTTTTTTTGTATTTAAAAAAACATGTACTGATGGATTATACTTAATAACAGGGCTGTAGTGCCACTCACTCTTCATCTTAAAAGAACATTCTACACTATCACTGTTACCCATAAAATAGTCACAACTTCTTTCCTCAAAAGGAGGCCTTCATCCATGATCCTCTATCTCAACTTGTTCTCAACTATATATGAGAATTATTTGGTAGCAATCAATTCACTATTACTGTTTGGGGACATTACAGAACAGCAGAGTAATTTAATAATATAGTTGATTAGTATAATAATCATCATTAAATTTAGTAATGATAGTGGGATTCCCCTTAACTTGGTTAATGATCATGGACAATTCATTTCTTGACTGCCAGTGGTAGAAATGGTTTTTGAAATATTAACTTCTGCCCCATGGGAATGACACTTAGCCCATCACATTTAATTTTTGACCTTCACTGAGCAGCACGATCCTAATCCCTTTGATTTTATAATCTTAACTAGGAAACATTAAAATATGGATTGACTCCAGTTGGCAGGAATCTTTATGTTCTTTTCACTAAAAAAGCTATAAATTCAATGGTTGACCTTTTATTTCCAGGTCACAAATGACACCCACTCAGTTTTGTCCGTTCACACAGGATTTATGTTAGGGTCTACAGGTATAAGCCATGAAAGTTGAACTTTAATGAAATGTCTTTCAAAGATGTGCACTTAACCAAAAATTCCTCACAAAAAAATTAGCAGGTGGCCTTTTAAAAACAGCCATTATGTCCTCAGGTTCATTGCTGGCCTCCACTAAGTCTATTTTTCACTTGTAATAAGTTTCTCCTAATATCATTTTTCAGGGGGTACAAATTACGCTTGTGTTTGGGATGACAATAATATCTTAGTTCCCAATTTAGGCTTCTAACCTGAAAGATTTCTGAGATGTTCTCTTTCCCATAACCACAATTCATCTCTCTCCAGTTGAAAAATGTTCCTTGTCCTTTTCACAAAATCAATCGTATTGATGGGAGGTATTCTGTGTTGTCAATCAGGGAAATGTGATTTGATGGGACCCCAAAGCAGCGAGACAGGGAGAGGAATACCAAACCTGCTCAGGTCCACACCATCGGAGTGAGATCGATGTTTCCCATAATACTCATCCTGTCATGTGGCACCCTGTCACAATTAATAATGTAGAAGAAGCTGATTAACTTAAGTAAAGTGCTCTCTGCTGTGTAAACACATAAAGACCTATGAGGCAAAAAAACGGGGGGAGGGGGCAGGAGAGAACAAAACGTCATTTTTATTTTTCACGTGTACACGTTCTCACTTTCTATTCTTCTCTTGTAACAATTGCTGTACCAGCCACTCTAGCAGAGTCAATACATTGATCTGGGTCTTGACGCAGCAGCAAGGCAGACTAATCTGATACACCATTATCTGCACTGGAGAGTGTGGGGGCTTGGGGGTGCACTCAGGTAACACAGGGCAAAGGGAAGGAAGTAAAGGCCAGCCAGCCTTACTCTAGATAGGTAATTAATGCTCAGTGTGGAGCTTCTAGACTAGATGGATGCATATGTAGCAGGTGTGTGTGTGTGTGTGTGTGTGTGTGTGCATGCATGTTAGGAAAACGAAGCCTTCACCTTGGCTAAAGGATGCAGCCTAAGTAATACCGTATGCACCACTTATTTAAGTCCCTGCGGTATTTCAGTCACTCATACCAATCTGCAATTCAATAAGGATCACCACCCCATTAGAACTAATCATGTCAGCTGTGTATCTGACAAAATAAACATTCAGAAACTGTGCTCCTAGGTTCAGAACTTGTTTTTGCACTGGGATTTTTTTTTTCCTTCCCTCCCTGATCCAGTATAAAATTTAATCATTTTTTATATGAAATTATAAGACACACAGAAGCTCTCCGTATGGATTCCTCAGTGTATCCTGACAACGAGAAACTGGCGATGCTAGTTGAACTTTAACTTGCTCCTTGGGGTACGCTAAGTATGATCTCAATAAATAAATATCATTCCACCGGGTAATGAGAGAATTAATGGCACAACTTATGGAAAATGGACACGGGAGGATGGGGTGAGAAGAGACTCAGCTCGGGGACAACGTTACCAGATTACATCTGGGGTTAC
Organism: Trachypithecus francoisi; assembly: GCF_009764315.1. Lineage (NCBI taxonomy): Eukaryota > Metazoa > Chordata > Mammalia > Primates > Cercopithecidae > Trachypithecus > Trachypithecus francoisi. The sequence continues at coordinate 22,964,393 of NW_022681457.1, read as the reverse complement.
CACTTCTGTTTCTTCTTCATGGTCACAGGCCTCCCCTCCTGAGGGCTGCAAAGGCAGCACCACACATTGGCTGGGCAGGGTGCTGGGGGCTTTACATCCTAACCAGACTGAGTCTTTACACAACTCTAAGTAGAATGCAGGCATTCACTTATAATTTTAGAGATGGGACATCTGAGGGTCAGAAAGGCTAAAAATTATTCCAGCGTCACATACTGAGATCAAACTCAGGTCTGTCTCCCTTCAAAGCTTCTATTTTTTCCACTGCCCAGAAGAGGAAGGCACCTCATGACCATAGATCTCAATGCTACTACTGCCTGTAAAATCCTGTATCTCACGAGGATTGAACATAGCAAGGCAGAGGTTTCTTCACATATAGAGATCCCACTGTGCCCGTCACCTGCTTCCTATCTCCCACAGAATAAAGTCCAAGTGCTTTACTACCCCTGGATAAAGGTATGTATTTATTCATGACTAGACCCTGATCTAATGTTTCTACCATCTACTGTAAACTGACAGATACATCAAACAGAATAGGGTTCTTTAGACACACACTGCTATTCCTTTGCATGCACTGTTCCTCCTGTCTGGTCTGGAATGTTCTCCTCACCAAGTATATCTGTCTCCTTCAAAACCACTCATGTGTCTTCTCTTCTGGCATATCTTCCATGAGCTCCATACTTCTCCCCAGAGTTAGTTACTGACTCTTCTGTATGGATTATACCTATTTCAATTACTTCACCGATCACATCTTAGTTTCTTTACTTTTCTTTCTGTGAGCTATGTATGGCAGGGATTGAATAATGTACATCTTTAGCCTCCCTTCCAGCTTAGTATGGTGCCAGGAATATAGTAGGTGTTTAAATTCTGGCTTCTTTCTCCTCCTTAAGATCAATCATGTAGCTGGCGGGTGGGAGAGATGAGCTAGGAATCCAGGTATTTTGATTCCTAGTCCAGGATTTCTCTGTGTACTAAGATGCACAAGTCCCTCCTATGGTCAGTTCCCTTACTAGACCTACTGTGTTGTTCTTCTATCCCCCCAGTACCACTCCTTCCCCATATATGCACAGACACACTGCCAGAGACCAGTGGAAGGGAGACGGTGCTTGAGAGGGACAGAAGCTGTATGTCATAAGGGCTGGCCTTACGTTTCCCTTCACTAGTCAAGGCAACAGGAGATATGCAGCACAGTCCAGTCCTGGAGGGCAGCAAAGGGTGCTTCCCACATTATCAAGGCAGCACTGTGAGGGTCCGAGGTTGCCCTGTGCTGAGAACAACTGTGCCCAGTGGCATCCCCATTATCCCAACACATTCAGACTCTGAGGAAGGAGGGTGTTGAGGGTGAGAAACACAGGGCCAGGACAGCCTGTCCTAACAACCCAGTGTCCCTGCTCCAAGACAAGGGATCCGGCTTATCACAAGCTCATGTGACTCATTAGTTAAATGTGTATAGTGTTTGGAAAGTGAAAAGCCAATTAGAAGTGCTAGGTTATATCATCTCTGCTGTAAAGGGAGCAATGTGAGACCTTAAGAAAAATTCTCATGCAAATATTTTGGGGGAGGCGTGTGCTGTGGAATGTAATTCAATGAATAGACTCAATAGAAAGGCTATATCCCCAAAAGACAGGCCACTGATCAAAGAATGTGCCTAGGTCCTCAATAAACAAACAAGAAGGTAAGCAGGTGGGTGTGAGAAAAGTGGACAGGAAGAATCACTGAGACCTCGCGTGAGATCTTCGATGGATCTCACATTAGACAGCAAGCTCTGGGCTTGAAACTGTGTGTGTCAGTGGAACTTTTGAGGCCTGACCCATTAGAAGCCCTGAGACAGCCTATGTCCAAAAGGATTCCTAATGCTGAATCCTTTCCTTATGTGAACAGTCATTATTTAGAGTGTAGAAATATTCGGTAAGGCCAATTCCTTGGGCATGAGATTTCCACAAGCAAGGACTTTGTGGACAGTGAGAACACCACCTGTACTGCATTCTTTCCTCAGAATTCATGCAGCAGGGCCAGTCAACTCATTTTCCTGTTCTCTGAACTCCTGTTGACTCAAGCTCTGCAAAACCAGGCTCTTTTCTTTTGCAAAGGAAGCATCTGGTTCCAAGTCATAAAAGAGAAACCCAGAACCTATTGCTGCCTGTTTGGTAAGCACTCTGGAGGGCACCCGGGGGCACTGTTTCACAGAGCTCCCCTGCAACCACAAAGGCACATATACTCCAACTCAGCCTTTTCAGAGTCCATGTTTAACCAGTACACGGTGACCCAGCCCCATGAGAGCTGGTCTGCACAAAACACCAGGACTTCTGCCCAAATCCTGGACCTCAAACAGAGGCTGAAAAGAAATGACCTCTGCACAGTCACACACACAGCATATATGTCTCCTAAACACACAGGGAGTGTGTGGAGGAAAGGCAGAGTAATAAGCCAAGCATTCAGAAACAAGAGGGTCAAGTGCAACTACTGGTGTTGAAAAGTGCATGAAACCTATTAGGGAACAGGAAAAAAGAACAAGGCAGATCCTATTAACAGTCTATCCACTATCTATTGCCCCTTCTTCCCTGGGACAATTTTGCTTAGAGAGGCAAATGTGACTGGTCCTAGGTGATGGGTCATGATTTGAGCCAATCAAGATAATCTTCTGCTGGATTTCTCAGCGTCCTTTGCAGCTAGAGATTAAAATGTGACCCAGATTTAGCCAATGAGACCTACAAAGAAATTCGCTAGCAGGGTGCAGAGGAGGAATAGCAGGGCCTTTTCCCTGATAGTAGAGGAAAAATAAGGTATGACATGACTATGCCATTTGGAGTTGCAGCAGCCGTGTTGCAGTCAGAGGCTCTAAGCATGAGGCTGAAAAGGCAGCATACTGAGGAAGGCAGAGCAGAATGTTAGGAAGGGCATGGGTTCCTGCTGGCCTCGTGCAGCACTGGAACAATGCTAACACCCACTCACTCACAGATTTCTTGTTACGTGAGAAAAATAATCCTGACTGCCTTTTACCACACTTAATTGGGGTTTCTTCTATGAGGTAGATACTATTATTGCCTTCATTTCACAGATGAGGAAGCTGAATTTTAAAGGGTAAGATACACAAGACCACTGAGATAAATGGCACAGCCAGGATGTCAGAACAGGTCTGTCCTACTCCTCAAATCCTGACTTTTCCTCCTGTTCCCCCAGAGAAACCTGCTGAGTACCCAGTACATTTCCCTTAGTACCCTGGAATGTCACTGATCAGAAGCATTGTTATGGAGACCCATCTAACAGCTAGAAATGTGGATGGCATTTCTGCACTTGGCACTATGGTTTTCTAAGTTCCATGCATGGCTATCATCAGCTTCTGATCTAGTTTCTGTCAGTTCTCTCCACCAACTCACAGCTCCTTTCTCCAACCCTTTTCCTGACATCATTTTCTGTCCCCCTTTTCCCACAGTTCCAAGTGCTAATTGAATGGATAGCAGATTTTTGGTCTTTTCCCTTCTTCTCCCATACAATGTAAAATTTCCTGTGAAATCTCTTTTTTACCTTCCCCTTCTCTACTGCCACTGTTCTCATTTTAATACTAAAAAAAAGGAAGCAAGAAGGGAAGCGATATTTACTGAGTACCTATTGTGTGCCAGATACTATCGTAGAGACCTTAACTATTATAATACTCATCAATTTGTTTCAACTAAGAAGATCCCCCAAATCTTTGTGGAGCAAAGGTGACAGGAAGAATAGGAATAGGGAGAAAAGGTGAACAGTATCTAGAATTAATGGCTCGAACTTTGTCCAGAAGTGAAGTTTGTGGCCAAGGATGTCTACAACATGCTGCCAAATTAAAACCTGAAAGACAAAGACTCTGTTTATTGAAAAATTTATTTTAAGAGTGTCTCATAGCCTGTCAGTGAGTCAGCCGCCAAGTGTATGTGAAGAGAATGTGTCAAGAACTTACAGGTTGGTGTGGGAGCTGGGGAAGCTGGGACGATTCACTCCTGCCCACAGTAGTACGGAGGGAGGCGAAGCAGATTGCATGAGTAACTCAACTCTGCGAGGTGTTGCTTACTATTCAACACCTGCTACTGGAGCTGAGAACATACGAGAAAAAATGACCAGGCACCACCTCAATTTAGGTACCTCCTTTCCCTTTAGATTCTGGGTGGATGCATTCACTTCCTGCCGGTCCTTACCACTCTCAGAGACGTTGTCTCCCCTTGGGAAGGCCCTTCTCAGGCACAATTTAGCATAAGGGGAGAAACGGTGCACTTATGCTGCTGCCTGTACAAGGGAAGAATAGCTGTGCCCAATTTAAACAGGCTTTTGGGCACCTTTAAGGCTGATGCTCAATGGAGCAACCTACAGGGTTAGGATCTTGCAGCGGGTAGGGGGAGGCTTCCTAATTTATTAGATGGTTGCTTTTGGTAAGTAGGTTCTGACCATAGAACAGCAGGTGCTGAATGGCTTATACACAAGTCCTTCCTTCATAGGACATGTGGAATCAGAAGTGGATTTGTGTCCTGGCTCTACGGACCTCTTGATATGTGGTTCTGGGAAAGGTACTTCCCTTCTTTAAACTTCAGTTTTTTTAACCTATACAGCGGAGATAACAATAATAATAGCTCTGCCTACTTCAAAGGGTAACTCTTATAATCAAATGAGAAAATACTTTGTAATCCAGAAAGTAAGAGTTTAGTTATTAACCAAACAATGAAAGCTATCATTTGTTAGGTGTTCATTAGGTGTTAAACACTTTTTTCACACTAACAGAATTTAAGACTCAAAACCATAGGGCTGTGTGTGTGTACATATATATACACACACATATTTATAGCTCACTATTTTCACTATTTTAGTTAAAAAAACTAGACCAGATAAATTGAATTACTGTGGAAAAAAAAAAACCCAACAACAACAAAAATAAAACACAGAGAATGCTTCTAAGTGATGGAATAAAGCTTCAACTAAAATCTGAAAATAAAGGAGTTATCTTAGCTGCTCTGATATCTGGTCTCTGGACAAAGGCTAGTTGTTCTCACAGATGCAGACTAATATCATTAGTAAAGGTCTTCTTCCCAGGCAGGATGAGAGAATGAATTCAGTCTTGGTTTTACAGAGACACGAGCAGGAGACTGGGGCAGATCTTCAGAAGAACCAAGTTCAGCACAGTCCCACTGGAGCCAGGGAGCACTGAGATTAACCTCAAGGCTTCTGATTCCTTGATATAAGAGTGTGAGTCAATCTTAGACTCTTTTAAAGAGAAAATGGTCAGTAACCTTTCAATACAAACAATTGGGGATGCAGATAAGTATTTGGGAAAAACATAAGTTTTGGAGACTGGTTCAAATCTCAGCTACCTCAATTACCAAGGGATAAATGTACTCTTCTGAAACTTCGGTTTCCTCATCTGTAAAATGGAGATGTAGCACCAACCTTAGAGGGCTCTTGAGTATTGTAGCAAGTGTAGACACAGAACCTAGCATGCATGGGTGCTGTAGAACACTCATTTGGCCAGTAAGACTTTGAACTTGGCTCAAAGTCAGGAGAAAATGGAATTTTATCTGCCATTCTTCTCTAATCTTGGGAATTTTCAGCTGTGTGGGCTTGAAACTGAAACGCTCAAATCCACTTCTAATTGGAAGATGAAGTAGAGTTGCAGGGTGGGAGAGAGAGAGAGAGATATATATAATTTATTAATTATATATAATAATGAATAAATATTTATTATTTAGTCTTTATTTAATAATTATAATTATTTATCATAACATACATTTATAATAAATAAATTTTAAAATATATTTTATATAATAAATATATATATAAATTATATATATATATATAATTTTTTTTTCCCTCTAAGGAAATCTGAGTTTCCTGCCTTTGTAACTCTCCAGCTGCTCCTTGAACTTCTGTGTGCTAACTAACCTTCTACACCCAGGCAGCTCCTGTCAGGGTGGGCAGGAGCCCGGAAATGGCTTCAGCTAACTCAAATGCAATCTCAAGTGAGCCTGGGTGGGCAAGTGAGGATGTACCACCAGGAGGGGGTGTTTCTTGGAAATGAGGGGTGAAGGGGTTACTGGTTGAGCCTTGTGCAGCAGTAAAGGAGTCTAATTTTATCTGGTCCAGAGAAGATAGAACTGAACATGTCTCTCTTATTGGGATGGGCTAAAACACGATCTACCATCTGATTGGCAAAAGTTAAAAGTAGGGAAAAGCGTACAAGAACTATATCATTAGGCCCAAGCTAGACAAGGACAAGGACAGAAAAACTATCCAGCCTCTTCTGCTGCTTCCACTCTTTGGAAAGTTCTTACACCCAACTCTGCTTAAAGCCTCTTAGACAAATCCTTATAGTACTGGCATTACACTGCATTATTGATGTTGATGTTGTCATTACTATTATTTCTTTACATATGTTTCCTCTGCTAGACTTCGAACAACTAGAGGAGAGTTTTTAGTCCCTGTACTTTGTAGGTGTTGAGGCTATATTAAGTAATTAAGTAAACACTAAATGATTGAAGAAAGGAACTTATGAAGAGTTCCACAGATGGCCTAAGCTTTGGTTTCTCAGGTAGAGCTTCAGGAATATGACACACAGAATGGCAACAGCTCAAAATGCTCTCCATGATCTCCACCTCTCCCATTCTGGGTGTACCCCCACCAGAGGCAGACAATGGATGTCATGACCATACTTTAGCTATGCAGGGACCTCTCCAGATCAGCTGGCTTCCAACACAGTGAAGTGTGTGGCTTGTGCATATATTTGTAAATTTCATGAGGCAAAGGCAATCACACTGCTTGCAAGTCAGGCAGCTAAATGATTTATTAAACAAAGGTTATAGCACCTGTGCCTTTTTGTCAACAAATCGGGCCCATGCCATGCCAAGTGATTCTTCTAATAGTCTGAATGGTAATTTGGTTTTAAACAGCATTTCGGATACCACGATTCTGTTGATGCAAAACAGTGATAGATTTGGGTGGTAAGGAGGAAATGCCTGCTTTTAATATTGTTTGCACTCTCATTTTTCATTTTAAAGAATTAGTCCTCACTGGAGTTCTGCAGGTTAAGCATTTTATTTAAACCCTTTGATTAAACTAGAACCTGAATCAAAATGAGTTCTTTGCTCAGTCCTCCTGTGTGGAAATTGGTATTTCTATTTATTACCTAATGATGAAATATTAGCTTTTTTTCCTTTAAATAAATGCCTCCCCTTAATGGTTCTCATTTTCAGGGATCAGATTAAGTTATGGGATGCAACTGAAATGGCCATTGGCTTTCTGCTATTTGAAACAATGGCAAGTTCCCTATCATTACATTATATCATTCAGTGGGCGTGCAGGGCACGTTAATAGTGTCTAAAGTGAAGTAAATACTGTACACCCCAGAGACCATTCTATATGTTAATATCAGCGGTCACGGGACAATGTTGAAAAATAAGAGATTCAAGGTGGGACAAGTGGCCACAGTTTCTCAGTGTTGATGGTTGTTCTAAAGGCTGTAGGGAGGTGGCCACCTCTCATCTCAACGATCAGTTACAATATGGAGAAGGAGGAAGAAAAATGAGAGGCAAATGATGGTAGCAGAGGTAGCAGACAAGTGAGGCAAAAGAATGGGACAGATAAGGCAGGAATGTTCAAACAAAGCCGAAAGCCAGGGCGAGATATGCAATGCAACTGGAAGGCAGTTTGAAAGAAAACTAGCTCAAGGCAAGGCTAAAGAGAAGGCAATTCTGCTTCAGTCAAGGGAGGAATTCTCTGGAGAAAACAACAGACTACAAGCGAAAGAGGAGGAAAAATGGCTTTCAATTATCCATGTTATCTTTCCCTACCAATCATTACAGATGATGAATAGATGCAATAAAAGCCAATATTCAATTTTTCCAATTTACATGGTAAGAAGGCCCTAATATATTGTTAAGGGGAAGAAACAGCAGGCTACCAAACAGTGTATATAATATGATCTCACTTTTTGCAATATATTTGTATGCACAGAAACACTCTGGATGGATTTATATAGAAATGTTAATAGTAGGACTACAAGTGATTTTTATACTTTTTCTCATCTGTATTTTCCACAATTAACATGTATTATGAATATAATAAGAAAAAGTCGTATTTTGTAAAGTTCCTTCTGAACCATTTAGACTCAGCCAATGTATGCAGAGTACCCACTATGTGCTGGGCATGGTAATTAGTGCTTTTCTGTCAGCACATGATTACTCTGATCAACAGTCCACTTGCCCTGACTGTTTCACACAATTTTTAACTCCTAAGAGGTGAAAAGGACTTTAGAGCTTATTTAATGATTCTGTTTTAAAAATTGTGGTGAAATACATACAATGTAACATTTCCCATCTTAACCATTTTTGAGTGTACAGTTCAGTGGGATTCGGTACGTTCACGTTGCTGTGCAAACATCACCAACATCCATTTCCAGAACTCTTTTCATCTTTTTTTTTTTTTTTTTTTTGAGGCGGAGTCTCGCTCTGTCGCCCGGACTGGAGTGCAGTGGCCAGATCTCAGCTCACTGCAAGCTCCGCCTCCCGGGTTTACGCCATTCTCCTGCCTCAGCCTCCCGAGTAGCTGGGACTACAGGCGCCCGCCACCTCCGGCTAGTTTTTGTATTTTAGTAGAGACGGGGTTTCACCGTGTTAGCCAGGATGGTCTCGATCTCCTGACCTCGTGATCCGCCCGTCTCGGCCTCCAAAGTGCTGGGATTACAGGCTTGAGCCACCGCGCCCGGCCTCTTTTCATCTTGCAAAGCTGAAACTCCGCACCCCTCCAACACTGACTCCCCATTCTGCCCTCCCCCTAACCCCTGGCAGCCACTACTCTACTTTCCATTTCTATGAATTTGACTACTCTAGGTACCTCACATCTGTGGAATCATATAGTATTTATTTTGTTGTGACTGGCTTATTTCATAAGCATAATGAGCATAATGTCTTCAAGATTCATCCACGTTGTGGCGTATGTCAGAATTTCCTTCCTTTTAAAGGCTGAGTAATATTCCATTCTACGTACACACCATGTTTTGTTTATCCATTCGTCTGTCAGTGGACACCTGGGTTGCTTCCACCTTTTGGCTATTGTGGAGAATGCTGCTACAACCATAAGCAAACACATATCTCTTTGAAACTTTGCTTTCCATGTTTGGGGGTATACACTCAAGATTAGATTTTAATGCAGTCTCAGGGATAAAAGCAGGGACTCCACCAATAGTATTCCTGAGAAGTGAGCATCAGTCTCTGTTGGAAAATCCCCGGGGAAAAGAGCTCATCAGCTCATGAGGCAGTAACATAATACAGTAGTTAGAGGGCATAGGCCTTGGTGTCAGACAGAACTGGGTACAAATTCTTGCTCCACTCCCGACTATTTTATGGCCTTGGGAAAATCAACAGTCTCCTTAGTCTTAGCTTCCACATCTATAAAGTAGAGATCTAGCCTATTAGGTGACTATAAAGATTAGGTGCATCACATACTTGATGGACTTAGAACACAGAAAATGCCCCGTAGAAGCTATATACAATCAAATAACTCTTTTTCTTAAAAAAGATCTTATGATAGTCTGAAAGCTGCCTACTTATAATGCCTGCATTGGTTCAATTTCTACCCACTTGAGAAAATAGAGACCCCATCAATTCCATCTTCTACAGGATGATGCTTCAGGCATTTTAAGAGATTTCCACTGGAAACTGGTCTTTGGGAGTAGAAAGGCCATTTTATTTTGCATTTGTTTATAGATTTATGTACAAGATACTGCTTCTACATTTAGAAAGCTTAAGTATCTGCTTGGGTGACGCTTCAATTCTTATTCCTCCATAGGTAGAAAGCAAAATTTTGTTTTCCCAGGTAACTCTTCCTGTAATTCAATTAATATAAATGTCATGCTTTATAACAAGGGTATCAACATAGAAAAACACAAGTTTGCCTAGGAAATATGCAGACCATGTTCTAAATATATTTTTAAAAATTCTTGTCAAAAATTCCTCTTCCAAACTAATGTCCTCTTGAAAGGGAACTTTTTTTTTCAGGTATATTATTATTTTTATTATCTATATTTACATATATCTAACACTTTAAGTGGTTCCAGAAAACAGTCCCTCATTTAAGGAAAGAGTTAATATACATGCTTTAAAATTAAAATATTTAGAATACATAATTTTTACCTCAAGATATCTTTTTTTGGGGGGAAAATGACAACTCCATTAGCATAGTTTCTCATTAGACAATTGGGAATGACTTTCTTCAAGCCAAATGTGGCAGGTGTCATTGTGGTAAGAAAAATTTAAGCTGTTGTCCCCATGATGCCAAATATTTAACAGAAACCAAAAAAAAAAGTTTGAGTTCCAGATGCCAATCTTGGGCCTACATGACATCATTCATCCAGATGTGTGGAAAATCTGGATTTTTAAGAATTGAATTTCTGTGGTCAGCATTACGAAAACTCAGATTCTGGGTTAAGTGAGGCATTTGTGAAGGAAAGCCACAGTGGAATATAATACATTTCGATTACAGAGAAATAGATTGAATGGAACACAGCGTACAATTTCAGGGCTGTGAATCACAGCTTATATAAAAAATACGATGTAAAATACAGACAGGACATTTCAAAGCTGCATTTTAAAGGCTCTTAATGAAGCAACTTGACATTCGTGCTTTGGGAAAATGAATCATCCAATATAGAGCCACTATCTCCAGTTCTCCCCCCTCATTGAACTTGGACACTTCCCCAAATGTACAAAATTAAATTATGTTCTTCTGTTTTAATGCTTGACAGGTAATCATGCAACTTCAAATTCACCAGAAAAGTGTTTGAATATTTGAAGGTATGGGAAAATAAGCAACTAACTGAAAGAATTTTATGGGAGGTACTGAATAGGAGATTTTAATCTCAGATGCCATGTGCAGGCCAGTTTAAGAAGAAACAGCAGAGGTGGGAAATTCAAGAGTTAACCTTCTCTCTCCCCCTTTGGCTCCCCCTCTCCTCCCAGCTGCCTTCTCTGCTGATGCTGTACTTTCTGTGACCCTGCTTCAGTGTGAGGAACGCTTCAGATACAATGCAGTTTAACCTGTGCTGTCGACATAGCAATAAACCAAAGCCCTTTACAGAGGGAGCAAATGGACCCAGGAAGGCAAATCTGTTCCATTCATATGCACCTGGCCATAGTTTTATAAACGGAGGCGAATAGTTATAAATTAGGCATCTGGAGATTCCACACACAGGCATGTGCACAAAATTGCTCCAAGAATGTTTTCAAACACCGTGCTAAGAACCTTACAGAGAAAATACTTTCCTTAGGTTAATTATGATAAAATACGGTCATGTTCTAATTAGGAAATCAGAGAGTAGTTTATTTCAAAACGTGAATATAATTCTATTTCACAAACCTCTAAATGCCTCTACCTATACTAACTTTGAACTTAAAAAGTCTTTTACTACTTCTCAATATACAGCAGCCATTCCAAAACTTTTCAAAAAGATTTCTTCTCCTTGACCTGGACTAGCACAAAACACAACTGTCTATGGGCAGACAAGCTCTGGATGTCTGGGCAGTCCTCTTCTCTCAATCACCTGCTTCAGATATGACTCATACACACCCCTCACCACCCACCGCACCTTGCTCCCCAGTGGCCAGCAGTAACCACTAACAAACACGTCTTATTTCTGGACCAACACCAGCAACTTAATAGGGCTCATGCACCCTTTCCCTCTCTTTCTTTCAGAAAGCTTGCCAGGTTCCTGGGGACCCTCTAATGAATACAGAGGAGTGGCTGGTCCCTCCATGCCCAGCATGCACTCTGATGTCACTGGTTTTACTTTCAGGTTCTGTAGGGGCCTGCTTCTGTCTGCTTGCCTTTAGAGGGCCATGAATTCCTAAAAGAGGGAACACACACTAGCTAACCCTGGGAAACCTTTTTTGCCATAGCTAAAACAGCTCTCCTTCTACCCACTCAGTACAAGAAGCAAAAACTGCAGGAAAGTTTTCTGTGATTTCTGAGAACACATGGAAATGTGGCTGGGATCAGGAGGAAAGGGAAGACTGGACAGGGTCTGGAAAATGCGGTCTTTTGTGCCAAAAGACAAGTTAAAATGCACCTGATGAATAATACAAGCTGCACCACATAGAGAAAAGATGAGAGCGGCCCACCTGTGTCTGTTGAGGGATATTTACAAAGCTTGGATCCCGTGGTCCAACACTGACGAATCGGTTTGCGGGGGAGGTGCTGGGTGTCGAGTAGGCTGTGAAGGGAAGGGACACATGCGTTCAGGAAGCGGCACGAGATTGCACACGAACAACACCAAAACACACAGTCTCGGAGCCGACGCAGCTGAGTCACAAGGAAATGTGCAAACACTGTAGCTAGCAAAGGGGTCTGGCTAGCAAGGGCATTTTAGACAGTCAAAAAAGGGGGAAGGCGGATTGGCTTCCAAAGACCATTGGGATAAAATGATGTCAAACTGATGCTCAGACGAGCTATTTTCTCCTTCTACCATACAAATTAGAACATGCAGGACATTTGCAAAGTATACTTTCTGAGTTAAACATGAGCTCTGGGGTCAGAAAGAGACATCCTAGTCTTTAGAGCACAGGGAGAAAGAAATTAGCTAGGAAGGGGAGGAAAGCAGTTCATTTTACAAGCTTGCTTTTCACACCGTTACACTCCTAAAAAATCATGAAATGGTCCTGTACCTCTACAGCTAGAGATGGAAGAGGAATCTTTACAGAAGGAACTAATGGGTTCTCCAGGAAGGAGGTAGAAAACCATTTCAGAATAAGCTGTCTTTATAGGCCCAGTTGTGTCTAGAACCTTTATGATGCACAAAATATGCTTTTCATATTAACATTTGTAGTCTTCCCATCCTAGAACCTCTCTGTTCAGGCATAAACTATCAAGACCCTTTGTGAACTAAGATATCACACTGGAACCTCAGGTAACACACTTCAGTTTACTATCCTTTCTTGGTTCATGGAAGTTTTGTTGTTGGTTTTCGTATTTGTATTTAAGAGCTTCTTTCTACTTTAGTGGGAAAAAATTCAGTGGCTTTGGTGTCTCACTGGCTCATAAATCCAAAGGTACATTTTGTTTTTTGGTGTCCTGCAATTCACTTCTCTATCACCAACTCCAAGGATTTGTTCACATTCTTCCTCTGTGCTAGAATCTTTAGACAGTTACTTAAAAATTTCAAATGTCTTAACAATAATTAAAAAGACCTAAGGTTTTTAAACTAACTCTAGACACACATCACCTAAGAAACAATCTAGGTTTTTAAGCTAACTCTAGACAAACACCATGTAAGAAACAATCAGGATATGTAACTTTTAAAACACAGATAATTGAGGGCATGATATCAAATTCCTGCCAGATTTTTTTTTCCTTATTGACATCATCTGCTCCTCTTACTCTGGCTTTCTGTTTTACAGAAAATTGCTCATACTTCTTGTTTCTCTCATTAAACAACTCTAGGGATAAAATTTCTACCATCTGGCCCAGGTCCTGTTGGTTGTCTTTGGTAAGAGCTAAGCCACCCAAATAGATCGGCAATGGTCATGTGGATGTGGACGTGGCTGTGTTAAAATGGCACTGAACAGAGGTTGAGCATGAGGGTCCTTGATGTCTCATTTAAATAAGAAACTTTTTGTGATAATAGTATTTGTTTAAGGAGGATCTATTCAGTAATGACTTTATTTAAAATGATCTAAATGTATATGTCATACTGTCTAGCAATGTGGATCTACTGATTTTGTCTCTAGCCCACGCTATGCCAGACTAATTTGAATAGATTTGAGAAATACCTCTGCCTTTAGCCATTCTGCATGTACCTCTCACTTACCGGCATGGGGATAATTTAATTTTTTTAAAAGCTCAGTAAAATAATCTATATTAAGTGTTCCATTCACCCCATGGTTTTATTGATATGCTTTGAGAAACAGCAACATAGTTTATAAATTGAAAATGATAGAGTATAATTATCTGATAGTGTGTTCCCCTGCTCTTAGAGCACAAAGAGGTTGTGGGAGGGATAAAGAGGAAGCTAGGAGGTGAAATAACCTGTTGAACCTGTTAGTGGTTAGGGAAAAAAGTGTTCTTTCACACATGAATAGGTAGGTAGGTTGAGAAGGAACAAAAAGGAATGAAGGGTATATTAAGGTATGAAGGCTGAGTGATTGATGACAGACGCTGAAACGTGAGTCCGTGTTTGATGGCCCTAATAGAACAGTGTGCACCCACCTGCTGCTCATCATAGACGCATAGCAGGATTTCCTATGACATTCTTACCATACTGGGGACATCCAAAACAAGCATGCTAACTGATCCCAACACAGAAGCCATTCTGGGGGTTGGGGGGGGTGTCATTTTTTTGTGAAAATAGTTTCACTATCGCAAGCTTACTAAATCGGGAAAGGTATCTATATTATATCCCATCATCTATTTTTGCTTAACCTCAATTTCTCCATTTGAAAGAAGATTTAGCATACAAATACTTTAGTTATGCAAAATTTCTATGAGGCCAACAATCAGATACTTTCCCTTCTTCAGTCATGGCACAAAACATGCAGTCTTAGTTTTACAACATCCCAGAAGCCCTTTCATGCTCTCAAGGCCTACCAGAGCTTCTCCAAATTTTATTCTAGTTCTTTAAAAAAGAGAACAATGGTAAGAGAGGTGCTAGTGGGTTTGCATTTATATATATATAAACTACAAAAGTCTACTAGTCTTTCAGTACCCAAGTGAAACAGTGGGACAAATGGTGCCCAGGCAAATTTATTGCATAGAAAGCTAGCTTCTGGGAAAAGCACACAGGGAAAATAAAGGAAGGAAGAACGAAATTCCGACTCATCTTCTATTATTCTAGCAGGGTGGTCACCTATAACAGGATGTAGTCCCAAAAAAGATACAACATAAGTTGAATTTTCCTAAAGATTTTCCTAAAGAAACAATTGAGTAAGGGAATTACACTGTTGAATAAAACCTTAATTGAAACTTTTTGTTAAAACAATCACATTTATCATAGTGAATCAATTATACATGCACAGTTAAGAGCTTACAACATGAATATCAAGTAAAGGGGCAATAAGGTAATTCATTACATACAACTGTGTATACTAGGATATATCATATTCATATCCTTCTTAATTATAATTCTTGACTTATTTACAACAGCAATAATCAAAGCTGTAGGTAGAGCTATGAAAAATCATAAAATCCAGAAAATAGTTTTCTGGGGAGATTACTGTAGGACATTTTTGAGAATTCTGGAGGGGAGATTCAGAAGTGCTTGATGACTTATTGATAAAGTCAACAGGGAAATCAACTTGGCTACATAATCTCATTATAAGAATCCTCATGGCAAACATGACTATTAGAAATCAAATAATTGATGAGTTGGCTGCTTCTGAAACAGAAAGTGTTTGCTTTTTGTTTTGGCAGCCATTTTACCTATATTAGTGATAGTGCTATGAACCATTTTCCTAACATTGAAGAGTGTTCCTATAAGAAGCTTCTGGCAAGCTCTCAT
Source organism: Trachypithecus francoisi (assembly GCF_009764315.1). NCBI lineage: Eukaryota > Metazoa > Chordata > Mammalia > Primates > Cercopithecidae > Trachypithecus > Trachypithecus francoisi. The sequence goes on along the minus strand of NW_022681457.1, from coordinate 22,948,897 downwards.
TTGCCCTAATCTGACCATATTTTCTCTCTCTCTCTAATGTATTTCTTCACATTATCCAAGAGTCTTAGTTTGGCTAGCACTCCAGCAGTAAGTTTCAAAATTCCAAACCAGAATTTGATCCCATATCCAGAAAATTTGCGTTCTTTCTGTGTTACCCTCTTAGGGTAGGCATTGCTAATTCTATAATCCTTCACTTAGACAATACTGGTCCTGCCTTCCTAAGATCAGTTGGGGAATGGCTCAAGAACAGTTCTCTCGTTATGAACAATAGTTTGACAGGTCCTCTGAGGATGCTAGGAATTATCTCTAGGGGCATTGTGGGGTACATGGACATGAGGGAGTGGGGTGAAGAGGGTTAGCAGGGGAAATCACCTATCAGTGCTGCTCTTTTTTTTTTTTTTAAATAGAGATGGGGGTCTCGCCATGCTGCTCAGGCTTTTCTCAAACTCTTGAGCTCAGGCAATCCTCCCGCCTTGGCCTCCCAAGGTGCTGGGACCAAGCACTGTTCTTTATCATGGCGGATGTCCCTGAGAGGACTGAACTGCCTCTACGTCCTCAGAAATGAATGTGGCTCACTGACTGCTAGCCAAACAAATTCCAGTTTTTGTTGCTCCTGTGGTAGGTTTCCTTTTTTCTTTTCCCAAATGGGAAGGCATAAGGGATATATCTGCAAAAAGGAACCATGGCATTTCCAGATGAATTAGTTTTGAGTCTGTAATAGCCTTCACTCAACAATTACACCTGAACATGGTGTTGAGAACGTGGTCAAACTGATTTGAGTGGAGATGCTTTTGTCTTGTCTTTGGAAAAAATATGACTGAAGAAGAAGATATTAAGATATTAAAATATTTATGCCAATGTCAGTTGATATTTCTTTATTTTTTTCTGAGATGGAGTCTGGTTCTGTCGCCCAGGCTAGAGTGCAGTGGCATGAACATGGCTTACTGAAGCCTTGACCTCCTGAGCTCAAATGATTCTTGTACTTCAACTTCCTGAGTAGCTGGGACTACAGGCATGTGCCATCATGCCCTTTTAATTTTTAAAATTATTTGTGGAGATGAGGTCTCCCTATGTTGCCCAGGCTGGTCTCAAACTCCTGGGCTCAAGTGATCCTCCCACCTTGGCCTCCCAAAGTGCTGGGATTACAGGCATGAGCCACTACACTCAGCTAGTTGATGTTTCTTTAAGATAAAAATAATATTAATAAAATTCCCCAAAACTGACAAACTAGAAAATGTGAGTTCATATTGGTTGGTTTTGAAAGCAGGCAGTTAGTTTCAAGGTTTAGTTCAAATTTAGCAATCACTACAATACATGTAATCACAGAAAGGCAGAAAAGGGAGAAAATTTAGCCAGATTTCTTCTGTGTAAAGGGTAAACCTGAAAGGAGAGCTGCTCTTTGAACAAAAAGCCCTCCATATACCCATAGGGTGCCCAGAAGGAGGCTAAGTGGCTGGTTTCACCTGGGGCTGACCTACTTGAGTGACAGCCAGCTCCTCTGGCCGCAGCTAGGAGGAAAATGTGAGGCACCCTGGCAGAAAATATACGGCAGGGTGAGCTTTGAGGTTCTGAATTTACTTCCAGATGCAGCAAGCGATGAGGTACCCTAAACCCTGGCAGCCTGGTCTATAAACCGACATGAAGTTAGAAGAAAAATTGGTCTGTTTTATCAAAGACTCCAAATGTACGGAAGTAGCAAACATTCACCCCCTCTTCATTCCCTTAAACTAGATCCACCACGTCTAGCTTCCGCAGTGCATCATAGAGACATTTTAATAGATCCATTTTTTCCTCTCTCTCCAAGAGATATTTCAACACTTGCTACGTGCCAGGCTCTGTACTGAGCACTATGGAGGCTGCAAAGGCGAGTGAGACACACTGTTAGAGCCTAACATGTTATAGCCTAATGGGGAGAGATAAGTACAGAAGATGGAAACACGAGTGCCTAAAAGTAATATAAATAAAACTCTGCAGGGTGTAAAGGACAGAAAAGTGACACTGGCAGGAGGAACAGGACAAGCTTTACAAGGGAGATGGAGAGGGCTTCTGGGATGGGCTGTGAAAGATGTGCTGGTTGACAGGTTCCAGTGGACTGAGGCCACCAAGGGCACAGCACACAATTGGAGGAACAGAGGCAGGGAATGGAGCTAGCAATTGCAGAGGGAAAGGAGAAAACAGGGAACTTGCAAATTACATTTTGCCATACAGCAAGGAAAGGTAACATTTCAATGATCAGGGACCTGAATGTTTGAAAATGACGGGGAAGAAGTCTGTTGAATTTATTTTTAGAGGAGGAAATAATTTACAAAATAAACAGACACCACATTTCAATTCTAAACACTGTCAAGGCAACTAGACATTCCTGCACTCTAAACCTTTTCCTGCTCATCTCAAATATCAAGATGCACCTTCATGTGTTCCCTCGTTTTCAGAAACTCAGACATATTCATGTGTGGGAGCCTCCCTCTAAAGCTAGTCGAAAATTCAATTTCATTCAAAATAGTCTTACTATATGATTCTACTACCTGCTCAAAATTTGCCAGTTATTAGACAAAAATAATCAAAACAAGTTCAGGAATATAGACTTAAACAGAATCCTGGGTATTCAAAATTGCAGTTTTATTAAATGTTTATCAGTGACTCCTGGCAGTAAAGGAAATGTGCCTAAGAAGCATTCAGTTGCAAACTGAAACAGGGAGGTGGCTAAATACCTCACTGAAATAATTTCCCAAATCTTTTAACTGCACTGTCATGCTATTTAAAAAAAAAAAAAAAAAAGGCCCCGTGAGAAAACTTTCGTGTCTAAAGAAAATGCGGAAACTGTTAGAAACTAGATTGGCTAATTTCTAAATGAAACATTACAACTGAACTCACTTAAAAATCTGAACAGCACTGTTTCTTACAAGGTCACAAAAGAAATGCTGGAAAATATCGGAATGTTTCTCCTTCCAAGAAATCAATTGGTATTGACAAGTTTACAAGGCCTGGGCGAGTATTATTAATATCATTCTATAGCTAGAGAAACAGCCTTTTACAAATCTACAGGCCTTACTTACACATGATCCAATATTCAGAGGTTTCAAAATCCCCACAAGATGGAATGGATGTTGTAGTTTTTATCCAGATGTTTAGCATCTAGAGGATAACTACGCCGAATTTCTATTATTTTGATCACATCTGTACAGCTACCTCATCCTATTATTTCTGCAAATCTTTTGTCTTTACAAACAAGTTACCAACAGCAACAACAAAAACTCACAACCCTCAGGGCACAGAATGAAAGCCTCCTTATCGCTAGTAAATTATTACAGAACAACATGCCCACAAGCTTCCTTCCTGAAAAGCTAATGAATTCTAACTTAAGCATATTAGCATTGCTTAACGTGTATGATAACTATTTGCATGGTATGTCTGAGGTGCCAAGAACTCACAAAAATCATGAAAAGAAATAGTCTGGCCAGATGGCTTTGCTCTGTGGGTATTTCTGTTTGTATTAAGGATCCTAAGGGCAGTAGGAGGTCAAGCTAGATCAGAATTTGGGGTAAAAAGTATAGAAAAGGAGGTGCAAGACAATTCATGCTATAATGTGCACACAGAGAGGAGACCAGAGTAACCCTTCAACTGGAGATGATTTGACCTTATGTTACCAAAATCTGTGCAAGGCGGCGGCACTTTACAATGAGTGCAATGAGTGTTTCCTGTAGCCAATCTTTTTTTTGTTTTTTTAGAGACAGGGTCTTATTCTGTCACCCAGGCTGGAGTGCAGTGCAGTGGTGTCATTATAGCTCACTGCAGCCTCAAATTCCTGGGGGCTCCAGTGATCTTCCCACCTCAGCTTTTCCAGTAGTTAGGACTACAAGCACGTGCCACGGTGCCCAGCTAATTTTTTTACTTTTATTTTTTGCAGAGGTAGGGGTCTCGCTATGTTGCTTAGGCTGGTTTGGAACTCCTGGTTTCAAGCAATCTTCCTGTGATGGCCTCCCAAAGTGCTGGGATTACAGGGGCAAGCAACTGCACCTGGCCCACAGCCTGTTTGTTTGAACTGCCTGTAACATTCTTTCTCATAATAGTTTTTAAAGGTTAAGAATACAACTTTGTTTCAGTTCATTTAAATTTATTTCTGATGGAGAATCCAAATTCTATGACTGTCATTTATTTTTATGTGTATGCTGTGTGTTGCTCAATTGAAAGAAAATATTTATTGATCAGAAGCAACCATGTATATGGGTAGGGACAGGTGAAAGTTATATTAAATAGCCACAGGGAATAAACCCTGGATACGGCTGGGGTTTGCTAAAAAAAGAAACTTTGATCAATATATTGGATTGCTCCCACTTGAAAGACTTCTGCAGCCTCTCAAAAGGCAGTGCAACTCTGGAAATCTACTTCGGGAATTTGTCCTCCACAAATACTAATAATACAGATAAAGGTTTACGCTACAAGATGTTCATTACATCATTACTTATAAGAGCAACAAATTGGAACCAACTTATAAGTTAATGCTTCATCCATACATTGGAATATTTTGCAGCCATTAATAGTATCTTAAAATAATAGTTAATGACATTGTAATGTGTTTATAAGATGAAATAAGAATCATTTACGAAACTGTATAATACATACACACATACATCATGATCAATTATGATTAAAATATGCACAGAAAATGACTAGAAAATATGCACACAGAGTGATTATCTTTGAAGACTGGGATTATGGATGATTTTTTTTTTCTTTTTTGAAATGGGTCTTGCTCTGTTGCCTAGGCTAGAGTGCAGTGGCTTTAACAAGGCTCACTGCAGCCTTGACCTGCTGGGCTCAAGTGATCCTCCTCCTGCCTCAGCCTCCCGAGTAGCTGGGACCACAGGTGTGTGCCACACGCCTGGAAAATTTTATGTTTTGTAGAGACACTGTCTCATTATATTGCCCAGGCTGGTCTTGAACTCCTAGGCTCAAGTGATCTTCCTGTCTCGGCCTCCCAATGTGCTGGGATTACAGATGTGTGCCATTGTACCCAGCCGGATTATGGATGATTTTTAAATAACTTCTAGTAATTTTTAATCTTAAATACAAATGGAACCTAAAAATCTCAAATAATACATTTTTTTGGAGACAGTACAACACAGTCAATAGAAAATAAATTTTAAAAATCAGCAAATCCTGGATTGAATTCATTAGATCTCTTATTAGAAATGTGATCTTGGCAAATCAGTTAACCTCTCTGAACTTCTCTATATAGAGTCCAGTATAATGGACATTATTTACTCCAATCTCCCAGCCCTTTAACTAAGTCTTTACCCCTCTGTGATGTCCAACAGGTCACTCTCTTCACAGGAACAGTCCAAAGGGTGATCCCTATGGAGAGGCTTTGCAAATAGGATGGGAAATCCCTAGAATTCCAATTTTAATATAATTAATACAAGTAAAGAAAAACACTAAAATCACTTCATCAGGGACTACTGATTCTAATATCTGATAAAGGACATTATATCCCCAACACATCTGCCTTCCAACAATTAAAAAAGATAACACCCAAACTTCTCAAGGGTTAATGTTACGATCATACTCGTATGCAATTTGAAAACGTATAAATTGGCACAACCTTTCTGGAAGCAATTCAGTAATGTGTATCAAGAGGAATGTTCATACTGTTTGTATTAGCAATTCCAATTCTAGAACTATATCCTAAAAAAATTATTAGAGTTGGGGACAAAAATATGTCTAAGGATATGCTGCAGCATACTCCATAGGTTGGAAGAAAAGTTAATGTTCTATAGTGGGAATACAGGTAAAAATTATTTAAAATCTCATTTCTTAACTTTTTTTTGAGTAAGAAAGGCATACAATTTGAATTAATGGCATACTAAATATTATATTCAGTATGGTCGCAATCATCTTATATGTGTATAAACACACACACACACACACACACACACACACACACACACACAAAAGATGAGGAAACAAGACCAAAATGTTAATAGTTGATAATGGGAGAATATAATTTTCTTTTTTATGCTTTTCTATATTTTGCAAATTTCTTAAAATGCCATATATTATCTTCATAAAGAGAGACTTAAACTCATGGGTCATCTGAAACAATAAAAAACTAAGGTGAACACAAGAGTTGACTGGGTTATGACGACCCAAATGAATAGAATCGTCCAAAGTTCTGTTCTTTTTCCTATTCTTTTTTTGCAATGCTTATCTCTTAATCTTTTTCCTGCTTTGGTTTCCGTTTTTTCATCTATTTCAACATACCCAGGATGGTGTTATTCTTGATGCAATGTTAAAATATTTTTAATGGGGTGTTTTAAGATTTTCAAGGGAAAGCTGCATGATATTGCATCTCTAAACAGAACACGTGTCCTGGTAGAGTAGAAAACACTGGGCTTTGGAGTCCAACAGACTGGGATTAGAACTTTTGCTCAGTTTCATCTTCTTTAAAAGGGCTAACAATTCCAGTGGTGCAGATTTATAATAACAAATGCAACTAAGGTAATGCATATGAACATACCTACCAAAATGCTTGATTTTTAATAATTCTTTTTCTTTTCATTTAAAAAATTTAAACACTAAAATATTAGACTACACAAAATTAAAATGCTCTAAAAAGTATTTATAACAAATTATGTTATAAGATAGTACAAGTACATTTATATTTAATGGGTTCGTAAGGCAGAACCTGTAACCAACTAATAGCTACTGTGAATGAAAATGCTCACCTTACACTGAACCCCATGCTCTCTGTGAGGGGGAAAAGAGTATTATTCTTTACTAGAAAAATCACACATTTTTGGAATCACTCCAAAAGTTCAGGTTAGTACAGCTAAAAGCTAGATGTATAAAAATTGCCAAGGATTTTAGGAACTCCCCCACATATGAGTATGTGGTTTTGATCACTGTCATCATTTTAGTATAAACAAGATTATTATTAGATCACTAGACAAATATTTTTAAGAATAAAGAAATCATAATATTTGATATAAAAGGAGGATTGAAAACTTAGCAATATCTTTCTCACTGGATAACACACCAAAAAGTTGTCCGCCAACAACCTTGTCCCTTTCCCTGGAGTAAACCACTATTAGTTTCTATCCTTCCACATACCATCCAATTTGTACATGCATCCCCTCTCCAATGCAGCATTCCATACACATTTCTTAGCACTCTCCTTTGCTGAATTAATATAACCATATAACTCAAGGATTAGTCCATGAATTCACAGAGACAGACCTATCTTTTTATTTTTAAAGGGTTTCTAATGTACAGTACTCATTTGGTGGGTGTTTCAGTTATTACCAGTCTCTTATTGTAATCAATGTTGCAATCAATACTTTATGTACAGTTTTGTTCATATGTCCAAACCAAGTATGCACAGCTTACAAGTAAAATTTATATATGTACTAATATAGGGACAAAATTTAAACATTAATGTTTTTGTGTTATAAAGTTTATTGCACACATTTAAATTTTATATATATATAAAACTAAAATGTCCTCTGAAGAGGTTGAACCAATTTACAGTTCTTTAACAGCATAAGAGAATGTCTGTTTTCCACATACTTACCAATATTGTGTTAAGACACCTTTTGATCTGTTAATATAATAGATAAATATCATTCAAGTTTTAATCAGTATTGCTCTCATGCTACATGAATGAGATGTCTTTTAAATGTTTTCCTTTTCTGTTTATATCCGTTTCTCCTTTCTATTGGATTGTTGGTCTTTCTCTTTCTCACTCACTTTAAAAAATAATTTATATGTCAGATAATTTAGCCCTGTCACGTATGTTACACTTTTTCTTCTATCTTTTGTCTTTTGACTGTATTCATGGTGTTTTTTCCATGCATAAATTTTGGATACTTTCCTTTCATGGCTGCTGGTTTTTTGGCATTATTTAGAAAGCCCTTCTTTACTCCAACATTATAAAAATTTATCCTGTATTTTCTCGTGCTATTTTATGGCTTAACATTATATTTTTGGTTCCAGCTGAAATTTATCTTGATGCAAGAAATATATTTTTCAGACTCTCCCAATAGACTTCACTAACCCCTTTTGCTCCTCTAATATAAAATGCCACTGTTACCACAGATTAAAATACTGTATGTATTTGGGTCTCTTTCATAATCTCTCAATTTTTGAAACATAATGGGATAGCAGCAGCACTGATAGGGGAATTAAAATCAACGTGGAAATCGAGCAAAGTAAAATAAGCTCCCTGGCACTAAGTGACATCAGACATTAAACTAAGAGTAGGTGAGAACAATGAGAGAGTTTGGGTATTGTTCTGTATCCTGTCTGTGGTGTTGGTTACAAGAATGTTACTAACATTCACAGAGCTGTACATTAAAGAGTGAATTTTATTGAATGTAAAATTTTAAAATTCAGAAAAAGAACAGTAACATAGTCCAGGCATCACTAATGAAAAAAAAAAGTTCCGTGAATGGAAGCCACTAACTCCTTTTCTTCATTCTTTCTTAAAATCTACTGCTTCTTCTCTGACAGAGGAAACACAGTCCTCACGTCTCCCCTCAAACTTTCTGCTCTCTTCCTTACCTGCTAATAAGACGCACTCTCTGGAACAGAAACCAATTCATACTGAAGTACAAACAACTACTTACATCTTCCTCTATATTTCTGCCATTGGGTTTTCACTGAAAAAAAATAAAGGAGCTTTGGGCTAAAGCAAAGATCCTCATGTTACAGCCAAGCCTATGAGCTCTAGGTTGAAGGCGAATTGGATGGAAATCATGACTCTGGCACCCTGGTTAAGTGACCTTGAGAAAGTTACTTTATCTCTCTACGCTTTGTCTTTCTCAATCTGGGTAACAAGAGAATTTATTTCATAGGATTATTCTGAGGATGAAGTGAGATAATACATATATAAAAACATTTTGTAAAGTGGGCCGGGCACAGTGGCTAACACCTGTAATCCCAGCACTTTGGGAGGCTGAGGAAGGTGGACTGCTTGAAGCCAGGAGTTTGAGACTAGCCTGGCCAACATGACGAAACCCTGTCTTTACTAAAAATACAAAAATTAGCTGGGTGTGGTGGTGGGCACCTGTCATCCCAGATACTCAGGAGGCTGAGGCATGAGAATCACTTGAACCAGAAAGATGGAGGTTGCAGTGAGCTGAGATTGCACCACTGTACTCCAGCCTGGGTGACAGAGACTCTGTTGCAGAAAAACAAACAAAAAACAAACAAACAAACAAACAATTTGTAAAGTGCCTGACACATCCGTAAAAGCAAAATACTTGGGCTGGGCGCAGTAGCTCATTCCTGTAATCCCAGCACTTTGGGAGGCCGAGGTGGGAGGATCATAAAGTCAAGAGTTCGAGACCAGCCTGGCCAATATGGTGAAACTCTGTCTCTAATAAAAAATATAAAAATTAGACAGGTATGGTGGCGGGCACCTGTAGTCCCATCTACTCGGGAGGCTGAGGGAGGAGAATCGCTTGAATCCACGAGGCGGAGGTTACAGTGAGTTGAGACAGTGCCACCGCACTCCAGCCTGGGTGACAGAGGGAGACTCTGTCTCAAAAAAGAAAAAGGCAAAATACTTTGTTGTTGTTAATTTCAGATAGTAGCAGACAGCTGTGGTTCCCCCCAGAACCAGAAATCTAGTCACATTGTTTGTAATTTGTTCAGTGACAGTATGAGGTAGTAGAAAGAGCATGGAAAGGCCTGTGTTTGAGTCCCTACCAAACTAACCTGAGAATGTAACCTCCATCTTCCAATCTCGGTTTCTTTGCCTATGAAATTCTGACCTCATAGGAGGGTTGAGAAGATGGGATGAGATAATAGACATGTAAAAAGAGCTTTGCTAACCAAAAAGCATTCAACACATGTTAATTATTATATGAGAAATTTTAAATCCCAGTCATAGATTATTGTTATGTTCTTGGCTAATGAATTCATATTCATTTGTATAATGAATATATACAAGATTCATCAAAGATATAAAAATAAATAATAAAGGTAACTTATTACATGCTTCTATTTTAATAGAATTCTAGTTGAAAAAAATCCAAAGTTCATAGTGAGGAAGGCATGGAGAAACATGTTGATAGGTCTTTTATGCATTTCTAAATTGAGTTTTTGTGTTCCTAATGAATTAAAAAAAGAAAATATGCATGTTTTATCTTCCATCATAATTCAAACCTGTTTTTTCTCTTTCTATTATATTTCTAGATTATGATGCCAATCTCCATTTTTTTCTGGAAAAGTCCATTTTTATAGTAGGTTGATTCCAATCTACAATATAAAAATTGGAACTTAAAAGTACAATTAACAGAAAGAATTGTATATTTTGAATTACCACAGCACAAACAGACCCAGACATAATGAAAGGTTTCCTCCATGCCTGAGCTGTTCTCAGGACTCTTAAGTCTATTCATTAATTGTATGATATGTTCAAAAAGGAGTCCCTTCTCAATTTAATGAGATGGTGCACACAGAAAACCACAGTCACCTGCAAAGAGCTGCAATAGGCAGCAGGTTATTATGACTAGTCCAGCAATAAGATGTCTAATAGGCATCTCAAACATAATTTGGTCAAACCGAACTTCTGATCTCCACCCCTCACCCAGAGATGCCCCTCCTGTGGTCTTCCCATCTCAGCTGCTGGCAACTCTATCCCAGTTGCTCAGGTCATAAACCTAGGCATCATCACCAATTCTTCTCAACCCATATCTAATGTGTCAGCAAGTCTTGTCAGCTCTACCTTTCAAATATACCCGGAACCCACTTACTTCTCATCACTCCTACTGCTCCCACGTTGGTGCAGGTCATTAGCAACTCTTGCCTGGGTGATTGCAGTAGTGCCCCTCCCCATCAACCCTGCCTGTTTTAGTTTTCTCCATTGTCCTTACTGGTCCTTAACTCACTAATTTACTTATATTTTAATTACTGTTTATCCCCTTCCACTAAAATGTAAGCTCCACCAGGGCAAGGGATTTTTGCCTGTTTTGTTCACTTTTATATCCCTTGTACCTAGAATACTGGCTGGCATGTAGAAGATGCTCATTTTATTTATTGGAAAAACCCAGTTTTTTAACTCCCTGTTTTAATTCTTTAATTCTTGCTCCTGGCAATCTATTTTCAACACAACCTTCAGGATGTATCTATTAAAATCTAGGTGGTATTACCTCTCTGCCCCATCTCACTCAGGGTAAATGCTGAAGTCCTTACAAGAGCCTATAAGAACCGGTGTGATTTATATCCCTGAGGCCCCAAATGCATCCTCACTCCACTCTGACCTCACACCCTGCTTTCATTCCCTGATCTCCCCACACTGGTCTGCCTTTCTACTGGCTGGTCCTTCTGCTTGGAAACCTCTCCTCCTACAGCATCCTGGCTCATGCTCTCATCTTTGTCCAGGCTTTGTTCAAATTTGCTCTTCTCAGATAGCCCTCCTCTGATCACCCTGCTTAGAGCTGCATCCCTCCTCTCTCGGCTTGATTTCCCTATGTAGCACTTACATATCACCGTCTTATATCCTACCTACCTTTCACACTCACTGTTTTGTTCACTGTCTTTCTTCCCGCTCTAGAATCAAAGTTCCATAAGGCCAGGGATTCCCTGCTGAACCCTACCACCTAGAAGAGTGCTTGGCACATAGCTGATGCTCAATAAACATTTATGGAATAAATAAAAGAAGTGGTCTTTTTTCAATAGGTATCAAAACCCACACAAGTCGTTAATCTGTGGGAATGGAGCACATTGGTTGTGAAATGCTCTTACAGATCATGCTTCCATTTGTCACAGTATCCTAAAGAGACCTGGCATAATCTATCAATCTTTCTCCAAACAAATCAACAGTATAAAAATTCTTCTTGCCCCACTCCCACTTCCCTGTTTCTTAGGGCACTGGTAAGGATTATTCCCATTAAAATGTATTTATTTCATAGGAATTTTTTCCCCCAGATCTGCCTTCCCCCTGTTTTTCTGGCCACAGCTGCAAAGTTTAGTATTAGTGCCAGAGGCAACTGATTAGTGAAAAAATACATACTCTGCTCCAGGCTGGCATCCATTTGTATTTCATTATAAGAGGATGTTAAAAATGCCTTGGACTTTTAACTGTCTACAGCATAGCACATCTGTTACCCCATTTGTTCTGATAATCTGACTGTGAGAGTGAGTAGAGCAGTTAGTGTTATTTCCATGAACACATAAGGGAGTTGAGACCTAGAAAAGTTGATAATACAGAAAGCACTTGGCATGTTTTCCTACTTTTATCTTTATTATATATGTATTTTTTGAAACAAGGTCTCACTCTGTCACCCAGGCTTGAGTGCAGTGGCATGATCTTGGTTCACTGCAGCCTCAACCTCCCGGGCTCAAGCAATTTTCCTGCCTCAGCCTCCCAAGTAGCTGAAACTACAGGTGCACGCCACCACGCCCAACTAATTTTTGTATTTTTTGTAGAGATGGGGTTTCACCATGTTGTCCAGGCTGGTCTCGAACGCCTGAGCTCCAGCAATCTGCCCCTCCTAGGCTTCCCAAAGTGTTGGGTCTGCAGGCATAAGCCACCAAGCCCAGTCTCTATATTTATTTTTAGAATTGTATTGTACGGCAAGTCATCTCAAACTCCTAAATAGAAAAGGCCGTCTTACGTCATACAGTTTACATTTTTGAGAACAGCCTCCATTTCAGACATCAAACTGTTGGGATGCTGAGTACATGTACTGAATACCCTGTCGTGATGTTCTTTCTTGCTAAAGTTGAGCTCTGATAAACTGACAAGATAAAAAGAATCTGCTCAACCTGTGTTTTTAATTTCTAAGAAAGTACCTGATTTCTGAAACTATAGTTTTGCCCTACATTTTTATCTAGTGGTAATCCAATTTTAGGCCACCAAGCTGGTTTCAGAAGAAAAGTTCTATATTCTCTTAAGACACCAGGATGTTATCCCTACTAAACAGCTTAGAAGTCAACTCCTCTAAAATATGTTTACCTGGAGGCCCACACTGGACCAAACTCCCTCCCATGTCTTCTTGTGGCACCTATACACAACTTTATGCCAGTGTCATCCTGTATAAACTGCCTGTTTACGTGTCCCTCAATAGATGCCCATTTCTTGAGAGTAGGGATCCATCATCTCTGAATCCCATGCGCGAATATAGCCGTGCTGCATCATAGGTGCCTGATAGGTGCAGGCTGAATAAACGAATGAAAAAAGGCAGTCGTCAAAGATGAATGTTAAGGGAGGGGGAGGCTACTTCACTCCTGATACTTATTCCCTTCCATCTACTCTTGGCTTCTCTCCACCCTCTCACCTATTACTCTCTTGGTTGTAGAGCTTCGAAGGAAAAACTGGACGTGACTAGTCCCCACCACCCCACCCAGTCTCTTCCTCTTCGGGGACAGGTGCTGGTGGGAAGCACATTGCCACCCGCACCTTCACGCCATCAGCTTTATAGGCTAGGGCGGATCACATGTAAGAAGGGCAGCTGTGGTCTAGCCCTGCCAGTGACCAGGTAGCTATGATGGTGTGATTGGGGGTTCAGTGTTAGGAAGTGCCCTGGCCACAGTTCTAAACTGAATTCTCTCACAATAAAGGTGATATTTTGTCTTCTGGTTTTTAAAAAGTATTTTATTTATCAATTGGTTTAGAAATCAGGGCATGGGAGAGGACGTTTTAAATTGAGGGCCCTTAAATCCCCTCCAAATAAGGATGAGTGAGCTTCAAGATTTTTAATTTGAAAGGCTTCTCCTACGCTATAAATTACAGCTCTCCCACCCTAACACCATCTTGTTAAGAAAGCAGAAAATGGTAAGCAACAGTATGCTGTGAAACTACCTATTACTATGAATTCATCATACCCTAGAAAAGCCTTTAGCTGAACAAGGGCTAAAATGAATGATGATAAAAACCTTTCTGTGTCATCAGTAGAACATTTTGTTTTGTCTATATTTCTAGAATCCCATGATTCAAAAAGTATCAAATCTGTATCAAGCTCTGGGACTCTTTCTTCTGATACTCTCTCACCCCCACCCTACCCAAAATCTTAAAGTGCTGCTCTAACATGCAACCATATGAGTTGGATCTGCCAAGACTCCCTCTGCCCTTCTCCCCTTAGTGCTGACAAGATGCTTGAGGCTGGGCACAAGAGAATGATAGGTATTATCTTATACCTAGTGCTTGGTTCAATCCATGGAGTGGAGTCCAGAACTATGGACCCAAAGGCATCCACTCAATTTAGGGGTTGAGTAGCTTCTCCAAGTCCTACAGATGTATTTTACCATTACCCAAGTCTGGAGCCTTCCACTACGTAAGAGTTTAGGCAGATAATAAAATACTTCAATGATCAGAACTGATCTCACACAAATATCTACTGCCAGGTAGACATTATCATCTACATTTTACAGAAGAGGAAACTGATTCAAAGAGAAACCCAGTTAGTAATTTGAAAGGTGGGCATTTGAGCCCCCATCCTTCAGACTTGAACAGCCACACACTGCTATTTCCACTCTTCTGCCATGCCTCAGCAGAGCCTCATTCCCATTACTGAAAAACTCATTATGACACATGAGCCATTGAGAGTGGAGGTGAGGATCTGTTTCCACGGAATTGATGGCATATTACTACGGAGCTTTTAAAAGACTGGCAAGGTCCTGCACAGACAGGGAGAAGACGAGCAGAAAATGGTATGCGGAGGCATGGACAGGGCACAATAGGCATAATCTGTAAGCCAACATCCTCATGGAACAGATGTAAGTAGAGTCTGGGGCAGTTATTTCTCTGACTTGTTTAAAGATGTTACATAAATACAAAACAAGCAGGGCACGTACTGTGTATTTATGTGACATCTTTGAAGAAGCCTCAATCCTCTGAGAAGCAGAGGCTTTCTTTCTAAGCTGAGCTTCTAAGATCCATGGGCCAAGCCCAGCTTGCTTCTCTGTCATTGGACGCTCAGGGTTTTCTCCTTTGTTGACAAGTGTTGTATCACATCTCACCAAGAGAAGTAGGTCTCCCCTAGATTGCCCCTGGACCTTCAATCTTTTGGCTATTGATACAGAATCCATGCACAGTGCTGCCCATTTCTGCATATGTTATCAAAATGCATAAATACTGGGTAATCCAAAGCTCACTCTCTGATGTGTCCATGAGGGCCTCTAGCCATTTGGGTTCCGTTCCGTGCCTCCAGAATCAAATTCTATGAATATGGCATAGACAGGGGCTCAGTTTTCCTCTTTCTCTCTTCCTTCCTGTATTCAATATCATTATTATTCCAATACTGAAGGTAAGGAAGCTGAGAGGCCCAGAATCTTCATTCAATGTATTCACCCAGAGGACGGCCCAATCCCAACGCTTATGTCTACAAAACACTCCCCACCATGTCCCGTTCCATTCTACACCTATCACTGTGGTTCAAGTTCTTGGCCTTAACACTCATTTCCCACACTGCTCTTACATCCTTTCCTCTATAGATTCCTTGCCTCAGTCTCACCTCTTTTGACAACCCCCTTGAAGGCTTCCCTTAGGGTCACACTGTCACAGTTCCTATCCTTCTCTTATACTTTGCTGCCTCTTTACAGCTTTAGGGAAGGTGCTCATCACACCATCTATCAAGACTAGGGCATCCATCCCCTAGGAACTCCAGTCATCACTCTTTTTGTCATTATTCCAGGCATTAATAAAAGCCACATTTGTGCATTCAAACTATTTCCATCCCCTTGCCACCTCTAAAACATCCGGGAATATCTGGAAAATTATTCTCTCTCTAGTTCAAGTAATCATTCCCATCACCTAAAAGGGTTGTGAAATCTTATATTCTTTGATTAAATGTTCTCAGACTGTTCAGAGAAGAGCCAAGAGTTCTCTCCTCCTTCCATCCTACTCTCCCCTCTATCTCCATCCCCCATCCCCCACCCCAACCTCTGCCAAACCTCACCATGCAACTGCCAGGGCTACTAGCACTGATCTTCTGCCAGGCTCTTACTCTTAGTGAATGGTCAGTGTACACACCTTTGAGTTGATGCTTTGATCTAGACATTTTCTCCTATTGATGTATGAGGTATATAACTTTCAAGTGCATTTCTCTTAGACTGCAAATTCCTGGAAGGCAGGGCTGTCCGTAAGAATGAGGAACTTTCTCTAAGCAGAATCCATGCAAGTCGCTGCTGCTTGATGATGGGAATAGCATTTGAAGTCCCTCAAATAATATACAAAATGTAATAGCTCGTAACTTGATTTCAGTCCTAGGTATGTAGCTATACCATCTCATCCACCCAACACCCAGTGTTTTCCTCATCTGGTGGAGTACCCAAGAGTCGTGTTCACTTTGATTCTTACTCTGGCAAACTCATGCTACAACACCACTGGGGATCTGTGCCTCTTTCTAGAGCCTATACAGTGAGGGACAAAGCCTAAGTGTGGATTCCAGTGCATACAGCTTTGTAAGTGACCGGCGCCTTGTCACAGCCATACTTACTTGGTGACGTGGGGGAGGCTGCACCTCCTTCTGTTGACGTGGTCGGAGGCTTGGTGTCTGGCACCGGCAGAGGCACAGGCCTGGCCATTGGTGGTGGTGGTGGCGGTGGCAACATTGGGGTGGGAAGGAATGGGTTGTGCACCTTGCCTTGGCTGCTCCCATTGGGCTGTGAGGGTGGGGGCAGAAAACACACATACAGAAAAAGAAGAAAGAGACAGCAACCATTAGCTGCTTCTGAAAACAAAATATTCATCAGGCACCTTTAATGTAAATTACTAAGTATCTAGCTGCTTGAATTCTTCCATAAGTCCGTGTAGAAATGTCCGCTGTTGGGTTCTGTTCTTCAGGCATTTCACAAAAGTACTCTTAGCCGCACGCGCTCCATGCATCCTAAACTTATTTCTTTAACTACATTGTCCTTCTTTGCATCTGATTTCATACAACCACCTGCCAGTCATCACTCCACATTTGTCACCTGAGTAACCAACTTTTGCTTGGAATGTTTTATATTTTTCTACTATTAACTACTACCTTCATTATCTTCCTCACGATTATTAAATATTTAATATCTAAGTGTTTTATGGAGTGTGCTATTATTCCACTATGTTTCTTTACATAGATATAGCAAAGTTTCCTAAATATGCACTTGAGAAAAAAAAACAGTTTATTTTCACTCTTTAAAGTTGATATTATATAACATTTAATAAACGTGTTAAGTGAACATAGAAAATTTTGTTCACATATTGTATAACATCAGGCACACAAACTTTAGAATTCAGCTGTCAGAAGTCTGCTAGGGAAAAATATCACTTCTAATTTTGATTTAAATTATATAAGCATATGCCGTAAGAGTCATATTTATTTTGCTGCCTGATGTTAAAACAACCAAATAACAGCTCTTTAACAAAAAAATTCCCCTCTAAAGAGAGCAATAAAACTCATTTTATTTTCAATTTTTTCAAAACAGTTTCATGAAGAGACCTGCCTTAAGTCCTATAAAGTTTTGATCAAAATGCTAAACCGGGCATTTGACAGTTATATTGGGTGTCAGGACTATTAAAAAAATGGCTAAAAATTTAGAAGTCAGATGCTTGATGCTGGTGATCAGTTCAGTTTTTTCACTGTTTCCCAAGAGGCCTCTATTCAACCAACAATAACAGTTCACATTTAGTCCCCAATCAAAATTCGGTTGAAGGAGATTCTGCTGTCCCAGGCTTTTACATTTAAGCTTAATAATTCTACAGAGGCAGTCTCACTCCCCCATCAACATTTACTTATATATTTAGTATTGCTCTCAAAGACTACCTTGTCTGATGATCAGAACGCTGTGCTTTCTTGCCAGCAACCTTGCCTTTGCGTTATTTCTGAGTGTGCTGAGAGTCCATAAGTGAATGCTTTAGAATAAGCCAAGCAAATGAATATACAAGCAAAAAGAAAAGAGGCACCATATTGATTTGTTGTCTAGACAGAAATGTATCTGCTAACACATCACCAGACATTAGTCAAAGCTGCCTGTTCTGGCTCAGATATGCAGAATCAGGTATTTCTGCAAGTGAAAAAATCAGTGACAGGATGGTATGACATACTATCCTAAATTAGCCAGTAATAATTATGGCTAATCTGTGACTTCATGCACAATTATTAGTAGAAAAGGAAAATCAAATTTGGCTTTATGCTGGTCACTATTATTATTGGCCTTGGGATACAGCTATCCACTGTAAATGTCTAATCCTATATTTGAAATAAAATTTCTGATTTTTAAAAATCACTTTTATATTTGGAATGCCATTTCAAATTGTGATTATTTGGTTTATTGGAGAAAAATAAAAATATTCACATGAAGCTATTGAACACTGTTTAGCTTTATACCAAGATAAGTGGGAAAGATAATGACTTACAGAAATAACAAACCATAATAAACTGTACTTTTAGCATCTTGAGTTCAAGTACTGGTCAACTTGATCTAAAGTGTTAGAAGACTGTATTTTTCAAAAATATCAACTTAGTTGATCTGAAACATCTGTCCCCTTCATCTCCCTACCTCTCTCTACCGCCCCAAATCATTATTTAAAACTATTTGGTCTTTCTATTTTGTTAACTGTATGAGCCCTGGGGTTAGAATGCACGAGGTGGAATGATCAGCCCACAGAACTTAGAAGGTTATATAGTTCACCCTTGAGCTGATTTATATCCATAAACTTGACAGTTGCAAACTTAACACAAACACTGTTTTTAAACCCTGACTAATCACTCTTAGACCAAATTAACTTTCCCACAATCTAGAATAAATATGACATTTGTCTGCAGTCAGTCAGCACAACATTAGAGCACAATGTCACATGATCATAAGGTCTCCCCTTGTTATTTTTATATTCGGCTAACATTTCTAAAGAAAGGGAAAAAAAAAAAGAGGTTTCCTTACATTGAGGAACCCCACCTGTCCAGCCTGCTGACCAGCATCAGGGCAGACAAGTTGGACAAATTCTTTCAGCGTCTCCTGAGGGTGATAGCGGATGGCTGGGTGTGAGAAGTAAGGCCCAGGCTGCTGGATAATGGGTGATGTCGGGAAATGAAGAGTCGATGGTGTTGCATGCGGACTTGCTGCAGGAAAAGAAAACATCAGGGTTATGAAAAGAAAGACCTGCTTTGTCATAGCTGAACCCGATTCAACTTCCTCCTTTATTTCTCTTCCTGGCCTGATTCACAATATTGCTCACGTGACTGAATTTAACACTGGATAGGTCTGACAGATTTTCTTCCTTATGGCTCTAAGACAAACATGGAGGTTAGATTAGGGTAGAGTTTCAAGCTGTCTTTCTATTTTCAGTGGACATGAGTTATAAAGGCATTAATAATCCTTGGTGAGGCTGAAGATTATTCATTACCTTAAGAGCTTTTTTAATGAAGCAAGCAATAAAAAATGTATTTGGTAGATTAGACCTGACTTAACTGACATTACATATGACAAATTCTAGTTTGCACATATGGATCCCCTTTCACGCTGAGCTATCCATAGACAATAATTCATTGTTAAAGCTCTTATACCCCTTTCAAGGAAATTTCTAGGGACTAATTCAGGATGAAAATTTTTTGAAGTATGTAGTAAATGATCACTTAATGAACCCATGCAATTTGGGTGCCTCACTTTACACGGATGGTTTATGTCGCCTTCAGATGACATTTCAAAGCCAAACTCAGAAATGCATACATGTTAGAGCTGGGGAACCCACAGGGTAAGCAGGCAGTGGCCCCTGCTAAAATGTTGGCCCTGTGCCCACGAAAACTGATAAAAGACTCAGACAACTACTACTCCCTTACATTTGAACCCTGGTAAATTTCATGAGAACAAGAAGATTACATTAGATTAAAAAAACTTATGTGAGGTGCCTAATAACTTCTCTAAGAGAACTTTTGCCCTTGAATTAGAAGGATGATTGATAAAACTGGCTGGAGGATAACAGTAGTGCATGGGAAGGTTGAAGATATTCAAATTAAGTCAAGCCAAGATAGCAGCTCTTACTTCTCAATGAGAGCCAGAGAAACCTCTCCCAAATTAGAGGAGATGAGAGTATTTATCTTTACTTTACTTTCTTCAGTTTAAATCTTTAAACTAAAAATCACAGGAATGTCCACATTTTGGAAAATAAAACCTTTCTAATACCAAGAATGACTCATAATACTGAAGAGAAACCCAGTAACACAGGCCACCACTTCTACCACTTGCATGGGTAAGGGCTGTAAAAAAGAATGCATCTGTATTAGTTGCTGGATATGGGTTCTTTGTTCCCTACTGGGATTTCCTTATGATTGGGGCACTTTCTGACTCATGACTGAAATGGCTCATACTATGGGGTTCAGAGTGACATCTGTAGTTTTCAAAGACTGGAAATGGGCGATTGGAGTGGAAGCAACTTTCCAATCCATGTCTTGCAGGTGGTCTGATGAAACCCTTTAATTCATGCAATCTTTAATCTGCCCAATAAATATTCATAGGCTCCTACTATGGCCTCAAGAAACAAATCTGAGCTGAAACAGATGAAATTCTGCCCTCGGTCATACAATTGAGGATGTCTCAAACATAGCCTATTTGAATCAGAATTTTCATTACCTTCTCCTCTCAAGCTTACGCTTCTCCCAGTCTTCTCCATCTTTGTAAATAGCTTTTCCACCCACTGCAATATCCCCAGATCTGAGTCTGGCACTCAGTAAATATTTGTTGAATGTGCAGTGAATGACTGAAAGTTTAAACAGAGGTTAATAAGATAGTCATACCATTAAACAGAATAAAATTTGCCAAAACCAAAACTCGGTTTTTCCACCTGGCCAAGAACCAGGGAGCTTTTAGAAAAATGGGTAAAACTGGCCAGGTATGGTGGCTCATGCATGTAATCCCAGCACTTTGGGAGGCCGAGGCAGGTGGATCATGAGGTCAGGAGATTGAGACCATCCTGGTTAACACGGTGAAACCTCGTCTCTATTAAAAATACAAAAAATTCGCCGGGCACGGTGGCGGGTGCCTGTAGTCCCAGCTACACAGGAGCCTGAGGCAGGAGAATGGCGTGAACCTGGGAGGTGGATCTTGCAGTGAGCCAAGATCGCACCACTGCGCTCTAGCCTGGGTGACAGAGCAAGACTCTGTCTCAAAAAAAAAAAAAAAAGAGCAAAACTTAGGACTTCCTACAATGAACGATAAATCTTGGAATCTATTGTTGTTGCTGAGTTAAAACCCACAAGCTAAAAAGTTAAATGGCTCTAGTCATCTCTTACTCTGCAAATTATGCTACTGGCTTTAAAAAATCAAAGGAATTTTTTCATCCAACATGGTACAGTCCTCCTCGCTGGTGGCAAGAAACTTTCACTCGGTACCCTGCATCTGATGAAACAGTCACTAGTTAAGGACAGAATGTGGTATTTCCCAAACTAGGCTGAGGATATACTGAGCCTAACTAAACAAAACACTCAACTTTTGCAGGGTGTCAAACACAAAGGTGTCGATCTGCTGCCAAGAGCCCCTGGTAGACTGACGTTGAAGATAAAGCGCTGCTGCCTCAGGTGCTCAATGGAAAGTGATGGGAAATTGTTAGATTATGAAATCATGGTGGCCAACAGAGAACGCTGCCCAAAAAAGAAATTCACTTGAGCAAAGATCAAGCAGAACTGATCTTTAAAGAAATGAGGCAGAAGAAATAACTCAAAAGCACCCTGTCATCTCCCCATTAACTGTTAATAAACATCCTTTCCCTCATTTTGTTGTTGTCGTTAAACACCTAAAAGACAATCATTAGCAACTTAAATTTAGACCTTCATTTCTTTATTTTACTAAAAACAATTTATTCACTATTTCCTTGTGGAATAGAGTTTAACACAAACACAAGAACATATGGTACTATATGGAATTAATTCTACAATGACTGATTTATAAGAATCAATTCTTAATTAATACCAGGAAATCATTTAGCCTGTAGTTTCAAATTAGGCAATTGCCGAGTCTGCATTTTAAAGTGTCATCCTTTGCAACCCTTACTTTCTCATGCTTTGGACTTCCTGGTTCAGTCGTCAGTTCACTGTGCAACTGGAAGAAATCATTCCAGATCCTGAGCCTTCATTTCTTCAAACAGAAAATAGTTACGTTACTGACATCACAAAGCTCTAGTAATTATTATTAAATAGATGCTGCTTCTCCAGATAACCTGCTATATTCCTTGTCTACCAGACAATGAAACCCACTGAAACTCAGAATTAAGATTTCATCAATGCCTGTCTAACTTTGTTTTTCTTCTCTCCTCTCTATTTCTTGCTTTCTCTCTTCTTCTTGGATATTTTTACTGTACCTAAGTTTTTATTTGTCCAAATCATTTTAGAAAGAGCCATTGGGGTTAAATCAATTTAAGAGTAAAATTCATCAAACATATTTTGAGATGGCCAGATCAGGTTTTATAGAAAAAAAAACTACCATTATGAATTTGGCATGACGCTAATGGAATGCACAACGTATGGTATGAGTCTAGATTTTTGATGAAGAAAAGCATGTCTTATGGATGTGTGTGTGTGAGTAGTTGACACGATAAAAAATTATAGCACATTATGTAAATGCATATTTAGATCCTTTAAAATGTGCATTATTTACTTGAGAGTCAATAAAGGCTTTTCTCAAGTGGTTACAGTTTATTGCAGTGCATCCATCTGTATCCATGTTGATGTTAATACAATTTTGTGTATTAAAAGACACGACAAAATTGGCTGCTTCTGGCATCTCATACTCTTAGTACCCTAGGCCAGCAGCAGCAGAAAGTGTCAGAAACACTTCACTCCTGATGGATCTCACTACTAGTTCAAACTTTTTTTTTTTGTTTTTTGAGACGGAGTCTCGCTCTGTTGCCCAGGCTGGAGTGCAGTGACCGGATCTCAGCTCACTGCAAGCTCTGTCTCCCAGGTTTACGCCATTCTCCTGCCTCAGCCTCCCGAGTAGCTGGGACTACAGGCGCCCGCCACCTCACCCGGCTAGTTTTTTGAATCTTTTAGTAGAGATGGGGTTTCACGTGTTAGCCAGGATGGTCTCGATCTCCTGACCTCGTGATCCGCCCGTCTCAGCCTCCCAAAGTGCTGGGATTACAGGCTTGAGCCACCACGCCCGACCTAGTTCAAACTTGTTAATTAACGAGTGGCCAGACTTGTTTAAAACAACTGCTTGGGCTTTTCACAAAGAATACAAATAAGATGGGAAGGAAGGAAATTTGATCAGGTTTCTCTGGCTGCAATGGCACTGCCTACACATCCTGAACAAAGTAGCCACAATGAAAGAAACAGAGAGCCAGAATTTCCCAAAGGTGTAATACTCAGCTGTTTCTTACCAAATGATCATATCACTGCATACTTTAGAAAAAGAAAGCAGGTCAGTCAGGTTGGTTTACTTGTTCACTCCCCTCCCTACCAGTCCAGCAGCCCACTGGTTCTTGAAAATCCTCTCTTGGTTTTAGTTTGAAGGAGAAAAAGTTAAAAATTCAAACAACTGAAAAAATACATATACATATTTAACTCAAAAATGCTTCTTCTGGCCGGGCGTGGTGGCTCAAGCCTGTAATCCCAGCACTTTGGGAGGCCGAGATGGGCAGATCACGAGGTCAGGAGATTGAGACCATCCTGGCTAACACAGTGAAACCCCCTTCTCCACTAAAAAATACAAAAAACTAGCTGGGCGAGGTGGCGGGCGCCTGTCGTCCCAGCTACTCGGGAGGCTGAGGCAGGAGAATGGCGTGAACCGGGAGGCGGAGCTTGCAATGACCTGAGATCCAGCCAGTGCACTCCAGCCTGGGCGACAGAGTGAAACTCTGTCTCAAAAAAAAAATGCTTCTTCTGTTAAAAGCAGAATTTATTAAGACTGAGAAAGGAGGTCAAGATCATTATTGTATTATTGGATATGTTATGAGACTTCTATAATACCACCAGTGATTCTTGGTCTGAGAGTCCACTATGAGGACGAGGTCTTGTAGACACATACAGTGCTCTTAAGAGGAGTCAGAACTAGTTAGAACATCTAAGTGTGGGCCATATGAAATAGGACGGTATCAGGGAGCTGTGTCCAGACAAGCTTGGAATCTTGCATTTTTCTGCTTTTATAAGTCTCAGGGAAGAAAAAGAGATAGAAGAAAGTAATCTCTTAGTATTTCCAGTAGTTTTTCTCAAGCTCAACCTCCAAGAACTCTAATAACCCTCACACATTTTTCCTCAAACCAAAATTTTATGGGTTGAAATATGTTCTTCTGTATTACAACCCTGACACTGCCTTAATTGCTTTATTCCTTGTCCATGAACCGTTGCAGATTCTCACACACTGGACAGAGACTTGGGATTCTTTTCACGTTAGCTTTTGCTTTCTGGCATCAGCCTTTAAATCCCAGTCTCTCTTCTATGGGAGGCTCCAAAGAAAAGCTGTCAAGAGAGCAACACAAACAATAAAATCGAATCCTCCTTCAGGTGCAGTGTGGTCTTAAGGCAGTGTTATATACAGGCTTCTTCCCTCACAAGAGCGAAGAATCGCTCCTGAGCCCTGGCATCTGCAAAACTTCACAGTCTTAGTGTTAATCAATACAAAGGCAGTGGCAACAGGTGAGATTCCAAACACTTTTTCTCTGTTAGCGCCATGATGAGAAAAACCTTCTTCTCTGTCTTCAGAAGTAAGATGTTCTTTAGATGAAAGTCACTATTTCCATAGAGTAAGGGTGGCATTAAGAACACTTGACTACTCATAATTAGAAGCAAAAATCTGTAATAAGGCAAAGCCTCAAAAGGAAAAGAAAATCGAAGAAAAATATCCCACTTAAAAAACAAAAGAAGCTTTCCATAAGGGTAAATAGAACTTAAAAATGGCTTGGATTGTCAACTACTATGTATCTTGCTTCTTCAGAAATTGAAAACCACACTACACAACACCATTATACCCTACCTAAAGCTGAGAAATCTATCTTAATGGTCCATAGCCCTAATTTATAAATCATGCATGAATCAGGCCTGCCATTTATGAAAGCTGAGAAGTTTGGAGTCATGGGATTTATTTTAACAGAGACACAAGGAAAGAAGGATTGGCAATGGTTTTCAAACCTTTAAGAGGTGATGCCTTTTCTAAATAACAAAGCTTTTGACTCAAGGTGAGCCAAGGTTTTTGAAAACATTTGGTACATATCTTTTAACATCATGAACATGTACGTGAAAGGACCCGGATATGTCAGTTGAGAGAAATATATGACATTACTTGATAGCTTGCAAAACACCAGTGTTTTGTATTACTACTACCAGACAAAGTAACTTTATGCCACGGTTAGTTTCCAAGATGGTTGATAGAGTCTATTCCATTTGAATTGAGGGGATCTTCTAAGGGATCAAATTCTAATGTCTTTTGGAAAAACAGAAAGAAAAAGAAAGGCCCACACAAGAAAATGAAAGGCCAAAGTCTTTTAAAATTTTTATGTAGATCAATTTTAGCTACTTCAAGACCTTTGTTGCTCAAGGCCCTGGCTAGGCCAGGAATTGGCAAATATTTTCTGTAAAGACCAGATACTAAATAGTTTAGACTTTGCAGGCTATATGGTCTCTGTTGTAACTGCTCGACTCTGCTGCTACAGTGCAGAAGCAGTCATAGACATTACATAAACAAGTGAGTATGGCTGTGTTCCAATAAAACTTTATTTTCAAATATAGGCAAAGGGCTATTGGAGCTGTGGGTCCAGGCACAGTTTTCCAGATCCACAAAATTTCTGTTCACTCTCCAAGCACCTGCCGTGCTCTGTGAGTCAGACACCTGACAATCACTACTACTTCCACCTCAGCTTTCTGAAGCTTTCCAAAGCAATCTGGTCGCTTCTGATATCTCATTAGCTCTCCATGGTAGCCTTTTGATTGTCTGTCTTCACCATTACTTAACATGCCTTGGTCTGTGCTGGCTGACCACATCCGTGTGTGTGTGTGTGTGTGTGTGTGTGTGTGTGTAATTCTAAGTTGAACATGACTCAGAAAAGCAGTGCAGTATAATATAAGGACCAGGGCTTTGGAGTCAGATAGACATGATTTTAAATTCTAAGCTCTATCACTTATGAGCTATACTCCAGTTGCTGAGCTTCTCTATAACTCAGATTTGGCATCTGTATAATGGGGCTAATAATACTTCATAGAGCTGTTGTGAAGATTAAATGAGACAATGTATATAAGGCACATGGCACAGTTTCTCACCATACAATTAAGTGATCATTAGCTTCTTTTATTAGTATGATAGTACTATCATAGACAAGAATGGGATAGGCAATGAATAAACTGAAATTTGCTCCTGTGTGCTAGGACCTGTTCTGATTGTAGAATACACGAAAGAAAGGAGTGGTGGAACAAGAGGTACTTGTTGCTTGCTTGTCTCTTGGACAAAAAAGTACATAAATTTTGATAAAATAGTATATACTATCAGTATGAATATGACATGAGGGCCTTGAAAATAATTCCACAAACAACAAAATGAAAAGTAAAAGCAACAATACCAGTAGCAACAATCTTGACCTAATAATCATAGATACCATAGATATCTAAGTAAAGATAAAAGCTCTTTAAAGACCTAGACTGATAAAGAGTCTTTGCTGACCAAATATACTGTGAATCCCTGCCTTTACTGAAAATTTCAGACTGTGAGACTTAACCCAGAAGCTTAGAACTATGGGGCCATCACCGTCTAGATGCTATTTTTTACTTAGACCTACAATCTTTGAGTGTCCACACTGACCTCCCTCTTCACCATGTAGGCCCCTGCCAACCAGGCATTATTATTATTATTATTATTATTTTTGGAGACAGAGTTTCACTCTGTGACCTAGGATGGAGTGCAGTGGCGCAATCTCAGCTCACTGCAACCTCTGCCTTCCGGGTTCAAGTAATTCTCCTGCCTCAGCCTCCCGAGTAGCTGGGACTACAGGTGCCCACCACCACGCCCAGCTAATTTTTGTATTTTTTGAGTAGAGACGGGGTTTCACCATGTTGCCCAGCGTTGTCTTGAACTCCTGAGCTCAGGCAACATACCCGCTTTGGCCTCCCCAAGTGCTAGGATTACAGGCATGAGCCACTGTGCCTGGCCCCAGGCACATTTCTCACCACACCACATTCTAAGCATGGCCTCCCAAAACATGGAAATAGTGGAAATCTCTATCATTTTCCTTGAAAGTCCCACCGTTTTAGTTATTGGGAGTTTGCTTATCAGAAATCTAATACATATTGACTACTAGAAACACTTTTTGGCTGGGGTGATGGCTCACACCTGTAACCCCAGCTACTCAGAAGGCTGAGGCAGGAGAATCACTGGAGCCCAGGAGTTTGAGACCACCTTGGGCAATACAGTGAGATCTCATCTCTACACAAAATTCAAAAATGTAGCCAGGTGTGGTGGCAGGTGCTTGTAATCCCAGCTACTTGGAGGCTGAGGTGGGAGGATTGCTTAAGCCCAGGAATTTGAGGCTGCAGTGAGCCATGATCATACCACTGCACTCTAGCCTGGGTGACAGAGCAACACCCTGTATCTAAAACAAAACAAAACAAAAACAAAAAACAAACAAAAAACAGTAACAAAAACAAATGCTTTTCAGAAGATCTAGGACCTTTTTTTTGGAATATTTTCAGATTAGATAAAGGGACTTGGGTTTTAACTTAGTTTCTGCTGCTACCTGGCATACTATAAATGTGGGTGGCTTCTCTCTCCCTCGGTCTCTCTTCTCACAATAAGCAGTTTGAACTGAATACTCTCTGAAGCTCATCTAGTTTAAGCCCTAGTGGATGTATAGAATTCAGTCTCTGAGATTACATTTACAAATAGTACAACAGATCCATAAAAATAAAATTAAAATCTAAAAATCTGAAATAAGGAAGCCTTTTAAAAGAAATTATTTTAAAAATGTTTATGAGATATTAAGTTATATGGTATATCTAGACTCAGTCTTTAAGATACTTTGCCTTTGGGGAGACTGTAATATTTAGAGTTTAAAAAACCCTGAGTGTGCTACTTTAAGCTCTGTGAAATAGAGCCCCAGCCTTTGTCCTGAGAGGGCCTCTTTGAATCGAAATTGACCATATTCTCACACTAATTGCCTAAGCTTCCATGATGGCTGATGTGAAATGTGTTCAAACGCCACGCAACAGCTGTGATTATTGGAAATATTTAGAGTGATGGTTTAATAGGCAAAGTTGACAAGAATCCAGTTCCATGAAGGGAACTTGAACTTTTACGTAACATGTAAGCGATACTACTGTGAGACTAAATGAAGAATGAAAAACAAATCAAAACAATTACTTGAGAAGAAAACTAACCACCATAGATTGAATGATTCCAGAGATTAACATAAAAAGGGAGGGAATCATCCAGTGACCCGTTGGAAGTGAAATGGAATTACAAACTGCAGTCCTGTGAAAGAGGACTTCAGAAAACAAGATCCAGGCAGATGCTTCTTGGATAATGACCAAGTGCTGGATCTAGGCTGTTGCAAGTCTTCCCCTGCATTAAAAACAAAACAAAACAACAACAACAAAAAAAACACACACACACAGGAAATAAGCAGACAAAAAAAGCAAATCTCATAACGAACATAAAGCCATGGGTTATTTTGCAGCATTTCTCTCCACCAAATTGTCAGATTTATACTGAAATGGAAGCCTCTATGTCTGTGCAACATGATTACTAAAGCATAGACTACTTTTCTCTCTCTCTCTCTCTTTCTCTCCTTCTCTCTCTGAGACAGGGTTTTGCTCTCACCCAGGTTGGAGGGCAGTGATGCAATCTAGGTTCACTGCAACCTCTGCTTTCTGGGCTCAAGCAATCCTCCCACCTCAGCCTCCCAAGTGGCTGAGACTACAAGCATGCGCCACCATGCCCGGCTAACTTTTATATTTTTAGTAGAGATGGGGTTTCATTGTGGCCCAGGCAGGTTGCAAACTCCTGAACTGAAACGATCCACCTGCCGTGGTCGCTCAACATGTTGGGATTACAGGTGTGAGCCACTGCTACCAGCCAAACACTACTTTCAAGGCATCCTCCTGAACTCGAAGTATCTTCCTGAATTCATCCCATAGGATTTGAGGATTAATCCTACTGTGGGTAGATTTCACAGAAGGAATGGAATAAGCAACAGAATAATCAGTCTAGTGATTAAAGTCAGGGGACCAAGTTTTCATTCCAGCTTGGGTATTGACTAGCAAGATGCCAGCCTCCTATATTCCTTAGTTTCCTCTACTACAAAATGACCTTGACTCTTCTGGCTTTAAAATCATTCACTCCCTGTGTTAACCTGGGTAAAGTTATTTAACATTTCCAAACCTACATTTTCTTATCTTTAAGTTTCTTATCGTTAAATAGTAGCAGCAATTGGTCAGGCATGGTGGTTCACGCCTGTAATCCCAGCACTTTGGGAGGCTGAGGTGGGCAGATCACAAGGTCAGGAGTTTGAGACCAGCCTGGTCAACGTGGTGAAACCTCATCTCTACTAAAAATACAAAAAATTAGCTGGGCTTGGTGGCGTGTACCTGTAGTCCCAATACTCAAGAGGCTGAGGTAGGAGCATCACTTGAACCTGGAAGGCAGAGGTTGCAGTGAGCCAAGATCGTGCCACTGCACTCCAGCCTGGGCAACAGAGCAAGACTGTGTCTTGGAAAAAAAAAAAAAGAAAGAATAGCAGCAATTTAAAAGGCTTTTCTGAGGATTAGAATTAATGTACACAGGTACCTCATTCAATAAATGTGTTGAGAATCTACTATGTGCCAAACAGTAGGCTAGACTCTGGGTTATTTAATATTCTTAGGATTGTTTTTAGAATAAATTGAGATACATGAAAAGTAATCTGGATTATACAGTGCAATGAGGCAACACCAGATAACTGAGAATCAAGAGCCGAACTGTTTTCAAGTTACCCTGGGGGTCTACTGCATGAACAAATAGGCCTGGGTTTTTCTTGTGCTCTGCAAATGCTAACTGCAGGAACAAGCCACAGCTAGTGAGTAAGCTGAGCCCATTGGCCAGTGCTCAGGCCAGCTTTGCTGTTATCTCCTGCAGTGGGTAGCTATTATTTTTGCCTGCCCAGCAGTTCTTCACCCCTTCTTCTGGAAACAGAGCTCTAATGTTTCTTTGGGGAACTCTCTGTCCCTCAGCCTCAGCCTATGTGGTTAGGGTGGACTTGACTTAACCCGCTGACTCCACGGGTGGACAGGGAAGCCGGGTCACACCAATGAGGCACTCCGTTGTCTTTTAAACATAAGGGTTGTTTTAAAAGTGAGCAAATGACCCAAACCTGGATAATCAGAATCATAAGCATCTAGGAGTAGGCCCTTCCCTAGATCTATTGTTGAAAAACTGCTCTTTTTTCTCTTGGGATTATTAAATTGGTGGAAATTAAGCCTGGAGCTGCTCACACTATCTGGGCCACAGTCTGAGGATATTTAGTCTAAGAATAGAGCTCATACACAGAACAGAAGACCTGGGGGGGGGGGGGGCGGGGTAGGGGAGGGGAGAGAGGGGGAAAAAGGGGAGAGGGAGAGAAAGACAGAGAGAGCGAGAGCAAGAGAGCGAGAGCAAGAGAGCGAGAGCAAGAGCTTTCTGAAGGTAGCATCTGAACACCTGACTCCATCTCTACCTGAAGCCATATACCCCTGGACTTTTCAGTTACATACACTAATCCATTATTTGCTTTTGGGGGAGTAGAGGAATGGCAAAGCAATTTGGTTGGGATTCTTTCATTTGTAAGAATCTTTCACTAGAACGGATATGTGTTAACATATCTACCGTTCATTACCTGGTATGTGACAATTCCACAACTCTTATTATGCTACTCAGGAATTTGGAGATTCGGAAAGATCTAGACATATCCCTCAGGGACACCAAAGTTTTAAAAATTCATATTTCATACCAACAAAGAGGACCCTTACATCCTGACATAAGTGCATCCAAATCTCCACAAATATTTCAAACAGCTTGCTATAGTATTCCTCCATCTTCTTTAATTCCCTGCATATTCATCTCATCACAGGTGTAATCATTTGTCTAATATCTGTCTGCTCTGCTAGATTGGAAGAGCAGGACTGGCTGGTCTAGCTCATTCATTAGGGCCCAGCACAGTGCTTGGCAGATAGTAAGTGCCCAATAATTATTTGCCAAATTGACTCTTACAAACAACAGATTCTTGAAAACAACAAAGGTGCATATCCCTTTAGGAAGAGCCATGCCTGAATGAAGGCAGATCAGAGCAAAGCCTAGATCATGGCTAAGGGGCTACCCCTTATGCGAGAGGGGCTGCTCGCTCCACTGGAAAGGTTCTCCCGTGGCTCCAAGTGTACAAGAGCAATGGGATGGGGTAACTGGGCTTGCTCACGTCCCCGAGACCACATCTCCTCTAGGCAAACGTGGCTTCTCCCCGAGAGGGGGAACACATTCTTCTTTCTGGACCAACAGGAGCAGGTAGAGAGAACTGGGATGGGGAGTGAGGAATGAAAGAATCATCGCAAGAGAACCACATACAAAAACAAAGAGCAATATGGGGATGGGGGAATCTGAGAGATAATGAACATGTATGTATTGGATGCCTACTGTATACCAAGCTCTTTCCATGTGTCATCTCACTTCCCCTCCCAGAAAGCCTTTCCAATTTGGTAGAGGTGGGAAAACAAAGACCAGCAGAGAATAAGTGACTTGGAGAAGCTGACACAGACCCCAAGTGGCCGTCCAGGATCTGAATTCTATTCTGGCTGACTCCAAAGCCCACGCTCTTTTCATTGCCCTCTGCTGCTCCCATTTATTTTTCAGAGGTCAAATGATTTATTTGCTTTCAGATTTTTTTTTTTTTTTTTTTTTTTGCTCATAGACCCCTTCTTATTGTAATAGCTGGCAATTCTGATGATCCTCAGATGTGTTTTGTGCATCAGAAAAAGGAGTTTTTTCAGGGGGAAAAAGCAGCTACCATTTGATATGAAGAAATGGCAAATGTAAATTTACTGCCAAAACATGAAGTTTAAAAGACATTCCATATGTGCGGGTGATCAAATATGCTAGTTTCAATAACACAAAGGATGCAGCGTGGAATGGGTGACTCTTAGTGATACTGCAAGCACATTAATAGGGCCCTACGTTCCCATTTCGAGTATCAGCACTCACCCCTCCTTTCCTACATGGATGATAAGCTGATACTCCATAAACACTGTTAAAGTTACAGTCCCATGCTATAGTACTTCACTTAACCTTAACATGATTTATGATTCTGTCAATAGGGGAGGTTGAAAACCCTGCACTGAAGCTTCAATGTGAGCTTCAGATTTAAAACAGTAATTGGGTATGTGTGTGTGTGTGTGTGTGTGTGTGTGTGTGTGAGAAGAGAGAGAGGCAGAAGAAACCATTCCACATAAAGAGGAGATACAAGTTCAATCTTGAATTTTTTATTCTATGCTGAAAAAAGAAAATAAATAATGAGTCTAAACAGGGAATCAACTTTAGATTAAGCTAAACCAGCAAGAACGGGGCTTATCTGATTATGCGAGGTACAGTCGAAGCCCACGATACCAGGAAGTCTTAAAATGAGGGGGTTTCTAAGAAACCTTGCTCAGAACCACTGCCTTCACTATGTATGGATATGTGGGTCTATGCCTGTGTGTGCCTGTGCGCACGCATGCACCCGTGAGGCACACAGGCCTGCGTGTGATTGAGAGGGACAGAGAGAAAGGGGCAAAGGAATTCCAAGGGAAAGCAGCTTCCTTTGTGAAGATGAGTTTAAATCCAGGTCCCCTGGGCTAATCACCCTATTCTCTTCAGCACTCACCCTGGAGGCCTTTTGCCTCTTTAAGAGATTAAGGAGCCAAGTGGTCTCACTGCTCTAACCTGTCCTCCCAGGGACAACATATTAACATGATTCCACTACGGAAGAGCTCTCTTTAGAAGTTTGCTGCAGGGATGACAAATTAACCCAGCAGGGTGTCCCACACATCTATCACAGTACAAATTATTAGTGTAATAGAGCTTTTAGTTGTGCATTTATCTAGTAATTATTGAACGTTACACAAACCCAAGCTGAGCAGCCATGGCCCTTTATGAGGGTGGCTCAGTGGGTGGCCTTACAGTTAATTTAGGATAGTTCTCCACTAGGCAGTTCACTTGCAGACAAATTAGCTAAACAGCCTTCTCCTTTAAATATTTTCCATGTCACAGTGAAACTCTTTACAATACAATAAAGGTACAGTTTTAATTACACGCTTCCTGACTTTTGTTTAGTTGTAGTTTTAAAACATTGGTTGGCACTCTTTTTTCCTTTGGCTGGGCAGTAATAGCTGCTTCTAAGTATCTGGCTAATGAATTTAATAATTTCCTGAACTGGGACTTAAAGGACCTCTGCAAAAAAAAAAAAAAAAAAAGAAAAAAAGAAAAAGCTGCTTTTCTTCTTTAGTGTCCTGCGACTTCAAATCCCATCCACAACACTGCCCATTAGGCTAGGCACTGGCACTTGAACTAACCCTGAACGAGGCTCACAAGCCCTCTTGCTTCTCTGTTCCATGCTCCTCAAAGGTGGTACTTGTTAGGTCTATGAGGCCTGCGTTTGAAAATCATTCTGGCAATTCTTCTTGGAGAAAGGCAACGTAATGTTTTCTCAAGTGACATACTCCAATAATAAATAAACACCGTGCGTCTGTTGGCAGATGATTTCAGCGCCTTGTTAGCAACAGGTACCTAATTGCTTCTCATTTTCCCGAGATGATTCAATTGCACTAAACCAGGAGAGACAAATTAGATTCAGTGGATCACCAGCATGTTCTACAACTAAGTGAAAAGCATTCCTAAGAGGCAAAGAAGTTTGTGGATATGACAGGAGAAAGATGAACAAACCTAGCACTTGGGGGCCTAGGCCAGGAGAGGGGGTGCCACAATTACAGTAGTGGTGAAACGTCACGGGACGTTCCTTCTGGAGGGACCTTAGTTTGGAGAGAAAAACTTATAATGCCACAGCAAAAATTCTACAAATGGAGGACCAAACAATTTTGAGCTCATTTCTCTTAAGGTCTATCCAGGTAGATCTTAATTAAAACTAAACTTGTATTAGGCTGGGCATGGTGGCACACGTCTGCCAGAATCAAGGCAATTTCACTTCTAAACTGCCTTCGCGCGCGCGTGTGTGTGTGTCTGATTCACAAAGAAGTGGGGTTTAACCTTGTGCTCGCATTTTGTATGTCTTGAATCCTCAGTACTTAGTTATCTAAGGGCATGACTTATTTGCTGTTGTAAGCCCAGCACTTTGGAAGGCTAAGGCAGGAGGATTGCTTGAGCCCAGGAGTTCGAGACCCGCCTAAATAACATAGTGAGACCCTGTCTCTACAAAAAAAAATTTAAAAATTAGTTGGGCATAGTGGCATGCGCCTGTAGTCCCAGCTACTCGGAATGCTGAGGCAGAAGGATCCCTGGAGCCTAGGAGGTCGAGGCTGCAGTGAGCCGTGATCAAGTCACTGCACTCTAGCTTGGGTGTCAGAGAGAGACCCTGTCTCAAAACAAACAAACAAACAAATCAAATATATACTGAGCACTTAAACATGCTATGCTTCTTTCTATGTGCTGCTGAGTACATGCATTTGAATACTGTATTACTACACAGTGGAGAAGGAAAGAACTTCCTATTATTCTCAAACTTTCTCTGTTTCTTCAATCAAATCCATGCATTCATTCATTTATTTGACAATTATTTATTGAGTGCTTTCTTTATGCCGGGCATAAGGCGGAGGGATTCAGAGATAAATGATAAAGATGTGGTCCTTGCCCTAATAGGCCCTGCCATCTACTGATGACTGTCACCCTGCTATTTTACCTCTCCTTCCCTGCTCCTCTATTATTGTCTCTGCATATTATGAATCCACACTCCTCTAACCTTTCTTGGTGACCCCAACTTCCTGAAAGGTAATCTTAATTCTCATAATTCTCTGCGGTATATTTTTCTTGGCCAAACTGGGAGATATTGTTAACTTCAGACCCTCAGATGTTTCATCACTGAGAGCAAGATCCCTGTTTGGGTCAGGAGGATCATGGACTTAGAGAGGTTTATAGTGCATATAAACTTCTGACTACCTCTCCAAACAGAAACTGGAATGATTCTTTGAAAGCTGCACAATAAATCTTTGGTTTATTTGGTGATTGCTTTAGTGTATCTTAGGCGTATTTTCGGAATAAAGGCAATTTTACTTCTAAACTCTCATTGTGTATTTTTTTTTTTGACTCATAAAGAGGTGGGGGTTTAACGTCATGTTTGCCTTTTGTATGCCTGAGTTCTTCGGTACTTAGCTGTCTGAGAGCATGATTTATTTGCTGTTGATCTGTTTTGCACGCCTGTAACGTGAAGGCAAACTGTTTGACAATAGGGGTTAGGTTTTCTGCTTGTCTGGACTTGTGTAGTGCCAGATGCCCCTGTAGTTGTCCACAATGATGTCCTTCCCCTCATTTTCTTTCGCACCCTGTGCTTCTAGCACAGTAATGCAACTGCTGGTTTCCTCGTCCTCTCGTCCTCCAGGAGGCAAGCACTCTAAGGACAGAATCCGTGCTTCTCTTATTCACTCTACTACTAGAGCACCTTGTACACTGTAAGAATTTGATAAACATTTGTGGAAAAAAATTAATGGGTCCCCAGATAGTAATGGGTATCTGCAAGCTAATACAATATTGAAAAAAGCCAAATTGACCTCAAAAAGTGTCTCTGAAGTGGCGTGCACCTAAGAGAAACCCTGAATTTACCAGTAGCAAGGACTTATGGACTAATAAAAAAGGCTAAATGATTTGTTTATGGCTGCTATTAAAAAAAAACTCAGTGTGATGGCACAGGTTATGTTATGATTATCAAAAGATCTAAATGGGTATGTTATGACTTTGACTCATAAAAAATGTGAAAACAAAGTAATTGTTTAAATAAATGCAGTTAATTTCTCCCAGTGGGGGAGAAAAAGGTACAAATTACTGATATGGCAAAAAAGGCACTGAACTGGAGACTTGATTTCTGGTCTTGGTTCTGGGTACCTCAGATTTCTCATCTGTAAAAATAATGGGGAATACGTTGCTAACTGTCAACCAGCATATTTATCCCCTATTTACCCACTGATAAAACCTTAATGTGATAGAGAGCAGCCATAGGCTCAGCTAAAAATTTAGAGTTTCCAGCCTCCCTTGCAGCTACAGGTGATCATCGGACATAGTCTTATTGTGCTGTAGAAGATCCTATGAAAAAGTGGCAGGATAAGCTGACAGGTCCTTTTTGCCTTCACCTTTTCTCTTCTTTCTGCTTGGCATGCAGACATAAGGCAAGAGAGCAGCGCCCATGCTGTGACCTCATAAAAAAACAACCCACTGAAACATGGCTAGGAGAAGAAATCTCAATCCCTGATGGCACTGCAAGTGCCACCCTAACAGCCTTGAATCATCTACTTGCTTTTTTTGTTTTTGTTTTTTTGAGACAGGGTCTTTCTCTGTTGCCCAGGCTGGAGTGCCATCATAGCTCACTGCAGCCTCAAATTCCTGGGCTCAAGCAATCCTCGCACCTCAGCCTCCTGAGTATCTAGGCCCACAGGACTTACCACTGTGCTCTCCTAATTTTAAAAATTTTTTGTAGCGATAGGGTCTTGCTGTGTTGCCCAGGTTGGTCTCAAACCCCTGGCCTCAAGGGTTTCCTGCCTCAGCCTCCCGAAGTGCTGGGATTTCAAGTGTGAGTCACCATACCTAGCCACATACTTGTTTTTCTACGAGAAAAATGTGACTCCTTATTTTCCTAAGCCATTGTTCACTCAGATATACTGTTACTTTCAGCCAAAAACAATCTTTGCTGATACTGGGAACACATTATACCAAAAGATTCCCAGACCATAACTCTTTCAATTACTTTCAATTGTGCCGCCCAATGTGGATCGTGTAGGCTGCTCCCTGTTCCTAAATCTCTAAGGCACAGAATTGCTTTACTTAGTGCAGAGTATTTAAATAAACTACCATTCATTATCTTCTTAATCTTCAAAATAGCAAAGATTTTAAGCAAAAAGATAAGTTTTAAGAAGATCTAAACTTTCAAGAAACTTTAAGACGTAACTGATGATTACTCCAAATAACTCTCTAAGAAGTTAGCCCCTTCAGATCATCAACCAGGCAAACTTACAATTCTTGAAAAGGCAAAAGGACGAAGAAAGATTTCTTTTTTCAATTATCATGAATAAGACAAATAGTCATGAGTAAATACTTTATTATGGTTACAATTTTAAGTCATGGTAAAAGAAAGTCTTTGAAAGCCCAGTCTTTCAGCTTAAAGTACACAGTGATTATACTAATGTATAATGATGTACAAATGCCTGTACTGAAATGTAATATCTTCCCCCTACCAATAGGATATTCCCAAATAACCTCTTTACCTAATTCTAACCACACAGAAAAACAGGTGGCAAAGTATTATCCCCATGGTACAGATGGCTAAACTGAGGCCACAAGGTTAAGTGATTTAACAAAGCCACAAAGAAAGCCAATATCAGAGAGGGGATTCATTTTAAGAAACCACACGCCTCTACCTTTATACTGTAAACAAGGAAGTGGTTAGAACAACCTAAAGAAAGCCCATAGCTCTTAATAGCAAAGCTTTACTTAGAGAATTTTGCATAGGTTTTCTTTGGATGCAACGCCATGGTTCTCCCACATCCTGGACATTTCTTACAAGGAAGTACTGCATGAACTATCACACATTTATCACCCTTGGCTCTTCTGAAGAAATGAAAATTCATCAGGGTCAGAGAGGGGATAAATGTCTCCTGTGTGCATTTATATGCATTTTGATTACTTTTATTCATTCAAAAAATATTTGAGCATAAAACCCACTGTGTGACGCACAACAAAGATAGTGAAATGTCTAAGTTAGAGATCCTTCCCTTTGGAGATTCTCCTCTAGGAAACATGTATATTAACTAACAAGGCCAGATGAGGTTGGTGGAGTCAATGTGCAGACACAAAAGGCAGCAGGAGCTTAAGCAGTGTGAGATGATGGCAAGCTGGGTGGAGAGGAGGTTTCACTTTGAAAGTAGTGCTTGAGCTGATCTGGGGGGATGGGCAGAATATTGCTGGGCGAAGGCAACAGGGACAGCATGATATTTTCAAAGCCTGGGTGAAAAAGGATTATTTAATTGTATGACCTGTGTGCATACTGTACTTCCAGGCACTGTGAAAATGACTACAAATACATGATTTCCTTTGCTCCTAACATAATACAATTCTTTTGAGTTAGAGATGATGATCTCCAACTTACAGATGAGAAACGTTTGGTTCAGAGAGAAAAGTAATGTGCCAAGTAGTGGACAGAGATTCAGACAGCAGCCTATCTGACCCCCTGAAATTTTGTGCTTAACCACTGCCATAGGCTGAATGTTTGTGGCCCTCTACGATCCATATCTTGAAATCCTCACCCCCAATGTGATGGTAACAGGTAGCAGTGCCTTTGGGAGGTGATCAGGTCACAGGGTAGGGCCCTCATGAATACGATTAGTGCCTTTATGAAAGAGACCCTAGAGAGCACCCCCGCCCCTTCTGCTGTGTGAGGACACAGCAAGAAGATGCCATCTATGAACCAGGAAGTGGGCCCTCACCAGACACAGAAGCTGCCAGAGCCTTGATCTTGGACTTCCGGTCTCCAGAACTGTGAGTGATAAATTTCTGTGGTTTATAGGCCACCCAGTCCATGGTGTTCTGTTCTGGCAGTCAAAACAGATAAAGACAACTACTGTGTTATGCTACCTCCCTTCAACGCCCTGTGTTTCTCCCTTCGCTTTGCAATCTTGAGAGAGGTTTTCTTTGTAAAAGGTGGCCATGAAATTTCCAAATGTAGCTTACGTTTGCAGCCAAAAGTAAGGCCCTTGGGTTTTTAGAGAGGTGACCTTGATTTGCTGTAGCTCTGTAAAACCTCACCTCCATTCTGAGCGTGGATGTGTGTTGGACAGTTATTGCTTAATAACCGGTGCTAGTCTCGTTGAGGCATTCCTGTAAGAAATGCTAGGGAAGGCAGCAGAAGCCTTGCAACCTAGTGCTAACCACAGAGCAGTCAATGGCCTCCCTGATCCCTGCCCCATGCCCTGGGGACCTGATAAAGGACATTCTTTTCTTTTCTTAAGACCCTTTTAAAGTTTGATTCTCTGGATTCTCTAATAATTTACTATTTTGTGTTGTGGCAACTTTGCACAATAAAAGGAGTGTCAGACACATGCACACGTATGTTTATTGCGGCACTATTCACAATAGCAAAGACTTGGAATCAACCCAAATGTCCATCTGTGACAGACTGGATTAAGAAAATGTGGCACATATACACCATGGAATACTATGCAGCCATAAAAAAGGATGAGTTTGCGTCCTTTGTAGGGACATGGATGCAGCTGGAAACCATCATTCTTAGCAAACTATCACAAGAAGAGAAAACCAAACACCGCATGTTCTCACTCATAGGTGGGAACTGAACAATGAGATCACTTGGACTCGGGAAGGGGAACATCACACACCGGGGCCTATCATGGGGAGGGGGGAGGAGGGAGGGATTGCATTGGGTAGTTATACATGATATAATTGATGAATCGATGGGTGCTAACGAGTCGATGGGTGCAGCACACCAACATGGCATAAGTATACATATGTAACAAACCTGCACGTTATGCACATGTACCCTAGAACTTAAAGTATAATAAAAAATATATATAAAAAAAAAGGAGTGTCAGAGGTTGAAACCTCCTTTATGTGCACATGTTGACATCGATTCCACACTGACTCTTGGCAGCTATACTCTTGCTCCTCAATTTTGGCCTCATCTTCCTAAAACACCAAGTCTTACTCCCAAATGTGATATCATTCCAAGCATTAGCTTTCCAACTAGTTCAGAGAAAAATGAAGGAAATTACAGTACCCATAGCAAATATGCCTTAAATAATGAGGCTGAATTCCAACCTTTTAAAAATATCTTAGCCAGAAAAATGTCTTATGTTAGCCTATCTCAATTCTTATGATTCTTACCACAAAGAGGCAACTGAAGTTTCATCTCAACTACTCCAATTCCCTTCACCAGACCACTAAGCGGGGTGGGGCACGGTAAGAACGGGTACCTGAGTAGACTTTCCAGAAAGGAGAGCCGAGGATGCTGGGAGCCATCTTGAATTCTGGTGAAAACAAAGAATCTTTGGTATTCCATACTTCTTACACTAGGCATCTTTCTCTTTTCCTCAAACACAATTTTATGAATGAATATGATTAGACTGGAACTTGTTATGCTGTGAGCTAAGGAGGTTCATCTTGGTTCAACCCAGTGTGGGTCATTTTAGAAAACGTGCTTAGTCATCTAGCATGAAGAAGCTCTCAACCTGTACCCGTGGGGAAGTGCTCATGACAATAATTTCTAGAACTACAGTTTTAAGGCAAGACACACATTAGACACTCTTAACATTTACTGACTAATGATAATATATACAGATTGCCTTATGGAATCTCCACAAATACTGTTTTATTGTTGTTTCTGCATAAGAATACAAGATTGGGAGGAAAGGGTCATTCATTATTAGTATTGTGCCCACTGTATTGATGAGGACATTGAAAAACACAGAAGGTGAGTGGGAAGGTAAAGAGGGAGGCTACCCGGCTCTCCTGATTGCTGGCATACTGTTCTTCTCAGTTCTTACTAACTTACTACACCACGAATCTTTCCTTTCCTTAGGATGGTCCTCCATTTATCTAAGCATCTTTTAAGATTTCACTTCAACGTTATTTATACTTTGAAGTCTCTCTCTTTTTTTTTTTTTTTTGAGATGGAGTCTCACTCTGTTGCCCAGGCTGGAGTGCAGTGGCACCATCTTGGCTCACTGCAGCCTCCGCCTCCTGGGTTCAAGCAATTCTCCTGCCTCAGCCTCACAGGTAGCTGGGATTTACAGGCGTGTGCCACCACACCCGGCTAATTTTTTTGTATTTTCAGTAGAGATGGGGTTTCATCGTGTTGGCCAGGCTGGTCTCAAACTCCTGACCTCAAGTGATCTGCCTGCCTCGACCTCCCAAAGTGCTGGGATTAGAGGTGTGGGACACCGCACCCGGCCTGAAGTCACTTTATTTGATAAAAAGTGATAAGTAATAGTACATTCCACATCAGGTATTTTTGTGTTTTTTTTTTTTTTTTTTTTGAGACAGGGTCTGCTATGTTGCACAGGCTGGAGTGCAGTGGTGCGATCTTGGCTCATGGAACCTCTGCCTTCTGGGTGCGAGCAATCCTCCCATCGCAGCCTCTTGAGTAGCTGGGACTAAGGCACTCGCCACCATGCTCAGCTAATTTTTGTATTTTTTCCTAGACAGTGTTTTGCCATGTTGCCCAGGCTGACCTTGAATTCCTGAGTTCAAGTGATCTGCCTGCCTTGGCCTCAGAAAGTGCTAGGATTACAGGTGTGAGCCACCGTGCCTGGCCCATCATCTTTTACTTGCTTATTTCCTTGTGTGCCTCTCTTCTGTGGTAGATAACATGCTCTGTGAGGACAGGAACCATTGGTCCCAGTGTCTAGAGTCACTCAGTAAATCCTTGTTTAAAGAGTGAATGAACTTCCATGGTCACCCCAACAGTGAGCTCCTGCAGGAACTTTTACCATTCAGTTAGCATTTAGAATATGTGAACTTGACCCCAAACAGATGAAAAGTGACACATGCCTCATCTCCTTCTGGCCATAAATATTCTCACTAAAAGGGTTTCATATCTCTGATCCCCCACTACAGTTTATATGCTCAATGAGTGCTAACTATGAGGATAACATTTTAATACTATTTAATAAGCCTCATTCTGGGACCTTATAATCCAATTCTGATGCAGGTTTTCAAATTATATATCGATAGTAAGCCTCTCTGATTATACCACACATATACACAAATGAAAGAAGGGATCTTGAGAAAGTTCTACCAATGATCACAAGATGTTTAAAGATGAAGCAAGTAAGTTTCATGATTATGGATAAAGAAATTGCTTCCCACAGTAGTCAAAATGCTTACTTTCTTCAATATGACTTCCATGTGTGCACCGGACAGTCATCTTACCCGCCCCATTTCCCTGATCTGCACACACAGCATATTCATAAAGGGATCAGATTTGTGGGACTAACATTGAGATTAATGCAAGAAACATCAG
The DNA here is from genome assembly GCF_009764315.1 of Trachypithecus francoisi. NCBI lineage: Eukaryota > Metazoa > Chordata > Mammalia > Primates > Cercopithecidae > Trachypithecus > Trachypithecus francoisi. Next base: position 22,906,779 of record NW_022681457.1, on the reverse strand, counting down.
TTTCCCCAGGTATGTGTCAAAGCAGACAAGAGATCATAACTTTCTAGGACGTTTTATAATAGCAGCTGGTAGACCACAGATCTACCTAAAAGAAAATCTGATAAAGGAAAGCAAACGTGGTTACAATTATTCATATTCCTACCGTGGGAGTTTCATAAACAAAATAATAAATATTTTTATCTTGCAATGAGATCAAGTTAAGTGATTTGCTGACATTCTCTTGAGGCTTAAGGCTTGTCTTTAATGCGAAATACAAATCATATTTCTTGTGGACACATTTTAATAATAAACTTAAAAGCATATGAGACAAAAATAATGAAAACATTGCAATGAAAACCAGACAAACTATCTACCACTTCAAAAGGAATGAATGAAGACTGCTCGTCAACACTCTGATGCAAACAACCTCAGCACAAAATGCCACATATTGAACTCAGGTTTTATGGAAAGAGAGTCAGCAGGGATGAGAAAAAGCTACTACTTGAAAACAGGTAGTTGACCATATGGAAATATACTCACCTAATGCATGCCTGTGTGCGTGTGTGTGTCCGCACACACTCTCTCTCTCTCACACACACAAACACACACGCAACTTGTAGAACAGATTTGATTTTGGTTCAATTCAAGTTACTTCCCGTCTCTCTGCAAAAATCTCACTTGCAAACGAAAAACAGATTTGGTCCCTTTTTGCTTTAGGAAAGGACAAAAAATTTGATGCCAAATCTGTCTGGTCTCTAAAATTCCAAGGCTGCCCCCAAGGGTAAGAAATTGGAACACTCACTGCCTCAGGAGTATTCAGGGGGAGTCTTCGTTGTCTCTCATTTTGCTACTTGGGTCCAAAGGCCATGATATAAGCACAACCAAGGGTCCCTGTGGAGCAGCTCACCTCTGGGTCCTGTAATGACAGGTCGGTGATGCTGTGTGAACGCCGTTCCCAGGGAGGAGGTCTGCGAAGGGGAGGGGCTGCTGAAACCAGACTTCTCCGACTTCTTCAGTGTGGTTGGAGATGGCATTCCTGGCAAGAAGGATCAACTGGTAAGTACACTTTAATTCATGGAACAATGATTTGTGCAACCTAAAAGATAACATCTAAGGAATTAAAAACAAACAAAAAGAGGAATCCACCTGTGAATGAAAAAGATGTTTTGAATTGCTTTGCATTTGTCACAGGAACAAAGAAGTGACAGAATAGCCCCCTGCTAAGTCGGTCTGTATTTGATTTCAATTTATTCTACTTAATCACAGTCCATTTTTGGGTTATTGATCTTCTCTAATAATACAGGGTTCAACTTTTGCAGTGTTTCCTAAAAGTTGTTTGTGTCTGTGACCTCTGGGACCCCCAAAAGGAGACCATCTATGCTTATGAAGACTTCGCATGCAATCATTTCATCTTGTTGGTTATCTTGCTTTGAGACTGAATCACTTTCTCCATATTTTAAATAAGTTGGCTGTTTTAACATAAGAATACCCTCAACAGTGGCAACTTAGTTGTTCATTCAATGAATTCTTTAGAATAGAAAAAAAGAAAAGTAAAAAAATCTTAAACGCCCTACAATTGGGGACTGGTTAAATAAGTATGGTATAACCAATGTAAACAATATGGTAAAAGAGTAATGACGTGGCAAAACATTTATAATGTAATGTTAATTGAAAAAGGCGATTACAAAATAGGATGTTATACTATGACACCATCGAAAAGGCTATTTCTATGCACAGGTGAAGAACTGGAAGGCAATAAGCACAAACTATAATGGCAGTTCTCGCTCTGTGTTGAATTTGGGTGATTTTCATTGCCTTCGTTTTGCTTACCTGTCTTTTCTATGATGAACATATATTGCTTTCATGTTAATACAATAAAAGCTTGTTTTTTAAAAAAAATACTTCTACTATTGTGCCTAAGGTTTTCACAGCATTTCCAGCATAGAAAATACTTTGGGAAGAAAATAATGGAGAAACAGTTCCTTGTAATTACTGGATTTGTAATGTTCTCGGCAACCGCGCTGACATACCCAACTGGAGGCATCTATCAGTTTGGTAGGGTGCCAATTAAAACAATGAAAATTTGGATACACAAATAAGAGAAATGACTCCTAGTCTCCACATCGGGGGACAAATTTGGGCTCTCTTAAGGCTGTAGCACTAAAACTGGTCTGCACTGATGTTAAAAGAACCAACGTCCATTCTACTTATACGTGTTTACGTGTGCTGTGCTCTGCCCGTGACCAGAGAATTATTTGGGTGAACTGATAAAGTAATAAAAATCATAATGATATTAACATGTAACTGTGACTAAGTACCATGTACTGTGCCAAGCACTTTATAGGTATAGATCTGTCCAGAAATTTAGTTAGTTTGGCCTGTATCTAAATATGTCCCTGTTATTTCTGATCACAGATTTCCTTAATGCAATTCTATAACATGACCTTTGAGTGTGACTCAGACTCTATACGGACAGAGTACTTGTCTGCTTTGTTCCCTTCTATGTCCAAGACATCCAAGGGTCTGAAACACCCAAACGATCTGAAAAGATATTTAAACTATTTGTGCAGGTCTCAGCTTTATCTGCAGCTTCATGAATACATGCTTAAACATAGCAAAACTTAAGAAAAATTGCAAACTGGTAAACACTTTTGCATCGTCAGACGTAAGTACAATATAGAGTGGTATGTGATTTCATACTAATTTGACAAATTTGAATCAGATCCTTTCTAGATCAATATCCATGTGATTTGAATTAAAAATGAAGTCACTAAGCCAAGTGACTTTAGTTATACTTGTTGCTTGCTGAATCAGTAACCAGTCACACCATGCCAAAGTTCTAATAATGTAGGATGCACTGAGATTTTGGGTGAACATTCACTGCAAGTAACCTAACCTAAGGTATCATCATGTAATTACACTAAGGAGGAGATTTCAAATAAAAAAATAATTAAAGAAATAAAAAGCTACCAAAATGTAAACAGATCTCCCAACTCATTTAAACCTTTTTGTGTAGACCAATTATAGGCTGTCAGCCATTCCACTGATTTAAATTTAGTCAAATGCCTGAACTATATGTCATAAAACAGAAGCAGAACAGATAACAACAACAACAAAATCAAAACTTTAAAGACGGCAGATTTTTTTCTTTCCCCAGATAATGGAATCACTGATGGAATCTAGTATCCTAACTAACCTTATTGGCGATAGCAAATGGCTGGACTCAAGAAAAAGTTATGATTTCTTTGAAAAATTCATGTTTTCGGCCGGGCGCGGTGGCTCAAGCCTGTAATCCCAGCACTTTGGGAGGCCGAGACGGGCGGATCACGAGGTCAGGAGATCGAGACCATCCTGGCTAATATGGTGAAACCCCGTCTTTACTTAAAAATACAAAAAACTAGCCGGGCGACGAGGCGGGCGCCTGTAGTCCCAGCTACTCGGGAGGCTGAGGCAGGAGAATGGCGTGAACCCGGGAGGCGGAGCTTGCAGTGAGCTGAGATCCGGCCACTGCACTCCAGCCTGGGTGGCAGAGCAAGACTCCGTCTCAAAAAAAAAAAAAAAAAAAAAAAGAAAAATTCATGTTTTCTAATTCACGCCATTCTAAATCTGCAGAAATGTTGACATGATTGAAATTCACTATTTATGCTTCTAAAAGGAATTATAAGTAAAATTCGGGTAATAACAAGTATCGAGAATGACCAAGCTGGTAAACAAGTTCAAAAATAGCAAAATTTATGTCTTCTTTGCAAGGGTTAAAGAGGAAAGAAACACTGTCAGCATGCAGGAAGAACCAGCCAAACTATGTATAATCTTCTAAATTTATCACAGTCAAGTAATATGAACCCTAAGGCTGTCATGAATCTCAAAATTACTTTGTGTTTTCAATTTTTAAAGACTCGTATTGAGCACATTTCCTTATTATATACTTTAATATTTTCTCTACATGCATAATGTATGTTTTGGTTAATTTGTTTTGTATATTTAATTGACCAGATGAAATTCCAAAATGCTAGTAAACTGCTCTCTGTTAAAAGCTAGAGAACATTAATCTTGGCTTTTATTTTTGAAATCAAACTTGGTTCTGTATATCACTTTAAAAATAAACTCCTTTTTAAAATCTTTTGCCAAATATTTATGCACAACTGTTACAAAATTACTGTATGGATTAATGACTGACTGGCTTTCTTTTAATGAATTAAAACTTTAATTTCAAAATATTTTCTAGAAGTACCAGATTTTTAAAAAAAGATTACGGATGAAGTAATCCTACCCCTTTTCTGGAGGAAACGAAATGTTACGTCAAAGTTCAAAGCAGAAAAATAAAGAATTTTGTAGAATAAGAAGCAGAAATCTAGCACAATGTTTTCTTTCAGTGGGGCATTTCATCCTTTTGATGGGTATTAAAAAAACCCAATGATAGGAAACAGAATTGGAGGTTCGTTTCAAGAAGGACTTTGGCTTGTCACTGGTTTTCTAAACATCCAGAATTTCTGAATTTTGAATTTCCCTCTAGTCTGCCAGTTTTCTAAGCTACATGAGTCATTCCAAATTGTGTTCAGTAGACAAGGGCAAACATATATGGGACTCTAGTCATGTTGTGGCTTTCACCTCTGGAGGCACTTATAAGTGTAAAGTTCAACAAGAAAACCTTGAAAATACAGGTCAAATGCACTATTCACAAAGATTCCTTCAAATTCATCGCTGGTATTTGTGGTAGTCAGGCTGGGCTGGTGGCTCATGCCTATAATCTCAGTACTGTGGGAGGCTGAGACAGGAGGATTGCTTCAGGTCAGGAGTTTGAGAGCAGCCTGGGCAATATAGTGAGACCTTGTATAATGATGTATAATGATGCCTTACATAATCCTCTCCTCTTGCATGTGTGAGACACTTGTGAATATGAAAAATGTCATTCTTGTGAATAGGTTATATTATACCACAAAGGGTGATTATGTTGATTAGGTTATGTTATATGCAAAAGACTTCTGCAGATATAATTAAGGTCCCCAATCAGCTGAGTTTGAGTTAAGGAAAAATATATTATCCCTAGCGGGCCCGACCCAATCAGGGGATCCCTGTATAAAAGGAACTAGAAGTCAGAGAGATTCTTCTTCAGGCTTTGAAGAAGTCAGCTGCCATATTGTGAAAGGGCCTGTGACAGCCACATGGCAAGGAACTGCAGGGGCCTCTAGGAGCTGAGTAGGGCCCCTTGCTGACAGTTAGCTTTCAGAAAGCAGGGACCTTAGTCCCAAATCCACAAGCAACTGAATTCTGCCAACAATCACGAGAGTTTGCAACAGGCCCTTGAGCTCCAGAAAGAAATGGAGTCTGAATAAAATTCTCATTGCAGCCTTGTATGACCCGAGCAGAGGATCCAGTTCAGCTGTGGCCAGGCTCCGGACCCATGGAAACTGTGAGATAATATTAAGAACTGTGTGTTCTTTCACGTTGCTAACTCTGTGAAAATTTGTTCTGCAGCAACGGAAAACAAACATGATATTCAAATATAAGACTATTGCAATGCTAGACATGTGTGTATTAAAGATCTTTACTGTACAATAATTACTCTCTATAATTCTGAAAGTTTCCCTTAGTTTTAGTTAATCCACCCTAGGTTGTACAGTCTTCCACTAGCCTACACTCACCCAGAGAAAACGGTAAGATGTATTCTTAGAAAATGAGCTAGAAAGTGGGGACATAATACTTTCGAAAATGTATCCTTCTCCTGATTCTTTCGAGAAACATCAATAACAAAATTAGATTGAGTGATGTGAAAAAAAACTCAAAAAAATTCTCACTGTCTCCCCTAAGAAATTAAGATTTGTTTTAGGTAATTTTTCACTGCAATTTGATATTACACAAAATAAAAAGAAGAAAAAGGAAAACCAATAATAACTAATGTTACCTCTCCGCTACTCCCAAGTTATGATATTTTTCAAACACTTTGACCAAGAACTCTACAGTGACAACCGTAAAGGAAACACGACAGGAATCATTAGGAAGTACAATGCTGTGTTTTTTTTTTCTTAGGTATCTTCTTAAAGGGGATATTTTTAGGAGTCAAAGGAGCTACAACATTAACGGGAATGGAAGAGAAGGGAAGGATCACCATAAACTATAATTATTCCAGTGACAATCGAACAACACACTGGATTTTTCAAAAGGAAATGGTAACTTCTCAGTGTTAGTGCTTACTTTGTTAGAGCACCTATCCAAAAATTCATTCTCCTGTGAAAAGTATCCCTGGCAAGTGCTGCTCGGGACAGCAGGACCGTCTCTTGTCTGTCGCAGGAGTTTGGGAGATGTAATTCAAGTTGTCAGAGAAGATTTAACGGGTGTATGTTCCTTTCTTCAAAGTGACAAAGTCAAGAATAGAAAGTTTAGTTTCAATAATGTTCATTTATAGTCACAAACTGAGAGAAAGTCTGAAAGCAAGCAACCTCAGCACTTTAGTTTTTAAATCCAATACAATAAGCAGGTTAGAGAGGACCCCAAAATGTTGCAAGTTTAATTGTTCATGACTTGGATAGTGTCCTGTTCATTGCCATCATTTAATTTCCAACAACCTATTTTTATAACTGTTATTACCAGAACAACTATTACACCAAACTTAAAGGCTGAAAGGCAACTGGAAGCATTCATCCATCACGTGGCCTCAAGAGAGGCAGGAGGCAGCTACAGAGATTAAATCTCTGCATATCGATCACTTCCAAAAACCAAGCTGAAAATAATAAAAGCTACAAATTACGGAGTACCCATTACGTGCCATGCACTTATAAATACCTCAAATCCTTACATTTTCTTTTCTTTTTTTTTTGAGATGTAGTCTTGGTCTGTTGCCCTGGCTGGAGTGCAGTGGCAAGATCTCGGCTCACTGTAACCTCCACCTCCCTGGTTCAAGCAATTCTCCTGCCTCAGCCTCCTGAGTAGCTGGGACTACAGGCACATGCCACCATACCTGGCTAATATTTTTATTTTTATTTTTAATTTTTATTTGTAGTAGACACGGAGTTTCACCATGTTGGCCAAGCTGGTCTCAAACTCCTGACCTCAGGTGATCCACCCGCCTTGGCCTCCCAAAGTGCTGGGATTACAGGCATGAGCCACTGTGTCCATCCCCAGATCCTTACATTTTCATCTCAGATAGGTAGCTATTATTATCCTATCTACCAATAACTTAATATTCCAGAAATTAGATATCAAGTGATGTTAAGCAATTTGTCTAGGATCATACAGCTATTAGATGGTAGGTACTACAGATCCAGGTATCTCTGGTTCTCAAGTACATACATTTTGTAAAACCCTCATGTAGTTTCCCTAGTATACTATAAAAACAGTGTCCTATTTAAGTCCATAAAGTACAGTTATAGCTGAAGTTTTAAATTTGGTTAGCCAAAGGGGGGAAAAAAAAGGAAGGGTATATCAGATACGAAAGTGTATACAAAAAAAAACTCACTCTGAAGTATAGTAGGAATAATTTGTCTTATATATAAAAGTTTTTTCTTGGCTTTAGTAGGGATCAGTTAGGATTTTATCAAACACACACTGAATGAATTATCAGCGATTCTAACACAGAACCTCCACAAAATAAATACCACATAGATTTAGAAGATAATGACCCCAGATGTTGAGCTGCAAAAGAGCATATACATGTTTTATATTTACAATAGGCCTCTGGCCTATTCAACAAGTTACTTCTTCTACAAAGCCTCCTGCAAACCATGTTATGTCTCTATAACAAGAAATGACAAAAATTTTCCTCTTAAGACTTGTTGATAGTGTCCAAGCCTAGACTATATATCACAATGCAGTAATAAATAGCTCACTTAACCAGAGGCTATAACACACACAATTATTTAGAATTCAGTAATTTGTAAAATCAAGGAAGGCTCCTGAGTGTCTAAAGTCAGCATCAAAACAGGCAACTAAGTTGAGGCATTTAACTCATAGGGGACTATATCTTTACAGAAACTAAGAAGTGTTTCAAGGAGAAGGCTGCAATCAACTAAGTCGAATGCCACTGAGAGATCACGTATAATGAGAACATAAAAGGATCCACTGGATTTGGCAACATGAATGTTTCTGACAGTCTTGAAAAGTGAGCTCCAGGAGAGTGAGGCACATAGAAGACAGGATAGAATGGTTTATAAAATCAATGGGAAGTGAAGAAACAGGGAAAATGGTGTAGTCAACTTCCATGAAATGAAGGAGGAATCGGCAGAGGAGAGCAGAAAAATAGGGTAGTGGCTACAGGAAGAGGGAGGGAAGCAAGGGATAGCTTTCTGAAGGTGGAAGAGAGTCCAGCATGCTTGTCTACTGATGGGAATGGTCCAGCAGACAAGCAGAAAGCCATGACTCAGAGGAGAGGGTGCCTGAGGCAGAGCAGTCCTTAAGAAGGCGAGAGGCTACACAATTAGTGAGTGGAGGAGCCAGGATTTGAACCCAGGCAACCAAAGCTCTTGCTCCTTTCAGTGTACCGTGCTACCAAGATGCCTATTTCTGGGGGAGGGCGCGGGGGAGTACTACTTATGTATCTTATTGATACAAACCTATCATGAGCTGATTTAAATGTGAACTATTAATGACACTTGAACATTTTTCTTCTTGCAAACATTCCAAGTCTTAATGATGCCAAGTGCTTTGTGACTCTTCTTTTTTACACTCAGGCATTCAGATTCCCCTACTCCACTAGATCTAAGTGTGGGGAACAGACAACCCAGTCATGTCCATCAGACTAATGGTGTTAGCATAAATTTCAGTGACATTTCTCAAACCCAGAATGAATGCTGAGTACCAGTATCATCTTTTGCAAGTCATCCACCATCAGATTTACACTCAGACACATCTCTTCCAGACGCAGAGCTATAATGCACTCTAGTAATTCCCCCACAGGCAGGAACAGGACCTTTCTAGAACCATTTAAAGTATACCTTGTAATTAGATTATCTCTAACCATGATGCCAAATAAGTCTGTGATTGAACAGAAGAATCCCACAGTTAAGGGACCATTCTGTTCTCGTGAGCATAAACACAGGCTGCGTGATAAAAGGAGGTCATGGAAGACACTGCACGTTGGTTACATGTGTGTCCTCATGATAAAATCCATTAGGGTTCATTCTAATATAATTTTTTATGATTAGCACACTCAACAATAAAAAGGTAAAGCAGACTATTTTGACTTTTAGCCTTTTTCAGTGCATAAAAATGTTTTAAAATCATTTTTATGATAGAGAGCATAAAGAAAAGTTAATATAGCTTCTGAGGTTTATCTTTCTTACTCTATATGCAGCCATTGAAAATGAGCTAAAAGGACCCCCAAAGAATTATCACATCATAAAGAAGTTCAGGTAATTTAAATGGCTTGGGGACACCAGTGATTTCTTCAATTTTTAAAAAATGGGAGTACGGAGTAAAAATTACATGGATTATTCAAGGGGAAAGAAATGATGAGTTCTGTAATATATTCCAAATGTTCATTTGTGAGTGAAAATTTACAGCCAGAGAGAGTAAAGAAGAGACACAAGGAAAATGTCATATAAAAATCTGGTTTCTGGGCCAAAAATAAAATCTCTTGACTAGTTGGGGGATTTCCTCTCCTTTCAAGGTAAACACAGACACCCCAGTGACAGGACTGAAATAAAAAAAATTGTGCTACATGCTCCATATACTTACAAGAGGTTGGAGATTCCCTACCCATTCCATCTGCCCCCTAGCCATCCCATCCCCCTACGTGTTCAGGAAAGGACTGATTTTGGCTCAACATAGCAATTATACGCATTCACAGAAGGACTGAGGATAAAGAAGACATTTCTGAGAAAACCAAATTATTTCTTTGCATAAACAATACATATAGTATAAAATAGCATAATGTTTTATTCATTCTCCTTAGATATCCAGCTGAATAGTAAAAAACTCAATCATACATATGTTTGGTTTATATCTGCCCTGCCAAATATGGCAGCTACTAGCCACATGTGGCTACTTAAATCTAAATTAATTAAAATTAAATGAATTTAAAAATTCAGTTGCTCAGTATAGCCACATTGCAAGGGCTTAGTAGACATACGTGGCTCATGGTCAGAATATTGGATACTACAGACGCAGGACATCTCTATCACTGCAGAAAGTCCTATTGGACAGCTCTGGTCTATATGATACGATATCAAATAACTTTTTACTCTTTTGGTCATGCTGTATAACAGTAGATAAACCTTATTTTGTATTGCTCAGCATGGTTAGTCTTTTTTTTTTTTAAGTTCCAAAAGCAAAACATATTCACTGTACAAATATAGACTGTATAATGGGGAAAAATGAAAGCCTTTCCTCTCCATCTCCAACAAGTTGGAAGTAACCCAGTGTTCAAGCTTGGTAAACACCCTTGTAAATACTTTCGTTGGCACATAACATTAGCCTTGATGATGTGAACTTTGGTATTGACTTAAATATACTCTCTTCTGTCGGTTAAAACATGATAGAGAGCTAGAGTTTAAGGGTCCTATGGATAAAATTTAATTGGAAAGAAATGCGTAGTTTGCAAGGGTCCATGTTTGGGATACGCCTGTGCTGGAGCTCTATTAGTTCCAGTGTTCCCTGGATACAAGCAGAGCACTCAGCTAAAGTAAAAATTTGAAACTGATTGAAACATTTCATAGGGGAAAAAGAAAGAAAAATTTAGCCCTCTTCAAATTGCTTGAACTGTGAAATCAAGTAATGAAAACGAGAAAAGGTTCTGTCAGCTAGAATCTAAGGCTTCGTGTCGTCAGCATTTTCTTGCTAAATCTTATTATGCTAAAGCATTTGCTTTTTCATCTCTGCACTCTGTTCATCCCACAAATAAACTGCTTTGACCTCCACCTGTTACTTAGTGAAATCTGCCTGCCATCCTTCAATAACCCTATTCTTTGCCTTCGAAGGCCTTTGAGTCAAGGAGAAAGTGGGAAGTTAGCGTTGTGCAATGAATTGAGCTGCTATCACTTTATAAGTATTCAGTAGTTCACAGTTCAAGCTAGAAGCTACATAGCAAAAGAAAATGAATTTTTTTTAAAGGTAGTGCTTACGAATACTGGAAGAGGGCAATACAGTCCATCATTTTAACCTCAAATTTTTTATAGAAAGAGGTTTTCTCTTGAGCTCTTATTTAATGCAGAAAACTTCTAGCCCATTCCTTATAAGAAAACCTTTCTCTGAAAGAGCTTTGCCTTCAGTTTAGGTAGATGAGCCAAAATATCACTTCAAAGCTTAAAAATACTTCAAATTCAAGTATGTTCATTATACTCATATTTTACAAAATGAAACGAATGAACCACTAACCTCAAATGCAGCTTCATGGCTGTAGAAGGACCACACTACTATTAAACACTATTAAAACAAACAAAAAACAATAAAAAGGGAAATAACTGTATTCATGTAAATCACACAACCACATGCGTCATTTTCTGAAGCACTGTATCTGACAAAATAGTTTGCTTTTTTTTTTAACAACAATGACATATCAGAAACAAGTATGCTGTGTAAAACTGCACTTCTAATGATTAATGCTACATTCAACAGAAGAGATGGTGTCTAATTATGTTAAATACTTATCTAAGAGGGATTAGCAGGCTGTTTCTGCTCACTGTCATTCTTTGTGACAACGTAATGATCCATTTACTTATGAGTGCAATTATTAAAAAGCATGCTATTTTCTTAACTGTCTTCATATCTTAGAAATATTTTATTAAAAATTACTTATTTGACACTAAGGGTAAATGCTTGGCAGAGTTTTGCATATCAATTAAGTAAATGAGTTAGTTCCATCAGTCACAGTCTTTGTTGGGTGTCTTATTCAAGTTGGGTGAAACTTGATCACCATAATCCTTTCATATTGGAGTTAATGATTCACCCTTTTTTTCTCCTCGTCTTATTTGTCCAAATCCTAAAGTTTGGTTTTCACTTAAACTAAAAACTGCTCATGGCCGACATTTTCTCTGGAGTCATGATTTAACACTTCTTCTTCACATTCACACCTTTTTTTGGAACCGAACACAAGGATCCAATTTTATACAGGCAACTCTTCATAGACCAATCAGAATGGGTTGCTAGCTATATACCATCTTTTGCGGCTTCTTCTACTCATGCAATGAACTTTATCCAGCACTTGTGAGGAAAAGGTCTTTAGACAAGATAAAAACAAGAAAGCAAACCACAGTGGGCACTACAACTAGGCTGGTTACCCCCAAACCAAAGGACTATTTCTATATGTGTCTAAACAGACAAAATTAGGTTACTCTGTCTTTGTCCTTCCAGTTACTAACTCTCAAATGACAATTGCCACCAACCTGGCCCTTGGGTGTGAAAGACAACCAAATAAGGGTACTGGGTGAAAGTTATTTACTGAATTGCTCCTTCAAGGAAGAGTTTATCTATGTCTACAGCTTTTGTCAACTTAAGACAACTATCAAGTAGGCCAAGTGGCAGATAATGACATTTCTGATGAATTATATCTCTGCAAAAGTCTTCGAATGTGTGGCCAGGGCAAAAAGTTATGTGACCCAATATAATAAATGTGTGTCACAATTTTTTTTTTTTATTCTAAACTAAAGGTATGTTAAGGTTTCAACGCTGACAGACAAACTCATCAAAACATCAAGCACATCAAAAAAAGAGAAATTGCTAGTTAAGTCTTTTGAGGATAAGATTTCTGAAGGAAAAAAAAATCCACTGGAAGAAAGAACTCTTAAAATTAGAAGCAGGTGTCAGCACCATGAAGTGATAAATATCAAAGAATAACTGGCCCTGAAAAGCATTCTTAAGCATCCCATACTACTTTTAAGCCTTACACGTGGATTTTGACATTCGAACATGAAGTGTTGCTTATATAAGTCCCTAAAGAGTGTTAAGACATGAGGGGTGTTGGGCCGGGCGCAGTGGCTCACGTCTGTAATCCCAACACTTCGGGAGGCCGAGGCGGGCAGATCACGAGGTCAGGAGATCGAGACCATCCTGGCTAACACGGTGAAACCCCGTCTCTACTAAAAGTACAAAAAATTAGCCGGGCGCGGTGGCGGGCACCTGTAGTCCCAGCTACTCGGGAGGCTGAGGCAGGAGAATGGCATGAACCCGGGTAGGTGGAGCTTGCAGTGAGATCGCGCCACTGCACTCCAGCCTGGGTAACAGAGCGAGCCTCCGTCTCAAAAAAAAAAAAAAAAAAAAAAAGACATGAGGGGTGTTGCACAGCCATTTTGATAAATGCTGCCTTCCGCTGGGTTCATGAAACGGCTGAAAGGCAGATGGCAAATTCTGACTGACATTAAGTCATAAGTAATCATGATATCCTAGAATTCATTAATCTTGGAAGCTAATCATAGCTAAGTGATTTCTGGGTGGGGCTAGCTAACATGGCAGAATAATCTGGTGCTACAGAAGACCCTTCAGATTAGAAATGGATATTGAGTTGCCATTCCTTGAATTTCTAATGACGTGAGTGCACTTCCAGCTACTCAAATGAAAACTTTAAACTACCTCTCATTACATACAAAGTAGACGATCCCTAGAGACTGGAATGTTTCTTCAACATGAAGAACAAGATGCTTGGACCACAGTAAATCATCAAAGTGTGGGAGTATTGTCTGAATAAATACCGAACATTCACAGCTGTCTGGAAAGCCAGTTCCCCACAGTGGGCTGAGCATGCTGGACCACAGGAAGAGTTTTTTGCTTGAAAAAGGTCAGAGAATCAAGAACCAAAGTAACGCTGTATTTAAAAAACCCAAAGGTTTCAGAGGGGTTTTAATTCTTAAGAAAGGGAGGTCAGTGATACTTTACTCTGAAGAAGGAAGCCAATTAATTGCATTAATATTTAATGGGTTTTGCCATTCTACCTCAGGTTAATTTTTCAAGTTTAACAGATGCTTCGAAATAAAGCGATGTTTTATTCTAGAAGTTTTCTTCCACTTGAGATATACTTTGTGTATCAGTGCTGGAGACAGCCCTCTTCATTTCAGTACTTGGTGCGCCGTTCAGGAATCCATCAGGAAATAGTTCCTGATTCACTCTGTGGACGTGAGCATTTCTCGTCATCTTCTAGGATGTAATTCACCCAGCATTTCTAAATGGGTGCCATGTCTCTGATTAATTGATGAGTTTATGATGTATCTAAAATCCTTGGATGGACAGAGCTGGATAAATAGGCATTATTGTAATCCTCTGCTGAGCAGAAAGCAATTGGGATGTGCACAGCCTCATGAGAAACTGCTGCACAGCAGTGTGCTGCACACACTATTGATTGACTCCTGGGATCTGCATGGACCAAGGACTTCTTTCTTCCCTCTCTCCCCAATTCCCCATGTAAAAGCCTCTTACTCCGGGGTGTTAAAAAACTACTTTATTAGAAACATTGAGGGCCAAAACCCACAGAACTTTATTTCCATATAAACGGATGGTGCTGTATTTGGTTATTTCACATTTAAAGAGAATAATCAGTATGTAGGAAAAATATAAGACCCTATGAGAGAGGGAAATAAGTCTGCAAACAGTAATATTAGTGGTATCACTTTTTTTTGCAAATTAAATGAATGTATATGTACACACAAATACATATTTATATGTGTATGTATGCATAGAGCTTAGAACAATGGCCCATAGTAAGTGCTCAATAAACATCAGTTATTGCTATTACTTATAAAACACTTATATATTTAAAACTTCAGCAGCAGTGACAAAATACAAGCCAATTTATATTTATTGTTAATCAATTTGTCTTGAGTCTATAAAATAGCTACATTGTGTTCATACAATAGAGCTGAGGAAGTAAGATCACTAAAGTATTTTCATCTTTATATCTGTGGTTAAAACTACCTTCAATTTAAGTTCTATAAATATTTAAATAATACTAGATATAGGAAAACACAGTATACTCTTAGTTAAGTCTGACCTATTATCTATCTATCGATGATCGATCTGTCTGTCTTTATTCTCTTTCTTTTCTCCTCTTCCAACTATACCTTCTGGTTATTTTACCCTCTAGTGAATTTAGTCTCCATTCAGATGAATTTTGTTCCCTCTAAGTAAATTATTTGCTTGTATTCTACCCAATCTATTATCTACAAACCCCTGTTTCAGGCAGGGGAGATTGGGGTCCATGAGTATAGAATGATAAACTGTATTTTTGTGCATGCACTTCTTGAGGACTTCCTAGTATGTCAGCTCTCTAAGTGCTTCTTAGAGATGCAGTAAGATTAGACTCTTGATATTATGAAAGTAAGGAAACGGGCCAGTATTCACTGCTGCTCCTTTAACGATGAAATGGCTGATGCACCAGCTATTTCAAGCAGGCACAGCAGAGGACTGTGGTCTAAGTCACTGACTAAACTCCTCACCCATAGGAAGCTTGCTGTACTCTGCTTCTTATATGTTATAGCCATTGGGTACTTATTCAACCAGTTACCCTTCCTTCCTTCACTGGGCTGTAAGCTCTTTCAAGGCAAGTTCTGTTTTGCTTATTTTCATATTTCTTCTATCATTTTTGTGCAGTGCTTTGCATATAATAGATGCAGAGGTATAAAATATGTTATCAAATAAATTTCACCCTAAATTCATAAAGTTTAGGGTTTTCAAAGTACCCCCTAAAAAGGATATACAGTATTTCTTTACAGCATTTTGATTTATTAAATATACTTTGCATATATTAAAAACATGTATAGTACCCTGCATAATACTTTTACACACAGTTGATGCTTAATAAATGGTAGCTGTTGTTCTTAACATCTCATCTGATCTTTCCAAAGCTATGAGTTAGGAAGGCAAGGCTGTTTTATTGTCCTCAATGTTTACCTAAGAGGAAATGAAAATTCAGAGAAGTAGTTTGCTAAAATTCTCAGGCTTGCTCATGGCAGAATGAGAGAATGACTAATTTTTAAAATTCTTAATTTGTACTTTTTCCTCTTCATAATACATTTGATTTCTCATTTATCATCTCCCTCCCCAGCAAGCCTACGAAGACTGCTGTGGCTGGAATGAAATATGATTTAACGTTCCTCCTTACAGTATGCTCCACCCAAGCCATACCATGAGTTGGCCACCTGAACCATGGGGGCTGTACTGAGGATGGTGACAGGCACAGGGAGGAGGATTTCACATATAAACCTAATGTATACACTGCATCTCCTTCTTCCTCCCCTTCTAGAATATTTACACAGCTTCATTTTCAAACATGAAATTAAAAATTTGGAGATTTGGGTAATTTATTTATTCAGACAAGACCAGCTGAAATGCAGCATCTGTTTTCCTGAGAGCTTCTGCATTCACAAAATTGTACATCTGGGTTCTCTGATGCAAGTGGAGCAACGCTCATTCGTTCGACAAACGTATACATCACTCTGCTTCTGAGCGCTTGATCCTACTCGAAGGACAAAGTGAGACGTGTGTGATCTCCATCTTACTATTTACTTATTTATTAAACAAATATTGATTGATGGCTACTAAGTCGCCAGGTACTAGAGGCTTCAGGAATCCAAACAATTTTTTGGATTATGCTTTATCATATATGTATATAACACATACACAGAGTATATGTGTGTGTGTGTGTGTGTGTGTGTGTGTGTGTGAGAATATTTCTTTTCCTCTAATAGGTAACCTTTTGGACTCCAATTACAAGGAACTGTTTTAGGCCCTTTTCTGACATTAAGAAAAAAATCGCCTTGATAAAGAAGGCAAGGGATTTTTGAAGGGTGGGTACAGTGCTCATTTTGTAACACAGCTTTCCTGTCATAACCCTCATTTGGGTGAAATTTCTCTAATAGAGAAGGGTTCATAAAGAAGAGGCCCGTTGTTACTGTACCAATGTCCCCTGGTATACCAGACTCTAATGAGCAGGTGCCAATATGAGAAGAGATCACAGAAGAGGATGTGATCCCAGATGATGCTTTCCTACTGCTCCATAAATGCAGAAGAAAAGCCAAGACATCGATCCCATGGCAATGTTCTGTAGCAGTGACTATTCCTCCTCCAGCAGGAGATGATGGGAGATTTAATCATTTTCTCTAATATATGCTAGTGCAGTGGAGTGTCCATGATCAATGCACTATTGTTACCAGTCACTGCCTTTTTACTGGCACTGATAATGGGTTTCCTCTGTGTCTCAGCTAGAAGTCTAAGTTGGTAGACTTCCTCCACTCTTACAATTGATAAGTGACTGTTGGCAGTCAAATTAGGATCAGCAGAGTTGGGAATCCAAGTGAACCTAATATGTGATATTTAAAATTACAATGACTAACATAAGTCTGCAAAATTCAACTATGCTGCCAGTAGTTGTGACACTGGCCCCTAGTTCTGAATGTCCTGGCTTGCTGACTGACCAGATGTTGACTGAATATTCTTTGACAGATGCCTTTAAACAATTTTTTAAAACTGTGTTTCTTAATAATTGTGATAGGAACAGAGAACATGTTATTAAAGTACTTAATTTCTTTTTTTTTTTTTTTGAGATGGGAGTTTTGTTCTTGTTGCACAGACTGGAGTGCAATGGCACAATCCTGATTCACTGCAACCTCTGCCTCCTGGGTTCAAGCGATTCTCCTGCCTCAGCCTCCCTAGTAGCTGGGATTACATGAGGGTGCCACCATGACCAGTTAATTTCTGTGTTTTTAGCAGAGATGAGGTTTCACCATGTTGGCCAGGCAGGTCTCAAACTCCTGACCTCAAGTGATCTGCCCACCTCGGCCTCCCAAAGTGCTGGGATTACAGGCGTATGCCACTGTGCCTGGCTTAAAGTACTTAATTTTGACCTTCAAAAATGAGAACAACTTACTCTTTGCGGAGAAATGTATCTCTAAAAGTATCTATAAAAATACAACTAAGTTTACTACTTAACAAATTTGACTTCAAAACTTTAACTGAACTGTTTTGAAACTTCCAACATTTTGGTGGATGTAACTGTGTCTGTTAATTGTTTTACAATCCCAGTATAACTGAAGGCATTTAGAATTTTGAATGTTTTTCTACAGGAGAAAATGTAGGTAACCTCTTATGCATATATTTCAAAAACAGTACTGAACTTCAGTGAAAAGTACTATAATTTCATGTTTTTTCACAATAAAAAAATTTGCTTTACTTTTCAGGTCTGCCAAAACTTACTGATATGTCGGTACTTAATGCAGATGTGGTCTCAAACCTGCATGTGGTGCAACGCAGTCATCCGTGCGGCCCCCTGGACCCCTGGTATAAATCGTTAACTCTGGGGACACATACAACCTGAGAAAGGTTCACAGAACAGCCACTGAGCTGCCTTTCAACTTAGAAAGAAGACTTAAATTTATAAATACTAACAATCAAAACACTAAGAGACAAGTCGCACTTTCAAGTGAGACATGAACATTTCTCAGACTGATTCCATCTAAATCCAGTTTAACTGCCACCTTTTAAGAAAATTGTCTCTCATTCTCCAGGCAGATTTAACAGCTCTCTTCTTTTACTCCGTGACACTTAACCCTGTCTGCTTTCAACTGCCCTCAGCTGGGTAAGCCTGGGTGCCTCAATAATCCCAATGATGGTATTTCACGTGATTAGAGAATATTAACTTTCACAAAGGACTCTGGACTTCGTTACCTCATCTGTCATAACTTTGTGACAGAGATGGAGCAGAAGGAAAAGTTCCCACCTTACAGGTAGTGACTGACACGAAGAAATTCGGAGGTTTGCCCTTGGAGACAGGGACTTGCTGGAGTCCTCTCTGTATCTACTCTAGTATACTGCATACAGTCAGCACTTAATAAGGATTCAACAACTTGGCTTGACTTTAATGATAATGATTAGATGACCAGCCACTCCTTTTCATGCACCAGGCCCTAAACTGGAGGAATATAAGACGGAGAAAGAGACAAGAGAATTGTTTTTCTTATAGTGAGGTATCTAGAGTCACCCAGAATCCAATCTTCTCTAATCTGTTTGAAAATAGGCTAGATTTCTACCTATCTAGACTTGTTTTGAAGAAAACCTACTGTAACAGAGACAGAAAGTTGGGGAGCATGACATTTAAAGTTAAGGTGGCTTCCAGACAAGTACTGAGTGGGGAGAACCCACCTAAAGGAACAAAAAAGCAGCCTAAATCAGTGCCTTGCAAACCGTAACACACATAAGCATCACCAGGAGATCTTGTTAAAATTCTGTTGGTCTAGGCGGGGACTGAGATTCTGTTTTTCTCTTTGTTTCTCTTTTCTTTTGGGACAGGGTCTCACTCTATTGCTCAGGCTGGAGTGCAACGGCACAATCACAGCTCACTGTAACCTTGAGTTCCTGGGCTCAAGCAAGGCTCCTGCCTCAGCCTCCCAAGTAGCTAGGACTACAGGCACATGCCACTATGCATTGCTGATTTTAAAAATGTTTTTGTAGAGACAGGGTTCTGCTGTCTTACTTAGGCTGATCTCAAGCTCCTGGCCTCAAGCAATCCTCCCACCTTGGGCCCTCAAAGTGCTGGGATTATGGTGTAAGCCACCACGCCCGGATTATGGTGTAAGCCACCACGCCTGGCCAGGGTTCTCTATTTTTAGTAAACTCCCAGGTGATGCCATGTTGCAGGTCCTCAGACCACACTTTAATAGCAAGGGTCTGAAGTGTCTCATATGGGTTCTCCTTACACTTGGATAAGAGAAAATTTGGTATGGAAATCTGAATTTTTCACAGGTAAGTCAGGGAGGTTGTCTATACTACATAAAATGTTCTACAAAGAATTCACTATTGAGATTCTTAATATAGAGCTAAAACTAAACAACGAACGTAAAAATAATACAGAATTATTTTTTATTTTATTTTTTTTAAAAGGTTTGATTCACTTAAAGGAACACACTTTCAGGTGAGGGATACTTGTAATAAAGCCAATGCACTGCTGCTCATCAATGGGGTCCTTGGCTGAGCCTAAGCAATTGTTCTGTTTACGAATTGCTAGTAATTGGATTTGACTGAAAGCCTGCAAATTGAAAAATGTAGTAAACACCAATTCTGAGAGTATTCTTGGTAGCAAATTCTGCTTTCAAGTTTATTGAAAGCACCCCAGATTCTCTGCTTTATCGCTTCATTCATTCAATCAATATTTACTGAATCCCTATTATGTGCTAGACGCTGTTATGGATGTTAGAGATACAGCAATGGAAAAGACAGACTAAGTCCCACTGTTTATGGAGTATATATCCTAGAGAGAGAAAACAGACAATAATAGCAGAGAGATGCCCTGGCATGGTGGGCTCACACCAGTAACCCCAGCACTCTGGGAGGCTGAGGCAGGAGGATCTCTTGAGGCCAGGAGTTTGAGACTAGCCTGGTCAATATGATGAAACCCCGTCTCTACTAAAAAGACAAAAATTAGCCAGGCATGGTGGCGTGCACTTGTAGTCCCACCTGCTCAGGAGGCTGAGGCCAGAGAATCACCTGCACCCGGGAGGTGGAGTTTGTAATGAGCTGAGATCGCGCCACTGCACTCCAGCCTGGGCGACACAGTGAGACGCTGTCTCAGAAAAAAAAAAAAAAAAAATAGTAGATGCAGATATAAAGAAAGCAAAATAGGGTTGTGGGTTATAGGATGATGCAGGGAGGGTCAGCAGCTATTTTAGATCACTTAGGGCCTGTCTGATGAGCTACTATTTCAACAAAGACCTAACTGCTGAGGGTTATTTGATTTTATAAATGAAAATGATAGTTTACTTTGTTAAAAGTTAATACTCTTTGCTTATATATTGTGTCCTATGTATATTTAATAACCTATATTTCTTCTCTTGATTAAGTTGTATGACAAGGCTTTGGGATAAGGAAAATCAAATATTTTTCAGGTCTCTCTGAGGAGTTATTTATTGTTTCTTATTATATATATGTATTTTTTTTTTGACGGAGTTTCGTTCTTGTTACCCAGGCTGGAGTGCAATGGCACGATCTCAGCTCACCGCAACCTTCACCTCCCGGGTTCAAGCAATTCTCCCACCTCAGCCTCCCGAGTAGCTGGGATTACAGGCATGCACCATCACACCCGGCTAATTTTGTATTTTTAGTAGAGATGGGGTTTCTCCATGTTGATCAGGCTGGACTCCAACTCCCAACCTCAGGTGAACCGTCCACCTTGGCTTCCCAAAGTGCTGGGATTACAGGCATGAGCCATCGTGCCCGGTCTTATAATGCTTTAACTGAAGTACCAGTCCAGGACATGAGACCCTAAAATGCTGCTCTAATTGTTTATGGTAAAAGAGGTTATTGAGTATAGAAGATAAACTTAGACTATGAAGTCAGATTTGGTTTCAAATAGGGATTTTGGATCCACAGATTTACTATCTGTGTGGGCTTGGGAGAGTCATGTGACCTTTTATGAGTCTCGGTTTTTATCTCTATAGAGGCAGGATTATTATATCTTGCATATTTTAAAGGAGGTTAATTTTTTAAAAACCTGGTACACAGTAGGTACTCAATCGTCACTAGAATTTTTCCACACATTTGAAAGCAACATGCAGAGTCTGACCCAATGTGGGAGCTGTCTATTGGTTTCCTTCCTGTTTATCTGCATTATCAATTTCTCAGTAATTCTTCATTTGTACAGATAAACAAGAGTTGATGGTATGCGCATTTGTGCTTGATAGAATTTCATAGGACTCGTTTCATCAATTCACGATTTGCTTCAAAGTTTCGTATCTAGCCCAGGTTTGAGATAACTGGGAAGTGAAACTAAGTACGAGGGACAAATGCAGCATTGTTAGAGAAGCAAAAGTCATTCTGAAGTTGTCTGATGTTTTTAAACTAACATCATCTTTAATCTCCTATGCCCTTCTTCCCAGATAATAAGAGCTGTGCACTAAAAGTGCTGAGATAAACTAATGGGGAACAGGATACTACAAAAGACATTTGAAAGAGCCCATGTAATTTACTGCATGTCTGGTTTGTTTTACTTTCCATAATCTTCCTGTTGCTCTAGGAAATTTGTCTCTTCTGGCAACCTTTGGCCCTCTTTTGGCCAGGGAGTCCTGAAAAAGCATTTGAAGGCAGGTAAATGGATACCAAAGCGTTCTGAGTGAGGAGCAGGTACAGGCCTTGCTTCCTGTGTCACATCTGAGGCATATACACAGTATCCTTAGTACTTGTTTGAGAGAATTATCCCAAATGTAGGAAACCAAGAAACTGCCCGTCCATTCAGATATACATAACTCCCAACATATTTCTGAAGGTAATTTACACGTGAACCACTAAAAGCCTCCTACTCAATTAACTGTACCCCTGGGGAAAAGCTATGCAGGCCTGCATAAGTGTGGGAACAACATAAAGGTGTCCTCTGTGCCAAAAAGGGGATTGGGCTTTATGGAAAATCCCCAAAAAGGACCATCTGGCAGCATAAATTATCCATTTTAAATGGCTGGTGTGAGTTAATGACACCAAAGTCACCATGAACATGTGCAACATCCTTCAGTTGAGTTTTAATGTCCCCTCAGGCCTTGTTGCAATTATGACTTTCTGCGCTGAGTATGGCCAAATGTACATTTATCCGCTGTCCTCTATCACTCCCTCTAAACATATACCATGGAACTGCATTTTTCTGTAATGAAATGGGGATAGAGAACGGAGAGTCAGTCCAGGAATATAATTGTGAGGGATTCTCTAAGAATATATATATGTGTACACACACACACACACACACACACACACACACACACACACACCCCTCTTACCAAAAAGGATTCAGCCATTAAACTTCAGTTGTTTAATGACTACAAAGGATTCAGGTATTCAAATGTTAAAATTTATGATCATTTGAATCATAATGTACAGATAGGAATAGGAATTGCTCTGAATAAGAGTCGCTAGGTCAAAATACTCTATAATAATCAATCAACCTCTACAGCCCCCAATATACACAGAGGAAGTAAATGTAAGGACCTAGAGCTCAGCCTTAGGATGGGGGAGCTCTGAGTACCTCAGCCTAATAAAGCAGCTTCCATATGCACAAAAATGCATCTAAACAATAATCAAGCACAAATGTACCAAACCTGTATGTTTAATTCTGATTTTCACTGAAGCAGGTAAATTGGCTAGGGCTCTAATTAGCCTTTGAAAAGGGTTCAAAGAAGTTTTACATCTTTTAATTTTTTAATAGCACATACACTTTTCATTGGCACTATACAGAGGCCACGCTGACGATGCAGGTAGTGGCAGTGACAGTCAGCATTTTCCTGCTCATTTAGGACTGGGACTATTTCTTAGACACTTCAGGCGAACTGATGTGAACACAAATGCGGAGAAAAGACGATGTGTGACCTTCATAGAAGAACCACCACACCTTGAGTGCTGTGGTTGGTACTAATTAGAAACAGAAGGCACGGAAGACTAACACCAGCATCTCTGTGCTTCCCGTATCACCGTATAATGATCTGCTTATGTGTTCGTTTCCCATCTCTGATTGTGAATTCCTTGAGAGCAGGGGCCATAACCTTCCCGTCTATCCTTGAGTTCCCAGAACATGGAATAGTGCTTCATACAGAGAAAGTCCCCAGTGAAGACTATCTAATGAGTGACTGAATGAGAGACTACGCAGAAGCAAAGCAACGAGACGTTTTTGCATTTTAATAGCAGGGGCAAGATAAAAGACACAGCCATTGGGCCTGAGGTGTTTTTGTTTTGTGTTGAATGATGATACAGTAAAATTAACTTGAGCAGGGAGGTATGTACTTCTGTGAATGTTAACGATGCAGAATGGTTCTATCGCCCCAACGTTTTCCCTGTGCTACACCTTCAGAGTCATATCCCCTGAGCATTGTCTTTTGAAAAAAAAATTTAGGGAGGAGACAAGGGAGCTAAGATTTGTAGATGAAGAGGTTGGTTCAGAAATTTTCTTGGTGTTCGTCTGTACTTGCATGGAATTACTCTGAAGCAAAGGCTGGGAAGGATGGCCAGAGAACAATTTTCTCATACTTACTCTATGCTAGGCAGTAGCTATGCTAGGAAATAGCTATTTGTACTGTCAGATTATAAAAAGGGAGACACAGGCTCAGAGAGGTTAGGTAACTTGCCCACAATCACACAGTCAGCAGGAGTTGAAGCCAGGTTGACACTCCAGTTGTCTGATTTCAAGGCACATACTCTATCCTTTATACCCATATTCAGGAAGCCATTGGAGAAGATTCCCTCTAACCCACATGTTAGACATCGGTAAGGGTTTCAAAAAGTTTTTCCGATCAGATTTATTCATATTACTCCCAAGACTCCAGAGCCAAGATTAGACTACCCCAGGAGACTAGACCAGCAGTCATCATTTGTTTAGTTTACTACAGATGAGAATAAAGAGAGTTGTCCCATTTAAACAGAAAAACAATCATGATGATATCCAGTAATAGGAAAAATACTGCAAAGTGTCCTTATCATATAGAAATCTGAGTCTAAACTGTAGGGCAAGGAACCCATTCTTCTTTCGAATGTTACCAATCTTGCTGAAAAAGTTGACAGATCTTTATTAGGATGAAAAGATAATTTTTAAAACTAAACCAAAAGAGAGTATAAACACAAAAACAATTGGGAGGCCAAGGTGGGTGAATCACAAGGTCGAGAGTTCGAGACCAGCCTGGCCAACATGGTGAAAACCCATGTTGTATTTTTTAAAATACAAAAATCGACCAGCTTGGCCAACATGGTGAAACCCCATCTCTAATAAAAATACAAAAAATTAGCCAGGCGTGGTGGCGGGTGCCTGTAATCCCAGCTACTTGGGAGGCTGAGGCAGGAGAATTGCTTGAACCGGGGAGAAGGAGGTTGCAGTGAGCCAAGATCATGCCACTGCACTCTAGCCCGGGTGACTGGGAGAGACTCCGTCTCAAAAAAAAAAAAAAAAAAACACACACACACAAAGCAAACAGAAAAACCCAAAAGCAAATCAAATGCTGAATTGTGGTGTAGGGGAAAATATGTAAGAGTAGAAAATCATACACCATCTCACCAGTCTTGCATTTCAGTTGAATTACTACTGCTTTGCACAGCCATCCTTTTATGAATGTGGCAATCGGATTACAATACAAACAAGTGTTCATCCTGAAAAACTCAACCACCTTGAGCTTTCTTTCTTCACTTTTATGCATGGCATGGGACCCCACACGTATTTTCAGTTCCACAGTGTTAGCCACATGCCCGTGCCCCCACTCTGCTTACCTGGCTCCACTTCATGCCATCCACTTGACTGACTGCCACTTCCTGGGGAGCGCCCTTGGCCTGTATAAAATGGCTCCTCACCAGGACTGTCCATTTCATCCTCCACAGACTTGAGGCGCTTTGTGGAGCTGGAATAACAAATGGGTGCATGTTTAAAAGCAATTGAAACCACCTTTCTCTTGGATACTGCACCTCTGGTTGAAAGAAAGCCAAGGGAAGAAGCAACTGGGCAACTTAGCGTAGTTCTAGGACTCCTTTTAAACTTCTGTTCAGTCTGGTGAGTCACTGGATGTAGAACAAAGTCTTGGGTCTGTGTGGTTCCAAGTGTCTGAGTTTGATTTTTTATTGTCAATCAAGTTGCTGCTGCTGCTGCCACATATTGTTCCTGTTTCCTTTGAGGAATGACTGGCTGGCTCTAGCTTCTGTCTCCACCTGGAAGTGTTGGGAGTAAGGCCACATATTTCCTATCTCCACAGGTGGTGGCTGGGGCCTGGCCATCAGCAATGAACCTGGGCATCAATTTAATCCCTGCTGGAACCCCAGAAAGGGTAAGAAGCAGGGCTCATGATCCTTCAAGAAAAGCTTGGATTGGGCTGGGCATGGTGGCTCAAGCCTGTAATCTCAGGACTTTGGGAGGCCGAGGCAGGCTGATCACACTTGAGGCCAGGAGTTTGAGACCATCCTGGCCAACATGGTGAAATCCTATCTCTACTAAAAATGCAAAAATTAGCCAGGTGTGGTGGCAGGCACCTGTAATCCCAGCTACTTGGGAGACTGAGGCAGGAGAAGCGCTTGAATCCAGAGGTGGAGGTTGCAGTGAGCTGAGATCGCTCCACTGCACTCAAGCCTGGGCAACAGAGTAAGACTCTGTTTCAAAAAAAAAAAAAAAAAAGGAAAAAAAGAAAAGAAAAGAAAAGAAAAGTTTGGATTGCTTTTTTTTTTCTTTTGCCACATTTTCCCATCTTCCACTTGGGAGTTGTTCATTCAAAAAAACATTTACTGCACAGCTAGTCCAGGTCCTGCTCTAAAAGCTAGAAATAAATCAGTGAACAAAACAAATAAAAAGGAAGAAAGAAGGCGTGCATTGTCCCCTGAGAACAAGAGACATAAAAAAAAAGTGGCCCAATGACTTTTATGTGCTTTCTCTACACAGAGATTATCAAAACAAAGTTTTATTCCATCAGGGTAGGGATTTTCGGTTTTTGGAGAGGTATGGTCAAGAAACTTCCAGAATATATCTCATTTTTTCCAGTGGAGGGACTGAATATTCTCCCCGGTTTGAGGCTTCAGGAGTGTAAACGTAATGAAATGCTGCCTGTTGCTATGCTTGCTGTAGTTGTTTTAATTGAATGCCACAAAATCAGGAAGTTTGCAGGGGTGATAAAACTGTCTAATCTACCCATATTAAGATGAGTAGATTTCATACCTAGTGGGAGCGCTTGTTGGGAAATCTCTTCTTCATGTTTCAGGGGACAGAATTTTTCGTATGTTTCATTCATGAAATACCTACTATGCGCATCCTATATGCCAGGTGCTGTGCAAAGTGCTGAGATATAGAGATGAGTCAGACATGGAGACAGGCAAACAAAACTGTGTCAAAGAGAAATATAGGAGTTATGATGGAACCACACACAGGGTACAGTGGGTCACACAATGGAGACAGTGATGAGTCAGGAGTTCGGGAAAGGCTTCCTGGAGGAAATGGCTCCTGAGCTATCTTCAAGAGTGTCACAGGGAAGAACGAAGGAAAGGGCAGAGGCAGGGCTGCTATTCAGCTGATGTACCACTCAGACAGCCATTTGGTATTAAAAATATCATCAATGGGCAAACTGTCATTGTCTCAAAGTCCATACATTTCTTCCAACCTTGCCTCTCCTTCTTTGTCCCAGACACCCTCACAGTCTGAAATCTAAAGGGTTAACGTCTTGCAGATCAGGAGCATTCCAGGACCTAGCCAAAGAAAGCCCTGTAAGCAGGACAGTGTCTGTTCTAATTGGCATGCTCCTGTCACACAGGTTATCAGATATTTCGAACATAACCCCCAGAAGGGGAGGAGCCTATCAGGAAGAAGACACATCGTGAGTGAAGTGTGATATATTTGGAGAACTGCCAGCTGTTTAGGATGGCTGAGGTGGGGAAGAAGGGACACAGCAAGTGAGAAGGGTGGAGGTTACAGAAGATACTGCATGTCTGGACTTTCTCCTATAAGCAATGTAGACTCCCCAAAATAGTCTAAACAGGGAATGACAGGGGAGTTACATTTTAGAAAAGTTACTTTGGTAACTGCGCAGATGATAGATTTAGAAAGGCAAAGGGGAAAACAGGAAAATGGAGCCTAGGGCAGGGAGACAGTTAAGCTATTGCAGCAATCTGAATGAAAGAATGAATGTGGAGGGGCAATTTATGGCAAGAAATTCTAATTATTAATGTTGGCATTCCAGTATTCTTAGCCATTAAGTTCTATTCTCATTAAAGCCAGACCACAGGAAAGCAACATAACTATGCCATGCTAGCTTAGTACTCAAAGGAAATGCCTTTAATAGCTTATTTAATGCTCTTTGCTTGGCTTTCCTTGAAAGTTCAATGAAAAATAGCCACTGAAGAACTCTTCTATATTTTATGTAAAACTACATCTAATGGGAGTCCTATATAAGAGAATATATACAGAGAATTCCTTACAAAACATAACCAGAAAAATACGGTCTCTTTGAACAAATTTATCTTGTTTCCTTTTATTAGAAATGCAAACCATATAACCCTTTTTGCCTTGGCCACCAGGAAGCTCAGGGTTAAACTTGAGGCATAACTCTTGGTTCAGGTTCCTGCTATAATAATTTTTTCCACATGGTTTCTGGCCTCTTTCTACATGTAATATTACCTGTTGTTTTAAAACTGAAAGCCACTTGAAATCATCTTGGAAATAGAAAGAATACATGTTAGAAAAAAATAAACATTTCTCTGAAGTACTCTGGCAAATAAAATGAGAAGCCTATATGTTCTGATGGGGCTGTAAGATCTTCAGGGAAAATTACTATATGCTTTTTAATCTCTAGTGCCTGCCACAGTGTCTGGCTAACAGAAGATACTAAAAATCTGCTGAATTAGGCTATTGACTTAGAAATAGCCTTACGAATACATGCAACATGGATTCATCCAAGTATCATAATTCAATTAGATCTAGCCCCAAAGGTCAACTCCATTGTCCATCATTCTCCCATTGTTGATACTTTTCTGAGTCTTTAAAGGTTTTGATTTCCTTGGCATTTTCCAACAAAATGCAAATACCCCAAGCCAGTATTATTGGAAGATTCTACAGTTATCAGCTGATATCTTAGTTTGAAAGCAAGGACTTTCAGAAGTTGACAAAAGAGGGCTGGACATGGTGGCTCACACCTGTAATTCCAACACTTTGGGAGGCCGAGGCAGGAGGATCACTTGAGGCCAGGAATTCAGCGACCACCCTGGGCAACATAGTGACACCTTGTCTTTACGAAAAAAAAATATTTTTAACATCAGCCATGTGTGGTGGCAGAGGCCCACAGTCCCAGCTACTTCAAAGGCTGAGACAGGAGAATCGCTTGAGCTCAGAACTTCGAGGCTGAGTGAGTTATGATCACTGCACTCGCCCTGGGTAATAGAAAGAGACTCTGTCTCTACTGGGGAAAAAAAAAAGATAAACATCTGGAGGGTGCAGGTACAGCATGGAAAAGAGGAAAAGATCAGGAATGAAGCAAGTTAGGAAGCACAGGTGGGGGCTTCCGAGACAAGTTTACTCTGACTTCACAAACTTTTGACAGCTAGTTTATCTTGATAAAGTTTTTTGGAATAAAAAATGTATTTTATCCCAGTTTTTACACTGTTCCTTCTATGATTTTGAAGATGTTTACCCTGAAGGGGTACAGAACTTACAGTGAGTACCATTGCATCACATCTATCTACCTACCTATCTATCTATTAAAATGAATCAGTCATTGATTTTGGTTTCTTGCTCTAACACACTCATTCTATTTTCCCAGAAACGCTTGAGGGAAGCAGGAAAGTATCTGTAAGATCTATACAAAAAGTGAGGATGAATATTTTCCTAAGGAGTGATGCACTATCTCTTCTTGTGTGTGGAATTTTTTCTCATATTTCTAGCAATTATATCTAAAAAATAGGTAAAAGTATTACCTTAATTCCAAATATCTTAATTCCTACCGTGTGTAAGGCCTAGAAGCCTTACTTAGCATTCCTAAGACTGCGAAATGCCTTAACTTTCCTGAGTGTTCATAGGACCCTGAACTGAAAATTCCCACTTACTTCTCAGTCTCTACCACTAGATTGTAAAGCCCCTTATTTGACTTTACACCCATGGTGCCAAGGACACTATCTTACTAAAGTAAGATAGTAAGTTTCTTACTAATAGTGTTCGCTGCTGAATGGGAAGCGTTAGACGCTGTCACTCAAGGGACTCACCATCCAGATGGGGAGGCTGCACACGTGCAGACCTCAAAGATGGTAGGAATAACTCAAGACGGCAAACACTAAGTGCCAGGGAGGAGTGGAGATGCTAGAAACTCCTTTTTTAGGACCTCATATTCTATTGTTCCTCACAAAAAGAGTCAGTCCTATTCTCAAGAGGATTCTGAGTGAAAAGAGCATATTTTTAAAGTTCCAACAGACCTGAGTGTGAATGGAGACTCCTCTGTTCACTAGGACTGTGACTTTGGGCAAGTGACTTAACTTCTCTGAGCTTTGTGTTGCTCCACTGTTTAAATGGTGACACTGTGCATGTTGTAAAATTATTGTGAAGAATAAATCAGAACAGGCATACAACTCACCTAATATGGTGCCTGCCACAGAGAAAATGATCCATTAATATTGGCACAGCAGGAAGACATACTGATCGGTGAACATTTCTATATATGAATCTGAGATATTCTTCTGGGCACACTTTCTAACCTGTACATTGTTAATTCTGCTGAATCTACGTATTTAAAGAATTTTAAAAATCATCCTAGGAAGAGCCTAATGAGAGTAAAACAAACATATTACTGGGTTATTAACTACTGATGCAGGTTATAATTAGCTCCTTATCAGGGTTAGTTATTTGCAGAATATGAGAACGACACTGGCCTTTTAAATGACATTCATAATGAGCTTTTCTCTCAGAGAGTCACAAAAGATAATAAAACATAGCTGGAGAATTGTGTGAAAACGTAAAAAGTGGGGAACACTGTTTGGGAGGTATATGGTACATGTACAGCACACACATGAAAAACAAACAGCCCATAAACTTTTAAATTAATCACTGCCTACAAGCATTTGCAAAGCTTTTTCATGTTGACTGAGTGCAGTTACACACAATGTCTCTTCCATTAGCAAACATTCAAAATCCTCAAAATGTATTAACACCCGAATGTATTCACAA
This sequence comes from Trachypithecus francoisi, assembly GCF_009764315.1. Taxonomy (NCBI): domain Eukaryota; kingdom Metazoa; phylum Chordata; class Mammalia; order Primates; family Cercopithecidae; genus Trachypithecus; species Trachypithecus francoisi. The sequence goes on along the minus strand of NW_022681457.1, from coordinate 22,876,256 downwards.
TCTCTTTCTTCTATTATAAATAGACTTTGGATGTGTGACTTTTTTGTCCCCCTGAGGAGCTGATACTACAGAGAACTAAAGGGAACATTTAAACAACATGAAAGACGACGGTAGGATTTGGTAGTTAAACTAACGGAATACCTGTTTCTTTAACTGTCTTCAAGGTATTAGCGATGACTAAGTAGATTTTTTTTAAAAGTAGTGATGTTTAAAATATATAAAGGCAAGGTAAGAACGAGTGTGCACCAAGGAAAATTTCTACAATTTGGGCATTGTTTTAAATCATAAGACTCAGGTACTTGCTTTAGGAGGAATATGCCTTTGTCAGACATTTTTCTGCAAAGTGTACAAACATTAAAGATCGTTCTGCACCATTCTATTCTTTGTGGTCACAGTCCAGTGCTAAAGCCAATTTGTAAAAGAATACTGTGGGTTTAATGCCTAATCCCTTTCCCTCTGGTACAGGTTATCTAGAGACAACACAATCTTGCAAAAATGTTTCATTTTGATTTTGGCTTTGTGACTTTAAGGGGAGCAAGAACCCCAGAAACATTATCAGGTCACACTACTCTAGCTTTATGGTTTTTAAGGTCTTTCAATACAATGGCATCTGTAGTCTGGCCCCATCCTCACTTGAGGTTATGCAAGTGACTGCTTCCATTTGTATAATCTCACACCAGGATATCACATGGGTTTCATCTTTTAGGGCAACTCCAGTAAACTGGATATTGAGAGCTCCGGGGTCTCAGTGGGAAAAGAGCTGGCACTGAGCTGTAATGTCTGCTGTGGGCATGACACTGGGACTGTCACCAGTGTTCACTTCCTGCCAAACAAGCCAAAACATATGCCCTTTGCTGCAGTCCAGCCTTGTCCTTCATTTCCTGAGAACATGTTATGTTCATCATCCATCCTTCCTCCATGCCTCTGCTCATTTTTCAACCCACCCAGAATTCCATTCCTTTTCCTTTCGATCTCACCAACCCTAACCAACATTTAGAGCTGGAACCATGGTATTCTTTTTGGATAAAGCTCTCTTTAACTATTTTTAGCCTGTGTCACACAATTTAGTTCAGTTTTTTACTGTGTTTGTGCGTGTGTGTATGTGTGTGTGTGTATTTAACCTTGCTACATGCATATTTGCTTTATCTCCCCAACGAGACCGACAGTCTGTTGGGGCTGAACCCACTACTTTGGTATCTTCTATTACTAAAGGCGCATTGCTAAATGCATAGCGGGCCCAGAGTTAAAATCAAGGTGTGCAACCATGTAGCATAACTTCTTTAAGAGCTGCCAATCAAATTACCTCGTAGAGGATGTGCTGGGTAAAGACCTCCTCATTGCTCCTGGACTCATGCTGTAGTATGAAGAACTTTCCAAATCTGAGAGAGAAAAATTTGGGCCAGTTCCTGCAGCTATTGGTGCTAGAATTAAGAAAACAAACAAAAACCAGTTAAATTCTGTAGATATAAAATCAACGACAGCATACTTCAGTGTTGCATTTAGCACATTTTGTTTTGCATTTATATGGTAAGCTAATCGAAAATAATCAGTAATAAACTGACTCCAAAGGAATACTGACTAAAAATAGTCTATACGGGAAAGGCATATTTTTTCTAATATATTTTTCATCTTTTCTCTTTATGTAATAGTAAATTGTCACCGAGGCTGCAACATCCTTGGATGCTTTTAACAAAAATACTTCCCCCACATTTTGGTCTTAAACTTTTCTGGAATGACCAGCCAAAACACTCCTTAAGGCTTGTCTAACTTTATCTGATCCTGATAGCTTCTACTCATCTGTATTTTGGAATTCTGTTTTGAACTTTGGTGAGAACAAAGTCATCTTTCTAAGCTGCCCATTCCCAGTTTCTTATAATATGAAATGTGTGGTTTCTCTTTACTCTGAATCACCTCTCCATCTTGCATACATCTTAACTGAATATTTGTCCAACCTTGTAATTTAAGGCAGGCCCATAAATTCATTTTTATGAATAAAGTTTTACTGGAGCAGAGCCATGGCCTTTCATTTCTACATTGTCTATGGCTGCTGCCACACTACACCATCAGAGACAAGTAGCTGCAACAGAGACCATATGGCCCACAAAGCCTAACATATTTATTAGCTGGCCTTTTATAAAAGAATTTTCTGATCTTTGATTTAATTTTGATTATTTGTGATTTTCAGAAATGGCACTTGTGTGAGACTGATTCCTTGTATTTTCTATCTTTCAGCCGGGATACCTTTTTGACAGTAGTTTAATAAATGTTTTCCAATGGACAAATAACAAGTACCAATTTTATAAAACGACTCCGTAAAATTAGTGGTGTAAATTATTAGTGCAAAAATCTTTCTGAAAGATTACGTAAAAGCAGGAACAACAGATACTGTATCGAGGCACTGGTTTGAGAGCTAAGCCCACATAATTTGATACTGGAATAAATAAATTACAGGTTAGTATCCATCAGAAGAAATAATAATAAGGGTCATCATGAACCAGAGACATTTATTCATCCAATGAATGCTTACTGAGAGCCTGCGACTGCCAAGAACTATGCTGAGTGAGGAAGGCACTCAGATGAAAGACGTGGTCCCTACCCCTAAACGGAAAGGAAAGCCTGACAGATAAATTTTTTAAAAGTCTGAGAAGCCATTTGATAGGACTACAGGCGCTCAACTTACAATGAGGCTATGCCCTGATAAACTCATCGTAAGTTAAAAATATCATCAGTTGAAAATGCAGTTAATACTCCTATTTTATAACGAAGTGTTGAATATCTCATGTATGAGATATTGTATATGATTGAATATTGTACTGAACGTGAAAAACAGAGTAACCGTATGGCTACTTGAAGTATGATTTCTACTGAACACACGTCACTTTCCCACCATCGTAAAGCTGAAGATTTTAAGTGGAATCATTGTAAATTGGGGACCATCTGCATTCCTAAATTGAAGTGGCTGAAAAGAAGGGGGTTATTTAACCCAACCTGGGGATAAGAAGTTCAAGGAATGGCCTCAGAAACTGTGAAGCCTGGAAACAATGTTAAAAGAACAAGGAGGAATTTTGCAACCGAAAGGGATGGATGACTTCGAGGCAGAGGAAACAGCATCAAGGTAAGACAGCAGAAAATGTTTACAGGATTTCTGAGAGCTTGGTATGATGACATAGTGTAGAATACACGGGAAAGAGGAAGGATGGTTAAGGTCAGATTATGAAGGATCTGGTAGGTTTTTCTTTCTTTTTTTTTAGAGACAAGAGCTCACTTTGTCACACAGGCTAAGTGCAGATGCAGAGGTGTGATCAAAGCTTACTGTAGCCTCCAGCTCCTGGGCTCAAGCAATCTTCCTGCCTCAGCCTCCCGAATAGCTGGGACCACAGGTGTGCTATGTCACACCCAACTAATTTGTAAAAAGTTTCTTTGGTAGAGATGGGGTCTTACCATACTGCCCAGGCTGATATTGAACTTCTAGTCTAAAGCAATCCTCCTGCCTTTGCCTCCCAAAGCACTGGTATTACAAGCATGAGCCAACATGTGCCGGTGGGATCTGGCAGGTTTCTTTAAGGAACATAAATTTGAATTCAGCAGATTGCCAAGTTTATAAGCTATTAAAGCATTTACCTTACCCCACTATAACTGGAGATTATATTGTCAGCACCTAATATAGTCCCTGACACCAGGAGGCAGTCAGTAAACACTGGTCAATGGAATGGGTTGCTGCACTGAGTTATATTCAATAGTGAAAGAAGAACCAGAAAAGTACGGGAATGCTATCATCAAATTTGCATTTATCACCTAGAAAGATCAGTCTGTCATGAGGGTAGGCATGGAGAGGAAAGGGTGAGGGGCGCTTGAAGAATATAATCGGCAAACCAGAGAGTCCACTGGGGCATTTATGCAAGTTATAGTGGGGATGGGGTCTAAACTCAAAGGATGGAAAGGAGGAGCCTGATGTAAGTTATTCAGGAGTACTGACTGGCTGGGCACATGTGTGGTGGCTCACACCTGTAATCACAGCACTTTGGGAAGCTGAGGTGGGAGGATTGCTTAAGACCAAAAGTTCAAGACCAGCCTGAGCAATATAGTAAGACTGTGTCTCCACGCACACAAAAATTTTTTAAATTAAATTAGCTAGGTGTAGCGACACGTGCCTGTAGTACCAGCTACTTAGGAGGCTGAGGTGGGAGGATCACTTGAGCCCAGGAGTTTGAGGCTGCAGTTAACTATGATCATGCCACTACAACTCCAGCCTGGGCAATGCAGTGAGACCCCATCTCGAATAAAAATCTTGGAAAACAAATAAATAAAAAAAATCCATGCTGACTTCTTGACTGTCGTAATAATGGGAACAGGGGAGTTTGGGATAACTCCCAGGATGAGCACTTGGGAAACCAGGTGAATTGAGGTGCCATAATGGAACTATGGAATCAAGAGACAGTATGAGGGAATATAAGAATTTCTAAGAATAAATAGTTATTTGATTAATAGCAATGAATAAACCCTAATCACAACTGTCAGTATATAAAAACAGTCACTGCTGAAAAAATGGAAGACTGAAATTCACATCTACTTTCTGAAATTCAAACACATCTCTCAGTAACAGGCTCTAAGGGAGGAAGAGCCTTTCATTTAAAAAAAATGGTGAGGCTTGACAGTAAGTGTAAACAGTGTTCTAATTAATAATTCTGACAGTCATCCCCTAATTTGCTTTTTATATTAAATTTATTTGCATAATTTCCCCTTTAATTTCGTGATATTTTAAGTATGAAATAGGCTGTGGAGGAGAGGTGAGGGAGATTACTCAAATATGAGCCTAGATCACTCACCCCCACTCCCAGCAGGCTGACATACAGTAGGTACTTAATGCTTTGTGCCTTCCTGGAGATTAGAGATCCACACCTCTCATTAGCTGAAGAAGAGTTATAAGGCTAATGAGTGTCATAGGTCTGGATTTAGATGTTTTTCACAAATGTCAAAAGGGAGATGAGGCCTCAACTGGGTGGAGAAGTCGTTTCCATTCCTGAGCATGGTGGACACTGTCTGGCCCTCACTCCCTTGCTTTTGGAAGGAGAGGAACACAGAGCAAAGTGTGAATGTGAGGGACTAGATCAGACAGAGAAGAGGCCTCCTAGCTCATGGCGAACATCCAGCTGCACTCATATTTAATACTTTATCTATCCTAGAAAAACGTCTTTTGTCTTATCTTTTTTAAATGTCAAGAGAGCCAGAATAGGGGAAGAAAAAAAAAGCCCGTGTAAACATGGTGTGCCCATCTTCCAGATATTAAACAATAATTAAGTCCACATAAATGGGCTTAGCTTGGTCATATATACACTTTCTGTGAACCACTTAAGTATACTGTAATTGTAATGTGGCAAATGGCACCAGGTGGCCTGGCACTTCCCAAAAGTGTCTATCTGACTTCTGATGAGCAACTTGAGAGCTTGGCAAAGTGGTTATGCGTGTCTTAAAACATCACTAAGTTTCTGAAATGAGAATGGGTTTCACAACCTGAGTTAAATCATCCTAGTAATTCACAGACCCAAACTCTGCCTTCTTCAAGAGTCTTATCAAGGAACGTCCCCCTGCAACTGCCTGTAGGTATGTATCACATGGACAGCTGGCTTATCAGATTGGATTCTGACTCAGTGACACTGTCACAGCCAAAGAGAAAGCTTCGCACCTGAGGGGAGCAGTCCCTGTCAAAGTATCCCTGCAATGGGTTGGGTATTCTCAGTATCTCTAATCTGGAGAACAGAAAGAGCTTTTGACAGGTCATGAGGAACTCAAGAGGTGGGCTTTAGGCAGGCCTTTTGGAGCATCCATCATGCCACGTTTTGATAAGCACTTTATTTACTGTGCTTAATTTCATTCTCAAACTTAAAAGTGCATTTTCTAGATGAGGAGAACGAAGGCTTGGAGTGAGATTAAATAACTTGTCCTCGATTACAGAAAGACAAAAAGAGAGAGTCAGGGTTAAAATGTAACGACGCTGACCTCAAAACCTGGGCTTTTCTTACTGCACCACACTGACTCTCACATATAGTATTTGCCTTAAACTTGAAATAATAAAAAGGTACACAGTGTCTCTGTCCCCAAAAGGTTTACAACCTAAGTGGAATACTAAAATAATACCTTAATATCTAATGCAATGCCGAACATGCTAAATGTCATAGGAAAAATGTTATGAATGTGCTAGGAAAGTTCAAAGGAGTCATAGATCCCATTGGCTTGTGAGATCAGAAAAAGGTTTGATTCCAGGAAGAGTGGGCACTTAAACTGAGCCTTTAAGGATGGTTCAGATTTAAAGAGGCACAGGAGACAGGAAAGGCTTTCTTGGCAAAGGACAAAGTATGTGCGTAAGTTGGGAGATAAGAAGTAAAGTGGGCTGGGCGCGGTGGCTCACACCTGTGATCCCAGCACTTTGGGAGGCCCAGGCAGGCGGATCACAAGGTCAGGAGATTGAGACCATCCTGGCTAACATGGTGAAACTCCATCTCTACTAAAAATACAAAAAATAAGCCAGGCATGGTGGCGGACACCTGTAGTCCCAGCTACCTGGGAGGCTGAGGCAGGAGAATGGTGTGAACCCGGGAGGTGGGGCTTGCAGTGAACCAAGATCGCACCACTGCACTCCAGCCTGGGAGACAGAGCAAGACTCTGTCTCAAAAACAAAAACAAAAAAATTAGTAAAGTGAGTGATCTGTGGGATCCAGGACAGTTTCTGAATAGGGAAGTGATAAGATCACTGTGGACCTGGGAACATTCATAAGGCAAGTGATACGGTTTGGCTCTGTGTCTCCACCCAAATCTCTCCTTGAATTGTAATTTCCACATGTCAAGGGTGGGACCAGGTGGAGATAATTGAATCATGGGGGCAATTTCCCCCATGCTGTTCTCGTGATAGTGAGTGAGTTCCCACGAGATCTCATGGTTCTATAAGGGGCTTCCCCCTTTACTCGGGACCCATTCTCTCCTGCTGCCCTGTGAAGAGGTGCCTTCTGCCATGATTATAAGTTTCCTGAGACCTTCCCAGCCATGTAGAACTGTGAGTCAATTAAACCTCTTTTGTTTGCAAATTACCCAGTCTCGGGTACTTCTTCATAGCAGCAGGAGAACAGACTAACACAGAAACCATATTCAGAATGCTTGGAAGGGGGCTAAGATTCTGGAGGTGGGGAAATCAGAAGATTGATTCAAGTGTCCCAGCAGAAGGGAATGGAGGCCAAGACTCTGCTGTTGGGAAAGAAAATATAATTTTTACAATAGATATTTGACAATTCCTCCAGGAGAGCAAACAGGTCTAAAAGACCTGTTCCCAACTGTGCACTTGAAAGGACATAAATAAATGATCATATTCTTCTAACAAATATAAAATATCAATAAGATATGTGTAACATAGTATACTTTTAAACTAATAATGGCATTAAGTCCTTCTTTTGAAAAATTAAGAAACTAATAAAAGTTGTGGAGGGTTAAATGATTTGTCCAATGTCACATAAATTCTGGGCTACCCAGGTTATCACATTGGGTTTCTGAGGTTAAAGACTAACTGCCTTCTGGTGTGCTACAGAAATGATGCAGCCACTGCCAATCAAACGTGGAGATGTTAGGGCAGGACTGGATCAAGCACAGCACTGCCTCTCTGTTCCATTTATTGTGAAATCCAGTTTTGCTCCATTTGTAATTGACTCTAGGCTTTATCATTCTTTGTCTCATATGTAACATTTTCTCCCTATCTAGGTTGAGATGCATTTTGAAGGTTATAAAGAGATATCATGGGGCATAAAAGACGCTAGTCTAGGATGGGGAGAGATTGTCTAGATTCCCAGTCCTGCCAATAACCACCTGTTTACCTGATTAAGTTGCTGAAACTCTTTGGGCCCCATAATTCTAATAATAATTATGGCAAAAATGAACTGCCACCACCACCACTAACCACTGCTGCCACCATCACCATCATGATTTATTTATTAGGCATCCATTTATGAACCAGAAGTTGGGCTAAGGGTTTTAAGCACATCATCCCATTTACTCCTCACTAGAAGTCCCCAACCTTTTTGGCACCAGGGACCGGTTTCATAGAAAACAATGTTGCCATGGATCAGAGTAGGGGGGTGATTTCGGAGTGAAACTGTTCCCCCTCAGATCATCAGGCATTAGACTCTCATAAGGAGCCTGCAGCCTAGATCCTTTGCATGTGCAGTTCACAATAGGGTTTGCGTTCCTATGAGAATCTAACGCTACCACTGATCTGACAGGAGGCGGAGCTCAGGGAGTAGTGCTCACTCACCGGCCGCTCCCCTTCTGCTGTGCAGTCCGGTTTCTAACAGGCCACTGACTGGTACTAGTCTGCAGCCTGAGCGCTGGGGAATCCCGATCCTCACCATACCACCAGGAAGGAACTGAGGCACAAAGAGGTTAAATAACTCTCCCAGGTCATGAAGTCAGAGGTAATACACATGACCTTTAATCTTACAGATCCTAGAACTCCCTTTGACCACAGTTTTGTGTACAGAGTTGATCATCAATAAATATGCTTTGAATTAAGGAGAGTGAATAATTACCCTCCCTATTTGCCCCCTCTAAACTTTAAACAATACCAAATGAAACTCAGAATTCTATAAATACATATAAATCGTGTGGAGGGGCTCCTCAATTTTCTTAAGTAGTATTGTAATTAATGAATCTGAAGTATTTTGCTCTATCGAGGAGTTTTTCTCAAAAGGTTAACTTTTGGAAATTGTCTCTTCAGATATTATTTCCAAGTCATTCATCCTCTACCCCCGCCTCTTTCCTGTCATAAGTAGAATGTAGTCTTTGTGTCATTTCTTAATAAATGGTTTGCTATTAAGGAATCATTATAATAATGTAGGCTACTGGAAGAAAGGGGTTATTTTAGTAGCCAACCCTCTTAATGACCTGCTCTTCTGTACACATTAGTAGTTGGATAAGGTTGTGGTTATTGAACTTCTGCCATCCACCAGAGACAAGCTGCTCAGGCTTGCATTGTTAGAAAGAGAGGATGATGGAAAAAATTTCTATACAAATTTTTGAGCTACTCTGCCTGAGAGAGTACAGTGTGCTAAGTTTCCAACTTGTTCAACAGAAGCCAGCAGGGAGCATTAACGAAATGACTAGTTTGTCCAACCTATGGCTAATAGTACATATCCTCGGAGAGGCTGTATTCAGTGGAATTCAACAATATTTATGGAGCACTTTTAGTGAGCCAGGTATCATTTCAGATGCTTGAGAAACATCAGTGGACAAGATACAAAAAACCCCTGCCCTTGTGGGGCTTACATTTCAGAGACTGACCATTATTGTCCCTTCTTCAAATCTGTATGGCCATATGAAAGAATGACAATAAGTAACCCAACTCAATTTCCAACTTATAACTATGAAAAAATGGAGATACATTTTTCTTCTGATTACATGATCTAAAACACTCAGTGAGACTTTGGGAACTTGTACTTTAAGACTGGGGGGAAAAAGTCCAATAGCAGCACACAGTTCTACGGACCCAGCACAATTTAGTGTTGTTTTGCATTCCAGTGGCAAAGATCTTGTAAGAAAGTTCATGTCACTGGCACAAAGGGACTGAACATGGGAAAATACTTGTTCTTCTTTCTATCAAAGGCACAGTTGTAAAACGCACAATGCTATGAAAACTCAAGCAAATCTGGAATCATCGTTAAAGGGAATTAACTTGGAAAGTAATTTATGGCAAGAAAATTCAACTCCTTTGTTATCTCCCTTTTACCGTAATATGCTTCCTGAACACTGCCTATGAGAAAGGGCTTTTAGAAAGAAAAAAAAATAAGTCTAGTAAAAATTAACTCATTTTATCAATTTGTGCTCTCTGCCAGAGTTTCCTGACTGGCTACGAGAGGCTGTAAAACTGATGAATTTGCATGGAAAAAGAAACCAGTGTAAGTAATTTGTGTAAGAGGTAACACGAACATAGACTGCTATAATTCAGACACCCTGCAGATAGCAGACTGCTGCAGTGTGAGCAGTTATGGGTTAGAAAAATGACCACACTGCAGTCAGTCTGACTTGAATGGAAATCAATCATAAAGGTACTTTCTCTGCAGCTTCTATGCCACAGTCTTCAGCAACTCCTTTGCCAAGCAGATTTCTGGTCTGTAAACCCTGTGCTGATCTCCTGTTTTCCACTTTTCCTTTCTAAAAGGTCTGACCAAATGCAGGCTAAGAGTATGGTTTATCCAAACAGGAACATTTAAAAAAGGCATTGAACTAAAACAAGGATTTCCCTCTATGTGAAAATGAACTTGCCTGCTATTAAAAGATTTAAGCAATGCTTTTTATGAAATGTAGTATTAGGTGCCAAAAGCCAGTAGAATATTTTTTAACCCCATGAAAGGCATCCGCTAACACAGACAGAGCCTTATTTTCACACATCCCTGTCTTGTGGACACATGTTAAGGAATACATATGTGGTGGCAGAAGGAGAAAAGGGAGGTGAATAGAGGAATTTTCATTTTTCAAAAAATCTTTCTGTTTCATTAAAATAGGAGAATTCACCGATACATTTTCCCACCCCATTCCAAATCAGGAAGATAATTGATCTCTGACAGATAATTACTGCGAGTTTAATTGGTAAATTAAGTGTATTCAGGCATTTTATTGCCATAAAATAAGCTCAGTCTTAGATCTCGAGAAACTTAGATATGTACTCTACAGAGGAAAAGTCTGTCTCCTACTTATTTTTGTATTCTCAGTACACAGTGCAGGATGCTTCATATATTACACATACGCACCAAATGTTTACTGAGCTAAACTAAAATTACATGAGCTTGTTAATGAAAAATAGCTAAGAACTAATATTTATTGAACATTTATTACATGCCAGGCAATGTGCTAGGTATTTTACCTGAATCAACTCATTTAATCTTTGCATTATCCCTATGGAATATGTATTTATACTATTCTCATTTAGAAATGAGAAACTATGCTGTAGGTTAAGTAACATGGTCAAGATCACGCAACTAAGTAAGTGACAGAGGAAGGGCTTGAATGTAGACATTTCCTACATATCTGTTCAGAGAAACAGGAGTGAAATCCACATTTCTAGTGCTGCTGTCTTTCCTTTGTCATCAGTTATGAGGGAGATAAATTCAACAAGTTTAAATAGAAGAATAATTATCGCCTACAGTTATGTGGCAAAACTTCTATCTCATCATTCTCCTTCTCGCCCCTCTGCTTTTGCAGGTCTTAAACCTTACAAGCATCAGCAAGAGTTCCATTGGATGAAGGGCCCTGCCACCTGGTCTAACAGAGCAGTCCACAGAGGGGCTAGCAATGCTGACTGATCTGCATTAGTGCCTTCTGCCTTGGGGACCGAAATTGATTTTCTGCATTTTAGAGTATCATCATATCTTAGCTTTTGGTTGAGGTCAAATGTGGTACCCGTTTAATATCTGATACAGCCTCAGTCATGGGATTAAGTCTTCTCTGACAGGGGCAGGATTTGATGGCCTAAGAGATCTTTTCCCCACAGTGATTTATAAACCAGGGAAGGGCTAAGCTAAACATAAGCCCCCCACAACCAATAAGGCACTGGGGCTACTTGACCATTAGCTGTTAGGAAACCAAACTGTATCAACAGGGTCCTATCCCAACAATCGACTAATCCAGCTGTCTAAAAAATAAATAGTTTTCAATATTTCCACCAATAACTTTCATTTTTTTTCTCCTCCACCTAGTGAAAAATCCTGGGTATTAACATGTACTCATATTAACCACAGAATGGATTAGTTCAGTTCCAGTATTCGACCTACGTGTGGTTTTGCTGAATGTGGACTCTACCAGCCCCATTCTAGCCACACTAAGATGGTCAATACCAACAGCCCTTCTAATCGGCAAGAGTTAGCTATGATAATGTACTCCAGCCAAATCTCAATAATATTTGTGGCCCTACTGCAGGGTAATATAGGATTTCTCCTAAGCTTCTGGAAGTCACAAAAACCCCTTTTAGCTTTTCAGTGTTACTACTGGATATGAATATCCACCATGAAAAAGTTGAGGCTTATGAGTGCATAAATAAAGGTTTATTAAAAAGCACATTATTAGCTGGGCACACTGGCTCATTCCTGCAATCCAGGCACTTTGGGAGGCCAAGGCAGGCAGATTTCTTGAGCCCAGGAGTTTGAGACAAGCCTGGGCAACATGGCAAAAACCTATCTCTGCAAAAAATACAAAAATAGTTGGGTGTGGCAACGCGTGCCTGTGGTCCCAGCTACTGGGAAGGCTGAGGTGGGAGGATCCCCGGGGCCTGGGAGGCGGAGGTTGCAGGGAGCCATGATTGTATCACCACACTTCAGCCCGGACAACAGAGTGAGACTTTGTCTCAAGAAAACCCAAACAAACCACATTGTCAGTAATGACCTGTAGCATGCTTCTGCCATTCATAGGGAATTTTGACTCATAATATGAGTGAAAGCAAAATTTAAAAATACTGTAAAACTAAGCACGACTTTTAAGAATGCTGGTACAGATAACCCAGGTGTGGTTTGCCACTTAAAAAGTTGCTAATGTGTCAGTGTTAGATTGAGAATTTTAAAAGATTCTTCTATCCACGAGATATCCTAGGAGAACAATTTCTAGAATAATACAGAAACACAGGCTATGGCTGAAAATTTGAGGAATAAAAATTTTCTGGTTTCCTAAAACAGAGGAACGAGGTCTAATACTGGCATGCTCTTACTCTATTGGAATTACTAACTCCATAAGAGTCACTAGAGTGGTTCTTCTCATAAATTGGTTGTTAGAACATGAATTCTAAAATTGGCCCTTCTTAATTTATACACGCACACACACATGCATTTTCAATACATTTACTGATAGTGGTCAGCTCCACGATTGGCTCTGAGCACACAGTGAACAAAGATCGGGGCTGAGGCTCTGTTCAATAACTGGTGGTTATCACTGCTGAGCATCTACTCTGTGGCGGACACTAGGCTATCTGTCACTTAACCCTCATTACACTCCTGAGAGGTATTCCTATTTCCAGTACTTGGACTTAGGCTCAGCACACAGTTAGGACTTCATGAACATTTGCTAAATGAATAAATGATTGTAACCTAGAAGAAAACACAGCCAAGAGGGGTTAAACATTGCCCAAAGTTGATAAGTTGAAAAGCTCGACTCCCCAACTCTATATCCTGTACTGTTTTACACCACCATGCTGCCATCTTGAATATAGGTTTTATACTTGACACATAGGAAGCATAACTAATGAATGACCTAAAAATAGATGAATATACGAATAGAGACCACGACAACACATTAGTATGTATATCAAGGTGTATGTTGTGCTTCTCCCCAGTTCAAATCTTTAAAAGAAGAAAATTCATAGTCTGGTAAATTTAGCAGAAGCTTCAGCTGAGAACAGAGATCAAAAGGGTCCCAAATTCTGCCATGAGAACTCTCACTGCCAGCTCTAACCAGGAAGACTGTAGGAGTTTATGCATGTAAGAGAAAGGACTAGACCTTCATGCAGAGCATTGACTGAAGGATACACTAATGTCATAAGCTTATTCCTGCCATAGTTCTAATTTCAACAGCTCAGGGGTCCATGACAACTGCCAGAGCACATATCGAACACAAGGTATATACACCTTTTAATTTGTAGGACTGAGTCAGCTGAGGACAGAGTCAGTCTAAGGGTGGGGACACTCTCACCTTACATGGCTTCATTAGGTGAGGAGGGTAGGATACGATAAATCAAGCTTGGCCACCCATACTGTGAGCTAGGATTCAGAAGAAAGGGTAGTTTGATGAAAATTTCTATTACTGCCAGTACATTGCACTTGCTGCCAGCTTTACTACCCAAATATTCACCCCAAATATGTCAAGAAAATTAAAAGGAAAAAATCACACAACAAAACATCCTCCTAAACTAATTCAATTTCAATATTTATTTTGAAAATTTATTAAATTATAGTAGAGGAAGCTGGCTAAATTAAGCCAGCCAGACTGTTATTTTTCTTCCTAAGAGTATGGCAATATTTATTATTTTACCTCTCTATGAGGGGTTGGATTAAAACAAGAAAATGTAACATTTGCAAAGTCATAATATACTCAGAACAAGGTGGTTCAGATAGGGAAAATAAAAATATATAGGGGCCAATCAGAATTTTCTCTTCCAAAACTTAGATTTTCTTTAAAAACTACATTTGGAAATAGACATTATGATTTTTTTAAAGGGCCACCCACTCTTTTGTCTGCTCCACACTCTACCCTCACTCTAGAAGAGGTGCCATTGACTTCTACAGATATAAGATGTGTGATGTTCATTTTAAAATTACTAGTAGAGCCTGCTATTGACCATCTAATTATGCTGAGTTCCATTTATAAACATAGCTAACCACTAAGTTTATGGAGACTTTTTGTGCTGCTTTAATAGGATATTGATCGAGCACATAGTTTGAGTAGACTGCCATTGAATTGTGTAATGGCAAACAAAAGGCAAGGTCACAGCCACTGTTCATGCTAGGGCTGCAATCTATTTTTTATTATATTCTCTTTGTTTCTTCCTTTAATGCTCGAGCCCAAATGGTTTCTTTTGAAAGAAGATCTTGCTTAAGAATATAAGCTATTTTAAAAATTAATTTCCATGCAATGATCACAGCTATCGTGTTACTTAACACAGGAAAACCAACAGGCCATTCATTTAGAAAGAAAGTTTTAAATCTATCCCACTTTAATTAAGATCTAAAGTACTGCAAATGTTTAAATGGCACCCCAAATGACTCGGTGTCTGGAATTTCTTTTCACCCATTTCCATTTACACCCATTTCCTCATTAGTCCTTCTGTGCAAGAACATTTTGTATTTTCAAGTTTGGGCTTGTTCCTACCAGAGAGTTTCATTTTCTTATTGTGCCTTGTAGTGCAGTTCACTCTGTCTTAGAAGTTCCACCATGTCAGGTTAGAATACTGCCAGTAGTTCTTACTAAATTACTGGCCTGAAAATCGAAGCATCTGAATATGGGTACCTGAAGATGCAACAAGGACCTAGAGACTTCAAAAAGAACTTTAGAAATGAACTGCAATTTGGATGTTAATGACAATTCCTGTGTGAAAATATAGAGAGTTCACATTTCTAAGGCAGAAAACAGCCACTAGGGTGCCACCTCATGCCAGGCTGAGGCATATGCCTGGTTCCATTCACTCCTACTCTCCATTGACAAACAACTCAGGAATCCTGTAGTCGACCCAGCAGCTGAGCTTTGTGGCAGAGCCAGGACAATTCAGCTGCTGGATTTTAATAGATTCTGCAGCACTGCAACAGGAACCAAAAATCAGTCTGGGTAACTGAGAGTGGTTTTCACACCCAAGGATTCTAAGGCTGGCCACAGTGTACTGAGAATCCTGGCTTTTCAAAATTCCAGGGCCATGAAGTCATCCTTAGCCACGAAGTTTACTTAACCCTTGCAGCCGGCTTGGGTGTACAAACCGCCGCTAGAAAATTAGAGCCCACCAGGCCAGAGTCACAATGGCCTGTGTGTATTTGCGGTTTTCCTCTTTCCCAGTGAAGTAGTTAGGGTTTCGAAGTCACTCCACCAAGTTCAAGTAAAATAGAGTCAGCAATTTGGAAGGAAATGGGCAGAAGTAGTGGATTTTTCAGGAGAACTTTCTGAGTTCATACCAGGAGTGATATTTGACAGCCTTAGAGCTCATACTTTCAGGGAAACACTGGTGTAAAATAAACAAAAGAGTGGGTGCTGACAGAGAGAGCTATCTAAGCAGCATCATTTAGCAGCTAGCAGAGTGGGCTTCTCTTTGTAGCAACTTCAAGGGAAAGAGACCAAGCTAAAAATGCCTTGAGAAGGCTTTGTTTGAAAATGCAGCATCATGTAAGAGCCATTTCAACAGATGGTTCTTGTCTCTTTCCTCATAGTATTATGCGAAAACAACTTTAGTGATTCTGAACCACATTGTTAACACTTGTAAAACCCCCTTCCCCAAAGCAGAGAATACTTCCCCCTCTCTCTCTCTGGCACAGCGTCTAGTGGTCTGTCTTTTCCTCCTCCCCTGGAACAAGGCAATAAATAATTGAGCTACTTTCAGATGGTCCTACCACATGGGGGGGAAAGTAGCAAGAGAACAAATATAGATTTTTATGCTATAGTACTTTCTTTGCCATGGAAGCAGAACTTTCCATTCTTGCCTTTCATGGACTTTAGATGATAATGAAAAAAAATTAAAAGGTGGTGGGCAGGAGGCAAGGAGGAGAGGGGGGTTCATGGAAGACTGAAGCTTCGGTTGGCCAGCAGGAGTCCCTGATTCCAACAGCTTCATATATCTGATCAGTATAATTCAATGGCAAGCATCCTTGTTGCCTAATCCCTCACCTCTGAGTTTGTCAGGCTAAGCCAGCAGCTTTCTCTTGAGTTTCTCCACCATTGCCACCTCAGTAGTAACACTATTAAAAACAACACACTTAGCACACAGTTATTTCAGTGAATCCGCATGAGGAAATACTGAAAGAGCACCTCCCTCCTGTCTTATATTTAAAAGGAAGAAAATGAAAAACAATAACTGGAAACCTAGTGAAAGTAAATATTTATATTAGCAAATTTGAAAATCAAATACTAAAGATCCAGAAAGGGAGAAAAATCTCAAGTCAAGCCATCATTAATGATGACTGTGAAATTTCCAGTCCATATAAGTAGTCATAATTAGTGTATAATTGCAGGGGACTGGATGGGGCTGGGATACCGATAACAGAAGGTTAAGAAATCTGCAAAAGAGTCAGAGATTCTAGGACACTGAAACCATTAAAAACATCTAAGTAAAAGGCATAACTATGGAGAGAGTAAAAAGATCAGTGGTGGGGAGTGGGAGGTAATGAACAGGTGGAGAACGGGAGATATTTAGGGCAGTAAAACTATTCTGTATGATACCATAATAGTAGTTACCTGTCACTACGCATTTGTCAAAACCCACAGAATGTACAAGAATGAACCCTAATGTAAACTGTGGACTTTAATTAATAATTACGCGTCAATATTGGCTCATGAATTGTAACAAATGTACCACACTAACAAACGATATTAACAATAGGGGAGGCCGGGCGCGGTGGCTCAAGCCTGTAATCCCAGCACTTTGGGAGGCCGAGACGGGCGGATCACGAGGTCAGGAGTTTGAGACCACCCTGGCTAACACGGTGAAACCCCGTCTCTACTAAAAAAATACAAAAAGCTAGCCGGGCGAGGTGGCTGGCGCCTGTAGTCCCAGCTACTCGGGAGGCTGAGGCAGGAGAATGGCGTAAACCCGGGAGGCAGAGCTTGCAGTGAGCTGAGATCCGGCCACTGCACTCCAGCCTGGGCGACAGAGCAAGACTCCGTCTCAAAAAAAAAAAAAAAAAAAAAAAAACAATAGGGGAAACTGTTTGGGAGGAGGGGTATATGGGACTTCTGTACTTTCTGTTAACCTAAAACTGTAAACCTAAAAAACTGCCCTAAAAAAGAATAAAGTCTGTTAATTAAAAACAAACTCACACCTGAAAACAATCCAGGAAAAAAAAAAAATTAAGTATCTTACTTGCTTTGGTTTACATGAAAATAGTTTTAACCTTTTTTTAAACGCACAAATTAATAGGCTAAAAGTGTATCAAATCAACAAGAACTGATTATTCAATAAAAGCACAGAATCCTTGGATGCCATTTAGTTCTATAATGCAATTATAGGAGAGGTTTTGATGAAAAGGTCGGCAGTGAGCTAGCTGAGTACAATAAAGGAAAAAGAGCAAGTTGCTTAACCTCTTGGAGTATTGCAGACTCCATCTACAAAAAGGGATGGTAACACCAACCATGGGAGGATTGAATGAGATAATGTTTACAAAGTACCCAGCACAATGCCTGGTACATGGTATGTGCTTGATAAATGCTAGCTACTCTAAATTTTTGTATCATATGACATAGTGAACTCCTAACAGGGCCAATATCATGTGTTTAATCACTTTATGCGCCAGTTAACTTATTTCTATTCAAGGATACAGAATGCACCCCAGGTCCACTCACCTGCAAAAACCATCCACCACAGTTCTGAAATGGGTGCTTCTCTCTTCCCACATGGGGGAACAAGGAGGAGGGCAGCCTTGCAAGGCAATGCTGAGGGATTTCAACTCCCGCATGTGGCTAGAGTGTTAAGCCTTTCAGGAGGGTGTGTAGGTGAGGAAACCTGAGCTGGGGATCCTTACCCCAGCAGTCAAGGCAATCTTGTGAAATATACCCTGACAAACCTAGATTATCTCTAAGAAAAAGGGGTCTCCTGACTACAGTTGACTAGTTTGACCTGAAGCCATGATCGAGCTGACACAGCCCAGACCCACTCTTGCCAAACAGTTTCCGTCAGCATGAGGCCATGTGTGAGTGAGTCCCAGAGCGATTACACAGCAGTGTGCAGAATCAAAAAGCATTTGAGAGCCAAAGGATGTTCACGATGCCAGGTACTGGCTAAGCAACCCCCTAAGCGGGCACAGGAAACAAGTCCAGGTCCCTCTGCAAACTCAATCCCTGTCCAGCCATACTCTCTGGCAGTCTTGAAGGCAGGTTTAGAATTCATTTGGCAGCCAAGCAATCTTAGACTGACCAGAGTTCTAATCAAACTTGGAACTGATAAGCTTTGGGATATAAGACCTTAAAAGGAAAGGCAGGGAGTGGAAGGAAGAGGAGAGGCTGGGGGTGATTCTGTACTGCGTGGGCCTTCTCATACAACCCCCAGGCCTGGGAACACTGATGGTGATGAGGACTGAATGTAAGAATTGCAGCACTCAGGGCCGAATAAAATGGCTAGTGCTCCAATCTTATGCTTAAAAGGATTTTCTTTTCACTCTTTAAGGCTATGTTTTAGATCCCATTGAGGGCTCAATGAATGTATTTCCCTATAATGCTACTATGACAGGGGTATGGTCTGATATACATACATACACACACACACATACACACACACACACACACACATATATACACATACTCCCCATATTACTGTTATTACTAAAATTACAAGAAAATGTGATATTTATTGTGTTCAAAAGTCCTAAGAGTTAAATATATATATACACACACACTGATGCACTGTTATTTGTCTATGACTGTGCTATAACTAGGGCAGCATATCCTCTCCAGCTTAACAAGGCAACATAGTATCTACTTAACTGGTTGGTACTTTAAGTACACTTCAGTACCACGGCAGCAACCTCACCATTTCAAGTCACGACCCGCTGCTCCTAATGTCTCATTCCTTAGGGTTCCAACTCTTCTACACTGGAATACCTCAGCATCAACCTGGGAGTCCTTGACTCCCACAATTCTAACACTGACAGTTACCTTCCCACTGTTTCCCTGTCTAGTCTCATGCCATAGATCTCTTCAAGTTCCTTTGGGCCAGTCTAAAAAGTACGGATTCTGGCCTTATAGAGACTCAGCTTAACGATTTATCCACTATTTGAATTTTTTGCTTGTTTGTTTTTTGAGATGGAGTCTCACTGTGTTGCCCAGGCTGGAGTGCAGTGGTGCAATCTCGGCTCACTGCAACCTCCACCCACTGGGTTTGCGCGACTGTCCTGCCTCAGTCTCCTGCGTAGCTGGGACTATAGGTGTGCACCACCTTGCCCAGCTAATTTTTTGTAGTTTTAGCTGAGACAGGGTTTCACCATGTTGGCCAGGCTTGTCTCAAACTCCTGACCTCAAGTGATCCGCCCGCCTCAACCTCCCAAAGTGCTGGGATTACAGGCGTGAGCCACCGTGCCTGGCCTCACTGTTTGACTTTGGATAAATAACTTAAATAGACCCTCAATTTAACTCATCTTTAAAAATGGGAATAATTTCTTGTCTGAAAAGCTTATTGCAAGAATTAATTTATGCATCTTACACTAAGGCCTAGGACAGTGCCTGGCAGACAGTAAATGACTAGTAGTCATTAGATTCTCCCCTATTCCCACATTGTATATCACATTCTGTGCTCTCAAGACTCTCCTAGCCTGAAAGTGACTGAAATAAGAACAGAGAGAATCCAGGCTTTTGGGACCAGGATGGCTTGTTTGACCTGACATGGTGTCCTGAGATGGACCGGCTTACTCAGTCAATCTTGCAAGCCTGTAACACAGAGAATGGGGGGTATGAACCTGAAATGAAAATATTTCTTCTTACTCCAGCTCATTCCACAAAGGGCTGATGCTGCTCAAAACCAATTTTAAACATGTAAATTTTACCTACAAGTGGTATTTTGAAGTAGGTGGAGGGGTAAAACAAAATAAAATTTCAATATTTGGTATTTATTTTTCCTTCTTACTGGGACCTGGAACGTCATAATCATTGTAGTTACGCTTTTAAATAAGAAAAAAGAGAGATTCTTAAGGGAAGGCAACTGTGTGTGTGTGTGTGTGTGTGTGTGTGCACTAGATTATGTCATAACAAAACTACAATCAATTGCATGGGCCTTTGATCAATGGAGAAAGATGGTGACAGGCACTCTTCATTCACTGTTAGTGATTATTGACAAGCTGGTAATGATCATCCCAGACTGTGTCACTCATACCAAGGGCATTAGCATTTTTTAAAGGTCAAAACCAAATTCTTTTAAAATGCAGAATTTCTCAGACATCAGGGAAGCCTTGGAATATATGAGACCCTCAGGATTTTCGTCTTTCTTTTACGCCTCACATCAAAATAATGTTTAATTTTTCCTGATTTAAATTCTTGGTTGTCAAACAAACTGTGTGTCAAAATTCCTCCAATGGGTGAACGAAAAGGAGATTCTGAAGGCTTTTTTTGGTCTCTAGGGGTCCCACGCAGAAAGCAAGCATCAACCAAGGCAAATCTGTACCAAATGAAAGCAAAATTCTACTTACTCTGTGACACTCTTACTAGCTCAGTCACACTAAAAACACCTGATGTGACAAAACTGTCCTGGAAGCCCAAATGTCCTGGGGAAACAAAAACAAAAGAAAACAAAGTGTCATAAATACAAGACATTTGACAACAGAGCTTTAAATATTAGTTTCATTATGATTAACACATGTGGTGCCTCATCTCATTCTCTGCTCTCCTTAGGGTTTATGTGGGAGGGCACAGTCATTTAACTATGCTGATAGATTTTTGGTTTGAATTTCAAGGTTGTGGAAAGCTATGGTACGACAACTGGCTGATTTTTGAAATGGTTAAAAAAAATTCAACAGGAAATCTGAAACAAAAGACAATTTAAAATAAATAGTTACCTTGGGTGACCTCTAAGACCTTAACAATTGGGATAAAAACAGCATATCTAAGAATCACTAGGAGAGCTGCATTCCATAACAGTTTTTTAAACGTTATTCTCTAAAGCAACATCTGATTGGAATTAGTTATCTATTCATTTAACTCAAACAAGATTTAAAGATGTTATTTTCTGGAGGCACCACAGGGTGAATTTTTAAAAAGTCAGAATAAAAAAAGCAAAGCCCCAACCCACAAAACAGGAAAACAAATTCTTTTGAGCACAAATAAAAATTCAGATTATTTATACACACCAAATGTTTCTCGTGTCCATTGATTTTTTTGAGAAAAGATAATAAATCAATGGTTCAAACATTGATTAATCTTTGAACTTTGTTTCTGCTTCATTTTTGCTGGATGCAATTAATTCCCTTTAAGACACCTGGTATTTATGTCGATCACCAATTACTCATTCAATTTTATGATATATTCAGAAACACAGAACTTATAAATGACAAGGAACACATAATCTATGATATGTAGTTTCTGTCTCTGCCTGTACAATTTTCTGATTCTATGACTCTCACACAGGTAGATTCTAGTTGAGAGATCACTCCAAGGTCAGCTTAGTCTTTCCCTGCTTTTAAATCTGGGTCAACAAATTGTTGGTTGAAGGGATTTTTGAAATAATTGTTCTTTGACACAGGAAACATACCTTGAGAAAATGCAATAAAAGAAAATAGACCAATCTGAATATATAACAATCCAAAACAAAGTTTATGTTATTAATAAAAGCTAGATTTCATACACTACTGAGGGAAAGCAAGTTTACCTGTGGCACTGCATATCCACCAGTACATTTACTAAATGTCATACACATAAACACACGCAAAAAGTTGCCATGTTTTGGAGGAGTATAAATGGACCTGCAAATTACTTGTCTTTTTTTGGTTACATTGGATTTTTGCATAAGAAATTTCTACTGAGATTTTAAAAATTTTCAGTTAACTTTTATATCAAACACATAATCTATGGTATTTGAGATGAAACAGTTCTAAGTTTTAGGATAGACAATAATTGTAAACTGCTTTTTGAAATAAAATGGCAAAATTTTACTATCAAAGTGCTCAAGAAATTTCACCTCTCAAAACCACCCACACCCAGGTATTCAGTTGGCTTTGGTAAGCACCTAAGACGCTGTCTATTACATTAAGAGAAGTTAAAAAAAATTAATAAATAAATAAAATTCTCTAATGAGGTCTTGGCAAAACAGACCACAACATCTCTTTCTTATAGGGAGACCATCAACATTACATTTATCCCACAGATCACAGCAAAGGAAATCTAACCACAATGTACATTAAGGTTGACTTAAAACACATAGAACAATAACAAGGAAATTCATAGATGAATAGGAAAATCTGGGTTGATCTCCAGCTCCTGCTCATCCCTACCTTCTTTACTTGACTTACAGGCTGATACTTGTTTCAGTTCCAATCTTTGAAATTCCTTATTTTAAGGATGAACTAACATGAATTTCTGTATAGGGTGAATGTAAACACATGCAATTTAATCCTGCCACCAAAAAAGCCAGCAATATATTTTAAAGGCTAAGCTGAGTTTGGTGCAAGGACTTGGGAATTGGGAAGACCCCTGCGTTCATTCATTCAAATTACCACCCTTTCCTGGTTGCCCGTTTTCTTGTGTTCACCTCTTAAATGTTGGTGTTCTCCAGGGTCTGTGCTCATCTCTCCCTGTATGTGTGTGCAGGGGGCGGGGGGTGTCTATTTCCTAAGTTATTTTATCTACCTCCATGTCATCAACTAACAGTCTAGACTGTGATATTTGTGAAAACTAAAATAATATTTTTGTTTACCATTGTATACTTAATGCCTGAGACAAAGCAGGTTAGTAAGTGAATATTTATTGAATGAGTAGGTGAATGAATCTACAGACCAATGACTCTCAACTCTTTATCATTTACTGAGATCTATCTCCTGGTTTCCAAACCCATAAATCTAGGTATTTGTTGGGCATTCCATCCAGATAGCCCACAGGTATTCTTAGACCCAACATGCCCAAAGCTGACTCCATTTTCTACCACACCCAAAACCCGTTCTTACTCTTCTGAATTCCGTATTTCAGTGAACCATTGGCCATTCATCTAGTTTTTTGGCATCATCCCTGACTCCTGCCTCCGACAATCACCCACATCCAACCAGTCCACACTGCTTCTGTGATTCTTGACTCTATGTACGTCTCCATCATCCTCCTGTAACTGTGGCTCAGGACCTTCCCACTTCACCAGCACGGCGGGAAAGCCTCCTAACTGTGCTCTCTATCATCTCTCTCGGCTTCTTCTCCAATCCCCTCTCTCCGCTTCAGCCAGGGCTCTAAAAATCAGCTGGGTGTAGTGGTGCACACCTGTAATCCCAGCTATTCGGGAGGCTGAGGCAGGAGAATCGTTTGAACCCAGGAGGCAAAGGTTGCAGTGAGCCGAGATCATGCCACTGCACTCCAGCCTGGGTGACAGAGTGAGATCCGTCTCAAAAAAAAAAAAAAAAATTATAGGGCGGGTGTGGTGGTTCATGCCTGTAATCCCAGCACTTTGGGAGGCTGAGGCAGGCAAATCACCTGAGGTTGGGAGTTAAGAGACCAGCCTGACCAACATGGAGAAACCCCATCTCTACTGAAAATACAAAATTAGCTGGGCATGGTGGTGCATGCCTATAATCCCAGCTGCTCGGGGGGCTGAAGCAGGAGAATCACTTGAACAGGGAGGCATAGGTTGCGGTGAGCCGAGATCGTGCCATTGCACTCCAGCCTGGGCAACAAGAGTGAAACTCCATCTCAAAAAAAGAAAAAAAAAAAAAAAAAAAATATATATATATACACACACACACATACACATCATATATATTATATATATTTATACCATACATTATACATATTATATATGTTATAAATATATATATAATATATATGGTATAAATGATATGAAGGAGACAAATATCAAAAGCTTTAGAAAGGGTGGTCAGGGCAGGTCTTGTTTAAGAGCTGATATCTGAAAGATATAAAGGAGCCAAACAGGAAAAGGAGAAAGAGCTCTTCAGGCAGAGGATTAACATGAGCAATGGCCCTGAGGTAGGAAAGAGCAAGATGTTGGAGAAACTGAGACAAATCCAATGTGTTCTGAGCCCCCTGCCCTATCAGAAAGCTTACAAGAAATATGCATCCAACAAAGGACTAGGATCCAAAATTTACAAGGAACTCAAATAAATCAGCAAGAAAAAAACCAAATAATTCCATCAAGTAGGCAAAGGACATGATCAGACATTTCTCAAAAGAAGATATACAAATGGCCAATAAACATGAAAAAATGCCCAACATCACTAAATGATTAGTTTAGACATGGAAATGTAAATTAAAACTATAATGAGATGCCACCTTATGGCCTGTAAGAATGGCCATTATTAAAAAGTCAAAAAAAAAAAAAAAGATATTGGCATGGATGTTGTGAAAAGGGAATGCTTATGTACTGCTGGTAAGAATAAGTACCATCTCTATGTGAAACAGCATGGAGATTTCTTAAAGAACTCAAAGTAGATCTACCACTTCATCCAGCAATCGCACTACTTGATATCTGCTCAAAGGAAAAGAAGTCAACATATCAAAAAGACAACTGCATGCGTTTGTTCATTGCCACACAAGTCACATTTGCAAAGATGTGGAACCAACCTAAATGCCCACTGGCCAAGGAACAGATAAAGAAAATATGGTATATATAATCCATAGAATACTACTCAGCCATAAAAAAGAACAAAATAATGTATTTTGAAGCAACTTGGATGGAGCCAGAGGCCATTATTCTAAGTGAAGTAACTCAGGAATGGAAAACCAAATACCGTCATGTTCTCACTTATAAGTGGAAGTTAAGCTATGAGTGTGCAGAAGTATACAGAGTGATATAATGGACCTTGGAGACTCAGAAGGGGGTGGCTGGGTAGGGAGTGAGGGATTTAAAAAAGCCTACATACTGGGTACAATGTACACTGCTTGGGTGAGGGATGCACTAAAATCTCAGACTTCACCACTGTACAATTCATTCATGTACCCAAAAACCACTTTTACCCCGAAAGCCACTGAAATGAAATATATATATGTAAATATATATTTTTACATATACTGTAAACCTTTGACAGAACTTCTTATTTCTGTCTCTCTCTCTGATTTTCAACAATATAGTTTAAACTAAAACTGAGCCGATCTGCACTGGGAAACCATTAAAATGAAAAAAAATATAATAAATATATATGTGTATATATAAGTAGATATATACATATCATATATACAGGTAGATATATACATATCTCATGTATATATATTTTCTTTTAAAGAGAAAGAATGCTTGCAAGAGCCCCACAGAATGTTCAGAGTACAGTACAAACTCCTTCCCACGGCATGGGACCTAGATATAGCGTCTGTTTACTCTTTCTCACTTCTGGCCCTACCCTTGGCCTAAGGGAACTACATGCTCACTCCCCGTTGCACTGCTTCACTGCCATCCCCTGATACAGCTCCTTCTTCCTGAAACATCTGTTCTTCCTCCTCCTGGCTTAGCCAACTCCTAAAGTGTCTTTTAGAACTCAGCTTTGTTGTCTCCTCTCACGAAAGTCTTCCCTGGCTGCCCCCACCACTGGGGAACACTTTTTTCTCCCTTCTGAATAATGACCAGTCATACTGTATATAACTCTCACCTGGGACCTGCCTTACTCGATTGTAACTTTGTCTTTTTCTCACATCAGACTGTAAGCCCTCTGAGGAGGGGAAGTATCTTCTGTGCCTCTGGCCCTCCAGGTCCTGACAGGCGGCCTGGCAGGGGGTCAGTGTTCCTGAGATGCCTCGGAATGAAGGAAACTCAAACTGGGCTCACCTATGTCATTTTTCCACTTGGTAAAATCTGTGGCAGAACTTCTTATTTCTGTCTCTTTCTCTCATTTCCAGCAATATAGTTGAAACTAAAACTGAGCCAGTCTGCACTGGGAAACTGTGAAAATGAACTATCCACATATTCCCTCCAAACTAAACAGGATCAGGACAGGAAAGGCAAAGAAGCTTCTGGTCAGACTGATTCAGGCATTTCTGATGATAAATGCCGGGGGATTGTCTTCTTGTTCGCTTTATGGTTCATATTTTTAAAGTTCAAGTAAAAATAGAGTTAAAGGGCAGCAGCATTGTCCATCATGTCCATAAAGCTCCCTCCATCCAAAAAGGATCTAGTCCCAAGCTTAAATGAAGATCCTGTGTGATCCTGAGACAGTCACTGCAAAAATAACAATTTCATGGCCTTCCCCTACCGGCAACTTGCCTCCCAAGGCTTACCTTAGTGGAACGTGTGCAATTTAGAAGGTAAAATATATGTGAATGCACTATAATCAGAAAAATAAAGAGTGTAATTCTTTGGCAGGTTTTGATGTAACCATCTCTTCACTCAGTATTATCAGACAGCCTTGGCTAGATTATGTTTATAATACGTCCCCAAGGAAAGGTCTGTGTAAACACTCCAGGTAACTTTAAATGGCGATGAAACTGCTCTTGTTCCTTTACCAATTGCTTGGAAACCCACTGATGAATTCTGTAAGAAGACAGCAATGAGAAATGAAACCTAAGAAATGATGGAAAAAGTGATATTGCTAACATAATTACTAAGCAAACCTGAGTGAATTAACATTTCATTCTCACGAACACAAACCAAATCTTAAAAATGACTTTCAGGGAAATGACACTAATCTGATTGTTCTACTTTACTGCAAAGTGAGAAAAAAGTGGAAAAGAAAATAAAAAGGTGAGTTTAAGCTATTCCAAATTCGGATATTATTAGCATTGCAAGATGCTCCATTGGAAAGCAGATTAAACACTCCCAAAAGGTCCCAAGATTTACATTCTGAATAGGGCCTCTCAGAAAAAAAGGGCAAAACATGTACTTTCGTTAAGTATGTCTTAGATGAAAAGCCAGATTGCATAATGTGCTATCTCTACAATTCTGTACTACTGTTCAGGAGCAATTGTTTTTTTTTTTTTTTTTTTTTTTGAGACGGAGTCTCGCTCTGTCGCCCAGGCTAGAGTGCAGTGGCCGGATCTCAGCTCACTGCAAGCTCCACCTCCCGGGTTCACGCCATTCTCCTGCCTCAGCCTCCCGAGTAGCTGGGACTACAGGCACCCACCACCTCGCCCGGCTAGTTTTTTATATTTTTTAATAGAGACGGGGTTTCACCGTGTTAGCCAGGATGGTCTCGATCTCCTGACCTTGTGATCCGCCCGTCTCGGCCTCCCAAAGTGCTGGGATTACAGGCTTGAGCCACCGCGCCCGGCCAGGAGCAATTGTATAGGAGATTGAAATGAGGAGCAGATCCTTTCTCATTTTATATAATATGGCTAAAAAAGTTCATTCACTGAAGTCTTGTTCATTGAATTCCCAATTAGAGCACAGACTTCAATATCTTGGAGTCAGTCATACAGTGGGGAGAGATTAAACTATACGGGAGAGGTAGAAATATAAAAAGCGAAATTCTTTCATGGGTAGTTAGGAGAAGCAGCTCTCTTTACCTCGATGATATCAGCAGTTATTATGGAAAATGCCATTACATGGGAACCAAATCTCATTTCATGGAGGAATGGAACATCTATCTGCCTTTTAGCAAGCAGCAGAGGAACAAAGTTAAGATTTGAAGAGAGACAGGTAACCTTGAAGAGCTGTTCAGAGGTCAAGGCCAGAGACACCTGGGAACAAATCACACAGGGGGCTGACTACTAAGGAAAGTTTTCAGGTCCAAGCAACAGAGTTAATTTTGCATCTGAGAAGGGAAGTTTATATCCAAGATGGTATTTTTGTTTTTTTTGCTGGACTATCAAGGGGCTATCAGATCTAAATTATCAAATCTCATCTGGTTAAGGGATGTAGGCAAACTGCAATACCCAGTCATTTCATCAAAAAGAACTCATCTCTATTCTAGTCTTCCCTTGGTAAACAGGTTCCATCCCTAATAACAAGACAGGCCAATGATTACCAGGCTTCTCCATGCTGGTGTGCCTTGGCCACTCGAAGGGAAAAGCTCCCTCTTTCTCACGCTGTTTATATTCCAGAATGATTTTGGACTGCCTGTGCGTGCAGGTCTGTGCTAGTACCTGGGGACACTGCTCTCAGGGAGCCTACATTCTCATCCTTCCAAAGAAAAGTTTACCTCATCAACCACACTCCCTCCTTGGAATTTTAATTTCTCCTTCTGTGAATTCCCCACTGGCTTATGAGCCGCCTGTGGGAATGTGGCTCGTTAATCTTCCCTCTCACCCCAACACAGAACATGTTAGATGTGCTCAGGAGACACTGTTCAGTTAAGGAGAACTTCTGCTCTGCTTGTCTTAAACGGCACTTGCCTCTTTCTACCTGACTGGACAGTTATTTGTTTATATGTCTTACCTCTGCATTCCTGCAGCAAACCAGGGGAGGGGAGGGTTGCGACTCATTATCGCACATTGTCCACAGGGCCCAGCATAACCCTTTATTCTAGGTGTGTAATATTTATTTAGTGATTCAGATGTGTGACTTATGAGACCCTCATTTGGTAAGTCCTCTTGTGCATGATGTAAATTTGTGTTAGCTCACCTGCAGTGATATTACTTCTGTACTCTTAATTTGGAATATCTTGGAAAACAGTTTTCCCTTTTGAGGAGTCAGGTGCAGGTATGTTTTGAGGAGTCAGGTGCAGGTATATTTCTGCTGATCCGTTAAGGCCAAATTTTAAATTTCTGGTCTGATTTCTGACTGTATAGTGACTATTTAAATTGTTCTGCCACTCATCGGTGACATCTGAGATATGGCTTATTTTTAGAATAATTCCTTATATTTTAAAGAAATGCAAAAATTCAGATATCTAAAAAAGAACACAGGAGCAATAAAAGTACATATATATTCTGTTTGTGAGATTCACCTTTATGATAGTGGAGAAAAATTCACTTGGTAGTGTGCTTATGGTAAACATTAGAAGGTTGACATATGGTGTTGGACCGATAGTAAGGGTGAAACACTTCTGTATCTAGAAAGTTGTGCCTGAGAATTTGCAAAATGTAGAAATGTTTGTCAGCTAATAATATGGATGAGGTGTTTTGAGATTCTCAGATGAATACATGGATTGCTTTAAATGCATTTGTAACATGGTTATGATTGTCATTTTGGTTTATCATGACACATTAAGAAATTGTCACCATTATGGAAATAATGTACTCTTAGACCAAGAGAAGGATGAGGCAAAAAGAGGTTTGAGAAGTATGTGTCATGGGACTTACACACTGTTGGCCTTCTTTTGTGGCTCCAAATTTCCCTGTGCCACTCATTTACTGCTGCTCAATACAGACACCTAATCTGTGTTTTTTTGTTTGTTTTTGCCATCATTGCTCACTCAATGATTTCTGCCATAGCCATACAGACAGAGTCAATATTTAATTTACAGCTTCCACTCAATAAATGTTTACTTAATGTCTATTACATGGCAACCACAATCCTAGGACCTGGGATGCAACAGGTAATAACATAAGGTCCTTACTCTTGGGGACTTACATCTCCAGTCAAGGAAGATATTTACACCAAGATTTCCCGTAATGTAGTTATAAAAAATTCGAATTTTTATAATACCTTTCTAGGAGAACATTAGAAACTAATAAAGACTACTGCAATATCTTCCTGTGATGAGTCTGCTGTTTGTCACGCATATCCGTGGTTGATAGCCAGAAAGCACACTTTCCAACTGCCTTACAGTTAGGAGTGGCCACAACCAGAAAGTGAATGCAAGTGATATAATTAACTTCTACCGCACATACCTAAAAGGAAATTCTTGCCCTGAACATTGTCTCTACCCCTTTTTATGAGTGAGAACACTTCCTACCACGCAGGCACATACCCATGGAATAGCAGAGCAGTAAGACAGAAGGAACCTGGGACCCTGAATGACACCGTGGAGTAGAACCATCCTGTCAACTTAGGCTGTTCATCTGGGAATATTACCAGAAAGAAAAATAGATTTCAATATACATTAACTACTATATGTTTTTGTGTTTTATTGGTTTCTTCGTTATGGTAGCTAAGCACTTACTCTAAACCACATAATTACTAACTTTTCCCTTTTGAATCTAAAGTGTCACAACTTAGCAGCCCTCAGGCCAATTCCAGTCTGCAAACATATTTTGCTAGTACAGTATGCATTATTAATCTGCATAGGAAAGCTTTTAAACTAGACATGAGAAGTTAAGTGACTTGCTTAACTTAAAGGTAAACAAGTGGCAGAATTAAGATTACAACACAGGTACATTTAACACTCTTTATATAATAAAGTTTATTCCATTTTAATCCATGATTTTTAGCATCAGAGACTTAATTACCCATTCTAATCCAAAGGCCTTGGTACATCTTTTCACCAATTCCTGCAGTTAATAAAGGAAGGGTAGCATTTAATTAAACTAAATGTGATTGTCCAATGACTTCATAGAAAGAAAGTTTATGAGTTTTAAGTTCCAAGTGATTGAGAAATTAATTAAAGGACTATGTCTATTAGATATCAAAATATCTAAAAGTAAAAGTGAAAAAAGATTTTTACTTATTTGTATCTTTGCAAATATCAGATCCATGGCATCACACAACGAACTGGATATGGAAGGGACCTTAAAGTTAATCTAGCAGTGGAGTAATAATCATCATGTTGCAACAAAAAATTGTGCCTAGTAAAAAATGAGGGTTAAAAAAAATCATATTTCCCTGAATACGTCTACCTTCCTATAACTTGTAATTTACCTAGATTTTGTCCTCTGGCATAGGCAGAACAAATGTTGGCTCTCTTTGATTCTACTACCCTTCAAATATCTGAAGACATCCTCACAACCTAATTTTCTCTCCTCCAGGCTAAGTTTCCTTCCTTCCTCCCTCCCTTTCTCTCTCTCTCTTTCTTGTCATGTCAACAAGTTATTTTCCCCATTTCCCCTAAACATTTAGAATTATGCATTTATTAGTCTTAAAAGCTGAAACAGCTGTTTTGCAAGCAGACTCAACTGAAAATTTAGACTTGTACAAGAACAGAGAAATACTTAAAAATAATCTTTAGGGATTGTTTTTACATTTTAAACACTTACTTTAGCGCCATTTTTAAAAAACAGACAATTTTGCATCATATTAGAAAAGCTAAGGTCTACTGTAATTAGCATAGTATCAGTATTTAATAAGCTTAATATTTAAAAATGTAATTAACCTGGTTTTGAATTAAAGACGTTTTTAAAAAAGCAAACTTATTGTTTTTATGTTCTGAATCAAAGTTTCTTCTAAACTTGGACAGTAACAACTGGTAATTTGCAAATAGATCAAGCTATTTGTAGTAGCTTTAGTTTCTGTTTATGAACTTTTACATATACTAGTGAAAAAACAGGGAAATGTATTCCCTGAATACATCAGAAACTGATTATCTTAAGTGAAACAGACATGAAACTGGATCACCTGAGGGCTACCCTGGTTCATGGATGTTAAACAGCAAAAAATCATAATAGCCCATCTCCCTTTTCTTCCTTTTTAGGTTTTATACACAGGGCTGTGAGACAGACCACTTACAGAGAACCCCGCTTGCTAAACCACCTGAGGACACATGCCATGATAATGAAAGTAGATGACCAGGGGCCATGTGCTAATTTTAAGATACTCAACACTGATTTTGGTTCACCAAGCATGGAAAGAAAACCATGGATGGACTGAAGCAATAATATATTTTTTAAAATCCTTACAATTACTTTTTCAAGACTCCAAATATTAAATGTACTATTATATACAGTTCTCCACATATAAATTAAAACTAGCTAATGTTTAGAACCACAAAATGCAAAGAGCTTTCATCTTTTTAAAAGTTATTTTTTGCGTAATTCTTGCTCATTTACCCAGTAATTAGTTATCAATGCCAAAATTCACGGTGTTCATTAAATTCTAGAACTTGTATTATTCACTTCTGCAGATACTATGGCAGGCCACAATCATGTGGGTCACAATACTTTGAAGTTTGCTGGCCTAGCACAAAGTATTTTAGAAGTACCAGAAAATTCTTTGTGAAATGTAACAGAATGAATTAGACTGTTCAGGCCATGTCGTGTTAGCACAATGGAGGAACACTTTTAAGACTTTAAAGTCATGTAATGCAATTCTAGGCTGGATTTTTCTTGTTTAAAAAAAAGTAGAATGGGAGTGATTGGAAGAGAAAAGGGCCAATATTTGACAACAGAAATCAGCATAACCTTTTAACTGCAGCAGCCATGGGTGACTGCCCTTTGACCTTGGAAGATTATGTGGGATTTCAATGACAACAGCTGGAAGTGAGCATGTGTGAATAGAGAACACAGATCTGAGGCCTGGTACAAAAGATCGCACAATCTCTGCCCAGATCAGAGTGCTGATTAGAAATCGTTTCCTGGTCCTGGCTTAACAGAGTGTGATCATGAAAGTTGTGTGTGTGTGTGTGTGTGTGTGTGTGTGTGTGTGTGTTTAATTCTTCCAGCAAGAAATCATTGGTGGATTTCTTCCATATCCATTCTACCTCTTCAGCCCTTCAAATCTTCAGAATTTCGATATAAAACAGGCCCCTCTTTCTTCGAATAAAACCTTCACTACTTTTTGTAGACAAAATATCTTTAAGTTCTAGAGTTCTCTCCTTGAGTTTTACAATAACCTCTACTGGGGCATTTCACATAGGTTATCATTATTTTCTGTTTAAGGATCTGTCACTCACAGACAGACAGACAGACACACGCAGCTTGAATGAGGACTCAGTGAAAGTGGGGATCTTCTCTCATCTTTCTAATTCTAACATCTGCACAGTGTATGACTTATGGTGGGTACTCAGTATATCTATGATGAATGAACACAGAAATGAAACATCTATTCTTAATCGGTTTTTCCTTTTATTCTGGAGCGGTAATGGAAGATTCCTGCTACTACACAAACATTTGTGTAATTTCATCTTTTTTTCCAACCAACTTCATATATATTTTAGCAATTTTTTAGTGAAGTCTTTAGGTGTAGTTTGCCAAACATAAATATATGAGAAAGATTAGTAATGACTTCCTTTCCAAGGCAAGGTAACTTAATCCAGTAGAGGCAGGCTATCTGGTGAATGTGGTCATTTCCATGCATAAAACCCTCAATGAATTGTATTCACTGGGCTGAAGTACATGTACACTGACACAGATGCACTCTCAGATTCCTACACAGGACCCCACACTTGCTGACACTGCTCTGAAACCACCAGAATGATGCCATATGATTACTGAAAGGGCACTGGGTTATGACTCATTTACGTTGTTTTGGTTTTACCATACACTGTATCTTACCTTCCATTACTCTGGATTTTGCTAACTCTTTTAGCTCTGGATTTTGCTAACTACTCTAGTTTCTATATCAAATTAGCTTCGGTAGAAGGTGACTTTTCCTCTATGCAAATACGTTGAGTCGGGCAAAAACCAACCTGGCTGAACAATCAAGGACAAAGAGAAGAAACTGGGGAAACCGTCTTCCAAATCAGACACGGGTCATCTGCCTCCATCCTTCTATAGCAACTCTAGATGTTATTCCAAACAAGCCACAGGACAGATTGTTTTTTCAGAACAGACCAAATCCATTTGCTGTTTCAAAATTCTATAAACAAAGTATTAAGGAATTCAATTCCCAGAGCAACTATATGGGTGTTGGCTTCAGTTTCATGGGAGCATCTGCCAAGCTCACATATTTGTAGAACTATTGGTTTAGAGTGTCCTTTGCAGCTCAGAGCAGGAGGCACCATTACTTGTGATCTCAGTCCACTTTAAGGACTGGGTCTTGCTGGTGACAGGTATACACGATAAATGTTCCAGAAGGCTGACCTAATTTCCGTTGAAGTGAGTGTTTTGCTAAGAACATTCCCTCAAAGTGTCAGCTTGCAACCACGGATTCCAACATGCCGGGGTCCACTCTCCTCAGCAACTTATTACCATTGCTTGTAAAACTTCCCTTATAGTGAAGTTAATTTCGACTTATTTATCCAACTTCTCCAGACTTAGTTTTGAACTTAAATAAGTTATATATCTAATGTGAAATACGTAATTATCAAACATAGTAAGTTTCACAGTTTTTAGTTGTTTGTGATCAGAAAAAAACAAATACTCTGGGCTAAATATGAATCGGGGTGAATTTGCAATGTACTTGTCTTTTCTCTTGTAAAGGGATTTATATGGCAAAATGTTCGTTCATTTCATCATTCAAAAAATCGTATTTCCAAGATATTATTCATTTACAATAAAGCAGGAGGGGCAGTACTACAGAAATTATAATTCCAAAATCCTAAGCCTCAATTTCCCCATCTGTAAAACGACACTAATGATTGAACCTACTTCATAGGTTTGTCATTAGGAATAATGAAACAGTACATTTAAAATACTTAGCAAAGAACCTGGAACACAGAATGTGTTCCAAAAATGATAACTGTTACAAACAGTAAACAAAATCTTTATATCTTAGATCTTCAATCACATGGGGAATTTTTAATAGAAAAAAATTAAGAAATAACCACATTCTTTTCACATGGAAAGTTAAATACTGCAGGTATTCATATAAAAGTTGTCTAAATAAATCAAAATGTAGATAATGTAATTTTATTTAAGTGAATTTTTGAGTAAAAAAATGATTTTCTAAAGCTGGTAACAAATTATTAAAAATCAATTCTCTGGAATTTTTTGTTTTTTTCTACAAAAAGTGAGAAATAACAGTACGTAGTCTCTAAGCTATTTTAAATTTTAGAAATCTAATTCCCAAATATAATCATACTAGTATGTATATTTATGTATAATGTTTATGAAAATAATTATTTATAGTTCCTCAAATATTTTTCAATATAAATCACCAGCTCGTCTCTAAATACATATTGAGTACATGGGCCAAGCATTATTCTAGACGTAAGGATAGAAATTTTGGTCTTATATTTTTGGGATGATGACTATTAATACTCTAGAAATGGACCTTAGGTCAATTTTACTTGCAGGAGATCAGGTTTTATCTACTTTTTCATAAATGACGTACAGAAGTATATAAAGAATTAAAAATGGCTTCTCTTTTTCCAGTTTCACTTTATTTTTTAAAAGATTTTTGTTTGCTGAAAAGTCCTGTTGATAACTAAATATGCCGTGCTGCCTGCTCTAGGAAACTGATTTTAATTTATTTAATTTAGAAATCTAATTTTATTTTTCAGTATTTTTTGAATAAAAGTTATTTACATTTTTTAGATGTGAAAGTATTTCAGATGGTATTAAAAGGCATATAAAAGAAGAAATTAATATTAACATTAAATGCAGAAATAACTTTTTAAAATAAACTACCCTCTAGTGCAGAGCCTCCACACTTTAGCTTCTTCCGTCAATACAAATGGAGAGTCATCAGAAAGCATCATTAAAGAAAGGGTCTTGATTCCTTACAGCTTTAAATCAATGCTAAAAGAATTTGGCCTTTTAGGCAGGACAACGACCGACACATTTCACTTGACTGACTTTGATCATTGAAGCACTTTATGATCCAGGCCATTTCCTTGATTTTGGGGAACAGAACCTTTGTTTGACTCATAGAATATGTGGAGGACATCTCAGACTCACTTCCAAGTAAGAATGCTCTCGTTCTTCTCGGAACCACTACAACGTTTCTCATCAGGGTTATCAGCATTTGGAGGGGAATCGCTTCCAGTGTTCACAACTGCCCTGTCCCCTCAGGATGCTCAGCATCCCTGGCCTGCACCACTGAATGCCAGCAACATTCCCTCCTTGTGAGCACCAAAAATGCCCTCACACATTTTTGAACACCCTCAAGGAGAGCCATATGGTCCCTGGGGGAAAATACCCTCTAGTGTATAAACACTGCCTTAAGACCTCAGCAGGTGTTTAGTACTATGTGATCTTGCCACTGTTGAGCTGTCTGACTTATATTCTCTGTAATTAGAATATAATTAGACTCTTATAAGGTCAGGGACTGATTATTACCATTCTTTTGAAATGCCCCTTCTTCCTCAGCCATACCCTCTACTTCTCACCCTTACCCAAGCATCTAACTCAGATTTTATAGTGAGAAGTTGATTTTAAAAATTGTTATATCTAAACTACTATCTTTGGTTGAGGGGGGTTGGGAGGAGGCTCTCAGACATGTGGTCTATAAATATAAACTTGACAATTTGGACTTTCTGGAAGAATCTTGATTTTGAAGGTTGGCTTATCGGTCCGTATGTGGACGAGAGAACACATTGGCCAAGCCTCCCTGATCTCCTTTTGTTGATGCTGAGAAGGTGTGTTTACTGTACTAATAGGCTCTCAGGAACACTCAGACAGCATCTTACTTGTTCACGACAGCATCCCTGTACCTAAAAGTCCACAGAGTCTATGGAAATACGAAATAGCAGGTAAAAATGGAAAATAAATATGTATTCTGTTCTCTGCTCTCAACTCAAGGATGCAGGTGAACTAAAAAGACACAGCACCAAAATGACCCAAGTCCTTATTGCTAAAACCAAATGAACACAACCCTGAAAATATACAGGAAACAAAATTAAGCAACAACAGGCTACATAATGTCAACTGACCATGAATTCCAATGAGTGCCTTTGTTTCAACCGCTTGTTCAGAAGTAGGGCAGCTCCTCCAGCTCTATTTTTCCCCCCTCTAATCATTCTGATACTTTATTGAATATCTGTCATTTTTACAAAATTAAGAGCCAAGGGCTGCTACCCAGTACCATGTTGCATGGACGTCCTTCTGCTTCATGATTACCAAGGGGTACTGCCTTAGTTAAATTCCTACCTCTAACATTAGAAAATCGATCAAATCTCCCAAGGTTGCAGTGTAGTCACAGACCAGATGCAGAGTCCCATGTATGTGCATGTATACACAAACATATATGTATGTGAGTTCAATTTCATTTACTCCCTCGAAAACCCACACAGAGAAAAGCACTTTCTTGTCAGATGTTAACTGTCAGGTGCACTTGAAATATCTTTCACTACCGTAGGCATTCCTGACCCTCAGTGTCACCATTAGCAACAATGCCATGAGGGACATGATTTGTAGCTAATTTGAACATGGAGCCCTTCTGGCCACAGCTGGTGAAGCCAATAGCATTCTGCTCTATTATACAGTAAATCGTTAGAAAAAAGAGTCAGTAAGCTCAATGGCTAATTTCTGAGGTTCCAACTACCATTAAAAGGGTTAGAGAGAATCTAAATGTAGTGTTTTTTTTTTTTTTTTTTTCAGGTGCTTTAATTATAAACCTAAAATGTTTCTCTACAGCCATCGGATTTATTCATTCAACAAAAATCTACTGATGTCAACCTATAAACCAAATACGAACAGTGAACTCAGAACAAATACCAAAATATTTTGTGTCATCAAGGGCTCACACATTAGTCAAAACTTCTTTCAAAGAAGAGCTAGTGGGGAATGCTTGATTCACACCAGCAAGATCTAGTTCAAATGTCACCACCTTCTGATATCATTTCTGTATCCTTAGAGCATCACAGGTCGCTGCAATGTAGGCCTCAATAAATACTGATGACTGCTTGAGAGGAGATGAAAGTGCAAGTCAAATTTATGGGGGACAACAAGGATAACCCTATGGATAGGAAGTCGAGTGTGTATGTTGGAGGCAGAGTATAAAGTGAGTACCATTGTCAGATAGAGGTTTGAAGAGACGATAGAGCCAAACTTTGGAAGGTTTCAAGTAATTTTGAGAGTATTCTGTAAGTAATAGTCAGGTGGAATCATAATTTAGTGCATTATTGTTATCAGAGGAATATCTTTCTTATAGCTTATTATTTATTTTTATAAGTCAGACATGGGTTTCACTCAATTACTAGCTTTGTGACCCTAAGAAAGTTAATTAAACTTACAATAATTTATCCAAGATGCATTTGTTGAGTATCTGTTCTGCTTCATGTACTATGGTAGGCATTAGAGGGTACATCTTTGACCTTCAGGTCCTTGCAGTCCAGTAGGGGAGGCAGGCCAACATAGGAACCATTACAATACAATGTGGTAAGGGCTCTGGTAGTGGAAGCAGGCTCTGAGGGCACAGAGCCTGGCCACATCCACCTCAATTTCTATACTTTTGGAATTTGCTTTTACTCCTTGAACTGATGAGAACCTGAAGCCATGTCTTCATATACATAAACCTTTGTGTGAATTTTCTTATTTTTTTTCCCTCTCACTGTGGAAAGCAAGGGAAAAAGCATTAGAGGAGAAAGGGAGATAAAAGACGTCCAGAAACATGAAAAGATTTAAGTAAGGAAAAGTCATGCATACATTTGTTGGTCAGAGGCTTTTTTGGCAAGCGTGTGGGGTGCTCATGTCTGGCCCCAAACGAAAGATAACGAGTATTGACATTGAAGAAGGAGTCAAGACTCCAAGATTCATAGGAGTAACATGTAGGACACATGTCACATGTAGGGTCTCTTCACATTCAACCCTGACAACATCCCTCTATAGAGATGTTTGGCACTGGGCTCCATATCATTATTATAATATACAAAGTGTTAGAGCTCAGATGAAAGAAGGAAAGGCTTTGTAAGGAAAATTGCAGGAACGGAGGAAGCTGGGGAAAACTCTATAGAGTATTCACAGACATAGTGAACAACTAGTCTCTATCTACTCTGATGACTGCAAATGGAAAATGGATTGAGATCTTGGCCCTACAGTATAGGTTACTAAATGATGGCATGGATTTCTTATGGCTTCTGGAGAAGTGCTGGGTTTGGGAAGCTTTATAGCAGCATTGGTTCTCAATCATTCAAAATAATTAGGTTATGGTTACTACTTGGAATATAGCATAGAGCAGCATGACCAGCGCTTCTGAATCAAGACAAGAACAGCCATAACAATAGCAGGAACAGCAATGGTGATCATTTATTGAAGACTTACTATGTACCTGAAACTAAAGCTGCAAAGAAATCTCAAAGTTAGGTACTAACTTCTTTGCTTCCTGAGAAAACTGACAGAATGCTTAAATGATTTGCTTGAGGTCACACTACTAGGAAAGGACAAAGCCAGTATGTAAACCTAAATGATTTCCAGGCCCATCTTCTTCCCACAGGGGCACCATACTCATTATACCATGGTTTGCCTTTATGCAAAACTGCAACTTACTATCTCCAATAGCTCACTAATATAATACAGCTCTATTTTACACACAGCCTTTAACGCATGAACCTGGATTATACACACCTGAGAGGAAAGTCTCATCTCATTCATTTCAAAAAGAAATCTTTGCTCTTTCCTATGGTGTAACACTCAATGAGACCTAAAGTAATTTTTTATTATTGATGATGATGATATCCTATGGATTTTTTTTCTACTCATTTACTCCTTGACTAACGCACTAAAATGGCAAAGCACATGAGAAACTGCATTCATTGTTTTGTTAAAAGATTGTCATCATCACCTGCTTTCTACCATTACTAGAAAGAAAATGTGACTTCCTTCATCTCTGTCCTCCTCTGCAACATTCATACAGAGATAACCTGACTGCTACTGCATTTTTTCAGCTTAAAAATTTAAAGCCAATAAATTCCAAGTACTACCAGGTTATTCTGCTAGGCTTGTCCTTCATCCAGTTCAGCTACAGAAGGGGATAATGATCTGTCATAAAGGTAAATTCATTACCACGAAATAATATCATCATACTTCTACTGCCCATTTTCACAGCAAGGCACGCTCTCTCTGTAATGCTGTATCTTACTCCTCTAGGGAGCAGTTTACTGCTGACACAATAATAATAACAACAACAACCGACGTTTATAGGAAGACAAGACAGCCTGTATTTTCTAACTCTTGACAAAGAAGGGCTCCCATCTCTACTTCAGATGCATCAGTTATCATCACAAAATGCTCAGAAAAATCCAGAGTCTTTAAAAGATGCTAGCAAATGGATCTCCTAAAGGTTCACGGAAGTTTAGCTGTCACAAACAGGTGACTCAATTGCCAACCTCACTGTGCTGGGGAAGCACTGCCACTGGCATTACTCCAGAGCAACTTAATAAAACACAAAACAGAAGCACAGTCATATGTGGCTACTGGAAATGATTCTTTATGCATTGCTGGCTGATTCAATGGACCACTCGGCACACTTATCCAGGTGACTGATTCTCATCAGGGTTTAAAAAATCCCATTTTCTGGTGTTGGGTGGTGGTGTTGTCTTAGTCCTTTTGGGCTGCTGTAACAAGACACCATAAACAAGGTAGCTTATAAACAACAGAAATCGATTTCTTACACTTCTGGGGGCCAGAAAGTGCAAGATCAAGGCACCAACGGATTTATTACCCAGTGGCAGCACTCCTCCTCATAGATCACACCTTCCACGTCCTCACGTGGCAGAACGGCTGGCTCGCTCTCCGTGTTCTCTTTATAAGAGCACTAGTTCCATCCAAGAGGGTTTTAGCCTCATGAACGAATCTCCCAAGAGGCCCCACCTCTGAATACCATCACCATGGAGTCAGAATTTCAACATATGAAATTTTGGGGGACACAAACATTAAGGCCATAGCAGCTGTGGTTTACTGTAGAATGCAAAAATCCTTCCAAGCTCATGCCACTGCTTCTACCCCCACAAGTTTTTTCCCTAAAGACACAGCTTTAATCTAAAATGGGTAATCTGTGCTGCATTCACCAACCC
Organism: Trachypithecus francoisi; assembly: GCF_009764315.1. NCBI lineage: Eukaryota > Metazoa > Chordata > Mammalia > Primates > Cercopithecidae > Trachypithecus > Trachypithecus francoisi. The sequence continues at coordinate 22,835,283 of NW_022681457.1, read as the reverse complement.
AATACTTTCTGAATTTTTCCTATATGGACAGTATCGGGTTAGATGTGACAGAGGAAGCCAAGGTGAATTAGAAAAGAAAAGCCCTCCAAAAGGCATACTGGAGCAGACTGGTTCCTAAACTTTGGCTTAGCGTGACTCTTCTTACAGGATAAGAGTTTTCCATACCCTGATATGACAAGACAGACAATGCCTGGCTGTGCATGGATTTGCTGTTCCTACAGAATAACTCCTCCAGGACTCAAAGGCCCCAGTATGTGGACCACTATGTGTTTTTGAGGTTGGGTAGAACTTATGAAAAACCTCCACCATCTAGGAAGTATTCAGGGGCAAACCTTATTATTATTATTATTATTATTATTATTTTTTGAGACAGAGTCTTGCCCTGTTGCCCAGGCTGGAGCGCGATCTTGGCTCACTGCAAGCCCCGCCTCCCGGGTTCATGCCATTCTCCTGCCTCGGTCTCCCAGGTAGTTGGGACTACAGGCGCCCGCCACCACCCCCGGCTAACTTTTTGTGCATTTTTAGTAGAGACGGGGTTTCACCGTGTTAGCCAGGATGGTCTCGATCTCCTGACCTCGTGATCCTCCCGCCTCGGCCTCCCAAAGTGCTGGGATTACAGGCTTGAGCCACCGCGCCCGGCCTGGCAAACCTTATTTTGCCGTTACTTCATTATTAATCACGGTAAGTGGTAAAGAAGAAGTGGGTGAATGACAGAAAGAATTCCAGAAACCACAGCTAAGGGGAAAAAATACTACACCAAATCGTACAGTTGCTATTCAAGAACAAAATCTGGCAGCACTTTGGGAGGCCAAGGTGGGTAGATCATCTGAGGTCAGGAGTTTGAGACCAGCCTGGCCAACATGACAAAACTTTGTCTCTACTAAAAATACCAAAATTAGCCAGGTGTGGTGGTGTGCGCCTGTAGTCTCAGCTACTCGGGAGGCTGAGGCACAAGAATCGCTTGAACCCAGGAGGAGGAGGCCATGTGAGCCAAGATGGCTTCACTGCACTCCAGCCTGGACGACAGAGCGAGACTCTGTCTTAAAAAAAAAAAAAAAAAAAAGGAACAAAATCTGGGTTTCCAGGATGATAGGTGAAATGGCTAAAAGGTAGGCAGGTAGAGAACCAGAGAAGTGAGAGAAGCAAAAAGGCTGAGTACAAGTCTCTGAAAAAAATCAAGAGAAGACAATTTCTTGCTAACAGGAAAGCAATCCTTTGGAGCCAGGCTCCAGGTCTGAATTCTGGCCATATTCTTTTACTAACCAAGCCTCAGAGTCTTCTTCTGTTAAACGGGACTAATGTTGTCCATCTGAGGACTAAACAAGAGGGCAAGCCCTGAAGACAGGATGGTCTTCCCTTGTGTTTTCATCCTATTGGAAGAGCACTGAAGGAATCCTACCCCTCAAATGCTTACATGGAGGCTTATAAAATGTCTGGGCTCTCAGCTTATCTGCCTAACAGGACTGCATGGATATCAGATTTCATAAGTGTACACTGCAACACCACCACAGCTATGTAGAGTCTCCAGGTGTCTTCAGTCTCTAACTTGCAACCTCTCTAATACTTCTCTTGTTTTCTGCTGTTCATAAAAAATGCAGAGACTTCTGCAGGTCCAGCCAGTGGCCGTCTTGTGTTTAATGGAGGTTCTGGCCTGATGCTTTGCAGGGCATGGTAATGAGTTGCTTATGGTTAACCTCTGCCCTGCTAACAGGTTCTAGGAACTGTGGTGCTTTTCTCCTCTGCCACCCCTTCCCATCCCTTGCTTCCCCTTTTTATTTGCCTCTGGCTACCTTAATATTGGTCATTCCTGGTCCCTACCATATCTCCATTTCCTACCTGACTTCTTTTCCTTCTCTCTCCTTTCAAGGGTTTACTGCTCTTCACTCTCCCATGCCCACAGCATTTCCACCGTTTTCTCCCTTGCCCCTAACTTACTTTATACTACACTATTTTTGTACACAGTGAGAATTTTGGTTAGGGATCAGTAAGTGTCCATCTTGAAAAGAAAATAGAAGTCTACTTACATTTCATTGTGATCATGATAGTTGCAGCTAACATTTGATGAGTACCCTCCCTTGACCCTTGCTATGAGACAAGCACTACTACTATTCCTGTTTTCAGATGAGATTAGAGACTTGGGTAAGGTTGCACAGTTATTAATTGGAGGTTTACGACTTTCCCTCATTTTGTACATCAGGAAGGAGGAAAAGGTGGTGCCACATTATTGTTCTCTTTCCTTATTTATTCCTCATAGAGCTGGGTGTCTCAGGGAGCATTTGTATGTACTATAAACAACATTTTGGGGGACCACGGGAACTTTCACCTCTTCAATCCTACAAAAAAATCACATCTGAGATCACATGGCAGGAATTTGAAGAACAACTGTTGTTTCTCTTCCATGGACCATCTCAGTGTCCCGTTCCCCACTGCCTCCCAAGGATATTCTGCTAGTCCCATGTTCCTAGGCAGATCCTTGTCAGCCATATTTGAAACGTATCCCAACTATAAACTCCCCATATTTTCCATCCGTTTCTCAAACTTGTGGACAAGCAACTCTTTGAAAAGGAATTCATACACTAATTAAACTGAAGATTTAACCAAAGGAATTTTAGGTTGACATAACTAATGCGTGGTATGCTTTTGCTTTAGAGGACAACCTCAAATAAACTCAGAATGGAGAGAGCATAGCTCAATGATGTCACCCTGATCTCTCTCTTTCTCTCTTTTTTTTTTAGATGGAGTCTCGCTCTGTTGCCCAGGCTGGAGTGCACTGGCATGATCTTGGCTCACTGCAACCTCCATCTCCTGGGTTTAAGCAATTCTCTCACCTCAGCCTCCTGAGTAGCTGGGATTACAGGCATGTGTCACCACGCCCAGCTAATTTTTCTATTTTTAGTAGACACGAGGTTTCACTATGTTGGCCAGGCTGGCCTCGAATTTCTGGTCTCAAGTGATCTGGCCCATCTTGGCCTCCCAAAGTGCTGGGTTTACAGGCGTGAGCCACCGTGCCTGGCCAATGTCACCCTGATCTCTTATCTTGATTACTGTAGTAGAACCCTAGTTGGTTTCCCTTCTTCTGCCCTTGTCTCCTACAGTGTACTCTGAACAGCATAAAGAGATTTTATTTCTCCTATTCTCAATTCCTGCAAATGGCATTCATGTTATTAAGAGTAAAAGCCAAAGTCTCCCAATAGCTTCAGTGGATCTCAAAGTGTGGCCCCGGAGCAGTGGCACTGGCATTACTTGGAACTTTGTTAGAAACACAAACTTCTGAATCAGAAACTGTAAGGGTAGTGCCCAGAAATCTGTGTTTTAACAAGACTTCCAAGTGATTCTTAGGCTGCTGAAGTCAGAGAGCCACTGTCCTGCACGAATGGTCCCAGGCTTTTACCTGAGTTCCTCTTCTCCTACTCACCTTGCTGTCTTCATTCCATCTAGACTAGTCTTCCCCCAGGAAATCTGCATGTCTCACTCCCTCAACTTTTCTAAGTCTTGTTCAAATGTCAACTTCTTAGCAATGTGTTTGTGGCCATCATTGCCTTTCAAACCAAAACTACTCTGGACTCCCTATTCCTCTTTCTTTCTTAATTTTTCTCCATAGTACTTATTACCATCTTTTGCACTAGATACTTTTCTCATTGATATTTTAATTATCTGTCTCCATCAACTAGAACATAAGCTCCTTGAGGGGCAGGGATTTTATTATTTAGTGATGTATCCTGTGCAACTACCAAGGTATCTGGAATAAAGTAGGTGCTCATTAAATATTTGCTGAATATTGAGAGAAGGAATGATTATATTCTGCCTCTTAGAAGCCATTTGACCTGTGCAAGGTACTTAATCTCGTTGAGCCTCAGTTTCCTCACCAATAAAAAGAGAATGAAGATGAAAAGCAGACACAGTGCACAGATCATTTAGCCATTCGATTAACAGTAGCAATTGTGACCTTCAAAATAGGAAAAACCATTTCAATATCATTAGAACCAAACGAAGAGTAACGGTTTGAACTTACAAAAGCATTTTTAGAATTTGGAGAACATTTTTGGGAGGTGGGGGTGTACTAAAGATACATTTCCCTTTCTAAGAGCAGGTTGGTGAAAAAAAGAGTAATTTTCCTGTGCTGAAATTATTTTCCCAAAAGGTGGCATTCTGATGAATTAAGAACAAAGGAATTATAAACATACAATCTAATTATCCTTCAAAACAAAATACATATTGAATAGGAAACACATTGAAAACTTAGGTTTGTTTGTGGATGTTTTTTCCAAAATATTGCAATAAAATGTTTGGGAACATCTAATAAAACTAATATGCAGCTGGATTTTCCTGCCCTAAAACTAATTTGTGCTGATTACAAGACAGGTCACAAGGTCTACAGGCTTTATTTTTGATGCATTCATTATAATTGTTACTATGGACGAAGACTAAACACAAAAAATAAAACATCCTGTTGGGGAATGATCTACCCAACACACACCACATGTTTTCTCTTCTATCATTAGTCTAAAGGGGATTTCCACAAAAACTGAGATTCTTAGAAACTAAGCTTTTACTCGTCATTGCTGCATATTCCCACTTAGTCACTGTCCTGGGACCTCCCAGTTGCTCTCTGATGAAATAAATCTGAGGTTGTACACTAAAAAAATAACTGTAGCTATGAATTAGCTATTTGGAGAACAAAACCCTCCTTTTGTACTGTTATGTTTAATAGTATAATATCACGATCAACAGCTTAACAATTTCTTAACATGACTGCATTCCATATAGTTTCTGTATGACCAAGACTTCTGTAGAGTACCCATCCGGAGCATTTAGAACTAGGAGATGATATAAGTCCTAGCCCACACTTCTCTGCTACGAATGAACAAGGTCAAAAGAGAAACTCTGCCCACTGCATGGGGAAATGGCAGTTGTCACAACACATACCTTCACACCTACCACTGTCTCCCCTGTGAAAATAACCCTTTTGGTCCTAAGCAACAGTAGTGTGTCCAAGTAATATTGTAAATGGGAAACTTCTCTCTCAGAGGACAGCTATGGATGAGACTCAAAGAAAAGGTTACCAGGTCAGCAGTGGCTAAGTGCTGCCAACAACCACCTTAGGAAACAGCATTGTTGTTTGCTTTTTTAGGTGACCTGACTCAGACAGAACCTACCATTTCACTCCCCTTGAAGAACCCAAAGTTCTTTCCAGAGGAGAAACTGCTTTCAGGCAAGACTCTGATGTCAATCATTTCTGTTTGGAGGTGAATTAAATCAGCACGTTCATACTCTCTTAAAACAAGCCCTGCATTCTAAACCTCATTTCTCTTTAAATAACAATAGACATTATACCCTGTTAAATAAATCTTCAGGAAATCTATTAAGGGAAGATAATGAGAGGAATTTTTAAAAAGCACTTTAAAAAATAACCACAAGGGTAAATGCTTGCTTTTCCTATATTCAGGAGCTTCAGTTTTTACCTTGTAAGGCCAATCCTGTTTGTTTACTCTGTCAAGTCGAGTCCTTAAGAAAATATCAGTTCTTGAAAAACATCAATGTGACCGTCTGTGGCTCAGCTTTAATCAAAAGTTTGGCTGTGAGAAATATTTAAAATCATCTAAGGACTATGACACCTACTTGCTTCTCAGGATTTATAAATTTCATGATGTGAATTTCTCCAGCTCTTATAAAAGTCTTGATGGATTGGCAGCAAGTTACTTTCATGGATCATTCAGAATCACTTTTATTGAGTTACACTTTTGTATTAGGTTCTCAGCTTCTAGTTAGTGGGTCCTAAAAGAAGCTATCTTACCAAACCCTTTATTCTATCTACTTGAATAGCACTGACTGTTAGCATATCTCTGGGTGTCCTCCTGCTGAAGTTCTATGTGAGAAATTTACATCACAACTAAACGCCAGGGAAAGCTTCCTTCCTTTGAGGAACTGGTATGTATTTTCTCATGGGTAATGAGAACCACATGATTAATCATGTATGTTTCTCTTTTTCCTTTGGCTGCCAGGAAATTCAGAACCAAACTTATATCTCAATGTTATTAACTATGTAGAACCATATGGTAGAACCTTTGTCCAATTTTTTTCTCTGATTTTCCTTTTCTACTTTAATTTACACATTTCCTAATTCTCAGTTTTTACTTGTTTATATTTTCTTACTGTATGTATTCTTGTAAGCCATCAATCTTTATAAAAATGGAGGTTTATACATGTGTATGTATCTCTGTGTACAGATACATATATATATATATACACATACATATATACCGAGCTTACATATGGGTTTGTGTGTATATATACATATATACACACACACATATATAGCTAGCTTACATATGGTGTGTGTATATACATGTGTACATACAGACATATATATATGTGTATATGTATCCTGGGTAATTACAAAGACTATAATTTTAATAGACTATATTCATGAGAAAGAACTAAAATAAAATTGGTTGTAATGGGTTAATCATTGTAGAGAATTATTTTAAATAAATCTCAGTGGGCTATGTATGAACATATAGCCATGCTTAATGGTACTTTCTGTAATATTTTTGTATAAGTAAGTATTTAGAGTTCTTGAAATCTAATTTTCTAAATGGCCTTGTTCTTAACAATCTCAGATAGGTGTCAATGTTTAAAAATTCAATATTCTTATTACTCATACTCTAGTGAAATTGGTATAGATCTGTTGGAATATCATAAAATTATACTTAGAAGATCTGTAAAGTATCCCATGAGATAATGCATAGCGAAGTGTTTTGTAAAACTCTAGAGTATAATTGTTAGCTATCATTGCTATTGCCTAAAACACATAAAATATGATCCAGAGATGAACTGTATCTTACTGGTAAGCATGGTAACTACTGTGGAAACGTGGAAAATAACTGTTGAAACAAGTTAAAAAATTTTTTTTAATGTCATCCTCAGTTGATTTGCTCCTTGAGAGGACCTGGCCAGCTCATGGATGAGTTTTTTGTGAAGCTTTATTGGGACTCTCAAAAATACAGATATACTCACAAACCCTGAGATACTTGAAAACTCCTTGATCTCACGAGTATAAAACAATATCTAATTTTAAAATATTCTGCATAAGAAACAGAAGTAAAAACCTCAGAGATGAGAGGTCTTCTCAGTGAAGGTACTGGCCTGTTTGTTACTTTCTTTCTGTTTATTAAATACAACTTAGCTATTCACTAATAATCCAGGAAGCACAGAACTAAGACATTAACCAGCTTGTGTTCCAAACTAAAAGGAGGTTAAAAACACAGCATTGTAATACAAACACAGCTTATAAGTACAGTGTGTGTACCTACTGTTCAGCCATTTAAACTCTGAGTCGCTGTACAAACAAGTCTATCTTGAGGAAACAGACTGGGTAATTTTCCATTTGGACTGTTTGAGATTTCACCAAGAGCCTCAAACTTGCAGAAGTCTGTGTTGCCAGACATTTTCCTCAAATTTGTTATCTACAGTTCTTCCCATTAAGATTTCCCTTTAACAAAAATGCTTTTCATAAAGGTTGTGCTTTAAGTGAAAGCTTTTCTTCTACAGACATTGAGATTAAATTAAAAATAAAAATTAAAGAGGTAGTGGCCTCATTTTGGAAACATAAGTGAAAGCTCTCTCCTGGAGAGCCTAAGACAGACCCAGATCACGATTTCAAACACTTGAGTCTTCAAAGTTCAGAGGAGAGTTCAAAAGATTGAAAAGGAAGGTAAAATTCTAATCAATGAAAGATCAAGATGCAAAATTGCTGGAATGGCACTAAATGCCCATAGTGATTTGAGGGATCTTTAGAGTCTTTTGATACCGGATGGGAATCTGTCAGGGAAGGAAAAATTCAGCACTTCGAATGCAACTAGAGAATATCAACTTCTTTTTAGCTTCCATAAACTCAGAACACTCATGAACAACTGTCAAGCAATGGAAAAGAGATCTAGTATACAATTATTTTAGAAACTCATGAAAGTACATTTCATAAGTTCAGGTCTCAAAAATTTCAAAATAACTATTCTACAAATACAAGTGAGTAGTATTTTAGAATGACTTTTATTGGGAAGGAACTTATTTTCCAAGTTATTGCAGTCATTTTGAACACAGGGACGTTTCCCCCAGCATGTTGTAAGTTATCAATAAGTAAAATAAAGTCCAGTTTAATTAAGACGGGCAATGAAGTATAAAAACATTTTTAAGTTGTTTCTACTTTTTGAGTACTGGTTATATGCTGAGGACCCTGCTAAACACCTTTGAGGCATGGTCTCATTTAAGACTCTCAACAGCCATGAGGTAGGTAATATTATTATCTCCAATTTACAAAAGTAAACCAAGGCTCAGAGAGAAACAGTTATTTATCCAAAATCACAGCCAGTTAATGGCTGAGTCAGGAATAGAAGCCTGTTTTCTGGGTTCCTGATTTAATGCATTTTCTACCAACATTCCGATTGGTTGAACTACAGAATTGGGTTAAGACAAGCTCTGGTGACAGTGAGTCCGTGGCCAAAGGTGAACTGAGCGTTTCTTTGTTTTATGCTGCAAGGAGAATCTAAAAGCTTAGTATGTGAGTCCATTTTCTCACCGCTATAAAGAATACCACCCGAGACTGGGTAACTTTTTTTTTTTTTTAAAAGAGGTATACTTGACTCATAGTTCTGCATGGCTGGGGAGGCCTGGGAAACTTACAATCCTGGTTGAAGGGGAAGCAGACACATCTTACATGGTGGCGGGCAAGAGAGAGCGTGTGTGAGCACAGGAAAATACCATTTATAAAACCATCAGATCTCATGAGACTTCACCTACTATTACGGGAACAACATGGGGGAAACTGCTCTCATAATCTAATCACTTCCCTCCCTTGACACATGGGAATTACAGCTCCTTCCTCCCTTGACATGTGGGGATTACAATTCGAGATGAGATTTGGGTGGGAACACAGAGCCAAACCATATCAATTATACTAAAGCATGAATGCCTTACCTCCATCCCCTCGTTTTACCCTTGCAAAGGCCATACCACACTACTTGGCGATTATCCAAGCTCATCATAAACTTTCAGACCACACTATGCCTTTGGGGGTGCTATTTTATTTTTTTGGACCTCTTTCTCTATCCTCCTCATCCTTCTCTGCTGGTTGAAATCTAACGTTCTGCTTCCTGTCCTAAAGTCTGAATTAAAGCATTCTCTTTTTCACATTCTCAGAGTACTTTGTTTCACTGTTAGAGTACTTAGCATATTTACCCTGCATTATTATTAGGTGCAAACCTGCCTATCACCTGCATAGAAAAGTATGGCTCTTAAAGGACTGCATCTAAAACATGTTTCTATAGCCATGTGTCTTCAACAGCACCCTGAACACAGCAGACACTCAATAAATGTTTCATGTAGAGTTAAAATAGGAAACTCAGGTACTACTACTGCAACATTTATATCAAAGAAAGGACTATTCTCAAAGGAAGTAGGGAGTATTTTTGCTCACTCTTCTTTTTTAAAGGACTTTTCAGACAGCCTATCACCATTCCAAGGAAGGTAATGGGGCTATTTTTCTGTTTAGGAACCAGTGGTTTAAGTAATGTAAGCTATGGATCAGTGGTTTGCAATGATGGGGCTGATCGAAAGATAATCACACTCAGCACTGCTAAGGTTAATGGCATTGCCTCTTATAGAGGAAATATAAAACTGGAAGATAGGGAAGAAACCAATAAAAACATTTACACATACCTTTAATAGTATGCAGAATAGAACTCACTTAAATGAATACCAACTGATGAAAACATCTTGAAAAGAGAGTGATTTTCTTAGAAACCTTTTATCTACAGGTCCTATATTTATAGACCAAACCTTTTAAATAAATACAGGGTAAAAAATGAATTAAACTGGTAATTGTTGTGATTCACTGTGGTTCATATAACTTTCATTAGGCCAGTGAAATAAATGAACCATTTAACAAAAGGAAGCTCTTCTCCACCAATTTATGCCATGTACTTCACATTATCAGTAAGAATCTCCTCTTTAGGTACCACAGACCAAAAAAATTATCTTGGGAATGACTGGACTTTTACCCATTCTGCTGTACTTCTAGCTGGGCATAGTCAAAGATTTAATTCTAAGAGGAGGTGAAAGAATTCAGTTCAACCAGAAAAATGCATGAAAAGAGAAACATACATGTCTTAGCCCTCCCAATATATGTAGAGGGTTTCTTTCTATGAACCTTATTATTTTTTTCTTTTTTAAAATGAACTTGGATGTCTTAAAGTTACAGGTGGGTAAGGACTATGACGAGGGGGTAGAAATGGAGGGTCAAAAGCAGAGATAAGAGGTGGAATCACAATTTCTTCTAAAATCTTAGAAATAATTTGTCAGGGATTTAAATCTTATGCTTGACAGATATTTTAGACCAGTGGCTTTAGAAAGAGGACACTAATATTTCCTCTTAAGATCACCAAATACAAAGAATTACTTGGGACCACTGTGTTCCTACAGCCCTTAGCAACTAATAAAATGTATCTATTTACCAAAACATCTTTGTGGTTGGAGCCTATTTTGTCTCTGAGCTGATTGTCTCCAAAAAAGAAAAGCCTAAGTAAAAGCCAATTCAAAGTGATCTGAATGTCAATGGGGAGAATATACTCAATGCAAATAAGAAAAATGCCTGGAGATTCAAGGGAGTTTAAGAATGAATAAACGAGTCAATCTGAAGTCAAATACTGATACACTAACATAGTCTAAAGGTTTCTTAAGTGTATTCTGGATCAACTGGAATATCATTTATTCAGTGTTGTATTTATTTGTTTTGGCTCTTTGAGGTAATTTTGGATGCTTATACTTTTAATGATTATGTTTGAAAATCTTAGAATGCCAGACCAGTTCAGAATAGAGGGTGAAAGTGATACCGCAGGAAACACAGAAAGACACCTTTCAGTACCCTGAGGACTCTGCAGTCACGGGGGTGCACTGGTGTGCTGAATGCAAAGAATGTTCCCCCTAAGAGAGGAGTGTGCCTTTTTTATGAAACAGATTTGTTACCATATTCAACCTGAAAATGAGTACTGCTGGGCTGAAAGGAAAATATGCAATATATTCACTGGTTTCCTAGCACTGTCCAGGGCATCTGGGATGGAAATGAAGGAATTCCTAATGACTCGAAATTATGATAATAGCTCATTTTATATATGGCTTGATTGTTCATAAAGTGCTTTTGGATATATCATATCATTAAATCCTTACTAAATCCCTGGGAGCAAAGAAGGGCAAGAAGCATTCATGACCATTTTACAGATGAGGAAACTGAGGCACAGAAGGTCAGGTACCCTTCCTAAGGCCAGTTACAATTAGTAAGTGTTTCTGTTCTGAAAGCGTTTCACAGCCAGGTGAGTGGTAGAGTCAAGGTAGAGTCTCCCTTTCTCTTCCATCCTTGCACTTGCCAAGCTCCAAAGAGAGGACGACACTCTTCCTTTCAACAAAGTTCCGCCTGAGAGAACTATCCAATGTATCACTTAGAACTTTACCCATGTTCTGAACCCAATAAGATCATGAAAAAGACTGAGCAAGAGAGACACCATGTCTTTTATGTCTGCTGGGAAATATGAGGCGGACATTGCCTTTCCTTTCACACAGGTTCTTGCTTCAACTCTAACCCAGAGCCCACTCCTAATTTACTCTGGTCTCCCTTTGCTGAATCTCTCTCGGCGCAAAGATCCCCTCATGTCAGTCAGCTTTGCCATAGAATGAGTATTTCTCTCACACTTTGACTAGTTACAGCCACCTCTGCCTTGTATACAATTTTCCGTCATGAGTGCTGCACTTAGGACAGCTGATGGCTGTGGGCATATGAGGATGGTGGTGGTGACATAGAGGGAAGACCCAGATGTGGAGCCTGAAATCCTGCTACCCCTAGCCAAGGCAAACCTTTCTCCCTCATTGGCAGCAAACATTTCACACCCTGCTCGAAACCATCCTGCTGTGTCTGCAGCCTGGGGGCCTCCAAGTACCAGAGGCACTCACCCCAACATAGCAAGGAGAACTAAAAGCTGCTTGACTGGACACTTAAGTACTGAATATCGAGTTCTGCAGAGGAGATGGACTGGGAATGACATGCTCTACACAGAAGCCCACTGAATACAGACAGCACTGTTCACCATCTTACCGGCAGCAGACTCATAAGAGAGCTCACGTTGCACACACTGCACCAGACAACAGGGATATAGCGAAGCACAGGAAATGCATTTAGTTCTGCATTTATGGCAGATATTTATTGAACACGTACTATGTGATAGGCACTGTACTAAAGAGAAAACAGTGAGTAAAAAAGAAAACAATCCTTGCTTTCATGGAGTTCACAATCCACTTAATGTCTGCCTTTAAAGGCATTTTCCAGAAAATCATACACATAAATGTAATATGAAAACTGTATTAAACTGATTCAAAATCCTACACAAATGACTTTCCAATAAACTTTACAACTTACTGGAAAATGAAAAGAATGATTTCAATCATCTTTCAGGTAACTTTTTGATTCCAGTTTATTTATTTATATTTTTTGGTGAAACAGTAAGTGTAAGAAGAGCAGAGTAGAAACGTAGAAGCAAGCAAGCTGGACAAGGAACCGAACATCAAGGCTCTCAGTTCTACAATGCATCTGTTATTGGACGCATGACACTTTACTTTTCTGTGCTTCATCAGTCTTGTGACTAATGCCTGCAGCAGTATCTGCCACACAGCAGATGTTTAGTAAATAAATATTGGTTGAATGAGTGAATGTAATATGTGAAGGTTTCGTGTGAAGACTTGTAATTCAATGTCAACATTAAGAAATTGGAGGCCGGGCGCGGTGGCTCAAGCCTGTAATCCCAGTACTTTGGGAGGCCGAGACGGGCGGATCACGAGGTCAGGAGATCGAGACCATCCTGGCTAACACGGTGAAACCCCGTCTCTGCTAAAAATACAAAAAAACTAGCCGGGCGAGGTGGCGGGCGCCTGTAGTCCCAGCTACTCGGGAGGCTGAGGCAGAAGAATGGCGTAAACCCGGGAGGCGGAGCTTGCAGTGAGCTGAGATCCGGCAACTGCACTCCAGCCCGGGCGACAGAGCAAGACTCCGTCTCAAAAAAAAAAAAAAAAAAAAAAAAGAAATTGGAGATGAGAAGAGTCATGTAACAAAGATGCATGTACTGTGCTTACAGACCCACAAATCAAACTTCTCTAGTAAACTGTGTCAAAGTGACCAAGTGGCCAGCAGGAAAATGTGGGAATGTGACCACTCGTCCTACTTCTTCACTGCATCCCTCAGGTGTGAATTGTATTATAATTTAAACCCAACAAATGGACTTTTTCTGATTCCAACTCAGTAGGCTAGTACCCTGGCTAGCAACTTCACTGGTGCCATTCTAAGCCTTCCCTTCAATATTTACAGAATAAAAAGCAATTTTGGTTTGAGCTTTGAGCACATTAGATTTTGACAGCTTGGAAATGTCATTCTCAAAGCAAGGACTTCTCACATGCATAGAATTCTGGCTCTTAACTATTCTATAAATGCAAATGCAAATATCCTTGACCAGAAAACCTTGAGCATCATGTTCTAAGAATGTTAGTGAGATTACATGAAGTTCTTTTTAACTGTATTAGTTTCCATCCAACATCTACTAAATTGAATTAGAGTAAAGTGGGGAAGGCCTAGGTTCGAAAGGTGGATGCCAAAGAAGTCACATTTTAATTTCATCTCCATCTCTCATTTATGGATGCTTTCTAGCTGTCAGCCAGTCAGTCAGCAAGCTTCATTCCAAGGGAAACACGCTGGGTGACTGGCCATCCAAGAATTCAACATGATATGACTGGCGTATTTGAAACTGTTCAGAAACACTATGTCCTAGCCAAGCTGCAGCTTTACACGCTGGGTCCTTTCTGCCCCTAGGCCTTTACCCATAATGTTCCTTTTGTTTAACAAGGACTTTGCATCTTCCCTCTCATACACATAGAAACTGCAAATCCCATCTATCATTTTGTCAAGAGTGCCAGAATCCACTGATTGGGAAAATATCTTGATGGCACATTTCTTATTTAAAAAGGAGATTCCTGAGAACATAAATTTGCAAGGCGCAAGGAAAACTAAACAAGAACAAGGAGAGGCTAAAAGAGAGGGAGGGAGGAAGACAGGGCAATGATAACACGGCAGTGACCTAAGTGCTCTTAAAAACAGAGTTGTTTAAAATCAATGTGACGCGGTTAGTATGTTCTTAGACACTACTGAAGTGCCCAAACTCGCCCTCCTACAACTTCGCCAAAGCTGGCTGTACACATAACTTCTAAAGGTACATCAGACAGAAATATAGAGAAGGTGCTCAACCCAGCATATGGGCACAGGACACGGAAAAGAGCATTGTATAGCTTGGGGGAAGATGTATAAAGTAAACTAACTCAGCAGGTGCAGGAACTGACTGACAGAAGAGAACCTTTGCTGTAAGCATCCCCAGAAACACACAGAAATCCTGGGATAGGCTTTAGATGTCCTCAGGTTGTGGAATGGTGGGTTTGAGCTGATTTTAAGGAGCAAGAAAGCCCTAAGTAACATCTAGGAACATGTATACACTTCGGCATTTCGGTCAAATACCGAACAAGCTCTTCTCTGAACACTTCTAACTTTACTTTTGTCGTTTCTTGCCTAGCGCCTTTATCACTTGTACCTCCACCGTGTGCCCCAAACACCATCCAAATAACTTCAGGAGATCACAATCACATTTTATGCAATCATATTTACGCCTAAATATCTGTATCCCTTGCTAGAATATGTACTCAAGGAGCATGGGGTTGGTATCTCATTTATGTGGCCATGCCCACTGCCTGGCACAGGGATTATAGATTAACAAATATATGTACAACTAAGATCAGTTGGAAGGAGGGGAATAACCTATGATCATGTATTACTTTCCCCTCAAAAGACTTAAAACTCCTGAAGACAAGATTCACTCGCTTACCCATTTACTCATTCACTCACCCTAAAATATTTATTGAGTGCCAGACATTATGTTTGGAATGTAATACAAACACTAGTTTCTGCCCTCAGGGAGCACATAGTCTAGAATAGTGGTCTCCTCAAAACACAAATTAGGGGTGCCCAAAGAAATCACTGGAGCTTCCATTTATAGTTATATTGTATCTTTTAAAAATAAGAAGTCTTTTGAAAAAATGTTTATTTCTTTTTTTTTTTTTTTGAGACGGAGTCTCACTCTGTCACCCAGGCTGGAGTGCAGTGGCCGGATCTCAGCTCACTGCAAGCTCCGCCTCCCAGGTTCCCACCATTCTCCTGCCTCAGCCTCCCGAGTAGCTGGGACTACAGGCGCCCGCCACCTCGCCTGGCTAGTTTTTTGTATTTCTTAGTAGAGACGGGGTTTCACCGTGTTAGGCAGGATGGTTTCGATCTCCTGACCTCGTGATCCGCCCGTCTTGGCCTCCCAAAGTGCTGGGACTACAGGCTTGAGCCACCGTGCCCAGCCGAAAAAATGTTTATTTCTAATAATGCATCCTCTCTCACTTGGTACCGATGTCAGGTGGTCATGTGTCACCCATGGTCTGCGAGGTATCCTGAGGAAAATGTGGGATTCTGCAGACCCTCTCTCACTGGCTTCACTTTCATCATACTGTGACATTTACTATTTCCATTGGCTGGTGTTCTGTCAAAATCCTAATAGATTATAAGGACTAGAGATTACACATTGTAATATAATAGATAATACATTTACTCAATAATGTAATACATAATGTATGTAACACTATAATACATGTATTATGTAGTGATGTAGTGTATCATATGACATTATGTCACCATACTTATATGTCATATGCCATTGTTATTCCCTGACCTCAAGTCTACACTTTCCCTGGGGTAGGGGGACAGAACATACAATCAACACATTGAAAACCTAACAATACAAATTATTTGAGGTTATTACAGCTGCTGAGTACAAAACATTTCAAAGCACACCACTATCCGTTATCCCTATTTATTCTCAAGGTTCTCCCAGGAAAGATGAAGCAGGAACTCACTTGCTATTGATCATGAACATGTGCCTCAACTTCCGAGCCTCAGTTTCCTCGTCCTCTATGTCTTAGAATTATTACATCAAATTAACATATTCAAGCAATCTAAAGTTTATAGTACATAGTATTATTTGACCCGTCAATTTTCATGCCTCTCTTATGAATGCACAGAAAAAAACCCAGAGATCAGAGCCCAAAATTCAAATGTTCTACACATTTACATGTGACTGAGCTAGGAAACTTTGTTAGAATCTTTTGTTTCAAAGTTATGATTTCCTAGTCAATTTACATAGAGAAGTACTACCTGAGTCTCCTACTCTGATCTGCTTTCCACATCAGCCTATCAATTCTGCTCAGATAGAACTGAATTCAACAATATCTGCTCAAAGAACAGTGGAAAGGGGTACATTAATGGAGATGATGGGCAGCACTTGCAACAACCAATCTCAACTGGCTATTCCTAGCACCTGCTTTTCCCTTCTTTCCTCGTCTTCCCTAAGAGACAGTTAAAAGGCTATTAACCAGTGGTCTACAGCACAGGCTTCTGTATCTTCTCACCATTAAGGACAACTTGTAATCATTTCCTCTCGTAGGGCCAGCTTCTCAAAGTATTTAATTTACCATCTTTACTAAATAATAGATAATTCATCACTCCCCCACCTTTCATTGAATGAATCCAAACTATAACTGCCAGAGTCTCTGTAAGTATGAGAACCCATGAGTTCACAAGCATAAAGTCAGAAGCAAAAATCTTCAGCCAGTGCAGCTTTATCTAAGGGGAAAAATGCATCATTTTTTAAAAGATGTTTCCTCTGGCTCCCTTCAAGGACCACCAGTTGGTAACTACTCCACAAGCATGCGCTAAGGTTTACTTGCATGCCTTCCATGATACTGTGCTGCAAATCCACTAGAACTCAAAGGACACAGACGTTCTGCACTGCTACTTTTAGAACTGGCTCAAGCTCGGACAACAAGGTGCTTCATTTTCCTTCTTCCTATTGTTTACGATCTTACTTAGACTTCAAAGCTGTAACAATGCATTAAACTTCAGCTTTCAGTTTGGGCAGCATTTGCAATTTTAAAAGAAGATAAACCTCTCTATAGAGTTAACATGATCTGTGAATGTGGGACCTGCTAGGAATCAGATATCCTAATGAACTTTGTCTTGCTCACTTGAAATGGAGAATTAACCAATTCTTTTAAATAATTCAGAAATCTAAAATGAAAGGAATGGGGCGCAAATTTCTACTGTATTGCACAAAAAATGAGGAATGAAAAGAAACATTTTATGTTTTCAATAAAACTACACTCCTACATCTTTTGCAAGTGAAACACTTTCAAATTTATTGGCAATCATAATTGTTTTATGCCATCTAACACACATAATGGCATCTGGTATGAATACCTTGCAACTAACCTCATTTTATAGTCTCCACCTCCAGCAGAAAAATCAAATGAAAATTTAGTCTATCGCTTAAAAATATCTATTAAAGTACCATATACTCATAATACTTGAGACTGTAGAAAAAAAGAAGAGTGTTCATAAAAAAATAAGAATAATTTTTCTATTAAAATGTTATTTTGTCAAAAAAAAAAAAAACTTAAAAACAAGATGTCCCCTGGCACCTGGTTCATGTCTATGAGGCAATGAGGTGGATGAGAGAGAAGGTGAGCTACATTTTATTATCTATGATGGATTGCTGCAAGTACTCTGTACTTTCCACATATCTACATCCAGACATATAATCCACACAGAAACAGGTCTGTTAGTTCTGAGGACATAGTTAAGCCTGTGGGTGCCTGAACAAGGCTAAGGCAGATACCTGGGAAGATGAGATAAGAAATAAAGGAAGAGATGACGATCCTAGATGAGAGCAAAACAAGAGGAAGGAAAAGGAGCTAACATTGTTTGTGCTCAGAACAAAACAGCAACGAAAACACATTTTCTGGGAAGGTGATGACATTGCACCTTATATATTAGAAAATAAAAGTCTAAGAGTTTAAATAACTTGTTCAAATTTATACAGTCAATACATTATAGAACCAGAGTTTAAATTCCATTCTTTCTCTAATACAATGTCATGCTTAAGCAGTTAAGACTCTGGACTTACAGTGAGTTTGAATACCCTTATGCCTTCTTGACTGTGGGCAAGCTATTTAAATTGTTTGTGTCTCAGTTTCCTAATCTGTAAAATGGGCACACTGATAGCACCTATCTCCATAAGATGATATAAGATCATGAATATAGAACTCAGCACAGTGCATAGCTCTGGTGGCCATGAGTAGAAATGGGCCACCCTGATCACCTGTTGCAAGGAACATGGTTGCCTAACAGGGCTGCTCCTCTGAATTCACCACCACATTTGCTTGAAGGCCACACTTCCTCCAGGCTGTTTCCAGCCAACAACTGAGGGGGAGGATACCAACATAGACCCATTCCTATAAAACACAGAATTCTTCCAACAGGGGACTTAAGCTCAGGGACTCTCCATTGGCACGGCCAAAACTTTCTTAGAAGATTACTCCAGGCACAGTGGCTCACACCTGTGATCCCAGCACTTTTGAGAGGTTGAGGCAGGCGGATCTCTTGAGCCCAGGAGTTTGAACCCAGCCTGGGCAACATAGTGAGACCCTTGTCTCTACTAAAAATACAAAAAATTAGCTGGGCTTGGTAGTGTGTGCCTGTAGTCTCAGTTATTTGTTAGGCTGAGATGGGAGCATCACCTGAGTCTGGGAGGTTGAGGCTGCAGTGAGCCGTGATCATGCCACTGCACTCCAGCCTAGGCAATGGGAGTGAGACCTCTGGGATTCTTCCAACCCAATCCCTCGAATGAGGGATTCTTCCCTCCTCCTTTCCCACCTGTCAGAATTGTACTGCAGCCTAAAGGTTCTCTCAACCTATTCTTGCTCTGTCCCTCTTTATATTTTATAGATATTGCCCCAATAAATCTCTTGCACGTCTAATCCTATCAGGACATATTATTCTTGGAGGACCCAAACTAACATAATGGCACACAGAAAGTCCACAATGAATGTGAGCTACTATTATGATTATTATCACCCAAAATAATTATTTTTGTTATTATCTGGCTCTAAGCCCAATACAGTTTAATCCTATTTCAAAAATTGTTTTCCTTGAATCTGTGAACATTATTCTTTTCTTAAAAGTAGGAGGATTCAAAGGTTATACTATATTTCTTTAACATGTTCAAACAAGATTTGTCATACCTAGCAAAGTTGTCCCAACTACAAATGAAAACATACACATTTATCATTCCATATTGCACATAACAAATATGGCCCCTTCTATTTTCAAGTGTATCAGAAATGCCATTTCTCTACTTCACCTTTGAATGTGCGAATTCCAAATGCTCTATTATTTGACTGATTTCCTGTTTTCATCATCTTTCATGAGTAAATGGTCTGTCAGTGACTGGATGTATGTGCTCACATAGTGTCCCAGTGGCTTACTCAATTAATATACGACTAATTAAACTTATACACTCACTTGCATGGGCTGAGTGGCTCTCAACTATTATATTGTACCTATTGACTGTGCCTCACAAGTGGTTTATTGTTCCAAGAAAACTACTGGGCTAGGTACCAGCAGATGCGGGAGGAATGGAATTTAAGTAGCAAAGTCACTAGAACTTTGTAGTACTCTTCCCAGATTTCATTTTCAGTGGGTGAAATTCCAGTGGTTTGGCCTTTTGTGATCAGTGAAATCATCGCAGACTAATCAAACCTTTTCATACGCTGCTGTTACTATTGCCTATGTAACCTCCACAGGAGTATGTGGAGAATTACAACTGGTTGCCAGATAAAATACAAAACTTGGTCTAGATAAACAATGAATACTTTGTTTGTATATTTCATGCAATACTAAAAAATTATTCATTGTTTATCTGAAATTCAAATTTAACTTGGCATCTTGGTTTTTTTTTTCTTGCGGGGGGCGGAGGGGTGTGGGTGACAGAGTCTTGCTCTGTCGCCCAGGCTGGTGTAGAGTGGTGCAATCTCGGCTTCCTGCAACCTCCTCCTGGTTTCAAGCTATTCTCCTGCCTCGGCTTCCCGAGTAGCTGGGATTACAGGTACACACCACTACGCTCAGCTAATTTTTGTATTTTTAGTAGCGATGGGGTTTTGCCATGTTGCCCAGGCTGGTCTCAAACTCCTGGCCACAACTGATCTACCTGCCTTGGCCTCCCAAAGTGCTGGGATTACAGGCGTGAGCCACCATTGTGCTACATCTGGCAACTACTAAGGAACAATATCCACCTTCATGGTGAATATATGTGAGACATGGGGGTTATAATTTAATGGGGTCACAAGAGCAGGGTTAAGCTGAAACTCCACAGATTTAGACCTCCATTTTCAAAAATAATTGTTTACACAATTGGGTACGTGAAACCAAATATTCCATGCAAGTAACTTGGCTTTTAGTAATACATGCATGAGGGAAAACCTTTGGAGGTACTAAAAGATATTGCCATGACAAATCAAAGAGTCTCATTCCTTAACAATGCTATGAATTAGGCCTTTGTGTACAACTCCACACTAAACTCTGTCTACTTTGCTTCCCATTGAAAACTCAGTATCTAGAACAGTGACTATCACAGTGTAGGGGCTCAGGACAAATCTACTGTATTGAGAAATGAATGGACTCATATGTGCATTCTTCCAGAGCATGGCTTTTCAAGGATGTGCCTTATCTTTTCCTTGGCTTACAAGATCCAATATGATTTGCCTTCCTGCTACTCATGTCCAACTATTCTCTCCCTTGTTTGTACTCTTCAAGCCACACCAACCCCCTTAGTGTTCTTCCAGCATGTCTCAGGGCTGTTATATTTAACATTCCCTCTTCTTAGAATAAAAGTCCCTAATATCTGCATAATTCACTTCTTTGACTTAATTAGGACTTAACTCAAATGTCAACACATCAGAAAGACCTTCCTTTACCACCCTTTATAAGACAGTACCCAAAACCTCCCTTCTTTAATCCCTTATATTGCCTTATTTTGTTTTATAATGTTTGATGCCACTTGGCATGGGACATGTGTATTAATCAGTTGACTGACTGTCTCCTTCCCCAAGAAGGTAAGCTAAATTAAGAGCAGGATTTTCTGTTTTGCTCAGTGTGATGCCTAGAACATGCCTGATTCTTAGAGTGTTGAATGAGTGAATGAACAAATGGTATCTTTTCCCTTTTACTAGACTGTCAAGTACCCAAGAGCAGGATGTCTGCTCTATCTCTGCACTCCCTTAACATCTGCAACAGCTAGCACAAATAGATCCAGCAATACCTCTTTTTTTTTTTGAGACGGAGTCTTGCTCTGTCGCCCAGGCTGGAGTGCAGTGGTGCAATCTTGGCTCACTGCAAGCCCCACCTCCTGGGTTCATGCCATTCTCTTGCCTCAGCCTCCCGAGTAGCTGGGACTACAGGCGCCCACCACCACGCCCAGCTAATTTTTTTGTATTTTTTTTTTTTAGTAGAGACAGGGTTTCACCATGTTAGCCAGGATGGTCTCCATCTCCTGACCTGGTGATCTGCCCGACTCGGCCTCCCAAAGTGCTGGGATTACAGGTGTGAGCCATCGCACCCGGCCTATCCAGAAATTCTTAAGAACAATCTGTTAAATTACTTATGAGAAAACTGAGGTACAAGTCTTTAAGTGACTTGGACAACTGATTTTCCCTTAACAGATGCCCAGTGTCAGGCTTTTAATGGCCAGTCTCTTTTGCTAATCGGACCTATTCGGAAGCTGTGATTTGCCTTCTTCTTGTTCATCTCTGAGTTTACAAGTGCTACTGGCTGAGAAGCTCTCTGGTTGTAAAATACCTACAGAGATCTAAGAAAACACTGACTTTCCTTTGTGGAGAGATTGTTGGAAAGCTATTCCTATTTTGCTGAGCCCCGCCACAATATCCTTACATTTCTCTTTTTGGATATTCACCATATGATGCCTGTGGATAAGCCATATGAGACTCCCTGGTTCCCTTTGGGTTAAAATCAACCAAGTATAGAAATTCACAACTGAGATGGGGCAGAGTAATCTGCAGCAAATAGTGCCCCCTCCCCTCCATCCCTATTTGAGATATCCCAGTAGATTTCCTTAACGACAAACTAACGCCAGGGGGAAAAGAGTTGCCTGGAGCTCTGCAAAACCTGAAGAAGAGAAAAAGAATGAGGAAGCTGCAGGGAGAAAAGGTGCCAAAAATCCTTGTGGCCACATGAATTTTTTCTAGCAGGCAACTAATCAATCTGGATTAGTGACTCCAAATCCCCAAATACATTATTTATATTACATTCAGTTTACTAATATTATCCACAAATAGGTAATTCCTTCCAAAAAACAATGACAGGCTGAAAAACAACAAATTCACATTCAAATTTAAAATCAGAAGTGACCCTATTATTTGTGGCATGGAAAGCTCATACCCAATTCCTGACCCCAGCTCGCCCCCCTGATCTTTCACCACGCTGGTTTTTAATTGATGGGGAGGTATGGAAAGTGGCCATTAGAAGTGGTCCTTCTAAGGATATCTCTGTCAAAGGGTCCTGTCATACTAGTTCCAGGCTTAGATCACAGGGAAAACAGAGCAATGGCAGATGGAGCTGTAGCCAAACACCAGGTGCACCTTCTACCGCACTGTGATTTGATGACGGCTTCTCATTTGATTTCCTTTTTGAGCCCAATTCAGATACTGCATAAATTGTATTGCTCCATATTTTCATATTTTTAGAATCTAGATCTATGTATATATTGACACAATTCCAGACACATTCTAAATACACACGTTAAAATGCTTTTCTACTTGGAATGTTACATTCAATGGGCACTCCTGGGTCTCTCCTGGGACAAGAGTCACAGGCACAAATGAATTTGAGGACCAGAAAGAAATCCCTTTTTTTTCCTTCTTTCCTGTGTAACTCTTTGTGTGTGAAGGGTTGGAGGTGGGGGGAGCAGGGAGGGGAAGATGTCTGAAACAGACCACCCAGTCAGTCCATTTTAGAACTTGAAAATCAGGGGAATAGGATCTAAAACATTTCCTATTTTGGCTACTAGCCAACTAACCTAAAGTCTGTTCAGCTAGTTATTCTCTGCATGTAGACAATAAAACACCCATAATGTGTGAGGATAAGACTACTTTAAAATGGCTACAAATCTCCCCCTACACCCCCCATTTTTCAGTTGAAAAGGCGCCTTAAGTACACTGGATCCTGTGGCTTAAGCTCTGCAGCTTCCAGTGCGTCATGCATTTGGGGAAGCCCCCAGCCTAGGATGGCACCTCATCTTTCACAGAGCAAGACTCAGGAATTTCCTTTGTCTGGAGGCATTTCTAAGGAGCGTTTGCAAACAATGATGGGTCACACCTGCTAACGATACTTAAGAAAGCAAAATTCACCTAGTTTCAGACTGAAATTTCAGAGGAAACCAAATTCTAGTTCCCTAGTCTCTTAAAGAAGAGAAGAAGAGAGACTAGCTCCATTGCATTGCTGAAAATTCATCAGTCAGAATTTAATTACACAGATCTGGAAACCAGAAGGCATTTAGGTTTTAATGTCTCCCTGAGTTGGGACCTTTACATATTTTAGAATATTGATCATAACTGTTATTGCTGCTATTTTGGTGGTCACTCTACTGTGTCTGTCCCTGCGGGGTTTTTTGAAAGAACACTGCAGAGAAGAACTGTTGCTAGGTAATTGTAAAAGAAAGTCATGCAAATTATGAAATATTGATAAATTGCATTTACAAGTCAATGGTGCTAGAATGCTCCTTCTTTCCCAGTAAAACACAAACTGTAAGGTTGCACTGCCTCCAAAATTTTTTAAATCACCCAACTAAATGACACATTAATCAAAACAGTTCCTAAAACAAGCAGTCCATCCAGCAGTGACCATTTTTGCAGTTTTGAATTATCAATTTTATTTTGCCTTCCCACTATATATAAATATTGCAATATAACATTGTAATATATCTACTATACATGTGAGGAGGTAGTAAAAACAATTTAAAACATTAAACAAGAAGGCCCACAATTTTTAAAGAGAATAATGTCAGATAAAAAATGTTCATCAGAAAGAGAAAAAGAAATTTATAGGTTTCTTTTCTCAGCCCCAAATTACAAAGTAAATCCTACACATAAATCCTTTATTTATTTATTTTTTTTGAGATGGAATCTCGTTCTGTCACCCAGGATGGAGTGCAGTGGTGCGATCTCAGCTCACTGCAACCTCTGCCTCCTGGGTTCAAACGATTCTCCTGCCTCAGCCTCCTGAGTAGCTGGGATTACAGGAATCTGCCACCACGCCCAGTTAATTTTTTGTTTTTCTTTTTTGTATTTTTACTAGGGAATGGGTTTTACCATGTTGGCCAGGCTGGTCTTACTCCTTACCTCAAGCGATCCACCTGCCTTGGCCTCCCAAAGTGCTAAGATTACAGGCGTAAGCCACCATGGCCGGCCCTACACATAAATCTTAAGTCAGGAAGTCAGTAGCATTAAAACTTATTTCATAAACATTAAAAATTCAATGAGTTAAATAATAATGCATGAAATACCAACAATTGTGGATGAAAAGAAGTACATTCCTTGTTCACCTAGCAACATTTAACAATGACACCTCTTTTAACAATTCAGGATGCGAACGACACAAATGAAGATGGTGAACATGAAAGCTAGATTCTACCAATACTCCAGGGTAATTTTCAAATTGGCAGGTAGAGCTGGAAATTTTCAAAATCTGGGGCAAGCATCATGATTAATGGGCTTCCACTGATTGCAAAGACCCATCTGAGGGTTGATGCCACCAACATATGTGCAACTACCAGATAAATGAGGAGGAACAAACATGATTAAACCTAAATGAAATAATCTAAATACCAACTCTGATTTCTTGTTATAAATATCACATTTTAAAAACCACTAAGATAAAGTTATTACTAGCAGGCTGTGCAGGTGATGAGAAATAGCAAATAGAAGGGAAAAATAACCAGGTGCAGGTAGCCTTTCTTTCTGGCAAGGGAGTCCCACATTTTCTCTTTTTAGTTAAAGGTGCTTTCACGGATAACAGTGAGAGCCAGCGGGGGTGTGTTTTCAGAGTGCCAACGTTGGCCAATACTGTTGCCTCAGACACTGACTCAGTGCAGCCCTACAGAAGCGTGCCTTGAATTAAATAAGAAGGCTATCACATGAGCTTTACCCTCATTAATGACTGACCTGATGCACCACAGAATGCAAGCTTGGAGGACTGTTCACAGGCCCTGTAAATATCAGGCAGGCACTTCAAATGCTCTGTCCCATAAATATGTTTAAAGTAACCCGAGTATATCAGGGGAGTTCACAAAGGTTGTTTAAATAGATGTTCTAAGTCAAAGTCCAACAAATGAGGCTTAAAACCTTCAGGAGCTCTGGAAAATCCAGATTCAGTGATATACCAAAGGATTAAATGATACCAATCAGAGTTGGGAACTTTGTCTGAACTGCATTCCCTATGGTAATCAAGCATCATGCATAAACTGAAATGGTGATATTTCAAACATCTGACCACACCTGCTCATTGAAGTGGGGGTGGGGGCGGGCAGGAAGTGGAGAGGGACAACTTGATGTCCTGTTCCCATTAGTACCTAGCCCTCAGTTTTGGTTTCCTAGACCTACTAGTTACATCTGTTAATCTCTGTCCATGTGTCTGAGCACAGCCTTCCCCCATACCCAAATTAGGTTTTCAGCTTCCCCAGAGCGTTTTCTTTTGTTGTTTTTTTCTTAAAATCTCTAGGTGAATCAACAGTGAACAGATACTCCAAAAATATTTGGAAGTAACGATAATATATTCATCTACTTATTAATTTTATTCATTAAGCAAGTAAGTACTAGGTACCCATTAAGTTCAAAGCACAGATCTAGGTACTGTGAAGGATCTTTTTAAAAAGGAATTTGTCATAAATCCTACCCTTAATCGGCTTATAGTTTTTAATAAGTCAGATTCTATTTGGTTTGTGCCAACGAAAAACCCAGCTAAAATTAAAGACATCTAGGAGGAGTCTCTTCTTTCCAGAATCACCTTCTTGAGCACTCATTCTGAAGGTTCCAGCAGCTCTGAATCCTTTTTGCAATTCTCTGGTTCTCAAACTCATGGGAGATGAACAGATTGTCAGGATAAAACAAAATGGGAAAACAGACGTGGCACCATGGGGATTGTGGGGATTTGGGAAACCTATGTCTGACATTTCAGAGCAGGGTAAGTACCCACAAAAGATGTCTCTAAAAGTCTTGGTATATTTCTGACACCATCCCCTTCCACTCCAAGGCTCCCAGCTTTGGACCTCTTGAATATACGTACTCGTTGTAAATATGACAAGCTTTAACTGGAAGGTAGTAATGGTAACCTTCCTTTGAGTCCTTACTGTGAACCAGGCAGAATGCTATTTTGTATGCATATTCTCAGTTTAACACTCAATTTCTTTCCTTTTCTTTTTTTGAGACGGGGTCTTGCTCTGTCACCCAGGCTGGATGAAGTGGCACCATCTTGGCTCACTGCAACCTCCACTTCCCGGATTCAAGCGATTTTCCTGCCTCAGCCTCCCAAGTAGTAGGATGTGCCACTATGCCTGGCTAATTTTTGTATTTTTAGTAGAGATAGGCACCATGTTGGCCACGCTGGTTTCGACCTCCTGACCTCAAGTGATCCACCCACCTCGACTTCCCAGAGTACTGGGATTACAGGTGTAAGCCATTGCACCTGGCCTCCTTTTAGTATTTCTGTTTTATTGGTAAGAAAGCTGAGATTGGGGTGTACCTTATTCAGTCGCTCAGCTGTTATTTAATTTGAACTCAGGTCTGTTTGACTCCAGAAGCAGAGTTTTTACCCATGATACTATACCAATTTTGAGTTCAGAGACTCTGATATTTTATCTCTGGGCTTCAGATAATTCCTTCAGAATTCCCATCTAATGCTCTAATTGGGCAAAGATTTGTTTTCTTTTACAGTTGAGTCTTAAGGGAGTACAAGAAAAGAAAGCAAAAATTCTACAGAAAAAACAGACTAGTTGGACAGGGAAGAAACAGCTGCATCCACTTTGGGTAAAGTTACATGGCCCAGTTTACGATTTGGGATGAAACAGTGTATTACCATCTGTCTACTCATTCTCCATGGTTTAGTAGGGAAATACCATTCGTTTCCCATTACCTTTCTCAAGAGCTAGGGTAAAAAGAGAATTATTTTCCTTCCCATATATACAAACATACACACACACACACATACACACACACACACATCTATGTGAAGTAACGAGTTCCCATTTTATTTGAAGAATCAAGTCTGTTACATCTTCCAAAACGTCTTAGAGCTTTGTTGATATACCTATGAGAGTTCCCTCTTTCAAAACAAAAACAAAACACACAAAAACCTCTCAGGAATTCATCTTCATATCCCGAGGTAATGAAAAAGAGGAAACATTCTCTTGATCAACGCAACACCAGAGAGTAGAACCTTATCTAATGCATGTAAATACCAAGCCCTGAATCTTCATTTATTCCTTTTGGGATTAGATGTCTTTAAGGAAGAGAGAAAAATCATTTTTCCTCCACTAACTTCATCTGAGATTGACAAGAGGCAGAAAAATTGAGTAGGCTGATAATTCTTCAACTAGGGCTAAGATAAACCAGGTTCTACTCCTTTTTCTCTGAAACAAATAGAAAACTGACAGATAGGAATTTATTACTTTATCTCCTCGATATTAATACGTTCTTTCTTTGAATTCACACGATTTCCCCAAAATGACAGTGTACATCCTTGAGGTAGCATCAAGTGATCTGAGGTTAAAAGTGAACTTGGCTAGTATCTCTCTGCCTTTGGCCGAAAAATCCAGGCTCAATCCTGGTTGCTTTCTGGAATGGGAAACACACAACATTGGGATTGCAGGCAGCTCCAGAAAGGCATGCCAGGCCTCTCATGCTCTCAATTTATATTTGCATGTGAACAGCTTGTTGGCCATTTTATGAAGACAGATGAATCGCAGGCACGCTAGAGGGGCGGCCAGACCTAAATACGCGAACTACACACCCGTACAGTCCACACATTTTTGAAGATGAAAATAAAATTATACCTCTGGAGACATCTTTAGGGAGATTATGCACAAATACAATATGTAGAAAAAAGTGAAACTTTGAAGGCATCACCTGCGAGTCAAGTGGAAAATAAAGAATGAAACTAGTCTATAAATACCACTCTTTAAAATGTCAACAAAAAATAAGATGTAGCGTATATGACACTAAAAACAAACCTCCAGAGTTCTCTCTTTTTTTTTTTTTTTTTTACTGCCTGCTTTAAAAAGACAACTTTGATAAAGAAAATATCACCAAAATACCAGGATGAGGAGAGGAATTGCCAGGCAGCCCCTATTTAATGCTAGAAGCCAGCAATGTAATCAGATTTCTCATGGGTAGGAAATGAAACATATTAGGAAAAATGAGTGATAGGATATCTAATGTGGTAATGTTGATCCTTCACCCCACAATACCAACATAATTCCGTTTGCCTATCTTTTCCAAAGATTGGATGGAGATCAACATGGAACAATGTACGGAACAACAAAGGGAAGAGACTCAAGGGGTCATTCAAAGTGGGTGAAAAACAAAGTACGGTAGACTTATATTGACAAGAAAAATAATAAAAGTCATAATGAACCACAGCTGACATTTTTAAAGCATAAACTCTATCAGAGATACTATGATGAGCATATTACACATACTATCTTACTTAACTCTTCCACAAGCAGGTAATATTATTACCCTGTTTTAGAGGAATAAATCTGAGAGGTTAAATAACCTATTCAGTATCACACAGGTAAGAAGAAATAGCAGAGGCAGAATTTGACTGCAGGTCACAGCCTGAGCTTCCCCCCGCAACCCGGAGATGGAGTCCTGCTCTGTTGCCCAGAGCTGGAGTGCAATGGTGCAATCTCGGCTCACTGTAACCTCCGCCTCCCAGGTTCAAACAATTCTCCTGCCTAAGCCTCCCAAGTAGCTGGGATTACAGGCACGTGCCACCACGCGCGGCTAATTTTTCTATTTTTAGTAGAGACAGTGCTTCACCACGTTGGCCAGGCTGGTCTTGAACTCCTGAGCTCGTGATCTGCCCAGCTCAGCCTCCCAAAGTGCTGGGATTACAGGTGTGAGCCACCACACCCAGCCCACAGCCTGAGCTTTTAATCACAGTGGCATATTCTACCCAAAGGCCCTTCAAGGTAAAGCATTCCACCAGAGTCCTCAGTGCTATCAGCAAAGAAGAACATTTTTGAATTTTATGAGATAGTGTCTGTGAAAGTATCTAATACAATGTTTGGTATACTAGGTACTGCTAGTTCATGTCTCTGCTTTTATTGAAACCGACAGTTTTATTCAATATAAAATTCCAACCCATGATAATCTTTTTCATACTTGTAGTGCCTGTCACAAGTTCCACATTTTACCAGATACTATGATATTCACATATAATGTGTGTTCTATTTTAATAAAGCATCTGCAACAGAAAATTTAGATATTTATGCAGCTGTGGAATTTAATGCTGTCCTGTATCCTCACTATTTTATTTTAGACAATTTAAAGTAGAACAATCCTTCAAAGCATAGATTTTTTTTTTCTTAAAGGAATTGGCAAAGTGTTGAGCTCGCAAAAGGCTTAAAACTGCTTGTGAATGAATGATCTTAAATCACTAGTGAAGATGATCACGGGGCATGTGCCACATTAAAGAACTAAAATGAAATGAAAAAGCCATGACTCCTCACTTAACGCTATTTTAAAAAATCTGATTTGGTAAATTAACCCCACTTCTCATAGTTTAATTGGGTAATCAACTTTCTTGGCAATTCAGGTTCTCATGGGCACCCTAATAATGTTTAGGGCCGGGGGTCCTGAGGCTGCTGGGGTGATCCACAGAACACGAAGTTGCCCTGTTAAAAGTAATCTACTTAAGTTTTTCCGAGTCTCTGGAGTTGTTCCTACGGTGGGCTACTTATAGGGTAGGCCCCCAAATCCTCACACTTAGTCGGCCTGCTGGCTGCTGTGGACTCTGAAAGCAGCAGCTAGAGTCCCAAGCTAAACTTACCATTTTCTGGCTGGTCCTTAATGTCAGCGTCACTTGGCTGGCTGGGACTTTCAGATTGACTTGAATCTGAAAAACAGAAAAATACAGCCAAAAATTACAGGGTCTGCAAGGGAAAGTGGATCAGAGGTGCCAGACTTTCTCAAAAGGTTCAACCTATAAACTAAGAATGGGAACGTTACAGAAATGACATGAAACATGAAAAAAAGAAAAGACGGAAAGAGAAAAGAAAGACACGGAAATGCAGCAGCAGCCTGTGCCTTTAAGAGAGGACGCTCCGGTTTGCGGACATCTACAGTGGCACTGGCTTTTGCCAGATCACAACTTGAAGCTCTTCAGCAACCATTCTCTTAGACCATTTCCAAACTGCTCTTCTCCACTATTTATACACTCGAGTCTGATAAAGACTTCATCCTTCATTACACACATCTGAAGCTTGATTCAGAACATAATAAAGTGTCAAAACATATTTTGAAGCTGGTATATAAAAGCAACCCAAACAACAGTAACAAGTTCTGTTGATATTTAGCTCTACATTCCAGCAACAGAGTATGCAGACTAACACCATTAAATACTAGAGTCCTAATATTCCATCACAGTTTCTTGAAATAACTGCTTAACTCAAAGAAGTCTTTCCGAAGGTACAAGTTTCCCCCACTTTATAAGAATTATTTTTTTCTTGTACTGATGCATTTGGGAGATCCTACAAGGATGTGTTTGCAAAAACAGATTTTTGTACACCTTTATAGAATTAAACATTTTTTAATTTAAAAAATATAATCATACTTTCAAACTAAAAAAGGAATTCGATTAACTTAATTTCTAAATGAAATAATTAAAAATCAAAGTAACTTAATTTTTAAATTAGATAAAAATTAACTCAGATCAAAAGAATTTCACGAAATTAGAAACAAGCATATATTTATGGTACATTTTTCGGGGAGAGGAGAGAAAAAACAGGCAAAATGTTTCAAGTGGAAAGTTTTTGATACAAAAATAAAGTGTTGTCTGAGACTTGAAGTCGTTTACAACATTGTTTAATAGCAAACAAAAAAAATGTTTTTCAACAAAACCTCTGTATCTGTGGAGAGCTTGAATCCTAACTTCACCTTGACTTCACAGGTTTAGAATTAGTTGCCTGAAATTTGACCACATTTCTGCAAGTTTAATGTAAGGTCAAAAGGTCATGACACTTAACTGTGATTAAACAGAAAATATTACTTCTATAGCAGCTGAGTTATAGCATCACCCTTCTCTTTCTTGGAGATGCTGCAGAAAGAAGTGGCACTACTAGTGACCTTAGGTCTAGAAATGCTAATTTATTACTTTAAAAAACTCCCTGCTTTTAAGCACACGAAGATTTTAATTATAAGTTCTATAGTGAAAGTATCTATTTTTAAATTTTCAGATAATCTTAACCTGGTGACTACAGCAAAAATTCTATGTTGATTCAAAGGTTTAAATAACAGAAGATGCTAAAAAGTGAATTTTTATTTGAGTCTGGCAAAGTGACAGCTTTTATCGTTCTGTAACAACTGCCGCAGAGAAGACACAAACAAAATGTATCACTTACTACATGCCAAAAACCTTTAGAGAAATCCTTCAGAATAAACTACAAAAATACAAAACCTGGACTAAAAATTAGAAATGCAAACAAATTTACATTGATCCATATTTAAATTTTTAACTACATAAATTAATATTATAGATACAACAAACAATTTAAAAATACAGCATGACTACCTTCTTTTTCTTCTAGGGAACAGGCCTATAATTTTACCATCAGAAATTACACATTAAATATTTTGAGTAGTAATTCAGTATGTTTTAGGAGAAAGACATACCTCCATTGTTTTTGTTCTGGACAATCTTAAACCATTAATTTCTATAACTAAAATGAAAGCAAAATATCTAATTTTGTTTTAGGGAAAATTAAAATTCTTGATCATGTCCTGAAACAGATACATAAAATTTAGCCAAACATAACATTTTCTTTGGAATAATACTAGCAAATATACATCTCTATCCATGTACTACTTCTACGTATAGTATCTTTATAATTAATCACTTCTCTACGAATAAATGGAAAATAGTTTTATCTCAATTATTAGATATACAATAGCCAATTACACTTCTGATATTTATCCATTAATATTAAGGCAAAAAGGGCTAAGGAAAGACGCTAAATTTTTTTTTATATATATAATCTGAAAGTGGACTTCTTTCTTCTTTTCACTTTTTGTTTATATTTGGTTTGCCACCTACCTTTACAGAAATATAGCATAATAGAAAACATGAACAGCAATAAAAGATGAATATTAGGTATGTTGAAAGAAAGTTTAAAATTCCAAGCCACAGAAAAATAAGCAAACCAACAGCAAAAGAGTGAATGGCAAGAAAATGCTCAGAGTTGGTCTGCAAGGGGCCGCAGCGTTCTCGTGAAAGCTCAGACACAAACACTGGAGAAGGCATCTAGCCAAACTGAAAACGGAATTTATCTTTTCTACTTTTATTCCAAAGCTGGAGACACTGCTATCCATCTGAGGACTGCATACTAAAATGCACCATCCTGCCAGGTAAGGGGCAGGCAAAGCCAAATATCTACATGAAAATGTACATGATCTCAAAACTTCAATAATTATTTTCTACCCTGCGCAGTTCAATACCATTTTCTTTTGCAGCCAAGAAGGAGGAAAACTACCCAGTCTTAGTGCTATTCTCTGCTGAGGACGCATGGACACTTTCCGGTATTGCAAAAGGTCACTGATGCTGTTAAGTGTGGAGCCAACCAGGTGACCAGAATTACAAATTAATTTCTACCCATGCATAATTGATACAAATGAAAGATCTCTTTCTCAAACATTTGCATTAAAACACTGTCAAGAAGGTTAACAATTAATTTACTTTTCTTCTTTATATACTCCATAGACACCTGTCAGAAGCCAAGGTGACTGTGTCTTACTCTTTTGGACAAATATCACGTGGTTGATCGATTTCTACCACCTTAAATAATTAGGAACCTAAGAAAACAAACCAAACTGCATAGAGCTGGATGTTCTTCCTGTATCTGAGTCTCCCATACCAGTGAGTTTCTCTCGCTTACTGGTTGAAAGCCAGAAGATTTGTATATTACAATGAAGAGAATATTTACTCACACTATGTTTAAAGGATGGGGTTGGAAATGCTCTTATAAGGAAGTACATTAGGGTTATCAATTTTTTTTTTCCTATCTAAGGAGTTGCTTTTTGTTTAAGGAAACTTAGACTTTAACCTAACCTTGAAAAGCAATGTTTCTTTGGGTTTTTAAAAAATTTATGAGCAGAAATTTAAACCTAAAATAGACAGGGTTTGCATGTGCAAGGCTAGGTTAAGAACTCTTAATTGAACTGGTAGCCATCCATCTATGCAGTTTTATGGCGCCTACAGCTATATTGCCGGAGTACTCAGACAAAGATAGTTCACTGTCAACGTAATCACTAGGGAAAGGAATAAAATAAATCCTAATGCCTACATATTAGTCTCTGCTTCCAAACGCTTGTACAGTGCAAGAACGGAAACTTTGTACTGGATTTGCTACATGTATACATACACGGCTCCTCAAACCTCAGGTCTACTCCTCTTCAGAAGGAAACTTCAGTACTCCTTTGGGGAAGGTGAGGAATGACAAAAACATGTTAGTATGGTAAAATGAATGAGGCAAAAATATAAATATCCCTTCCATGTATTTTATGTTCTTTAGGCAAGAAACAAAGATAGGATATTGCTAAATCTTCCCTTTCACCTAGAATTAAACACTTTGTCCTCTCCAGTCCTTCTTTCATTGGAAACGTATCTTTTACAGTGTGATTAATATTATGCTGTAGTAAGGTCTGTTTAAACCATCTCCTGAGAATGTCAGCTTCTAAAGAAAAGAGTTCCTTCCTACTCTTCTCTTATCCCCGGTACTTTCCACAGGGTGCCTGGCCCAGCCAAGGAGTTCAATAACTGCTGAACTGAAGAGATGAATTTTCAATTGTTGTTCGGCTTTCTAATACTGAACCATTGTCAGTGACTGAAAAATATACTAAGCTTACACCTGAAAGGGGAGTGGGACTTCTAAGATGAGAAAGGAGGGCAAAAAGTCCTTTATCTCTGCTTGATGCCTTGCTTCTTGAGACCTGGCAAGGGAATATAAGGCATATCCCTCTGGTTTGTGACTAGTTTGGAAATCTTACACAGTGTTTAGAAATTGCAGGCAATCATCTCCTATGATCTACTGGCCCACACAGCACAGAGGCTGAGCTGAAGGCCGTATCTGACACATAGGAGGCCCTCCAGAAATGTATACAGGTTAAAATGATGAATGATGGAGGAATACTTCACACATTTAAAAATTACAAAGATTAAGAGAAACCCACCATATTCTGGTGTCTGTAGACTACCTCAAAATCCTCACAACTGCTGTTGTAAGTTGCCTGATAAAGGAAAAGCAGACACACTGGTGAGGAACCCTTCCCAACCTAAAACAAACCATCGTCATTCCTGGTCCATCAACATGACAGCAACCAAAGTCTATGAACCATAAAGGCACAAATTCTGGTTCCACTAGAAAAATAATATAGCCTAAGTTTCAGCCTCCCTACATGCATAATGATTTGGCTAAAGATGAAGTCTGAAGAGCCTTTGTTAGAATTTTATGTCCAGTTTTAAATCTCCCAAATTAAAAGACGGTATGAAGACACCAGAAGGCATGCAAACCCAAAAATATTAGTGAAAGAAATAAAGTGAAAATTCCACTCTCATGAGCTAGAGTTGCTGGTAGTATAAAAACTAAAAGACAAAGACAGGAGTGAATATTTATTTTCCTGCAAATAAATGAAGAGTTAGGAACATTTCTGAGGTAAAAGAAAGTAAGGAGTAGGGGTGATCACTCTGAGTGTAATAAGCAGTTATCCTCTACAATTGTAGACCTTAAAGATGTTCAAACTTTAGATAAGCTTTAGTTTCTTAGGGTTTGGAAAGGTAAGTTACTCTGCAAAAGAGTCAGGCCAAAGAATTCGGTTTTTGACATCTATAAGGTTATAACAGAAAAATAATTCTGTTCTTATGAGTAACATAATTATTAAAATTACTCTATTTTGATCAGTCAGTACCACAGGTTTATTACATTAATGAAATCCAGAAAATCAAATAGCTATAATAGTCACATTTTGCTTATTAGTCTCACAGCTGCAGTTATAAAAGAAATGATTATTGCAATACTTTATAATATTTAGGAAAACTATCGATTTTTTCCAGTATGACCGTGACCTTCAAGACTGAAGTGTGAGGAAAATATTTGAAAAACCTTATTTGAGAATGTATAATGTCAGCACACAGGTGTACATATGTATATACAATTTGTAGCTTAAGGGTAAACATTGATGAATACAACACCATCAGCTAAATATAATATTATCCATCACGGTCTGGTTAAGAACAAACAGAAATCTGTAACACCATTACTAAATCTGGACCACCGAAAATATGCAATTATTATTAGCATTTCCAGAGAATGAATAAAATATTTTAAGCTCAGTGAATAACCAAACTAATATTTAAGGTCAATTAATGTACACAACTGTGGCCCGCTTAATGAAAAATTAACATACAATAACCTAGTTCCTAAAACAGATAAATTATGAGGTGAGTCATACCATAAAAGTTTTCTTAAGCTTTAAAAATGGAAACACTCTGTGGTTCTTTAAGTGGGAAATCTTATCATTACTGGATTTTAAATACAAAATTTGATCTTCATAACTTTCCCAGCAAGCTAGAATTGAGTGTTTGTCTAGATATATGTACATGGTAACTGTAGTAATTAATGTATGCAGAGTGAGTCCTTTATCGAAGGGAGATGGGGGAGCTGTGGCAGGGTGCAGGGGAACTCCTAGCTCCAGAAGGACCAGGCTAGTTTGCACACACTGATCCTCATCTCCTCTACTCCTGATTCGGACAGGGAGCAAGGTCTGTGTTGCTGCAGCCGCCACTTGGAAGGGTTCCCTCCACCAGACCACCCTGGGGGCTGCCAGCTGCTCTGGAGATCCACCCCTCAGTCACTCCCCTGTACTGCACTGTCAAGGCCTACTTAAGATTGTTACATAATCTAGGTTACTACCATTTTCTTTCTCAAAACTTTTCTTTTTGTAATGCCTTTCTGGCCATGAGTTTGTGAAATATTAAATTTACAGAAATTCAATTTTTCTGGTATTTCATTAATGTTGGTATTCCAGGGCCCATCTGTTTAGTCGGTACTGTGTACGATGATAAGACTGTTTAAGTTGAAGAGTGAGTCAACTGCCTTATCACCTACTCATCAATGTGTTATTTTTCTACACGCACAAGGAGGTTGCAGAATGATACACAGTTCTAACACGTTGAGAAAAAAAATGAAATGGCATAACTATTGTTGTGTTATGACAGTGAGGGGGGATCATTTCTAAGCTTTAAAAATGACAAATTCAGTCACTCTGAAAGTAATGACAAAATGACTCAATCATTAAACCTTCAATCTTCGCATGAGGCTGAATTTCAAGTAATGATCAGCTTTCTCAGTGATGTTATAAATGAAGTCAGTGGTAAGAAGCTGGTGATTATAAAAGATAGGCAAACACGATACTTTGACTAAGTTTACAACTTCTCACATTTTCTTCGACAAGACCCTTTGACTAAACCAAACTAAAATGTCTAGGTAATCATTTTGAATTTTGTTTTCCCCGTAAGAGGTGCTGTGTTCACAGCGGTGCCTGCTGATTAATTCAGAACTCAAGTTATTGAGTCTACCGGATCACCTACCCACTCCCATGTAAACAAAGACCTGCTTAAAAAGCCATCCCTGCAACATTACTGCACAGCAGAATTGTGCTTAATTTCCCCGTTTAGTCACTTTTTTCACAATCAAAATTAATCATAACACTAGGTTCTTGGAGTTCTTCAACAGAATGATATATACTTCAAGATTACTCATACAGCCATCTATACCACTTAACGTAGAAAATTTTTCCTGTATTCTCTCCTACTACAAAATACAAGCTTCAAATGAAAACGAAGCCTGAGTTATAATCTACATGCATTATTTACACGTACCTGGATGTCTGCACAAAATTTTATTGAAATAATAAAATGCCCTCTATCAAGTGTAAACATGCTATTTAAAGTCCAGGTAGCACCTTAAAGTACTAATTTTCTTGCATTCATATTCCACCATTGAAAGGAGTATGAAATGGTAAAAAGATGGTGTCCTAAAAACCTCAGCTATATCATCTAACTGTGCTGGATCTCAGTTTCATCTGTAAAATGGAGACACTACTGATCATTTTGCCTAACTACTTAACAGGATGTTGTGTGGTTCAAACAAAATAATGCAAGAAAACCTGGTTTTGAAACTCATAAAGGCCCCCCAAAAGGTACATTTACCTCTGTCAATACAATCTTCACATCCCAACAAGTTTTGTGTTTCTTTGTAAAAATCAACCCCAACTGACACATGATGTGATTTCAGTATAAAACATCAGGAGCACAGACCTGGTTTTAAAGAACAGGTTCTTAATTCTCATATACTGGGAAAGAGATTATCTTTGATAATGGAAATGTAAATCTCAGCTTGCCGTTGTTTATTCCAGACAGGCATTTGTGTGTTAAGTCTGTTTATCAGGCAACACTTTGTCTAAGCCAGGAAGTAGTCAGTCTTTGTAACAAGATGTATGCAAATGAATTTCCCATGAGTCTCTGCAGCAAATTGTAGGAGAGAAAAAATAATTCCTTGTTACTTTACCAGCAAGAAGCTACCTCAAAAGTAGACTAGAGACAGAGAACTATGAGCTAGACTATGCTGATGAGTTTAAATGAGTCCTAAACATGTGCTCACAGTCTGTTGCTCTTTATTCTAAGCAGACTTGGTGCATTACATCTGTTTATCAGACAACACTGTCTGGATATTCAGGCTTTGGAACCTGTGTGAAAATGAACAGTGACCATAATCCCATGAAATAACCTGTCTGTGGCAAAACTCCAAACCTCCTGCACTTCAAGAATTCTCACCAACAGAAACACCCACAAAACCTTGGAAACTTTAAAAAAAATACATCCAGCTCTAACTCTTTGTCATCTATCATAAATAACTTTTGTACAGGCATTGGATTCCCTAATGGTAATGACAGATTCATGTCAGAATGGTGAATTTCATCATGCAAATTAGACTGATCAATAAAATATTTGCCAACAACAAATGCCTTATTTATCAAAACAGAGCTTTTAAAATAAAAGACTTTTCTATCACAATACAAAGTCTTTATTCTCTAATTCTACTATTAAAATATTTGTCCCAAATCTTCTTTTAATCCTAATATAACCAATTTTTAAAAAAAATTCTATATGTCAAGAGTTGAACAGTGTATTCATTTTCTTTTTGTTTTTCTTGTTGGTTTTCTACAGGGTTTGAAAATCTTACCAAAGGAATCGAATTGGTTTAGCTTGTCTTCCTAGACAAAATAAACACTTTAGGACTCTACTTGTTTGTATTCTCCTCAGTGGCGCTGTATGCATCAGCAGCTAAAAACAAAGAAACTTTTTAGCTGCTCAGACAAAATGCAGAAGCTTCCCAAACAACGAGGCAAAGGAGGGGGCACGGGTTCAGGGGAGGGTGGGGGTGGAGAAGTGTGCGGAGAGTCTGACAGTCCATTCAATATAGGGATGATGGCTATAATGCATCCAGGGTCCCCTTGCTAATTAAATATGCATTGGCACAGTTTTGATCGATGCAAGCCATGGATCAGATGACACACCTGCAAAATCTTGAGCCCAGAGCTCCCAAGAAAAGGGAAAATACAGTCTTGTCTCCTTATCTTTGTTTTCAAAGGCTCTCAATTTCTGTGCTTAGATATCTAATTTAATTCTCTCACCCCTCAGCAAACTGGATTAGGGAAGTCAATACTGCCTTTGTGCATCGACAGGAAAACACAGCTTTCCTTTTATTCAATTTAGCTATGACCTTTAGACAAAGATAATGACAACTGTCTAAAAGTAAGGTTAAGGCCTCAAGAAGAAGACTCTCACAACTAAGACTCCCTAGAAATTTTGGATGACAAGGTGGTAGGGTTTACAGTGACATATCCCTTCCTGGTGAGAAAAAAAGGAAGAAAAGGAATTAAGAATTGGTGTGGGGGGATGGGGACAGGGGAGTAGAAGGGCAGGAAGATAACATGGCAGAAGAGGTTTGAAACCACAGAATAAATGACTAAACTCTGAAAAAATCAACTGGGTCTTGTCATGTCCATAACCAGAAAATAATTCTGTGAAAGGATAGGAGTAAGAATGGCACAGTAACAATTTGCCTAAAAAAATGCAGAAGCCTTAATGAGAAGGTTGACGATTCTGTGGTTGGGTAAATCAGGAATTTCTTTTCCCCTTGAAGCATTTGAGAAAACAGGATGGTCTATGGAGTTTTGCCACAGACAGGTTATTTCAGTGTGTTGGTGAATCCCACTGCTGAGGAAAGCTGTAACCAGAGATTCTAGACAAGTCTGGGATTCTGCAGTGATAGCAATATTGATACCACTACTCCTACCCAAAGGGGAAATGATACTGGATCATTCTCCTCTGAAACAACACAGGTTGTTTTTTGATTTACTTGTCTTTGGGCCTATCCATCTCATTCATTCATTCATTGATTCATTCATTCGCCTGGCATCTACTATGGCGCCTTTCAAACTGTATACCTGGAGATACCAAATAAAAAAAGGCAAGGTCCCTCCCCTCAAAAAGCTCCTAATCAGGATAAAGATTCTGTGACATTCCCTCTTGACTAAATCCTATCTCCTGGTGAAACTGGGGTAGAGCAACAAGTTGTTGTGTATATTCATAATTGCTTTTATTCTTTTACTATGAGCAGCAATCAATACCACTAAACGCACCCTTGGAACAATTTACAGCAGCCCTGATACTTACTGGTGGTGGTAGTGGTTAGGGTTAGCTCTTCTAGTGAGATAAAGAGAGGTTTAGGCAGAATCTTTTTTTAAGTGGAATATTAAGCTATTTCTGCATAACTAGCATTGATGGAAATGGTGTAAAGTACCCAATTTTATTTTTTCTTGAGACGAAGTCTCCCTTTGTTGCCCAGGCTGGAGTGCAATGGCACAATTTCGGCTCACTGTAACCTCCGCCTCCTGAGTTCAAGTGATTCTCCTGCCTCAGCCTCCTGAGTAGCTGGGATTACAGGTGCTGCCACCACGCCCAGCTGATTTTTGTATTTTTTGCTAGAGACAGGGTTTCACCATGTTGGCCAGGCTGGTCTCGAACTACTGACCTCAGGTGATCCAACCACATCAGCCTCCCAAAGTGCTGGGATTACAGCCTAAAGTATAAATTTTTTTTTTTTGTTTTTGAGACGGAGTCTCGCTCTGTCGCCCAGGCTGGAGTGCAGTGGCCGGATCTCAGCTCACTGCAAGCTCCGCCTCCCGGGTTCACGCCATTCTCCTGCCTCAGCCTCCCGAGTAGCTGGGACTACAGGCGCCCGCCACCTCGCCCGGCTATTTTTTTCTATTTTTTAGTAGAGACGGGGTTTCACAGTGTTAGCCAGGATGGTCTCGATCTCCTGACCTCGTGATCCGCCCGTCTCGGCCTCCCAAAGTGCTGGGATTACAGGCTTGAGCCACCGCGCCCGGCCTTTTTTTTAAATCAGACTTTTCTCCTTAGAAACAATTTAATAGATAGTGCAGAATGTTATTCTGAATTAGGCCTGGTATCCTCCCTTTAATAGAAATGACAGTTCTAGCAGAAGTAGCTATAGTATAGTGTAAAAAAGGCAAAAGGCATGATAAAAGAAAACCTGGGTTTGAATCCCTTCTTGGCTATTTATATTAGCTTTGAGGAACTGGGCAAGCCCCTTTACCTCCCTGAACCTCAACTGACTCA
Organism: Trachypithecus francoisi; assembly: GCF_009764315.1. NCBI lineage: Eukaryota > Metazoa > Chordata > Mammalia > Primates > Cercopithecidae > Trachypithecus > Trachypithecus francoisi. Next base: position 22,794,230 of record NW_022681457.1, on the reverse strand, counting down.
TTCCAAATACCCAACTCTAGAGACTACCAGGACTGAATGGCATGATTTACAGTGCCTTGTAAATTATGAGTGGCTATAATTCTCTAACTGTTCACTGCTTGGAAGCAGGTTTTCTAAAGTATATAGACTGTTTAAAGCATCAGACTATTTAATTTTCTGTGTCATTTTTACTGGCAGATAGCATCATGCCTGGAACATACAGATACTAATATATGTTTGTTGAAATGGAATTTAAATATGAAGATGAAAAAATAGCTCTTTCAGGCCAGGTACGGTGGTTCATGCCTGTAATCCCAGCACTTTGGGAAGCCGAGGTAGGCAGATCACCTGAGGTCAAGAGTTCGAGACCGGCCTGGTCAATATGGAGAAACCCTGTCTCTACTAAAAATACAAAAATTAGCTGGGCGTGGTGGTGCGGTGCATGCCTGTCCTCCCAGCTACTTGGGAGGCTGAGGCAGGAGAATCGCTTGAACCCGGGAGGATGGCTTAAACCCAGGAGGCAGAGGTTGCAGTGAGCTCAGATCGTGCCACTGCACTCCAGCCTGGGACACAGAGTGAAACTCCATCTCAAAAAAAAAAAAAAGGAAAGAAAATTAGCTCTTTCAGAGCCATAAAATACAATAGGATCTCTCTTGGGAAAGGTCAATAGGTATTTGGGGTGTTCTTTCTGGTTTGGGGGAGACTCCATGACTAGAAGATAGTATGTTTCCTGTGATAAGAAGGGTCTCTATGGGAGTCAGGAGGTCTACTTTCTGGTCATCAATCACCCATTTTCCCTTGGATATGTAAATTCTTACCTCTCCAGGCCAGAATATCTATAGATGAAGGTGGGGGTTAGGTGTCCAGTAAAGCGCTTTCCAGCCCCCGAGTTCTACATTTGAAACAGGTAACTAGCAATTGAGCTGTTGGTCTTTGGCTACATTCAAGGCTAAGACTCATTTCATCAAAAGGCACTGAGTGATATTTGCTTATTTGCTGCTGATCATAAGTGCAATTAGAAATAACATGAGTGCAATAATTACTACAAGTCATAAACTGTGTCTTCTATACTTTATAAATGACCACAAATAGCCTTCTAACAGTTGCAAATGTTTATTTTCAGGGACTTGGCTAACCCCTGACCACAGAAGACCATAAACAATGTTTTTTTCTTTATATCTTGACCCGTCGGGTCTTCCAGAAAACTTTGTGTTTCAGGAGCTACTAAAAAGATATCCCCAAAGAATTTAACCTAGGTCCTAGAATTTAGGTTATTACTTGAAAATATATATTTTAGATATACCTTCTCTACGTTATATCATTAAAATAATGTGTTATCAATTTCCACACTGACAATAACTTTTCTGTAGTAACTTGGTTTTTGAACCTATAACAAATACACATGAATATAGGGAGTTAATCATTTGGTAAACCAATAAATGCTCCACAGAATTCCCATATTATAATAAACCTCAGGTAATATCTGATTCTTCAGAAATTCACCCAAGCCTTTCCCAAGTGGAAATAGGCATACATTTTGCTTCTATGTCTTTATGAGAGATGAAATTATTTAAATGATGTAAGTGAATCATTTCACTTATAGGAGCTTCTGTTTGAAGCTTTGTGGCTTTCTCCCTGACATATGCAGTGCTAAGTTATTTAAAATTAATTGCAGTACAATATTTTAAAATTTTTTCACATGGTGCTAATCTCGAGTGCTTTGGAAGTTTGAACCACACTTGGAAGCCATCAAGTTCTGTGTATCTTTATACTATGGAACAGTGGAACATGCTAAAAAGATTAGTCAGTGATTTTCTAGTGAACTTTAATCTATAACCAAAGCTATACTGAATTCTAAAACTTCAAAAATGTATGAGTTGATACAAATGGGAAAACTGCAAACATCCTATATAACAAGGAAAAAACAAACCTAGATAACTGTAACACGTGAATTCACTTATGTAGCTTTGAAATCCTGAAATGCTTTCAAAGATCAGTAACCAGTCATGGGATCCCACCCACCCAAACCCAGCTCAATACCACTGAGCTTCTGCGCTTTCGCCTTCACCCAAAGTTCATTCTATCTGTCATTTCTGTTTTCACCTAAGTACACTATTTACATTCTTGTCTGTAGTTACACTGGGGGGAGATAAAAGTATTTTCCATCTCAGTAACTCAGTATTTATGAGTAATTTGCTCAGTAATAATCCTAAAATTAAATTGTCTTCATGTAAGGTCTAGTAATAGTTTGTGTGGGATTTGCCAAATAAATTATCTTCGGGAAATTCTTTTTTTTTTTTTTTTTAGATGGAGTTTTGCTCTTATCCCCCAGGCTGGAGTGCAATGGTGTGATCTTGGCTCACTGCAACCTTTGCCTCCTGGGTTCGGGCAATTCTCTTGCCTCAGCCTCTTGAATAGCTGGGATTACAGGCGCCTACCACCACACCTGGCTCTTTTTTTTTTTTTTTTTTGTATTTTTTAGTAGAGATGGGGTTTCACCATGTTGGCCAGGCTGGTCCTGAACTCCTGAGTTCAAGCAATCCACCCGCCTTAGCCTCCCGAACTGCTGGGATTACAGGCGTGAGTCACCACGGTCAAATTCTTTTTTTCTAAAAGCTTCTTTTTTGTCATCTGGATGGATTTTAATAAAAAATCATGTTTGCTGGGAAGACTCTCTCTAACATAGGTGCTATTTCAATAGCTTCTCATCAAAAAGTCCAAGAGGGTGACTGGAACTTTTACTCTGATTCACTTTTCAAAAATCAACATGGATCCCTCACTCCAAAGAATGACTATTAATTAACCTTTCTTAGGAGGAGGAAGCTTGTTTATGTCAGTCTCTCAAACATTTGTTATCACCTACTGTGTGCAAAACATTGTGAGACTTTATTCAGTCTCAAGATAGCTCATCATGTTCACCAAGAATTCCATTCATTCAACTCTGTATCATTTATAAAAGTTTACATTTTTTTTTTTTTTTTTTTTTTAAGTCAGAGTCTCACTCCGCCACCCAGGCTGGAATGCAGTGGTGCGATCTCTGCTCACTGCAACCTCCACCTCCCGGGTTTGAGTGATTCTCGTGCCTCAGCCTCCCAAGTAGCTGGGACTCCAGGTGCATGTCGCCATGCCCGGCTAATTTTTGTATTTTTGGTAGAAACAGGGTTTTGTTGGCCAGGCTTGTGTTGACTTCCTGGCCTCAAGTGATCCACCTACCTCAGCCTCCCAAAGTGCTGGGATTACCAGAGTGAGCCACTGTGCTATTTGTTTTCTGAGAGTAGCTACTTCCCTCATCTTCACTGGTGGTAAGAACATGGTGTTTCTCTGCGTTAGAACCCTTGCCAAAGTCTATCAGGAGGTAAATATTTCTATGAATAGGTAATGGCTTATCTGTTTTATATTCAACAAAAGTTACTTACCTCTTGACTTCATGGTTTTTCAAATATTTTGGTCATGGTAGAAGCCTATGCACAAGAAAGAGCCTATAGGAAGGCTGGGGTACCCGTGTGTAAAACACAAGTGAGCAGCTCTACCTGTCCATCATGCCCCGTTATCACACATCCTCACCCCACGCTCCCGCCTGCGCTGGGCTCCTCACAGCAATGTTTAAACGCTGGCAGCATCAGCACAGCCAAGGCACTAAACTGTGTCTCTGAGTGATACCAGTATCACCTCTGTCTTTTTGCAAATTTACAACCTTAAAGTAAGCAAAGAATAACCAGTAACTCAATCAGTTTGGTTAACATCTACAGACATTTCCTTTGGAAACTGTCCTGTTTTAATTTTTGGTTACTAGGAAAGAAGATAAAAACAAATAATGATTGAGAAAAACAAAGTCAAAGAGAAACAGTTGGAAAAGAAAAGGAAAAAGAAAGAGGTAGTAATAAAAGAAGTGGTATCCTTTGAACAGGTGACAGAAATAGCAACTCTTCAAATGAGATGGGACATTTTATTGGCAACAAACATGGGAAATATTATAAGTAAGAATCAGAGTTTATTCAAGAATTAAAGGTGAAACAATATGCGGCAAGGGGTCTCCAAATTACCAGGTTAGTGTTGGGGGATGGATGGAACAACACAGCAGAGCTACATGGGAATGAGGTGAAAAAAGGGATGAAAGTCCTTCCATTTCCTTTGATTCTGGCTATCACCTCCTAAAATAGCACATAATTCCATAAGGAGACTATTCCATTTAGTAACTCTGAGACAATTCTTTCTTGTTACTCTTTGCCCAAATGATTTCCAAAAACATCACCAAGTGTGTTTTCATTTTCTATTTTTACTTTATACTTTAATAACTCATCTATTGACTTAATGATTTCCTTTTCTCCTCTAAATGGAGGTCCTATAGAAAGGAAAACATTTCTAAGTTTTAGTCAACAAAGCCATAAGTCTTGACTACACTCATGCTCATTACAACCTCACGTCCACACCACTGTAGATACACATTCTTCCAGTTGGCCTTAAAATCAGCATGCCTTTTGTTTTCATGCTGCCTCGTTGGTACTGTAAGGACATGTTTAGATTTCAGACTTTAAACAAACATATTTACAAGGATTTTCATTAAAAACATTAGGCAAAAAATTTTAAATTAGCAGAAAGTAGTATCTCACCAGTAGTAGAAAGAAATAAATTATTCAAAACTGTATACAAACACTGAAGTCATAATGAACAAAGTCATGCTATAAGAAACCTCACTGTGAAAAGCTGGTACTTGCACAGTAATTGGGAGTGAAACAAAACAAAACTTGTAACATAAAAAAATCTTATCCATTGCTTTTCATAACTCACTCAAAACTCCCCATTGTAGCACTCTCAAGGCATAAACTCCGTATTTCCATAAAGAGAGAAAGTACAGAACAACGTTAAAAGTCCCAAGACTCAGAGAAGAAATTCATGCAGAACATCAAATGTTACTCAACATTTTCAAGTAACCATAATATGTCAAACAGACCACATGATGCAAGTACATTTAAATATAAGTTTCTATTTCTGTTTTAAAATAAAAAAGATCAGAAATCTGAATCTGGAAAAGCAAAATCTCTTGCAGGTTTAGAAAGCATATACAAAACCTGGCAAAAGAAAACACTATTCACTGCCACCATCTGCTTTCTGGCACACTGAGGAAACTTTTACTAACAGCAACATTTTCTTACATTAGAAAATCCACTAATTAGTTTTGTTGTAATAAGAAAAATAACCTTTGCATAGAAGGCAGATCGCCAGCTTGCTTTTTGTGTTGTTGTTGGCTGTACCTTACATTAGGCCTGTAACATTTTCACGTAAAGTTAACCTCTTACTGAGTTCTCTTCTCCTAGAGTCCTTTATTATTCCTGTTTAGTCTAAAGTAAGTACAGATGCACTTTGACTTTTGATGGGGGTTGCATCCTGATAAATCCTTTGGAAGTTGAAAGTATCATCAATTGAAAATGGATTTGATACACCTGAACTACCAAACATTACAGCTTAGCCTCGTCCACGTTAAATGTTCTCAGAACACTTCCATTATCCTGCAGTTGGGCAAAATCATCTAACACAAAGCCTCTTTTATATTAAAGTGTTAAATATCTCATGTAATTTATTGAATACTGTACTGAAAGTGAAAACCAGAATTGTATGGGTAATCAAAGTCCCATTTTTATGGAATGTGGATTCTTAAGTTGAACCATCATAAGTTGGAGACCATCTGTATTCATAAATGTGAGTGCAACAGAGGGGAAAAGCTTGAAGATATTTGGCTTAATGACTCCTCAAAATGGACATCAAATTCAGAATCAGGAAACCTGGGATTCCGTATCAACTGTTAGAAGCTGCGTTAGCTTGGGTCTTATGTCATACCTCATCTTTAGGGCCACTAAATTAAATGAGCTCCAGATTTCCCCTAAAATTCCTAAATTATTTGACTCTAAGTCATTTTTGCCCTAAGAATTGCATGTCCCAAGAAACAAATGACTTCAAAAGAGCAGTGGAGCTTCAGACATCACTGATAAACACTAAATAACTTTAGTAATTGTGTCATAGATATACTGATTACAATATTACAAATCATTTAGCAACCAAGGAAATGGAAACTCTATGAAAATTTCTTGATAATATACTCCAATCATTTACTCAGCATATCATTCCACAAATAAAACTACAAATATTTATTGAGCATGTACTATGTGCCAAGCACTACTGTGAGTGCTAGAGATGAAGTCGTGAACAAAAAAGGCTCACCAAGCTCTGTCCTCACCAAGTCTACATCACAGGAAGCTTGTCACCTAGGGAGCTGACATTCGTCCGCTGGTGAATTCATTCGCCAACTGCAAATCCCCACACTGTGCAGAGCAGAACAGTGACATGGTCTCTGGTGCCTGCTCACTGCTCGAAAAGTCTGTGTGAAAGTTCCTTAAGAAGACAAAACAAATGGGTACAAATACGATTTTCTGAAAAAGTGCATGGAAAATAGGTGTCATGTCCTTCGAAACAAAACAGGACACTGAGGCAGTGACTGTGACAGTTTGGACACAGCTTTTCTGTGAAAGATGTCTGCGACTTAAATTCCTCAAAGAGGCCCTGTGCCTTGAGTGAACACATTCACTAGTTCAGAACTCATCTCTTCCATTCTCTTGATTTTTTTTCCATAGGCTTGAACTTAGCTAAATTTAAAAACAAAGCTGCAACATAAGATGAGCTATTGCAATCTCAAAGGTCCCTCTGCCTAAGGAATGAGTGACAGGCTACTGCAAGTTTAATTACCCCACTGGGATTGCAAAAACAAACCCATTCTACTCTTCTCAACTGTATGGCAACAATGGATTTATTAACCCTCAATTGTCATTTAAAAACATTAATTAAAATTGTAACACTTTATCCAATGCTTTCTACCAAATATTTGAAAAGATTTCGGTTAAACTGTCCCAAAAATTGGCTTTGCTTCTACCTTGTTTACGCCAACAACCTTCTTAGGCACAGGAGGTAATTACACTCTTTCCCAGTCTCTGTTAGTCACATGCATACAGCACAGATCTCCGTCTTAAATTTAGGATTCTATCTTTCTATTCTAACCAGTGTAGAAGAAGATAACGTCAGAATCCTTTCCCTTCCTCTTGGCAGAACTCATCATTCCTTCCTCTGGCTCCCTCCACCCTGGTTACTGAGAGTGGGACTCAGCTCCTAATTCACTTCTCTGTGTATATAACTCCCACGTGCTTTCCCAACAAGTTATAAGTTCTTGAGGGCACACAGCTCGTACTTGCCTAAATGAAGTGCTTGCACATAGTAAATGTTCAATAAGTGAGCCTTGAATGGAAGAACAGAGAGGGGAAGGGCCAGTCTGGGCAAGATTTTAAAGGAAGAGTAGAAATCTATCTCAGAGATGGCTTATAGACTTTCCTATCTCCTAACAGAAACAAAGTCCAGTTAGAACAAAGTATAGATTTTTCAATTAAGGCTAAAATTCCTAAACTGGCTACACATTAGGGAGCAAATTTCTTCTCTTTATCAGGGATGGACAAAATGTGTCATCTGTGCTCATAACAATCCTAATTGACAATGTAATATTTGAAATATAAACCAACAAAAATTACAATTTAAAGAAGCAGATAGACAGTTTTGACAATTCTTTGCACATTTTGTAGGAACCAGAGTCTTTAAAAACATTTTCTGGCCAGGCATGGTGGCTTATGCCTGTAATCCCAGCACTTTGGGAGGCCAAGGCAGGTGGATCGCTTGAGCTCAGGAGTTCGAGACCAGCCTGGGCAATGTGGCAAAACCCGCCTCTACAAAAAAATTAGCTGGGTGTGGTGGTGTGTGCCTGTAATCAATCCCAGCTACTCAGAAGGCTGAGGTGGGAAGATCACTTCAGCCCAGGAGGTCCAGGCTGCAGTGAGCCATGATCATGTCACCCCACTCCAGCCTGGGTGGAAGAGTGAGACCCTGTCTCAAAAAAACAAAAAATAAAAACATTTCCTATTATCTGTAGCAGGAATCCATTAGTTTACAGTCAAGTTCTGTTTAATGTGAATCCTGTTAGGTCCTTACTATAGAATATTTCTATAGTATGTGACTCTGGGCTTCTGCAGCAATGGTTTCATAATTGCTGAAGACCCCTTAATATACAGCAAGAACACTTTATTACACAGGTGAGGAAGTAAAAAACCATGTTGGGACTAGTGTGTCTACAGGTCTGCTGTCAACGAGAAGAGAACAGCAACAAAAATAAAGACATCAGAAGTTATATCTATAGATGACTGCAAATACGATATGAAAAAGTCCTTTCGGTTTTCATACTAGCATGCATTTAAAAAGATGGGTCTAGAAACTGTGTTAAAAAATGTCGGGCTGGCAAGAAACTCCAACATGTAGCCTGTTTCCACACCCTATCACACTCACTGAATTGCTTTAATCTTTGGCTTGATGTAGGCACAATCACAGATACAATTGAATTCTTTAAAAAATCTGACCTGCAGATGAGAATGCTGCTTCCAAAATTAGCCAAAAGTTATGAAAATGGCTTATTATTATGTATCTACATTTTATTAGATGCTATTTATTAACATACTACAGGTATACTCAGAATATCCATGAAGTGATGTGGAGTTGTGCAGGTAACAATATAATACATACTTTCAAGGCACATATTAGACATGATAAAAGATGACGAACTAATAATAAAGATTAAGGGGCCAGGATTACATCCCTGTAATCCCAGCACTTTAGGAGGCCAACATGAGAGCACCATTTAAAACCAGTCTGGGATACCTAGCAAAACTCTGTCTCAAAAAAAAAAGAAAAAAAAAAAAAAAAAAAAAAACAGCTAGGCATGTAGTCCTAGTTACTCAGGAGGCTGAGATGAGAGGATCACCTAAGCCCAGGAGTCTGAGGCTATGCTGAGCTATGATCATGTGCCACTGCACTCCAGTTCTCGCAATAGAGTGAGACGCTGGCTTGAAAAATATAAATAAATAAATAAATAAAGATGAAGGAAACAATATTCAAATAACATGAGAGGTGAAAAAGCTTCACTTATGAACTCAGTAGGCCTGACTGTGGTGGCTCACGCCTGTAATCCCAACACTTTGGGAGGCTAAAGTGGGCAGATCACGAGGTCAGGAGTTTGCGACCATCCTGGCTAACATGGTGAAACCCCGTCTCTACTAAAAAAAAAAAAAAAAAAAAAAAATTAGCTGGGTGTGGTGGCATGTGCCTATAATCCCAGCTACTCGGGAGGCTGAGTCAGGAGAATTGCTTGAATCTGGTAGGCAGAGGTTGCAGTGAGCGAAGATCACACCACTGCACTTCAGCTTGGGTGACAGAGCAAGACTCTCTCAAAAAACAAAACAAAACGAAACAAAAACAACTCAGTAAAAAATATAAAAAATAAAATCATGACCGGAGACAATTCTCTACCTCTGCACAAACATGCTTATCCCACTACAGAGGACTAGTTAACTAAGCTGAGACAGCACAGACACACTTCTGTCACATTTCCCCAACCTATTCTTGCCTCAATTCTCTGAGTCACTGAGGTAAAACGCAGCTAAGGATATTGGGGTTTCCTCTGGCTGAACAGAGGAACTGATCTTGAAAAACATAAATAAAAGAAACTAATTATTTGCGAATTTGCTAAAATAGATGGACTGTAAAACAACAAAACAAAACAAAAAACCCAACTGGTAGTCCTTTAATTATAACACTTGAATGCAGCTCTAAGTTGGAAGGTTTTAATTTATTTACCAAATTTATGAAAGCGGTACATCTTTCTCTCAAGCCTTGCAGTTCTCGTCCCAAGCTGGCACAAGCATACACACACACAGTGCCATGAGTATGGCACTGTGAATCCTTTTGGGCCCTTACGACAGAGGGTCCTAAATAAATGATACGAGGATCATTTACTGGATACTTGTATTTTGCTAACTACAGACCTGTGTAAACTATATTCTTGCAATCAAAACATGAAAGTATACAACATACAAGCACACAAACCATGATGTTAACTTTCTTCTTTCTGCATTTCCCTTTTGACCAAAACATAACAAATAGCAATATAAAGGTAGAATCTGGGCTCAGAAAATTCTTACTTTCTGGTTTAAAATGAACAACACTTAGGGACTAAACCAAGCTTGTCCAACCCACAGCCCAGGGGCCACATGCAGCCCAGGACGGCTTTGAATACGGCTCAACGCAAATCTGTAAACTTTCTTAAAACATTATGACTTTTGTTTTGTTTTTGTTTTTTTTGAGATGGAGTCTCACTTTCTCAACACCCAGGCTGGAGTGCAGTGGCGCGATCTTGGCTCACTGTGCACTGCAACCTCCGTCTCCTGGGTTCAAGTGATTCTCCTGCCTCAGCCTCCCGAGTAGCTGGGATCACAGGCACGCACCACCACGCTCAGATCTTTTTTTTTTTTTTTTTTTTTATTGGAGATGATGTTTCACCATGTTGGCCAGGCTGGTCTCAAACTCCTGACCTCACCTCAAATGATCTACCAGCCTTGGCCTCCCAAAATGGTGGGATTACAGGCGTGAGCCACCGCACCTGGCCAACATTCTAAGATTATTTTGCAATTTTTTTTTTTTAAGCTCATCAGCTGTCGTTAATGTTAGTGTAATTTATGTTTGACCCAACGCAATTCTTCTTCTTCCAATGTGGTCCGGGGAAGCCAAAAGATTGGACATGCCTGGACTGAACGACATGCTAGGTATTTACAGAGCCGGAAAGACTTCCTAGTGAGCCTACATTTGGTCTATCTGAGGGTAGCCTAGCAGCGGCCACATTAGTTGACATGGGAAGCTTGAGCCCCAAATTAAAAATCAACAAGCACAAGATCTGTATTATACAACAAAGTACCAAAGTTTTCATTTCTGTGATACATAAAATTGTATGATAGTAAGAATCCCATGATCCCGTGTGAGGTGCCAAGAAAAAAGAGGTATCTTTTCTACTTAGTTTCACAACTGCCAGTCAGGTGCCAAGGTGACTTAAAGACCAAAACTTCCCACCAAAACCAAACCCTAGGTCTATTTCCACTATGGAATACAATAAAAATCTACTCTTAAAAGATTTTGAGTCTCCCATAAAGTAACATACTTTTAATGTGACCACATTTCAAACAGTTTACCCATCACAATAAGATTTGAAATACATATGGCATGTCTCCTTAGTCTGTTTCCCTTATTATACATGTGGTTTCCTCTTTCTAAATTCGGACTTCTGCCCCATTTTAGAAGGTCAGGAGAATGTAACACATAATACAAAAGTATTTCAAGCAAATCATATGATATCTGTACTTGATAATTTCTCATGGTTTTACACCAGAATAACTGCATATTGAAGATTAAACATTTTTTAAAAGCTAGAACACTGAGCCTTCCTTTCAGACAATTCAAACAAGGAGCGTATTGCTGACACAGCAACACTGTGGTCTCAGACTGTGGGAAATGTCAAATTTATGGTCCTGGGGGTGATTGGTGGATGGTTTTGTGGTGTGTATGGTGTTTTGTTTTGTTTTGTGTGTGCTTTTTCTTTTCTCTTTTGAGCCTCTGACAGAAACAGAGCTCTACAAACTTTCTGGCGACCTCCCAGGAAAACAGAAGGAAGCTGTATCTTGTACTTCCCCTGGGATCTAATGAAATATACAGCCTCTGGGCTTCTTTCAATTTGGACTTTCAGATTGCTAAGCCAGTGAAAAGGGGATCCTAGCTGTCACACACGTCACATGGTCAGGGTCACCTGCTGCTCGGGGGTTCTCATGCCAGTTGTTGACATAATAAGCACCCCTTACACTTTAATTACAATTCACAGTGTGCAAACTATGCAATCTGCTTTAAGGCAGACTGTCTTTTAAATCAACACTAAAATTCTACTACTAATATGGCAATGCAATGTAGCAGAGGAAGGGTATGTCCACATGACTAACTATATGCAGATATCTGCCGTTTGGGAGACAGTGGGTAGCATTTGCCAAAATATAAAATGGTGTTGTTGACCCTAATTCTGGGAGATGGTACTTGAATCTGACTGCACTCTGAGACTTCTTTCAGTAGGCCACAAAAAGGCAATATGATATACTTCATTTGCAGCATTTTACATTTGTATAACTACTATTTTTTTTTTTTCCACATAGCTCCATAACTGTTCTATGTACTAATCTTGCCTATCTAACAGGAGGACTGTTGAAGAACAGTGAATTTCTACTTCCCTATTTCTTCCCCTTTAAACCTAGGGCAGTGCCAGTGATGTTTAACACATGCTTCTAGAATTGTGTCAATGCTCTATCATTTACTGGATCCTTGTATTTTGCTAACTACAGACCTGTGTAAGCTATATTTTTGCAATCAAAACATGAAAGGTCATTTTAAAACAGAGCCCATTTAAAATGATATGACAATGCAGGGAGCTGTTTAAAAAGTGCTAACACATAATTATAGTCTACAGTTTTCTCCAAAAACAACAGTGGAAATTAGTTACAATTCTATTACAGACAACCACTATAAACTTAGGTGGGCTAACCTCTGAATGAACCATCCCAGTACTCTGGGAATTGCAATCTCATTTTCAGTGCCACAAATGACGTAAGATGGAACACACAAAACAAACCCACACAAAGTACTTTTATGTTTATAAAGTCTTACTCAAACACCTTAGCTGAGCTAACTGGTATGCCTCACTGTAAAACACCACCACCACCAGTAACAAAAAAAAAATAATCAAACAAAATAGAAGAAATCCAAACTGAAAAAAAAATAGTTTTTAAAAATAATAATGCCAGTACTTGCTTAAATGAAGGATGTACCTGAATTATAAATGTCTTCATGACAGATTAAATTAGCCAATAATTATTCACTGCTTTTTTTTTTTTTTTAGTGTCAAACAATGGTAGACACCAAGACAAATAACAACAAAGGCAAAAGAGTTTACTTTATTTAGACATGCTTATTCTAACATAAAGAGAAGATGCATTTTCCTTTCAAAAACTGAAGTCTCTTTGGGCAAACTTTCAGTCCTTTGGCTATTAGGGTTTGTCTTCATGAAGACAGACATAAAGCAATTCTGTTCTCTTCCTTATTTGAACACTTTCAGCCTTCACCTGGCTCTCTGCCACCCCAGCTAAACCACTTGACCTCTGATTACATAACAGTCCCCATCTGTGAGCTCAGCCATCCTCAGGAGATAGGAGGGGCCATGAGAAGCTCAAGTTCACCATAAGCCACAGCAGTAAGCCATGCCCTAGCCTCTGACCTGTGCTCCAATTTTGGTACAATAATTTCTGCCATGTTCTCCAACAGGTAAGCTCTGCCTCAAGGACTGACTTCTGTACCTGTATTTGGTCAAGTGCCTTGGCTCATCTGGAACTGAAGATGTTGACTTGCTTTTCCCTACCTGCCTCCCAAGAACAAAATTCTGGCATGGAAACCCAGGCTAGCATGTGGAGGCCTATGACCCACTGACAGACTTCTCTGATGCTAATCATCTGCCTGGATTACTGTCATCTGCTTATGTTCTCTATTTCTTGGTTCTGTCCAACTTTGGGGACATTTACCTGTCAGTTAGACTTCCGTGTTGTAAAACATTCCACTAAGCTTACCAGCCAGTGCCTATACTCCGACCATTTGGAACATGGCTGGACTGAACTTCTTTACGGAACTTCAAAACTACCAATCCCAGAATATCAACCTTCAGGTAATTTCAGGTCCTGGCCCTTTACACATCTCATCCTAAGATATAAACTCTATCTGACAATTCCCTTTTCTTTCCCTTGGTAGGTAGGAAACAAAACATCTCTAAAACTCTGTAGTAAAGAATATGAATAAAAAATAGAATAGAAGTTAGCTTATCCAGTACTGTTAGGGCCAGTCGTTGGTTGGTTAATTTGAAAAAATGGATGAAGAAGATACTCTTTTAATGAGACATATGTACCTTAAACATTTTAACTTTGAGTACATATATTTACATTCTCTGGCCAATCTTTTTATGCAGAGACAAGAATTTAAATTTAATAAGGCTGTTAATAATTGGAGCTCCACAGCATCTTTCTTACATAATGCGTATCTATAATGCATCATAAAAGATTTCCAGTTCCATTTACTTTAAGTAGAGGGAGAATTTAAAGATACTTCTAAAATAATCTAACAAAACTCTTATTTTTACAACTTCTCTCATCTTCTGCAGTTGTCTCACTCACATGTGATCTGACAGAAATTTGTGTAGCTTGCCTTTACTAATTCTTTCCAAGGCACTGGGTTAGTTTCATAGAAATAAAACTTTTTCATTTTGAACTTTCATGCCATTGGTTCACATAAATTTAATTAAATTACACAATGGTGATACATATAAAACTAGTATAAACAGGTCCGGAATAAAACAACTGATGTAGTAAGTACACAACTGGTAAAAACAATAGTGCTAGGATGTGGTAGTAGGTAACTGTTGGCCATGAACATTCAGCACGCCAAAGGAATCAGCATATTACAAAGAAAATAAAATGTCTTAGTTAATCTTGCAAGCTGGTTAATACAGTTTCTACTATGAGGATCTATCCAAAGAAAATATAATCCAAATATTCATTGAATAGATACTATGAGTAGAAATTGATGTTTGATGCATAATGCTTGATGCTGGGATACGATGCTGAAAAAGACATCTTTCCCAGCATTCTGGTATAGCTCTAATTTCTAATAATATCAGAAAGTAATTAGAAATAACTATAAGAAACTCCTCACTGGACTTACTGTATTTTACATGGTAACTGAATTGATACCGCTATCTACCTGCTATAGGAGGCTTAATATTCAAGTTGATCTAAATGTATTTAAAGAACACACAAAAAAACTAACTTACCTCCTAATATAGTATTTTCAAATTCCGAACTCTATTTATATTTTTGTTATTTTGTATCACTACTTCTGTTTTCATTTAAATACATGATTGGTGAAGCCGTTTTTAAAATTAGAGGCACTGTGTTAATACAAAAAATCAACTGCCATTTTAATATCACTTAGTCTGACAATTGAAAACAATCACATAACGGTCATAATTTTTCAGTATTTTATGATTTTTCAGGTTATACAACTATCAGTTTTCACGTGATTGTACTTAAGATCAACCTTTTAGCAATAAGAAGCCTTAATCTCAACCTTCTGCCTTTTATCAGTTTACTTATTATCAGCTTCAAAATAAATGTATGATGTAACTGTGACAATAATGATGGCCCCAGTAACAGCTAGCATTTATTGAATGTCTAGAAATAAAAATAAAGTGATTTACATATACATAACTTTCCCAGCAACTTTTGCAAAGTAAACATTACTATCCTCATTTCAGCGTGAGGAAACAGACAGCACTAAGAGAAAAAGCTGGAACTCAAAACGAAATTAACTCCAAACTTAAGTTTTCCCACTTCGACAAGGTGTGTGTATGTACGTAGTAAAGAGATCACAGAGTTCCCTTTCCAGTGAAATTTGTATTTGTACAGATGCATGTGTATGTAGGCATGTGCGCACACAAACACACACATACACTTTAGTTAAATCAATTTCATATGCAAAAGAAAAGTGAGCCAGGGTTAAGTTATTAAAAGAAGCCTTTGAAGCTGAGAGTGATGATGTGTGAAAGACATACCACAAAAGTTTATTTAAACAAAGAACAAGCACAGAGGGGTGGGGCAAAAGTGAAAATAAGAGAAATGAAGGCTCTCCATCTTTTCTCTGTGTGTATGGATTTCTCATACATAGAAAAACAAAACAGTAAGAAACAGATGTATGCAATTTATGGAATATCCAAAAGTAAAATTACTTTAAGCTAGGGCCCAGATGAACTCAACTCCACACTGATCTTTCAACAAAGATTTTCTATGTGAAACACAATCATGTTATCCTGTAGTAAAGTCCTTGATATTAAACATAATTTCTTACTTCTAAGAAAAAACTCGAGCTATGATTTTAATAAATATTTTTATAGTATCTTTTTCAATGTCATGCTATGAAAGGAAAATTTTCAAGTAGGTTTCAGAAAAGAGATAGAGCCTTTTTACTTTCACTCATCATGCTCTGCAGAACATTTCAATATCCCAGTGTACATTTCAACAGGCACTAAACTGGCCCACAGTTTTCTTACAATTCAAATTTTTGTCTGGTCATCTTAATTAAAAGGGAAAAATTCGGCCAATCATACAGAAATTATATTCATGACATATACCATCTAGATCATATGGAAGTGGCATGGTACTTGTAAAAATAAACATTCCTCTTTTAGCAAAACGAAGAGCAACATTTACATTGCTCTTGGGGAGCAGAACTAAAAAGAGAGGCCAAAAAGTTGCAATGGAGAAAGGTCTTCCAATCTAAAGTGAAAACTAATTTTGTCTGCTTGCATTTAAGTAGACATTATAAACGTCTTATAGAGACGCCATGCTTACAGAAGGCATTATTGCCTTTGAATATAAATGAAAGCACATTTCTAGCACTTATATTATTACAAATATTGAAAATGGCCTCCAGAAGCTTTTAGCAATGTACTGTTTGTCTTGTTTCCAAAGAAGCAATCCAATTAAAATGATCATTTTCAGCACAGAGGACTAGGACAATGAACCATACCTTGCACCCTGCATCTTAGAAATACTTTGGGAAAAAAATCTATGGAAAATAGATTTGAAACTTCCATAGGCCTTCTGTGCACTTTTACTAACCAAGCATAAATTAGCAATATTTTCCTACAAAAGGAACTGCATGTGTTTTTCTGCCTCTTCCAGTAAGTATCCATCCATGATTATTCCAACCCATACCATGTTTGCTTCCTTGAATTCACTAGGTCACGGTGTATCTTGTGTACTCAAACTGTCAGCAGGAACATGGTGACGAATATTTTTCTTTTTTTCTTTTTTTTGAGATCGAGTCTCACTCTGTTGCCCAGGTTGGAGTACTGTGGCATGATCTCGGCTCATTGCAATATCCGCCTCCCGGGTTCAAGCGATTCTGGTGCCTCAGCCTTCTAAGTAGCTGGGACTACAGGCGTTTGTTTGCCACCAAGCCCAGCTAATTTTGTATTTTTAGTACAGACGGGGTTTCACCAGAGTTTGAGGCCAGGCTAGTGTCAAACTCCTGACCTCGGGTGATCCACCTGCCTTGGCCTCCAAAAGCGCTGGTATGATAGGCGTGAGCCACCGCATCTGGCCATTATTCATTTTTCATATATTCCTTCTACCTCCCCCATCTAATAGCAAATACCCATGTTAAGTATAAACAAGACGCTTAATATATGTGTTGGCTGATTATTTTTCTTACAATAAGATTATTTCATTGTTTGTCCTAACTATAACATTTGGTTAGCAAAGTTTTTGATTTGTAGAAATATTTCCTTCTGAAAAAAATTGATGTTTGCCATGTTGTTGTGGTCTAAAGTTTTTCCTCAATTCCATAAACTTAATTCTTGTGGCCATTTTTTCAATCAGTAAGTATGTAAGCACCTTTTATAAATTGTTTTAAAATAGTTTACACTACACTTGATACTAATAAAATTATGAAATAAAAATATTGTTTTATGTATTTCGGGATTATGTCATAAAAGATGGATGCCTTCCTTTTAAAATATTTGAAGGGGTCACTAAATAATTACCTACTTTTCTCTCACAACTCAGATAAATAATTAAAAGGAGATATACACAGATTGGTTGCATACTTAAGAGTGAGAATCAATTAAAACAAAATTGCATGCATGTTCTTCCAATAATATATCCCTACAGGGATCATGAGATGCTACCTTTACATTTGTAAAATTACTGAGGTCAGATCAGAGCCTTAATGTTATTTCTCATGAGCATTCAGAAGTGGTCGTGGATAGGCGTATGTGGAATTGGGGCTGGGGAAGATTTAATTGGCAATTTTTTAGTTATTAGTATCTTCATAATTAAGTGCTTTAAAAGTTTCTTATAATGCCCCAGAAACCAGAAATGGTCGTTGAATACTTACTGAGCAGGCCTAGAGTGGAAGTTTCTTGTTTAAGTTGGTATTTAAGTTGGGACTGCAGTATGGCATCTTTCACAAAGAAACATTTTGGGATTACCTTTAAATAAACATTTAAATCCCCTTCATTAATTGTCTCAGAGCTCTCCGGTGCAACTTAACAATAGGAAGCAGCTCTGCTCCAAACAAAAGAACATAGAGCTTTGGGAAGATGCCATTATTTGAGAAATCATACATCATAAGGAAAGGTGGTTATTTCTAATTTAGTTCTGTGGACCAATTCAAATTTGGGGGTTCCAGAAATCCTGAAACCCTACCTCTCAGGGCTGTGTTTTAATATTAGGGAACTGTCTAATTTCTGCATCAAGAAGTTCTGTGCATTAAGTTTTACAAAATCCATCTCACCCAAGCCTTTTAGTTAAAAGGCTTGCATAATTGTGCACACAGATAAAAACGGCACTCATGATATTACACACTTTAGTGCGTTTTTCCTTGAATCTAGCTGCCCATTATTATGGTTAATTATGCAGAGGTTTGGTTCTCTAGCTGGAGGGACAGCTAGTTGAGGGAGAGCTAGTTGAGGACCTTTATTTTTTTCCCTGCACCTAGTTCAGTAGCTGACATAGAAGGGCTTGGTAAATGCTGGCTCAATTAGATTTTTCAGAACTTCCTCAGACTAATGTTTACTTATCACCACACACATGTACAAGAAATACTTGAAACTCTTGAAAAGGAAATTTAGTCCTTTAAGGGTTCAGAAATAACGATGAGAGAACATTCTCACCAAAAAAACAAAAAAGCTCAAAACCAGGAAACACTTGATAAAGGAGCTCATGAGGACACTTATTCTCTCATTTATTAAACTAAGAAAGTTCTCAGGATCATGTTGGCAGTAGACCATTTCTGGCCCTGAGATGAATGCCCTTTTTCCAAGTTAAAACCATGGCCCAGCTGTGAAATAATGATGGCTGCAAGGAACCCAGTGGTGGCAGCAAACTCAACTCAAAGGCCCAATATCTGTAGGCACCAAACAGACAAGCCAGCAAAACAGGAGTGGTGACCAGATGTCAGCAACGGCCCGAGGGCATCCCTCTCACCTCTCCTCACACATAATGCTGCTTTCTTCCCCCACCCATTAAGTGTGGCATCAAGAGCAATTACAGCACACCCCCAATAGACTGTGCCAGGCGGGGAGCTGTAACACCTGTCACAAGGCCTGCATGACATTAACGAGGACCCGGAAAGTAGCTTTAATGAGCTGACCCTGCAACAGATAGAACCTAGTGTGGTGTGGTGTATGTTGTGACTGTTCCAAAGATACTGCTTCCTATACCAAGAACCGGAGCAAACACATACATTCCGAAAGCCCAGTTCTTCAGAGTGCCACCGCATACCACGAAATGACACATGAAAGTCTGTGAAGTACACATTTCACTTGCTGTCAGCTTAATGCTTTGTCCATCTGGAAATCTTTATCAGTGGCATTCAGGTGACAAACTTAAGTTGTGTCTTGATACTCTTTTTGTGATAGAGTTGTAACTTTGGGAGTTGTAAGCTCCTTTAAGAAAAGATGCATTTCTTCCTCATCTAGCTCTTCCCACTGCCCAAAAGCCAGTACATGGCAGATGGCTGGAAGAATGAATGGACAAACAGATGATGTATGAAAATTACTTAATGCTTACAAAACCTATCATGAGACAAATGGTCAAAAAAGTAAAATGGATAAGAGACTGACAGAGCTCATTTTGGTTCACGGTCAACATTTACAGGCAAAGGGAATGACTTCAGGATTCTTGAGCATCCAAGACACTGGCCTATAAAAACTCATACAATGCAATGCTTAGTCAACTTAATAATTACTAATATGCTAAGATACCAAGGCTACTAATAAAGAACTACACACGAACCAGTGAGCCAATTTCACATCAGGAGCCCAGCAGGTGATGTCTAGGAGTAAGTACGTGGTACACATTAACACCAATTATACTTCTGATTGCAATAATTAATAAGGGAAATTAGCCTAGTGATTTACAACGTGTCCTCC
This sequence comes from Trachypithecus francoisi, assembly GCF_009764315.1. Lineage (NCBI taxonomy): Eukaryota > Metazoa > Chordata > Mammalia > Primates > Cercopithecidae > Trachypithecus > Trachypithecus francoisi. The sequence continues at coordinate 22,774,267 of NW_022681457.1, read as the reverse complement.
ATAAATCAGTTATTCCATCTTTGAAGGGGATGTTATGGACAATGACACAAAGATAGTTGCTTCCAGATTTTTTTTTTTTTTTTTACGAGTTGGAAGGAATCTGAGAAGTGGTTTTAGTCTAATCCCTTCATTTTTCAGAAGAGGAAACTGATGCCCCCAAAAGATTAATATACTGTATCTGAAGTCTTGCAACTAGTTGAAAGCCAAGTGACTCAAATGATCAGGGGTTCTGTTTCTCTTTCTGCCTAAAGAGAACTATAATACCTAGCTTCTATCAACCCACATTGTCATAAGAAATGATGTATCAAGAGTCGCATTTTAAGTATATGGCATAAAGGTTAGTACAAATCCAAGATAACGTTACTTTTTCAAAATAATGTTGATGAACATATCTACTGTTAATTCCACTCCTAAAACAACAATCATTATTACAACTATATTTATGTCTTGGCAACTTTCCAAGAGATCCTGGAAATGTTAATACTTATAAAGAAGTTCCAGTTCCTCTTTTTAAACAGCATTATTATTAGATTTTCACAACAGGATAACTATATTTAAATACTAAGTAGCTTATGATTCATATCTTCTAAATAAAACAGTTCACTTCCATATGCAAAGCTTGTCTTCAAACCGTGGACACATAAAGCCGCCACTAGAAAATAGTGGTTTTTAATTATGTGCCAGCTTTAGTTATTTTGATTCTTTGGGGTTCATATGGGTTTATAGGACTTCACTCAGTTTATGGGGTTCAGACAAGGCTCATAGTGAATTTCACCTGGAACTTTTCACATGGTTTGAGCATTAACCAGGGATTCAGTGGTTTATAGATCATCCAAAAGAATTTCTGTCTTGGACTCTTGCCATGAGCTCTAAGTATTTAAATTCCAAATGAATTTATATCACAGAACTACAGGTTTTTAGTCACTGTTTCTATTTCCTTATTTTTGCTATTTTAAATGAAAACCATGAAGTAGATACACAAAGAGGAGAATTTGATAATCCAAAGTTTAAAAAATAAATAAATAAACCCTAAATGTCTTGATATCTAAATATTTAACAGTTTACAAAGGACTTTCATATATTAACTTATTGGATACTAACCACTGACCTTTGTAGAATATAATGAGATCAGTATTTATGCCAATATTATCTCACTCTTTACCTATGTAATTATGTTTTCTAACTGAAATATTTATGAAAAATAATAATCAATTATTAATAGAATTTATTTTGTAAACAAAGTATTAAAACCATTTTTATAACATTTTTTCCCTGAAGAACAAAAGCTTGGACCATAATATATGGAAAACATTTTGATGCCTATAGTTAGGACTTTGAACTTTGAAAATTTACTTTATATTTATGGAAATGTTTTCAGGGGATGTTATAATGAAGTTTTACTGTGTATACGATGTTTAAAAAGCTAACACAATGAATGAATACTTACAAAACAAAAACTATGCCCCTCAATTTAATTCTGCATACATAGTTTATAAGATTTCAGGATGGTGTCATAGCTTTTAGTTAAGAAAAAGCTTTCTAAATTTTCTAGGTTGAAAGTTAGCAAAAACCCAAGTATGTCTTCCTCATACTAATGCATGAAATACCATTTTTGCTTACATTTTGAAGACTCAAATTCATCCCAGCCATTTTTCTATACATAATGTATGTTTGAGTTGAAAAACCTAGCAAGAGGACATTTAGTTCCATTTATTTCAATCTACTGAAAGTATTTAATGAAGAAAAAATGTTTAAATCTCAAATATATCTCAGAGAATAGACCAGCAATTCATATTGCTCAGTCTACTTAATGGTTGACAATTTAAATCCAGACAGGTAGAAATAAAATTTTAGCATAATTCCCTGAAGTCTATTAGGTGTGTATGTAGAAAATGCATTTATGTGAAGTAAATTATTACACCATTTAAAAGGAGGAGGATGATAACTCTTTTGTTTGAGGAAAAATTCAAGATTTAGGCCTCTAGCCAGAACTCACAAATAATCTAGGGTTTTTAAATAATCAATTATGAAAATCACTAAAACACTGTTATATTATTTGATTCCTACTTAAAAGTAAATAATACTCTTCTGAGAATGTCTGACTCAAACCCAGGTGACTATAATGTACTAGATTATTTAAGTCCATCATTTATAAGTTATAACCATATAATTTAACTAACATATACATTCAAGGTATATAACAGCTAAATCCCTAGCCCTTGAGTTTCCTTCCCTACACACAGCCTCTCTCACCTATCCTGGCAGACCCAGGCCTCTGGCTGTGAAGAAAACCACAATGTGGGGAGGAAAGCCTACAAAAGAATGAAAACAGAAAGTGTCTAAGGCCTTGGCAGAAGGACACTAAATAAAATAGAGAGTGGTGACTCATTTTGGCAGTGAATCCACCTCAACCCCTTCAAAGCCTTTGGCAAGAGTCCTCAGAGGAGACCCCAGCCTTTTGCCAAGCCACAAAACACCACAATTATTATCGCAGCAGTCATCAACAAAACAGATTTTGTAAACTGACTTGTTGGCACATAGATTAAAGAAGCTATAAAAAGGAATAACAGCTGTTTGGGTTGCCCTATGCAGAAAGCTACTATATAGAAAGTAAATTTTATATTTCGATACATACTTGGGTAGACACCAGCATACACATACACCCCATGTACTAATTATACATGTATGCTATGTAGAAAAGGATAAAATGCTAAATATACCACCACATAAATTGAAAACACAAACAACTCTTTTAAAGTAAAATACTCACTTTGGAAGGACTAATAGAAAAATTTCCTAAAGAAAAGATTTCTGCAATTCACTAATTTAAAACATGAACTGTGTCTACAAAAGCAAAATGAATAAAGTTTCTCTCAAAATACTAAGAAGTACTATGCGTTTTCATATAAGCAAGAATGGTGATGTGGGAATTTGCAAAAATATGCCTTATTCTACCTACCTAAACATTGCCTGATTGGCATTTTATACTATAAATCTAGAATTTTGTCACGCTTCAGACAATTTGAAAAAATTCTACTTGCTTACACACTCATAACTTGTTATGAATAAGTAAAAATCGCATATTTTAAAATGATTTAATTTTTGCCTCAGCTACAATGTTAGTCATCTGAATAAATCATCAATGAATATGTAATAGAAAAAACCAACAAAACTGACAAGTAACAATCAGTATTACTTACATACTCTTAATATGAAAATTTAAAATGCACTATGATTTACTGTAATGAGGTGTGAACTCTTGATTTTCTAATTTAAAAAGAAAGGTTTTATTCTGGTTCCTTGTCACTAACTCATAGTACGATATGTAAGAATTGGCAAGAAAGACTTCTAAACTATTTTACATTTGTAATATATAACATTACAAATATACTCTGGAAATATGTATGAAGGGATCTGCTACGCACCTTGTATATCACACAGTTGCCCTGCTAACCTCTAAATGCCTCCATAGCTCTATGTTGAAATTTCCAGAACTGAAGGATCTTAATGAACATTGATCTTTTATGCTGAAGGATACAGAGTTCAGATTTCAGCTCTGTCAATAACATTTGGTTTTACCTATTGAATGATTGGGCCTCGGTTGACAACTGCTTATTAGGCGAGAAAAGACGAGAAATAAACATACGAGAAGCTTCGATGGCTACAAACACTGTTGCCTAAACGGCAGGAGAAAATCAGCAAAAAAAAAAGGACCGGAAAGTCACATTTCCTGGCTACCTCTTGTGATAAAGAATATACAAAACGTACACACCACCTAGGGGCTCCATGATTGAACAAATCCTAAAACTATAGAGTTTTCAAAACTCAAGCTATATAAACTATATTGTTATCACTAGCTGATTCCATTACCAATTGAGATAAAAACAAAACATCACTACCTTCATGACAACCAGCCTTTTTGAACAGCTTCTTAAGCATTAAATAAAATGTTTTATCACCTAAAAACTACCTTTAGGAATGCAGGTCTCAATCAGAATATAAAACCTAGTCCATTGCTGATATTAAACAGAAGATCTATTTAAGGAATTCACTGACTAAACTAACTGCCTGGAGAAGTTAATTTATCTGTGTATTTTTTAAAGTATCACACAGAAAAATTTCAACAACTTGTGGAAACATAGTCACTATTAGGTCATTCTTCAAACTACTACAAATCCTGCCATTTTCAGCTTAGTTTAGTATTGGTTATTTATATAATTAACCATATCACAGAGTACAAACTGCAGAGGGTTCAAATAAAATTCTTTTTTCCAGGCTTTGTTTTTTAAGTTCAAACTGTCTTCCCTTATTATCATTTCCTCAGCTTCTTCTATCTACCTTGGAATCCAAGCACATTATGCAGCCAGCACAATGAACCAACATGCCAGCAGAAGTAGTATGCTCCACCTATCCAAGAATTTTAAAAGCATCCAAGCACACACACACTGTCTCCTGTGTAGCCTGGAGATCCCTATTGAGCTCATGCCAAGTGTCTGAAAAGTTGGACCCTACATCCGGTATTTACACTAAGCTAAAATTCTAATCAGCACTAACAGCAGTATGTTTTAATTCACCCTTATGATTTTATTTCAATCTGCTAAGTACCACAACTGCCAGAAAGCAATTGCTATAAACTTAAGTAAACAAATGCAAAACTAAAATAAATCTTAAACCTGTTGTATATAAAGTTTGTGCCACTTTAGGCAAGCAGTACAAAAAGGCACAGCCCGAAGTCCTAGTTAACGCTCTTCGATCTCATTTAGAAAGCTCTTTGAAAGTATTGCCTTGTCTAGGCTTTTTCCCCCTTTCTAAAGAATTATTTGGTACATATTAGATAAGGTGAAGAAAATGGTCATGTTATTTTACAGTGGTTTTTCACCTCGTGTATTCCTCTGAATAGTCTTCTGCCAAGCATGTGAAACAAGTAGTACGTGGTGACTACTCGAATCTCTGGATGACACTACAGCCACTCGTGCCAAGGAGATGGTGCCGAGTCTTGCATCTTCGGGTTTGTGGTTTTTTTCCTTCCTTTTTGGGTGATAGTTGTGTGGGGGGAGGGGGCTGACAGTGGGGGAATCTGACCAACAAATTCTGAGAAGTTGGTCACCATTTTGAACCTGTTCAGTGTGCTCAGACCTTGGCAGCCATCTTACAGCTTGGCAACCATTTTGAGAATTTGTTTGGCAAGCTCTCAGAATTCGCTGACACTGTTTAAATAGAACGCTAGTTAAAAATAGTCCACATTAAACAATACAATGTGGTATCAGGTAAAATAACCCCCAATAAATCTTGCCAACAAAACAATTTACAACATCCTCACTGAGGTAATGATATCCCAATTTCCTTAACTTAAATACATTGCATGAAAGCAGCTTAAAATCTGATTCTTTAACCCTTTAACAGACAAGCTCTTAAGAAACAGTATCAGAAGGGCACCAGTGAGTAGGAAAGTGGAAGATATAAGGAAAGAAAGATGGCCAAAAACACAGCCATGATTGACATCAACACATTCTCAAGTGCTTTCAAATTCAAGATATAAAATACAAGGGGAGAGGTGCTGTCATCATATTCCATCAGGTATAATTCTAGAAAATGATCACAATATTTCAGACTGTCCCATTTCATGTTTTATGAGCTCATGGAAACTCTCTTAAGGAGTCACGTGGCACAAAACTCTCCTTAGGTAAAGAAATTATAAACCAAAAACATGTAATCTTATGAACTAGACTAAAAAAAAAAAAAAAAAACAAAAACAAAACCCAAAAAGATAAAACTTGCAGGTGCTGATTTTTCTAAAATCAAGAGTTATGTATACAATTTTCTGACAAAGTTGTCATATTCAACTCCACTCTTTTCCCTTACGTTTCAATATTTCTAACTCTATAAAAAATAAGCTGTGCCCTTGCAAATATTTCTCGATGTCTACAAACCTGAAATACAAATGACAGTTTCGCACTTGTGTGACTCTGGCATCGATACCAGACCTATATAGTTTTGTAGAAAATTGAATTAACCAAAATGACAGTGGGTGATAATTTCATACCATATGAAAAAAGAAAATGACAATTCAGTAACTTGAAAATATCTTTTGTCCATACTGAAATAAATAACTTTCACATATACTTCAGTATCTGCTCTTCATTATTATCAATATTTAATATCGTATCAGTATGGGGGGAAGATTTATGATTTAAAAAAAGACCCTATTGTGTATGGTTTGTGAAAAAAAAAAAGTCTAAATGAGCTAGTCTGTGAACCTACTCTTATAGTTAAATCATAAATATGGGGATAAAGCCTAAAGAATTTTGAATCTTGTGATGTTAAAAGACAAAAATTTGGAGTCATTAAATAATGTTCCTAGCCAATATTTGTTATTTGAGTTTTAATGCTTTTGGGGGCATGATGGATACCTGACTTGTATTCTAGTTTCAATGGTGATATAACTCATAATGGCACTGAAAAAGGCTAAAGCCATGCATGAATAACAATGTTTACACTATTGCAGCGCTTTTTACACTTGAAGGCTGAATTTCAAAATTTCTATTGATATTCAACGGAGAAAACACTTTACTTCACTTAATACTATACAGAGCGAAACTATTAGTTAAACCATGATCAAAATTAGAATATCAGATAGAAAGACATTATGCTGAAATGGATCCGTCTGAAGTCTTTATACTATTAGATATCTCTCTATTGAATGACAGTATCTGCAGTGGTATGACGCAAACCATGCTAGAATAGTTTGGAATGCATTGATAAATTGCTCTATCGATCTCGTTCTGCTTCACTTACCATAATTATAGCACGGTAATGAAAGACATGAATGATATATTTTCACTAGAGAGGAAAGCCCAGAATTTTCCTGTTTCTTTACGAGATTATACCCAATCCTTTCAATTAATGCAGCACAGTTGATATCTAACACTATCTGATGAAAAGACACCCAATTCTAGTATTCTTCTTAAATATTATTATTCATATATTTGACAATTATTTCGAATAATATATTAAGTGTTTAAAGACATAGCATTTGCTCCTCTATAAGATGCTGTTTCAACACAATTTTATACAAACATTATTTCACTTAGAAAGCTGTCTTTTAAAACTTTAAGCCATCTTACAGACACAATTTTATCATCTTATATTCATTCAACATGCAAGAAGTTACCTCAAAGTTTTTCAAGGATAATTCCAATAAGAGTTATTATGTTGAAGAAGAATACATATTAGAATGAAGGAAAAGATAGATAAGCAACTAAAAATGTTTTCAGAAGAAAAAATTAATGATTTATTTAATTAATGCTATCTGATAGTTCTGATAACAAAAGATTTCATAGAGAAGACTCAAAATAAAAATGAAAACTTTTTAACAGACATCACCTGCAATAATTATTCATTCTCCATAATTATTTGGTATCCATAAAAGTAATCATTTAGTTTCAAAGAAACCAAAATCTGCATTAAAACCACAAGAGCATTAGAGCTGTTGTTGTGCCACTTTATTCTTCCTGATATTGCCATTCTAGTGTACTACTAAGAAAAGACACCAGGCGTTCCCAAATGGATACATTCAAAATTAAACGTGTCATTCCAAGTCATGCAAAAGGAATGTGAGAAATCTTGAACAGGATATAACTGAGTCTTAACAACTTAGAGCAAGATTGGGAATGCTTTTATTTTAAAATATTCATTAATGAAACTATTTCATTTTATTCACTTTTGCTGTGAAGAAGGAAAATAAATATGGTAAATTTTTCAAAGAAAAATCAATTTATGGAAAAGAAATTCCCCCAACAACTAAATGGTATAAAAATTGATCTATTCTTCTGTTCTCAAATTACAAAGGCTATCGTGGGAATAAAATGTAACCCAGGAGAGCTGTGACAGCTATCAAACTTTCCCTGATACATTAGAATGTCTGAAGCCCAGACACCAAAGGTTTACATCAGAAAAACTCCAGCATGTAGTGAACAACTCAAAACCAACTATCGACCATGCTATTGATTTTTAGTGGAGAAACCAAGAGGGCAAAAGCACCAGAAAAGATAGAATTTCTTTTTTCTTTTCTCATCCTTAACTTAGTGGGCTGCCAAACTTAAGTCTTCTCAGGCTTGAGCCCTGTGAGCTTGCATTGCAGCTAGCCAGGATGTCTGCCTGAGATAATTCAAGCTGAAACCAAACAATGTACGGTGGAAGGCAATTCTCCATTGACTTGCAACATAACCTCAGAGACAAATGCAGTTTCTTGACAGAAGGGTACAGGAGGAGACAAGGGAACAACTGCAAAACTAATACATATGATTTTCTTTTCTGATGATATCTGAAGATACTGCATATGACTTTGAAAGATCACAAATTATGCTCGACTCAATAACCGCTAGGAGGCTAGGTCAATCATATTTGAAACCATTTAAATGTAGGTTATGGACAAGGTGTTACAGATAGATTTATTTGGAAATTAAGGAGTAACCCACTTACTCCCAAATTCCAAACTAATGACACAGAAAACTCCAAGTTAATTTTTAAAGAGCTAACTTCTTCCCTTTCACATAAATTAACACAAAATGGGTTATTCGAGAAGCTAAAAGGTAACAAAGCAAACTGCTTGCTTTAGCTCCTTGGGGTCTTAATCACATAGTCTTGAATTGGTTGAGGATCATTTACTTGGATCATTATAATCATATCCTACAAGTATTCTGCCATTTAATTTGTGAAATGCATGACCACAAAGCATGTACATAGAAAGAATTATTAGATGAACTCATTTTACTACGAAATTTAGAGACGGCTCTGAGCCATTTAAAAATACTAACAATAATAATAATGATTAATAATGATGCACTTCCATTCTGACTCACAGAACTATCTCAAGAGGTTTTACAGCTGTTCACTAATTAAGTCTCATATTCCCCACCCCCTTGCTAGGTAGATGAGTACTGTGATGCCAATTTTATATCTGGGAAAGCTGAGGCACAGCCAAGTGGTAAGGGTAAATCAAGATCCTACAGCAGGTGCAAGAATGAAAATAAGAACGTAGGAAACGCACAAAATAGTGCATCTTGAAATCCATATTTGAAAACAGTGATGGGAGAGGAAAAAAACTTGCACAGAATAGCTAATGAAAAAACAACAGGGCTTATTTCCTGTTGATTCTGTTGATTAAAAAAAACCCACAATGGATTTTCTTTGTTTGTTTGCTTGCTTTTACCTATTCTGCCAATGATGAAAACACTATGTGTTTTCTGAATTTCAGTTTTAATATACATAAGCACAATATTTTCTCTGTCACAGAGATTTAAGTATTTATCAGTCTATTGTCAAACTAATTCTTCTGTTGCTAATGTCATCCAACAAAGATAAGCTTCTCATATTACCTTTGGTTTAACAGAATTACTTGGAAACAGTAAGTGCACCCAAATCTCACAAATCACCACTAAAGAACTTACTCATGTAACCAAACACCACCTAGGCCCCAATAACCTATGGAAATAAAAAATTAAAATAATAGTAAGTGCATATTTTGCTGAGCTGGGAATCTGCTTTGACTTGCAACATGGCTATGTAAGTTTGAGGTTCTCAATAATGCAAATGAGAGATAACTATATCACCAACTATTTTAGGGTCAAGAAATGCTTTGATCATTTATTCACTCAACATGGGGGTGGAGAGGCGAGGCACATCTGCTATGTGCCATGCAATGTTCAAGGTGCTAGGGAGAGAGCACTGAACAAGAGACAAAAGTCGGCCGGGCGCGGTGGCTCAAGCCTGTAATCCCAGCACTTTGGGAGGCCGAGACGGGCGGATCACGAGGTCAGGAGATCGAGACCATCCTGGCTAACACGGTGAAACCCCATCTCTACTAAAAATACAAAAACTAGCCGGGCGAGGTGGCGGGCGCCTGTAGTCCCAGCTACTCGGGAGGCTGAGGCAGGAGAATGGCATAAACCCGGGAGGCGGAACTTGCAGTGAGCTGAGATCCGGCCACTGCACTCCAGTCCGGGCGACAGAGACTCCGCCTCAAAAAAAAAAAAAAAAAAAAAAAAAAAAAAAAAAAAAAAAGAGACAAAAGTCACCACCCTCCAGGAGCTTATATTAGACTGGACTTGACAAGAAGGGTCCTAGATATGTATTCATTCATTCATTCCACAATTATGAAACACCTCAGTCTCTGGAATAAAAGTATGAAAGAGTCATTGGCTATGGCTTCAAAGAAGTTGTTTTGTTCTCTTCTTAGAAAATTTAATTTGCTTAAGATATTCTCACTGGTGACAAGCAAAAGAGTGATTGCCATAGCTCTTTGGGCAGGAAATGATTAGAGAAATGGACTATATCTGCCTATGGACTAAGTCTTTGGTTATGTCCTTCACATGTTAATACCACTGATGAATACACTGAGCCATTTTAGACTATAAGCAAAAGAAAGAAGTCACAAAAATAACAAAATGATCACAAACAAGAAAGAAATCCTTTCTTGAAAAAAAAAAATCGTGTTAAAAACATATCCAAGTAGTACTATTAGGCCAAAGTGTGGCTTGGAAGGTGTTTGTTAGCCCTACAACTTCGGCATTTTCTATTCCTCTGTGTAATATTTTTGTAGGTGAGGGTCATGATTTGGGGTTTAGATGTGATGAAGTACGTTGTGAGAAATCATATCAAATAAATAATGTAAAAATTATATAAAACACCTGCCTTAAAAGCACAGAGCAAACATTGCCGTCTGTTATTTTGTTCAAAGATATCTTGTGCCATATGTTTGGGGACCCTAACTACAAGTACCCTCAAGATACAGCCTCTGTTTCACACCTATTTAGCTAAAGAACTCTCTCAGATGGCTACTGGGTTTGTCAGCTCTAAATAGAATGGCTGTTCCCATGTTGATACTGACCTAGAGAAATTGGCTTCTCTCTGCCCTCTCTTTCCACCTTTTTTTTTTTTTAAATGGACTTTTCTTCAAAATGATAAGTATACCTTGAATTGGATGCAGATGAATTGCCCATTTCAGGCTGTTTTTAACATGTTCTGAATCAGCAGTAGAACATAAGAGCAGCCCCAAGGTGGGGGTAAGAGGAGGAAAGGGAAGTTCAGAACCACGTAAATAACGTATCATTCCCCACTGATCTGTCATCCACGTTGTCAGGCACTAACCTAAAACAACTATGTGCCTCTATAATAACAAGACAACCTTCAATTGAGTGGGGGAGTCAACTCAGTCTTTTTTCTTACAAATGAAGCTGATCAACCTTTTGTCTCTTTTTTTTTTTTTGAGACAGAATCTTGCTCTGTCACCCAGGATGGAGTACAGTGGCAGTATCAAGGCTCACTGCAGCTTCAAATTCCCAGGTTCCAGTGATCCTCCCATCTCAGCCTCCCAAGTAGCTAGGACCACAAGTGTGCATCACCATACCCAACTTTTTTTTTTTTTTTTTTTTTTTTGAGGCGGAGTCTCGCTCTGTCGCCCGGACTGGAGTGCAGTGGCCGGATCTCAGCTCACTGCAAGCTCCGTCTCCCAGGTTTACGCCGTTCTCCTGCCTCAGCCTCCCGAGTAGCTGGGACTACAGGCGCCCGCCACCTCGCCCGGCTAGTTTTTGTATTTTTAGTAGAGACGGGGTTTCACTGTGTTAGCCAGGATGGTCTCGATCTCCTGACCTCGTGATCCGCCCGTCTCGGCCTCCCAAAGTGCTGGGATTACAGGCTGAGCCACCGCGCCCGGCCTTTTTTTTTTTTTTTTTTTTTTTAAGAGATGGGGTCTCACTATGTTGCCCAGGCTGGTCTCAAATTCCTGGGCTCAAGTGATTCTCCCACTTCAGCCTTCCAAAGTTCTGGGTTTACAGGCATGGACCACCGCACCCAACCTTTGTTCATTTTTAAAAATTGCCTGTGATGTAGTAGTTTCACTCCTTTATTCACTCAACAAACACTGGTCCTCCTATCCATTATGCCTTTCATTGCAAGTGGCAACTTATTTTTGTGGGAATAGCTTCTTTCTTAAGAAAGAAGTCTTAAAAGGGGTATAAAGGCTTGACTAGGATCAAGACAGGACCTACTAGGAGGAGGGAAGAACTAAAACCAGAAGCCAGGGGAACCACAGACAGATGCCAACTGGTATGGCCAATCACAGCTACTGTATTTTTAGGAAATACTGCAGATGTAGCCACCTTTAAAAAAAACAACAAAAAAAGTAAAACAACTGAACACACACTGTATTTTTAATTTAAAAAGCCCATTCAGGAAGTGCTGTAAGTCAAAATACATACTCAGTCTTCTTGAGTAACTTGTAAGTCATCCACTCTCAGACCATTAAAGCAGCACAGCTAGAAAGGAGGCAATATTGACAGTTTTATGGTAATATGAAAAGCACAACCTTTTTTTTGCCTAAAGTAGTTAAATACTGCATCTCTTGCTGGGACGAGAGCTAACCATTAGGGGCCTCTCTGAGGAACTACTTTCTTTTATATGCCAGTACTTATGAAGGGATTAGTAAGGGCAAAGTAATACTGTAGGTGGGTAGAGACAAAGAAGCGAACAAACTTTCGGAGCTCACAGAAGAGTTAGCAATTGGAAGAGAGGAGGCAGACGTATACCCACATAACGCAAGAATGATCAGCACCAAGCATTCAAAACCACCACAAAGCTGGGTCTCTGGTCTCAGGAGCCACTGTTTTTTTTTTTTTTTTTTTTTTTTTGAGATGGAGTTTCACTCTTGTTGCCCAGGCTGGGTTGCAGTGGTACAGTCTCGGCTCACCACAACTTCTGTCTCCCGGGTTCAAGTCATTCTCCTGCCTCAGCCTCCTGAGTAGCTGGGATTACAGGCACGTAGCACCACGCCCGGCTAATTTTGTATTTTTAGTAGAGATGGGGTTTCTCCATGTTGGTCAGGCTGGTCTCAAACTCCCGACCTCAGTTAATCCGCCTGCTGCCTCGGCCTCCCAAAGTGCTGGGATTACATGCGTGAGCCACCACGCCCGGCCAGGAGCCACTTTCTACATTAGGTCTTTGTGTGGAAAGGAGAGCCATTCTCTCACTTCCCCTTCTGCCCAGATTATTTAAAACAAGAAACAGTTAAGAGGTCAAAGATATTTTCACAGCTCTCTGTAGATCTACCTATAGATTCTCAATAGAAAATAATAAATTATGCCAAGCAACTATTGAAACCAATGTAACGGAAACCAATTTTGTAGCTTTGTGGATACACTGATCCATGGCCAAACACCCTCCCAAGGAGATACCACAGCTATCCCCAGGAGGCTGCTGGCACAGAAGAGAAATCAATGACTGAGTACCTCTGCGTCCGCACTGTGCTAGGTTTCTTACTTATATCTATCAATTTCATTCTCACAAATCCTCTTTGAAGTGGTTACTATCATCCCAATTTTACAGATAAAGGAACTCAGGCTCTGAGAAATTAAGGAATTTGTTCAAGGTCATAAGGCCCCAGGATTTCAACCACCTCCATCCAATTATAAATTCAAATATTCATTCTTCTATTCACAGCACAAGTAGTAAGCACCAACTATGACACGACTCCCCTGACTTCCCCAGTTTCAGTAGGTTCCCCTCCACTGGACTCCTCAAATACCTGCAGTATGTTGCTACCACAGGCCTTTTTAAATAGCATAGCATTGTGATGGTCAACTTATGGAACTTTCTCCCATCACCTATGAACTGGGTTTCTCAGTGTGGTCTGTGGGCTCCCTGCATCTGAATCACCTGGTATTTAGAAGTATGATCTTTGGCCCCTAGTTCAGAATTTCTGCATTTAAGTCTTGGGAATGTACTTCCTTAACAATTCTTTCCAAGTGATTTTTGTGCTCATGATAGTTTGAGAATAATTTCTGTAAGATTTTTTTCTAGGCTGCCTTTCATCTACAAAATCCAATGCATAGCTTAGACAAGAATATAGTAGGTACTGAATCAATGTCTGTGAAAGGCAAGAAGGGAGGGGGAAAAAAGAACATTTTTTTAAAAAGCAGTGCTCTAGAGTCCAGAGACAATATAAAGGCCCTGAATACACAATCTAGGAGCTTAGAATTTATTTAGCGAAGACAACATACACTCAATTACAATTCTGAGAAAAAAATAGAACAAACCAGAACTAAAAGGGTGGTTAAAACCCAACGAAAAATTCCTGCCAAATGAATTTATGAGCAATGAGTGAAAAAGCAAGAGTTCAGAAAAATAAACTTGGGGTGACGTAAGTACCCACAGAGAGCTTCTTGGAGATGGAGCTTGAGATGGGTTTCAAAAAAGAAAAAAAACTTACATAAAAAGGGAAGAAAGTAGAAAGTGTTTATACTTAGAGCAGGAAAAACTAAACTAAACTGGAAAGTAAGATGTTTTTTAAAAAAACTCCTCTCACAAGTGTTTTTTAAAAAAATCTCTGTGCATTAATTTTTGCCACAATTAATGGAACTAATATTTACAGGCCAGTAAGTTTGAAATATAGTGCCAATAAAAACTTTTACAACTCTGGAAATTTCTAAAATTGGTTCTCTTTAAATTTGTAGCATAGGCAGAATACCGGATGATGTGGTACAGTAAAAACATTTTATTGGCATTTAGTTGAGATGACCTGCATAATTCACTTGTGGCTTTACCACTTATAAGATGTCATCTCAAACTCATGGCAATAAAACTTTTATGTAATATTGCTGTACTATGCTTTACATAAATATGTACATATATAATATATATGGCTTAATTTTCCCTTTTAGTTAAAATGGGTCTAGCCCAATCACTCAGAGGAATATTTGTAAACTTGGATTAGTTATAATTAGTGGCTGTGGAATGCCTACAAAAGAGCCACCCAGTGCCATGCTTCATTATTCAGATATAACCTACTCAATATTTACTTCTACAAAGGTATAAGTAAAGTAAGGGTAAACTATTACAAAAATCCAGAATCACTGTTCTGTTCTGTTTAATCTTTGTGGACTTGCTTTATACTTTCCCAATGCATTACATTTCTTTAATGCATATTGAGTTCTGTTTTGAGCCCTCAATCAAGAAACTGAAAACTAAGGTTCCAGCTTCAAACCCATCACTAGCAGCTGGGTAATGATAGTAGTCACAGAATTTCTTTGAAAGTCAGTTTCCTTATCTATAAAATAGGTGATATAGGCCCTGAGATGATATAGGCTCTCTCAGAATGCAATACTACTGTATTATTTCTTGTTTTGTTTTTTTGTTTGTTTTTTACATTGAGGCATGGTCTCTCTGTGTTACCCAGGCTGGAGTACAGTGGCTATTCAGTTACAATCACAGCTCACTGTAGCCTTAAACTCCTGAGCTCAAGCAATCCTCCTGCCTCAGCCTCCTGAGTAGCTGGGACTATAGGCATGTGCCACTATACTCAGCTTAAACTGCTATTTTTAATCTTAAATTGGCTGTTATATAAACAGGTCTTACCTTATATACAACCTTCTTAAAGGCTGAGCTATTTTACAATAGCTAAATATAATAGCACCAAGTTCAGTCCTAAGCATATAAAAGAACATGGATATTTTTTGAATGGATCTGAATTTTACATATATATAATTGTGTCATTTACTATTTGAAATAAAACATGTGATTACAATTTCAGCATATAACCTAATGACATTAATCTAGGCATAACAGCTAACAAAGAAATGGTAAGCAGTGACAACATAAACACAATTTATATCCTAATTCATAGAACTTTATTTTTATTCCTGAAAAAAGCATTAAACATTGGTCAAACTTCAGTGGTGACATCAAATATGTATATAGTGATACTTTATATCCAGTCATTGCTTAGTTACAATACGCCAAAAAAAAAAACAAAAAAAAACCCAGGAAATTTTAAAGTAACTGTCCCAGAAAACAGCTGTATAACTATAAAATTATCTCAGAAACATAGAACTTTATGAGCATCAAATTTGTTAAAAATACACATTTCAACAAATAACAAAGAGCCAGCCACTGAGCTACATGCTAGAGATGCAACGAGCTTCACACTTTAGTGGGGGCCACTAGTAGCTACACTATAGTGTGGTAAGTACTGTGGCAGAAGTATACGAAGCTTCTCAGGAAACAGGGAAGGTAAGTCCCTAACTGCTAGAAAGTGTGTGGAATGGTTTTCCAGGTGATCCAATGCCTAAACTGAGTGTAAAGAGGAGCTGGAGTTTTCCACGCTATGAAGCCATTTAGATGGAGAGTATCCTGTAGAGAAACCAGAAGGCGCAATGGCCCTGCACTGACACTGCAGTACTGAGGCACTGGTAAAGCACAGCACCTTGGTAAACTGTAAGCATGGCAACCCAGCTTAGAACACAGAGCTGGAGCATGGTGTGCCCAAGTGTGAAAAATGGGATGCAGGTGAGGAGAGTGGACTTTATACAGCTGGTAAGGGGGAGTCAATGAAGGTATGTTAACAAAGGAGCAATAGTTGTTACTTCAGAAATATCACTCTGGCAGTAGTGTAATGAAGGGATAGATGATTGAGAAAGACTGGGAGTAAAGAAAAGAGGCTACAAAGTCTAGGTTAGAAATAATAAAGGTCTACAACTGAAGGAAACATGGGATAGGATAGGAATTAGTTTACATGCTAATAAAAAGGTCGACTCGGGGAACTTGGTGGATGAATAGTTACAAAACATTAAAGAGGAGTAAGAGATAACTTCTAGGTTATGATTTGAAAGACATATTTAAGGGGTGATACCATTAGATGCCATTCCTTCCTATTCATATAACTCTCATAATTCAGAACACCCACTTCATAGTAGGTCCTTCCATCAAATTACTGTCAAATTATTATTATTTTTTTTGAGGCGGAGTCTGGCTCTGTCGCCCGGGCGGGAGTGCAGTGGCCGGATCTCAGCTCACTGCAAGCTCCGCCTCCCGGATTTACGCCATTCTCCTGCCTCAGCCTCCCGAGTAGCTGGGACTACAGGCGCCCGCCACCTCGCCCGGCTAGTTTTTGTATTTTTTAGTAGAGACGAGGTTTCACCGTGTTAGCCAGGATGGTCTCGATCTCCTGACCTCGTGGATCCGCCCGTCTCAGCCTCCCAAAGTGCTGGGATTACAGGTTTGAGCCACCGCGCCCGGCCTCAAATTATTTTAAGGCTATTTCTAGATACTGTTTTTTATTGCTCTCCTGAATGAGATCTTTTTTCTGTCACAGCTTCTTATTGGAGATGACTGTATAACACAATTTTTGGCTTTGGGATATTAATCTATTAACTAACTCTTCTGCTAAATTTTCTTATTAATTCCAAATGCTTTTTAATTAAACCTTTTGTCTAGGTAGATAATTCTATCATTTCCAATTAGTGATAATTTCATCTCTTCCTTTCAGATAGTTATAATTCTTATTTCTAATTCATATATTTTGACAATGTTCAAAACTTCTAGAAGAACATTAAATAATAATGGTGATAGCAGCCATCTTTGTTTTCTTCCTGATCTTAGGGGAGATGACTCCAGTATTTCACAATTCAGTGTGATTCTTTCTGTTGATATGACATAGATAATTTTATCCTGTTAAGGATCCTATTCTCCTTTGTTACTGGTTTTAAAATATTTGGAATCAATGCTAAATTATATCAAATTCTTTTTGCTCCAAATGATTTTTAATAAGGTTTTCATACCTGTATCCCATATTTTTGTAGAAAAGTCAATATTTAAAATATTTTAAATTAGATTGAAAAAGGCAATAAATGAATGTTAGATAGGAAGGAAAGACACACAGCTCCTGATTCAATCAGACTTTGATCACAGAGTAAGGATGGGGTTCTTATAGCACTTAGCATGGTAGCCAATCAGTAAATGAACCAACAATGATTTCTCTTTGAGATGATGTCTAGTTTAACATTCCATTTTTGTTTGAGCTTATCAAACAAAATCAAACACAAGGAATTTTAATAAAACATTTCCTAAGATCTTATCTAGAGCAACAATGATGTTTTGGGGGCCTATGTACATGAGAAAATATTTGGAAGATGCAATGAAAAATTCACTGCACTATAAATATATCACAAAATTTCAAGCATAAATACAAAACACATTTATTTTCAGAATGTATGACTGAGTAATTTGGGGGTTATATTGAGAAAAATGGCATAGTAATTTATCTTTCTAAGAATACCTTTAACATGATCTTTTATTTTATGCTTTTTAGTTCAATAAAATGGTCAAGTTGATTTGTACAGAGGAATTAAGCAATTTTGGTTCCAATAAAGGAAAAAATTATGTTGCTTTTTTTTTCTCTTTTACTCTGACTCCATTCATTACTTACTTCAGACAATTCGGATGAAACATTCATTTCCTTCCCTATATGAAAAAGAAGAATTTTTGTATTATTTTGGGCAATATATTTGCATTCTTTGTTATTAATGGGTTCTTATAAGATTCTTTCAAGGTTCAAATAATTAACCTTTAAAGGCACAAATAATTAATAGTCTTTTCTTTGTTCAGGATTATTGAGCTTATTGTTGCACGTGTTTTCAAAAGAAAAATTTGTATCGCAGAATAAATGAGGCGATAATAAACATTTGAGAGTAAAGACATACAATGTGGCTCCCTAATGAAGAAAGTTTAAATCATAAGATATAAACATAAATCAGGAAAAATACTACTAATATCTTCAGGATTCTTTTGGATTTAACATTACACCGAAAACCTTCATGTACACATTAAAAAAAAAATACAGAAAACCCAGTATTTCTAACAGGTCCAGAAAAAAAAATGAATGAATTAATTAAATATTGCAGAAATTTTAGAATTTTAGAAATGCGAAAAAGCTAAATCTCACAGTTTCTGGAACATAATAGTTTTTCTCTTCCAACATTAACCCTGTCACATTTTGGCCATTATTATTTGAGCCACACCATCCATTTCTTTGAACATCTTTCTTCAGGGTAAGTGTTCAATACTGAAGCCCAGTCCAAGCCAAGGATGCACAGATGGGTGGTTACAGCTGCAGCTCCTCTGACAGACTGCAAAAACCCGCTGGGACACTTCCCCCAGCTCTGTCTATCCATCTTGTGAGCTGGTGCAACTCCACCTTGCTCACGGCTTTGTTGAGTGTGTCACAGGACTTTGGCCAAAATGCTACAATTCAAATGGGTCTTATTAATGGGATGAAAAATGAACTCTCAAAACACACATACATACAGATCACATGTTTTTCCTGAAATGACTGACAATTCTAATAAAAAAGAACGTTATAATAGGTTTAAAAAAACCTTCAGAAATAGTGTATTCAGACTCTCTTTAGCAGGGTGAATGAGTCAAGTTACTCAATAGGATCCATTCAGACTGATTAAATTGGAACCAAGCCAAAACAGATCTTCAAGATCTGAGAGATAGTGGTCATTGAGCCGGGAAGAGGGAAATGGCATCAACTTGAGAATGTACAGACCACAATGGTGATGGAAAATAACAAACTGGCCCGTCCAAAGGCTAGCACAAAAATTTATAATAATGAAACTTCTAGGCTTAAATATTCACAGCTCTCCTTATTTAAAACCTGAGATAATTAATCTGAAACACCTGCTTATGATACCAGAAAAGTTCATTTAAAGATTTTAATTAGAAATAGACTAAAGTTTCCAATCTGAAGTTTTATTTACTTACCGGTTACTTCATCTACCTTCCAAAAATGATTTGAGATAGTTCATAAACATGTAGTAAATTATCACACTTACACATTTAAGTCCATGAAAGAAGAAAAATATGAACAAAAACTGCAGGAGTTCGAGAAGTGGTAGGGGCAAAAATCTAGGCTGAAATATTTACCAAGGTTAAGAATTAAATTTATCTCTGAGTTTCTTGGGAGCCAAGGCAAAAAGGGCAACAAGGCATTATATAATTTGTACATGCTGATGAAAGAAAGAACACCACCTTTCAGGAGTAAAGCTGTCTGTATCGTGACTTTTAAAAAGAACGAATCAGTCTTCAAGATCCCATCGACAAATCGTGCCTGTTCTGCATGATTCCTGACCTAGATTGCCAAAGATTATGAAATCAAGCTTGATAAATAAATTATGAAACAGCTCAACCAATTTCTAAACTAAACAAAAAGGGAAAACCAAATGAACAAACGTTTCCAAACATTTAAAAGTTAGAACCACCCAAAATAAAATTGAAACCAGCGGCAAATAAAGCCAATCCAAATCTCAGCAAACCAGAATCACAAAACCCTGCCGCTACAGGCTTGGGAAAAAAATGCTGCTTGTCAGTCAAAGTGTCTGTCTATGGCATATGGGTAAAGGTTTCAGTCTGCTATCTCCAGACTCATCTTATGGCACTGGTTCAACACCAGAGAATGGTGCTTTAAACAAAAGGAGAGCTCATTCAAAATGGGCATTTGAGAGCTACCGGTCAGTGTAACTGTGCAGTTTGTCTGAGTGAAAACTATTGGCATGGGAGAAATGAAGTGCAGCTCCCAGGCCTTTGGAGTTTCTGAAGTGCTGAAAAGCAGCCGGGAGGTTAAAGCTGGCTGGTCGGAATGGCATACTTGGCTGAATGCACAGCCAGGTGGCTTGGGCATATTGGCAAACAACTGGCAACCTGCCCAATACATATGGTTTAGATTGCTTTGCTCTTCCCACGAAGCCTTCTTAGACTCTTGAGCAAGCATTCGTTTTAGAATAAAATGCATCTGAGTGTTAAATAAAAATTTTTAATAATATCTGTCTGATGTAAAATCCTTTCGCCAAAAATAAAAATAAAAAGATGGGAAGGGGTGGTTGCCAAATGCATGAAATAAAGCATTTCTTTGTGGGAGGAGACTTTGCAGATCCCTTTTCAACCATCTTTGGACTGAATTATTTGGACCTTTCGGTCTCATGGGGGTTAAAATGACCCCTGCCATCCCTGGGAAGCAGGGTTAATGTGAAGTTTGGGGATGGCTGCCATGGTCAGGTGACCATGAATTCTTACTAAATACATAAAAATACAAAGTAGAGTAGGATAATGGAAGTGAACAGCAGATATATTTTATAAAGGAACATTATTAAATCTTGATTGACAGATAACACTAAAAGGTGTTAGTATGGTCTGTCATGTAAATACATATCTGGAGACTTGTTAAAACACAGTCTTTAAGTGCTAACTGTTGAGGCACATGTTACTTCCCAGGCTTTACCAAGTGACTGCTTAACGTCGATACCATGAGGCAAACTTTAGGTTTAATAACCCCAGCTGATCACTAATCTTGTACTGCTACTATCGTACCACATTAAATATTACACAAATACTACTTTCCTGTTGGAGTTGGGTTTTCTTCTGTTACACATGTTTGTTGTATGTCCACTGTTTCATTTTAGTTTACTGGATATCTTAAAAGTATTAACAACTGATACATTAGCGAATTAGATTACATGGATTACTGTTCAGAATCCTATTTTACTTACAACAATTTTTAAATATATGTTTATGGTCCCTTAGAGTTGCAAGCCATTCATCTAATAAACTATGTTAAATCTTCTGGAATTACTATAGTCTACTCGATAAAAAGATTACAGAGCTGGTGTTGTATTGTGCATGTGTTTTTTAAGATTTTAAGCTCAGTAACAGCTCAAACACTGAAATAAATTCATCTCTCATACTAATGAGGGCTCCATACACTCACAAATCTAAAATCTCTTAGGTAGATGCAAACATATGTATTGTGATAGAAAAGGAATCATTTGTGCTTATTCAGCACGTACTTAACATGTCAATCATAGATACGAACAGGTAAACTTCCTTTGGGTGATACAAAATAAAATTTCCTGCTATAGTTGCTCCATCTCTTTCACATGCAAAAAAAAAAAAAAAAAAAAGTACCGGCTGGGCGTGATGGCTCATGCCTGTAATGCCAGCACTTTGGGAGGCCGAGGCGGGCAGATCACAAGGTCAAGAGATTGAGACCATCCTGACCAACATGGTGAAACCCCGTCTCTACCAAAAATACAAAAATTAGCTGGGCGTGGTAGCATGCACCTGTAGTCCCAGCTACTCGGGAGGCTGAGGCAGGAGAATCACTTGAACCCGAGGGTGGAGGTTGCAGTGTGAGCTGAGATCGGGCCACTGCACTCTAGCCTGGCAACAGAGTTAGACTCGGTCTCAAAAATAAAAAAATAAAAATAAAAATAAAGGACTATGGACACAAAAACTCATGTAATGGCTTTACATTGTGTATTTACTGCATTTTAGGTTAAAACCTTCATATCAATTTCCTTCTCACAGACTTTTTTTTCCAAAGAAAAACAAAAAACAAAATATATAAGTCATAAAAACATTTTGAGAAATGGAGCAAACTTAAGGTGGAAAGGTTCAATAGATTCCTATGTCATGAATCTGGAAAATAATATATTTTTAAAGTCTGTTTCTTGGTAGGGATAACATAGTAAAGAGCTTCATTAGTAAATCTTTCCAATACTCAAAATTATGGGGTGAAAGGAGTGGAGACCTTTCAAAAATGGACTTTAGTGCCTCATGAAATGACCTTTGTAGCATCACATTTTCAACACCCTTATCCTCTCCTCTTGATCAGCAAGTAGTACCACTTAGAGCTTTATTAGAACATCCCTTTGCCAACTTGGAATAGCTCCAGGCAACTCTGTCTTCCAAGGACACAGTTTGAAGTACTTAGAGTAAATTGCAATGGACTGGATAGATGAGTAGAGGAGGTGAGACAACTGAATCAAGTATCACTGCTTCTGAGACAGAGTCCCCCACCACCAGGCACTTGGTACCAAATGGAGACTAGAGCATATTAATTTTTAAGGGCTTCAGATAAGCAGAAGGGTCAGCAGGACGATGATTTGGACACCAACAGGACTGAATCAGGGTAAGTTTCCTCACTCAAAAGCAGAGAAAAGGTTAAGGGCATAATTTCTCAAAGTGTGTTTTGGGAGGTTAATAGGGGTTGCATGAAAAAAGGATTTCACCGACAAATAAATTTGGCTACTGCTAATTTAAACAAAGTTCTCAGACCCTCTAATATATTAATGTGCGTCATGACTCTCTCCAAGAGGGACAACAGTGTGCATATATATTTAAATCTTAATTCACCGAAAAAGCACCCTTTTTTCTATGGAGCATAAGAGACAAGTATTGAGAAGCATATTTTGGCTAGTATTAACTTGAGCTTTTAAAAGTTGGACTTAAGTGGCCGGGCGCGGTGGCTCATGCCTGTAATCCCTTTGGGAGGCCGAGGCGGGAAGATCACGAGGTCAGGAGATCAAGACCATCCTGGCTAACATGGTGAAACCCCCTCTCTACTAAAAATACAAAAAAATTAGCCAGGCATGGTGGCGGGTGCCTGTAGTCCCAGCTACTCTGGAGGCTGAGGCAGGAGAATGGCATGAACCCAGGAGGCGGAGGTTGCAGTGAGCTGAGATCGCGCCATTGCACTCCAGCCTGGGTGAAAGAGCTAGATTCTGCCTCAAAAAAAAAAAAAAAAAAAAAAAAAAGTTGGACTTAAGTGGCCAGGCGCAGTGGCTCATGCCTGTAATCCCAGCACTTTGGGAGGCCGAGGCAGGCAGATCATGAGGTCAGGAGATCGAGACCATCCTGGCTAATACAGTGAAACCCCCTCTCTACTAAAAATACAAAAAACTAGCCAGGCGCAGTGACGGGCACCTGTAGTCCCAGCTACTCGGGAAGCTGTGGCAGGAGAATGGCGTGAACCCGGGAGGCGGAGCTTGCAGTGAGCCCAGATCGCGCCACTGCACTCCAGCCTGGGCGACAGAGCAAGGCTCTGTCTCAAGAAAAAAAAAAAAAAAAGTTCGACTTAAGTAAACTTGTTTAAAATTAAATTGAAAAGTTAAGTTCAGGCCGGGCGCGGTGGCTCAAGCCTGTAATCCCAGCACTTTGGGAGGCCGAGGCGGGCGGATCACGAGGTCAGGAGATCGAGACCATCCTGGCTAACACGGTGAAACCCCGTCTCTACTAAAAAATAGAAAAAACTAGCCGGGCGAGGTGGCGGGCGCCTGTAGTCCCAGCTACTCGGGAGGCTGAGGCAGGAGAATGGCGTGAACCCAGGAGGCGGAGCTTGCAGTGAGCTGAGATCCAGCCACTGCATTCCAGCCTGGGCATCAGAATGAGACTCCGTCTCAAAAAAAAAAAAAAAAAAGTTAAGTTCAAGACAATAAATTAATTTTAAATGTATTTTTAAAACTAATTTTTAAATATTACACTAATATTAAAAACTAAGTCTTTAATAATTTCCGTATTTTAAACACAGTGTCTGACTGACCTTACTGTTTATATCTTAATAAGTAAAATGCTATCCTATCAGCACTAAAAGTCCTCCCCACCTCCAAATAAAACCCAACTCGAACACAAGCTTTTCTCTTCATATTAGGCAAGAACCATCTGGTAATTTATAAGTGGAGAGGTCAGTTTTCAAACAGGCTGGTTTCTGAATATGGGTTTTAATTATTTAAAACAAAATTTAATTTTTCTAGAAGGTTTCTGGGATGAAGTTTTAGTTGATATCCTCAGAAAACCTCAACGTATTTGTTAATAGAGTTTAGCACCCTAATGATCTAGATTTTGGTCATAGAGTTGTCTAGTTAGAAAATGTAAATTTTAATAAACAGAAATACAGAGAAGAGGTGGAGGATAGCTATCATTCTAAATAGAATTACTGTTCATTATCAAATGAGAATTTCACATTCAGACAAAATATTTCCAAAAATCAATTCTGGAATCATGTGGAATCTCAGGGAAAGTCAACAAGTGATCACAAAATTTTAAAAATATAATTTGAAATGTTTATCTTATATTCTAAAAATAAGTTAAAATTTGTGGAGTTTCCAAGTATCCTCATTTTATGTTCTCATTTCCCTTTATGAAACTTGAAAAACTGTAAGTATGTACAGGTACATCAAAATCCAAATTCTGTCTCCTTGCAAAGTACAGGGAAAGGTTCTTCTACTCAAAGCTGCATGTGATACCTTTCATTAAAGCTACTTTTTAAAAAAAAGTGACACAAGAATATGCTTGGATTACAACACAACATTTTCCTGGTAAACATTTGCTCTATTTTATTTTTGCTTCTGGTCTGTATTTCCTGGCCAAAGAGTAGTCTCACCTAATGGTCATAAATGATTTATTTCTTGGTTAAAACTCCTAAAGAAAATGTTCTTTAAATAGTGAAATTTTATTTAACTTGATTTTCAAAGAACTGCTGTTAAAAAATTCCAGTTAAAAAGAAAGATTAAACAGTTCTAAAAATAAACAATATTTGGTTAAACAAATACACAGATTTAAAGCATATGGGTAAAAATGAATGTTAGTGTAAACATTCGGCAACATTTTTCCCTTCAAAATAATTTCAGAGCAGAAACAAAAAAAAGTTATTTTAGTTTAAACTGTGAAGCCATTTTTAATAAGTAATCATTTCTTCCTCAAGAAAAAACATTTGTATAGCTTCAGAAATCTGTTTCATTTCAGTCTTTGTGTAAAACTGCACATGAAAAGTATATTTATAAAGGAAATACCAGACTTGGAATTATTTATGTCATTGTAGCATATATATAATAAATGAGAGCTCACTGGAGATATACATATCTTACATATATGAAGGTTGAATTCTGTCTTAAAACCTACTCTAAAGGAGTTTTCTAATTGAATCACATTTTAAAGTTCTATAAAGCATTATTTCAACATAACAGTATTTTACCTATACTTCAGCAAAACAGAATCTAGCTTTTTACCAGATGTGGTACTGACTCTAAATACCCATCACTAAAGTTAGCAAGTTTGAAACTATACCTCTCAGCTCTCAGGGCTCAATTCTATTCTTTTCTCTTTTTTCCCAAGTTAAAGAAAGGCTATAAGGACTCAACCCTTAAACTCCTCGTCACATGCACCCCAAAATGGGAAACTAGAGCTGAATACATCTGCATGTAACAGATGTTTCAAGAATGAAAACAAACAGGTTGAAAATATGCTAATGAGGAGAAAAGACAAGGTACATAGAAACCCAACTGCAAGACTCCAAACGGTACAATGGAAACCTTAGAAACATAATGCAAATTACTTAACTTTCTTTGCAATTGGATACTCTTGGATTTATATTTAATATTTTACATCATTGCTATGAGAATGTTCTTTAAAGGTGTTGCTTCTGCCAACTAAATTTACAATATATATAAGAAGAAAACCATAAAACTTTGTAAACTTCTCCATAACAAAAAAGAGTCCGCACTATCCATTTCTACAGTAAAAATTAAAGCATGTAGATCACTTTAAAACTTCATATAATGATAGTGTTTAACATAACTTATTTTAAAAGTATCTTGTTTTAGAGAAAATTTGTGAACAAAAATGTTGTACAGAGTTCAGAGTGCTTTTGAAGCCCAAAGACCAAACGTTCAGTTTTAACAAACCAACAATGTCTGTTCATTTTGCCCAAATCTTTTCAGCTTAAATATTCACAATGTGCCATTATTACCGAATCATTATCTGCCTTTAGCTCTGACAACAGCATCATACGGGCTATGAAAGGCTCCTTTCTTCTCATGATTAGTCCCTAAAACATTTCCTCATCTTACAGTGCTTTTTAACTTCCCAGAATGCATTGCTCAATTACAGTGCTGAAATTAACTGTACGCCACTCTTATTTATTGAGAAAAGAATAATCAAGTACTCCAAACCATGTCATGGGTTGCCCACAATTTTATATCAAATTTCAACTAATAAAAATATTAACCCTTTCAGGATGCCAATTTTTAAAATCTACCATTTATCTTTACTTTTTGGCTGTGTCTTGCAAAACTATCAACAGTTTGGGTTTCTACTGTTCTCTATAACATACAGCTTTTACAATAAATGCTAAGTGTCTACAGAAGATCTATTCATTCTTAAAATACATTTTTAAAATAAGGTTTTATCAGATCTCTTTTAAACTTAAATTTCTTCCTTCTTTTCTCAGCAAAGTAGGATTTCCTTCCCCATCTACTAATTCACAGTGTGAAACTGCTGCAAATTATCTTTCTGAAAGCGGGAAACAGAAATAAATGAAAACCCTGATATTAAAGTATAGAAATGTTCCAATTCCATAGTAATTTTGTTTATACCACTAGATAGCACCTCTTCCTCAATAATAGTAATCTTATTAAATAGAGAATGTAATTTTTATATATACACTCTTCAAACAACTGTTATTCTGATAAGTATTATTTGAACACAACATTACAAATGAAGTTTGCCAATCTTCAGATATTATTAAATCGATTATTTCTGTTTTAGGGAAGCTATAGTCAACGTACTTAGTAAATTAAAAAATGGATTACATATCAAATACTACAGTTGAAATATATTTAAAAGACACGTGTTGGGTAAACAAAAACAAAAAGCACAGAAACAATGAATTAAAGCTACAATTGTATTCACACTGCAAATATCTGTATGGAAAGGGATGAGAATATTTAACATGTGGATTTATATTTATTTGTTTTATACCTTCAGCCAACGGAAGAATGTAAATAAAAACACTTTTTAAACCTCAAATATACTTACTAACCCATGCATACATTAATCATTCATACCGCATGATTATTGTTCAGTATTTTCTGCAATAACAAATTGGAGGGTGTGGGGGTTATTGTGGGTTTCAGCAAACCACATTCTATTTAGGCAAAGCCAAGTATTAAAGAAAGGCCTAACTTGCCAAACCAAGATAAATACATGCCATTATTATGATTACATAAAAGCCACTGTTCCCAGCGTTACAATTTCTCTTATAATTGGCACTATTATAATTAAATGGATTCATATGTTTACAATTCTTCTTTGAATTGTAAAGTGATTTAGCAATGATAGTGTCTCTAATTTCTTTTAACTATACTGACAAACTTCACTTAATCAGTGGTCTAAATACCGCATTGCCACAATAAATTAGGTAAATACCCAGTAAGGCCTGAATTGCTATTGAGTTTAAGTATGTTATAATAAAGTAGCAAGTAACTTCTCCAAAGCCTGTTGCTGGACTAGCCCACAAACCCACAAATGAAGGGGATGGCATCAAGTATGCCAATGGCATTTAAGATATTCTCTGATGGATAGGGAGGCAATATGAACAGGGAAAAAACACACATGTACACACACGCAGAGTTAAAATCTCACGGGTTTTGAAAACAAACAGGAGGTGACAGATCATTACAAAAAATAGAAACACTAATATTGTCGGGTTTATAGTCCGTGTTCCTTAAGACCCATGGAGTTCTTCACTTGTTCCTTTCTCATCACCAGAGAGACAGGGGCGTAAAGAATGCCTCCCTATCACTGGCGGAAAATGCGGATGGGACCTGCTATAGTTTACCTGCCACACCCAAATAGAAGCTATTATGCTCGCTCCTTCCTTCCCTCCCTCCCTCCCTTCCTCCTCCTCCTCCTCCTCCTCCTCGTCTTCCTCCTTTTCTCTATCTCTTTCTTTCATTTTTGAGAGGGAGTCTCGCTCTGTCGCCAGGCTGGAGTGCAGTGGCGCGATCTCAGCTGACTGCAACCTCTGCCTCCTGGGTTCTAGTGATTCTCCTGCTTAGCCTCCCATGTAGCTGGGACTAAGGCATGGGCCACCGCGCCTGGCTAATTTTTCTCTTTTTAGTAGAAACAGAGTTTCACCATCTTGGCCAGGATAGTCTTGATCTCTTGACCTCGTGAGCCTCCCACCTGTGTGTGTGTGTGTGTGTGGTGTGTGTGTTTTGAGACGGAGCCTCGCTCTGTCGCCCAGGCTGGATTACAGTGGCACGATCTCGGCTCACTACAAGCTCCGTCTCCCGGGTTCACGCCATTTTCCCGCATCAACCTCCCTAGTAGCTGGGACTACAGGCGCCCGCCACCACGCCCGGCTAATTTTTTTGTACTTTTAGTAGAGACGGGGTTTCACCGTGTTAGCCAGGATGGTCTCGATCTCCTGACCTCGTGATCCGCCCGCCTCGGCCTCCCAAAGTGCTGGGATTACAGGCGTGAGCCACCGCGCCCGGTTTCTTTGTTCTATTATTTAAACAACGTTAGATAGTTGGTATATCCTTAGTGTTAAGCCTTACTAGACTCCTCATATATGCCAAATCCATACAGCTAATAAATGTTTAAAAATAGGTTAGAAATAATTGAGGCTAGTGGTTGGAAAAAAATTCTTTTACAAAGGATGCAAGCGATATTAAAGGGTAGAGGTGTTTTTTTTTTTTTTTTGAGACTGAGTTTTGCTCTTTCACCCAGGCTAGAGTATAGTGACCCGATCTCAGCTCACTGCAACCTCTGCCCTGCGGGTTCAAGCAATTCTCCTGCCTTAGCCTCTCAAGTAGCTGGGATTATAGGTGCCCACCACATCCAGCTAATTTTTGTATTTTTAGTAGAGACAGGGTTTCTCCATTTTGGCCAGGCTGGTCTTGAACTCCTGACCTCAGGTGATCCGCCTGCCTCGGCCTCCCAAAGTGTTGGGATTATAGGTGTGAGCCACTGCACCCGGCTAAGTTGATCAATTTCTTATCACTTAGTTTTGTCTAAAAATGTTTTAAAAACACAAGTTAATGCTGCTTTTTAAGTATACAGTCATGTTTGAGCAATACAGATCTTAATCGCCACATTAATTATAATAGTAAAAACTTACAAACTCAATGGCCATCACAAAATTGGTTTCACAAATGATGCATCAATAACACGAAATACTACACATCCACTGAAATGATTCTGTAGAAGAATACATAATAGGGAAAGGTGCTTGTGATATAGCATTACTTTTTAAAGGATTTCAAAAATACATATATATGTTTGGAAGAATAAACCCCAAAACAGTAAAATTTTAAGGATTATTTTCCCAAGATGATTTTATTTTCTTCCTTTTACTAAGGATGTATGTTACAAGTTTTACATGATGAGGGTATTTTTGATTCATGGTTGATTGAATCCATGGATATGGAACCCACTGGCATGAAGGACTGTGAGGAACTTGAGCATCCGTGGATTTTATCTGTGGGAAGGTCCAGGAACCAATCCCCTGTAGATACCAAGCGACAACTATACTCCAACATACACCACTTTGTATATCAATTCATGATTCTTTGACCTCTTGAAGTCAGTACATGAACATTTGATGAAGAACCCCCATTTCCATTAGAAGATCCCCAAAGTTTCAAACATCTCTTACAAGCGTAACATATTCAGAAATACAGAGGCAAAGTGAGAATCAGTAATGCCTTACAATAAAAAGAGTGGTAACTCCATTACAAAATATGTCTCTGCATATTTAGATATGTGTCTTTCTGTTTTATTTACTTAGCAACAATATGGTAAATATGTTTGGCAAATGCTACTGAAAGTATGAAATATATAATCATGTCCTGGGAGCTTTCTGCCTTAAGGTTTTGCTGAACAAGAAGGAAACCAACATTTATTAAGTATCTTCTCTGTGCCGGTGACTATGTTAAACACTTTTAGGCATTACCTCATTTCTTCTTCAAAACACTGCCATAATATAGGTATGACAACTGCCCTTTTAGGAGTTGAAGAAATTGAGGTTAGTGGATAATAAGCAGCCTGCCCAAAGTCCCAGAATTCTTAAGTGGTAGAGCTCAGAGTGAATACAATGTCTAATTTTAGGCCTATATTCTGTTACATTGAAGAGTTTATAAACCACTGAAATGAGGTTTATTCTCATTCTGCAGTAAGACTGTGAGCCTTTCCCCCACAAAGTAAAGGTTAATCATGTATGGGGCTGTGAGGCAAATGTTTCATATTAACATGTGCCTACCAAAGTTCCATTACCCAATCTTGAGTTTTTCCCAACCAGATCCAGCTCAAGTCCTGTGGGTCCTTCCCCTCTTGACTTCAGCTCTGCTATGTGATTAAGCAAAACCTGTGTTTCTGAGCAGCTCTGGAAGCACAGCTAAAGGAATGCTAAGGAGAAAAAAATACAGATCAAACTATTCTAACCATAAATTTAATAATGACATATAGTTCTCTTCTGGGCATAATTATGCACATTCATAGAGTCCATACAGTACATACAGCTATTGAAAAGTTTAATCGGCCAGGCAGGGTGGCTCATGCCTGTAATCCCAGCACTTTGGGAGGCCAAGGTGGGTGGATCACGAGATCAGGAGTTTAAGACCAGCCTGACCAATATGGTGAAACGCCATCTCTATTAAAAATACAAAAAAAAAAAAAAAAAACAATTAGCCAGGTGTGGTGGCGTGTGCCTGCAATCCCAGCTACTCAGGGGCTGAGACAGGAGAATGGCTTGAACCCCAGAGACGAAGGCTGCAGTGAGACAAGATCGTGCTACTGCACTCTAGCCTGGGCGAGAGTGAGACTCCATCTCAAAAAAAAAAGAAAAAGACAGAAAAAGAAAAAATCAATCTTTATTTATTTATTTATTTATTTAGAGATGGAGTCTCACTCTGTCACCCAGGCTAGAGTGCAGTGGTGTGATCTCGGCTCACTGCAACCTCCGCCTCCCAGGCTCAAGCGATTCTTCTGCCCAGCCTCCCGGGTAGCTGGGATTACAGGTACCCGCCACCACGCCCGGCCAATTTTTGTATTTTTAGTAGAGACAGGGTTCCACTGTGTTGGTCAGGCTGGACTTGAACTCCTGACTTCAAGTGATCTGCCTGCCTCAGCCTCCCAAAGTGCTGGGATTACAGGTGTGAGCCACCGCACCCAGCCTCAATTCCCTTTTTAGAGAATACGTACACAGTTAAACAAAATAGGACAGTAAAAGTTATTGCTACACACTAGTATCAGAGAGAGTATAGATAGCTAGTTCAAACATGTGTCTCGGAGGCAATTAATTTACCTGAGCAATCAATCATGTTTTGTTGAATTGAGCAGGTTTTTAAAAACTAAACTTGACTATTCAGTTTAACTGAAACAGTGAAACATTCTCATTTCAAGAGCCAACTGAGATAACTCCTATGTTCCACCATGAGACTGCATTTATCTTTTACCCAGAGCAAGAAGTAGAGGTCTTCTTTGAAATTTTTATAGTCACCTGAATATTCTTCACATTTTTTTTTAAATTTAGGGGTTTGTGGGGATGACAGATAAAAACTGAAACCCACAGTACTGGGTCGGGCATCCCAAGACATTAAAAACCATTGAAGCTATGCAGATGCATCTTCCAGGCAAAGACGATATGATGACAGCACTGGATGACTATGCAAAACTTACAGCCTTTCCAGAAACGTGAACTACCCAGCACCATGAACTGAACACAGTGATGTTCAACAATGACCCAAACTATCTGATACAGGGAATGGGTAAATGAACTGGAACCACATCACTACAATATGGTTTACAATAAGATATGACTATCACAGTGCATCAGCGCCATGCAAGGTTCATAGCCATCAATATTTGTCCTTGTACCTGGTAACATCAGCAATCTGGGGAATTATCAAGTTCATGGCAAATAAGCCATCAAGCATTTCAAGAATTTATTTAACTAAAGCAAGGTACGTGAATGCTGACCACATGTGCTAAACTTTAATGTCCTGTTCATTTTACCTGTCTGGGTCAAACTGACCTTAGAAGGGCAGAGGGCAGAATCGGATGCTGAGTCACATAAGACAGGGGCAAACGAGTCCTGAAATACTTCTGTTCATCAAGTTACCGAAGTAAGTTAATAAACAATTCATTAGTTTATTCATAGCTGATTTCCACAGGAAATATAAAACAGAAGTCATTTATAAGTCAAATCGTATCATCCTTATTTAATCATAACTTGATAGATATAAAATTGGCTTATCTCATTTACTTGAATAAGCTACACTTCTACAACGATGATGAAATTTACTTTAGTTTTTTCTATTCAGTGGTCATCAGTGGAAAGAACCTTACATTAATCAGCTACAGAAGGAACTGAATTTTTATTGGTGGAGTTAATCTAATTCTTTAACCAGTCTTTTAATTTTTTTTAACTAGTTCTAAACATATCTAATGATATCTCCTAATAAAGTAATGATCTTTTGTCTTCAACAGTGGGTGATTTTAATGCTTTTGTTTTCAGAACAGGAAAACTTGGAACATGCTTATCAAAAATTTACAGCATCACATAATCAGTAACTGCATGGACGTGGTCCCACTAGAATGTTCCAACTGTGTTACATACAACAAAAATATTCTTGTAAGTGGTATGACAGATTTTAGACTTCATATATCATTATAATGATTAACTTCGTATAATCATTTTGAGCAGTTTGACAATATTGAAGAATCCATCAAAGGTATTTTTTAATATCTTTATTAAAATACATTTTAAAGCAATGATAAAATTTCTGTTTAGGTACTATTTTTTTCAGTTTTAAAAGAAATATATGCATTGAGAAATGTGCATTTTAACAAATATTTCACTGCAGACACTTATTTTGTTGAAAAAGTGGTACTATGAAGTCCTGTCATAGTACCGTCTGGCATTAGGGAAGTGGGAAAAGTGTATTCCTTGATCTCTGCAGCTCTTTGCAAATTTGATTTTATAATAAAGGAGTTACATTTAAGGGTAACTCAGAGCTAAGACCTGTTTCACAAATGGTGCTGGTTTTAGCAAGCAAAGCATAAAACGTCAGTGCCGTCTGTTATACCGGCTACTGACGTAGTAAACAAAATACATACTTAGAAAACATCTTCAATTCTCCTACAATGTCAAATATGACATAAGCCAGAGAAGTTCTCAGAAAGCTGAGCTTAGCTACTATATATTATAGAGGTGAAAGCAAGGGGACTGGGGACATGTCTTGTCATACATCCAGACTCAGAAGTCACGGTTTAATGATTTGGGGAAAATCTCTTAAATTCTCAGAGCCTCAATTTTGTTATCTATAAAATGGAAAGTGGTAGTGATGATAATGATAATAATAGCTGCTCTTTCTCAGCAAGGAAGTATGAAGCTTAAATAATATGTGGACACTTAGAAAGCTGTTAACTGACACGTAAATGTAATTTATTATTAACCCAACTTTTAACTTCCATCGGCCAAACACCACTCTCTGGCTTCTACTCCCAATTCCCATCATTGAGATTCTATATAAGATATTAGCAAAATTCTGGCTTTCCAGGATTTTCCTTTTTTTACTTGCAAGGGCTGAGGCTGGAGCTCCACTTAAGTGGTTTGATCCAAACTGGAAACGCAACTTCCAGCAAGGAATATCTAGACAAACCCTTTGCAGAACAAAAGAGTGGGCCCCCTCCTGACCACAAAGATGGAATCCACTCTCCTTGATACAAGCCATGAATTTATATCTTTTAATCGGCTGTCCACTCAGGCCTAGGTGTAGTCAGAAAATGACACCCTCCACACATGTGTAAGCAGAAACTAGCTCAACCATGGCTGACCCTGTGTAGGTCTGGGTTTGACTGGGGAGCACTTTCAAACTCCTATACTTCCGATGAAACTCACTGGAGCTTTTAAGTCACACAGTTGAATAATTTGTATTCCACCTTCCTGGATGGAGTGTATCTTCCCTGCTACTCATGAAGAGTACAACCACGTCCCAACACACGCCTGGTGCGTCAGCAGGACTTAAACTGTCTGACTGGTGGGTGAGGCCAGGGAGTGTGGGGTGGTGGCGGGCATCATCTGTGTGCAGTGTGACAGAGTAGGAGCAGCCAGGAGAAGTTGGGTAACATGCACTCTGACCATTATTTTAAGCCACCAGATTGCAAGGTTGTTGGTGCATGCTAGGGAGAAAAGCAGATTTTTAGTACAGCTTTATGAAACCCCTGGTGCCCTTTCCAAGGAACTATACTCAAGCAATCATACTCCGCACACAGTATGTGGTATCAAGGGCATTTTATCCTGGGAAAACAGTAAAATAAGATCACTACAGAGCTGAGGTTCTTCTAACTCAAGTTCAGTTGGGGTGGGAAGCCATGCCCATGTGCCAGTACAGATTTAAATGATCTATCATCTGCCAGAGAGGAAAACAGAAAATGAAAAAAACACAGGCCCATCATGAACAGGGTTACATAAATCAGCTCATCCTTGGAGATTTAGACTTGCAGTCTGTTTCATGTGAACACATATCTTCACAACCCGCATCTCCTGTTGACATCGAAACATTCACACGTCATCTATATCAGGCACACCATGCCTCCAACTGAAATGGTATTCAATCTGGAGCATCAAGACTGATACTCAATTATCAACTGCCCACCAGGAACTTCTAAGGGTCTGAATCAAAGTATATGAAACCACTGGAGGAACCACAGCATTTTCATATCCTGTACATCAAACTTGGGTCAGTTTAAATTTAAAATTTCATTATTGTTGCCCTCGGGGTTACACTTTCCTGATATTTGTCTTTTTCTTTTGATGCAGTCATTGCAATTGACCCAACTGCCTGATACCACAGAGCATAGGAAAAGTCTGGGAAAATACTGGGATGGGCAGTGGAACAGTCAAGGAGCAATGGTGAGCTTCCTCAGATATCTCTGCCAGACCACTGATGGTGACCAGGCCACAGTGTGAAGGCAACATTAGCAGAACCAGGCAAAGCTGCACACTTTAGTAAAAAGCTAATGCAGCTGCCAAATTGAAAATAAGTATGGTCTACTTTCGATTATCCACAAGTGGTTTAACCACACGGCCTCCTTCTTCCTCTGGCTCAACCTCAGTCTGGGCTGCAACCCAGACACTGAGCAGGGTGGGGGTCTGCAGGTCTGAATGCAGTGTCTGTGCCTGAAGATACAGTCCCAACTATACTGAATAGTAAATTTTCTTTTATGCTTCAAACCACAAAGTTCTGCTTTATCAATAAGGACAATTACAATGTACAAAAATGAAATTGTTAGTAAAAACTATATTTTACGGCTTCTTTTTAATGTTATATAAAATGAGTTTCTTTAAAATTCACAAGCAGATGTTCAGTAGATGATAGGAAACTTTATAAATTTTATTCATTAATCCAATTATTCAGAAAGCTTTAAGAAGTCCTTACCACGTTATCTGCTGGATATAAAGATGACGACAATTCACGGCTCATGGACCATACTGCATAATAAACTAGAACTCAAAACTCATGTTTTCTAAAATCTAAAATATCCTTCTAGATTAATATTACACTGTCCTTGAAGTAAATGTAATTTATTTGTTAATTCTCTAGAAAAACAAGCTTTAGTGTGTCTCAACGGTGACATCTAAGAAACTTTTCAATGGAGTAAAGGTGAAATGTTAGCACAGATGGAATCTGTCTTTGATGTTCTGCCCTGCCTGTGCCCTTAAGCACTGAAAGCTGCTTGCTTGCTTGTCCCTCTTTTAAAAGCAAACCCCTATGCTGTCACCCCTACTTTAAAATCCACAAACAACCCCTTTCTGCTACAACTACAAATCCAACAACCCAATTTGCTAATTTAAATTCACACCCTAAGTGTATAAGACTCATGAAGGCTAAAACTTCTAAAGGAGTTTTCTCACATTTGAAAAATAGCAACCAATCCCAGCACTTTGGGAGGCCAGGCGGGCAGATGGCTTGAGTTCACGACTTCGAGACCAGCCTGGGCAACATGGCAAAACCCAGTGTCTACAAAAAATACAAAAATTATCCGGGTGTGGTGATGCATGCCTGTAGTCCCAGCTACTTGGGAGGCTGAGGTGCGAGGATGGCTCCAGCCCATGAGGCAGGGGTTGCAGTGAGCCAAGATTGCACCACTGAACTCCAGCCCGAGCGACAGAGCCAGACTTTGTCTCGAAAAAATAAAAATGAAAAGAAAAATAGAACACTTCTCTACAAGTCTCTAATTGACGGAATATGTGGGAGAAAACATGTTTAACTGGGGGCAATATTTCCTGGTGTCTCTTATTTACTCTAGATATCTATGAGAAGCTATTTAAGTTCTCTGAAAATTGACTTTCTTCATCTATAAAATGGCAATGATAAAAATATAAGACTGAAAAGTTACTGAAACAATTAAATGAGATAATTCATGAAAGCATTTAGCTTGGTATCTTTTTAAAAAGTAAGCTGTTACTATTTATCATCATCATCGTTACTACTTAAATATTATCATTACTAAATAAATAGTAACTTGTAATTCATTTCTGAACTGTGACCAACTGCTGACTCAAAAAAAGAAGGCAAAGAACCAGAATCTTCTTATTATTAAGGCTTCATAAGGTCTCAATGACTGAGAAACATAACTTATGGTACTGTTGTAATCTTCCCAATAAAAACTGGGTACTGTTTGTTTTTTGAGTTAATATATGCAATTCAGGGCAAAGCCCCTAGAATGTAGTCATTTTGGAGGCAGCAGTCATCACAGTGTATCTTCAGGCTTTTGAAATGACACAGTTCACTCAACCAGAAAAGGTTATACTAAGATACCCACAAGCCACGAAAGTGTACAAACTTCCTTCCTAATACAGCATACTCCTTGCAATCTATTTCCTTACTTGAAATTTATTGCTATAAATACAGAGCATGAAAAATGTGAAATGATGCCAGTTCAGCCATCACTTTGGCCCTGATCCTTTGCTAAATTTATGCATTTCTCTAGTTTTCTAAATGCCAAAGAGCTAGGCAAACTAGAAGAATATTATGCTCTTCTCTTCAATAAAGAAGTCCACCTGAGTGTTGCCTGTAGATGGAGACAAGAGAGCCAAGGAAAGGGGATAAAAATGTTCACTTTACAGATGAGACTGGCAGGTTTGAGGTGTCCAATGAAGTAGGATTACAATGAAACCATCCCTCTCTACAAGTGATCTGTGGAAGTCTTGCATACTTCCCAATGTCATATCCATTTTTCCAGTCTTTGTCCAATAATGGATAAATTTAACAGAACAAGGTATGACTCAGCACGAGAACTGTCAGAGATGCACAGGCCATCCTAGAAAGCATCTATAAAGAAAGATCTAACTCAATAGAAAATAGTCTTTCAGAATTCAGGACTGTGATAGATGCTACAAAAATTTGTACATGCTTAAGGATCGT
The DNA here is from genome assembly GCF_009764315.1 of Trachypithecus francoisi. NCBI lineage: Eukaryota > Metazoa > Chordata > Mammalia > Primates > Cercopithecidae > Trachypithecus > Trachypithecus francoisi. The sequence continues at coordinate 22,736,387 of NW_022681457.1, read as the reverse complement.
CCATCCTTTCATATTTAAGTCTCCTTCTCCATATGTGATAATAATTTAAGCCCTTAGGAGAAATGTTCTGCAGGAAAAAAGTACGTTAAAGCCTGAATTTGTTCAAAGAAATGGTTTTTGTGGTGTTTTTGTTTTTTTATTTTTCTGCAAACAGGAATACCATAGCATGGCAAAATTGGGTTGTTCCATCACCTTCGTTACCCACCATAGGGGCGATGTGAAGATTTCTTTTGAGCTTACCAACCTTCCTTTTGCAATCTTATTCCACTTGAGGAAAACTACATTTCCTGCTGCAGCAATGAGAGAGCCCTGAGCTAAGGAACCCAAAGGTATCATACCCTTCCTTGTGATTCTGTCATCCCAGTTTTTATGTCTATATACACTCTGCCTGGCTACCATCAGTTTCTATACTACAACACCTGGGCTCAGCATGAGACGATCTTTGAGGATATATCTGTATTCATAATCATAAATAGCTAGCATAGAGCTCCATACCAATACAAAAAGTCTGGAAGGAAGTATACCAAGATGTTAATGTTAATTATTTTTGGACAGTGAAACTGTATATGATTTCCCTTCCATTTTTCTGCATTTTTCAAACTATAATAATTTCATATTACTTTTTAATTTTTTTTTTTTTTTAAAGACAGAGTCTTGCTCTGTTGCCCAGGCTGGAGTACAGTGGTGCAATCTCTGCTTACTTGTAACTTCCACCTCCTGGGTTCAAGTGATTCTCCTGCCTCTCCCTTCCGAGTAGCTAGGACGACAGGCACACACCACCATTCCCGGTTAATTTTTTTTTTTTTTTTGTATTTTTCATAGAGATGGGGTTTCACCATGTTGGCCAGATTGGTCTCAAACTTCTGACCTCAAGTGGTCCACCCGCCTCAGCCTCCCAAAGTGCTGGGACTACAGGCATGAGCCACCAATGCCTGGCCTCGTATTACTTTTTATAATTAAAAAAAACTGTAAAAATAAAGATGCTTGCTTGTTTATTTTGGGCCTATCTGCATACTGTGATGTGTACCTTGAGAGCTGTATGATCCCTGCCCTCACAGAGATTATATGGAAAAATAAATTTTAAAACAACACAAAATGAATAAATAATGCACAAAACCATTTGGGGGAAGGGAAAACTGTTTAATCCCAGCTGGCTATTGATGGCTTCCAGAAGAGCAAATCTGTATACAAACAACTGCTTTTTACACAATGAACAGGTTGCATTTCTCTAAGGCAAAATATATAAATCTGATAGATAATGCATTTCTGTCAAGTAATACTTTTCCTCTGAAAAATCCATTTCCATTTGATATCATTGGAATACAGGACCAATATCTGACAGAAACAAAACAAAACAAAACAAAACAAAACAAAAAACTCTTGGCTTTTTAGTTTCCAGGTTTCCTTAATTCAGCAGTTCTTTCGGGTCCTTTGCCCAGGGTTACTCCATTGCAGCAGGAAATTCATCCTCCTCCCAGGCAGCGCTGGGAATGACTCCTCTACTCTGGTCCTCTAATTAAAGGGGCTGTTACTGTTAAGAGCTTCATTCAGTACTTTCTCCTAAATGTGTCATAAAACAAGTATCTTTGACTGCCCACTACTTAATCACCAAGAAACCAATCATGTCTGAGCCCTTTTTAATGTCTTCCATCTTAGACTCCAGACATGTTTATTAAAATTTTAAACTACAGTCAATAATAAAGCTTAAGACATATTTTGTAAAAATTAACAGTAGGAAGAAATGCCATGACAACCTTGTTCATACAAGAATAATAGCAAGCCACTATGTGTAAGGCTCATAAGCAATGTCTTATTTAACCCTTGTAACAATCCTATGATATACTTCTCTTATTCCTATTGGACAGATAGCAAACTGGATCTCAGAAAGATTAAGTCATTTGTCTAAGGTCACAACACACAGTTTCAAACTCAGATCTTACTGACTCCAAAGACAGGGCTTCTAATATGTCAAACTGCTTCCCTCTGAATTTAGAAATAAAGGACGGGAAAGAGAATTTGGGTCTTTTCAAGACTAAAAGCCCAAACAAACATATAGATAGAAAAGCTACCAGAGCAGTCTTTTCCTCTTCATGCTCTTAAACCACTACCTATTTCCTCTTCCTCTTCTGAGCTCACTCTGCCTGGCATGGACCATACTTTTCCAAACTAGCTGCTCTCAGAAGGAGTATGGCATAAAAAATGGTAAAACTGGACAGACTTGCTTGCAGTAAGATTTTCAGATGCAAGATTTTACTGGTGTACAAAAACAAGAGTTCAATCATAATGTTGCGAACAGGAAAAAGCAAAGGATGACCTAGTTATAGGGAACGGTTCACCTAAGTGATATCTCTTAGCTAAATATTAAAGAAAGAAAGCACTTGACCTGCTCCTGCAACACCACAGGTCTACTGGGAGTTCTCACTTTTTAAAAAGTGCTTCATGCATTGCAGACAGTGCCTTACCTTATCTATTTGTGAAGAGCTGCATTAAAAAAAAAAAAAAAAAAAAAGGTTCAGTGCATTTCCAAGGCATACCACTATCCAACTCGGTAAGACTCCTTTCACTCCTCATTCCTTTTCCTCAGCAAAACCCCCACACAAACACCCACATTTCCCTCAGAATGGTAACTCATGCGATGTTATTAACGTGGAAGTATGTTCTAATCTTTTAAAAACTTTTGTCTGAATAAATAAAGGGGCTACACTTAACAAAAGCAAAAGGAGACAGAAACAGTGATGGAAATGGCAGCACCAGAGAAGGGTTTTCATTCATGAATCGCTTTGCTGTTGGTGCCACAAAAATCCCACTTCACAGAAGAGAGATTCATAGGAATTCCATCTGGCCACATCTGAACAGTGCTTCTGTGGTCAAAGATGAGTGCTCACAGCTACAGATTTCCTTGCACTGCTCACACACCCTGGACTACCATCAACTGAACTCTAGATGTCTCATGAGTATCCCAGTTTGTTTAGAAGGACAGCTACCACACTGGGGGAGCTGGGAGGAAGGTACCCGCAGGCAGAATTAGCAAATTATCGGAGATAAAACCGTGAAGTTAAAAAACAATAAAAAAGGAAGAAAGATGAACTGTTTAAAGTTGGCTGGCGGTCTTGTTTTAAATCTAAAAATCATGGGGAGAGAGAGAAAATATGAATAGATGTGAAATGGGTCTACTGTTTATGACTCAAAAATAATTTCCCAATGAGGGTCTAAATGTGAGAGAAATAAAACCAAGTAAAATATCATTTCTTCCCCAAAGCAATCATTCACTAAATTTTTGTTTCAAAATTCTGTACATTGTACAAAATTTTGACAATCTTCTAATCTAATTTTCTCACCCATCGCAGCTACAAAATCTCTGAACCACCTCAGCAGAACCATTCCCTCCCAGATGTAGGTCCCCAGCTCCTCCACAAGTCCAGTGTTGGCCTTCTTCATTGTCATAATGACTTCTTTGCATGGAGTTGGCATCTATCTGTCCTCTAACTCCCATTGGTCCTAGACATACATCAAAAGATATAAAGAGTATCTTTACTTATTCTTTCATATGACAGCACTTCAGAATAACAGGTATGTTGGTCCCAAATATGCAAAACTTTGCAAATAACAGTACAATGGTGTGTTTCAATGTGACTGTATGTGTGTGTGTACTGCCATGAGGTAGGTTTGGGAGGGCAACCCTGAGCAGAAAATAACAATTCTGAAAGCAAAAGAGGAAAAGAACAGTTCTAAGATAATCCTCAGCTCTTTTCCAAAGGTAGCATCCAATGAATTTATATTTATCTAGGTTACACTTTGCATCTTTAAAATGCAACGTGGCATATAAAATAGAAGAAATTCCACCTGGTTAGAGGATGCACAGCAAAGAAGGCAGTATGTGTCTGAGGTCACACTGACAAGAATTATCAATGATGGTGAAAGAAAATCTTCAGACTGACTTCTAATCATGCTCAGGTCCAAAAGAGATAAAATGCCAGTCACTAGTTTCAGTTTAAAGCCCATGGAAGTTCAACCAGTTTTCTTCCCTAGTCAACACAGTGAAATTGGTCTAATCTGAAAACTTGTTAGCAGCCAAGGTAGTATCTGTAGCTTCTCTTCCTAAGAAAAGGTTGTTACCAAACAATAAAAGCGTTGCAGAAAGAAACTCTGCATCCAATCTGACAAGATTCAGTGTGCTGGCAAAAAGACTGATTCCATACGAATACAAAACATTGATAAATGAAACACTTTTCAACCAGGAAAGGCCTTATATTACAAAATTTTATGTCTTAAAAATGTCTTATGTAACAAAATTTTTATAACAAAAAAAGTCTTATATAACAAAAATTGTATGTCTTAAACATGTCTGCAAAATAAGCCTGAGCAATATAGGGAGACAAAAAATAATTTTAAAAACATTCGTTGGGTATAAAAAAATTAACTGGTGCACACCTGTGGTCCCAGGTACTCAGGAGGCTGAGGAGAGAGGATCACTTGAGACAGGGAGGTCAGGGTGCAGTGAGCCATGACTGCATCACTGCACTCCAGCATGGGTGACAGAGCGAGCAAGACCCTCTCTCAAAACAAAAAAGGCTGCAAAACAAAGAAAGTAAAACCTCAGTGTAGAGCATTTGCTGACTACCATGGAACTGTGAATCAAGGTAAAACATGGTGACCTGTGTCAATGCTGAAACACTGACTGGAATAAACACGAGCCCATTGAAGTTCTCATCAGCTCAATTCAACAAACCTCTCTGGTCCCGTCTCTTTGGATAACCAAGTGTATGAACTCTGCCCAGTCTCACAACTTTCTGACTTCCTACTTTCACCTTTTAACCTATTTATGCCTAGTGTTCCATTATTGTAACGCTAAGCATGTGGGAGTTATTTATTATCCTACTGCTCAAGATCATCGCCAAGGTCTGACTGCAAAAATTCACAAAATTGCAACCTCCAGTATAAATGGGTTAAAAATGAAGACACTGGACCCAGTGCTAGGCCACAGCCAGGAGCACCAGATTTGCTTGATTCTAAAAGTTTTTCTATTTTGACATAATTACTGCTATGCTATGCCTATAAGAAAGCCCTGTCTCTGAGAGCTAACTTTTTATACAAGTGCTAAGACAACTGAGTTATGATGAAACATCTCTTGAATCAAGAAAATATGTTAAATGGACCCGCACAGAAATTGAGATGCTCTACATCATTTAGGCTAAGTCTTGCTAAAATTCTCAGGCAACTTAGTATAATATTAAGAGTAGAGACTCGGGGTTAAGACGACCTTGGTTCAAATCCCATTTCTATAAAGTATCCTAGCAGTATGGCCTTCGATAAACTGATCCACTTCTTTGTGCTTCAGTTTCCTCATTTGTAAAATGGAGATAGATAATAATACTATTACCTGGTAGGATAGCCATTAAGGACCTAATTGAATTGATAGTGAAAATGAATGTATAATTGGCAATGGGATTTAAATCCATCAGAGTATCCTAGCATCTTCCTAGTCCTATGCTAAACCCTCTCAACAAAGTAAAGTACGTTTGAGCCAACAGAATACAATTCCAGTGCCTAGAATGGTTGGTGCCAAGTAGTCATGGAGTGAATGAATGAGCAGGTTTTTAGAGAAAAAAGCTCTACCTAAATGTTTTCAATATCACCAAGCATATGTCAGAAAAATGCTCACACAATAAACTAATCATAGGCTACAGGTGTCTTCAACTCACCACCCCTGGTAGGTAAGAACAGCTGAGTTTGTTCTACTAGTGAAGGTCAATGTCCAATCTCCAGATAGCCTCACTATCTTCAGTAACCACATCAACCCAAGTGGGGGCAGAAGGTCGACTAAGGCAGATGTAATACAAATACACACAGCTAGAAATTAAATCAAATTTAGTGCATTTTTGCTGCTTTGTCTTTATAAGGAATATAGATACAAATAAAATGGAACTCACGTAACCATCCAGGATTGCACAGAAAAAGCTGTTTAAAAAAAAAAAAAAAGATAGGACCCTCCTGCTGCATCTTACATTAGGTACTACCTTTAGGGTCATTACATCCATGTCTAAATCCAAATAGATGCATGGATGAGATATTCTATAGGGATGAGATATTCTATAGAAAGTTCTGTGGCCCAGGCCAACCTTCTAGAAACTACATAGGAATCAGTTTATGCCTGAATAACATCCAGTCCACCAGCTAACTGGCTCAAGTTCACTAATTAAAAACCCAAGTTTAATTCCTTTGAGCCTATGCCTAAGACAACAAAGATCTTAAGACCATATCAGAAGTTCTAAACTAGACCCACTTCAAGAGGGCCACAGGAAAAGGGGGGCACTTAATGACAGCAACGTGGATGCAGAAAGGTTCCCGTCCAGTTCATCATTTCATAAACTGCTAGACAGTTGGTGGCAAAATACATCCCACAGAATTTACAGAAACAGAAGTCACAGCAACACCTGGAAAACAAACCAATATTTTCTTTGGTCAAAAATGAGTATTCACCAACCACAGCTCATGTACACACACCTAAATATCTGCCCTGAAATATGGGGTTAAGCTCTCACATAGTCCAAATGGAGCCTGGCAATTGGCCAGAATCTTGGGGATGTACAGAGTTCCCTCAATGTATCTTTATCACTTGAAGGCCACCTCCTATTAAAATCGATTTCTTTCATTTTCTTCTTTAATTCAGTCCAAACAAAAGTTATAGGGCATCCACTGTTACAAAGAACATCACAAGCACTAAGAAAACACCATTCCAGTGTTCAAGAAAACACAGCCCAGTGTAGGAGACCTCCTTACACACAAACAACTACAATGTAAACCAGATTTAACCACTACATGGCAACAGAAACCATGTGCAATGGGTAGAAGGGAGAGGAAGAAGGCTAATCAAGGAAGGCTGCACAAAAGAAGAGATATGTGTTCCCTACCTTCGTCCACAAAAGATTTGAGGCAGCCTGCAGGGTGAGCAGGGTTTCAACAGGCAGAGCAAGAACCAGGCAACCCAGGTAGAAGAACAGGCAGAGAAAAGGGGGAGGAGGGCACAGCAGGTTCACAAGAGACTTCTGTTTTAAATAAGGGAGGGTGGTAAGCTGTCCCATGGAACTCGTGCTTTAATTTTGACATGTACACTTGAGCACTTGAAGCGTTCACTTTTATACTTTCTCCCTTTAGTAATATTACTGATAGGTTCAAAAGATTCTGGGGCTTATCCCAGTTTCGCCTGCCTACAATGTCTATCCCACTGCTTAACTCCTTCATTTACTCAGGGCAGGCTTTAACATGTGGCTCATGGAGAAAAGTGAAACCATAGACACCAACGGAACTCGGAATAAAAAACACATTTTGAAATAAAATAAAGGTTAAGCTCTCACGCCAACAGACCTTGCTTGATCAGCAAAAATGTAGGTGTTAACAGGAAATCGCTATATTGTGTAATCCCCATTTCACCCTCCACAAAATTGCACTATAATTCAAAATAAGTGAAGCAACAATTGGACGGATGACCAGTTTTTGTTGTTTACATAGTTTAATGCACAAATGTGCAGTTTCCATGATTTTCAGAATGACGTGATTTACATGAGGCTTTAACAATAAATAAACTTGAAGTGCTGTATATAGTTAGCATATGGTGAAATTTTTAAAGCAAAGCTTTCTTCCACTCCCTGCAAGACACTTAAAATATTCTCCCCATTGGGGTCTTTCATTTTTATTTTACACCCTGCTAATTCTCCTCCTGTGCAAATACAAATTTTTGTTTTATAAATAAAACGTAAGGGTGGAAAATAAAACAAAAGACATGATCTTTATGCATTATTGCCACAATAATCAGTAACAACTGCGCATAGACTTTACAGATATTTAAAACTTTGTCATTTTAAAACTTAGTCATGGATGACAAAAATACTTATATTACTGTGTAATAATTTATGATATTTCTATAGACCTGGTATGTATCATCCTTCTTTAACCACCTGGCATGTCAGAATATCTAGGAAAGGATTAACAGAATTATTTGCAATAAATCTCAAAAATGTACCTTGTGAGGATCATATACAAATAAATCCTTAAACAAGGATGTACTCTCTTGTCAACTTTTTAGAAACCCTGCCATATGAATCTTATATATACAAGACTTCCCAAAGTCTCAGGGAACATATTTTGACCAAGGTGAAGGTCATGCCTGTATTCCATCCTCCTTCCCCAAAATTCACCACAGTGTTTTCCTGCCTTTTTACCTAGTTGGATTTTATTTAAAGAACTCTAATCAAGTTTATGACCATAATTACACTACAGGAAGATAATGCTTTAATTCCCTCTTACCAGAAATAGGAAGCAAGCCATAAAGGTGAAATCTCAATCTTAAGTTATCATTGGCACCTATCCTTCTGGAATATCATGGCAATCGATGAGTTTGCAATGTTATGTAAGTCACGATCTAACACCTGCCCAAACTGGAAGTCAAGCAAGGCCAGCCCTGCAGTCCAATTTTTAATGGCAAGTTAAAGAACACATTGGAATCTGAGGTTTTTTTTTTTTTTAAGATTTTCTTACACATGATAGGTGTTCAATAAAATCATCATTAAGAAATAACAATGTCAGCATACTTTATTAAATACTCTTAGCCCAGAAATTGCTACTAGAGCTATTTGACAGTTTTTATTTGGAGCTACATTTCTATTCACACTTGCTATAAATCTTTTACCTGAAATACTTTGTATAGAAACTCATTAAAATGCTCTCGTGAAAGGAGAGCACAACACCACTGCCTTCGCTTTGTCTAATAGCTCAGGACCTCTCGCTCATAAATTCATTCTAATTAAATTATGCTTCTCAAGGTGCTCCCTCTCATGCAATCCTTATGTAATTGTACCTAATATTTTCTCCACAACTGATGTTACATTAAACAGGCTTTTACTACCTATCTAATGGCCCCCACCCCTTCCTCCTTCCCTTATTCCCTTTTCCTTCTTTTTTTTTTAATTCAAAGGAGAGAGAAATCTAACCTGACAAAACACTTTTTTAAGTTTGCCTTAAGCTTTCAAGCTCTTTATAATTTTCTTAATGTGATACATAAAATACACAAGGACTCAAACAAATGTATCTCTTTGAGCACCAGAAAAAGAAAAAGAATTACATTTTACAGTTCAATGAAAAAACAGAAAACAGGTCAGTTGATATTTATTAGCCAGTTTTATTTCAAGGCAGTGTGCTATAGAGGAGGGGATGTGTTGATTAAAATTAGTACAATGACTCATAAAAGTATCAACAATCATTATATTTTCCATTGATAGGGTAAAAGATACTGATTCTTTACACTATCAGGGTATATTTTCATGTGATACTTAAGGTAACAACAACAACAAAAAAGCCAAATCTGAGAAAGTATGTGAGATCTTACTATATATCTTGGCTTGTATTGCAAATTCCCATCAGAATTCTCTATTTTTAAATAAAATGTAGAGGGAGTCATTGTTTTCCCTTTCACACTTTGCTGTGTTTCAGCAACCCTACAGAATAAATGGGAGTTTTATAAGAAAGGAATCGTTCATACTTGAAAAGATTATAGATGACAGAATTTCATAACTTTGCTAAGTATGTAAATAACTTGTCTACAGCCAGAAGAGAAGCCACTTAAATGAGTACTACTACTTTCTATTACTGCTATTATCATAGTTAGAAATATTATTAGCATTATACACATTATTAAAATTTATGGAGGTTTTTTGGTTTGTTTAGCTTTTCTTCATCTTTTCTGTCATTACTTGGGGATGAATACATATTTAATTATGTGGTTGTGATAATTCACTGGACTGAATAGGTCAACAACTCCAGAGCACTTGTGGAACCTAAGTAGATATGTCTTGTCTATCCAATATGACTGGTACCTCTGTAAAGTTTATGATATTGTTTTTTATTTTGGGGAATGTATACATCATTTTATAGCAGAAGCTCCATCAGCAATTGCTGACTGGCAGATCAAATCAAGAGGGTGACTCATTTTAATTAATCAGATGCTATATAAAGGCCAGTGTTTAGTATCAGAATTTTCTAAAGAATGGATCAATTAATCTTCCTTAATTTCTTTTTTTTCTGTGTGAAGTCTAAAATGTGATGATTAATTTTAGCTAACCTCTAATGGGTACTTTCAATGTTCCAGGAGGAAGATTCTACATGTTTTACGTAGATTAACTCATAATATTATTATCCCATACAGATGAGGAAACTGAGGCACTGAGCGGTCAAGTGATTGGTACAAGATCACGACGCTAGTCACAGGGGAGCTGAGAGCTAAAGCAGCAACTGGACTCCAGAGTCCATGCTGCTAATGACTGCTCTGCCTCCTGCTGTCACTCAAAATACCCCTGTTTGTCATCACTGCAAATGGTGACTAAGGGTCAATAGGGAATTGCGTAATTCTAGCGCGCGCTCTCTCTCTCTCTATATATATGTATATATAGCTCTCTCTCTATTTATATGTAGAGAGAGAGAGAGTTGGAGTTGGAGTCTCCCTCTTTCATGCAGGCTGGAGTGCAGCGGTGCAATTTTGGCTAACTGCCTCCTGGCTTCAAGTGATTCTCCTGCCTCAGCCTCCTGAGTAGCTGCGATTACAGGAGCACACAACCACATCTAGCTAATTTTTGTATTTTTAGTAGAGATGGGATTCCACCATGTTGCCCAGGCTGGTCTCGAACTCCTGATCTCAAGTGACCCACCCACCTCGGCCTCCCAAAGTGCTAGGATTGCAGGGATGAACCACTGTACTTGGCCACTCAACCTTTTTAAAAAAATCACCAAAACTTAACATATGTGGAAAAGTATACACACTTGGAAGTATACCACATATCTATGAAGCTAGGATTAGAAGGAATCAGAAAAAATCTTGCATTTTCTTCCCAGGAAGGAAGCAATGTAGATACAATCTCGAGTCAAATGGATCTGAGTTCAAATTTCATGTCTACTACTCACAAGATACGGTACATAAGACTGAAAATGGTACATAAACCATGGTATACTCATCTCTAAAATGAGGGCGATAACAGTTGCCACAGAACAGAGGTGGCATGAGAATCAAATGAGGCAATACAGGTAAATCGATTTGCATTTTTCCTTAGCATTTTGTAAATGATCAATAAATGGTAGCTATTAACAGATATCCTCAACCAGCAGTATGTCTTTTTTGCTTTGTACAAAGGGACCTACCTCATTAAATGTTGTTGTTACTGTTTCTCAGGAATGCTCAGTCTAATCCTATTTTAAAATTTCAAATGCAAACATAAACAGAGCTAAACATAATCATAAAGAGAGGATGGCACTGACGAGTAGTCTGTATGAACCATTGGAAACACGGGAACCACATTTCTGGTCTTCAGAATTCTGGTGAAGGGTACCAGCCACATTTCTTCACACCACTCCTTCTCCCTTAAAATAAGGACTATTCTTATTTCAAACTGGGAGGTGACAGAATTGGAGAGTGATGATTTTTTAGTGGGCAAACGCCCTTTTCCAACCCATTCCTAAGGATGGCAAACATAATACTTCAGAGTGATGAAGGAGGGGGGCAAGCCGGGGTGGTGAGGTCTCTGCCTTTTAAGCAAGCCAGCCAGCAAACACAAATGCACGCAATTTGAAATTTTAATTAGGGTGCCATGTGCTGGTGACATATGGCGACACACTGACAGCTGGGCATCCAGGTTCAGGAACAGACCTGGGTTCTGAAGTCACAGTTGGCAGAAGCAAAGTTCTCTGCTTGTGCGCTAGGTGCTAGCATGCCTGGAAAGTGCTCTGCCAACATCACCCCACTATTCAGCACTGCCTTCCGGTCGCATACAGACGCTGCCTGCCAGAGGACCACGACTGCAATTCAGATAGAGAGTGAAGAACGAACGAAAAGGAATAAAAAGAGTAAAACCCCCAGGTCCTATTCTCAGTTGCAAGCCCAGATAACATTCAAAACAATACAGCCATTGATTTTTGGTGACTTCTCAGTCAAAGACTCTAGGACTTTCACAATAAATCACCCTTGCAGGGGGTGCTCTCTCTGTCACCATAACAGAACACACATCAACGCACTGCCATCAAGAGCTCTGTATTACCTGCTCCAAAGTCAATCAGAAGGAAGCCCTTATATAAAACCAAGTATGATTTAAAAGTCTGATTTGCATAGATTGGAAGATGAATCATGTTAGCAAAGAACTGTATCAAGATTGAATAAAGACATTTTAAGAAAACTTGTTAAACTGTAAAGGTCAAGTTTTCTTTTTTCTTCTCCCAGAATTTTTTTCTGTGATGAATTAAATGTTGGTCAGTCTGACCTTTGAAGCTTTACAAGTTGCCTGAAAATGTCTTAAAATGGGTTAATGAATTGCCTTGTGGCTTTTTCATACGCTCTTTCTTGCCCCACTTTGCCTGTTTACTGTACTTGAAGTGGGAATAGTTTATCTATGACTGCTGGTTTTTTTTTTTTTTTGAGGAGTAGTTTCACTCTTGTTACCCAGGCTGGAGTGCAATGGCATGATCTTGGCTGACTACAACCTCCATCTCTCAGGTTCAAGCGATTCTTCTGTTTCAGCCTCCCAAGTAGCTGGAATTACTGGCACCCACCACCACGCCCAGCTAATTTTTTTTTTTTTTTTTTGAGACGGAGTCTCGCTCTGTCGCCCGGGCTGGAGTGCAATGGCCGGATCTCAGCTCACTGCAAGCTCCGCCTCCCGGGTTTACGCCATTCTCCTGCCTCAGCCTCCCGAGTAGCTGGGACTACAGGCGCTCGCCACCTCGCCCGGCTAGTTTTTTGTATTCTTTAGTAGAGACGGGGTTTCACCGTGTTAGCCAGGATGGTCTCGATCTCCTGACCTTGTGATTCGCCCGTCTCGGCCTCCCAAAGTGCTGGGATTACAGGCATGAGCCACCATGCCAGGCCTACGTCTGCTGTTTCTAAGCAAGCCCTCGACTCACAGTAAGTTGAATAACAACAAGGTTTCTTAGCCAAACCATGCAATATTAAGAGAATCATATTTGAATCCTTCTTTACATACAGAGTGTTTTTGAGATATAAATTTTCACTATTAAGAACCAAAGTAGTGGCCAGGTGCGGTGGCTCACGTTTGTAATCCCAGCACTTTGAGAGGCAGAGGTGAGTGGATCACAAGGTCAGGAGTTTGAGACCAGTCTGGCCAACTCAGTGAAACCACGTCTCTACTAAAAATACAAAAATAAGCTGGGTGTGGTGGCAGGTGCCTGTAATCCCAGCTACTCAGGAGGCTGAAGCAGAAGAATCGCTTGAACCCAGGAGGCAAAGGTTGCAGTGAGCCGAGATCATGCCACTGCACATCAGCCTAGGCAACACAGTGAGACTCCATCTCAAAAAAAAAAAAAAAAGAACCAGAGTAGTAAATAAGCATGCCAAACTGCACCCTCTTCAATTCTGTGGGAAATCTGAGTTTCTTTTTTTTTTTTTTTTGAGACGGAGTCTCGCTCTGTCGCCCAGGCTGGAGTGCAGTGGCCGGATCTCAGCTCACTGCAAGCTCCGCCTCCCGGGTTTATGCCATTCTCTCGCCTCAGCCTCCCGAGTAGCTGGGACTACAGGCGCCCGCCATCTCGCCCGGCTAGTTTTTTGTATTTTTTTAGTAGAGACGGGGTTTCACCATGTTAGCCAGGATGGTCTCGATCTCCTGACCTCGTGATCCACCCGTCTCGGCCTCCCAAAGTGCTGGGATTACAGGCTTGAGCCACCGCGCCCGGCCGGAAATCTGAGTTTCTAGCCATTATGTAATGAATATTATAAATATGGGGTCCAAACTCTTATCTCTTCCTTGCATTCTGAATACTGCTATCACATCAGCCAACTGAATTTAAGGTAGAGCCATCACTGAAGTGGAAATTCAAAATACATCAACTTGATTAAAAGCCGGCAATTCCTCTGTTTAATTAAACACAAATACATATGCATTGCACGCACACACACACACACACACTCCTTTAAAGTTTTAAACAGTGTGACCTACGGGATATTAGACTTTATTTTTTAACTATTGACACTGTTATGAGTATGCAGAGAAGTCGATTTACATCACATTTTATTCTACTTCAAGTTAATTTTTGGATAGCAACAAAATAAGCTGAAGATTAACATCAGCCGTTTCAGGCTTCAGACAACACTGCTGCAAGCTGGAGAATACAGATACTAGAATTTACACCCTCCAGTTGTAAGCCCATTAACTAGTTTGGACAGAAATATGCATTTGCACACAGTTACCCTTAAAAAAATTAAACATGCTGATACCAAAAAAAGCCACTATAGTCTCCTATATATTAGCATGAGGTCTTTGAAATAAAATACCACTGGCCAGTCATATTGCATACAAAATTTGCTCTACACTAAGAAATGTATTTACATGTACCCGTAAGAGTAGCAGAGAAAACTAAAAGCAAATATATTCTCAATTCTAGACATTTTCCAAATTTATCTTAAACCAGCTTTTAAGTGAAGATTTCTTTAACTTGATTAAAAGCTCCACAGCCATGACCTAGGTAGGAATTTACTAAGTAAGGCAGAATATTGGGCATGAGGATGCAAATTTTTGCCCTGGAAAAATCCTTTATAAAGTTTATACAAATTTCTTATTCAAATCAAATTTGAGGTATTGATTCCCTACTCTAGGTTTTCAGTAGCACACTACAGCTATAATTTTTTCAGAAGACACCATTAAACTCTGTTTAAAACACATCAATGGCACCTACACATAAGACAAGAACAAACACACTCACAAAGAAAACTTACTTTTAATTTTCTTTGTAAAATTAAAAACTTGTAGAAGTGTTAATTACAGAGTTTAAAATATACTTTGCCAACAACATTAGTGGATTCTGAATCCATCTTTGGGGAAATAAAGCAAAGTCTGACTAAAAAGATCAAATCCATGTTACAGAAAAATTCAGTTACTCTGTAACAAAATCCAGACTCATTTAAACCAGTTAAATATAGTATTTTACTCTGCTTCCTTTATATGTCACATTTTTTTCTAAAACATGAACTAAGTTAATAAAAAGTGAAATTGAACTTCTAGCCTCCAAAATGACATTATTAAAAAGTAGCATTTAAAAGGGATTTCTTGTGGTTCTAAAAAATATGTAAATTTTCATTGTTTTTCACAAAATGGTAAATTTATTATAAAACATTTACAAAAAATAAGTATCACCGTTGAATAGGCTAAAACTGTAAGAGGATAAAAAAAGTATAAATCTACTGCCAAAGTAAAATTTTTAAATACAATTTAAATGCAGGTAAGATAAAATGGATAAGGTGGCCAATTACATTTTAAAATGTCTTAATTCTTAGTGACACAATATAGACAAAAATAAGGAAAATGATAATATACAGACAGAGGAGGGTACACAGGAAAGGTCAGGAGAACAAAATTGTTTATGGGAATAAATTACAGACTAGACCTTGAAATACAAACGATTCAAGAAAATTAAGGTTTAGGTGAAAGACTTACGGCTTCCTGGGTTGCATTTCACATACAAGTTGCATGTGCCTGTTATTTTCGTATATGGCTGAGATAATACTAACTAATAGGGGAACACATTCATGATGCCGTAAGACCCTGTCATCACTACAGTTCTGACAAAGGAATCCCAGTTGAGCAAAATTAACATTCCATAAAATACAACAGGAAAGGAAAACTTATAAATGTACACCAAGAATCCCTGCAAATATTCATGCTGCCGAATAAATAAGAATTAATGAAAATATTTCAGTATAGATTCCTAGTTACCATTACCTAAAATGTGACAGCTGAAGTCAGAATAACAGATACAAGAGGTGGTGAGAGAAAGAAGCAGAGGTTCACAGAATTGAAGTCTCAGAAAGCTGCAGAAAAGAGCCATAATTTTCAAAAGGGGAAACTGATAGGAACTTGTGAAGAATTCTATGCTGTGCTTACTTAGATATCTTTGAAAATGAAAAACGCTCTATATAGTCCAGAGTATCTGGATTTAATCCAGACATACTCATTAAACAGTTTTGAGAACCCCAGAAATTAAGAGCTGTGAGCAACCTGTCAATGAGAGGCCAGGAACAGGGCAATTTAATTAAAAAGAAAAGTGATCGGCATGGGACAGTGGGAAGGGAACTGAATTCAGATCTACTTTGTTATCTTTGCCAGTTCCGACATACAGGACCTTGAACACGGTGCTTCTTTACCTGCAAAATGATGGGGTGACGTCAAGGCTGTATTTCTTCCCAGCTCTACAGTTCTTTATCTCCATAACCTAGTATCTACCTTGCCTACCTTACGGGGTTTCGTGAAAATTAATTAAGATAAGTTTGCATGGAAGTTGTAAGATGTTATTTTTTAAAATATAGGGACAATTAATATGACCTAAAGTTGATACAAACAAGGAGAAACATTCCAACTGCAAAAAGATGGACAAAACAGAAGGCAAAGACATGATGCTTGCACTACTGATGTCTTCAGAAAAAGAAGTGACTCTGTTCACTCAAAGAAATCTGACAGCAATCTGATACATGGTGTCTTTCAGAGGACACATACTTTAAAAATACTAGAAAATAACAAAAGGTACTACCCGTCCATCAGTGTGACCCAAGTGTGGTGCTGAGCACCTCCCTAACTTATTTTATTTCCCCAGTTCTCACTACCTTCTGGGATCCGTGTTTTTATGACATCTTAATGGATGGGGAAAAAAATGAGACTCAAAGAGTTTAAAACCAAGGTCATCTATAGTAAGGATTTGAACCTATGTCTCTGCCTGACACTAAATTATCTTGTTAATCAAATTAATTAATTATCAAGTCAAATCAATCTTGTTAATCTTAACTACCACATTACACTAATGCTGTTCCTCTCTGTACGAGCACTTCTCCTATTTTAATTAAATTCATCAGGCCAATCAGTTAATTGGGTCCAAAAGTTAAGCTGACTCTGGATGTATGTAGACAAAGCCCTGAATAAAAACGTACGCATAAGGAGGCATTTTATTAAGAATGTGTACTACAATGATCACTTCTATTAAAGTGGGATGTTTGCCTTTGGTATTTCCAGGAAAGGCACTAAGGACATACTAGGGAAATTGTTAAAGGAAAAAGTGGTCATATTATAAAGTAAATGCATTAACCATCAGAATTTTATTTCTAGGACCTAGTGGTTTTGCAGCTTGTTCAGCAAATATTTCATATGTATGTATCATCTTTGGTAGAAGCAAAATATAACTGACTACAAATAATGATCCTTCATCTCTTTTCTACTCCAACTAATGGAGAAAACATTTGCAGAACTACCCTGAAAGGCACCTACAATGAATTCTGCCAACAGAGGAAGAATGACTAATTTTTACTATACATTAAAGACTATTTGTTTCACCTAATTCAGGAGCTATTCCCTCTCTCTTTGGATGGGAAGGGAAGGTAGTTACAGAGGAGACAGAACACCAGAGAGAGTGACTTCCACTTGCCATTAGTTGTCACTTCACCGAAGAGACATCTACACATGGAAAAGTTGGAAACAAACATACAAACAAAAGATCCTTCTTGTAGTATTCAGTGATCAAACGAAAAATACTACAAGTCATAGCAAAGCTTCTTTTCTTACTCTGCTTTTCTGCTCTATTTTATACTCAACTATTCTGAATAGCAGAGATAACAATTTTCATAAGCATATGAACGTTTTATAAATTGGTCCAAACCAAACACATGGATACCTGCCAACTTTGGTAGGTTTTGGAGGCACATTCAATGATAATAGCCATGTTTTCCCCCACATCAGAGGATTCTGGCAGTGGTTTCCAATTTTAAACGCTATACTAGGCTAATCTGAAAAATATTTAACAGAGGAGTTTAAGAATCTGGGTACAAAAGTTTTCAAGAGTGAGAAACAAAAATATTCAAATTTTATAAATCTAAGCTAGGGCCAGGTAAGCACAAAGGCCAAGATGCAGGATGAAAATGACCAACATCTCCTTAGAATGTTGGTAATGAGACACATTACCATGGGTGATTTATGCAGTTTCCTCTTTAGATCAGAAATACTTCCCAAACCACCTCCCACTTGGTGCTTCGACACTTACAGTAAATGAAGTCAAGAGTGAAAACACACACAACTCCCTCCTTACTTCGACTTTTTTTTTTTTGAAACAAGAGTCTTGCTCTGTCATCCAGGCTGGAGTGCAAGGGCACGATCTTGGCTCACTGCAACCTCTGCCTCCCCAGTTCAGGGGATTCTCTTGCCTCAATCTCCTGAGTAGCTGGGATTACAGGCGCCCACCGCCACACCCGGTTAACTTTTTTTGTATTTTTAGTAGTGATGGGGTTTCACTACGTTGGTCAGGCTGGTCTCGAACTCCTGACTTTGTGATCTGCCCATCTTGGCCTCCCAAAGTGCTGGGATTATAGGTATGAGCCACTACACCCGACAAGATATTTTGACATTTTAAACCTCAATAAAGGTTCAGTTCCACATGGTGGCCTAAAACTCGATAATTTAGAAGACTAAAGGAAAAAGAAGTTTTTTATTGGATTATTTCTAATATGCTTCAAAACTTGTTATTTTTTGTCTGGGTGCAGTGGCTCATGCCTGTGATCCCAACACTTTGTGAGGTGGTGCACGCCTGTAATTTTGGGAGGCCAAGGTGGGCAGATTACAAGGTCAGGAGATCGAAACCATCCTGGCTAACACGGTGAAATCCTGCCTCTAATAGAAATACAAAAAATTAGCCAGTGTGGTGGCGGGCGCCTGTAGTCCCAGCTACTTGGGAGGCTGATGCAGGAGAATTGCCTGAACCCGGGAGGTGGAGGTTGCAGTGAGCCGAGACTGCACCACTGCACTCCAGCCTGGGTGACAGAGCGAGACTCCATCTCAAAAACAAAAAACAAACAAACAAAAAAACAACAATAACAACAACAACAAAAAACTTGTTATTTTTAGTAAATTTTAAGTCACGGGTTTGAAAAGTTAACAGGTCTCTAAAAGGGCAAGGCCAAACCACAAACTCACGTACTCAGAAAAGTGCTGAGTTACTTAGCATTTAGAAGAAAATTTATGGTGTTCTTATGATTTGCCAATATCTGTGGGGGGAAAAAAGCAGATCTCTGATTAGTGCAACCACCCCCATTTTGCGTGATGGATGTGGGGTAGGGGAGGCGAGAGGAGAGAGACGAATTGATTTGAATGCCATGGCGTCACCAGGTTGAGAAGGGATCAGAACCCAAAAAGAGGCACATCACAACAACAACTCAAAAAGTTTTTCAAATAGAGCTACTACCTACACACCAGAAGCTGATGGAAACAAAAACCTTCAGCACTATCTCTTGCCTAATTGAATCGGTGCCTATAATGGGAGGAAGCTGTTTCTCAGAACCCAAAATAAATGGTGCTGGGAAAACGAGGAGGCCAAAAAAACCAGGCTAGAGACAAACAGAATTGGTGGAACAGGCACCCAGATTCTCCGGAAAGCAAATCCCGTTTAGCATTTCTCCACCCAGGTCACGGTGAAGCCTGTATCATAGCAACCTGAGACTTTAAATACTACTATTCATTTGGTCATTAGTTTCTCTTGGTTCCTTTTACTTATCCGTATTTTTGATAGCCAAATCCTTAAAAGAAAGCAGAGACTATGAGAATGTTGTCAAATTTCAATAAAGCTCAAGGGGGAAAAAATCGCCAATCTCTTAATGGTTTGGTCTAACATTCTTTCTGGAGTTACCCAGTAACAGATTAATGTAGCTAAGCATTGTAACATTGAGCTAAAGTACTAAGAAAACATGCCTGAAATTTACAAATAGGCTGCCCTTGCTTGCTAAAAAAAAAAAAAAAAAAAAAAAAAAAAAAAAAAATTCCTTCATTTTCACTGCCAGTTTCTTTCTTTATTTATCTTTAATTTATTGTGGTGTCAAAACCCATGTCTGGTCTTGGAAAAATTCTGGCACAAAGTTGGCTTTTTATAGTACCAGACCATTAAAACTACAAAACCTCAATTAAAAAACTGCCAGAAGAGTTTGGTGCTCAGCAGAAAAAAATGATACAAAAGACTGCCATGGAGAAAGGAAGAAAAGAAGTTGGTGTTGCAAGAAGTCTAAATCGTGTGACAAAAATTTTGAGTACCAGGGTAACCAAATATGGTCTATAGTTTATGTATGTTATTCAACTCATATTCCTGGACCCTGATTTCCCACATATTCTGATTGGAAACTGTGTAACTACAGGTCATAAAATTTATTTGTTTCAACAAATTTTATGTTGTATCTAGTGGATGCCTAGATACAATCAGGTATGTCACAATATGTGTAAATAACATTTGCAACAAACCCTGAGACAGATTAGCTACCATTCTGCCTGACTTGTTTGATTAAATGTGAATCATTCTTGTGATATAACCATAAAAGTGGGATAAGATAGATGTCTGTTTTACAAGGAAAATAGTGGAAGCCACATGTCTGGAACTTTAAATCCCAATTCTGACGGCAGCAGGACTCAGGAACACGGCCTGGCTTCCAGGAATGATTCCACACTCCATTCCATGCCTGGCATAATATTGGTAGCACAGAAATAATACACAGCTAGCAAATAAGGGAATCACCAACCTCATGGTGCTGCTGGGGAAAGAATTAATTAGTGCAAAGCATCATGGAGATGGAATCTATTCTGATGAAGACCATGTTGTGTGGTCATTAAGACCGTGGCCTCTAGTGTCACCTGCCTGGTGCCAATTTCCTAGTCAGTAAAACATGGGGGGAAATAGTACTACCTCTCTAAAGAGGTAGTGTGAGGATTAAATGAGCTAACTGATGGAGAGGCTTCCAATGCTACCTCTGTGCCACACTGCAGCACTCAACAAATGCTATTAAAATATCATTATTCTTTAATACCACATTTAATTTCATTAAATTCACTAAATACCATTATTAAAATCAAATAGCAAGGCAATCAGAAAAAGCAATATGTGACATTATCCCTTATCCTAGAACTGTAAACGTGAACTAAAGTTCCCCAAATCCAATATGTGATCCAAACCCAATCCATTCATCAATAAGTATTTAGTGAGTTTCTAGGATTCAACATGCCTGGCACTCCTGTTTAGTCAGTCTCCTTGGATGTACGAAGATAGGAAATCTTTTTAATACAGGCATATGGAGTACGCATAATAGAACATTAGGAGTGAACTTACTGATATAGATCTACTGACTTGAAAGCTGGAGACACAACCTATGGCAGACCTTTTTTTTTTTTTGAGATGGAGTCTTGCTCTGTTGCCCAGGCTGGAGTGCAGTGGCCTGATCTCGGCTTACTGCAACTTCCGCCTCCCGGTTTCAAGTGATTCCCCTGCCTCAGCCTCCTGAGTAGCTGGGACTACAGCTGTGCACCACGACGCCAGGCTAATTTTTTGTATTTTAGTAGAGAGGGGGTTTCATCATGTTGGTCAGAATGGTCTCAATCTCCTGACCTCGTGATCAGTCCGCCTCGTCCTCCCAAAGTGCTGGGATTACAGGCCTGAACCACCGCGCCTGGTCAATGACTTTTAACCACACTTTAGAGCATTCTCTCCAAACCTGTAACTCCAAGGGACTGAAGCCATGCAATCCAGGCAGAGTGGAACAGAAGCACAAGGGCAAGAGTCACTTCCCTAAGCGCAGGCCCCAGCTCCACACCCTAATCTTCAGGGCTCCTTGTCCTTGTCTGCTTAGTTTCTGAATCTGTCTCCTCCATACCTTGCCAGCCCCCAGCCTGCAAAGACCACTGCTTTCTCTGGGCCACAGACAACCATGCCTTTCCTTGACCTGTTACCCTATTATACCTCCTGATACCAGGACTTTGATTTGATTACAGTTATGTGTTTGGTCAGTTATTTGCCTGACTGGTCATGATGCCACACAATTTTTAAGAGACACCGTACTGGCCATTTTTTATATAAATAATGTGTCATTTTCACAATGAGCCTATTAAACAGATACTACGATCCTTATTTTACAGACTAGGAAGCACTTATTGTACCTAAGTAATTTGACCCGGATGGAATCGGACAAACAGGGATCTGAAAACTTGCTCAGGCACCAATTAGTATGACTTTAATATATGTAATTTGGAAAAATACAATTTAGGTATGGCCTGGTAGCAACAGTGAAGAGTAAAAGAATGACTAAATCTGGCCCTAGTTTTTGAAGATGGGAATTTTCACATACACTAAATGACTGATTTCTACATTAGAAGAACAGATTTCTGTCTACCATAAATGCCCTAGAAGATTCACAGAATTCAGCTAAAACATGACAGTCACGACGATGATGATGATGATGGTGATGATGATGATGATGACACAATAGCACAAAGTCAAATAATTTGCCTAAAATCAAACAGCATCCAAGTGGCTGGGCCAGGATTTAAACCCAGATTAATAAATTATCCTGTTTTAAGATCCAAGAGTAAATGCACAACTCATATGGGGAAAACAGGTTTTTCAAGCTAAAAGAGAAAAGAAAAAAAATTCCTAGCATTTTGTTATTAGTTCCCAGCATACATCTTTCTTTGCAGTCCACGACACAATAGATGTTTTTGTTCAGCTCGGAGGGGCTATTGATAGGTTGTAACTCTGTGTGCTTTCTGGGATCATGTTCTTCCTTCTCTGAAATCTAAAGATGATCATGTAAGAAAACTACCAGCCTGGCCAACAAGCGAAATCCCATCTCTACTAAAAATAAAAAAAATTAGCCGGTGTGGTGGCGCGCGCCTGTGGTCCCAGCTACTCCGGGGGTGAGGCAGGAGAATCACTTGAACCTGGGAGGCAGAGGCTGTGGTGAGCTGAGATCGCGCCACTGCACTCCAGCCTGGGTGACAGAGCAAGATTCTGTCTCAAAACAAACAAGAAAAACTTCAAGGGTAAGCTAACCCTGCTTCAGTTAAACAACTGGCTAAACCAGGCCCAACATCTCTGGGAACACAGAGTCCACCTCCACCAGGAAGCAAAGTGAGCGAGGCTATTCAACCTCCTGACTGTAGGCTGCCTTTTCCCCACCCTGTGGAGATGGAGGACACAGTGCGCTCTCACACAGACCCACTTCAACAAAAGGAAAATGGAGATGGGGCTGTGATGAGACCTGCCCTGGTTTTCAGCAGGGACAGGACTTTAAACAGTGGCATTTATACGGTTCTGAAGTCTTCAAGGCAGGGAAAACATTAAACGCTTTTTAAAAATCCTACATCACAGGAACAAGAGTCAGAGGCAAGTTGTGGGCAATCAATACTTCTCTACTCCTGCCGCTAAGGAAAGTTGCAGAGGATAGGCCAGTCTGTGGTACTGAGTCTACGAAGGAAGGAACAGATCTTTCCGAGACTGTTCTCTGACACTGCAGAGGGAGTGGGTGGCAATATTGAGTCTAAACGGAGCGCATCTCCATGCCACCACCACCGCTCCTTACACTTCCCCAGGAAAACAAACTGCCTCACAGATGCATCGATTTCTGAGTGGAAATATAAAACGAGAAGAGTAATTTTTAAATGACTAAGGCAGTTATGGCAGTTGGAGAAGCAGCTGAGGGATGGTGCTAGCAACCTGGGTAGGATGCCATTTCAACTGCTGGGAACTTGTTCTCTTTGGAGGTGGATATACCAGCATGGAGGCTAACATGAGAAGAGGGGCTCGGGCAGGTCACAAGGGATCACAGATCTCATTTTAATATGGCATAATAATAATAGCAGTAGTAGCAGTAGTTATGGGGAACATTTGTTAAAGGCTTACCATATGCCAAGCAATATGCTAAGTACTTTACCTGAATTATCTCATTTAATTCTCATAATCACCCTGTAAGGTAGGTGGATACTTTCACAGTTGACATTTTACAAATAAAGCAACAAGGGCTAACAGGGTGAAAATGGCTCTTTACAGAATCCTTCCAGGGCTTCCATATATTATGAAAGCAAAAGTATAGCACCACTGGGATGCCAAAGTGGCTAAGCAGGGATAACACAGATGTCCTGAGAGTGAAAACGTATGAGATCCCAGCACTGACATTTAATAGTTATATGACCTTGGGCATGCCACATAACCTCTCTTTGGTTCACTTTCCTTCTCTGTAAAATCAGGGTGATAACAGTACTGTTTCATAAGGTTGCTGTAAGGGTTAAATGAGATAATATATGTAAAACAGAGTCTGGTGCATTAGTAGAAGTAGTACATAGGTATCTGTTGCTATTGTTTTATTACTATCTCTAGGGGACATATTTTACCTAAAAAGAAACTTAATCTGTCTCAAATGCTATTTCCTTTAAGGAAGGCATCTTTGCTGTCTACTTAACAGAGGCAACTGCTCCCTCTTTTATAATTCTTTAATATTCTGTTCACATAACTTGAGAGGTCTTGGCACAATGTATGGTAGGTAACTTACCTATTTACATACATGTCTCTTCCACTGACTGAACGATTTAATGGACAGAAGTGTTTCTCATCACAGTTGCATGCCTATCGCCTAGTACTGAGCTGCCACACTGCTATTAATTAATAGCAGTGGCAGCAACAATAATAGTAATAGCTAATATTTGTGTGACCAGAATTTTACAATATATCACATTTAATCTTCACAATCCTATAAAAAGTGTTTTTACATCTCACTTTACAGATGAGATACTGAGGTTCTGATTGGCTGAACCACCTGCAGCAGTTCATAAAACTAGTCAACGGCAGAGCCAAGACTCAAGCACAGGCAGACGCACAGCTCACAGCTCTGTCTTCTCCCAACCAGTGTGCTCCACCGACTCTCAATGGAGCACTGAAAACATTCGTTTAACAATGTATTTTATAATATAATTCTTATGAGTATAGGTAATAAAATGCAGGATTGAGCAAAAGTTAAGATAAATGAAATATTTTGGAGTATTCTAACTTGCCCAGCATTTTATTCCCAATGTGATTAGGTGAAGTGCAAAAGGTAGAAATGAAGGTAGTATAAATCTAGTTTGCATCCTTGTGGGACTGACATCATAGTGCAACAGAGAAATAAATAAAATAAGTACTCAAATAAATTAACAAGAACATTTCAGACTGTTAGTATTATGGAAAATATAAACAGGAAAGCCAATTTTAGACAGAATCCTCTTTTACAGGGCTATCATTTGAACTGAAAGAACTAAAAGGTAAGAATAAGTCAGCCACAAAAGGAGCTGGGAAAAATGCATTCTAAGCAGACAATAAGTTGCAAAGGGGATGGCAGTTTCTGAAAACTGAAAGGGAAAGTATGGCTGGAGCATCTAAGGAGTCATGGTAAGAAAAAAAAAAAAAAAACAAAGGTAGATACAGAAGCCAGACAGATCATGCAGTGTCTTTGCAGGCCAATGCAACAAGTTTGGATTTTATTCTAGATGGGTAAGTAAACACTGGAGGTTCTTAAGCAGAAAAGTGATATAAACCAACTTACTTCTTTAAAATACCACTCTGGTTATGGTGTGAAGGAACAAGAATGAAAAAGGGGAATACTCAGGATTACCCAAGTAGTCTGGGTAAGGATGATGGTAACTTCAACTGGAGATATTCCCCCCTTTTTTCCCTTTTGATTGACAGATTTCCACATAAAAACCAGAAATGCATTTTATACTTATTCCAGTTGTTTATTCCAATTCAATTTCTTTAGGGCTCAGAAGACTACTACCTATCTTCTTTAATGTCTTCATTACACATATATGGAAACATGTATAGTGGGCTTACATAACTTGCTGATGTCACAAGAGTAATTAACAGCAAGACTTGACTCAACACATGTCGGGGTGCAAAGATAAAGCATGTAAGTTTAAAAAGTTTTCTGTTACCCCCCAAAAGTCTGCTAAATTTTCATATTTGGAATTTGCAGCTATCCTTAGATATTAAAGTCTTTTAAAGGTGTTTAAATCTCACATTTGTTCTCATATCAACGTTAAGCAGTCCAACATTCTGCTCAGACACAGAGACGGAATTTGCAGGGTTAAAAGAATGTAAGTCGAGTCAGAGAACTGTGTATTATGTCTGGGAAAACTTCATAAAAGTAACTTTAAACTCCTCTGTTTTCTTTCAGTTCCTTCCTTCATGTTTATGTGCAAATTATACCTTACTCTCTAGGTTGTATTTTACCATTTTCCTCTCGTTTCCCTAATAAAGCTCCCCAAAGTGACAATGCTTTTTTAAAAGGGGCCAGTATGAAGTTCCTCTGAGTTCCTGCTCTCTTGGAGCACGGCTCCTATCACACAATAATGTGTTATTTTGTTGAATTTTGGCATCCTTCTAGCTTGTTTGGTCAGAAGCCAAAAAATTAGAGTGTGTCGGTCCACCAGTTTCTCAGCAGAGAAGCTCTCTTCTCACCCAGCGAGTGTGCTGTACCCTTGGCCTCTGGCCAAGAAGGGAAATCCATTTTACATAAAGAATGCACAAAGCTCAAGTGCTCAGAGACTTTTTACCTACTAAAATAACTTTATGGACAAATGCCAGTCTGCTAGACACATTCAGCAAGAACATTTGGCATGCAAAACAAGGTAAAGTACTCTGGAGGTAGCAAGTTTTTTAGAAACAAGGAAATGGCTGTGCGTGCCCTCGTGGCATGTCACGTGGCTTGGCACGGCCGGCTGATTGGCTGCGGCGGAGTAAATACAGCCGCCATGTAAGGAGCGGAACGTCGCCCTTCGCTGGCTCCTTAAAATGGCGGCCTGAGCCCACACCAGGAGAAGCAAGCCGAATCCCATTCTCAGTTTCCCCTCTGAAGTTTTTTGTTTTGGTTTGGTTTTGGTTTTTTGTTTTTTTTTTCCCCCATAAACCTTAAGGATCTGAGTAGAAACAGATTTCTCACAACTTGCTTCTCGGCTCAATTTCACAGTTCGGCATACACTCAGGCTCTGTCAAAAGCTTGACAATGTTCCAGGGAAAATATTAACTGTAAACTTTCCAAGAGGAATTAAAGGAGCAGGCAAAAATGTCAGGACGTCCTCTTTTTGAAAGCACATCCCAAGTTTGCGCACGTATACGTTTTGGAGAGAAGCACACGCAGCAAGCTCAAATGACATCCAGTATGGTCCCACTTAACCATGTCACGGTGTAAAGGGAAGGGGAAAAAAAAGGACATATCCTCTTTGGCTAAAAGGCACGGAGGTCTCTCCCTCTCCCTCTCAGGCCTGACCAGTTGAACACTGCACACTCTGATGTATAAATATTTGCCTCTGGCTAAAGTTCAAGCAGCCCTGTGTGGCTGCCAGACACAACAGAAAACCAACATCCAAGGGAAAGTGTTTACTGCATTGGGGGCCAAAGGAGCAAGTGCCAGCAAAAGATCACATCTGATTGGCCAGGCATGTCTGTGGTGTTATCATAAAGCACCTGGCCACCAGCCACTGGCCACTGGCCGCTGGAGTGTTCCCACCCTTTTAGTGATGATTATGTTCTTTAATGCACAGTCTTGCCACAGTTAACGCAAGACTAAAAGACATCCTGATGGTTTTTATCTTGTGTTCCTCCAGAGCAAGGGGCTTGAATGAGTCAAACCACCCCACCACCACTACTGCAAAACAAGCATTTGCTCCTTCAAACTACCTAGATAAGGCCTGTGACCTTTTTGCATGGCTCCCACCTTCTGACATGCATGTCTCCTGCACACCTCCCAATTCCCATCCGTAAGTATTCTATAATTCTGTAGTCTATAATTCTATAATTAAATTCATCAATCATCATTTGATGAATTTAAGCATCTCTGAAATTCCTGCAGGAAAAGAAAATAAACCTCTGATAGGTGGCTGCAACAAAATATTTTAAAGTAATGGATCCTTCCAAGTCTCCCTCCAAGAACCAAAATACACACTGTGCCATTTTACCAGTACTATAGCTCTGAAACAGGTAGAAATAAGCTGTCCATCAAAAGATTACGATCTCTAATTAGGATGAAGTAAATGAAAACAGGATCTTGAAAAACATCTTTTTGGAAAACTTTATAGTTAATGCTAAGCGTGTAGCTGACAGGGCATAGCCTTTTCATGGTTTTCAGTATTTGGAGAAGAGGTTGACTACAATCATGATAAGTAATAATATTTTTAAATCACTGTCATCCATATAACATTTCTATATTCATGAATAATAATGAGTTAAACTTTTCCCTAATGCTGCAAATGAAATGTCTCTTTTTAGCTGAACCAAAAAGCTATACAGAAAACAGGACAAAAAATTCGGGGAATATGAAGAACTTATTTTAAGTTAATTTTTTTGATATTATGTAATAATAACTTAGGTAAAGCAAGCCAAACTGTTATGACTTCATCTGTTTCAAATAAAATACACATTTGCTTAACTGAAACATTTGCTGTTTGTTGAAAGTAAAGATTTTACATCCCTACACAAATTACAGTTCTTTGAAAATTCAGGACTTTGAAAATTCTTCAAGGTCCTGAATCTTGATTAATCTTAGGCTTAAGGATATTTCTGAAGTTGAATATGTTGCAAAGCTAAAATCATGTATCAATTCCATTTTCAATTGTTTCTGAAACTTTTAACAACTTCATTGGTTTTGTCTAATCTAACTCTTAACCAAACATGCCACTAAGTTTGATCTGTGTTCAACCTTAGAAGCCTAGGACTTATAGTATCAAGTCCACTTTCCAAGAGATCCCAGCGAATCATGTGCAAGGAGATCACAGAGGAATGTTCTGTTCCCAGCTGTGAACAAGACAGAATTAACTCTAAGATGCTTCCTCCCGCTGCCCTGGTGGACAGAAAGGTCAAGTTGGTTAGCTCATGTAGTCTCAGTATGAACCGTCAAAACAACATGTATGTTAAAAATAGATTGCAGGCAACCAAAATACAAATACAGAAAGAATGTAAAGTAAAAATAGTTTTTATATATTTAAATTTCAGCTTCAAGTGTTTTCAAAGACTGTAACCTGAAACCAAGGAGAAAAAGGACAAAGCAATAATTTTCCCAAGTGCATTCACTTAACAAACTTGAGTCTTGAATTTTAAAAAGCAACCATTCTGACCCATCTATGACACTTTTCTTAGGAAATTCCTTGGATTCACAAGTAATTCTTTGGGAATTAAAGCACAAGAGGCCCATTTACCACTTTTATTTGTTTATATTTTGATAACTGCATTTTTCCTCAGCCCAATTTCTATGGAAGTAAAAATACTATTTACTATCACAGGAATTTCTTTATATATCAGTAGGGAATACAGTTGAAATATTATGAGGTGGTTTTTTTAATGCAATGAAATTATCGAGACATTCCACAGTGCTATGATACATCAGTTCTGTCACAGCCATGTAGAAAACCAGGGGTAACTGCTGTTTTATATGTAAGTAGATACTTAACACTTATCACCAAGCAGCATGTTTAATAAAGTATGTTGCATTTGTATGATAAAACGTTAAAACAATAATAAAACTAAAGTGGAGATGTAAGTAATTCCATCTTACAGACTTTCACACTGAACAAAAATATACCTTCTAAATAAAATTTATATTACAAATGTAAATATTCCTTTTAAAGCTGCTGAATGTATCCCTTTACTAGGAAAGGCTTAGCTATGTTATTTGCAATTCCCTCATTGCACAACAATGTACATTACTGTCTGTAAGCTCTAATTTGGCATGGCGCATCATTAATGACCTGAATGGTGGCTGTTTCACACATACATATTTAATTACAACAGCTGAACAAATTACATATTTATGCTTTATAAAGGGGATTGCCAGTCTAATTCATTTGCTATGCATGCAGGTACAGGACTCCATCTGCAACAGCATCTGCACAACAAGAGCTAACAATTATCCATTGTACAGCAAGTAAGCATATCTGGGGAAACCTGTAAGGGAGGCAGTCATATTAACTATTTCACTGCCTCAGGCACTGTATTTTTTTCCAGGGGTCAAAATCTTTTAAAACCTTGAATAGTAACTGAGTAATGAAAATTTTAGCTCTTATATGCCAGTCCAGTCATTGAGAAGCATCAACCAACCTTCTTTATCCATGCTAACTTCCAGTGGGTTTAAGATGAGATGGAGAAATAAAGATTCTAAATCCTGTACTATAGTGAGGCTGTACTTTGTGTGGCTTCTTACCATAAGCAGACATTTTCTTATAAGGGAGTAAGTCGAATTTGCAGCACCAGAATTCAAGCACTGGTCCTTAATGGCCCAATAACATGGTTTGCCAAGATGTCAGTGGGTCTTATCATCCACCAAGATAGAAGCTGAATCTTTGTTACCATGCCCCCATCAGACCATCTACTTGGGTGTTTATAAAAGATGGGCCTAAATAACTTTTTTAAAAGAAAGCACACTCTGAGCCTTTTTGAGAGTCCCAAGACTTCTGTTTGCTGAGCCATTCTTATCATCAATATATTCCAGCTAAGCCACAACTAAAAGCTACTCTTCTCTCTTGGTAATAAAGTCCTATTCACCAGTGCTGCAACCCCATCTTAAATGGCTGTAGGACTTTTGTATGTTTAATTTAATATATCCAATGAGTAATATAAATATTCTGGACTATCACTTCTATTTCAAAACCCAAAGAGGAAGAATTAAGAGTCAGCCAATCAATAGTGAGGTTTCCCATTATCATTTAAGGCTTTTGCTGGGCAATAAAGAGGCTCCATAGTGATGGCCCCTAAAAGCTCCTTACGGCGTCTTTGCCTCTTTAGGCCACAAAATCAAAGTATGAGTCAGAGGTGTGGGGTTTTTAATGTTCCCTCTTGAGTGATGGAGTTCAAGTCAGAGGCTAACTGGGGTGGGTGGGGTGAAGGAATGGCAGTGCTGGCCGCGACGCTCGATGGGAGGGGACACAGTCAGGGGCATCCACCTGCCTCTTTCAGTGTGAGTGGTGCTGAGGAGTCAGGAGGTGCTGTAGAGAGGATGCTCTCTTAGCTGTTCAGGCCATTCTCAGCTGTGTAAGGGCCAAATTCACATAATGCATAAAGAGTCCTGCTTGACTTGACATCAGCCGCCTGTGGAAGAGTCTACCCTTTGGTCAGAAAATAAACAGAGTGAAAGAATGAAAACCACTGTGGCTTCATCTAAAGGCTGATGGACCTTTACTCTAGTGCTTGATCTATGGGGTTGTAAATCCAATCAAAATCAACTTTCACCCCCAAAAAATCTCTGCACTCGATAGGGAGCTATTGGAAATACAGTCTCACCTGGTGCAAAGCAGGGTTAGCAACTCTCAGTGGGCCAGAAACCAGATAAGAGAAAGGGGCCTAGATAGGGTTTGAATCCCTTACCCTTGACTTCCAAAGTGTCAAGGTATTTGAGGACAGGCTTCCTGAGCTAAGATTGCAGCCTTCAGGTGTGTCTTGTAAAGCAAACAGCTGCCCTCAAAGCTCTCCTAGCACCTAGTACTCCACCAGATTCCTCAATCAGGAACTCCAATGGCAATGACTCAAAGGTGGCATGTCGCTTTATCATTTACAAATGCTTTTACAAATGGCATTGCATTTGATCCCTGTGAGACAGCTATGTCCACTTTATAGATGAGAAAACTGAGACTCGAACAAATGGACTTGCCCAACATACAGCTAGTAAGTGGCAGAACTAGGAACAATACCCCAAACTGCCTGATTCCAAATCCTACCTTCTTCTCCTGAGAGGAATCCTGGCTTCACTGCCTCCCCTTCTGTCTCACTTATTTATACAACGTTTCACTCCCAAAGCTAGGGACATCAGTCTGGATGCATCTTTATCAGCACCGGTGCTGGCTTCAAAAGCAAATGTAACAGAAACTATTGGTGTCCTCCCCACATGCTGCTCACACTCCGTGGAGGTCACCTACAGCTGGGGCAGACATGCTGTCCAACTGAAGCACAAACAGCAGAGTCTCTCTGCCTCAGGGCTTTCTCCGTCTACATGGCAAAGTGGGGCAGGCTGAAAGAGCAGGGGACTTAATGCACTCAGGAGCAACTCTCAACTAATGAAAGACAAGGAGTCGCTCGTCAGTTAAACAATGAGGAATGTTCTACAGTCTCTCAGGGAGGTGTCCACAGGGAGGGAGCCCAGTCTCTCATAGTGATAATCTGCTCATTAGGGCATCTGTTATTGGGTATATGCCCTCAGCATACTTCCTGGGATCACCTCCCAAATAAACTATAATACTTGCACTCAAAACCTTGTTTCAGAGTCTGCTTATGAGGAAACCCAAACTACAGAAACAAGTATTAGCTCCTTTAGCAATGAAAGACTGGCTTCAGGGTCCACTGCAAACTGTAAGCTCATGTTATTCCACTTCAATTAATTCGTTGTCAAATATTATGCACAAAGTATGCATCCTCCTTTTAAACAAATGGATGACTTCCAATAAGGCTGCAGCCTTACCACAGTCACAGGGGCAAATACTGGAGACACCCAGATCGAATCCTGATTCCACCCATCTGGTTACACATATTCTTCAGCAAGTTATTTAACATCAGTGATGATCAACTCCTCCTATGTGAAAGGAGGATAATGGCTCCTACATCTTGTAGAATTTTTTTAAGGTATTTGGAAAAGCACCTAGCATACAGCCCAGGCACTTAGCAAAAATTCATCCTTATCACTAATATGGAATTAGCCACGAAGCCAAAAGTATGTCAATATGGTTTGGACAAATGTTAAAGAGAAAAAAAATTCTCAAAGTAACAAACTTTTCCCCCTATTACTTTGTTTACTTTCTTGCCATTTTTATTTAACCAAACATAATTCAAATGTTTTGACAAACTAATTTTCCAGTATGGGTGTTATCACCCTAAAAGTTATGGGTGATACTCAATACCAGCTCTAAGTCAATGCCACAGGTACCTCAGCTGACCTTGGCAAATTTCAAAGTGCAAAGCCATCCTCTACTTCATTTCTGCCTTGATCTCTGGTGATCCAGGGGAAGTGGGCAAAAGTAATAACTAGGGACCCACATAAGATAAATGAGCTCTTGTAAGGTGCCATATACCAATTCATGCGCTCGAAGGGAGATGAATGGTGCCTTGAAAGAGCTGATTTACTGTCTAAGGATAAAGTCTCCTATAGATCTTCATTAAGAATGCTAACTTCCCAAGGTTGATTTGCAAGAGTGGCTACTGTGTGGGAGAAAAGGCAAAAAATAAAGTTTGCAAATGTCAAGGTCTTACAGAACCAATAATAGAGTTGGTTTATTAAAGCTCCTCTCTATTCAGGATGGTTCAAATTTGAGGTGGGGAGTTATAGAAAGGGGAGTCAGACTAACTGAAAATCAAGAGAGATTTATAAATTATAATGGTATTCCAACACACACACACACGCGCGCGCACATGATAGAGAAAACATTCTTACTATAAACACTATGCTAAATATAACATAACCTTTTATGATTCAGAACATATCTGCGGCTCTTAGGAAAACAGAGTTAATTTCTCAATGCTTTGATTATCTTGTTAGAATAGGGATAACAAATAGCTAAAGTTTTAAGCATTAAAAGAGGTAACGCATATAGCATCACTAGATAAATGGGAAAGTGTTAGACAACTATTACTTTTCCAAAATCAGGATTATTATGATGACTCTCATTGTGAATTCACCAAATCCTGTTGAAGATGTGTATAGAAGGCAAAGGAGACTGAAATAACTTGACACATTTAAAGCAATCTTTCAACCATCTCCTGATAAGCTTCTTTTGTGTTTTTTCATAAATAGAACCAAATGTGGGAAGGAGAGAAATACAGTTACTTCTACCTTCCTATGTTTGATATTCCCAATAATTGCCAAATTTCCCTGTAGAGCATTTGAAAGGTATTACAAGCAAAAATGAAGATAAAGCATGGAAATAAGTATCTTTTTTTTTTTTTTTGAGACAGAGTCTCGCTCTGTTGGCCAGGCTGGAGTGCAGTGGTGCGATCTTGGCTCACTGCAAGCTCTGCCTCCCGGGTCTATGCCATCCTCCTGCCTCGGCCTCCCAAGTAGCTGGGACTACAGGCACCCGCCACCACACCCGGCTAATTTTTTTTTTGTATTTTTAGTAGAGACGGGGTTTCACCATGTTAGCCAGGATAGTCTCACCCTCCTGACCTTGTGATCTGCCCACCTCGGCCTCCCCAAGTGCTGAGATTACAGGTGTGAGCCACCGCGCCCGGCCCAAGTATCTCTTGAATAAATGAATTTTTGAAAAATCAGTTTATTGCAATTTGATTCTGCTCATATTAAAGAATGCATACAGGCATAGAAAAAAATGAAAGAGGCCAGGTGCGGTGGCTCAAGCCTGTAATCCCAGCACTTTGGGAGGCCGAGATGGGCGGATCACGAGGTCAGGAGATCAAGACCATCCTGGCTAACACGGTGAAACCCCGTCTCTACTAAAAAATACAAAAAACTAGCCGGGCCAGGTGGCGGGCGCCTGTAGTCCCAGCTACTTGGGAGGCTAAGGCAGGAGAATGGCGTAAGCCAGGGAGGTGGAGCTTGCAGTGAGCCGAGATCCGGCCACTGCACTCCAGCCTGGGCGACAGAACGAGACTCCGTCTCAAACAAAAAAAAGAAAAAAATGAAAGAAAAAATTTTTTAAAGAATATCCATCTATCATTTTATAGTAGTTCTTCAAGTAGTAAGATTAAGGTTAACTGTACTATTCATCTATGTATTTTTTCTGTTTCCAAATTTTCTAAACTTAAGATAACATTACTCATTTATAATAAGAAAGAATTTTTTAAAATATCAATACATTTTATATGAAAAAAGCTTTAAGTGGAAGTAAGCAATCAGAGGGGAGAAAAATCCACTCAGCCAGATGTTTTATCTTCTGGTATGCTAAAGAATCAAAACAGATTTTATTTCTATCCTGTAAAATATCTGCTGAGATGAAAGGCAAACCTGGTAGGACTTAGTTTTATAAGGCAATTTAAGAGGCCTTTACTATTCACTAATTCGTGCCTGCCTCCTGCATCCTACGTTTATACCCCAACTTAAAATGATAGCATTTATAATTTTAAAAAATGGCAAAAGTTAAAAAGGGTGGGGGAGAATTATTACCCGGTAAAAGATAAGTATGGCCCTGCTAGGAGCCCTTCACCAGCTGCCATGAAGCCTTCCACTAGAGGTGACACAGTAGTTGGCTGCAGGCCTTTCCTAAGTGGACTCCTGCCTTGCTCTTCCACCCTGGGCAGAACTAGGCACAACTGCTGGAACACACCCTGTTCTCCCCAACCTCTCTGCTTTTCTTTACACATGCCACGCTTCCTATCTCCATTCTGCACCAACCCTTTGCCTCTCAATTCCCACTCATCCTCTGCAACTTGGCTTTGATAAGGTTTCATGCAGAAAGATAGCCTGGGGCACTCTGTATTAATTCTATCACAAATCAAGCTTTATTGTCTTTAGTTTTCTTTCTCCCCTGGACTGTGAGCTTCGTGATGGCATGAGTATTACGGTTTGCAGCACAGAGTAGGTGTCCAAAAAATTGCTGCATGAGCAAGTGAGGAAATGACTGACTATATAGCTAGCTGCAATCTAAGGAGAGAGACACCTGCAGAAGGCAACCACATGAAGATATAGCTTACATGTGAAATAACTGACTTACACAGACTATGACATGTGACAATAAATAAATGTAAGAATCCTCTGCATAACTACTGGCCTACTAGAATAAGGTTTCCTATAGTGTAGGTTCATTTTTAATAATGCCTTTTTTGAGGGCTTGGAGGAGGGATAAGGTATTACAGCGATACCTTACTAAATACCCTTTGGTACTCTACCCTAACAATTACAATGGTAGAAAATGAGAACATTCAATAACAGTTTTTCCCATCTATAGTTATACAACATTTTTCATAAACTCAAAATCATTATAATAAGGGCCAGGTGCTGTAGCTCATGCCTCTAATCCCAGCACTTTGGGAAGCTGAGGCAGGCGGATCCCTTGAGGCCAGGAGTTTGAGCTCAGCCTGGCCAACATGGTGAAAGCCCATCTCTACAAAAAATACAAAAATTAGATGGGCGTGGTGGTGCGAGCTTATAGTCCCAGCTACTCAAAAGACTGAGGCAGGAGGATCACTTGAGCCTGGGAGGCACAAGTTGTAGTGAGCCAAGATTATGCCACTATACTCCAGCCTGGGCGACAGAGTGAGACCCTATCTCCAAATAATAATAATAATCATCATCATCATCATCATCATCAATACAGAAAAGTTTAAGTGTCAATGCTGAATAATGCTTTGGTGCCTGGTCTGTTAATATTCAATAAATGCCAAGGTTTGAGACGTGTGTGTGTGTGTGTGTGTTTAATCATTTACACTGGCACTGGGGAGGAGGCCACACTTTCAAGAATACCAAAATTTAAGCATGTTCTAGCTACAGAGGGTGCTCTTCCCTGCATACCAGGATTCTTCCCAAATAAACAAATCATGTCTTTGTTGGGTCCCATCAAAAGTGCATCCAAAAATGCTAGCTTTTCAAATACAAAGCCCAGCTTCAGTCTCAGCAAATGTGACTCAAGCTAAACTTCTCAAAGCCATGATCTGTGTCTTCTCATCCTTTTACCCTAGGCGTATATATCCATCACAGTATCAGGCACACAGGAGGTACTCAAAGTTTAGCACATAGAAGCAAAGCAACTTGCCCTTCCACATCATCTTGTGGAATCAAAAACAAAACCACACTCCTCTCCTCTTTCTCAGTTTTCAATGCAAATGGCAGATGTCAGCTACTCACTAGTTTTGGAGCACAGAGTAGCAGCTTCATTTACTCACTTCTTTCTCACCTCCCCACTCCAATGCCAGATGAGACCAGGAGTAACAAATTCTTCTAAAAGGTGTGGTATACCATCTCACAGCCCCTTGTACTGGATTCATAATTGAGTGTGGAATTCCCCAACCTTTCCATTAAAAGTCCATTTCATTTTCAGAGCACATGGAAAGCAAAAGAAACCATCTGCTTTGTGAAGTGTGTGTAGGCACACTTGCAGCTTTCGGAGCAGGTAACACTGCCGGGGAAAAGCCTCCACAACAGCTTTGCAAACTACCCTGGCCTGCTGAGAGCGCATGTGTTTCAAAATCAAGGAAGGCTGGGAACAGACCCAAGGCAGGGCTTCAGTAACCACATTTCGCTGCAGACCTCTCCATCCGCACAATGCCCTTACCTTCTAGATACCACTTCCTTCAAGACACCTCACATCTGAAGGGGGAAAAGATGAGAGACAAAATGAAAGCTAAAAGATAACAAACAGCGCCTAAAGTGGAGAAAACAGTCAAATCCAAAAGCCATCCTTGTCTCCATCCACTTCTCTCATCAGCTCTACCCTTAGCATTTACCTCTATTCACTTTTCCCTAATACAGAGTAGTATTTATTCAGAGGATACTGAGTACCAGTCACTATGCCACTACATCCATTACCTCACTTAATTCTCTTACATACCACCCTCACCCCAGCTGTAGAGAATCAAATGAGGCTGAGAAGAGCTACCACTTTTCCTGGTTACACAGCTGGAAACGAGCAGGGCTGCACTGACTGTAAACCCAAGGCTCCCTCTGTGGCATGTACCCTTATTCTCCCAGGAACATCTTCAGAGCCCTGGCCAGAGAGGTGAGAGAAAACATAAAGGGGAAATTAGGGCCAGGCACAGTGGTTCACGCCTATAATCCCAGCACTCTGGGAGACCGAGGCAGGTGGATCACTTGAGACCAGGAATTTGAGACTAGTGTGGCCAACATGGTGAAACCCTATCTCTATTAAAATACAAAAAATTAGCAGGGCGTGGTGGTGCATGTCTGTAATCTCTGCTACTTGGGAGGCTGAGGCAGGAGAATCACCAGAACCCAGGAGGTGGAAGCTGCAGTGAGCTGAGATCACGCCACTGCAATCCAGCGTGGTCAAAAGAGCAAGACTCCGTCTCAAAAAAAAAAAGAAAGAAAGAAAGAAAAAAGAAAA
The DNA here is from genome assembly GCF_009764315.1 of Trachypithecus francoisi. Lineage (NCBI taxonomy): Eukaryota > Metazoa > Chordata > Mammalia > Primates > Cercopithecidae > Trachypithecus > Trachypithecus francoisi. Next base: position 22,698,549 of record NW_022681457.1, on the reverse strand, counting down.
GAAATCTCAAGCAAGGAGAAGTCAGTGGCTTGCCCATGATCACACAATGAATGAACCGGGGCAGGAGGCCAGGTCCCTTGACCCCCTTGATCTTTTTCTGTTTTACTTACTAGCCAATGTGACTCTCTCAGATCTGTCTCTCCCTCAGATTCCACGTTCCTCAGCAAAAGCTACCAATTTTTCTTTCCTAGATAAGCAGTGAACTTTCCAAGGGTATCAAAACAGAATAGTGGAAAGAGCACTGGCTTCTGAGCTAGGGTAAAATCTAGGGGTCTCGAGTCCCAGTCATTGAGTGGCTGTGAAACCCTGCGCAGGACTTACAAGTACTCAGGTTTCAGGTTCCTCATCTGTACTTTGGAGGTAACAATACCTGCCCTCTCTACCCTCATGGAGTTGTCAGAAAAATCAAATGAGAAAATGAATGTGAAGTGTTCCTTATAAAACTGCAAATACTGTATAAATATAAATGATTATTATTTTTGGATTCGATAGTCTTTCTCAAATGAATGAAGTCCTGTGTAGCTGGATGGTCAAGTTATGTTATAAATAACCAAGAAAAATGTTCTGATTCTCGAAACAATTTTACCAGCCTGCTCTCTCCCATGAAAGGACACTGGTTGTAAAATAAATTAAATCAGCACTCCTTGCTATCTTCAGAACATAAATTGTTACTGGCTGAGGACAGGTAGGGGAATGGATATTTTCAAAGGCATACAGACCTCTGACTATAAAAACAGCTGAGCTTCCCTAGTCTAGAACACAGGCCTTGGGGCAAGATGGAAAGACAAAGGAGTTGCCTGCTTGCTTTACAACAAGAATTATCCAACATGGACTGCCTCATCTTCAACAGTGGTTGGAAGGGCTCAGATGCTAAAGTCAGCTTCCTGTTAAATACTTCAAGGATGTTAGTGGAACCAAAAGATCAACTCTGTTATGCATCAACAGGCTGGCTTTATCCTAAAACCAATTATAAATAAACTTCTAAATACAGCCTGCTTTAAATTTGTATTTTAAAAAATACATCCAACCTTCATGCCCGTCGTCACCAGCACATACCTGACTCATCTCAAACCCACTTTCCTCTGGGGATACCATGCTCTGCTTCTGTGACCATTTGCCTCCAGGATCGTGGCTAATATAGCATTATTTCTAATAACTTCTAAAGGTTCCTTTCTCTTTAGGAAGCAGAAATTCACTGCCAAACACACTGCTTCCATTCACAAGATTATTTATGGCACTGATAATTAAATTCCAGTCACATGACTAAGGAAGACTGGGTTGAGAGGGGAAAGAACCCAACCATAATTTCTAGAGATCCATAAATTACTGCTTTTCTCCCCCGAGGTTGAAGTCCTTGGAGCTCTATGGATTCTTCCCTAGCATTTATTCTAAGTTTGGAATCATCACAGAAATTCTTTTCTCTGCACTCAGTGACAAAGCTCTTAAGGTAAACTCTTTGAAATTACTCTTTGCATCAGCCCCTGAGAATTTCTAACGGGTGCACAGGAAATCCCCTCCTTTTTCAAGGACCAAATGTTGCTGTCTCTATGCAAGCACACAGTTCCTATAAGTACAGAAGATTAGAATTAAGGGTACAACCCTATGACAGTGCTCTCTTTCCCCCAACAAAGGCACACACCATCACATCTACACCCACACAGGTATAGCACCATAGGCATGATAGCCACAGGGAGGAGGATTCTCTTATTCCTCCTCAAATTACATCAGCAGGCTATTTTCTCCATTTCTTCAAGAAAGACCTACCAAAAACCTTTCCTAAATAAGGAAACTTCTCCTCTTCTCAAATCCTATATTCAATGTTTTAACAACGATGAGGCTTTAATGAGTCAACGTAGTAGGCATTACAGATAACAGTTATCTGTTGTTATCCTAGACTCAACCAGAGAAAAAAATGTCACTACAGTTACTGGATTACTTTCAAAATATTTCCTAATTATGCTTAAAATAAAAATACAGTGAATAATGGCAGTCTAGAAGGAACATTAAATATTTTTTTCTCTAAGAAATATCTTCTAAAATATATCACATTTCGATTTGCTTGGCTTTTTATTTCAAGTAGATGGGTTAAACATCATCATCCTATTGTAATACTTTTTTAGCCTGGAATAATTTTAGCATTTTAGAATTTTTCCACAGTCCTTTTCATTTAATGGTTTCAGAGAATATAATAAACACCATTTGATAAAAGATTGGGAATAAAAGAAACTGAGAGTGTAAATACATCTTCCAAGGTTACATAGCCAATCTGGTATCCATTTTGAGGCTTTATACTAAGTATTAACACAAGCAGCCACGTAGGCATGCCTACATAAACACGCACACACACACATGCCACACAGCAAAGGCAAACACTGCATTAGCAAGTTAGACATTATTCTCTATAAACTTTCTGCCCTTTTCTATTTAAGAAAGAATGTCTCTTTTTTTTATTAACAGTTCATTACTGTTTAAAACAACAACAAAGTCTACTTCTCTAGAAGCTTATCAAGACCAAACACCTTTGTGGGTGCACCATCACTGATGTTGGCACAGTTTTGTGATAAGTGTCCAGCCGTTAAAAAGGCAGGGACACTAATTTTTGCCAGTCCAGATCCTCTTCTAAAATTCCAAGGTAAAGAAATACTTCCTACTATACACCACGAATAATGCAATTTTGCAGGAACGTTCAAAATGTTACTGATAGGTATCCTTGTCATTTAGGTGGCAAAAAAGGTATGGGGGTGTGGGGGAGAGCATATTTCCAGGCAAGAGTTCAAGTTTGGTTACAGTCCTAAGCATCCAGAAATCCTACAAGGGCTAGAGTACAGGGAAATGCCAAACGCTATGACGAGACTGTGAGCACCTCCCAAGGCTATTTATTAGCAAGCTGGATTTCTGGGCCTATCCTAACAATGTAGGTCTTGTCCGTAATTTGCCCAGGAGCCCTACAGCATCTTGAAGGTCAGCTCAAGTTCACAGGCATTCCTCCTCCCCCATCTAGGTAAAAGGAAGTTCTAGAAAATGCTATGGATCAGAGCAGCTGTGAACCTGTCCAAATGCCACCGACATTTTAGAACTCTTTCAGGAAGACAGGTGTGAGATTCATTCACTTAACCTCTGGGGTCAAGGATGTCTTTGGGAACTTGATGAAAGCCACAGCTGATGGTGTCCAGAGGTTGCAGTCAAACAGTTGTCTCTGCATGAGGATCTCCAGGGTAGCTCTATATAGCCAGATGAGGAGGCCAACACAGTGCCTACAGGTACTCAATAAAATTGACTGCCTGACCCGTGCTAATTTACCATGCCTTCCAAACAAAGAACAAATGCCCAACGACTACATGGTAGGGGTAATGGGAAAAATCTTCCTTTCTGTACCACCAAAAATCACAATATAATCGCAAATAGAACACATAACATTACTTTTATTTAAATACCAAAGAAGAAAGCCAAAAATCTTTGCTGTTCGAATTCAATCAGAAGAGAACCGGTTTACTCAACTAATATGGCTCAATGACCATTTCTTGAGCAGCTACTATGTGCAAGAAGCCAGGATTCGCAGAGGACACCAAAGAATTATAAGGCTATTTCTATCAATTGGGAATTCACAACCATGTTGGGGAGAACAAAAACAAGAGGTTACTGACATCATGAGCCATGTTTTAAACCATTCACTTACCCCAGTAAGTAACATAGTGTTTGACAATAAGGGGCATTTAATAAATATCTGTTGACCACTGAACATTACTGAGTACACGAACACCTAAAACACAAGGTAGAATAAGAATACTGAGCCCAGGCAAAAAGTAGGTAAGATAATTGCACTGGAAATTGTGGACCCCTTTCCACATTCAGTTGGGGGTGTCCATAAAGTCTTCAGGAATAGCTGGTAGCATTTAAAATGCAGACTGAAGGACAAATAGGATTCTATCGGACAGAGATGTGAGGATGGAAAGAAGAGCATTCCCGGGGGGACAAACTAAGAGAATGCAGGGTGAGAAGTGTCCTGGAAACAAACAGCAAGAAATCAAGTTTGACTGGAACACAGAATAGTGGGAAGGAAAAAGGAGTAAATATTTAGAATCTTCTCTTCTGTGCTTGTTACACAGCTGGAAAAACCAGGCTTCAGACCTTCTATGTTGCCTTTTAAGCTTGCAGCAGCAGGGGAAAAAAAGCTTGGAATATTTATCTAAAAGCTTTCAAGATCCACTAAAATGACTTTTTTTCCTTTAGGAAGGAATTGACTAAATTTTGCAAATAAAATATCCCCTTAAACAGAGTCAAGGCTAAGTTTAACAAGTTGCTATTTTATGCATTTAGGCTTCCCACAAACAGAGTCTGATAGGAGGAGCAGAAGTTTCACAGGTTTGTTCTTTGTTTTATATAGTTGCATTTTCTCTCACCAACAAAATTATGATAAGACAGACTTTGTTTTCTAAACAAACTTAGGGCCTTCCATAAGCAAAGGAAGCGAGTCTTGCTGCAAAAAAGAAAATGCTGATAAGCTGGTAAATGAAAAATATTTAACAGCCATTCATAATTAAGTTTTCAAAAAACTGTGACCAAAGCTGTGGTTTTGTAGACAACACCAAGATTGCTATAGCCAGGGCTTAAATTTTAAACTCTTAGAAAAGAAATACATAACCTCCATCCTAGAAGCATGAAATAGTCCTGGAATATTCCAAATATATTTTGAATTTTAATTAATATAATTCAAGAATTTTTCATTGAACACCTTCAAATATCAAGGTCATAAGAGTATGCTGGTGTTCATAATCTCCACATATCTCTAGTTTAGGAAACTGAAGCTAATTCCTTTAAGAAATTCCAAACAAACAAAGTCTCACCCAGCTGTATATTTAATTCTAACTAATGTTATAAATAATGCTGTTCTACTTTTATTTAACCATTCCCCATCATAAAAGGGCAATTTACTATGGTATTTTTTATTTCAAAAACTATTACCTTTTCAAATATATCTCTCAATATGCACCTTTCACATACATGCACATGCAGAGATAGGCAATTTAGGCAGAAGTAGGTGTCACTGAAATCAGTTGCTTTAGAAAAATAATGTAAACATAAATCAATGCTTGCACTTCCACAGAAGCAGTGGTTTTTAAAAATCACAACTGGTCTTTGCACTATTGATTAGGGCTTTGCTTTTCTATATCTGTATGGGTTAATTCCACAAGCTTATATGATTATTAATGCCCCAATAGTTAACATAAATATATGTGCTAAACTTGGCTTAAAAATGTATACCTAAAGTAACACAAGAACCTGTTAATAAAAAAACTCTGACAATGTTCCCTACTACCTGCAATCAAACCCCAGACCCACTAGCCCTCTGATGGTCTTTTATCTGATCCATCATGTACATGCAAGGTCTCAACTGGCATAAAATCTTCCTAATCTTATTAAGTGTACATCAAAATCTATATATGTGGAGAGCATCCAACATTGGAATTTAAATAACCTTCAGGATTTGAGCTAGGGGTTCTGCCAGGCATACCCAGAAATCTACCACAGATAAAAATAAGCTGTAAAATGCCTTTAAAAGCTTGGTGGTAGAGAAAATGAAATTAAAAGAAAACTAGAAGGATCATAACACCTAAAACCTGCAAATGTTTTAATGAGAAATAATACCATTTTGGGCTCAAATAACAACAGGATTAATAGTTGAAGATTTGTCCCTTCTACTGAGATCCTTTTTCAAATTATTTCAAAAAATGAGTATGTGAGAGATTGATTTTTAAAGCCATGTAAATTCTTAGAGACAATGCAGACTAACTTAATTATAATCAATAAAATCCACAGACATTGATGCAACCCAGCAGAAACACTGCTACCAAAAAAGCACAGCATAAAAATCACCCTGTGGCTCCCTTTGTACACAACAGTAATATGACCTTAATAAATATTTCATTCCTTTCAGTGAATAACCAAGCATCAAGATAGCAAATTTTAATAGCTATGAAATAATATAATAATGACTCTACAATGAAAATGCCTCCTTTAGAGAAAAGTAACCTTATTTTAAAGTAAAACTTCTAGTCTTCATTTTCAAAACATACTCCAAATCAGTACACAATCATACATGAGTACACTCATCTATCTTCCTTGGCACATACAGATTGAGGTACAGATTAAAGAAGTTTTTACAGGGTATCTTTCTCACTATGGGAACACAAGAAATGTCTTACGGGACAAGTACAAGAACACTATCTTTTTATCCTTACACAAAGTAGGTCCTCAATAAACCCTCCTGAATTGGCTGTAGGGAAGAGCCAACAGTCATGCTGAGAGACAGCCTTTACTATGACTCCCAGGTTTCTTTCATGACTTAAAATTAATACCTAAGAGTCTGTAAACAGTAAGTAACTATAAGTAGTTTGGTGTATATTTCTTCACTAAGTACATTGTCATACATTTACCCATATTTAAGCCCATCTGCTATTTTTCTTCTCAGTTGGCCAGTGTGGGTGGATCTTCTGATATAGGGAAAAGAAATGAGTATGGAACACAGACGGAGCTGAGTTCAAAGCTCAACTCCAAAATGTACTGACTGCACATCTTAGGCAAGTCATTTGGTGCGGACTTGGTATCCTCATCAAGGAAACAGTGGTAACAAAAGCTAATTTATAAGATTGGTATGAAGATTAAAGAGAGCAATTTCAATGCATCTGGCATAATCTCTCTCACATTATAGGTAGATACTGAATGGAAATGTACTATATTTTCCTACGCAAATAGGTTTCCCTACTCTTTTCTTCCTTGTCTCTAAAAAAGTCCCCTATTAAAACAAAGCAATAATTATAATCCTACTATTTTCATACGGCATTGGGACAAAATTTTTATTTTTAATCCTAACTAGATTATTTGGAATAGCAGACTGGTTCTCATATCTATATACCCATTCAATCATTCTAAAAGACTGTCTAAGCATAGTCTTTCCTAATAAAACAGTTTTGCCTTTTATCCTGTAGCTTATTTATCCTAGTATTCCTAAAGATTCCACTAACTTGCTCAGCCTGACAAAGTGATTACGTATTGGAATTACATGTTGTAAAGGTTCCCATGCTTTTAGGTACTCATTAGGCAGCCAACTCACAGACCCTAAACTTATGATAGTAACGTTGAGGAGTAACCCTTCACATTATCTGGGGTTCTTTTTTCTCCAACATCTAGATCATGAAAACCCAAATTTATAACCCCAAGAAGAAATGATCAGGATCAAATTGGCAGAAATATTTTTCTCAATTTATCTACATGTGGTGGCTTCCTGAATTTGTCAAGGACATTAAAGAAAAGCTAACTCAGCAGTTAAGCTGCAGAAAGGTGTAAGCAAAAATATCACACGAGTCAATTCGCTGGAGTCAGATATAGTTTTCCTTTAGTGCATTCTTAGCTGTGATTTAGAGTTCTTCAAACTTCCATAATTCTTGAGTTTAATTAACTAAAATACATACGTGGTTTGGTAGCACTTCAACTACGTACATGCATATAGAATATACTTTTAATCAGCTTAAAATGGCTGCTTTTGTAAAGCATTTTGCAAGAATTTCCCAGTGTCTAAGTATACAGATATTAATAAAAAGAGATTTCTTTCTAATAGAGATTACCAAAATCAGATAACAATGATTTACTAGATAGGCATTTATCTCAGAATAAAAACAACTAAAGGGAAGTGTAGTTTATCCATTGTTTTTAAAAAATAAGAGTAATTTATATATTAAAATGTAATGTAGCAGTACAGAAATGACATTAAATGGTATTTTCTTCTCTAGCTTCTCTAATAAAACTCTAAATAAATTTTTCCAAGAAATAAATTTATACAACGTTCCCTCAACAGTTTGTGCATTGTTAGCAATGACCTATCTTATATAATACAAAACCATTTAAATTAAAAATAAAGCACTGGCTGCCTCTCCGACTCTCCTCCTTTCCACCCAAAAGATACTTTCACTTTATAATCCTCAATCTGAAGATTTGTGATAAATACTGCAGGTCATAGGGTCTTCAGGCCCTGCAGTTGGGTTTCATGTTGAGTTAGCTACTGTGCCAGACAGTAACTGTTCACTAGTAAATGCAACAACGATTTCCCGCTTCTTCACCATCTCCCACTGTAGAGGCTAGAAAGCTTGAGACATTTGGCCCGGCGCCATGGCTCAAACCTGTAATCCCAGCACTTTGAGAGGCTGAGGCGGGCGGATCACAAGGTCAGGAGATCCAGACCATCCTGGCTAACACGGTGAAATCCTGTCTCCACTAAAAATACAAAAAATTAGCCGGGTGTGGTGGCGGGCGGCCTGTAGTCCCACCTAATCGGGAGGCTGAGGCAGGAGAATGGTGTGAACCCAGGAGGTAGAGCTTGCAGTGAGCCAAGATCGCGCCACTGAACTCCAGCCTGGGTGGCAGAGCGAGACTCTGTCTCAAAAAAAAAAAAGAAGAAAAAAAGAAAGCTTGAGACATTTTCCCAAACTTCCCTGCAGCCAGAATGACCCAGTTTTGGCCAGTAAATCATAAGCGGATGTCTCCTATGTAGTTTCTGGAAAAGTTTTCACTTTCCTGATAAATGGAACAAATAAGGCTAATCTAATGTATCTCCTTCATTATCCTACCTTCGACATACATAGGGCAACCATAAATGACAAGCACTTTTTTTTAAGCCAACAAATGAAGCATGTCAGGACAGGAAAATGGAAAGTGTCTAAATTCTTGTTGGTATTAGTGAGCAAATAAAACAACACTAGCTATTACTGCTGGACTCACTGCTATGTAAGAAAAAAAAATCTTTGTTTAAACCACTGTTAAACTAAAATTTTTGTTTCTTGCAGCCAACAGCATTCTCAAGATACAGCTGGAATTATTTAAAGCATCCTATGATTCATGTAAAAATCTGCACTTCCAGATTCTTAGGAAAAAAATTAAAAGGACCGACAACACCGGGCGCAGATTTTCACACAGCACCAACGGGCTGGAGCCAAGGGGCCTCAACTGGGACTCACAGCCTCTCAACAGGACATGGGTTGCCGCGATGTCTATGGCCTACTTCAGTCCTTTAGTTACCTCTCTAGATGCGCCAAGCATTTTAAGACCCCAGCATACAAAAATAGATATTCATGCATTATAAAACAAAGCACCATGAAAACTAAGAAAGTATTTTGTTTTGCTAGTTAGAATGCAGATGTCCAGCATAATATAGTCACAGTCTCACTTATAAAAAGTATGTCTTTTTTTTCCTGACTACTAACTTTTTCAACAGGCACACCAATTTTTCTTCCATAGCACACCACCAGGTCACCAAAGAACTAGGCGATACTAGTTAGGTCTAAAAACAGTATCACAGTGACAATAATGATAAAAATAACTACTATTTACTGGAACTATAAAATTCTAGGCAAAGTGCTAAATGCTTTACAAATACTATGATGCTTAATCCTTTAGAAAAAAACCAATTAGGTGGCTATATAACCTTTGCTTTAAAATAAAGTGAGTCTCAAAGAAAAGAACTGATCCAAAATGGCACAGCTAACAAGCAGTAGACCGAGAATTCAAATCTAAGTCTTTCTAAGGCACATAACTCTTAACCACAGGTTATAATGCTTCACAAAGAAAAGACCAAAATTATTTGATTATTTTTGAGAAACATTCCATAAAGTGTCTCAGATCCTACATCTTATTCCTATGTAGCTACATTCTAACATGAATATTATGTCAAATATTTGATTTTTAATGCCCATTAGTATAAGTCTTGATTCCGGTATAGGATTTTTCTTTTTTCAAAAGGCACTTCCTTCTTAAGTGTAACTGACCTGGTACAGTAAGTTCTTGAGATTCAAAAGTGACTCATTTCCAAAGCTCCACACATTAGCAGCTGGTATTATTCAATCTGAGATTTAAATTTATAATGTACTCTTGATAATGTACTCCCAATACATTTTTCACTTCTCTATCTCTTGAATGACACAAGATAAAAGATCTTTAAGGTATAAATATTTTATATAAACTTTCACTCTGTTTTTCCTCAGCCATTTTCCATTTGCAAACACTAGACATCATGCAAAAAAAAAAACAAGGTTGAAAGAGTTTTATGGATTATGTTGGGGGGGTGGTGCTGAAAACTGCTTATCCATTCTGCTGTGGCAGCAGACACCACAGCTACAGGCCTAACTGCCCTTGCTGGCCAATCAGAATGTTCTACCCTCCATGGGGTCTGATTCAGAGTACTGTTTTCCATTGGGCAGATAGTGGGCTAAAAGGAACAAGTTCCCAGCATCATCTATCATGATAGAAACTAAGGATACGGATAGTGCCTGTGGAACCCTGGTACTAGGATGCCTCATTCAGCCCAAAGGCTAAGGACACGGCCATCCCACCCAGGCTTTGGGTAGAAGAACAGAGTCTTCCCAAGACCCAAGACTCCAGGTAGGCATGTGGCTTTTGGCAGATCATTTATAACTCTGCCTTGTCACGTCTGAAACATGAAGAAGTTAACCTATCAAAGGTTTTCGAACTATGTGCACAGTTTCCCCCAGGGCCTTGCTTCTCAAAATGTGGCCAGTGCATGTTTAACACATTAGGAGTTTATTTGAAATGCAGAGTCTCAGGTGCCTCCCCAGACACACAGAATCAGAATCTGCATATAATAAGCTTCCCAGGTGACTCCTTGCTCTAGGGGCTGATTCCAACTGGGGCTTCTTCTGGAAGAAAGAATAGGTGGGCCAAAGTTCTTAATAACATGAAACCGGTATCCCCATACTTTTCAAGTTAAAAAAATACATGCATGTACATAGCTTCTCCACAGATTTGGTCCTGAAGAAAACATTCCTATTTAAATAATATTTCAAACCACTGGAGAAAATTATCGGACATCCTTCGTAACTACAGATGTCTGTGACTTTATAAATTTACAAAATTGCTTACATTCACCACTTTAATAACTACCTGTTTTCTACATTAGCTCATTTTGGAGCAAAATCTTCCATAATTTGTTACTGATATTATTATATGCAGAAACATGCTTTAATCTTTTCCTAAAGATATCAATAAGAACACAAGTTAAAGTGTTCCAATATAGTGAACACCCAAACAATTTAGGAATTTAAGTATACAGGATTATGGGGGGTGGTATGTGTATAAATGTAAATGGATATGGATACACATAACACACATAAGCACATGCTCCTCAACCTGTGATGGGGTTACATCCTGATAAACTCATCATAAAGTCAAACCGTTGAAAGTCAGAGAGTGTCTGCAAATGTGTGTGTTGCACATGGCACATGTCTAGAGAGGAAGAGAGGATCTCAAGCTACTATCCATCTCAACCTCTTTGACAGTGTCTCCATGTCTTTCTTCATTGTTCAGCTGCCAGCTAACACCTCTTGTTTGTTTCTAGTTTCCAGACTGAAGCAGCTGTCCACTATGACTTTATTTGCTGCTCTGGAATGAAAAATCAGACTTGTGTCTAGAACAGAAGCTGTTAGACCTCATTAAGGAGGTCTTCTCTGCACATAAAGATTGTGCTCTCTAGCGCTTGAACTTGGTAAGTTTTCAGATGTATTTCCAAATGTACAAACAAACAAACAAAAACTGCAGATACAGGAAATATAACTGTAAATTACTTTAAGAAAAACATGTACTGCCGGACACGGTGGTGCACACCTGTAATCCCAGCACTTTGGGAGGCCAAGGTGGGCAGATCCTTTGAGGTAAGGAGTTCGAGACCAGCCTGTCCAATATGGTGAAATCCCATCGCTACTAAAAATACAAAAATTAGCTGGGCATAGTGGCCAGTGCCTGTAATCCCTGCTACTCAGGAGTCTGAGGCAGGAGAATCACTTGAACCCGGGAGGCAGAGGTTGCAGTGAGCTGAGATCGTGCCACTGCACTGCAGCCTGGGCAACAGAGTGAGGCTCTGTCTCAAAACAAAACAAAACAAAACAAAACAAACATGTTTTTTACTTTCTCAGTTGCCCTCATCTCACAACAATGCAAATAATCTAGATTGTGATCAACTTTTGAAAGTTCTTGAAAAGTCTATAAAATGTGACTTGGTGCTATATCGTGATGACAACCATTCGGGGAACAGGAAGAGAGTAAGGAGGAAACTAAAATGGAAGAGAACTTTCTCAGTGTGTACAGTCATCTGCATTAGTCAGCTTTTGTGGGCCACTAAAGCAGCCCCAAAACTGGATAAGCTAGACCAGGGTAAGTCAATGCAATTATAATCTATTCTGAGTTCCAGAGAGGTGAGGTTTTAACTGTCTGAGTTCAGTCGTCCTTACCACATGCTCAATGCAATACAATCACAGAAGGTTCAACTCCCCAATCTTTCTCTACCTGGGAGATGGGAAAGTGTCTAGAGATGACACAGACAGGCTTTCTGTTGGCTGAACCTATAAAGAGAAGGCTTAAATAACTCATTTCAAAGTTAGATGACACTTCAGAAAGTTTCTCAGAATTTAGCTGCATCAGAATCACCTGAAGGGCTCATTAGAAATCAGATTGCTGGACCCCACCCCCCGAGTTTCTGATTCACCAGGTCTTGGAAGGGGCTGGGAATCTAACCTGTATTTCTAGCAAGTTTCCAAGTGATGCTGATGCTGCTAGTCTTGCAACTACCCTTTAAGAAGCACTAACCTGGCCGGGCGCGGTGGCTCAAGCCTGTAATCCCAGCACTTTGGGAGGCCGAGACGGGCGGATCACGAGGTCAGGAGATCGAGACCATCCTGGCTAACATGGTGAAACCCCATCTCTACTAAAAAATACAAAAAAAACTAGCCGGGCGACATGGCGGGCGCCTGTAGTCCCAGCTGCTTGGGAGGCTGAGGCAGGAGAATGGCGTAAACCCAGGAGGCGGAGCTTGCAGTGAGCTGAGACCCGGCCACTGCACTCCAGCCTGGGCGGCAGAGCGAGACTCCGTCTCAAAAAAAAAAAAAAAAAAAAAAAAAAAAAAAAAAAAAAAAAAAAGAAGCACTAACCTAAGTCAAGCCCTTATTTTAAAGACGACACAAGAGGGGACCAGAGGAGATGATTTGGCCAAAGGCACAGAACGGGTACTAGAGAGGCAGGGATTCCAGTTCCTCTCTCCTGCCTCACAGTTCCAGACCCCTCCTATCAAAGAACAGCCCACACTGATTTGATGAAAGGTATCCAAAGAATGTCTTTATCTAGAAACAAAGATCCTTGCTGCCTTGTGCTTATTTGACATTTTAAAATTACGCCTACAGGCCGGGCACGGTGGCTAATGCCTGTAATCCCAGCACTTTGGGAGGCCGAGGCGGGAGGATCACCTGAGGTCAGGAGTTCGAGACCAGCCTGGCCAACATGGTGAAACCCCGTCTCTACTAAAAATACAAAAATTAGCCGAGCATGGTGGCAGGTGCCTGCAATTCCAATTACTTGGGAGGCTGAAGCAGGAGAATTGCTTGAGCCCGGGAGGCAGAGGCTGCAGTGAGCCAAGATCAAGCCACTGTACTCCAGCCTGGGCGACAGAGCAAGACTCCATCTCAAAGAAAAAAAAAAGAAAAAAAAATACATCTATATTATCTAATTTTATTCTCATAACAACCCAATGAGGTAGGCAGAACAAAGATTAATATCCCAATTTTAGAGATTAGGAAACTGAGATGTAGAGTTGTTAAACTGTATACCCTAAGCCACAAAGTCAGCTAAGTGCTAGAGCAGACCCTTGCTATTCAGGGTGTGGTTGGAGCTTCTACAGCAGGGATATCTCAGTGAGCTTGTCAGAAATGAGGCATCTCAGGCCCACTGCAACCATACTGATTCAGACTTTGCAGTTTAACAAGATCCCCAGTTGATTCGTATGCACATTAAAGTTTGAAAAGCATTGGGGTAGATAGGCCTAGAAACCAGGTCATCTAATTCCAAGATCAATGCTCTCTCTTCCCTCTTTTTTTCTCTCACTCTCTGAAAACTACTGATGTCTTTTTGATTTGTTTTCCAACATGGCCTAATTAAGAAGTTAACTCTCACCAGGTAAAAAATGTTTACAGTGTTTTGCGTTTAAAAAAATATTAAACTAGGTTAAATTACCTTTATTACTAGTGTTGGTAATTCCTCTGTAGCTATTTTCTTGACTGATGTATAGACCCCTATGAAATGAATCCTCGGAGAAGAAGATGGAAAAAAACAAGACAGTGATCAATGGATTCAATTAGTTACAGTATAATTCTACCAAGATGAAAAAAGATCAAGATGCAATGCAACTACTCCAGGGTAGCTAAAATACTTTACCCAGAAAATACACCATTTCTTTCCCACATTCTTCAACTATTAAGTTCAGGAAAGCACAAAACAGCTGCTCCTAAGACACCTGGGAAAATAACCAAAATAAATGCACGGCTCCTCACAACTGGAAGTATTTAAATACTGCTTTAATGGTCTAGGCAAGATGACAACTGCATTTCTTCACATACAGGAAGTGTTACACAGACCAATTTCTCTAATGACAGCAAATAAACCCCTCTCGTGACATAAAGTCAACCAAGAATTAACTGTGGTTACTATAAGACCACAGTTTTAAAATGTGTATGCATGATTTTTCCTTCAACTTTTCCAATCAATCTCTTCCATTGAGATTCTCTGTTAAATAGAAACCAGAATGCTGAGATAGCGCACTTATGAAAAGCTGATTAATTCAACATGGTAAGATGTAAATTCAAATGATTTCTTGTAAAACATATTAATCCTAGGCATCTGAATGAGTAAATATAAAAACAAACACACATGGGTTTTTTGTTGTTATTTTTGGTCATTTTCGAGTTGCTTTGTACAAATGCATGATGAGTAAATCAGGGTAGTATGATTCCAATTATTAAAATTAATGCGTAGGACATAGAAATAACTATTTATAATACCTGAGTAGATGAGTATATTAGCCTTCTGCAATGAAAAATTATTAAGAAAGATGCACATCTAGTAAAAAGGGTTTTTTCCTCATTTAAAAATGTGGTTAATTAATAAGGCTGATCAAGTGATTAATAGAATCCATAATCTTAATCCTATTATTTTCAAAGATGAAAAGGCTTTTCTGCCAAAAGTCAATTGCCTCCCTTTGCTTGAGAACAATAAAATCTGACTATGATCTACCTACTCTATCTGAGATAATTTGTCATAGGCATACCTTTAATTCTCTTTGCATTTCTTTATAAGATACACAAAGCTGTTAGTGGTTTATCCCTCTGAAACCTGGGGATTCATGTAAATAACTTTTAACAGTGGGATCACACATAACAATTTACAGAGCACTGTGGCATAATGCAACTCAAAGTTGTGCTTGATTTAAAATGTTTAAAGTCCAACCACAGTGTCAGTCTGCCCAGAGAAATCTCTTATGAAAGTTTTCACACTCTGTTGGGTTAAGAGACAGTGGGTATTAATCCTATGGCTTCTACGCCAAGCTTCCTTTTTGTGGTCAGCAGAGAAGCTATGTGGTTGGTCTGAAGGAGTCCAAAGTCTTTTTTCTGTGTTAAAACAAGGGAAAGTGGGCCGGTTACAGAGTAAAAGAAAAACCACAGCCAGCTCACTCTGCTGTAGCTTTTCCCTTAAATGTGGCCTACAGCTATTCTGCTTTCCAAAAAAAGGTTTAATTTAAACCATACACAGTGCTGCAGGCTGCCACGTTTCCAAACTCAACATTCCTTTCTAATCTGTGCACTTCAGAACCAACATACTCTGTTTCCAGTGGTACTCAGACAAGCTTTAATAAATAAAATATCACTGCCCATCCATTACTTAATTTGATAATAATATGTCATTTTTTCCCCTTCCTCTATTGACATTATTCTAAGTGCTCATTCGAGTGTGTTGAACTGTTGTAAACATCACCTCTAAAAAATCAGTTCTGCTTTCTTTTGTGGGGAGTGGAAGGAAGGAAAGCTACAAAGTGAAGGAACTTACGAATGTTACCAAGTAGTCCAGAGCTCAAGAAAACGATCACTTTGTGAAAAGGCTGCATGTGCCAAAAATAGCTTATTATTTTTATGTCAAAAACAAAAAAAAAAAAAGCAAAAAAAAGTGTTTGTTTATTCCTTGCATATGATACCAGAATCTATGCTGTCATCGAAAACTATCACCAGGAAAAATAACAGTTACCATAGCTCACAGCTACAGAACAGCCACATGACCAGTGCAGTTCTCTTTGGCCACTGGTGTGGCCGGTGCTGATCACTACACTGGGCAGAGTGAACAGAATGAATACCCCACAGTTGGAGAGCTTTAATTTTTTGCCTCAGTGTATTCACTTGTATGTTCATTAAGAACTCCAACCCCAGCAGGCAGCCCCGCACAAGGTTTACTATGTGAGTTGCCATGCCCTATTATACATGACACTTGTCAATTAAAGAGGAAACCCTTTTAAAGCAAAGTGAAGTTAAGCTGGTACTTTCTTCAACATCTGATTTACCGCTGCTGTTATCTTCCAAAAGGAAGTTTGTTTTAGAACAATGATAGCAGTAGTAATCCTCCTATTTCAGTAGGGAGGGATTTAAACACATTCAGGGCACTGGGGACCAGTCAAAAGGTCTCTTTCAACAGAATTATGTATTTTCGGTAGTAAAAGGAAGGTCTTACTGATGGGATAACTGCCAAGATTGGACAATTTTTCAGCCTAACAGTTTAGAGAATATCATTTTAAACTACCTGGTATAATAAAAATGTGGCACAATAGATCAATGCAATGAATTCTCTACAGTCAGTAAAATGCTCTCCCAAATAATGAAATCCATTAATAATGATTACTGCCCTGGTGCCTCTGCCACAAAAGTAATGTCCAATGCTACGTCTCAATGGTCTCTAATAAATACATACAAGTCCCACAATAAGGACATAATCATAACATGGCAAATGAGGGCTGACTCCAGTGAGAGTACAAATTAAAAACCCATTATGAAGGATACTCACTGTTGAAAACTTATTTTACCTTGGAAAATACACTTTCCTTATCTGTAAAATGGGGCTTAGAGGAGATAACGTCTTAGGTCCCTTCCAGCTCTATGAGTCCAGGAGGGTTTAAAGTTTTCTCAAGGGTTTTAATTCTTTTTATTTTGGAGACAGAGTCTCGCTCTGTCGCCCAGGCTGGAGTGCAGTGGCACGATCTTGGCTCACTGCAACCTTCGCCTCCTGGGTTCAAGCAGTTCTCCTGTCTCAGTCTCCCAAGTAGCTGGGACTACAGGCACACGCCACAACACCCAGCTAATTTTTGTATTTTTAGTAGTGATGGGATTTCACCATATTTGGTCAGGCTGGTCTCGAACTCCTGACCTCAGGTGATCCACCCACCTAGGCCTCCCGAAGTGCTGGGATTACAGGCATGAGCCACCGCGCCCGGCCAAGGGTTTTAATTCTTAATGAACTCACTTTAGGACTTTCACCAGCACACCAATAATAATTAATGCCAATATGAGTTTGTGAAACTTTTGCAATGAAACTTTAATTGGGATTGATCTAGAGGGAAAAGGAAATGTAAGAGAAAGATTTCAACTCTAGATTTTTAAAGTCAGACATCATTTGTTTCTCAAAAAAACTGAAAGCAGCACATTTGGAACATACTATTGCTAGAACATACAATTTCCTGGAAATGTATATGGGTGATCCAGCATGTATGAGCAGTCTTAAGAAAGTATACCTTTACACTCTTCTTTAAGAGAAAAACCTCAATGCTCAGAAACATATTTCAATTATATTCTTGATAAAAATGATCATGAATATTCATTGTTTCTTCTGTAACCAATATGATGATAAATCCTCTATATGAATTACTCTAATTTATTCCATACAATAAGCCATTATTATCCCCATTTTACAAATGAGGAAACCAAGGCCTAGGGAGATTTAAGTAACCACTCCAAGGTGACAGAATTAACAAGTAACCAAGACAGAATTAAACCCAAATTAGGAACCCCAGAGCCTAAGCTTTTAGCAACCATGTAGATACTATCTCTTCTTGTTAAATTATATCGAACCTGGTTAAACCAGGCCGCTATCTTCCGAGCCCTTTATTTTTGTGTGATGTGGACTGCTTTAACAGTCATAGGTCACATCTCAACTTAAGACTGGTTTATATGCAGATTATTTCTACACTATAGATCTTTCATCTGTTCTACTTAAATGTATGTTTGGCCGGATGCAGTGGCTCATGCCTGTAGTCCCAACACTTGGGGAGGGTGAGGCAGGTGTATGGCTTGAGCCCAGGAGTTCAATACCAGCCTGGGCAACATGGCAAAACCCCATCTCTATTAAAAATACAAAAAAATTAGCCAGGCAGGGTGGCGTGCACCTGTAATCCCAGCTACTCAGGAGGCTGAGGTGGGAGGATCAACTTGAACCCAGAAGGCGAGGACTGCAGTGAGCCAAGATCGTGTCATTGCACTCCAGGCTGGGTGACAGAGTAAGATCCTGTCTCAAAAATAAAATAAGGCCGGGTGTGGTGGCTTACGCCTATAATCCCAGCACTTTGGGAGGCCGAGGCGGGTGGATCACCTAAGATCAGGAGTTTGAGACCAGCCTGCCCAACATGACAAAACCCGTCTCTACTAAAAATACAGAAATTAGCTGGGCGTGGTGGTGCGTGCCTGTAATCCCAGCTACTGAGGTAGGAGAGGCTGAGGTAGGAGAATCTCTTGAACCTGGGAGGCAGAGGTTGCAGCGAGCCAAGATCACACCACTGCACTCAAGCCTGGGAGATGGTGCGAGACTCCATTTCAAAAATAAATAAAATAAAATAAAATAAATGTATGTTTTTAAATTGTCAATTTACAATATTCACCAACAGTCTGAGTTAAACTGTAAAAAATGATTCTTCTTAACTGGAGAGCCAAGTTTTTAAATTGTCTCCCAATCCTTTTAACAAATTCCAAAATACTCTTGACTACAGGGAGAAAATGTAACAAGGGCCTTTGGGTAAACTCATATAGGAAGCTCTTTTCAGCTCACTGAATGTAAAAGCCAGGTTTTATAGAGCCTTCTCTAAGCTGACCAATAAGGAGACAACTGAAAAGACATGAACTGCACGTGGATAAACAACTTACTTGACGCTCTAACAACCAGGGCAGTCCAGCAACTCATAAAACAACAAACTAAGTTCTCACCTAGAATCCTTGGTCTATCACATGTCTAAAAAGGTAGGAAGACCTGGGAACTATTTTTCATATATTAAAACTTCAAACAAAAACTATACACTTTCCCATGAAACAACTGAACAAGCTAGCTGAAACATCAACCAACTTACTGCACACTTTTATATTCATACTGTTGATGGCTCATTTGTGTGTTCAGTTACACATGTCAGTTTTCACAATGGAAAATCAGTTAGTAACCAATGCAGTATATCTGGAACACTACAGTTTTCAAATATGGAACAAAAAAATAACAGTTGAGGTCCTTGATGATAAAATTGAAAGTTAGAAAATTAAAATTACAGTCAAAAGCATCAACGACTAACCTGAGTCTCAGATTTAGACCCTTACTATAGCAACAAAAGGTCACATGATCAATAATTACCAGGAATCATAAATACTTACAGACCCTGCAGGCAAATGATAGAAGCAGGCTGCTGATACAACATAATAGAATAGGGAACAGTGGGGATTATGGCAAACTAGAAGGCACAGATTCCATCTAAAGGCATTCTAATTCAAGTGTTTGAAAACACTGTGCCGGCAGCATTCAACCCACCAAAAACAGATTTACTGACCCTGAACTCAACACACACTCGTTTCATTGATCAGGAAACTTGTTTTCAGGAAAGTAAAGGGACTTGCCTAAATTCACTGCCTGAATTCACTCCCCACCTTTAATGACTGGGTGAAGACTAGGAAGAAAATGTCCCGACTCTCACCCTGGGGCTCATTTACTGAACAAACCCAGTGCTTACACTGCCAAGGCCCTCTGGTGAAAGCAGGGCCAGAAAGACAAATGATTTAAGTCCCTGCCCTTTCTCTCCTTAGAGTAAAAGACACAGACCAGGAAACAAATATTACAATACAGTATTAGCCCTACAACGATTCTCTGTTCTCATAAACGCAATGAGAACACAAGAGGCAAACAGAAGCCACTTTAGTGGAGGCAGAGCTCAAATTTTAAAGTGTCCAATCTTTGTATGTGCGTACTCCTAGGTGATAATGTTTCTGGACTTTATTTTTTATAACTTCAAAGCAACACATTCCACCAAAAGAAAAAAAAAAGGCCTTAGATCATGATACTCTTGGAAAGTCTTAGAGAAAACTTTAATAGCCC
This sequence comes from Trachypithecus francoisi, assembly GCF_009764315.1. Lineage (NCBI taxonomy): Eukaryota > Metazoa > Chordata > Mammalia > Primates > Cercopithecidae > Trachypithecus > Trachypithecus francoisi. The sequence continues at coordinate 22,678,287 of NW_022681457.1, read as the reverse complement.
AGTGATACATCTTCTAAAATGAGAATTTATAATAGAAATACTGACAGACCTTTAATTATGGCAGCACTATGGGGCTTTGTATAATAAAGCCCACATATTTTCAGCTTAGATCATTATTTATAGGATGCCTTGGAAAGGATTTTATTTACAAGTGCCTGCCTGAATCAATGAGGTAAAGTTTTACACAAGGAAAGGAAGTGCAAAGTACACTGTTTGAAAAAGAAGGGATTTACCTCCTGGGGTGCAGGAGGCCCAGGGTGCAGGGGTTTCAGGCAGTGAATGATGATTTTGACTCCTCCAGTTTGTATAAAAGGTTGAAGTTCAGTCTGGCGCAGTGCAGCATTCCACAAGACCTGCTGCCTCTTTGGGCAGGTGATTAATCTCATGATCGATAGACCATATGATTAGGCACTAATAGCTGATAGGAGGAGAGAATAAACAACCATAAATTTGCTTTGTACCGAGTAATCCAAGTGTAGGCAGGGTCATTTAATGGCCCCATTGGGTCATGTTACCTAAGGGGCCATATGGAATAAAAATGGAAGATACATACATTTTTAAAGATCTTCAGTTATTATCACAATGTTCTGGAACCAGGACAGGACTCTCTGAGCAACACTCATGAATTCAGTGTTCTTTGGTGAGAGATGCCAAGGTTTCCACATTCTGAGTGTAGAAGGTGATTGCAGAAAGAATAATGGAAAAGTCCCATTGTTGAAATAATTCCTCTATAAGCACTTTCGTCATCCACCCTCAGTACAACATAAGTGGCCCTGTGTGGTCTAGCTCATCACTCTGTGAGCCAGTGCCTAGGGGAGAAATGAAAGGGAAGCAGCACTCGGGACCCAGAATAGTACTATGTGTGTCTCTTGGTCAAAGCAGTTGCTGGACTATTTAATTTTGCCTTTGCATGCAGATCACTGCTCTGAGTTCCAGGGCTGTTTCTCAGGGTGTCATGAACTTCCAGTATTGGGAATGGTTACGCGACATAAAAGCTGGGATCCGGAGGGTCATAAATCTCATTCCTTCTTTTCTCCTTTTCCCTGACTTCTTCTCCCTTTCTAAGACTCTGACCTCCTCAACCAGTCCCTTGAAAGAAAGACATCAGTCACCCCCAGACTAAAATGAAAACCTGAGCCTTCTCTGCACATTGGATCGTTTTCCTTTACCTATGATAAAATTTTTTAAAAAACGCTGCATTAGCCAGGCATGGTGGTGCAAGCCTGTAGTCCCAGCTACTTGGGAGGCTGAGGAACGAAAATCAGTTGAACCTGGGAGGCAGAGGTTGCAGTGAGCTGAGCCACTGGACTCCAGCCTGGGCAATGGAGTGAGACTGTCTCAAAAACAAACAAACAAAAACTGCAAAATGTCAATTTGCTCTTAAGTGTGTCCTTCTCTCCAGCCTATCCTGAGCCCAGGGAGGCAAGAATCCCTTAAGTTCTTGCTATCAATGGCCATGATAAAGGAAAGAAGAAGACACTTCATGAGCCTAAAAGAAACATGATAGAGAAATTAATTGCTCGATTAAAAAAAGAATATCAACTGGTCTTGCACTGCCTCCTCAGTCCCACAGCATACTACACAAATCCCTTTTCTTTGAAAACTATCTGGGAAACAAACCCCTCCATCACCCTCTCCACTGCCGAATTGTTCCTCCCAGCCCTCATTCTCTTTACCCTGCCCCTCCCCATTCTGACTAATATGGTCTTTGTTAATTTCCAAGCCTTGAGGGAACAACTGTTCACAACCCATCCTTCTAGTCTAACTGTTCAATACTGTTGATAGCTCTTGAGCCCACAGAAGAGTATTCGATCGGGCTCTTTGAGAAGAAAGCAGGCGCTTCAGACACCCTGGGGTTTGTTGGGGGAATTTTGTTGTTTTTCCCAGGAAGCTGAGAAATCCACTCCCCATTCAAAGACAACCATTATCGATACCCCCAAGAAGCTCAGTGTCATAAGCAGTTGCTCCGGTTAAGTCAGGTAAGAATTTTAAAATTTTCCCCCAAAATACCTTCTCAGTATATGTTTATTCAAATAATTTCTACTTACAGAATTTCTAAGCTGGAAGACTTTGGCCAGGTGTATTGTACCATGAAAGGATGCCCAGAAATGTCAAATCACACGGTCACTCCAATGCCCAGCCATTTTTCTGCTAACACTTCTTAGAACAGTAAGACCAGCCCAGTCCTACTGGGACCACCCACATCATACTAACTCCCTGTCAGGAGGAAGCACTTGCCCGGGAAGAAAACAAACTGTAATCCTTTGGTCCAATGTACTCAACTCACAATTGGGGGACATAGGACACAGTGATCTAAAGGGACTTGGCAGAGAATACGGAGCTGAGTGGAGCAGAGCCTGGCCCCGCAAGAGTAACTCACGGGTCGGCGCTCTTTCCTTCATACCACCCTGCCTTGTAATGTGCATTTTTTAAAGGTCTTGCTTAGTAACTAGTATCCATTTCCGGCCATCTCTGAAACACTCAGAACATAGGGAGGGAAGAGGCTCTCAGTTCCCTTCTTAAACCAGTCTGAATTTTCTCCAGAGGAAAAAAAGGAAAATCTTTCTGAAGACACATGATGGAAACTGTTTAGACCTAAATCAGCTGTCCTGTCCTGATCTTGCTGGTTACCTGTAAGATTGTCCCTCCTGAAACACTGAAGGGCTTATAGCCACCTTGGTTCATTGCAGTAAAACAGTGGTCAAAATAGTTCCCATTTACTGAAGATCTAATACAGACTAAGATATTTATCATTTCTCATCATCGAGACATACTGCAAGTTAATATTGTCCCCTCCACTCCATTTTACAAATGAAAAAACAGAGAGACGGGGAACTCAGAGAAGTTAAGCAACTTGCCCGAAGTCACACAGCCCATCAGCAGTACAGACAAGATTTGAATCACACCCATCTGACACAAAGACTAATTAGCTTTCCATTAGATCATGCTGTTTTCCACACTGCCTCAGTAATTTACGGGTGATACTGCCCTATAGCTCTCAGGAATTAGTTGGTACTGGTACTAATAACTGGCTCTTCTGGTTTACATTTTTGCAAACAAGAAAGGCATATAGTCTCACACCATTCCTATGGATACAAGAATCTTATATCACTAAAGCAATCAGAAACAAGATGACTCAGTCTTAGCAAAAGCACTAAGTATAGTCTGGGGCTAGAGCTATGAAGGCCAAAAGAAGTGTAGTAGAAAAGACAGGGAACTTTTAAAAATATATCATTGTAAAGCAAATGGAAAAAGAGGCAAACAAAACAAACTTGGTTCATTTATTTTTTCATCCTCAGCAAATGTTAGCTGAGTCCCTACTATGCACCAAAGTTTCCTAAATTAAATTAGAACGGAAATGGTTCAGGCTGGGTGTGGCTGCTAAAGCCTGTAATCCCAGCATTCTGGGGGCCTAGGGTGAGAAGATTGCTTGAGGCCAGGAGTTTGAGACCAGCCTGGTTAACATAATGAGACCCATATCTCATTCAAAGAAGAAATAAGAAAAAGAAAAGAAAGAAATTAGCCAGGCATGGTGGTGTGCACTTGCTACTCATGAGGCTGTGGCAGGAGGATCCCTTAAGCCCAGGAGTTCGAGGCTGCAATGAGCTAGGATCGTGCCATTGCACTCCAGCCTAGGTGACAGATTGAGACCCTGTCTCTAATTTTGAAAAAAAGAAAGAAAAGAAAGGGAATGGTTCAATTTCCCAACTTCTTTTTGCTTGTTTACCCACTTTAGTATCAGCTGTACCAAAGGGAATTCATCAATAGTTTTCCTTCATCTTCCCATTTTACCCCGATACTGATGCCATAAATCGAAGAGAATCTGCTGCTAACTTGAATTCTGTTTCAGTTATTGTAGCGTCATGTTCTGCCCATATCTAAATGGAAAGTACCCATAGAGTTTGGAAGATGTACATGCAAATGATGCAGGCACCTGAAATGATCCACATTCTCCTGAAAAGAAACTTCAGATATGCAGCTTTCAACAGTGTCACTAGTCAGCAGCTCTCTGTTGTTACCCAAAGAGATATGTTATCATAGAGATACGAAAAACAAACCAGGCCTTCAAGCAAATACCCACTATGATGCCTCCTAAAACGTCTTCTAGAAGGTGCTAAGTCATAAAGAACCAGTGGGAATTAGCCAGACAAAGGGGATAGGGGATGGGGAAGGTGGTGTGAGAGTCAGAGGGAATGAAACGTACAAAAGTCCAAAGGCCGGAAAGAATGTGGAGTATTTAACAAGCTGCAAGTAAAATATTATTGCTAGAAGGTGGGGAGGTGAGAAGGCTACAGAGGTAAGCAGGGACCAGGATTTTTAAGAGACCTTGCCACAACCACCACTCATTCATTCTTCTATTAACATTGCAAATGCTAATGAGCACCTACTACATTAGATGCCAGGCCCTGGAGATACCAAGATGGGTTAGGAATGTCTCAGGACACCTGTACCACAACTACTCAACAACGTGCTGTACCTTAAACAGCTGGTTAATGTTGAGTGTATAATGTAAACTGGAATACAAGAAAACACCCCTTGCTTTTCCTAATCGACCTACTAAATTAAACTATTCACACCTGGAGGGGAAGGACTCACTTGCATTGGTGTACAAAGAACATGAGCCAACCCCCTTGGATAATGTTGGACTTCTGCCCACTCGTCAATATTAATTGCAATATCTATAGATGCAACCCTGTGTTCTCCCGTTTCACCAATTTCAGCCCTCACACCAAGCTGCTTTTCTTAATCCAGCCGAAGTTTCAGGGCACACACTTCAGTGCAGCTGGGACTGTAAAAATTCACATGGTATCATTAAGCACCACTAGGTGAAAAAAACCAAATGAAAATTACATGCTTTCCAACAACACAGAAAGCCCAAGGCCTATTTTCAAAGGGGAAAAAAAAAATCTGCCTGAATGCTGTTAAAAAGAGGCAAAATGATTTTCCAACAATGATCATATTTTTCCACATAGTAAGATTCTACTTTAAAATCTTTAAATAAAAATGTCTCAGTACCAGTGACTTGATTCCATTACAGTAACTCGAAGTTATTAAGCTACAGAATATCTTCTTTGGTGACTAAAACTGATTTTAAGAATTTAAAGGTTCAGGTCAGGCGCAGTGGCTCACACCTGTAATCCCAGCACTTTGGGAGGCCAAGACGGGCAGATCACTTGAAGTCAGGAATTTGAGACCAGCCTGGCCAACACAGTGAAACCCTGTCTCTACTAAAAATACAAAGATTAGCCAGGCATGGTGATGCCCACCTGTAATTCCAGCTACTCAGGAGGCTGAGGCATGAGAATCGCTTGAACCCAGGAGGCGGAGATTGCAGTGAGCCAGGATTGCACCAATGCATGCCAGCCTGGGCAACAGAGCAAGACTCCGTCTCAAAAAAAAAAAAAAGAATTTAAAGAATTAGGTATTCACCTTGATTTCCATCACCTCCAACTATGCAGAATCCACCTTGTTTATGGTAGATTTACAGCAACACAGTGGGAAGAATGGTGCAGAGCTTCAGAATTATATTCAATTGAAAAGAGCCATCCGTAAGATTCACTAATCCACAGCTCAGTCAGGTATCCTAACGATGTAAAATACAACTTAGGGAAGCCATGTGATGCCAGTCCTTCCTGAACCCAGCCTCATCACACCCTACTTTCAGCTTCTGGTAAATACTTTTTAAGTGAAATTAAGTTACACATAAAACTATTTTAAAAAACCTATGAAAGATGAGAATTCATTCATTGATACAGAGACTTTCACCAAATGTCTTCAGTGTGCTCAGCAGATGTAGTCCCTTTCTGGAGAAAGCACACCACGTGGGGGTGGAGGGTATGGGGACAGTGGGCAACAAGTAAATCCACACAATTACAACAGGAAAGGTTTGATCATGGAGTTACTTACACACAGTGTGACACAGAATCACAAACACGGAGTATCATACAAGCCCAGGAAAATTCAGGAAGGCTCCTTGGAGGAGGGGTTTTTGATCCAAGTCTTGTGGAACAGACAGCAATTATTAAGAAAATTTTAGGTAGTTGTACACATATAATTGGGCTCTGCCAAGTTAGCAACATTTGCATTTTAGAGTGTTTTCTGCTGGGTTGGGTTTCATAGAATGGGAAAGACTGCTCAATAAAACCTGCTCCTTAGCAGCTCAGCCCAGGGACACTGGAATTTCTTACAAGGTATAGTCGGTTGAACAATGACCACCCACCAAGATGTCCATGTCCTAATTTCCAGAACCCATGAATACAACAAAAGGGATTCTGCAGCTGTGATCAAGTTGAAGATCTTGAGGTAGAGAGATTACCCTGGATTATTCAGGCAGGCCCAATGATGCAACTGCAAGGTTCCTTAAGCGGGAGGCAGGAGGGTCAAAGGTCCAGGAGAAGGAAGCAGAGCTCAAATGGAGTGATGCAGTGAAGAGCCAGCCTCTAGATGCTGGAAGGCCCGAGGAACAGGTTCTCCCCTGGAGCCTACAAAAGGAACCAGTTCTCAGAACACCTTTATTTCAGCTCAGTAACACTGGATTTGAGACTCCCCACCTCCAGACCTATCAGGGAATAAATCTGTGTTACTGTAAACCACTAAGTTCATGTTGATTTTTTACAGCAGCAATAGGAAACTAAAACACAGGACTTGCAGTCATAGGAAGAAGAGTTGAGTTAAGTCAGCAGTGACTTGACCCCACAAACCCAGGGCACCAGGACATGTCAGAGAAGACAGAAAAATGTGACAGCGTTCATTAATGAAGAGTTAAACTTCACCGATAAAATTTAAAGCAGATGAATGCCAAATGGTTTGACTAGATTATATCACTGAGAATCAGCAATCATCTACAGTGCAGGAAATTAATATGATGCACCCAACACCACCCCAGGCTCAACACCTGCATATAACACACTACTCCAGAGATACCTACACACATGCCCATGTGTGAAAAAGAAAGTAACTAGTACAGTACCAAAAGGGCAGAGACTTTTGTCCTATTCATTCACTGCTATTTCTTCAGCACCTAGGACAATGCTTGGCACATAGTAGGTACTCAATAATTAGTGAATTAATGAACATCTGGAGATAAACCTTGATAATCTATTGGTGAATAACATCTAAGTCATCCAGTAGATAATGTTTCTTCTGAAAGGTTATGTGACCAACCAGACTATATAGATTTTGAGAAAACATCCTCCTCATAATTGTACTTTGTTTTATCCATGTAGTCCAATATGTAATAGAAATAGAAAAACAAAAATTCAGAAAGAATACCAGTGAAATCAGGCTATATGGTAGTATGTTAGCTTCAAGTTCCTACCATGCTTAAGGGAAGCATTAATTTCTTCAAGAATTTTTCTCCTTGGCTTAGTGCTGAAATGGCACAAAATAGGCAGAGGTCTGATTCTCTCTGATTTACTTATTAATTCCACAAGCATTTCAAGAATAAAATATCTACAAGCAGATTTGGAAGGCCCTTAATTAAATAAAATTTTAGAGGCATTTGAAATATTCCAAAATTAAGAGGTAAAGGGGAAGGCAATATCACACTTTGACTGATGAGGACGAAGTAAAAGCAGTGACTAACCGGCAGGTCACGTATTTCCAAGAGGACTGTGTGTCAGGTGCACCTTGATGCTGAGTCCCATTATTCTTTTCTCTTCTGCTAAAGATGGACCCGGGTTGGAATTAAATAGCTGCAGACCTTGAGCTAATGGCTAACACAAAGGAAAATAAACATCTACCCTTTCTTTCAAAGATTTGTTCTCTGAGCATGTACCCTGTGCCAGGCCAGGTGCTGGATCCTGGAGAGAGAAAAGCAATTGTCACTAGTTACTGGACATTTTCTTTGTACCAAGTAGCCATGTTACAAATGGAGGTATGGTCCTATTACTGTCAACTTCATTTGCACAATGAGGAAACTAAGGCTTAGAGAGTTTTCCTAACTCTCCCAAGTTCTTGTGGCTAGTGCTTGGCAAAGTAAGAATCTGAATTCAGGTACATGTAACTCCACGGCCCACATCCTTGGGTACAAATTTCCAAGTGCCTCTGCCCCACAGAGGCCCAACATCTGAGCTTTGCCAATCACTAAATGCCGTTATAAGGTAAGACCTCAACACGCACACATACACACACACAATAGTAATCTGGGAATGAATCAGGAGACAGTTTTCCAGAGAGCTATCCGCCATAGGAACCCAAATTGTGTAAAATCTTCTAGAATACTGGTTCTCACACTTTCACATACATCATAATCACCTAGAGGGCTTGTTTAAAATCAGGCCCCACCCCAGAGCTTCTCACAGAGTAAGTTGGGGGTGGGGACCAAACATTTGCACTGCTAACAAGTCCTCATGTTATGCTAATGCCACTGATCCAGGAACTACACTTTGAGAAGCACTGATCTAAATCAGCAACATCACCTCTGTCAGCGCAAGGATTCTTTTTTGTTCACTGTATCTAGAACAATCTACTTGGCACATAACAGGTATTCAGAAAATATCTGCTGAATGAATCAATCTGCTTTGTATTTGAAAAACAGATAGCCAAATTTATTAGAATTGTGTGTAAACGAAGTAGATTCTTATTGTGGCCTAGGAAAATACCCCAAGATTACGGGCTTAAGCACCTTAAGATTATTGTGACGTATCCTTTGGCCTCTCAGAGGCCTGATGTCAATGTATGGGGACTGTTAACAGAACCTTTCTCAATCTCGGTGGTATGGCATATTGGAAAGAACATGGAATCAGAGCTTATTCTGCACTTGCCGGGTACAGACTCGACATAGCTACTCTATATGGCCAGGTGTCCTGGGATAGGTTCCAAACCTAGTAGATCAGAAATAACATATGAAGGCAAGGCACGGTGGCTCATGCCTGTAATCCTAGCACTTTGGCAGGCCGAGGTGGGCAGATCGCTTGTCTAGAAGTTTTAGACCAGCCTGGGCAACATGGTGAAACCCCATCCGTACAAAAAATACAAAAATTAACCAGGTGTGGTGGCGCACACACCTGTAGTCCCAGTTACCAGGGAGGCTGAGGTGGTCGGGGGTCAGAGGTTGCAGTGAGCTGAGACTGCACCACTGCACTCCAACCTGGGTGACAGAGTGGGACCTTGTCTTTAAACAAAAACAAAATACAAAAAGCAAAAACCAGAATGACATATGAAGTGTTCAGTTATGTGTCTAGTGAGTAAGAAGTTCAAAATGGTAGCTATGATTAACTTAATCACAAACATACGTTTGTCAAGGTCATCACAGAAATCTTGTTCTTCAGTAAACAGTCATTCACTTAATAATATTCAACAAATATTTACTGAGCATGCCACTGACTCTGTGGGGCACATGTGGTTCTCCAATGCCATGCTGAGTAATAGTTAAAAACAAAAATCTCCATCCTAGATTTCTTGCCACCCCAAAAAGCTTGTTCTTCTAAAAACCTTTTGAGGAAAAGCCCAAAAGAGCATTCTGGAAGAGCTTAGGGACAAGAATCAACAAGAGTTATGTAAACAGGTGAAGCCAGGTGTTCCTCCTCTCTGAGGAGACACGAAGAGAGTTGAGTCAACAATCCTACTTGCTCTTGGGCCAAGCAGTCGCCACACAAGCGGTCCTCCTGGCCAGGGTGAGTGCGTCAAAAGAGAGGCTGCACTGTTCAGGAGCCACAGCAAGGAGGGTCCGTCCCCAGCTCGCTCTTAAGTTCTTGGCACAGGGGCAGGCGCTTTCTATGTGCCCTAAGAGCCTCTGTCTGTGTCTTCCTGTCTCCCTACCTGAAAAACTAAAGGCAACACATCTTGGAAAGTGCCCCTCCCTCCCGAAAACACTTCAGTGAAAGTTAATGTCTACTATGTACATATTTGCATCAAGTTATATACTGTTAAGAAAACTAAAATTACAAGTAAAGGAATCAGACAGCAGAAAGTAACCTTTACAATTTCATAATCCTGTGTTCATTCATAATGTAAAAGACTTAGAAAGGTACCCATTTGGACTCTTGGGAATAGGAAAATCCCAAAACCATAGTTTACTATTTTCAAAGGAGTTTCAATATGGGCAAAAATCAAGAATACTGTTCTTCAGGCTAAGTTTATATCCTGAAATATGCTTCTTGTAAGAAATAATTTTAAAATGTGGAATCTAAAATTAAGCAAAAATAACATACAGTATGTTCAGCTTTGAAATGTGCCGGGACTCAGCCAAGTTTACCATAAACAGAAGGCAGAATTGTCTATTTTTAACTTTACAGCCCTTGGGTGATTAAAATTTTGAGCCATAATAAACAACTTTTTTCTTTTTTGCAACATAATTTCTCATTTGAAATTGCAGTCTTTTTAGTTGTTTAGGAGATATGGATTGAGCACTTCATGTTTTTAAATTCTTTCTTAAATGGAAATTTCTTGCAGAGACTAAATGCATGCATTAGCATGCCAAAAGCACATTTTTTTTTTTAAGGAAAGAAAAGGAAAAAAAACTCACTAAGGCCCAAAACTGAATTGCCTTCTCTTCTTTCTATTTTAACTGTTTACCAATTAGCACCTTTGGCCAGCTGCATTTTAGCAGAACATAGTAACAGATCCCGCCATTCTGTTCCTGTAAGTAGAATGGCCACAAACACCTCACCATCACGGGCAGATTATTGGGCAATTTGGCATGTCTGCATATCTATTATGTCAGCAGAAAGTGTATCTTCCCACCAGGACAGACAGTTGCATATGCAATAAACCAATAGCCTTTGACATGTCAGTTAATTACATCAGTTCGCCACTATCTCCTGTGCATGATCGCTGTGTTAATGAAACTATTTTGGTGTGGAAATGAAACAGGTCAAGACAAGTAGATCAGGAAATAGAAGGGATTTAGGGTCATATAGAATGTCAATCTGCTGAGTCACACAGAACTTAACCTTGGCCTTCAGAAAGGATATAAAATGTTTCCCTCTGCTGTGAGTAATGTTAGTATTATTTTTTCATGGCATCACTTCGTGCTAAAAAGCTCAAAACTCTTTAGAAATTATCAAGTTTAACAGTACTGCCTCCCCTTCAAGGGTTGTTAACAATTGAGTTATTGGAGATAAACCAAAGACCAGTATTATACGAACTAACTTTAAAATACATTTTTTTCCCCCTGAGTAAAGGGGACCAGTCAAAGATGATGCCTGGTTTCTGGTTTGGATGACAGGGTTAAGAATGGTGACAGCTACTTATTTTGAAACAAGATAAGCAGATGTATTGGAAAAACAGATCAGACACTGCAAGGAGATGTTAACTAGGGTTTCTGTTGGTTTTTTCATGCTGAGCAGAGGTTTGAGGCTCCAGAGAAGGACTTAACTCCTTCTGTCTTCTAGCGCATCAGAGACTATCCCACCCCTACTTTCACCAGACACTTAAATATTTAAGCTTGTTACGGAGGTCATTCTAAGAAATCTCTTCTCCAACTTTACAATCATGCCTTCTTCAACTGCCCGTCACATAATATGATTTCCCAATTCATTGGCATGGAGTCTCCATTCTGTTGGCGTTCCTCTTAGCATTCTGTGCCCAAAACCGGGCAAAAAAAAAAAAAAAAAACCCAGCTGTGGTCAGACCACAGCCCAACTACAGCATTAGCTTTTTGAATGGCAGTGTCACACTGCTGGCCCCTGTTAATCTTGTGGTCACCATACACTCTTGGGTTAGCTGTCAAAGTAGGATTTCTCCACCCTGCTTTTGTATAATGAAGTTTCTAATCCTAAATGCAGGATGGCCCATTCCAAGCCTGTTTGTACTTAACAGAAAATGGGGATTTTCATCCCATTTTTATCTTACCAATTCACTCCCCAACTGCACCAGAATGCCCAGAGGTAATAGCCTTTAGGAAGGAGCTTTCCCATGCTACATTCCAGCAGAATAAAACAATCTGAAAATGTTCTTGCCCATTTTATCACTGAATTCTCCATATCCCAGGCTATTTTATAAATAGAATTTTTCCCTACAGAAAATATGTAAAGCCACTACGAAAGAAACCTTTTCTACACACAGAAAACAAGATAATTTCTCATTAGTCTTGGAACAATACAGGTCTACTCTAAGTTGTTTCTTATTCTGGAGTACAAAATTTGCATTTTATAATGTAAATTTGGACACTGTATACTAATTTTCTCCTACCCATTGCATCCCCCCACTGCACCCCCGCCCCCCCAAAAAATACAGCCAGATATTTACCAACATCCTGGAGGCAGTAAACAAACAAACCTGGAGGTTTTTCTGCAGGCAGTAGTATGGAATGTTGATTGCGTTTACTTAGCTATCAGTATGTAACAAGCTGTAGAGCCTTCAGGCCAGGGGTACAGAAAAGTGTAAAGGAAGGAGCTATGTTTTAAAAAAATGTATACGGGCCAATTTTCAGTACTTATCTCAGGCTTGCAGCCCCACCGCCTGCCTGTCTCAGGGCCATACAAGGATTTAGAGCTTAGGGGGCGAGTAGTCTCATGGCATTTAACTCTTTGGATATTCCTATCATCATTTATTGGGTATCATTCGAGTTTGGTGGAGCCCAATGTCTGGATTTCTACCAGGTCATGTATCTGCAGGAAGAGCTATTCTTCCACTGAGTTTTGAAAACATCCTGCTAATCTGACCCATTAGCAGATACCAACTTTTTTTCTTTTTCTTTTTTTTTTTTTTTTTTGGTAAATTCCGTTAAGTATAGAAAACAATGTTATATCTCCGTGGGAGATGGTAGGAGAAATATACTTAGCCCGATGCTTATCAACATTAAAACTTAATAGTTCAGCTCATGACATAGTCTTTTAAGGAAGAACGGGAATACATCTGTTTGGGGGTAATTTAGGCAGCAGTGCCTGAAGGCAGGAGGAAAGACAAGATCACTTCCCAATAACTGTACATGTTCATGAACAATGCCACCACAGCATGCACCAGTGACTCAGAATTGAGACAAGAGAGAATATTATGAAATCTCAGAGTTAGGAAATGCTGATCTGTATCAGCTACTAACTCCCCAGACTAGCTTTCAGCAAAGTTACCTTCTTTCCCTACTTTCTGATCCACAAAATAGATGCCCAGAAATCCCTCGGGTGAAAGACGATCTCTTTGAATAGCACCAGCCTGGATTAAGAGTCGGCTACAGGCCCACTCGCTCAGCTGCACCAGCAAGCTGCACAGAGCCCCTCAGCAAAGCCTGCCCTGACCAGTAGCGTAAGATACTTGCACCTCAGTTACCTAATAATGGGAGCTGCACAGGGAGTTCCGCACTATCCTCTGCATGTTTTTTTCTTCACTTTTATCCTCAGAGTAACCAAATGTGTTAAGAATTGTTTCTGTCTTACAGCTTAAGAAACCAAGGCCCAGAGAGTTTTGTTCTTTTGTTTTGTTTGAGTCAGATTGCTCTGTCGTCCAGGCTGGAGTGCAGCGGCGTGATCCTGGCTCACTGCAACCTCCGCCTCCCGGGGTTCAAGCGGTTCTTGTGCCTCAGTCTCCCAAGTAGCTGGGATTAAAGACACTCAGTTAATTTTTATATTTTTAGCAGAGATGAGGTTTCACCATGTTGGCCAGGCTGGGCTCCATCTCCTGGTCTCAAGTGATCTGCCCACCTCGGCCTCCCAAAGTGCTGGGGTTACAGGCATGAGTCACAAAGCCCAGCCCCAGCGAATTTAAAATGACTAATTCTAGCCAGGTACAGTGGCTCACGCCTGTAATAGCAGCACTTTGGGAGGCCGAGGTGGGTGAATGAATTGAGGCCAGGAGCTCGAGACCAGCCTGGCCAACATGGTGAAACCTCGTCTCTACTAAAGATACAAAAAATTAGCTGGGTGCGGTAGCGCATGCCTGTAATTCCAGCTACTTGGGAGACTAAGGAGGGAGATTTCTTGAACCTGGGAGGTAGACGTTGCAGTGGGCTGAGATCGCACCACTGCACTCCACCCTAGGAAACAGAGTGAGAACTTTTCTCAAGAATAAATAAATAAACAAATAAATAAAATGACGAACTGTTTATCAGAAAGTGAGAAAGCCAGGATTTACCACCAATCTGTCAGGCAACAAAGACTCTTTCCACCTCCAAGGGTGGTGGGGTAAGACCACCGTATTTTGAAAATAACTTTGGCCGGAGCAGTGGCTCATGCCTGTAATTCCAATACTTTGGGAAGCTAAGGCAGGAGCATCATTTGAGTCTAGGAGTTTGCGACCAGCCTGAGCAACATGGTGAGACCCCGTCTTTACAAAATATACAAAATTTAACCCTACATGGTGGCATGTACCTGTAGTCCCAGCTACTTGGGAGGCTGAGGTGGGAGGATCAATTGAACCTGGGAGGTCAAGGCTGCAGTGAGCCATTATCTTGCCAATGTACTCCAGCATGGGTGACAGAGAAAGACCACGTCTCAAAAACAAAAAAGAAACAAGGAAAGCAAATATTTTCCGTTTTACTAAGAAATTGGGGGAAAAAAACACAAAAAACCTCTTGTTCTTGACTTCTCTGAAGGGAAAAGTTACCATAATCATTTCTCTCTTCACTCCATCTAATTTGGCCTCCTTCAATAGAAAAAAAAAAGGGGTGGGAGAGAGAGAGAGAGAGAAAGAAAATGCGCTAACAGTTAAGTATAGAGAGTGCTTAATTTTTACATGCTAATTAATGCATAAACAACATCTATCACAACTGGAAAAGATTTCACAGCTTCCATATTTCTTCTTCCAAACAAGCAAGAGGATCATAATCAACCCTGGCAAATCTCTGCTAAAACTTAGGCTTAACACCATGGGCAACCAAAACACCTATGCCTGAGGTAGACAGATTTTAAAGCAGAGGTCTATAGTGCAGGTTGCCTACCTGGAATCACTAGAGGAGCTTTAAAAAATGCTAATGCCCAGATCCCACTCCAGGTGATTCTAAATGGGCAGCCAAGGTTGAGAACCAGAGTCTGAAAGCAATGGAATGAGGGTTAAAAAAATAATACAGGCCGGGCGCGGTGGCTCAAGCCTGTAATCCCAGCACTTTGGGAGGCCGAGACGGGTGGATCACGAGGTCAAGAGATCGAGACCATCCTGGCAAACACGGTGAAACCCCGTCTCTACTAAAAAATACAAAAAACTAGCCGGGCGAGGTGGCGGGCGCCTGTAGTCCCAGCTACTCGGGAGGCTGAGGCAGGAGAATGGCGTAAACCCAGGAGGCGGAGCTTGCAGTGAGCTGAGATCCGGCCACTGCACTCCAGCCTGGGCGGCAGAGCGAGACTCCCTCTCAAAAAAAAAAAATACAAAATAGGTTTATTTAGAACTCATCCAAGGATGAAAAGAGCCAGAAGGGAGAGAGATTACATATCCCCATAAATTATATGACAAATGTGATCTTTACAAGCTATGAACATAACTGTACTAGTTTGCCATCCAACCACCCCCAAGAACCAGGCCAATGCTGAGTTCCAGTCCTAACTCTTCTATGCTAAAATGCAATTCACGTAGCCTTTTTGAATCTCTTTTTTCCTTATCTGCAAAATTAGGTCAATAATAACTACTTTGCAAAGTTGTTATCAATATTAAATGAGATGGTAAGGTATACAGGATGTTTGGCATGCAGCACTTAACAAATATTTCAACCTACTCTCCATTGGCTGCTGTAGGCTTCAAATAATTTGCTTCTTACGTTTGAGTCACCTTTCCTTCCGAAAGCTATAAGCTTCTGTCCTCTAACATTTTCCCTTAAACTTATCTTGATCCGTAAGATTATGCACACAATATTTACACTCATAATCAAATTCTCACATATTTATAGGATAGTTCGCTTGAAACCACTCTTAACTCAGTGGAAGTTCCTTCTAAATATGGGGTACCTATTTTTGAGCACCTATTATGTGCCAGGCATTGTACCAAGTGTTCTATACTTACTATTTTAATTTTTTAAAATTCTTATAAAGCCTCTTCAGGAATAGATTTATCTCATTTTATAGATGATGAAATTGGATTTCACAAAGGTGAAGTAACATGCACCGAAAAAACCCTCCCCAAACAAAAAAGCTAGTGGGGAAGTTGCTAGAATTTGAACCCAGGTCTGTCAAAACTCCCAAGTCAGCCCATAATTGTGTCTCCCAGCATATAAAGATCCATAAAATGCTTTGTGCATAGGTGTCAACATGCCAAATTCTGGAAGATTAATAAGTATAGCCTTTATTTTTATATTTACACATCATAAAATTAATTTCTATATCAATATTGAAATTCATCCAGTTTCCATGTTTCGCAACTGGTTTTAATTTGCCTCTCATAGGCGTTAGAAAGGCTCCACAGCACCTCCCCCAGCCCTTTTATACTATTCAAGCTTTTTATTAGCCCTAATGTTGACTGCCTTCCCAGGGCATCTACTAGTTTGCGTATAATTTGTCTAATTAAATTTAAAGAAGAGATGTTTCAGGGAGCACCATTTCATCATTTCCTCTTATACTCCATGCTGTGGACTTTAATGAGGGCCTAAACCCCATCTTAACTCAGCCTTAGTTTCAGCACAGATGAACTATGCTTGTTAAGACGGTCTTCAGTTGTCAGGAAAAATAGCTTTATTAAGGTCACGGAATGCAGAGAGTTTGATTAAAGCTAATCAAGGAAGAAAGCCAGGCTGTGGCACGGTGATTCCAACCTCAGTACAACATGTTTAACATAACTTAACCTAGCCTATCTGTTAAATGCAGACGTAAGATCAGGTTTCCAAAAAGAATGCATGGACAAATGCAGACATATTACATGATGCAGTATATCTCCTGAGTTCAACCTAATGCTTTCAATAAGCAACATATATTTTAAGCTACATGTATGCAAGTGTAAGTGGAGGGTTCTGATTTTTTTTCAATAGCCCTTGCCATTTAAAAAAAGCTGGGGTAGGGGAGACTACATGTATTCTTTCAGATTTAAAATGTGTGCTCTATGGGTATGTCCAGACAAGGGTAAGGATGGCACATAGACGTAACTATCTTATTAACCTGAAAGTTGGTTTTCTGGTGCAGTAAACCTGGGTGACTGTCATTAGCAAATGTAATGCTAAGGTGGTCAACACTAACAATATTTTGGAGAGTTCTCCTAAGTGGGGCCTATAATATTGATTTAGGTTTAAGAAAATTCAAATCCCAGCATTTTGGGAGGCTGAAGCAGGAGGATAGCTTGAGCCCAGCAGTTTGAGACCAGCCCACGCAACACAGGGAGATCCTGTGTCTAAAAATAACTTTAAAAAATTATCCAGATGTGATAACACACGCCAGTAGTCCCAGCTACTTGGGAGGCTGACACGGGAGGGTTGCTTGAGCTTGAGTTTCAGGCTGCAGTGAGCCATCACAGCACCACTGCACTCCAGTCTGGGCAACAGAGCAAGACCCTATCTCAAGAAAGAAAAAGAAAATTCAACAATCAACAGTTAGGTAACAAGATGGCATGGTAAAAATTTAGGAACCTAAAGATGTAGGTGACAGTCTTGACTTAAAGAACCCAGTAGCATGACCTTGCAAAAGATCCTTGGTCTGGGCTACCTGGGCCTCAGTTCTCTTAAAAGCCAAATGACAGTAGCTGTATTAAATGATCTCTTAAATCTAAAGGTTCTATCTTATTAAAGTTCATTTCCAAATCTAAAGTCTTACAATGCTTTTAAAGTCTGCTGCAGCCTATACAGTTTTCTTCCTAATTTAAAGCAATGTGTTAATATAAAGAACCTCTATATTACTTGTTTCTTAGATTTAAGAATTCCGATAAAAATAAATAAATGTGGGAAAAGAATGGGTGTAAAGCCTTGAGTTGTTCCTAAAATAAAAAGTAATTGTCCTAATGATGTCATCTTTTCTCTTTGTCAATACCATTCTATTTTCTTTTCAGTTTCTATCTTTTTCTCTTCCAGATGTGCAACTCTGGGACATATTATTATTAAAACACATAAGCATATGCATATATACACATTTTTTTAAAAAAATATTTTTATTTATGATAATAGAGACAGGGTCTCCCTATGTTGCCCAGGCCTGTCTTGAACTCCCGGACTCAAACAATCCTCCCACCTCAGCCTTTCAAGGTGCTGGGATTAGAAGCGTCAGTAACCTCATCCAGCCTAAAAAGTAAATTATAACTAATTCTATGACACGGACTTTAGTTTACTATGTTAAAATGCATGATTATCAATCCAGCATATTAACAACTAATAAATACTTCAACTTAGTCATCAAACAATCTTAAGAGTGGTCATAACTAAAAGACTCTAAGTCATACGTTATGGCTTGTATAGTTCAAACAGGTAAGAAACTTCATGAGACATGCACTCAAGATTTCTGAGTACCACAGAGTAACATGGACATGAGAAAACAGCAGACCCCGCTTTCCACTACAGCCTGACTCACCATCTTTTTCTGATTTACTGGAGGTAATGGAATATAGAGGCTTAGTAAGAACAGAGGAGAGCTCTGCATAATGGGATTTAAATAATCTGATTTTCCTAAGAAAAGAAATTGAGAAGCAAAGAGATAAAGGATTTTCTGTACAGACAGACACACACACACACACACACACCACACACACACACACACACTGTAAAGCATCCTGTAGTTTCCAAAGCACTTTTGCGTCCCTCAGATATCATTTAATCACCACGAAAACCCACAAAAGGCAAAGAGAGCAGATACTATTATTCCTTTTTTGTTTTGCTTTTGAGATGGAGTCTTGTGCTGTCACCCAGGCTAGAGTGCTCACTGCAACCTCTGCCTCCTGGATTCAAGCGATTCTCCTGCCTCAGGCTCCTGAGTAACTGGGGTTACAGGCATGCGCCACCATGCCCAGCTAATTTTCGTATTTTTAGTTAGAGATGGGGTTTTGCCATGTTGGCCGGGCTGGTCTGGATCCACTCGCTTCAGCCTCCCAAAGTGCTAGGATTACAGGCGTGAGCCACTGCACCCGGCCCCTATTATTCCTTTTTTAAGAGACAGGGTCTCACTATGTTGCCCAGGTGGGAGTGCAGTGGCTATTCACAGGCACAGTCATAGCCCACTACGGCCTCAAACTCCTGGGCTCAAGTCATCCTTCCACCACAGACTCCTGAGTAGCTGGGCTATTCCCAATTTTTTTTTTTTTTTTTTTTTGAGACGGAGTCTCGCTCTGTCGCCCAGGCTGGAGTGCAGTGGCGCGATCTCGGCTCACTGCAAGCTCCGCCTCCCGGGTTTACGCCATTCTCTTGCCTCAGCCTCCCGAGTAGCTGGGACTACAGGTGCCTGCCACCTCGCCCGGCTAGTTTTTTGTATTTTTAATAGAGACGGGGTTTCACCGTGTTTGCCAGGATGGTCTCGATCTCCTGATCTTGTGATCCGCCCGCCTCAGCCTCCCAAAATGCTGGGATTACAGGTGTGAGCCACCGCTCCTGGCCCCCAATTTTTTAAAAAACAACCAGAGGAGCAAAGAAGTTAAGTGATTTCAGCAACATCATATTCTTGATTAATGGCAGTGATGGAACCAGACTCCAAGTTTTCTGCATTCTAATGGTACCCCTACTAGGCAATGCTGTCAATTTACATTCATTTTCTTCACTCAACAAATATTTACTGAGTACTAGTTATATGTCAGGCACTGTTCTAGACAATGGGAAAACAAGAGTGAACAAGACCAGTAAGTTCCCTTCCTCATAAAACATTCTAGTGTACATATGCATGTATTTACAATAACTATAGTTTAATATATATAGCTTTTCATACACTTTTCTATACCAGCCAGTTTATGAGACTCATTAAAAATTAAGACCACATATAAATATTTATTATTTTTTAAGAACTGCACTCATTAGGTCAACAGAGAAAAAAACAAAACAAAAAAAACCCCAGCCACTCCCGCCTCCCTTCCTTCCTCATTCCTCCACACAGCTAGCCTTTTAAAACAATCTAAGTAAACAGCAAAGTAACATCTATTTGAGTTACACATTGGTTCACATGCTGAGAAGAAAAAAAAATGCCTATAAAAGTCTTTAGAAAAAGGAGAGGTTCAAAATTATGGAGAGGGCTTTTTTAAAGGATCGTTTTAAGGATATACAGGATCTTAAAGAATGCACATGGACATCTTGTTTGGAAAAAGTTTGTTCTTTTTTTCTTTCGTCTTTTTAATCTACACAAAGCACAGTCTTAAAAAGCCTGGGTGGGGGGGCAGTGTCTGCTCCCCATCTCTAGTTCTGTTGCTGAATGAAAGATCGACAGGAAATTAACGCAGTGGTAGGGAGTTGCTTGCCAAGAGTGAACTCTGAAACAAAAGACCCACTATTGTGTAAGAAAATCTGACATCTACACCCTCAGCCGTGTTCTAAACTTCAGTAATCCTTTAGTATGATCTATGATTTGTTGTAAGTTTTTAACATGTATATCCAAAGTGTTGTGTTACTCCTCATCTTCCAACTCCTTCTAAAAAAGAAACAGATTTTAGTTTCTTTGGTTCCTTTCTTCTTCCCTCCTTTTTCTCCTTAATTGTCTTTTTAGCCAGCAACAGAGTTAGTCAACGAATTCAACCAGCTTCCTTCTTTCACCAGCCATGCCAAAAGACACTACCTTTGTGGCTTAAAGGATTTCAATTGCTCCCAAGTTATCTGAACTTACGGTACTGAGGTTTGTTGTTTTGGACTGATGTTTCAGAAAATGCTCATTTCTTGATCCATTAGTGAACCTGACATGGCGGCATTTCCTCATTTCTAACAGTCTTTATAACATTAATATCGTGAAAAGAATACTGAAACTTGGTGGAAGTCTAATCTAAGAATCTAAAACTAAACCAAGTCCTCCTCGGGTGGATCCATGAAGTATGATCCATTTATGGGATGAAGTTAAAAGGGGAGATTTCTTTTAGTAATGGGAGTGGACTGCCTGGCTTGACGTTCAGTGCTGATCTCTCAGAGCACTTTTTCTGAGGGATTTTCCTCATTCTTTTTTGACCGAATGACATAACCAAAGCTTAGCATATCTTCAGTGCTAATCTCAACAAGCAAATTGGGTTTACTTCATTTCTACCAATTGGCTTACCTATATTTACCAATACACAATTATGTTACTCTGCTATTTAAATAGGTGCCAGTAAAGCCAGAAGTAGGAACAAGTCACCAAAGTATCAGCTGTAGAAGTTTTCTGGGCACACTCCAAAAGTCTACATCTGCTTGGCAACAATTCAGTGAAGAGATACGGTTACTCTTTTAACAGTAACAGAGCTTTCCCAGGCTTCAATGTATGAAAAACAGCTTGGGATGTATGAGAAAAAAATTCAACCAGATCTGCAAAAATCACATACTTACTACTCTGCCTGATCAACTTAAAAATTGCTGCCATAAATGAAACCAAAATCATTAATGACATAGTTATCAGAGAGTAGCCTGTTCACATGGTTTGAGAGTCCAAGTGGGCATCTTTTTTTTTCCTTTTCTTTTTGCAACATAAACACTTAAGCATTTAGTGATAAAATATTAAAAGCTAGAGGCTCCAGATCCAATGAGTACAAGTTGCTGATATAGCATCATATACCAAGGAAAGGTGTCAAGTATGCTAAAATATGGCTCTAGCTTAGACATTAGGGGCCCTACTCTTCCCCTAATATGCTTGCCTTCTTCCTACTGTCCACAGTTAAACGCACACATCAGCACTAAAATGCATTCCCTTAAAATCTAGGGAGGAAATTCAATACATCTATGTCAATGAACAAAGTAATTGTCACATTTATTCACTACAAACAGATCTAGACACTGTTTTTAATTATAACATTAATTGATCTTTTGTAATCACTAATTAGAATGATAACATCATATTTAGTTACTTTCCTAGCCAGAGTGAACTTCCAGTTGCTGGAAGATCCATCAGTGAAGAAGAGGGTGAGGTGGGCAAAAAAGAAAAAAAAAAAAAAAGAATCATACTTTTTTTTAAAAAGAAATGTTTTACCACAGTCAAGCGCATTTTATATTTTAATGAATTTTGTTTCGTGTAAAGATTTCATTTAGTCTCTTTGCAATTAGAGTTTATATTGGTATTATATAAAATGTTGCCCAACCGTTGGGAAATTATGAACAAGGAAGACTAGGTTGATGACCAGAAAAGCTACCTTTTGTGCCTTGAGGAAAAAGAAACATCATATGAACCCGTCATAGCTCTAGTCTGTGAGAAATGTAAAGGACTTTAATGGGTATTTTAGTAGAACCACTTAAAATTAAGTGATGAATTGGAATGGGAAAAGTTATTCCAATAAAAGCAAACAAATTAACTAACCTGACCTTGGTCCACATAAAAGATTCATTTTCTTAATGGAAACAAAACTATTTGAGTCTAGCTCAGGTTTAACCACTGAAGTGTATGTGGAACCTAAATTAAGCTATAGAAACGTACATCCCCCAGATACTCAGGTGCACACACACAAGGAGGTAAGAGTTCTTACAGCTTCGGGATTTGCCACTGGCATGGTCTAGTAAGACCCACTTCTACAACTATTACCATACGAGTCAGAAACCTGTTAAGACCCAATTAACAAAATTGTTATGCATCACTGATGCATGTTTTGTCCAGAGCTTAATTCCATCGTTTTCCTAAGTAAATTCTGTCTTTTCTACTCATTAACTTTCTCTTCCCTTGGGTACAAGTACCAACTTCTCTCCTGTGTTGTTTAAAAAGGTTACAGAAGATCTAAAAGTTACAGGGCAATGTGTCTTTCTTTTTGTCCATGACTTAAAAAGAGTAAGATGACATCTGTCTTTGTTATACATTTGGTATCACTGATGCCGTAAAAACCATGAGTCTCCCTGATTTCACTGGCAGTCTGAGAGGTAATGTCATGTAAACCCAAGACAACTGGAAACAGCTTGGTATTTTTCTCTTCTTCCTACCTGAACAACCAAAACTGTTTTAATACAATGTAGAAATGATTGCTGAATAAGTCATTCTGGAAGCATAAGAAAAGCTTAGAGTGTAGGCTGGTGAGACTATCATGCTTGAAGCAATCAATGACATTGACTTTGGCTATTTGGAAAAAAAGAAGCCAAAGAAGGGTCTTCTTACCAATATAAGAACCACCACACTGGGTCAGTTTCCTTGCCTATCAAGCCAAGATTCTAACTCTAATGGGCACACCCCCTCTGCCCTTTCTTCAGTGCATAGTCTATAGAAAGGTATGGTTGCTCTCTGTAGGATTAGGAATGTCTGCCCACATCTCTAACTTTATTCAATATTTTTTACATATTCATTATCTCTAAAGTTCCCCTTGGAGAATGACCCTAATATGAAACACAGCAAAGAACTGGCAACTTCAGATTATAACATAGCATGAGTAGCCAGGCGTGGTGGCTCACACCTGTAATCCCAGCACTTTGGGAGGCTGAGGTAGGTGGATCACTTTAGGTCAGGAGTTTGAGACCAGCGTGGCCAACTGGTGAAACCCCATCTCTACTAAAAATACAAAAATTAGCCAGGCGGGTGGCATGCACCTATTATCCCAGCTACTTGGGAGGCCGAAGCACGAGAATCACTTGAACCTGGGAGATGGAGGCTGCAGTGAGCCGAGATCACACCACTGCACTCCAGCCAGGGCTACAGAGTGAGACTCCATCTCAAAAAAAAAAGACAAAGTTTCATGACTATTGTCATTCTGTGCACGTTTCAGTTGCATAGAAACCATCCTTTAATCCTTTAAAACCAGGTTGTGAGGATTTATGTTAGATGACTCTGTAAAATAATGGCTGATATACACATAATAAACTAATCCTGGGACAACTGGACTACTTCATATGGTCTAGAAATTACCTTTAATCTTTTAACATTTTAAACATTTTTCTAAAAACCGTAAGTAAGCATCACCATTGGTTGGAAAGAGTACTATTGTTCTGGTCTGTGACCTTAGGAAAGTCCCTTCACTAAGTATCCTTATCGGTAGAGTACAGGGAATTCTATCAACAGATCTCCCTAAGGTCTCAAGTCCAAAATTCTCTTCTTAACATATGTAAAATCATTAATGTTTATTTCATGTCCATTAATGTCCATTTTATGCAAGCCAATGCTCATTTTCAACAACATGTGATTGGGGTTATGGTAATCAACACTTTTACTTAGGCTATATTTTTTTAAATTTCAAACATAATAAAGGTCATCTTTTTTTTGTTTTTGAGATGGGGTCTCACTCTGTCACCCAAGTTGGAGTGCTCACTGTAACCTCCACCTCCCAGACTCAAACGATCTTTCTACCTCAGCCTCCCACATATCAATATCTGGGACTATGAGCATGACTAATTTTTGTAATTTTTTGTAGAGATGGGGTTTTGCTATGTTTCCTAGCCTGGTCTTGAACTCCTGGGCTCAAGTGATCCACCCACCTCAGCTCCCAAAGTGCTGGGATTACAGGCCTGAATATCACCATTTTTGAAGACGACCATACCTCACTGCGGTCCACTGTTCTTCCTCCTCATAATTTATTAAATGTATTAGGGCTTGGTGCAGTGGCTCATGCTTGTAATCCCAGCACTCTGGGAGGCTGAGGCAGGAACATCCCTTGAGGCCAGGAGTTTGAGCCAGCATGGGCAACACAAGGGGACTCCATGTCTATATCATTAAATAAAAATTTAAAAATTAAATTAAATTAAATGTATTAGGTGCTCACTACAATTGCATTTTTAGGCCATTTAGCCAAAATAAAGTTACATGAAATAAGATTTACCAGATGCTGGGTTCAGTGCTAGGGAGTCAAAGACTTGCAAAGGTCCCTGCCCTTGAGGAGCTCCCAGTCTACTCGGGAAAATAAAATTCTTTATGCAATGGATAAGTTCTCGGCTTACAGAGATATTCTTCAATACCTCATCTGTTTTCAAAGGTTCCTGCAGACTAAAGGGTAACGTTTTGGTGAACAATCTTGGGCTTATAACCTAAAACAAAGAAAACTAGGGGGAAAAAGCGAACTTTGTAATTATAAATTTAAGGATACTATTTTTTAAAAGGCCCACGTAACAATATTGCAGTCTCTTTTTCCATTTTTAAGAGCATACATAATTATTCTTTCTCAAGGTCCAGGAATATCAAGAGAATTCAGGAAATACTTTAATTTAGTCAGGCATCTTACAAGACCATTCACCGTATCTTCTAGATGAAATAACATGGTCTAGTGATGGCTGAGTTATATGAATTTATGGTCATTTGGGAAGCTCTCCTCAAAGAGGTTAGTATATTCATTTGGGAGGAAGTTCTCTACTCTGAGTACTTCTCAATTTTTTTTTGATACAGAGTGTTGGAGTGCAGTGGCGTGATCTCGGCTCACTGCAACCTCCATCTCCCAGGTTCAAGCAATACTCCTACCTCAGCCTTCCAAGTAGCTGGGGCTACGAGTGTGCATCACCATGCCTAGCTAATTTTCTGTAGTTTTAGTACAGATGGGGTTTCACAGTGTTAGCCAGGATGGTCTCGATCTCCTGACCTCGTGATCCATCCACCTTGGCCTCCCGAAGTGCTGGGATTACAGGCATGAGCCACCACACCCAGCCTTTTCTCGATCCAAGAGATGGAGTTTTGTTCTGTCACCCAGGCTGGAGTGCAGTGGCATGAGCTTGGCTCACTGCAACCTCCAGCTCCCGGGTTCAAGCTATTCTATTTTAATCTCAGCACTCTGGGAGGCCGAGGCAGGCAGATTGCCTGAGGTCAGCAGGAGACCAGCCTGGCCATCATGGCGAAACCCCATCTCTACTAAAAAACAAAAAATAGCCGGACATGGTGGTGCACGCCTGTAGTCCCAGCTACTCAGGAGGCTGAGGCACAAGAATCACTTGAACCCAGGAGGCGGAGGTTGCAGTGAGCCAAGATCACGCCACTGCACTCCAGCCTGGACAAGAAAGCAAGTTTGCCTTCAAAAAAAAAAAGAAAGAATTTGACAATAGTTACTGACCATTTTTCCAGAAAAATTCATATATAGGTTAAATTCTGCATGCAATTTCAGAAACTTATACATAGACTACAAGTTAACCTATCCTGTTCACCCTGTTCATTATTTTTAGCAATGGCTTGACTGATGGCATACTAACAATTGGTTGATGAATCAGGCAGAGAAAGATGAAACTAAAGTATCTTCTGAAAAAGTCAGGAAACAGCAGGTGCTGGAGAGGATGTGGAGAAATAGGAACACTTTTACACTGTTGGTGGGATTGTAAACTAGTTCAACCATTATGGAAAACAGTATGGCAATTCCTCAAGGATCTAGAACTAGATGTACCATATGACCCAGCCATCCCACTACTGGGTATATACCCAAAGGATTATAAATCATGCTGCTATAAAGACACATGCACACGTATGTTTATTGTGGCACT
Source organism: Trachypithecus francoisi (assembly GCF_009764315.1). NCBI lineage: Eukaryota > Metazoa > Chordata > Mammalia > Primates > Cercopithecidae > Trachypithecus > Trachypithecus francoisi. The sequence continues at coordinate 22,652,000 of NW_022681457.1, read as the reverse complement.
ATTCACAATAGCAAAGACTTGGAATCAACCCAAATGTCCATCTGTGACAGACTGGATTAAGACAATGTGGCACATATACACCATGGAATACTATGCAGCCATAAAAAAGGATGAGTTTGCATCCTTTGTAGGGACATGGATGCAGCTGGAGACCATCATTCTTAGCAAACTATCACAAGAACAGAAAACCAAACACCGCATGTTCTCACTCATAGGTGGGAACTGAACAATGAGATCACTTGGACTCGGGAAGGGGAACATCACACACCGGGGCCTATCATGGGGAGGGGGCAGGGGGGAGGGATTGCATTGGGAGTTATACCTGATATAAATGACGAATTGATGGGAGAAAAAAAAAGTATCTTCTGATACTCATATTCTTTGAGGCTAAACCTCTAGTATTCAAAAAGAACTCCATATGTTGAAAGATGGATTGCAGTCAAGAGGATATTTGTTTGTGTGTGTGTGTGTGTGTGTTCATTTTCAAAAAAAACAACTAGGTAAAAGATGGCAGAGGCCATTTTGGCAGCAGTGGTTGCAAACCTACCTGCATAAGGAAAGAGAATTGCATCAGTTCTGTGATCCTCCTGAGGCTGAATCAGGACCAATGAGAAATGTTAGTGGGAGGCAGATTTCAGTTAAATAAAAGAAAGCATTTTAAAAGAATCTGCATTATTAGACAGAAGAGGTTGCCTTAGCCATGAAGGGAGCTCTCCCTCATCCTGAGAGGCAGTTTAGTGTAGTGCAAGAAGATGGACCTAGGTTCTGATTTCAGATTTGCCTCAAGCTAGACACCTGAGCTGAGGCAAGTTTCATGACACTTACATAAACTTAGTTTCCTCACTTGTACACTTGAGGGTTATAAAACCCACACTCACAAGTCAGATGAGATGGCGATAAAGTACCTACTCTAGTATCTTGCAGATACTAGGTACTCAACATGAGTTCCTGCCAACCTTCATCCCCACCCCCACTCCCTCACTGTTCTCTGGAAGTATTTAAGCAAAGGCTTTCAGGGTATCATGAGAGGTGCCTACAGAGGAAGGTGGCTAGACATCATGACCTCTAATTTTAACTCTAGGGTTTGGTTAGCAAAACTAGGCTTAGGTGATCTCTTCTATATTATGTACACAAAGTAGAAAACAATTTACTTTCATCCATCTCCCTTCCTTGAGCAGCTACCTAAAAAAATCAGAATGAATGCTCTTATTTTTCTTCTTAGGTATAATATGCTTGCTAGCTCATTCCACTTTATTTCAAAGAATTTTCCATAAGCTCTTAAATGTTTCCATATGACACCATATTTTGCAGGTAACCTGAGTTCATACCATTCCCCACACACGAGTCCCTATAAAACGTTCCAGGATCTCTTTGTGTGCTCTGAATAGAATTTGTTAGGCTGCCAAGTCATTTGGTCTTCTCCAGATAGCCTTGTCGTTCCTAACTTGGTTATCGAATTCTTTTATCAGCATATTTTAATCAAAGCCTTTCAAAACAGTCTGAGGGTTAGGAAATACCATAAGGTCTAAATGAAAAAGGCAATAGGGCAAAACAGAACTGCTAATCAGGACAAAAGCAAAGGGCTATTCTGACTTTGCTTTAGAATACAACACAGCGGACGCTACTGTCATCTCAGGAGGAAAAAATGCCAGCTCAAATGTCACATGTGAATAAATTATTGGCCATTCATAAACAACAACAAAAAAAGGAGATATTCAAGTTTTATTTCTAACCCATGGGTTTACAAAAGATCTTTAGTTAGAATAGTTTTATAAAGAGGGAATCTCTCTTTTGTCACGAGATCAACATCTATCACTTACAAATTTTTTTAATAAAATTAAACACTTAAAAAAGAAGAAAAGTCCCAGGCTCCATGCCTCCTAAGGCAGCACAGATTCACTCCTCTAACAGTGAGAAGCAGAGACGGTGGGTGAGATCCAGAGTCTCAGCTGCTTTGGAAGCTGCTGGGCTCTCTCGTCATTTCAGAAGCCTTGCTGCACACAGACACATTTCAACATGGCCACCTGGATTCCCTCCTCTCATGGAGGGAGGCCAGGTTACAGTGGTTCCATCCACCGCTGCGTCCTGAAACTAAAAGGGAAGGCTGCTCTGCAAGGTGTTTGCTGCCTCATATACAAGTTGATTTTTCAAATAAGGGAATAATTATAAAGAAAAAAATTGGACTGCTTCGTCCCATCCCGCCCCAACTTTATCACTAAAGGTAATCTTTCTTCTTTCATTATTATTTTCTTTCAACCATGACAATAAACACTTTGCAGCTAATAACTCATCAGTGGAAAGCTATTCAAATAATTTTACACCGATAACACAACAAACGTGGAACTGGAAAGAACCTTGTTGATAATTTGTTCTGAATCTCTCAGTATTCAAATACCTGGAATGCCTGCTCCTCTTGCATGTCAAAATAGAAAATCCTTAAGAAGGATTCGTAACACAAATCTTCCTGTCTACACCAGACAGAATTGACTTTTCCTGCGTTTGTGCACCCATATCTCATACACAACACTCTCTACATCGTTCAACCACAATAGGTTTCCATTGTAAGACCTGGAGCTTCATAAGCGTAGGACCCAGTCTTATTTGTCTATGGATCTATAATGGCTTGCTAAATAGGTAGCCCACAGAAAATCCTCACATTTGCCTCAATAAATGGTTGCTGAATTGACTTGAGTCAAAGGAAGCACTGAGGGCCAAGAAGCTGAACAACTGGCCAATGATCACACACAGCTAGAACAAGAACTCACTCCACCAGCAGTCCTCTCTCTCCTCTTCCACACTGACTCCCTATATTACAAAAGATGATCCGAATGGCTCATTATTTTATTGTCTTTCAAAACCAACTGTTCTTCCTAGAACACTGAAGCAACTCTTCCTCTAGGAGGAGGTATCTTTCTCAGATTCAAGAAAAAGGAATCTGTTTTGCCCAGTATTAAATAATTTGATAAAAGCTGGTAAAACAGAAAGGGTTTTACACATGCAAATCTGCCCTTGCACCCAATTTCAATTCTCTTATTTTCCTGATCTATATTCCTGCTCTCCAGATGGACCATCAGCTTTATACCAATGCCAGCAACAGCTTGTGCATTGTTTGTTTAAAACAAAGATGATGGATTAAATATCATATGCAATGTGAGGAAAGAGGTTAAGGCTAATATTCCTGTTCTGAAATATATCATTAAGCCAAGTCCATGTAGCCTTCTCCCCCCAAGTGGATTCGTATAAATAAAGATTTAATTTTATTTTTCAGAGTCATAAGAGGAAGCATGCATTCATCTAGAATATGGAGCCTTTCCATCGCTCCAGATTTATTCTTGTTCTAAGGCATCATTACCCTCCAAATTATACAGACTTATGTCATTTCACTGAAACACTCATTCACCCATCACATGCCCAGATCCAACAGTAACACTTTTGTTTTAGAATTATGCCAAAATGAGCAAACTTGAAATTCTTTCACCTATATTTGAGTACTATGCAAAATGTCTTGAATCATCTCAAATAAATTCCAACCAAAAAATCTACAATTTCAATACAAAATATACAAACAAAAGAAATCACAGTGTAGGTCTCTCTCTGTACCCTCTGCACTATTACATGAAGCTGCCTACAAGACAGCTGCCAGTAGAATGGCCTGCGTATCAAAACCAGCCTCACTATGCAGGTTTCCTGCCCTGGCTGTGGGTTCTGTTCTATGTATTTGAATGTTGTCTCCATTAGAAAAATGATTTAAGGGAGGAAAAATAACATTTAGAAGCTAGAATGGAAGAACTGTGCAGAATACAAAGGTAATTCCATAAAGGGATTCTGATGATAGAATATCATTTAAGTAGATGATCATCAACAGAAGAATACTGATTAGGGGTTAGAAGTCCCATAGGGAATCTCTCTAGAAGAATCCAAACGTAGAACTCTCCATTTCTCCTGGATACATGGATATACATACTGAGTAGAAATGAGGAGCTTGGGTTGGGTGGGGGAGAGCATTAAGAAAAACAGCTAATGCATGCTGGGCTTAATAACTAGATGGTTGACAGGTGCAGCAAACCACATCATCACATGTACTCCCGAAGTTAAAAATTTAAATTAAAAAAAGAAAAGAAATGAGGAGCTCATCTGAAACAGACAGAAATGCAGAGTCTAATCCTAGACACGGTCCCACATTGGTTTCTTGACCAAACATTCTATTACTCTGCCATTTCTACCAACTGGTCAGGTTGAAACTTTATTAAGGCTGGAATTTGGCCCTCCCCAGTTGCACCATGAAGAGAAAATATTTAAAGAAAGGTGTTTTGCAACTCCTGTGTTTGGGATTAGTGATACAATCTGTAGTGCTACCACTTTCTAGATGCCAGCTCAATTACTACCATTTTGTAAGTCAGGAGAGAACAGTAGGTAGAGTGTATGTCTAATGAGACACTCAACAACACCGTGCAAACTCTGGGATACATGCAAGTTAATGTAAAACTTTGCAATATAACTCTTACGGCAACTTGACTGCTGAAAGCACAGTTAATCCAGTCTTACTGCACTATAACTCTTTACCAGTTTATAATACTGGATTGCCATCCTCTCTTGTTAGTTTGCATGTGTGAGCATATTAGTAGACTAAAAGGCATATACAAGCATCCAGACAAATAAAAAGAAACTATGATACAGGATGTTCCCATTCGTGATATTAAACAAATAGCCACAAATACATGATGGATAAAATGACACATTAATAAACTTAACTTTTAAATATGGAAAAGTCCCATTCACAATCACGGAATATACATTTTATCTAGGACCTGGATGCTAAAATGTACGTTAAATGAAACCTACGGCCCCTTATAACATTCTATGATGCTTTGAGTGTCTTTTTCTGTATGTATTTGCTTGGATTTTTTTCTTGTCAGGGAAGGTAGCTCCAGCCTTCTTCTGGAATAGCTTTCCACCTACACATCTTCCTACTGCAGTGACACAAGTTGAGTTGACTGCACAGTGATGTAACTTCAGGATTAAAAGAAAATGAAAAAGAGAGTTCTACCCCAGTCCTTCATGCTATCACCACGAAGGTCCAGCTAGTGAACATTTTATTTTATCAAAATACCAGAGGCTACACTAAAATGGTTTGTAACAGGCTAGGTTAAAAAATTCTCCTTTCTTTTAACTTATTGAGGGTAAGAGGGAGAAAATTACAAGGAGAGCAGAAAGATTCTTTTATTTTACACACCTACCTAAGAAGTACAAATCCTTTGTCCCATCAAGAAAATTCTATTTGTGCTGAATGTATATTTACCATTTCCTACTAATGAAGTAAAAACTAATTCCAGATGAATAGAAAAAATATTTTAATTTTCACTGAAAATGAATTCCAGGGCAAAAATGCAAGACAGTTTTTTTAAAGCCTATAACTCTGTTGATCTATTTCTGATTTCCTGTTCATGCATTTTACTCCCTAGAATTCTGGCGGAGGAGGAGGGTCAGTTTGTGATAATAGAGCATACTTTTACATTCCGAGCAAAAGATTGCTAATTTCTATTTAGAAACCAAAGAACTCACGTTTTCTTTCCCAAAAGAAAACGTTTTTTAAATAGCAGTAAAATAACAGCACAGCATATTACCTAATAAAACAAGAGTTCAAAGAGCCCTGGGAAAAGCAGAGTTAAAGATGATCATTTAATCAACCTTAACTCACACTAGAATATTTAGCTATTGCATCATTTGCAGTACACAAGTCACACGCTGTCCTCAGTCCACTCCATTGGGTAACAGACAATGCAATGCTTTAAATTTGATTTCCTAATGTCCTGGATGTCAATTTAATACCTTACAATGCTAATACTTCTATTTTAAATGTACTGGAGATTGTTTAAACTGTCCCTGATATTATGGCTAATAGATATTGTTCACAAAATATATTACAAGGCACTAATTAGATATCATAAAATGCAAAGTATGGCCGTGTTCAAGTTTTAAATCTGAAGTGGGAAACTGTAAACTTGAAAGGATCGTATGTCCCAGAAATTTCTTTGACTTTTAATTTCCAATATTTCCATTTTCCTTAAATTTAGAACCAGCAATGTATTTAAAAAGTAGTTTGCAGAAGAGCCACTTTCAGTTTTAAATGGACTTAACTGCAGATTGTTAATAACTTCAAAAACGTAAACTGTAGAAGGCCTCATATGTGCTACTTGATCACTTTTCAAGAAATTTCCAATAATGTCTTCTTCTGAGATGGGACCAGAAAAATGACTTTATTGCTTCCCCAAAGGCTTCACTTACAAGCTTATCACTCTTTTGATGGCAGCTCTGTGTGACTGAAAACTGTCACGGTCACGGCAGACATGAAATAAGTGGACATTAGAATAACAAAACGACCAGAGTGTGCCTGGAATGCTCAACCCTGTGTAGCAACAAACGTTGATTTTGATTCTAACAATATTTCCAAACAATCCTTAAATCTGGCAGACAGAAAGAATACTAATCACCTAGATAAATGTGTTTCTTCTACATTCTGGAGGAGTGCCATAAGAATATATCAAGTTTAGTAAGCTTATGTGAGTGGCTCACTGTCCCACTTGGCATTACTTATTGAATTTCATATTATTCTATTAGGATGTTGATACAGATACTATGTAAAACTCTACAATTAAGTTAATTCAATCTTGTCATCTCACATAATTACAAATATTACAGAGCCCAAACCAGATCAATGGCCAAGTGTACATCAGAAGATTTAAACCAAAGAAATCTGGATTGACATACATATACCACAAAATTCAAGTAGAAGGGGGAATCCCCTTTACTTTAGCCTTCATTATCCAAATATGTTACCCAAATATTTTTCTGACATACAGATCAGATTCCCTTTGCGATGTGGGCATAATGTACACGCAGGTAATGAACTACCAACCCTCTAAATATGCAAACTTCTTCCTTCAAATGTTTATTTTTAAAACAATATCAAAGTTGGTAAGACACAGATGAGCAGGGCATACAGAGGCAAGGCTGTTAAAATTTAAGAGCATTAAATACAAATATCTACTCACCAGGTATAAACCTGATATCTGATTACTAATTCTTCATGGAAAATCTATATACTCCCATAATAAGTATTTCTTCGCCAACAAGGCAAGCAAACACTATAATGAACATACATTCTGACAATAAAGATTTTTTGGTTATAATAAGTAGCTCAACCTTCAAACCTAATAATTGAATTTTTTTTAATCAAAATTTTAAAGTTTCTTTAGTCTGAGTACATGCAAAACTAGCAAGAACTATCACAAGTTATTTCAGTCATACAAATTATTCAATGAGCACCCATGCAATCTATGCCAAATAAAAATGAAGAACAGTGCAATGCCAACTTCTCTGATTAATGCATCCTTAGCTTACACTTCCATACAGTTTCTCTTAATTAAAGACAAACAGAAATTTCCTCTTACTAAACAATTTTAGGTTCAAGTTTACTTTCTAGAGCTATTTCTAAAAGTGTATATCATTTGTTTTGCTGAGTAACTGAATTACCCCATATGATAAAGCTATTAATTATGTGGACCTGGTAACAAAGGAAGAGCACTTGGCACAGGAACAGAGCCGAGAGAGTTTACTAGTGGGGTGGACTTTGGGACTTGAGTAAGCCAGGTTTTGTAAGTATCACCAGGGGGAAAAATACCTACATAAAAGCTAAAATTACCAATTATACGTGCAAATATTTAAGATTTCACAGAAAAAGATTAGCTAATTAAAAAGGTTTGAATATATTATATCTTTCAAAGGGAGGTCATAATTTATTGTAATAATTTTTTCTGAAAAAATTAGCCTGAATAATTTCCTGATTGTATTACAGGAGGAAAAGACCTATAATATCTTTCATATTCTGTACATTTTTTTCAAAGACTACTGAGATGTTTTCCTAGATCAAAGCGATTCTCCTCTGGTCTGGATGGCTACAGCAACTATTTCCTTGAATTATGTTTCGCACTTGCCCTCTGTTGCTATAACAGCACATTCCAGAGCCAGATGGACCTGGATTCAAATGCTGCCTTTACCACCACTGCCTATTCTGTGTAACCTTGTGGCAAGCTGCTCCCCCTCCCAACATGTACTTTATTTAGGCCACTCTCCCTTAATTGTTCAGCCATAATGGCCTTCAGTCTCTGGAACACACACATACACACTCATCCCGACCAAACTTTGCACTTGGTCTTCTCTTTACTTGGATGCTTAGTATGAATGTGGCCTCATCCTTCACATTCCCATCTAAAGCAGGTCCTCTCAGTTATTCTCTATCATTTTGCCTGTTTCCTTTAGAGATCTATCACATTAGAAATTATTTTTTTTATGTACCCACGTACTATTTCCCACACTCAAAGTGCACACTCCAAGAGAGCAGGGCTGTCTCTGTGCTGCTCACTGCTGTACTCCCAGTATCTAGCACACTGCCTGGTATACAGTGGGCAGCCAACAACAGTTGGCTGAATACATAAACCACCTAAAATAATATTGATTGAAAACATCATTACATATAGAATTATTTTCTCCATTCAGATACCCAGAAGTGATCGTGCCGATTCTGAGGAAGAATTCTTTCCCTTTCTTTAACCAGACGATATTTCTTTCTTTTTGAGATGGAGTCTCGCTCTGTTGCCCAGGCTGGAGTGCAGTGGTATGGTCTCGGCTCACTGCAACCTCCACCTCCCAGGTTCAAGTGATTCTCCTGCCTCAACCTCCCGAGTAGCTGGGATCACAGGTGTCTGCCACCACGCCTGGCTCCTTTTTTTGTATTTTAAGTAGAGATGGGGTTTCACAATGTTGGCCAGGATGGTCTCGAACTCCTGACCTCAGGCGATCCACCTGCCTTGGCCTCCCAAAGTGTTGGGATTACAGGCGTGAGCCATCACGCGCGGCCAGCCAGATGATGTTCTATAATTTGTGACCCACTGGAAAGCAACTAATGAACTGGTACCTACTTTTATCATGAGATTATAGAAAATTTGAGGCTACAGACTATGTCATATACTTGCATCACTAAGCTTATGCCTTGTACCCAGCAGGTGCTCAACAAATACATTTGAGAGCTTTAATGCTAAATAATAAACTGCAATCTGTCAGGACACCGAATATTAAGCAACCATTATTAGTGAAACATACGATAACCCTGTAAAACACCCAAGATATCTGCCAAGTAATATTAAGTAAAACACAAAAATAGGTGCTATATAGTTACATTAATATAAAATCTGTGCCTATATAGCTACACTAACATAAAAACTGTGCCTATCAAGGAATCTACATTTTTTTCCTGTTCTTAACATTATTGCAGACTTGACAATAAAGGATTAAGGTGGAGAGAAACTAGTTCCTAAACATAAGACCTTAAACTTTCAGAAGGAAAAATAAAAATGGTATTAGGGACACCAAGTGAATCCTCTATCACAATCCAGTGATTCATTAGAAACATTCTTCTCTCTGGGGCTCATTCTTCCATCACTATGGAGGGATTTATATCCATAACCTCCATTAACATTAATGGAAGGTAGCCACATAATTTCACCAGAAGTCCACTAGAGAATCGGGCCTATAAGAGAAAAAGCTTTCATTTATTAAGTTTATAAAGTTAGTATAACACAAATAGCGGTGCCTCTGTTAACTGCCCTGATGGGTGCAATCATGCTGGAGAGGGTGAAATTGAACAATTAAACTAATTCTGCTATATTCACAGAATATATAGTTCATAAAGCTACATGCTTCTAATACCTTCCACTCTCAACAAGAGACTATCCTTTGATTCCCTACCGTAATTTCAAAAGCAAATAGTATTTTAAAAGTATTTCTTGTTCATAAAAAAGCATGCTTTAAAATGGAATGTTCTAACAAAATACACTCACACATGCAGGAAATAAGGAATTTACAAGCCAACACAAGGTCATTATTTAATTTTTAATTAGGTTTCACCTAACAATGGAAAACTAAGTCTTCCTTCATCCATTTAACAAAATGCTCATTTAGAATACTCCATGGCTTAGAAAGCTTCTGAACAGATGTCTAAAATGAGAATTCAAGACTCAGGAAAATATGAAACTCACTTTACTCTGTTCTCAAGTGATCTGATAAACAAACAGCCTCACCCACTGCAGTCATCGCTGATAATTTATTTCTAGAGTCTGATGACTATATGGCAATTCACTTTGCTGATGAAACATTCTTTATTTGGGTGGGATGCACCCAGATACCAACTTAACGAATGTCATTCCCACAAGATAACAGACCATCGAGAAGATGCATGCCAGGCAGTACTGCATCAAAAAACCACTTTTCACCTATCAGAAGATGCCTTAACAACTGACAGTGTTTATCAAGTGCACAAAACGTTGTTCCCACTAAGCACAGTTCCACAGCCAACTCTGTTTCTTCATTAAGGTCATCTAAACTTTCTATGCCCATGTTTTCTGCATATTTGCACTAAAAATCCTTACATTTGCAATTATTTATAGCAGCACTGGAAGTGGCAGATATGTACTGTAAGTTATTTTTATTTTGTTAATTAACTTAGGGTCTCATTTTCACTGTATACAAGGGTTTCCTCAAATTCCTAAGACAATTCTACTGATAACTGAGAATTCTCCTTCTCCAAGATTATTTTAGGGTCTCTAATTTGGGCTTTGCTTTTATACCATTTAACTTTGTTGTAGCTGAGGAGCCCTAAGATGACAAGAAATCAGCATCATATTGAAACTCTCCCAGGGGAGGAAAAAAGGGGACTCCTCAAAACAAGGAAAAAAACCAAAAGACACGGCAGACACTCCTCAGATCACCACCGAAGGGAAGGCAGAATCCAGCTGCAGAGTGAAAGAAGAAAAAGAATAGGGAGAACTGTGGTCTTCGCCACCGTTTTTAGAGGTTCAAAAGGTTCATGCTTTAAATTCATCAAGGGAACATGAGGTTTCAAATGCACACTTGGGCCAAACTTTATGCCAAGGGATAACATGTCAAAGGCACGGTATGTGGACCTTCTCCCTCTCTGGGGTAAGGGCAAGTGGACAAATGTTTTCAGCTTTGCCCATGAAGTTGGCAAGTTTCTCATGGGCAGCCCCGCTCAACGGTCAGCACGAGGTAAAGCATGGGTGCTTGCTGAATGAACAAGGATGGAAGTGAAGCATTACACACTCTATGCATGTGTGCTCTGCCTCCAAGTACTGTATCCGGAACACACACTACATATGCCCATCTCCATGCTCTGTCCCTGCATGTCCCTTGTCAAACTTCGAGGCTCTGCTTTAGGCCATCTCCTTCACAGAAGCCATTCTCATTCCGCCCAGCTCAGAATCAACCCTGTTCTTTCCCCGGCCAAGTGAAACCCTTGTAGTCTATGCGTAAGACAGCATTTAATACATTTTGCCTCTGCCCCTATGAATCTGGGGACATCTGGAAGGGAGAGCCGCCTTCCTGTTTTTCTCTATATTTCTTCTATGTACCTGTACCATATTACCTTACTTCAGTAAGTTATCAATATATATTTGCCGCTGGGTGCAATAGCTCACACCTGTAATCCCAGCACTTTAGGAGGCTGAGGCAGGTGGGTCACCTGAGGTCAGGAGTTTGAGATCAGCCTGGCCAACATGGTGAAACCCCGTCTCTACTAAAAATACAAAAAGTTAGTTGGGCGTGGTGGCCTTTGCCTGTACTTTGCTACTCAGGAAGCTGAGGCAGGAGAACAGTTTGAACCCAGGAGGTGGAGGTTGCAGTGAGACAAGATTGTACCACTGCACTCCAGCCTGGGCGACAGAGTGAGACTCTAACCAAAAAAAAAACAAAAACAAAAACAAAACAAACAACAAATACATATATATTTGCTTAATGTTGAAATGAATACTTCTACCTATGCCAGTGCATTCCAGCTTCCCATCTAAATACTATATCCAGTTTTCTCCTGATTATATTAAAATACCCAAAATGTGGTGTTTGAGATCATATCTTTTCTAGTGTCTTAAAGGCACTCAGATTACATACTATGAACAAGGTAAATATAGAAAAGTGACAAGAGGAGTGATAAAAGTCATCATGCATACCATGTCCAAACTTATCAATGATAAACCATTTAAAGATAAGAAGAAAAGTCCAGGACTTTCTCCTGAGTAACTCTGACATGACCTCAGCTTCCAATGAAGAGCAAATATTGACAATGAAACAGGCCACACTCAAAAGAAAGAGAAATGTGCTCCCTTAAAGCCAACTTTTTAAAAAAACACAAGAAAAAATAATCTGGAAATAACTTTCCTCTGAAAGGAGAAAGGAAATAATGTTTTTCGCTTTATATTTTGAGAAAGGATCTTGCTCTGTTGCCCAGGCTGGAGTGCAGTGGTACAATCGAGGCTCACTGAAGCCTGAATCTCCCTGGCTCAAGTGATCCTCCCACCACAGTCTCCTGAGTAGCTGGGACTACAGGCAAAGGCCACCACACCTGGCTGATTTAAAAAAAAAATTAAGGTGGGGTCTTGCTATGTTGTCCAGGCTAGAATGTTCATTTTTTTCTATACAGGTCTTTCTACATATATAGAATTTGTTGTTATTTTAAGATAACAAAGAAATAATATATGTTTTATCATATAATGATATTTTTGAAGTTTCAAGTACTACTCAGAATCAGAAACCATGTGTTATTTCAAAAGTACTCTTGTCATTTTGTATATTTTGTTTATGATATTACTCAGGGCACAGGAAATAAAAACCACCATCATTTATAATTTTGTGCTGAGACAAAGCTACTGTTCCACTGTCTATCACTCTACTCTCGTTTTCAAGGCTCCCTACATTTGGACCTCAAAAAAACCTCTTGAAGCATGTCATATCCCTGTTCAAAAACTACATGATTCTTACTGCCTAAATCTTTAAATTGGCATTCAATACCCTCCCCTATGTAACCCCCCATTCTAACCATCAATACCCTCCCCTATGTAAACCCCCATTCTAACCAAACTCGCCAACTGACCTGCTCTGGGACAAATTGTGCATATGTCTGCTTCTGCAGCTGTGCTCACACCTTTCGCCTGCTCTCCAACTCTTCTCTCCTCTCCACCACCGCCTCTGCTCATTCTCTCATTTCCAAACAATCCTTCATCCACAACTCAAATCAGTTTTATCCAAGAAGCCTTCCAAATGGTCTCAATTCAGCATAAATTTTCTTCTAGATTTCTACTAAACTTTTTTTTTTTTTTGAGATGGAGTTTTGCTCTTGTTGCCCAGGCTGGAGTGCAATGGTGTGATCTCGGCTCATTACAATCTCCGCCTAAAGGGTCCAAGCGATTCTCATGCCTCAGGCTCCCGAGTAAGTGGGATTACAGGTGCCTACCACCGCGCCTGGCTAATTTTCTTGTATTTTTAGAAGAGAGAGGGTTTCGTCATGTTGGCCAGTCTGGTCTTGAACTCCTGACCTCAGGCGATCCACCCACCTTGGCCACCCAAAGTGCTGGGATTCCAGGAGTGAGCCACTGCACCCAGCCCACCAAACATATTCTCATTTCGTATTTACAGGTCCCTAAGAAGTATGTTTCATAAAGCATGTCTACACTGTACACCTAGAATGACATCCTCCACCAAAGCTAGTGCAACTGATACAAACCTGTGAATTAAGAAATTTATCTCAAAAACAGTAATTTATAAACCTTATAGAATCAAATTAAAGAATACATTGAAAGACTGTAATAAATTAGGATTAGCTATATATTATAAACAAAATGCTTTCAAAAGATGTACAATTTTAAGGAGAAATTTTCATTCCAATCTTATTCCTGATCTTATCACATTTTTAGGGTTAATAAAACACTAGAAATACTATTATAAATTAAGCATGTTAATCTTAATTCCTCAATCCATAGTCACTATAAAAATTAATAAAAAATCCTAAATTCTGCAGATGACATTATATGTCCACATATGCATGATGTAATTAATGCAAGTTCAACAATAATAATCAATGCATATGAAATGAATGAATGTTAGGCCTACAAAAGAAAGTGCAGCAGACTTTTGCGGTATGAAAACTTCATTAATCCACTGTATGCAAACATGTCCTTGATTTTAAATGAGTTTTAAAGAAGATAGTTTATTAAATCACCCTCTAGGAAGCTAACGGCAATTGGGTGGCCATTAAACAGTAAGTCTCTGACTACAGATGTAAGCTATCACACATTTATAAAATCTGGGTAAAAACTACCTTTAATATATCCTTAATTTTCAACAACAACAAAAAGACAATTACAAGACAATCTTAAGAGTCCAGCAATAGCCAAAAGAAACCTTTGACCATCAAAAAAGTATAGGAGCACTTTAAAACTCTTACATGCACAAATGCACATACTTATCTACATGCATGCACACATATACACACACATACACCTTCATCATAACACCTAATAAGTCATGGTTACTCTGTACTACTACATATAAATGATATTGTACCTTGACTTTAATTTCTTGTTATCATTACTTTAGGAACCAAAGTGGTGTGTGTGTTCAATTTTGAAAGTATACTAAAAATGAAGGATTCTAAAAAGAATAGAGAAATTTATTAAGAAAACCGAAATTTATTTTTAAAAGGACACAGCTCAACATACTAAAGACATACTTAAGCTGCCAATTTTTAGAGCATAGTTTTTTTTTTTTTTTTTTTAAATCTTTCTATTTTGGACAAATAGGATTAAGCTTCTTAGACAATTCTTTGTTGTTTTGACTTCAACAATTTATGCAAATGAGATGTTAATTAGTGTAATTGTAACTTAAATTATGCTTGTGTAAACCTCTCCATTGGTAGAAAAGTGTGGGAATCTACACAACTGGTATTTAAAGTAGCTGTACTAACTCACTTCTGAAAGCCCAGCATAGCAAGATCACTTTCATGTCTTTACAATTTGTTTTTATGAGGTGATAACATTTTTACAAATACCATCATTTTTGGTTTTTTATATTGTAAGTGACAGTCTGACATTTTACAACTGGCTTATTGAAAACAAGAATTGAGCACTCTAGCAGTAACGGACATTAACTGCTGAATAGAGATTCAGATGCTAATGAGGTGAGAGGGGCTCCAGAAAGTTTTGATAAATGCTACACACACTCTAACTAGCTGTGAATGTGGGTTGACAAAGAACATCTACACCAGGGTTCAATAAAATGTAACCCTTTAAATTAATCATACTGGCAGTATTTAATAGAATGCACAACAATCTCCTTTTCTGTTGGCTATAAAGCTGAAGAAATGCAAAGTCTTCACAAATGAATGTTCCCACATTCCCCACTCCACATTGCTACTTTCATTTGAACGTCTACAGCTGTTTCAAAAGTACTTACTGTAAATAGCAAAGTATAAGCAGATTTCAGAGTCTGACTCTTTCACAACATGAGATATAATTTTTTCTTCATTTTTACACCTAGAGTTAAACAAAAAGTCCTAAGTAAGAAAAAACTCTGAAGATCTGAGTGCTCAGTACAGAATAAGCGCACAGTAGGTTCTCAATAATGGCAGTTATTGTTATAGGAAAGATCTGGCAACTTATAAAAAGAAAAACCATCTGCTCGCACAGGAAAAAATAAGAAAATTCAGGAAGTAAAGCAAGCATTCAGTCTTCAAATCTACAAACTTAAAGTAGGCCTTTGTTCTTCAGGGACTGTGAGGAAAACTATTTTATAGCTTTTGTGAAGAATTCATCTTATATAGAAGGAAAGTAATTATGTCCTATTAAGTAAATCTATAATGAGCCTTAATTCTAACAAGTGTCAGAGAGCCTCTACTTATTTTATTTAATTTTTGATGCTCATATTAATCAAACTCTTCTATTGATTGCAAACTTGTAAGTTTCAACAGACTACAGTTCAAGAGATCACTCTTACATTTCTTAAGCAAATGCAGAACATTAACATGTTATTTCTTCTTAAAGTGACAATCCCTAATATCCTTTTTGGTTTTTGCCAATTTTAATCTTGGCAGGAAGTAGAAATCTGTGCACTCAGCAACACTGCAAGCTTGCTGGCTGTCAAAATTATGTCTCAGCCAATGCCTGAGTGGTATTCTTGTCATTTCACCGTGGTAAGAAACTTATCAGTCTGACATATAAAGCCTCTAAAAGTAGTGATTTATGCCAAAATGTAGATACACTTACCCACCACCTAAATTTCGTTTTTATAACTCCTGCAATTATTACAACTTCCCCTAATCATATATACAGACTGTAGGATGCTTTAAAAAAAATTCAGAGAATAATTATGACTCAAATAGCTTCAGATTAAAAGACAACTGCATTTTAAAAGTATACATTTTTCTATACTGATACGTGTGTAAGCATATATATATATTTGTTCATACGCTTGCCTGCAGATATTGCATTTTTAAAAAATCATTTTCTACCAAATAATCTCTATGTGAACTATACATTTTTCAGCTAAAAAATAATCATTTCTCAATAAGCTGCATAAAAATGATAGCTTTACCCCTCGACAAGCACTGGTTACTCTGACTTTTATTTTAAGAGTAAAAATTCCCACTTAAAAAATAAAGTGAACAAGTAGACGAATGTGTGCTATGGTTCAGAAATGGCCATTTAGCCAAATTGCATACCTGTGCTGTGTCAGCGCCAGGCAGAGTCATCTCATTCCACTGGTCTAATGGATGGCAATTGAATTTAATTAACAAAACTCCTTTGACTTAGTTTCATACTGTGCTGAATATAATGGAATCCTCTCTGCCCCCCTTTATCTCTCTCTCTTTCACTCTCTCTCAACTAAAAATTGTCCTTAACTAACATCCACTTTAAGAATATTAAAGGCTATACATTATACTTAAAAGATACAATACAGTCATCCCCCTTCCATGACTTAACTTATATAACATAAAATAATTAAAAAGATACTTTGATAGTGATACACAGTATAGATTCAATTACCACAATGTCTCCATTAAAGGTACTTTTATAGTATGAATAAAATGCAAATCCTCTTTGCGGATCAATACCAGAACATAATTCTACTCTTCCTCCTAAAAAAGGAAGTTAACTATTATAAATCATCTTCACATGAAAATGGTAAAAAGGTATTCCTCTGAAAATGTTCTGCTACTCTCAATATATTAAGAATGCTATTTTCCGTGTTACACCCATTTTAAAATTATGTATTCTAGCACCATCTGATAAAACTGATAAACAGAAAACTTGTTGACCATTATTTTTCATATTTATTTAAATGCTTGACACTAAATTCAGAGACATTTCAATTAATTAATCTTTCTAAATAAAATAAAGAACACACCAAAAAAAAAAAAAAAAAACCCTCATAAGAGATTCTGAGTAAATACTACTATTCTGCCTAACTTTTGCCTGGCTGGGCACTCTGAGACAAGTTCCTATGATTGATTATTGTGGTATCTCTGAATCTTTGACTTTGAACCATAACCTTTTTTGTGAACAATGACAGTTGGGACCTACCATTTGCCATCTGTAGAAATGGAGGGGGGAAAAGGACTTCTCGTACATTAATCAACCAATTAAGAACAGACTTAAACAAAACACTAAAGCATAATAAACCCCTGACTGCTTAATAGCTTTCTACTTTTAATAGTTGTCTTCCTGCAGTCTGCTCACAAGATTAGAAGAGTAATCTATTCAAGTCTTAACAAAAATTGCATAAGGAAAAAGGAAAAAGTAAACCCATCCAAACCAGACATTTTAAATTGTAAAAAAAAAAAAAAAAAAAAAAAAAAGGCTACTTAAGGGTTCTATAGTTCAAATCAAAATGTAAGAGGCTGATCCATACAACAGAGTATCAAAAAATCTCATCAGTATGAAATAGGGTAATTCTTTTCCCTGAAATACCTAAAATAATTAGTTTGTACAAATGAGCCTTATATTTTGAAATTTTAGATGACTGCATTCTTTAAAAGCACTATTTACCCAATAATTAACAGATACTATACCACTTGGCATAAAGTAATTTGTGAATTTGTGAGGAGAATCTGAGATTTCAATTAATGATGGCGTATACCAAACCATAAAAAATTTTAAAAATAATAGGAAAGTTAACAAAACGAGGTCAGGTCTCATCCTTTCTCTGATTAAAATGTGATCAGCAAAAGTAATATTCAACTATTAAGGCATTAACTCTGATTCATTCAGGGATTAAAAATAAATAGTAAATCAAGAAAAAAAATCAAGAATGCCCACTATTACAGGTTAATTTAACACCAAGTTGCAGGTCTTAGTGCAGTGAGAAGGGTAAGGAAGATATAAACATAGATAATAGAAATGAACATCTTTCTCTTTGTTTGCATTTGATATGATTATCAAAATAGTAAACACAAAAGAATTTATCAACACATTATTGGCTAAAAATATGTAAATATAGTTGAACATAAGATCACCATATACAAAGTAACTGTATTTCTATACTAAAAATTAGAGTTAAAAATAAAGTATTAAAACCACAGTTTACAAAAGCAGCTTCACAAAAGTGTTCAAAACCTGGTGAAAAATAAAATTCAGTGTAACCAAGAATAAGATCTAAATAAATGAAGAGACATACCATGTTCATAGATAGTAATATTTGATAGTTAAAAAAAGATGTCAATATCCTTTATCTGTAGATTCCATATATTCCTAAACAAAGTCCCAATAGGATGTTTCACGAAACTTGACAAAGTAATGCCATGATATATATGGAATAGTGAGGGGTAAAGAATAACAAAAAACATTCATTTTAAAAAGAGGTGTGAAATTTTGCTTTATCATCTATCAAGACTCATTATAAGGGCTCAGTAAGTGAAAAATGTGGTGATGGTATAGGGTAGATAAGCTAATCAATGTAACAAAGCAAAGAATCCAGAAATAGACATACGTAAATATAAAAAAGTAAATGGCAGAAGTATCATTTTACATTATTTGCAGAATAAACTATTCAATAAATGATAAAGTAAAAACTGTTCATTCATACAGAATAAAATGAAATTGGATCCCTACCTCACACCATACACAAATTCCAGCTGGAATACAAACCTAATGTGAGACGAACACTGAAAAGATGTACAAAAAATATCATATATTTCTAAACTTGGAGTGAAAAAGGATATCTTCAACAAGATAAAAAAGCAATAACCATGAAATAAAGATTGATAAATTTTACTGTATTAAAATTAATAATGTTTTTTCATCAAAGATAACATGAAGAAAATTTTAAAACAGGCCAGAAACAATGAAAATATATTGGCAAACCTACACTGGCAAAGAATTAGAATGCAGAATCTATAAAGAACTCCTACAAACCAATAAGTAAATGATAAGCAGTAAAATAGAAAAAAATGAATAAATGACAAAAACATTTCACAGAAAAGGGTGGCTCTTACATATATAAAAAAAGTTTAGTCTCATTAATAATCAAATTATAAATGCAAACTAAAACCACAATGAAATACTCTTTTTTAGTCTCAAGACTGGCAAAAAGTAAAAATCTGGCAATGGCAAATTCTGGAGAGAATGCAGATCAACAGAATTTTTTGTATACTGCTATGGTGAGTGATCGTATAAATAGGCATAACTTGTCAGTAAGATAAAATATCACTATCTTTTCTTAAAAAAAAAAATTGACATTTACATGCCCTGTAATTCAACAATTTAAGTCCCAGGCTCATACCATAAAGAAACTTTTACACATGTGCTCTAGAAGACATGTTACAGTTCATAGCACTTGCTAAGAGCAAGAAACTGGAAACCTTCTATAGATCCATCACATAATAGAATATTATACAAGAAACAATAAATTACAGTATATATAAACATATTGTAGAGTGAAAAAAGCAATTCCCAGAAGTGTGTGTATATGTATTTATACATATATGTATGTATATGTATATGTGTGTAAATATATATATAATTTTTTATAAAATGAACACAAGCAAAACTGAACAACATATTTAGTACATATGTGTGATAAATAATTTATTTTATAGGAGGGGAATTACAAACATAAAATTCAGGATAATGGGAGGAATTTCAGGGTAATGGGAGAGGAAAAGAAAACACGGGTAAATAAAAGGTATTGGCTGTCATCTTTCTTGGTCCACAGATTTTCAGTTCATACTATGTGCTATAAGTTACATATATATTTATATTAAAAATAAAGGGAAAGAAAGTAAACCAGAAATGTTTGTTACAATAAAAGGATTTTCCACAGTATTCTACAGCTTTTTAGCAATAGATTTGAAAAAGTTTAAAAGAAATACATTTGGATTTCCATTTTGAATTATTTTACTAACACTATCTTTTTCCCCAAGAAAATACAATAATAGTCAAATTTTGGGGAAATGTCATTCTTTTTTACTTGACTAATGTGAATAATTTGTAGTTAAAATCTAATCTCAGCTCCCCATACAAACAGGCAGGGTGCAGTGAGAAGGAGGTAACTCCAGCATTGACAAACTCAAACAGCAGCTATTCAAATGTATGTCTGACTTAAAATGCATTATCCAGTCTTTTAATATTTCATTTTATGTCCTGTTTATATCTGGTTTAAAATAAACTTCTATTCCCGAGAAGGGGCTAAGAAAGAATGATCCAAGTTTGCTGTAAATAGCTGTGCTATCATATATGCTGTAAACATAAAGTGTTATATATCATATATATGAAGAAATACATATATGAATAAATCAGTAAGAGATAGATAGATAGACAGACAGACAGATGAGAGAGACAGAGGATTTTTGTGGTTTGGCAGAAGAAGGGTGATAAATGAGTCCAAAGCTTCCCTCCAGTGGTAATATTCAATATCTGGTTACAGAACTGAGATTCTACAAATAATCTCCAAAAAAGAATTTTTTTTCAACCAAGTGAACATGAGTGGCATGCAACAGTCAAGGATGAATTTAACTGAATTAGGGAATTCTTTCGTCACAACCCGAGTCAGAATTTCAGCACACCCACTGTTACAGGTGCATAGAATGCAATTCTTTTAAAAGGTATCTTTCAAAATGCCTTCCTAGGTGTGCTAAGTCAAGAAATGGCAGTAGCAACGTCCATCCATCCATACTTTGCCATAATGGAAATAATCTTCTCTCAGATACAAAAATACAAAAAGAAAATTAAGTAATAATTAAATTAGTTAGAATTTCACTGATAAAGCATTATACTCGCTGATAAAAAGTTACTCTCTACGAATCAAGATCTCTCCAATATGTTCCCATCTAAATATGCACTTCTCACGACCTGAGATGTGTTCAACTAGCAACATCAAACAAGAAAAAGACAAGCACCACAAGAAAGGCCATGAATTCATTTCTGTAGTATCAACTACATGATTAAGTTAAAAATAACCAATTTTATCTAAGATGCTGTAATTCTGCTAATTAAACATCTTGTTTAGAGATCAGTAATACCGTAAGGAATAAAAAAGTTAAAGTTCTTCATAACTCAAATTCTAAATATTAAACATATTGTAGTGTAATGTTAAGAAATGAAAAATAGAGATATTTACCTCCTCAATACCCACCTAGTTTTTGTCATTTAAACATAATTTGAGTTACCATATGAAAATCTACATCTAAATTGTATTTCTCCTTCATGAGATTCTTAATACTTTATAAGCAACTGGCCATACATTGACCTTGAATCTCACACTTCAGAAACATGGAATTACAAGAAGATATGTAAGAAAATACACACAATCTGCTATTATAAACAGCTATAATAGGATGACCTTATCCTTGGAAGCACAGCAGGAAAATCCTGTGCCTTATACCACATTGGAGAGTTTGCACTGGTACACTACTTTCTCTGCAGCATTGAGACCTAATTAGAATGTAAGTTTTTTCAAAAATCCATTCTATTTTTCATTCCCCATGGCAATATTTTTGGTGACTGCTTACCAAAGATCAGAATTTGGTTTCTTTTAGCATTCTATGAAAGCACAAAAGAAGACAATTATTCTCAGTCTCTTTAAAGCATTGTATTTTCATGTGATTTTGTAAGTTTTTGTTTCTCATTAATTTTAAGATCTTAGTTTTAAAAAAAGAAATATATATTCTGTCAAAATGTTTTCATTATCTCTTGCTGAAACCAGTAGAAGCTTTTAGATATGAAAACAGGGCCAGACAGAAACACTTTATAGGAAAGTCTGCAGTGGAATGGTTTTGATAATGAACACGCCTAAAGAAATAAAATCATGAATGCTATACGTGTTGGGGGGAAGAAACTCTTATCTTCAGTTGGGTTATGTTACCTACAATCAATAGGTCTCCAATTGAACAAGGAAGATTTACATATGTGGGTGCATTTTGGTCTAATGAAATTGGTCTAACAGTTTTAATGAGAGTAAAACATTGGATAGGAAGGGAAAATTCTGACTTCACTATATGTAACTGGGCCCACCACCTTAATAGCCACCTTTAACTTCTTTTACTTCCTGTGCCTCTCACAGCTTAGGATTAAGTAACCATGCCAAAAACACCCTGTTAAGTGAGGACAGACATACAACGTACAAATGCTCAAGAGAGATAAAGACATGACTGACAGGCCCTTTTCCTGCAGAGCAAGACAGTATGTGATTCAAAACCAACAAAAAATATGAGTGTCCACTCTGAAGAGAATGGGTCAATTTTTTAATCAAAATTGTGCTCTTTAAAAATGCAATAGCATTAAACTGAAATCCTTTATTTCCTACCCTAGCAGGGTACCTAGCACATAGTAGGCACTTGATAAATTATTATTGGCATAAAGATTATACCCTCACATGTAAACCAGAGCAGTTACTATGTTACTCCATCATCACCAAATCATCTTTTCTAGATAAAAATCTCAAATAAAAGTCAAGACCAGGATCTTAAAGGGAAAAACAAATAGCCTAAATGGTTTAGCATCATCAATTGTCTAGCATCATCAGATCTTTATTTTCAGAATTATAATTACTTACATGTCAATAATTCCTTTGGGTTAATACGAAACTATGGATTTGGGTGAAGAAACAGAAATCCATTGACATGGTAGGGTGAGAAAGGAAAATCATTCTGTAAAAAACATAGGCTTAAATTCAGTCCTAAGGTAAATGCCCAAAAACTGTTTTATATGTTACCTAGTTTTAAGATGTATGCTATAAGTTTCTCAAGTTTTTGTTTTGGTCAATCCAGATTTCCCATCTAGTCACCAGCTAAACAAAGATACTGAGTGCACAGTGAGGTGCCAGGTTCTATGCACCCCTATGTGGGGATACAAACACACTGAATACAACCCAGTCCCTGCTCAGAAAGAAATCACAGCCCAATTTGGAAATACAGATGTAGACAAATAGTTTTATTATGATAAAGGAAGTGCTAATGGCAAGTACTAATATACTGCTAATGGATGCTGTGGGCATGCAGGGAAGGAGTCCTTAGCCCAATCTTGGGGGGAAAAGAAAGCTTCCTTGAGGAAATGATGTTACAGCTGAACCTTAAAGTATAAATAATGTTAGCCAAGTAAAGGTGGGTGAGGACATCCCAAGTAGGACTATTACAAGGAATAAAACAAAAATATGCATGCATCTACCTGTACTATGATAGAACCTGTGTACACAGGCAGGAAGACAGGATGGTTCCGTATGTTCCATGCACCAACATTTTCCCATATGTCTTTGCACATGCTCCCACCAGTTTCAAGGTTAGTTGTGTTCACTAATTAACTCAACCCCAAAAGGTAATTTATCCACTTTTATCAGGCCACATTTGTGTAAATACACTTACCCTTATTGAAATATTGTACCTACTGTTTTGATTACAAATAAGAACATGCAGTGACACACAGCATTGTCAGACGCACAGGTCATTCCACAACACTAAGTTTCCTAAGTCTTGAAACACCCTCTCAGACTTTAACTTTTACCTCCAAAAGCTCAAGGAATCAAAGATCTGAGGCTGATGCGTTAGAATTTACTCAAACATCTGCCTAGCAGGAATAGGCAATTGGGGATTAATTCCAAATTTACAGACAAGCAATCGTTCTTCCAGATGTTGGACAGAGTTGGAGAAGGAAAATACTCTGAAACAATTTCCTTCTAAATAATGGATTAAAAAAAAAAAAAAAAAACAGAAAAAAATGTGAATGGCAATACTGCAGACTCATAATTCTAACCTGGAAATAAGTATTTAAAAATATATAGTATTATTGAAGGCTATTTATCATTAATGTGTTCCATTTAATTCATATTATATGAAACAAGGGAAAACTAAAGGAAACAGAATAAAGCTAAAACTTTAAAGATGCTATTCAAGATTACCCAAAAATAAGATAGGGAAAGATGAAAAGGAGGGATATGATTCTAAAGATTCAGTAGCAAAAACAGAGAGATTGAAAAGGAGGGATATGATTCTAAAGATTTAGTAGCAAAAACAGATTTTCAAATCTTTTAAGCTTTCATTATTGGGAAATAAGACATTCTGAAAGGAAACATCAAGTATTGCTAAAATCATCAAGTAAATTGTGAGATTTGTATACAGATGGCTTATTTAATATGAAGCAATGTGGTTTTCTCTTTCTCTGGAGGAAATGAACGGCTAATATCTCATGAATTGTATCAAGTTTGCTTCATGTCTCTTACTGACTGTTAGACAAAGAAATCTGTCTTGAATTTCATGATGTCCTACATGTTACTGTGACTAATCCCCAACCATTTTTATTTACAGTGTTCAGAATGAGTTTCTATGACAATCCCGTGCCATTTCTTAAATGTTACAAACACATTTTCTGCTTTTTAAAAATAACTATGGAACAAATAATTTGTTCTCTACTCTATACAAAGAAAAGCACACATATTAATGAATGGGGAAACAGATTTCACTTTCAGATTGAACCACCAGCAGATATCACAGAGAACAATAACAACAAATCCAATATACATTGGGCCACCAGATTTTTCTTGCTGTTATTTCATCTGTCAGCCAAGCAATAATTCTCTCATCTTTTCTATCACCATCCATACGCACTGTCCCATTAATCCACTAACACATGCTCACACTTATAAGACCTATTACATGCTTTCTGTCTGAATGTAATATGTATCTGTTTTCTTTTAATAAGAGAGAGAGAAAAAGGCAAATCAGCTTGAGACTTCTGACAACTTAAAATCCACTTCAGTGTAAAAGTCTTGAGACTGCTAACTTTTTTCCAAGAGGGAGCAAAATAGGGAATTTCGGTGGCTATGCTACCGGAACTTGGCTGTGTTTTAGGAACTGCCAAATGAATTCACTACCGCCTGCTCTCCAAGGTTTTCCCTTCCTTTCTGTTTTCTACTCTCTCGTTCTCCTGCTGTTTCATTTTCCTGTAACACTATTTGTTTTATATTTCAACATTACTAGAAGGATGTCCTTAAAAAAAATAGAACTTTTCTGTGCACAATCAGCCTTCTTTAGAGAAAACATGCTATGGTGGTGAACTTTTTTTTTTTTGTTTGTTTGAGACAGAGTTTCACTCTTGTTGCCCAGGCTGGAGTGCAATGGTGCGATCTCGGCTCACCGCAACCTCCACCTCCCGGGTTCAAGTGATTCTCTTGCCTCAGCCTCCTGAGTAGCTGGGATCACAGGCATGCACCACCACGCCCAGCTAATTTTGTATTTTTAGTAGAGACGGGGGTTTCTCCATGTTTGTCAGGTTGGTCTCAAACTCCCGACCTCAGGTGATCTGCCCGCCTCAGCCTCCCAAAGTGCTGGGATTACAGGCATGAGCCACCATGCCTGGCCAGGCAAACTATTAAATAATAGAAAGCACCTGCACCATCTTCTGTCAGCTTTAATTTTCTTTACATTTACAAAAATATTTTTGATATAAGAAAACAAAAAATTTAACACAACAGAAATATAGTCAAATGGTAGAATTCCTTGACATATACCAATTTTATGGTTAAAAATAAAAAAGCAATGTAAACAACTGGTTCCACAAATGTTTAAAACTTCATATAGGCCAGGTTTAGCAGCTCACACTTAGAATCTCAGCATTTTGAGAGGCTGAGGTGGGAGGATCACCGGAAGCTAGGAGTTCAGTGACCAGCCTGGGCAATGTAGTAAGACTCCATCTCCACAAAATATTTTTTAAGTTAGCCCAGGGTGGTGGGATTCACCTTTAGTCCCAGCTACTTAAGAGGGTGAAGTAAGAGGATTCTGTGAGCCCAGAAGTTTGAGGCAGCAGTGAGTTATGACTGCACCACTGTACTCCAGCCTAGGCAACAGAGCAAGACCCTGTTTCAAAATAATAATATTAATCATAAATGTTTTATAAGTGTTTTAAAAACTTCACGTGGCCGGGCACGGTGGCTCAAGCCTGTAATCCCAGCACTTAGGGAGGCCGAGATGGGCGGATCACGAGGTCAGGAGATCGAGACCACCCTGGCTAACACGGTGAAACCCTGTCTCTACTAAAAATACAAAAAACTAGCCGGGCGAGGTGGCGGCGCCTGTAGTCCCAGCTACTCGGGAGGCTGAGGCAGGAGAATGGCGTGAACCCGGGAGGCGGAGCTTGCAGTGAGCTGAGATCTGGCCACTGCACTCCAGCCTGGGTGACAGAGCCAGACTCCGTCTCAAAAAAAAAAAAAAAAAAAAAAAACTTCACACAGGCTATTAGTTGAAAGAACCCTAATTTAAAAACATTAAACGCTCTAAAATCTTGATTTCTGAGGAAATTATATCTGAGATAGCACTGACTTGTTTTAAGTTATTTTCTCCGGTTTTGCATCTCTGGAATCTATCACAGTGCCTAAGAAGTGCTGGAAACCGATCTACTGAACTGAACTGCCAATCACATAGTAGAGCTTGTCAATAAAGGTAACCAAACAGATCTTCTATGCCACCACCACCCAAAGAGCATCCGCCCCGATGGAAATGATAACGGTCTACAACTGCTCTCCAGCTCACACAAGAAGTTCCCGTTTCCATAGCTCCTGGGATGCATGGACTTAAGAATCCTCAAATGTAAAAATCAAGGTTTGGGCCTTAAGGTTTCCTTCAAGGTAGGAAGCTGAAACTAAAACCAGAAAAGAAAAAGCTCTAGCTTCTCACTACTTTTTCAACTACTTTCTAAACAGAGAAAGCAATGGCTTTCAGAGTGTTTATGTATTTGCAGAGAATATTTTTCACTCCATCCATAATTTCAGAAGCAAAGCTTCAAGTCTAACATATTGGGGAACATCTTAGAAAGAAAACAGGCCATAGAAGGGTCTGACCTAGTTACTAATCCTAACCACTTATTAACCATATAACTCTGGACAAGTTACTCAGCCTCTCTGGCTGCTTCCTCACTGGCATAAAGGGAACCATAAAAGCTCCCTTACCTAAAATTTGAAGTTTATATGAAGGGCTAATTTAAAAATGCATAAGAAAAGATAATTTAAATATTGTAGTTTTAGGGCAAAAGTCTGGGGTCTAAGGGAGTTGGCTTAAATGCTGGCTTTGCCACTTACTGTTGGTGTAGCCTCAAGTGAGATGCTCTGTGAAAGTCTATTTCCCAAATAACAGGAGTAAGCCACAGCAAAGGTCATCTACAATCTCTACTTCCCCAATACCACCTAACATGAAAAATTCTCCAAAAGTTGGAAAAGTCACAGGACCAAAAAAAATAAGAAAACATGCAAAACCAAAGAAACTCATATCCACAATTTAGAAAATCCAACAAAGCAAATCCTAAGAAATGGTACCCAGATAGGCAACATCCTTGAATTACCAAAAGCATTTAAAGAGCTGGTAATCGAAAGCTCTATCACAAAGCAAAATGAATAGGTAAAGCTGCTCTGTCCTGAGTTTTATACTGGGTGACTTGATAGTAAAAAGCCCAAAAATATGAGTCTAAGTTCCTCTCCAATCTGTCTGTTTCCCTCCAATTCTGATGTCTCAAAACACAGTTCCCTTATTCATCGTCCCCACCCTACTCCAGCACCTCCAAGATTCAACTGCACATAAAGTAAAAAGCTATGCATAATCAGTCTTTATACAGCCAAACTGAAAATGTCTTTCTTTGAAGAATTACAAAGCTTTCTGTCTGAAACCTCTGACCTTTCTAGAGAAATCAGAGTTACTGTAGTTTAAAAATGTAGGTGGTAAAAGTACAAAGGATTACATTTATCCATTTTGCATGTTTGTCGTCTTTTCTGGGGCCAGGGGCAAATATCTTTAGAACAATTAGTTCTTCAACCATAACATTTCGGACTGCAATATCCTCATTCTCCAAAGAACTGTACGTGTATATATATACATATATATATGTATATATATATATATGGTTACACAGATATAGAAGTGTGTGTATTATTATATACCCTTGATCCAATGAGATGGCACTTTTTTGTTACTTTTTGTTCCCACTTTATTTTACTGAAACTCTAAAATACATTAATTTTAAAACCTTTTCTAAACATAAGATTTTTGTCTATACTTAGTAAGCTAAGAAATCAATAAAAGTTCATTTAAATATTTATTTAAACTGTAGTTACTGATTGAATGTGGCGAAAGGAGAGACTTTGAAAAGTATGTTAAAAAAAGAATTCTTAATAAAAGTCCTTGTCACGTATTAAGAGGCCACACAATAAAAGTACTGCAATGACTATCTTTCCCTGACAGGAATGCACAACAATAGTTACGCTGTTGAACAGCATCGTTACAAAGACTTCATTCTCAGAAGTTACTTGAAACTACTCTCCAAAAGAGAACCTCTACCATTTAAAAGAAGAGGGGGAGGAAAGCCAACTAAATGAATCCATCAGAAACTTCAGTAACTTAGTAATTTTTATGTGGTGTGCATCCATCCAAAAAAATCTTGTCATAGTCATACAAAGATGCAAAATTTCTTATGCAAATAAGCTTTTGCCAAGTTCTTATCTAGAATCTTTGCTTCATTTCAAACACTGGTAACCCACTTATAGTTAGTTCTCAATTATCTAATGTTGAAAATACGTTCTCAGGTATACAGTTTTTCATCAGCAACATTTTAATGTGTAATACTACTTATGAGTTATATTCAGCATAAAAGATATTCACAATTATCATTGCTAATCTGCTATTATATGTGAGCCTGCACAGCTCTGTTTAATAGTATGCAACAGGGGTTTACATGCAGATACACAATATCTTAATTACTTATTCTATAGTAAGCTCTTTAAGCATCTCCATCCCTCATTCATTTGGAATGTTAAAAAATGCCACGAAGAAGGGCTTGATGTCATCTCAACACTGAGAGCCATCTGTCTATGGCCCTCCTTTGACTTTACTCCTTCTGCAGCCAACATTTTCACAAAAGTTGATGAGAATTTGTCAACCTAAGGACTTGTCATGTCAGCTCCTTTGAAAGGCAATGGAATATTTGAAAGTGACAATGATGGGACCCTGTATGTACAATATTCATTTTATGTAGGAGTTTAAAATTAAATAACTAATCCCTTTAAGATTAAACTACACAGAATTCTAAGTGCATTCGATAGGAAAAAAAGGAGACAGGCAAGCACATATCAACGCAAAAGAGATGGTTCTGAATTTCTGATATTAAGTAATATGTCTCTAAACTTGAAAATTAAATGAAGATTGATAACGTAACACTACAGTTTCTATTACCCGCTGACAAACACCTTTCCCTACTAAAAATTACTACTCCGATCAAGCTATCTGACTCACCACAGATACATCTTCTCCAACAGCATGAATGTAATGTACTACCCAATCACTGGCTGGCAAAATTACAAAAGGAAATAAAATCAACCAAACCATAGCAACAAAGACAGCCTGAAAATGGCAGCTGCTACATAGACATTCATACAAATTTTTAAATAGTACAGTATTTTTTAAATGTTTTAATTTCGCCTCACTTTTTTTAACCTGTAGAGCACTGCAGCAATAGCCATTTAAAAATTTATATGAATACACATGTTCTGAGAACTGTGTATGTCTGGAAACTCACAAGTTATTCGGGACCACCATAAGCACTTACCAGAGACATAAAAATACATACAGTATGGAACTGGATACAGCTGACAATGGGATATGAGTCCTATTTTTTTTTTTTAACCAATTTAATCACTTTTCTTCACGTGCCTCACAGTTTTCCCTTTCTAGCATAACTGACGCTACATAACCCTAACTTTAAGATCCATTAATATTTCTTAAAAAGAAAGTTATTTTATTTTCTTTGCTGTTAAGTTCAGTTTAGCAGCTTATTTTTAAATTAAACCTTAAAAGAATTAATATGTATAATGAATTAATATAGTATAAATTATACTTATTGGTCTTTTTCTATTTACAATTATAACAATTACAATGAGTGAGGCTTTGAGTTTTTGCACTGAAGTCATTAAGAACTAATCTTGTCGCCGGGTGTGGTGGTTCATGCCTGTAATCCTAGCACTTTGAGAGGCTGAGGTGGGTGGATCATGAGGTCAGTTCGAGACCAGCCTAACCAACATGGCGAAACCCCATCTCCACTAAACATACAAAAATTGGCTGGGCGTGGTGGCGGGAGCCTGTAATCCCAGCTACTCAGGAGGCTGAGGCAGGAGAATCTCTTGAATCCAGGAGGCGGAGGTTGCAGTGAGCTGAGATCGTGCCACTGCACTCCAGCCTGGATGACAGACTCCATTTCAAAAAAAAAAAAAAAAAAAAGAACTAATCTTGACTAAGTTTAAAGAGTTAGAAACAAACCTCATGGCTGGGCAAGGTGGCTCACACCTATAATCCCCACACTTTGGCAGGGGTGGGTAGAACACCTGAGGTCAGGAGTTCAAGACCAGCCTGACCAACATGGAGAAACCCCATCTCCACTAAAAATATAAAATTAGCTGGGCTTGGGGGCTCATGCCTGTAATTGCAGCTACTCAGGAGGCTGAAACAGGAGAATCGCTTGAACCCGGGAGGCGGAGACTGTGGTGAGCCGAAATTGCACCATTGCACTCCAGCCTGGGCAACAAGGGCTAAACTCCATCTCAAAAAAAAAAAAAAAACAATGCCAAAGGAAAAAAAAAAACAAACAACTCACTAATTTAAGGGCAAGAAAATGAAACATGTCCATCTTTAATTTTTTTCCTTCCTATTTTAATTTTTTAATTTTAAACTAATAAAATTCCATTCTTTTTTCAAACATGATTTTTGCTTTATTTTAAATAATTAAACACACAGCCATAACCCAAGGATTTTTTCAGAGCAAAGTGAATTTTACATTTTAAAATCTAATCATTAGGGGAAGTTAGAAATATATATATATATTTCTCTCTCTGTAAATATATATATAT
This sequence comes from Trachypithecus francoisi, assembly GCF_009764315.1. Classification (NCBI taxonomy): domain Eukaryota; kingdom Metazoa; phylum Chordata; class Mammalia; order Primates; family Cercopithecidae; genus Trachypithecus; species Trachypithecus francoisi. The sequence goes on along the minus strand of NW_022681457.1, from coordinate 22,620,737 downwards.
GTAATGCATAGGGGAAATTAGAAATACATATTATGTCTTGTACTTATAAAACTATGTACAAAAATCTGCATAGTAAAAATTACATGCAATTTAGTTTTTTAAAATAATGCTTAGTTTAATACACAAAGCTTTCCCAAAGTATCTAGAACCAATTAGTTTAACTTTGTCTTAACAACAACAAAAAATCTTAAACCTGTGTCATAACGCTTCTAGTCACTAAATTTCAACATTATAAAAACAAGAAAGAACAAATCATTCCAGATTTTGACCCTAACACTGACTAGGGTAACATCATTTCTCTCTCTATCAAGTGGGGCCTCATTCTGTGGCTAACATCTGAAATTGACATTGAAATATCTCCACAGGAAAGGTTTGGATTTTGCCTTTTTATTTTCCCTTTGATTCAAGACAGGTGTGTGATACCATTAAAATGACATCCAACCCTAAACAATAAGATATAAAGAAGGATATAAAATGAATTTGAATTGTTGAAGAGCGTAAGATTTGAAATCAGAAGACCTGGGTTTGAATCTTGCTCTGGACATGTAACCTGGCCACTCTGAAGATTCTATCCTCATCCGTTCAAATAGAGAGTGCATTACTAATTCATAATACTGCTATGAAAGAGAGAGCAAGCTACAATATATGACTATGACAAACCTTACTCAGTGCCTGCTGCAGAACAGACATTCAATAAAAGTTATTTCCCTTCCTTCCTTCCATCTCCTTTTCTCTACTCCCAATTGATCTAGGTCCAAAATATCTACCACTAGGGAAGTATTTGAAAGACATGAAAAGAAGTAAGTTTAAAGTTCTCAAAGAATATTACAGTTATTCCACTTCAATCTCTAGTTATAATTATTCTCATCATTTCTTGTTTTAGGGTTAGCAACATTTTAAAGAAGACCAAGATTTGCCAAAATACATAACACAAATGAACTTCTTTTTCTCAGTCTTATCTTATTTAGCTTGTTTTACAAACAGAAAAGCAAAAATATCTTCTGCTTCAGGGTTGCTGCAACTTGTCATTTGTTGGACTTATTTCTTCACTTCATAAGCCATGTTTATTTAACTAGAACACTAATGGGAGGACTAATTCCATTAGATAAAATATGCTTTATGCTGTGGAATTATAACAAAACATGAGGAATTGTTTTCTAATATTTTGGGGAAAATCTAAGGAAAAAAGTCATTTCTGTCCAAGCAGCAACTAGAGGATTCTGTTAAGTTCAGGAACACAAAAGTTTGGATCAATAATGAGTATCTTACAGTCGCCTACTGGGAAAGAGCCAAAAACTTGACAATATTCTGAACTGCCACCTTAGAAAGCAAAACAGTAAAAAAGAAAAAACATCTCCTTCCCCTTTTCTCATCTGTAAGTGTGCAATGATGTCTCTAACTGGACTCCTAAATTCTAAAAAGAATTTTTACAAAACTTTTTCCTAAAAACTCCCAAAGCCCCAAAGAGTGTCTTAGTCTGAAAAAAGCTAGGCAAAAAATTGTGGGAAGACAAATTATAAAATTCTCTACTTGATAGCTCACTGCCCAAGATCGCTTTACAGTCATTACTTAAACCAAAATACTTTTACGGTATCTCCATTTGTGATTAAGTTCAGGGTTTTATGTTTCTCTTTAACAAAGCATACGAGTACATTCATTCTCTTCCTCCCCCACCTGACTTCTTCCTTCCCTTACTCAAACCCCATGGATTTACAATTTATAATATATTTAAAAGCAAGCTCTAACCCTTAAATAACCATGGGAAAATTATTACTAAAATGGTAACAAATCAGCGTTTAGCACATTCACTGAACTCAATCTGCATTTTACGTTTTTTCTTCTAGTCTAATCCTCAAAATTGGTTTCAAAAATCTATATTGACATTTGTGAGCAATTAGAATTGTTGCTGCTTCTGTGCAAGATTTAAAACGCCGACAGGCTGTTCTGTGTCTTCTGGAAGCAGCTTGAGGCCTTAACCAAATGAAACACCCAGTCCTACTGTGTACAGCAGTGACCACAACAAAGGCTGTGGTTTCTCCCACACTAGCCTTAAATAGGTTTAAATTAATGCTATTCATCACTGGGTGGAAAAGAAGACAAGGAAAATCCAAGCCAGCAGCATTGGGAAATTTTCTTACCAACACACTCTACCTCTTAGCCATAAATGAACTGACTTCCATTCAAAGGTTTACTCCAGAACAACTATTTCTCCCTATTCCTGTACACCTTCTGCCTTAGAACTACCATCTTTTTCACTGCATTCTAGATAAAGGATTTTGTTCTCTAGGTAAAGGATATTGTTACTATCCTCAGGTTACACAGAAAATACTCAAAGATGTAAAAGCAATATTTATCTCAAATTTGTTGACTGCTACTGCTATCTTTTTTGATTAAAAGATAAATTAAAATTTCTAAAAATATGCCATATGTCAATAATTTACAATAACTCAATCAGCCACAAAATCCACCTTGAGCTTAGAGCTAGAGTTTGATAGGGTGATCCTTACTCTCCTAATTTAAATATCACTGTACATTAGTTTTACTCCTTCTTTTTGCAAACACACTTTATTAATAATTACAAATCACAGGAACTAACTGCACAACTTTCTACTAGGGAGTTAAGTTACTGAAGAAATTTAGTTACAAAAATGTATAGTCCTGGATTTGAGTGTAAACACACATACCTGCTAACAGAATATATTGAATATATTTTAGATATGCAATGTTGCCTCAAACTAATGTAGGAAGTTACCTAAAAATTAAGAAATTATCATAATTAATTTGGCATAAAGTTATAAACTGTAACAATCTAATGTGATTTATTTATAAAAATTGCAATATTCTATATGCACTGAAAACCTTATCTGTATAATTACACTGTATTTAAAATACTAGCATTTCAAAAAAGAAATCATTCCCATTGCTCAAACAGCACTCCATGCAGCCTGGATGTGCACACACATGCACACAAAGCACACACACGCCCCTACACAGACACTCCTAATCTTACACCTGCTCTGAAGCAGTAGGAAGTGAATTCTCAATCTGTCAACATGACCATCTGGTCTATCTGCATATCACGGCTTTCTCTATTACTATATGAAGGAATGGCAATCACAAAGCCAAAATAAAACTAAATGCACCTGAATGGGAGTAGCTCTCCTTTGGCTGAAATGGAATAATATGAGGTATAGCAGAGCAAAAGTAACAAGAATCTAAATAATTTGAAATGAGCATTCATGTCAGCATAATTAAGTGAACAATATGGTACAGGTAATGTGGTAATCAGTAACACTGCTGAGTAGGTTTACAGGACAGGTACCAGGCTTCCGAGACACTGAAACGGCTCCTTCAGTGACTGAAAGGATCTTTGCTATTCCTGATCCAAGCAAAATTAAGTAAAGATAATAATGGGGACAGTATGGAAGCAATCAGTAACCACTGCACTAAAAGATTACCATGCAAAAGTGTTCTCTTTCTACCTTAAAACTAACAAGTACTCATACTGCTGCCATTAGGACAATAGCAACTCGCTTTGTCACTGGCTAATTAACAATTAAAGCAATTATCTGACAAATGTGGTCACTTATTAGTCTTTCAAACTGAATTTTAAGACTGCTAAAAATACTTCTAATGTTAGAAAATTCCTCATCTGCAATAAGTGAAGATGGCTCACTGTGATTTATCTTTTAGGCCTAATGTCACTTGAAAATTAGCAAAGGCCTTAGTTGAATTAAACATAAATTTATTTGTTTAATTTTAGATTTCAAATGTTTAATTTTAGATTTCAAATGTACAGCGGCCTCCGAGCTTTTATTCTACCCCATACCAGGTAATAATATCAAATATAAATTGTGAAACTGTCATTCTGTGACCTAAATATAGCAACCTACCTCTATCCAAGAAATGAGTCCTTAAAGAGTATAACCTTTTAAAAATCTAACTAATTTGACTGACAATCTTTCTAGAATCTGATTACATTACCAGAAGTTATACAGAAGCGGTTAAAAAAAAAAAAAAAAAAAAACAACTCTCCAGAAACTTCTCGGTTGAGTGCCTACTAATGAACAAAGGTTAACTTTATCTAAAAGGTCAAATGCCTGGTGGCTAAGGTTATGACCTTAACAACTTAAATTGTGACCTTGCCACGTGCCGGGTATATTGTAGATTCTGATACAGATCATCTGGTAAAGACTGGTCATAAATTAGCTTTACTGTTACACACCCACAAAGAAAACCATTTGCCACAATACCATAATATCTCCAAGTTGTCATATGATACATGGGAAGGACAACTCAAATTGAGACCAAATTAAGGGCATAAAATGGTTTTGTTCTTTTAACAAGATGAAATTCTCAGGTTTATGAAATTACTCCAATTTCATTACATTTGTTACTGTTTATCAGCCACAAAATTCACAGTTCTAATGCCACTGGATTTAGAGGAAAAAAACTAGAATGTAGCTTATGTATTATATTTTAGCATCTCGATGAGTCAGAATAAATCACCTCTGCTTTAAAAAAAAAAAAAAAGATTGATTCTGCATTTGCTTCTAGTATTCACATTATGTTCTGAGATTTCAACTTCCTACCAAGGAAAGGTGGACGCATAAAGCAAGAATTATTACACTATTACGCACAAATTTCAGAAGGAAAAGAAGATCTAATTTCTGTGACTATCTGGGGGAAAAAAAGGCATTCTGGAAAGGAAAAAAAATACAACATTTTAAAAGAAAGAGCGAGAAAAAAATGCATTATAGGTGAAAAGGCCACAATGGTTTTGGCATGTATCTTGAAGCACGTTTCAGAGTCTCTGCCTCCTGCCAATACTGGCAAGTTCTCAAAACTTTTAAGGAGGTAAAAACATTGTTTAGTGTTTACAAATCTTCAGTATTATAACAGATGCTTGTCAAATCAGTTGTATGTAAGTTGACCGATCTACCTCATATTTGTATTGGCAGCTTCCCTTCCACAAATAACAGGTCTCTAAATCTCTTAAATCAAATTTGAAATATTTTCAGACAAAAGACCCTTAATATTTTCTTTTACAATCTTCCTGTTGCGCGCACAGAGAAGCAGCCATTACTGCGGTCCCGTGAAAACCAATGGCCAAACATTTGGCTGGCATTCAGGCATAACAAGGGATTCTGGGATACATCAGAAAAACCAAACCGAAGGGTAGTCTGATCTATGCTGCTGTCAATAAATCTTTCATAAGCAATAAGGATGCTAACTCTCCTAAGTAACCTTCTAAATGTCATTTTACCAACATAATCCCTTCAGGCACTGCAACAAGCAACAACTGTGTTAGTTCAAGGATTGGGAGCAATAGCACAGTAACAAACCAACGACGAAAAGGAATGCATGAAATGGGAACAGCGAAAAGATTGCATTTCTTTAAATACAGAGAAATGTGTAAGTCGAAAACTTAGAACGGACACCGCTTCCGCCGACAAAAACTTCACAGGTATTTCATTTTGATGTTATCTTACATGGAAGCACACATCATGATGTGCATCACCTGTTGGCACTTTCAAGTTTCGATGTTGGTCAATTTATTCAGGATAATTTATAGGTTATATTTTTCTAAATATCTAAAAGGTAAAAGCAAGATTTTAAAGAGTGCTCCTTGAAAGCACCTGTAATGCCTATACTGTTTTTGCATTTTGCTGTACTTTTTTATGCAGGCACATTTTTAAAAATTTTAACTTTGCTTTTTTTCAGTAAACAAAACAAATGAACAACACTAGGGTTAAGAGTGGGTTAAAAAAGGGCTACTTATTCCTGTTTAGAGGTCACTTGAGAGGTGCTGACTTTTCATTCTTGCTACCCAGAATTGGCTAAAGCAAAAGGCAATTCTTATAATTAAGTATACATTTTCAAAAACCCAAATATTTGAAACACTTACAGCTCACATCCTCTAAAATACTCATCTATCCCCTGCCAACAGAATGCAAATGATGATGTGACATGCTTGCAAAGCTAATTTTTCCAGTTTCTTATGTAAGGGCAGATGGATAACAAAAGTTCTCTTTCTAAAACATATATTGAGAAAAATAACAGAGAACAGGCTATCAGCTGACTTCTTTAAAAACTCACTAACATTTTTAGAACTAAAAATGTTTTGAAGAAAAGTGCAGTGTTTTTACAGGTAACATCTCTCCTTTGTTTAAAAAAAAAAAACATAAATATTTGAACCCCAAAACAACCTACTGGTAGGATTCCACAATCCACTTTCTTCCATCTGGCTCAAGTAACTGCCATGAAGGTAATCTAGCAAGACCGATATGTACATATATAAAGTCAACAAGTTACACAAGACCTGAGCGTTCACATAGCACAATGAGCCTTTTGTCTAAAACAAGACGAAAGGAACAAAGTAAAAATGCATTATTTTATCCAGTCCTCAATAGTTTCATCCTGCGTGCTATTCTAAATACTGAAACATGCAAAGGTAAGACAGGCCTTGAAAAAAAAATTTTTTAATTTTATAATAAATCAAAGCAACTCACTACATCAATTATCAATAGCAATTTTTCAATGTGCTCATGCAATATACAGGTCGGTTATTTTCAATATTAACCTCTCCATCAATTACTCAAAGAGCTGATTTGTTTCCCTTAGCTATCTGAGACAGCACTAAGAATTCCTAAATACAAAGCTACTAAGTCTGCGTATTAATGTGATTATTTTTCCTTCCTAAATGATCAGCAATTTGATAGCAATCTTACCTCCAACTTCTTAATTGGCAAGGGGTTCAAGAGGCCTCAGTAGGTTAAAAACACTCCCAGCAGAAAACCAACTAAAAATAATGCCTCAATACCAAAATAAATGCTTTTAAACTAGATCATTTGCCAGTTAAAATATACTCTTTATTAAAAGGGTTTTCACGAGGCTTCACTCACCCCCTCATCAAAAAATGTGATTTAAACATATCACATATCTGATTACCAACGCCTCTGAAAACACTACTTACCAAAAGAGCTGAACTTAGTGAGAATTCGCTCAAAGCTATGCTTTCCCACCTAAATGAAGGTGGCACCTCAGACTTTGGTTTCTCAATCTTTGAAACCATACTGGCTTCATGTATGCATGTGGCCTGCAACTTGGGGAGCTCAGGAAGGATCCAGCATAACGCGGAGGCCATCAGGAAAGAAACACACACAAGAAAGTGGAAGGAATTCTCACCATCGCACTTACCTGCTGCATGCACAAAGTATGCCAAATATAAATCGAGTTCCTTAACAGAAACCCCTATGTGATGGGGTTGGACACAGAGCCCTGGATTAGAGCATTGTGGGGACTTTACAAGGCGCTCGCCATCAGTACTTTCCAGCGGAATACCTTTAAACAAAATCACCATAACAAGGTCCAACCTCCAGACTTTATCTGCCTGGCGGAGGCAGTCAATTCTTCGCATCTTGCCTTTCTGGTCTGGGTTGGAAAGAACACAACATGGAGGTTTTTTCCCTGTAACTGTAAGAACAAAATCCTCTCGATATTCGGGTCGGATATCTTTCCGTAACTTTGCCAGAAGTCGAGATGCCCACTTCTGCTTGACCTCTGGTTTTTCACTTAGCAATTCATCCTTCACGGCTCTCTCTTCTTCTTTTGACATACGCTTTTCATGTTTTTTGAAGTATTTTCGTTTTCGGGCCTGCAGGTTGAACCATGTGTAGGCAAAGGCTCGGACATGGGGCAGAAGTGCTTCGATGAAAGGATGAAATTCATCCTAGGAAAATGAACAAAAACAAAAATATAAGTAGAATGAAAACAAAAGAAAACAACTTTTCTTCAGCGGGTCACCTTAAGAATGAAATTCCCCATTTCACTTGAAATTTGATTAGAGCATTCTGTTACCAAAATCATACATAGGATCCTATGGGAAGTCTGGGAAGGTGGGAGAGAAAACTATCAGTATCATTTCTTATGATCGGAAATTTTAAAAAATTGCTAAAAATTAAAAAACTGTTTTAATATGTTCCCGAGGGTACACCAGCTGCTACTGTCGGGCCTAGCTCCCCATCCTTTAGATAGTAAGTGAAGTTTATCTAAATGCTTATAACAATGTATAATCTTAACCCTATTTCAAGGAAGGCATATCTAATTTTGTCCCAGCCTTGACCTCACCACTTGTAGTACAGCCAGGGCCCGGCCGCCAGATTGGCAAATCCTAAACATTTAGATGCCAGTCAATGTTTATGGAAGTCTAGGAGCAAAAATCATCTCTACAATCAATGAAAACAAAGGCTTTCCTGCTAAAAATATTGCATGTAGATTCTGATATGCTTCCTACTCATTTTGCTAGTGTCTAAATTCCTTTTAAATATTATAATTACATATATTTTATTTTAGTCAAAAACCAGGAAAAATTTGGCAGGTTCATATACAAAAGAAGGGATGAATTTGACATTTATTAGGCTAAAATAAAAGATCTATGCCCAAGACATAATGGCTAATACTATGGGAATGAAACAAAAAGGGGGAAGAAAAAAAAAAACAACACAAAGAAAAGCGTACATGAATACATTTAATTTACTAATATGATTGTGAAATGCTTTCAGTAATAATCATGCCTAAAAAATAGATTATTTAATTTTTGCAAATACTATTTCAGGACTTTTCTCATAGGGAAACAGAACCTGGTATTTTCAATATTTACAAGATGCCAGGAAAACCCTCATAGATGCCTCTTAAAATTCAAAAATAAAATTGAGTTTCAAATATTTAAATGTTTCTTCCTGTTTTGCTTAAAATGTTTGATCCTTATACATGACATTTTCTTAGGAAACATAAATATATTTTTTAAAAAATTAAACAGTAACCTCCACAAAGCTTTCGGAGTACATCTAACTTTTGATTAACTAATCCACACTGTTACATAACTTCTCTCTGCCACATAACCTCCCTCTCCAAAACATAGATTACCTTCAAATAAATGAGAATTAGAAACCAAAGAGAGATTCGATGACTTTTTGCTAAACCGTGTAGGACAAATATTATAAAACGCATTCTTTCTCAGTTTGTTATATCTAACTAAATATATACTTTCAAGGCACAAGTAGCAGTAATGTCCAGAATATTATTATTAACGCAATTACTAAATTTTTAAATGTTCAAATGTGAACTGATAAGGTGAAATTGGTAAAATATTTAATAATTGTGTTTAAAAATTTAGCAAATTATAATCAATCATTTAAATACTGTATGACTGAGTTTTTAAAAGTAAGTATATAGTAATATAATACATAATAAATCACTTCAATAACTTTTTTCCCTCTCTGCACAAATTTCAGGCTCTATGTTTCAAGTTTAGCTTTCAAAACTGCTCTTTTTCAATAAAAGAATCCAAAAGAGAAGTAGTCAGCTTTCATAACACGTGTGCATTCTTTAAGTAGAGAGAGAATAGAAAAAAAATACAGGAATGATTATTCTTTGCCATAAACCATTAACATTTGTAAAATTTCTGATGTTTGAGAATATTTCTTATTCTCATACTTTAGGTGAGAGGCATGGGGGGCAAGTCACAGTTTATCTGCAAAGGTATATGCCAAACGACAAAGCATCTAAACATTACTAAATTCTGAGCTCATCCTTGAAGTGCTCTAAAATACATAAATTTTAGGTTTGAAACAGAACTTCACATTGACTGATTTTCTTATATATACAAGACATGCTAGGGACCAAGACTCCGTTGTATTATGCAAAAAACTCCTGGACTCTACCTTAAACTACAAAGTGAGCTTTCATCAAAAGAAGATTTCATTTTAAAGTTTCATCCCCATTTTATAATGCAAAGGATAACTTAGCTCCAAACAATTCATATCTATGTCAAAACGCTATCTTATTTAAAAGTTTGATTAATGATAAGTATTTAAAATAAACATTTTAATATGGCATTTTAAGTGTTTGAAGATACTCCCAATATGCTTTCCAAAAAACCTGCAAACTGCATGCATTCGTGTTCAACAGGATTCTGTTTACCTGCCAACCAAATGCCCACATAGCTTATCATAAAAATCCTTAAAACAACTATGTCAACTAGTCATTAAGAATAACCTAAGTCCCCAATTTTGCATCAAAAGTATTTACAATGTATTACTCCCCAAAGGTTAAGAACCTGCCAGTGAAAGTCCACAATATTTTGTATAACTTTACTCATATGCACAATTAAAGTATTAATTTTTTCTAATGTGTCTTTCTCAAGTCATGATTTAAAATATTCCAGAATATCAAAACTAAAGACTATCATTAGCTTGCAGGAAATGTCCAGGGACAGCATAAATGATTAGTTTAAAAAAAAAAGTAGCATTCCCTTATAATTCATGTTGCTGCACATATCGCTATAAGCTACGTACTATTTCATAACATTCAAGAGAAAAAAAAGGACATTTTACATACGTACTCAGTGAGAAAGTTATAGGCCACCAATAAAAACAAACCTGAAAACCTGTTTCAAAAGTGGTATTACTTTGAATCAGCATCTTAAACATTGATCTGTTTGAAAGTGAGCCAAGTTTAAGAACCACTGAATGCTGATATTTCTGGAAACTACTTTTTTTAAAGGTTCACCTACAAATTTCTGCTGGGTTATCATTATACGGACAGTACCTGATTTGGTTATTATATGCCCATATTTGATTAAAATAAGATGTCTAGGTTTTTCTTGATAAAGTTTTTTAAAACTACCTACAAGTTAAATGGAGTTTATTATTTCATTTAGAGTACTTTTATCACTGTGCTTACTGCATTTTTTTAATGAGCAATAAACTACTGAAGTTTTTCTTCCTAAAACTGGCACTAAAGCATTATAACTATTCCAGCAAGTTAAATTAAATTGTAAATAAATTTTTAAAAGAAGAACCTATAAAATATGAGTCTTCATTCACTATTTATTGTACATTTTCTTTACAAACTGTTACACTAAATAAGCATTTCTCTTAGTGGTGTTTCCGGAAGAAGGCCTAGTGAACGCATCAATCAACGCTGCTAAATATGTAAGCTGGAAAAAAAAAAAAAAGAAAAGAAAAAAAACTTTCTTAATGTGATAATAGGTCATGAACCAAGAGAAGCCAACTTTGTTAAATACCTGACTGTGCTCTGGGCCTGCATGGATACAGGTGCCCTCATATATGCACCATTCCCAAATACAAATTTATCTTTTCAGAGCTCAATTGAGAAGACACTAATGTATCTGTTAGGGTCCTTTCCCCCTATTGCATCTCGCTGGTATTATCTATAAGTTCTGTGTGTTGCAAACTTCTGCCAGCTAGAACTTCAGCCTTCGAATCTCAGCATTTTCACTATAGTCCGTAATTCATTCAAATTATCTTACACTTTGCATCTTATCCATATGCAATTGTGAACCTTGCCAGAAGTGGTTGGAAAAGTTTCATTCCATACTTCCACAAGTTACTAAAATAGGAACTTTGGAAGTTTGTTAGTGAAAAAAAAAAAAAAACAACTTTTACAATAACTAAAAGTAACAGCTATCCATTATTAATGCGAGGCCTAAATCCCAAACAGACCATTTCAACATAAAAGATGCGTTTAAGAGTCTTCTGATATCAGTATTATTACTGTTAGATATTGCAATAAGAAGGGGTGTCATGTGGGAAATAAATCCAGAATCTAGAGAGCGAAAACTACTGATACTTTTTAGCCTTCCAGAAACTATTCCGGTTAAACCGTTATCTCCCACTAAATGAAGGCAAGAAGTGGTAGTTTTTTTTTTAAGGGAGAGGTGAATAAACATTTTATGTGAAGCATGTAACTTCATGTAGGTGATTAATGGTCAGATCGCAATGTACCAAAGCAGTATGAAAGCTCACGCTTAAAAAAAAAAAATAGCGCAAAACCACTTTGACTTCATGCCTTTTAGTCAAGGAAAACAAATAATATATTCAAAGGGGACCGGATTTGAAGTCTCGAAGCAGCAATATTTTGCCTGGGGGTGGGTAGACAAGGTAGGGATGGACAGGAGGGCACGGAAAGGAGAGGCGTTGGGGCGCGAGAGCCCCACGCTCTGAGTTAAGTCGGAGAGGAAAAGTTGCCCCAGTCTTGCGCGCGGAGCGGCCGGAGTCGCGCGGTGGCGGTGGTGGCGGCGGCGGGGGGAGTCGCGTCCGGCCCGGGCCGCCGCTCCGGCTCACTGCTGGGAGCCCAACTCTGCCCGGCGCTACCCGGCCCGCGGCCCGCGGCCTCCGGCGCTCGGCGCCCTGCACAGCGTGGGCTTGTCTCTGCCCCGAAACTTTCACTCCGAGAGAGCGAGCAAACCACCCGCGCGCGGGGAGAACGCAGGCTCCACCCGGCCGGCGCGGGGGAACGCGCGTCCACGCAGCCCCGCTCCGCCGAGGGCTCGCCGCCGCCTGCCCGCGTCGGAGGGGCGCTGTCCGGGCCGGGGCCGGGACGGCAGCCCGCGTCCTTCCCGCGGCCGGACCCCGAAGGCTGACAAACAATAAACAAAAGTAAGAGTTTGGGGAGGCGGTGGGGGGCTGCGGCAGCGCGGGCTCCGGGAAGCGGGCCATTGGGCGCAGGCACCCGAGGTCTCCCCGCACCCGAGGACTGCAGCCGGCCCGAGCGTGCGGGGTGTGCGGTGGGCTCCGTCGGCGGCCCCCTTCCGGGCGCCGCAGAACTACGGGATCCCTGCTCCCGGCAGCAGAAACGCTGAGCCAGATTTCAGCATGTCATGGACTGCAACCCCGCCGAAACACGTGCGGGGTGTCCGAAAACACCGCCGTTCCGCAGTCCGTCGCCCCAATATTAATTAACGCATTAATAAGAGGGCGCCATTAGCCATGTGCCCACACAAATGGCCGTGCAAGAGGAATGCACCCGCATGGAAACAAAGTTACTTTCTTAAAGCGGGATCCCCCCCCCCAACCGCGGGCACACGCGCGCACACACACAGCAACACGCGCAGACACAGGCACACACCGAGACGCACGCCCCGGGCCCGGCCGGCGGGACGGCCCCGGTACCCCCCAACCCAGCCCCAGCCCTGCCCCCGGCGCCCCGGCCCCCCAGCCCTCCGCATCCACGCCGCAGCTTACCTGGGTGAGACAGAGCGGAGAATACATAACTGCCGGGCGCTGGGGTATGCGTGTGCGTCTGGGTGTGCGGTTTGGAGGTGTGCGTGAGTGTGGGTGAGAGAGGAGAAAGAGGGAGAGAGGAAGAGAGAGAGAGAGAGAAGGGGGGAGAAAAAAAAATCAAGCCTGCTTCTTGCGTTCACATTTCCAACTCGGCTCAACTGCAGCCAGCCAGCGCTATTGCCGCTCCATGAGCTGAACTTTAACCCCGCCTAGAGTTTCCCTACACTCCACTATACATGCCTACTGTACGCGGGCGTTAAAGGCATAGCGCACCCTTTCCTGCTCCCGCGCCGGCCCGGCCGGGTGCCCGCGAGCTGCCCGCGCGCCCGCCTCCGCCTTAGCTCTGCACCGCACCGCACAGCCGCCGCCCGCTCGCGCCGCCGCCGCGGGGGGGAGGGGGTGTGGGGGAGGGGGCGGCTGCGGCGCCGCGCGGCTAGCCGGGTCCCGAGCCTCCGCGGCCGCTCGCGCTCGCTGGCTGGCTCGCTCGCTCCCCGGCTCTCTCCGTGGCTCGCTCCTCGCTCGCTCGCTCGCTCGCTCTCCCGCTCGCTCCCCGGCCCCCCCGCCCCCCTCCCCCGATCAGCGTATTACTGGGTAACGCAGTGAGGAGCAGTTACAGTCTGTACTCCCGGGCAGCTATAGGCTGCCACAGGATGTGCTTAAGCAAACAAAACTACTTTTCCTCGTCCCCATCCCCCCACCCCCGCCGCAGACCTCCGCGGACCTCAGTGGAGGACTTGGGCAACTTTGCCAGGTTGCCCCGCACCCCCCGGGCCACCGCGTGGGCACGTAGAGAACCGAGGAGGAGTCCGGGCGGCACATTTGCATGTATGCAAATTTCTTTGCAAAATCAGACCTCCTAGGTAACTTTTTTTCCCCCCACTGAAATGCGGTAAGGCTCAAAGCATTGTAATCTCTCCAGCGAAGCTTTCTGTGGGAATAGATTCGTCGGCAGAGGTAATTATGCACACAATCCTGCAAACTTTGTGCAGCTTCGGTCCTGTGGCATTCAGAAGCGGGGGTGGTGAGGAATCAGTGCCCACAGAAGATTCACCGGATTTGGGGGGCGGGGGTCTGGAGAAAGGAAGGCGGAGATTAATGAGCATTCTTCCTCCCAGGACGCTGAAACTAGTGGGTTTGAACACAGACGCCATAGAAAAAGTTCTATCACGTTCAGAAACAACAGTGGTTTAGCTGTGACATCTTTTTCCTTTTAGGAGGAAAAAAATATGTGAAAGGGATGTCCCCTTAGGGAAAGGAGATATTCTGATCCACAAACGCGTGCCCAGAACTGGACATAGACTGTCATTACCGTCCCAGTTTCTGGGACACCTCTGGAAGGGTGCCTTTTAAGAATCCCTTTTTTCCCTCCCCCAGGTGATAGTTCTTAAAATGGAAAAGAGCTTCCTGCAATTATTTTAGGTTTGCTAAAGTATTGTTTTGGCAGAAAAGGGGGGTGGTTTTAGGGTTTGGCAAGTTGCCAGTAAGCCTGCTTTTCCAGTTTTTTGTTTTTTTTTTTTCCCCTCATATTTTCTCTCTAGGCTCTCCTCTCTCGGGGGGTGGGGGGGGGGAGTATATCTGCCTCTTCTAAGCCCCCATCCCTTATTTTACTTCTCTTCCTCATGATGGTTTGCAAAATGCTGCATTTGATAACCCTTCTCAAAATTCCAAAAGGAAAGAGGTGGGTATCATGTTGAAAGACACTGGCACACAGGGGAATCTGCCCATCGGTGTAGGTGACATAGCCACAGAGTCTCTAAAGAGAGGACATTCCTGTAGGAAAGTGAGGGTAAGTGATGTGTTAACAAGCGAGGGTGAGTGATGTGTTAAGGCCACTCTCATTCAGACTTCTTTTTAAAGCAAGAAGCAGGAAATACCGTACTGGAGAAAGAGCAAAAGAGAACCTCTGAAATAATTCTGCATCTGTCTAAAGTTATTTTATGCTTGTACTTTAGTTACTTTATTGCCAAAATAAGTCCCGAATGCTCAAGAACCATTCTTTCCCCCACCCTCCCTCCTCAACATCCTTGGAAATCTCTCAAGATTATTTTCTAAGGAGTGAGGAGAAATAATGATTTCAGCCTTTAATGAGAGTCCATTTTCCCAAACTTAACCCACTGCTTTTCCTTGGTTCCTCTCAGATTTCAGTAGGGGAGGAATGTCCTAAAAGCCAAGCTGTGTTACAGAGACAACATCCCTGGCCCCGAGAACCTTTGCTGGGATCTATAACTTCAATGCGCTCCAAGTTTCCTCGATAGAAGTTTCTGACTGACGGTCCCAACATGTAACTGAGGCACAGTGAGAAGTTATTGTTCGGAGTGTGTACTCGGGAAGCTCTCTTCCAGAGCAGATTAAAATCTTTCTTTTGGTGTATTAAAAGATAGAGTTCACATCTGCCTCTTTTCAAAACGGCAAAGATTCTTTTGAGTCTCAAGGAAAAAAAAAAAGATTTTTTTTTTAAAAAAAGGACTGGCACATCGCCCTGTTTTTTTAAAAAAAAAAAAAAATGGGGGAAGTAATTTAATGCTGATATTTCTACTTTAAAAACTTCTTTTGTGCAGCAGTGGATGTGCCCGCGATTTCCAGCTTTCTGCGGTTAGCAATATTATCTTAAGTAACTTTTGGCGCCCTTCGTAAGACTTTTGGATATGGGACGATTGTTTGCGCCCTCTAGGCAAGGGCTGGATCCAAGTTCAGCACCAAAGCCCTTCACATCCGCTCCTGCTTTCTCTCCTATCTCCGCCAGCTCCCGCTCTCTCCCCCGCGGAGGGAGGGGGGGAGGCGGGGGAAACACTACAAAGCACAGTTCCAACTACAGCCTTTGGAAACAAGACTGAGAAAAATACAGTAGAAGAGTTACAGTTACAGAAAGGCTTCTGGTAACTTTCTCTCCAACAGGCATAAATTTAAACACACGCACAAAGAAACAGATGTTCCTCAAAGGGCAGACTGGGGGTAAAAAACATTTCCAACCCTCTCCCCTCTTCCCAAGTTGCAAAAGTAAATCCTTGTCCAGAGTTTACAAAGATACTAAGGCACTTGAGAGACAGCAGGGATGGAGGAGGGAAGAAAGAAAGGATAGTAGAGAGAGCAGTGGAGGAAACGCAGGTGAAGTATGGAAACTAGTTTACTGCAATCATATAAATGACCCATTGTTAGGAAGGATAAACCCCTTATTGGAAATAACCACTCCAATCATTTATTTTGCAAGTGGTAGGAGGCTGCCTTGAAATGGGATTGTCTCTGCGCAAAGGAGGCTCCTGTCATGCTCTCTGCTATCCATATTCTTCCTGGCACAGAGCCCAGCCTTGCATTTACTGTGTTTTATTTGCAGAAACGTTACCTTGCCAGCTTTAGTGAAATCCTCTTAGATATATAAATTACGTCAATAAGGTTTCACTTATATGTACATCTCAAATAGCTCTCATTTTGGAGGTTACTTAATAGGGAGATCTTATTAATATGAGTTAGATTTTAATACCCAAAGCAGTGAAGATAGGACTGGGATTCATAAGTGACAACACCATAACTCTGTAGTTCTTACCAACACTAACTTTATTAACTGGCATTTTTCAACATTTTTTCTTCTCTGGTTTTTGACCTGCTGGTCACTTCTGTGCAGATTTTTCTTATGTGCATATAATCCTAAATTGAATCATGTTGCTGAAGTGAGTGTCCAAGTGAATTCTTACATCAAATTTCCAAGCCAGATTTGACTGGAAGGCCTAAAGCCTTGGGAAATAGCTCAATGGGAATTTAATCCAAAGAAGGGAAAGAGCCCATATTATTTTCCATTCACTTCCCAACAGAATTAGGTGTCTACACTGCTCAGAGAGGAGGAGATGGAGATATTTTAGTCAGAGGCTGCCAGTTACTGTCTCCAAGACAAGCTACTGCAGTTGGTTTCCACTGGATTTGTATCAAGCACTTGTCCAAGAGGCCAGACTCCAACTAACAGTTAGCAAGTCAGCGATCTTCCATACGCACACCCTCCACGGGGGTTGTTGTAGTAACAAGAAGAAATGTGAACTTGGCCAGTCTTAATGTCCTATTTCCTACTGACCATATACTTAAAAAGCAGAATTCAAGAACAGCCAAGAAAAAACACTCCCCCCATTTCAAGTGTGTAAGACAGCTGCTAGTCCACATGTGAAACATTTTCTCCTTTAAAACTGTTGTTTAGAGTTCAAGAAAAGAGGTTTACTTATTAATTCCAAAGTACTTGAAATGCCAAAGCTTCTAAGATAATCAGAGTAAGAAGTTTTGTAATGCTGAGTACGCAATATGTTACTTCCCAAAGCTCACTACAGTCCCACAATTCAGGCAAGATTTAAGCTACACGTTTCTTAAAGTTGAACTTCACATTCCACAAGTTACCAACTTCCCTGAGTTTAAAAATAATAGCTAATGCAAAGTTAATAACTAATGCAAAGTTACTTCTTTAGCAGAATGTTTCTTTTTCCAAAAGACAAGGAAGAAGGCACACGATTCATGCAAATTCCCCCGATCAGTTTTTGTTTTTTTTTTTCTTAAACGCGAAAACTCTTTCCTATTGTACTTGCTAAATCCGGAAGCGCTTGTAGCTTTGACAGCTTGAACCACACCATCCCCTTCAGAGCTGCAGAGAACTTCAGATCTCCTCTGCCCCGCCCCCTCTGGCTATTGAGAACTATTGTACACCCAAGCTTTCTTATGATTGGATAAAGCTTTTGTCAATCTCCCATGTTGTCCCATTGATTAGAGGATCAAATCGTCAATTATTCTCCGGGTCCAGACATTTCTTTTCGGGTTAGGTTGACTGCTGAGGCCAGACGTCTTTTACAGAACAGAGCACGTACAGGATTTCCCCCCACCCCTTTCTGGAACCGAGCAAGCGCTAGGAGGAAAAAAAATCTGTCAAGCTCAGCAATTTTTTCAAATCCCGAAAAAAAAAAAAAAAAAGAAAACCCGGTCTCTGATGTACATAGCAAAAACACCATCAACAAAGCTACATCTTTAAAACAAAACCATCACAATCGACATTTACCCAGCAATCACTTAAGTGCATATACGAGCTAGAGAAATTTTAGTCTTAGCCATTAAACAAAATCATTCTACCATTATTGTTTATAAAACGCGTATCATATAAATGCAAAATAGAAAGTTTAAGATGTACCACGTACCATTGCAATGTAAAAAGAGTACGTGAGAAACTTTAAAATGCTCAGACGAATTGCTTCATTTGTTGTCCCCTTTTTTTTGCATTTAAAAAAAAATCTAAATAAACTTGGAACCGTTGAAAACCCGGAAGAGATTTTTTAAAAAGCTGTTGGCCAATTGCAGGCTTCTTGGAGAATTTTTTTTTTTTAACTCCAAATCAGAAGGCTTTTGCAATTGCAAGGCGCGCTCTCTCCCTCTCTCACTGTCTCTCTCGCGCTCGCTCGCTCTCTTTTGAAAGCGATCCAACCCGGGCTGGCTGGTTCTCAGATTCTCTCTGGTTTTGCCTTGCGTGCTTTGGATTGTACGAGACTTTGCAGAAGTTGCGATCGATTCGGCAGTCCCTCTCTCCTCTCCCTACCCCCTTGTTTATTTCCGCAATCGCTGCAATTTGCATAGTAACCACGCACGAGGCACCGGCGGCAGCCGGTGGAGGGGGCCGCGAGGGGGCAGGGAAAGGCCTTGCCCCCTTCTCCCCTCCTCCAGTCTCCCTGCCCGCCAGTCGTCTCCTCCCCTACGGCGCGTGGCCAATAGGAGCCCCTACATTCGGCGCAAGCTCCGGTCTGGACACCGTTCTGAAGAAAAGCCCCTGTGTTACTAGGCCCGGCTCACGGAATCGTGCTTTTGGCGCAGTACAAGTTCCCCTGCCTGCGGACCTCGCAGCCGGTACTGGGCAAACGTGAGGATAAAGTACCTTTGCCTGCGGTTGTGCGGGTTTTGCACGTTTTAATCAAGTCTGCACACCTGCTTTCTCGGTTTCTTTTTCCAGGGCCTCTCGTGAGTTATTAGGCTAGTTCATGATGGTTAGTGAGAGATTTAACCTTTATTTGCACTGGTGTAGACCAAGAGTTAAAGATCCTCTTTGGTGCATTAAATCAAGAGAGTGCAAAATGTCACAGGGAACTTGCAGTGAAATAAAGCTTCTACCCTAGGTTAGGAAAGAAAAAGACAGTGGCTCTATTCTCTGCAGATGACTGAACATAAAATTGTTAGGTGGGCTCCCTCAAGAATAAAGCTGTTCTTTTAAGGCAGGAGATACGGTGAAATTCTAATTTAATTGCCGAGCATCTAATTTGTCAATATCCTTACAAAACCTAGGTTCCACAAAATTAAAGGAGACCCCTCCCCTTCCTACTCCCCTAAGAGAAGAGCTGAAGAGTTTTGACATTTAAAAGGGAGGTTTTAAAAGATAATTATTGGAACATTAAGTCCTTCATCTCACTGACTCACCTTATTTCATTAACCCAGACTCTTCAAGACCATGTAGTCTGAATATTTCAATGTCACCGTTTAGGTGTTTGTTTTAAACAACAAAATAGCCATTGGTGCAGAGCAAGGAAATACGACTCTGAAGGGAGGGAGTATCTCTTTAAATGGAAAGCACACAACCAGGCTACTGCGCTTTTTGTTGTTGTTTTTAAAAATGTGATTGCTGGCTGGACGCGGTGGCTCACGCCTATAATCCCAATACTTTGGGAGGCTGAGGTGGGCGGATCATGAGGTCAGGAGATCGAGACCATCCTGCTCAACATGGTGAAACCCTGTCTCTACCAAAAATACAAAAATTAGCTGGGTGTGGTGGCCCGTGCCTGTAATCCCAGGTACTCGGGAGGCTTAGGCACGAGAATAGCTTGAACCCAACAGGCGGAGGTGGCAGTGAGCCGAGATCAGGCCACTGCACTCCAGCCTGGCGACAGAGTGAGACTCCGTCTCAAAAAAAAAAAAAGAAAAAGAAAAGAAAATGTGTTTGCTTTGAGTCAGTTTAGAAGCATAGGACATTTTGCTGAATAACTTAGAGGAAATCGTGTGCTTACCTCACTTGATAAAAAGTATCCAGTAAGAAGTCAAGAGTAATAGGAAGCAACCCGGCAGTTGTCTGATTTTCTTAACTGTCCTTGGTGAAGGTACCTAATTAATTAATAACAGGACCTTGCATAGTTAAATTGGAGGTTAGAGAAACCTCATATTTTATATTGAATCACATTTTTTGCTTTGGTCTTGCACTCTACAACTGGTCGACTGATGCATCCGTAGTGTGGCTGGCCTTGGCATTAGCTTTGCTGTTCTGGTCTGCCCCTCATAGATGCAGATACACTCTTGGATGTAGCAAGCCTGTGGCATTTAATCCTAGCTTCCTCCACTGAGCATCCGTTTCCAGTTGGTGTACTACTTTCATCTAGAAATATACTTGATGGGATGTAACGGCTTCAGTTTAAATAAAAAATAATACTTTGGGAGGCCGAGGCAGGCGGATCACCAGGTCAGGATATCAAGACCAGCCTGGCCAACATGGTGAAACCCCGTCTCTACTAAAAATACAATAATAATAATAATAATAATAATAATAATAATTTTTTTGTAAGTAACCAAAAAAAAAGTTTTGGGCCTAGTTTAGCTGTTACTAGACTGTGTGACCTTGAGATGGTTACATAATACCTATAAAGCCGGACATCAACCTATTGTGAGAATGTAAGGCTGTTTTGTCAAAACGTAAGAACCTTTGAGATGCACAAGTGGTGTCAGCCTGTATTGCATTGCTCTGTAGATGCTATGGTCTGAATAATCTCTGATGCTAAGCAGTCCAGGCCTTGTAAGTAGGTGGTAACGTGAATTTTGTGCGCATTGTCTGTAGTGTATTAACTCAGTTTGATATGATAGGTTGGCACCATTTCCAAAGTGACCTTTTATATCTCCATCTAGTCAACAACAGCATAGCATTGACAACATAGCATTGGCTTTGGAGTCCAACTTAGGTTTTTGTTTGTTTTTTTTTTGAGACAGAGTTTTTGATCTTGTTGCTCAGGCTGGAGTGCAGTGGTGCGATCTCGGCTCACTGCAACCTCCGCCTACTGGGTTCAAGTGATTCTCCTGCCTCGGCCTCCTGAGTAGTTGGGACTACAGGCGCCCACCACCACGCCTGGCTAATTTTTGTATTTTTTAGTAGAGACTGGGTTTCACCATGTTGGGCAGGATGGTCTTGATCTCCTGACCTCGTGATCTGCCCACCTTGGCCTCCCAAAGTGCTGGGATTATAGGCATGAGCCACTATGCCCGGCCTCAACTTAGGTTTTAATGTTGTTTCTACCATGTGCATTTTTTTTTTTTTTTTTTTTTCAGGCAAAACCTCTGCAAGCTTTAGATTTCTGATCTGGAAAATGGGAGATAGATAACATATGTAAATTAACTACTACATTATGTGTGCTCAATATAGGCACATTGAAGGTGCTAAGAGCTAGGGATACAGTAAAGAATGAGACATTATCCCTGCCTCTAACAAGCTTTCAATAAAATGGGGGAAATAAGACATAAAGCTAGCTAATAGTGTAATGTGATAAGCACTGTGTCCAACATTATATTTTTACACATATATATATGTATATATAAAACAAGCAGTGGTGATAGAATGATTCATT
The DNA here is from genome assembly GCF_009764315.1 of Trachypithecus francoisi. Classification (NCBI taxonomy): domain Eukaryota; kingdom Metazoa; phylum Chordata; class Mammalia; order Primates; family Cercopithecidae; genus Trachypithecus; species Trachypithecus francoisi. The sequence goes on along the minus strand of NW_022681457.1, from coordinate 22,599,043 downwards.
TTGTCTGGGTCATTAAGGCAGAGACAGTCATTAAGGCCTAAAAAAGAGACATTTGTGTTGGGACAGAAATATACATTAGTCAGGTAGACAGGTGAGGGTCTGGGCATTCCTCTCCAGGAAAACACAATTATGTCAGTGTATGCAACAGGCCAAAGAACGGGGATGTATTTGTGGCTACTTGTCCAGTTAGGATTAGCTTTTATAGTCATGTGTCACTTCATGACAGGGATACATTCTGAGAAATATGTTGTTAGGCAATTTAGTTGTTGTGAGAACATCGTAGAGTATACGTGCAGAAACGTAGATGGTATAACCTTGTACACACCTAGGCTATGTGGTATAGCTCTGGGCTACAGCTCTGTACAGCAGGTTACTCTACTGAATATTATAGGCAACTGTAACGCAATGGTACCATTCCTATATCTAAACATAGAAAAGATACAATAAAAATACAGTATTATATAATCTTATAGGACCACCATTGTATCTGCCGTCTCTCATTGACTGAAATGTCCTTAGGCGGCACTGGACTGTATTACTGTAACTAGAGATGACCTTAGAAAGGCAGGCAGAGCCAAGGTGGTGGAGAGCATTGTGAGCCCTTTGAACCTTCACTGGAGGGGCTGTATTTAACCAAGAGATATACAAAATAAGATTACAAATTAGAAATATCATTCTAGTAGTGGAGACAAAGAGAGTAGTTAGAAAGAAATGAGAGAAGATGCAGTCCTGAGCTATGGCACCGCTGGAATGAATGAGAAAATGAGAGAAAGGGAAGGAGGATTAGAGGGTGAAAGAGAGGTAAGGAAACAAGGAAGACCCTCTGTCGATACTAGTTTTCAGGGACTTTAATCAACAGAGGCAATGTAGGAGTAAACTTTTCCCAGACTCTTCTCAAAATCCAGTAGCCAGAAGGTGTATAATAAGGTCTGTTAGTGAAATAGGTTCTACTTACTCCACAAATTGCTGCTTCTAATATTCTTAAACCTAATATTAAATAATATTAAAAATAATACCAGTAATAATAGTTCACATGGCTTAAATGTTTACACTATATCAATTCTTCCCACCTTTGTGAATTTGCATTCCAGTAACCTTGGCTCCACCATGCCACTGGAAATCAGGTGCAAATCTAATAGGATGAATTTGGGTTGCTAACCCCATTGAGAGCCTCATGTTTCTGTGTAGGTTGGCTTTATGCCTTGAAAATAGTAGGCTCTTCCAGGAATTTTGCTTTGTTGACCCAAATAAAAACTTAATCCTCTTGCAAGACATTGATATGGAAACTAGAACGTTAGACTTTTACAGAATTAGAAACATAATTCAAAACTGCAATTTTTTCTAATAATCAACTGAAGTTTTAATTTGTGAACTAAGTTGAATGTTGACACACAGGGATATATTTCACATTTTCTTGATTTGCCTGTATAAATCCTAGATCATTCAAATCACTTTTTAGACAAAGTAATCAACACAGGCATTCAGAGGACACACATTGTAATATAAATGATAAACACTACAAGCGAAATTAATCTAGGAATTGATGAGGTTCCCAAATAAGCAAGTTGTGACAGACTATTCCCTCCCCACTCCCAAATCTGTTCTTTCTCTATTCTTAGATACACAGATGAACAATTTAAAGTCAATATTAGGCTGAGCACAGTGGCTCACACCTGTAATCCCAGCACTTTGGGAGGCCAAAGCAGGCAGATCACTTGAGGCCAGGAGTTTGGGATCAGCCTGGCCAACATGGTGAAACCCTGTCTCCACTAACAATACAAAAATTATCTTGGTGTGTTGGCACACACCTGTGGTCCCAGCTACTCTGGAGGCTGAGGCAGTAGAATCGCTTGAACTTGGGAGACAGAGGTTGCATTGAGCTGAGATCGTGTCACTGCACTCCAGCCTGGGCAAAGGAGCGAGACTCCAGCTAAAAAAAAAAAAAAAAAAAAGTTCCTCAAGAGAGTTTGATCCCTCCCTACCATGTTTGAGAACCAATCCTATTAAAATAAAATCCTAATAAAATATAAAGTTAAATTTCCTAGCCTTCCTTGCAACTAGATATGACACATGATTAAGTTCTTCTCAAAGGAATGTGAGCAGAATTGTTGACTGCAGTTTCATGACACTTGCTTAAAAGAAGTTTATCCTGGGCCAGGCATAGTGGTTCATGCCTGTAACCCCAGTACTTTGGAAGGCCAAGGCAGGAGGATCACTTGAGCCCAGGAGTTCAAGACCAGTCTGGGCAACATAGTGAGACTTTGTCTCTGCAAAAAATAAAAATAAAAAAATTAGCTGGGCATGATGCCACACATCTGTAGTCCCTGATGCTCAGAAGACTGAGGCAGGAGATTGCTTGAGCCCAGGAGATTGAGGCTGCAGTGAGCTATGATCCCATACTGCATTCCAGCCTGGGCAACAGAGTGAGACCCTGTAAAAAAAAAAAAAAAAAGAAAGAGAGAGGAGAAAGAAGAGAAAGAAATGAGTGATGGAGGGAAGGAGAAAAGGAAAAGAAGGAAAGGAACAAAGGGAGAAAGGCGGTAGGGAGCAGCGGGGGGAGAGAGAGAAGAAGAGAAAGAAAGAAAGAAAAATTTGTCCTGAACTTGTGGCCCTTTCCAAAAGCAGCAATGATACTGAGATACTAACTTCAACTACAAAGACCAGGACAATTCCCTGGAAGACAAGAGAGCTATAGGATGAAAGGAACCTGCGTTCCTAAATAACCTCCTGGAGCAGAGCCGCTTCTCCAGTGTAGATTATATTTAGGCTACCGTAGTTGTGTTTTTTTAAAGCTACTGTGTTTTGAGGTCTCTGATACAGCAGCCTAATCTTCTCTATGACTAATAATCAAGATCATAAAACAATCGCATGGTATATTTGAATTGTTTTCTCTCTGAAATCTCATGGCCCTTCTCCAATTTGGTATATAATATATCTAATTTTTTTATCAGCCTACTTTTCCAGACTTCCCTCCTGCTCAGTCTCTCTCTGCTGCCCCCTCATTCTAACCACAATAAATGACTCAGTTTTCCCTTTTTAAATATACCATACATGTTCATCCCTCTTTTTCCTTGTTTGTATGATTCTTTTTGCCCAGTAGCCTCTGAATTTATCTCCATTTCACCCATTTTCTCAAGGACCAATTTAATGCTGTTTCCCAGCTCCCGTAGGCGGAATCGGTTAACCTCCTCTGTGCTCTCTAACATCTTACACTCATCTAAGACCGCTCTCTTGACACTGTATATCAGTTATTTATTTGTGTGTCTGTCTACTGAGCTATGGGCTTCTTAAAAGTGCGGTTATTTTATGCATCCTTGTATGCTTATAAGCTAAGTGCCACAGTAGATCTTCAATAGATGTTTGGTGAATTAATATGTAGATGACATGAACAATGGTTACCTTTTCTAGACTTGCATTCTGATAGAAAACAAGGTCAGGAGTATGGCTAATGCAAGACAGGGCATCATCACACGGGTGGAATTGTAGTATAAGTATCAGGACATTGAATTTGCCTTTCACAGGCCTTCCTCACAGGTCATCACCTTTAACCTTCCTACTGCATAAGTGGCTTAGACTTTGTCATTCCCATCACAAAAACGAAGAAACGTAGGGTCCGAAAACGATGGGGTGTTTGTTACTCAAAGTCATTCTCTTAGTGAGTAGTTACATAGAATGTTTAATTCATCTAGAATTGCTCCTCAAAGCTCTAGCCATGATATCTGCCTTAGGAAAGAGTTCAGTTTTTTAAAATACAATGTTGATGGTTAGCTGGCTTTAATCATAAACAAAGGTAAGCATATGGTCCCATCCTTCTTATCTTCGACACACCACAATAAACTGCAGAAGACCAAAAATGATGTCCAACTGAAAAATGATATCCAACTGAAAAATAATGATGTCCAACTGAGCTGCTGAGGTGGCCAGCAGAAAAAATTTTGAGTAAATTAAAGGTCGCAGCTGGGTGTGGTGTCTTCTTCAGTGATCCCAGCACTTTGGGAAGCCAAGGCAGGTGGATCACTTGAGGTCAGGTGTTTGAGACCAGCCTGGCCAACATGGCAAAACCCTGTCTCTACTGCAAATACAAAAATTAGCTGGGTGTGGTGGCAGGCACCTCTAATCCCAGCTACTCAGGAGGCTGAGGCACAAGAATCACTTGAATCCTGGAAGCGGAGGTTGCAGTGAGCAGAGATCACGCCACTGCACTCCAGCCTGGGTGACAGAGCAAGACTCTGTCTTAAATAAATAAATAAATAAATAAATAAATAAATAAAGGTAGCAAAGTATGCATTTATAATTCACAGAAGCAGAAAGCTGAAAGGAAACTCAGAAGTCTCCAACCACCACATTTTACAGATGATAAAGCTGAAAATAGCACAGTAAAGTATCAAGCTCATGGCCACACAGTTGGTAAAGAATTCATCCCCAGTCCAGTGCCAGTTTCATTACATCATGCAAAGGATATTCTGCAGGAATGGGAAAGGAGTGAATAACTGTCTCTGGTATCAAAATAGAAAAGAGGTCTGAGAAAGTGAAGAAATACTGCTGGTAGATCTGATAGGAGAAAGAAAATGGTTAATTGTCTAAACTGAAAAAGCAGCTATAAAATCCAGGCTAGCACTTAAAGATTTACCCAAACATGTTTAGACAGACAAAGGATAATATTTCAGGAAAAACAAATGAGGTAGGAGTGAGGGAAGCAGTCTAGAACTGTAACATAGAGAGTAGTGACTTGAATTTTATTTATTTATTTAGAGACAGGGTCTCTCTCTGTCACCGAGGCTGGAGTGTGGTGGTACCAACATGGCTCACTGCAGCCTCAACCTCCCTGGCTCAAGCAATCCCCCTACCTCAGCTTCGCAAGCAGCTGGGACTACAGGCCCGCGGCACCACAGCTGGCTAATTTTTGTGTTTTTTGTAAAGTCAGGGTTTCACTATGTTGCCCAGGCTGGTCTTGAACTCCTGGGCTCAAGCAATCATCCTGCCTCGGCCTCCCAAAGTGCTGGGATTACAGGCATGAGCCTCTGTGCCAGGCTGTGAATTGAATTTTTGAGCTGTGGGGTTAATATGGTTTCCTATTCTTTACTCTTGGTGACCTTGGGACAGTTTAATTTCTCTGACATCCTACCCATCCCCCACCCACTGTAAAATGTAAATATTGTCAGCCCTCCCTGCTTACCTCATGTGGCTTGGTGAGGATTCAATAAAATCATGAATATAAAGCTGTTCAAAATGTGTAGGCTTCTATTCCCTCAATGCCTCTACCACCAACAGTTGTTAATAGAGGACTATATATATAACAAAGAACGGGAATTTTTAGCTAGTTGTATTTATCTTGCCTGTATTTTATAGATTTTGGAGTAGAGGTGTGTACACATACATACATAAAGTCTATCAAGATAAAAATGAGGTGAAATTGAGAGTAAGATTCAAAACATATGCAATAAGATTCTATTTACTTTGCTAGCATTGACTTAAAATTTGACTTTGAGTTTCCCAATAATTTAAAGAGGAAAAACTAAAAACTTATGAAATATACAATGTCCATATGATTATAAAATTCAAGGCCAGGGAAGGTGACTCACTATAATCACAACATTTTGAGAGACTGAGGTGAGAGGATCACTTGAACCCAAGAGTTTGAGACCAGCCTGGGCAACGTGGTGAAACCTTGTCTTTACAAAAAATTAGCCAGGCATGGTGGCATGTGCTTGTAGTCCCAGCTACCTGGGAAGCTGAGATGGGAAGAATCACCTGAGCCCAGGAGGTCAAGGCTGCAATGATCGGTGATTGCACCACTGTTCTCCAGCCTGGGTGACAGAGCAAGACCTTGTCTCGAAAATAAATGAAGAAATTAGCTGGGCATGGTGGCTCGTGCCTGTGGTCCCAGCTACAAGAAAGGCTGAGCATGAGCCCAGGAGGTCCAGGGTGAAGTGAGCTGTGATTTTGTCACTGCACATACCAGCCTGGGTGAGAGAGCAAAACCCTGTCTATGAAACTCCTCCCCCCACAAAAAAAAAGCCCATAAAATTCAAGAAGGGTTATTCGAAAGCAACAGAGATGTTCTGAGGTCTGAAAAAATTTACCATGTAACCTGCCACTACCACCTTTACCACTGCCACACAGACCTAGGGAGTTATGAAGAGAACAGTCTTGACTGTGATGCACTGAACCATTTACTCCAGCCCTGGATGAGAGTCCAGCCAACATAAGGACAGAGAGTGTGGGAAGGATGGGAATCTTCTCAAATGACTATTTTAGGGAATCCTCAGCTGTAGTTTGAGTGCCATGGGCTAATGGAAAGGCCTAGAATTCAGCAACAAAGAAGGGACAGAACTAGCTGGCATTGACCCCTCTGTCCCTGTGGTTTTTCATACTTACTCTAATATTCCTAAGATCACATTACATGTCCCAAAAATAGTGCAGGAAAGAAGGGAGCAGAAACTGGACAATCCAATTGGTGTGGACGCTATGGCTTCAGACTCTTCCAGTCTCTTTCCTTTGGCTCTCTGGCCTCTCCTGACATCTTTCTTGCATTAGGCGACTCAAAGGGGGGTCAGCAAAGGGAGCTCTAACAAAGCAAGTTGTGGAATTGGGTTATTGCTGTTTGATACAAGTAACAGTAAGTGGGTATCTTGCCTCAAAGCTCTGTTAATAGCCTAAGAACCAGGACTTCATGGTAACTGAAATAATTACAGAAAAAAAAAAATGCCTTTGTGGGTCGGAATAGGAGATAAGGCAAAGTCTGATCATGTACTGGTGGAAAATGACAGTATGTGTGTAAATATATATAACATAACATTTACCATTTTTACTTTTTTTTTAAATTTGAGATGGGTTCTCTGTTGTCCAGGTTGGAGTGCAGTGGTTCAATCATAGCTCACTATAACCTCAAACTCCTGGGTTATAGTGATCCTCCTGCCTCAGCCTCTTGCATTTAAATATATATTATATTTTATATATATACTATTATATATAATATATATAATATGATATTATATAATATATTGTGTAATATATATTATATATTTCTAATATAAAATATATTATAAAATATAATATAAAAATATAATGTATTATATATATATATTTTTTTTTTTTTTTTTTGAGACAGAGTCTCACTCAGTTGCCCAGGCTAGAATGCAGTGGCACAATCTCAGCTCGCTGCAAGCTCTGCCTCCCGGGTTCATGCTATTCTCCTGCCTCAGCCTCCCGAGTAGCTGGGACTGCAGGCGCCCACCGCCACACCTGGCTAATTTTTTGTATTTTTAGTAGAGACGGGGTTTCACCGTGTTAGCCAGGATGGTCTCGATCTCCTGACCTCGTGATCCACCCGCCCCGACCTCCCAAAGTGCTGGGATTACAGGCGTGAGCCACCGCACCCGGCCTTAAATATTTTTAAATGTACAGCTGAATGGCATTAAGTAGATTCACAGAGTTGTTCAGCCATCACCACCATCCATCCCCAGAACTTTATCATCTTTCAAGCAGACTCTGTATCCATTAAATAACTCCTCATTTCCTACTTCTCCTAGCACCTGGCAATCACTACTCTGCTTTCTGTCTCTATGAATTTGATAACTCTAGGTACCTCATGTAAGTTGACTCATATAATATTTTTCTTCCTGTGACTGGCTCATTTCACTTAGCATTATGTCTTTCCTCAGGGTTCACACATGTTGTAGCTCATGCCAGAATTTTCTTCCTTTTTAAGGCAGAATGTTTCATTGAATGAACATATATTTGCACATATATACATATATATGTGTGTGTGTGTGTGTATGTTATAGTAAGCTATGTTTTATATATATATGAAGCATTTTGGCTGGGCACCATGACTCACGCCTGTAATTCCAACACTTGGGGAAGTTGCGGCAGGTGGATCACTTGAGGTCAGGCGTTCAAGACCAGCCTGACCAACATGGCCAAACCTCATCTGTACTAAAAATACAAAAATTAGCCAGGTGTGGTGGAGTGCGCCTGTAGTCCCAGCTACTCAGGAGGCTGAGGCAGGAGAATCTGGAACCTGGGAGGTGGAGGTTTCAGTGAGCCAGCATCACGCCACTGTACTCCAGTCTGGGTGACAGAGCAAGACTCCATCTCAAACACATACACACACACACACATTTTGCTTCCAAACCTTTTTGGCTGTTGTGAATAATGCTGCTATGAATATGGGTGTATAAATATCTCTGAGACCCTGCTTTCAATGATTTTGTATATGTATATACCCAGAAGTGGAACTGTTGGATCATATGGCTATTTTTAATTTTTGAGAAGGAAACAACAATCTTAATTTATTATTGGAAAAAATTATTGAATGAATTCTTTAATGACTTGTTGCATGTATGGAGTTGATTTCATGAGCCTGAGGAAGTTCAGATTCTAGTCCCCATACTCCCATTAGCTGTGTGGTCTTCAGAAGTCACTCGAGACCCGGCATGGTGGCTCATGCCTATAATCCCAGCATTTTGGGAAGCAGAGGTGAGTGGATCATTTGAGCCCAGGCGTTTGAGACCAGCTTGGGCAACATGGCGAAACCCCCTCTCTATAGAAAACAAAACAAAAATTAACCAGGAGTGGTGGAGAGTGCCTATAGTCCCAGCTACTTGGGGGCTGAGGCTGAAGGATTGCTTGAGCCTGGAAGGCAGTCAGCTGATATCTCACCACTGCATTCCAACCTGGGTGACAGAATGGGACCCCATCTAAATAAAATAAAATAAAAATGTAAAAAGTCACTCCAATTGTCAGGACCACTCTGGGTTTCCTCATCTGAAAAGTATCTTTGAACTAATGGATATCCAAAATCTTTAGAAATTCCATAGGTCTATAGTTCTGCATAATAGAACACTATGGTATATGGGTTCATCCATTCATTTCTTCATTTGTTTCAGGAATACTTTATGAATGCTGGAGCAGGTTTTTTTCTCAACGAGCAATAAGAGTTACCCAGGGACTATAGGAATTGGCAGGAGGAAGGCTGGAGTGACAGGGGAAAGAAGAAATAAACTGGACTGAAAACTAGTGGGAGAGGAGGTATCAAGATGAGGCTGAAGGGGTAATTATGAGTCAGAACATTTGGCCATAGTGATCAGCTTTCAAGACTATAGACTGTATCCTGACAGCAATGGAGAGTCATTGAAAGTTGTAAAGAAGGTGGTAATAAGGTGAGTTTTTGTTTAGAAAAGTCACTCTGACACAGCAGTGTAAAGATTGGATTGCAGGGTTGCAGAAACAAGCTACCTTTCATTTCTTTCCTCCACTGTCTCATTTTTTCTCCTGTATTGTAAATATGGAAAAGTTAGTCAAGATGCCCCAGAGCTTAACATGGAACAAAAGACATTTATATCTAACTTATTTCATCTTGGTAAACAATACCATACTATACTCTTTACAGTGAAAAATGTTTGGTCACTATTTGATACAAACTGTGAAAGTACTCAGCTGAACTCACTGTGGTTGGTAATGTATGCACATCTTCAGGTCTTTAGTCTGCCAATTAATATTTTAGGGTTATAACATTAGAGCAATTTAGAAAAAGAGTTCTAACTGGGCGCAGTGGTTCACACCTATAATCCCAGCACTTTGGGAGGCGAAGGTGGGAGGATCACTTAAAGCCAGGAGTTTGAGACCAACCTGGGCAACAAAATGAGACTCTCATCTTGCTTGAGCCCAGGAGGCTGAGGCTGCTGTGAGCTGTAATCGTGCCACTGCACTCCAGCCTGGGTGACAAAGTGAGAGCCAGTCTCAATTTAAAAATAGGGCTGGGCGCAGTGACTCACACCTGTAATCCAACACTTTGGGAGGCCGAGGTGGGTGAATCACTTGAGGTCAGGAGTTCAAGACCAGCCTGACCAACATGGTGAAACCCCGTCTCCACTAAAAATACAAACAATTAGCCAGGTGTGGTGACATGCGCCTGTAATCGCAGCTACTTGGGAGGCTGAGGCAGGAGAATCACTGGAACCCGGAGGTGGAGGTTGCAGTGAGCCGAGACAGTACCACTGCACTCTAGCCTGGGAGACAGAGTGAAACTCCATCAAAAAAAAAAAAAATTAAATAATAAGAGAAAAGTTCTGATGGGATATTGTTATCCCTTTTATAACATAAAAAATTAAATATCCCATATTAATGTAATACCTTATATTTTACAGAAAAACTTTAGAAAATATATATTTTATTAAGTGGAATTTTTTCTTAATTGGGATGCCAAAAGTCTAATTCTCACTTTATATATTATTCTTTATATAAATAACGTGGTATTATAAAATCATAAAATTACAGGGATACTGTTTTCCTTTTTAATATACCTATTATTTTCTTTACTCTGAAAGTTAGGAGTTGTGCTGTATCAGCAGAACTGGGTACCTATGGAAACAATGAATGATCCCTGAAGGCCATTATTTTCTATGGGCCAAGAAAAAAAGTTGGTTTCTATCATAGATCACATGAATGCAGAAATAAGTTGTTTGGAAAAAAAACTCTCTGGGTTTTAATATGCAAGAATAATACTTTGCTTTCCTGTAGATAGTAAGATTCATTCCATCAGTAATGCCTTGTTTAGTAAAATAATGCTGGAAAGAATGGCATTTACCTTCAATAAATTTTGGCAGTTTGGGCATAATTTTTACTTTATGTTTACCAAGGAAAGAATACAAAAATGGGAGTAAGTAGAACTAATTATAAAGAGTGCTTTAGTTTGGCGAGGATGTTCTAAATGGCCAGTTTGTTGTGAGCAGGGCCAGGCTGAAAGCTGAAAAATGAAAGTTTGTTAGGTCTTTGGTATGTTTATAGTATACTGAAAAAAGAAGTACTTTTTAAAGAAAGAGGCCAAAGAATGGTGAATGTTTCTGGTTTTAACATTATCCTATTAGTTTGCTAGTCCTTGGAAGAACCATAAAATTGACAATAAATCAAACATATTTTAATTTGTCATAAGATAGCAGATAGAAAAAAAATTCCCAACTGGTCTTCTGCCAAAGTATTTCTACTAGCCCTATCTGCTACCAAAATTTATACTTCCTATCAATTTTTTTAAATTGAACTATCGAGTTTGTAAAATATTTACTGAATGCTTTTGGTGTGCCAGGTATTACACTGGGTTCTGGGCATGCAGGAAGAGTAAGGGGCAAGCTGGTCTTTATAAAAAGCAAGTGACTCTCCATGAGGCTGGATTACCTTATTTTCCATAAGGCCAGAGCATAATAGCCTTTTCTGGGTCAGTAACAACATTTGACACATGACTTTGCACCAAATAATGGGTTGTGTTCTACCTCGCTTCTCTCCTTCCAAATCCAGTTTCATAATTAGTAGGACTGTCTTTTGGAATTCTTATTTGAACATCAGATTACAGTAAATCCTATATCCTGATGTGACAGCATAATATTCAAGTAAATTCTGAAAATGTAATATGTATGATACTTGCTTCAACCCATGTTTAAAAAATAGGTATTAGTATTCAGTTTAATTTCTCAAAGTCAGAATTTGAGAAGACAATTGAATTTTATGTTACCAGTCATTGAAACACTCATTACAACAAGTGCTATTTAAAACAGTTTGATTTTTTTTTTTTTTTTCTTGAGACAGGGTCTCACTACATCACTCAGGCTATGCAGTGGCACGATCATGGCTCACTGCTGCCTCGACTTCCTGGGTTTAGGTTATCCTCACACCTCAGCCTCCTGAGTAACTGGAACTACAGATGAGCACTATCACACCTGGCTAACTTTTTGGGGTTTTTTGTAGAGATGGGGTTTCACCAGTTGTTCAGACTGGTCTTGAATCCCTGGGCTCAAGCAGTTCACCCATCTTGGTCTCCCAAAGTGCTGAGCTTGCAAGTGTAAGCCACTATGCCTGGCCTGATTTTTTTTTTTTTTTTTTTGAGACAAGAGTTCTTGCTCTGTTGCCCAGGTTGGAGTGCAGTGGCACCACCTCAGCTCACTGCAACCTCTGCGTCCTGGGTTCAAGCGATTCTCCTGCCTTGGCCTCCCAAGTAGCTGGGATTACAGGTGGGCACCTCCCTAGTAGCTGGGAATACAGGGGCACTTCACCACGCCCAGCTAATTTTTGTATTTTTAGTAGAGACAGGGTTTGACCATGTTGGTCAGGCTGGTCGAGAACTCCTGACCTTGTGATCCGCCTGCCTTGGCCTCCCAAAATTCTGGGATTACAGGCGTGAGCCACCATGCCCAGCCTGGTTTATTTTTTTTTTTAAGTGTAGGTAGGAGAGAGTTTTTCTTAGTAGATAATAACATTGACACAGACACCTGTTATTTCCCAAGCTAAATGTTCTTAATTGGAAAGGTATTGAAAGGTTTATAAAATATATCCTCCCTTTTTTTCATTTTCTTTTGTAAATGTAAATGTGAATGTGAATGACTCCATCCCATAGTTTTGTGTCTATATTGCTTTGACATTGTTACCTGATCACCCCAGTTGTTTCAATTTTTTCAAAGCCTTCGCTTCAATTTTTAAAATGTAACATTGCATAATGTTACTTACTATTGTAAATTGTCTCCGTGTGTATGTTAGGTACAATAGTTTGACTTTGATGGTCTATAGATAATATAATTATGTTAACTTTGATGTGTACCAACTAAAAAAACCCTCAGTTTTTTTTTTTTTTTTTACGATTGATAACATGAAAGTTTAACACATAAATCATAAGTTGAAAATTAAAAAGCACTTCATTGATAGAGCAATTCCAGTATGGGAAAATCTGAAGATATTACTATGATGTTTTATGTTACTTTAAAAATAAGAGCATGACCAATTAACTAAGAAAATACCATAGTTAATGTTTATACTATTCAGATATTTATTACTGTCATTAAACGAAGTGCCCATTCACTTTAGCAAAATGGTCTACAGCAGCAGCATATTAGGAATTTTACTAAACATTTTCTACAAGAAAGCTTTTTTTGTGATTTCTTTTTTGCTTAAAAAAAATCTATACCAAGAAAGTTCATAAAAATTAACTCTGTGGCCTGACTATAGTCCCTATGATGGTGAATCATGGTTCTACCTAGGATATCACAAAGAGTTTTTTTTTTTTTTTTTTTTGAGACGGAGTCTCGCTCTGCCACCCAGGCTGGAGTGCTGTGGCCGGATCTCAGCTCACTGCAAGCTCTGCCTCCCGAGTTCACGCCATTCTCCTGCCTCAGCCTCCCGGGTAGCTGGGACTACAGGCGCCGCCACGTCAGTTTTTAGTAGAGACGGGGTTTCACGGTGTTAGCCAGGATGGTCTCGATCTCCTGACCTCGTGATCCGCCCGTCTCGGCCTCCCAAAGTGCTGGGATTACAGGCTTGAGCCACCGTGCCCGGCAACACAAAGAGTTTTAATTCAGATAGAATTTAGGGGAGTATTTCATGAGTTTAGGGCCTTGCCTAATAACCAACAAAGGCTTATTTGTTAGCTCTCATATGTTCATATGTGAATGTAAACATTTTGGTATCATTTTTATAGCTATAAGTCAGAATCACATCAAACTCTGAGGTCCTGGAATGTGGGTCTTTAAGAAGAAAGACAGTGGAAGTTTTGGTGCCTGGAAGACAGGATGGGTTTCCTTTGAGTTGGTAGGTAGACTGCCTTTCTGTGGACCTAGATGTTAACCTACTTCCATTTGTCTCTTCTGTAATGGCTGAATTAAAATATCCGACTGGGGTGGTGGCTCACACCTATAATCTCAGCATTTTGGGAGGTCGATGTGGGGGATCACCTAAGGTCAGGAGTTCAAGACCAGCCTTGCCAACATGGTGAAACGCTGTCTCTTCTAAAACTACAAAAATTAGCTGTGTGTGGTGATGGGTGCCTGTAATTCCAGCTCCTCAACAGGCAGCAGCATGGCTATAATTTCTCCTAAAAAGGAGTAATTTTTCATATCATGGACAATGCAGGCCAATTTTATCAAGTTGAACCCGGGAATCACTTCAACCCAGGAGGTAGAAGTTGCAGTGAGCCAAGATTGCGCCATTGCACTCCAGCCTGGGCGACACAGCGAGACTCTCTCTCAAAAAAAATGAAAAAATAAAAATAAATCCATCAAGTTATGATAACATGAAAATTGTACAGTTTTACAAATAATGAGTTGTGAAACAGTACCCCAAACACAGGACCGATTAAGTATGTTTTAAATGTTGGAGAAAATGAGGTTGGTGGTGGTGAGTTCATTTGGGCTCATTTTCACTATTTTAGAAGCACATTTTTAAAAAGCTGTCTTTTGGCCAGGCACGGTGGCTTATGCCTGTAATCCAGGCACTTTGGGAGGCTGAGGTGGGCAGATCACTTGAGGTCAGGAGTTCGAGACCAGCCTGGCCAACATGGTAAAACCCTGTCTCTACTAAAAGTACAAAAATTAGCCGGGCATGATGGCACATGCTTGTAATCCCAGCTACTTGGGAGGCTGAGGTAGAAGGATTGCTTGAACCCAGGAGGCAGAGGTTGCAGTGAGCTGAGATTGCACCACTGCCCTCCAGCCTGGGCAACAGAATGAGACTAGGTCAAAAAAAAAAAAAAAAAAAAAGCTATCTTTCAACTCTGTTGTAATAGCTTACTCCACTGGGTATATATTCACGTTTAACTGAGATGGATTTTCACTGCATTGCTACATCTAGCTTTTTAATTTCTCCTAAAAAGTTTCTCCTAAAAAGGAGTATTTTTTCGTATCATGGACAATGCAGGCCAACTTTATCAAGTACATTAAGGTCATCAGTTTGGCCTCTTTCCAATCTCTCCCTTCTGTTCAAGGAAAATGGGGTCCTCTTGCCCCTGGTATCTGCAGGTTGGGATTTCATATAGCAATGAGGACTGCAGAACTAACGGGGAGGGATGGATCACACTCTTTCCTTCTTCTTGACAGTAACTCATTTGCAATCCGCTCTGCACTAAACCCTTTAAGGCTACGTATAAACTTTGGGAAAGTTACATCACTGTAAACAAAGATATGCTGCTTAAGTTATTATTATGCAATACTGTGTCATTACTCACACATTCACACTGCAATTATCTTCCCAATTTGACAGATACCACTGGGGCTCTGTAGGCAGCTTCAAGAGAAGTAAAAACCTAGGATAAATATGTCAATGCCATCTTTACGAATGGAAATGTTTTCCCACCCCCTCAGAAAACATTCAGGTTTTGTCCTGCAAACAAAGTTGGGTGGCACAGCTGACCCCCAAGTCTTTGGAATCCCACTTTTTAAATGTAAATTATGTCTGGTATAATCCATATGCTCAGCTACAGAAAATAGCAATTCAATAATATATGAAAGTAAAATTCTGGATATGTTTTTAAATAAACTCACAGGCATCAACACACATTTCTAGAAATTAATTTGTTAATTGGCCACCTTCCTCCAAAAATTAAAAAAAAAGTATCTGTAACTATTGAGTTGTGTCTGCCCCAGGTGATCTCTACCAGGTCTGGTAAAGAGATTGCCTCTTGCTGCTGTTCAGCCACTGCATGGGTTGGTGTTTAAGAAGACAAATTAAACATATTCTGGACATATATTTATTAAAAATCTGATAACTAGACAAAAGGGATCCGTTTTAAAGGAAAAAAATTGCTAAATACTGTCAGAAGAAAAAGGCGAGTGAGAACAAATGACCCGCACAAGTGCCTATGACAATTTCTCTCCTTGGGCTGTTGCAGAGCTGACAAGGTGGGGGTTGGTGAGGGAGGGAGGGACAGAGGGAAGAAACAGATTAAAAGTGTCACCTCCGGCCAGGCGCGGTGGCTCACGCCTGTAATCCCAACACTTTGGGAGGCCGAGGCGAGTGGATCACCGGAAGTCAGGAGTTCGCGACCAGCCTGACCAACATGGTGAAACCCCGTATCTACTAAAAATACAAAAAATTAGCCGGACGTGATGGTGGGCGCCTGTGATCTCAGCTACCTGGGAGGCTGAGGCAGGAGAATTGCTTGTACCCGGGAGGCGGAGGTTGCAGTGAGCCGAGATCGTGCCATTGCACTCCAGCCTGGGCGACAAGAGCGAAACTCAGTCTCAAAAAAAAAAAGTGTCAGCTCCCCATCTGCAAAGGTCTGGCCTCCCGAAAGCTCAGGAAACGGTGGTGGCTATTTTCATTTTTTTTTTTTTTAAAGGGAATAAAGGGGAAATAAAACAGAAAAGATATATCTCCCTTTTTGCGCCAACAGCTCGACTCCTCTCCACAAAAAACAAAACAAAACATATATATATATATATATGTTAAATCACAGGTACAAAACCCAATCCACACGCATCCTGTGAAGCTTCTGCTGTCAACTCGATTCTATTTGGCGAGTTGCACTAAAGGAGATAGGATCTTGAAAAATCAATCCGTGCTCGCGCCCCCGCGCTGCCGCCGCCGCAGCCGCCGCAGTGGCCTCAAAATTAGCGGCTCCGAGGACATTTTTTGCCGCAGTGCACGTCCGCCGTAACCACCGAGCACTCGGGTGAATAATGGAAGTACAGTGTGGAGACAATCAAGTTGATTTATCACGCAAAATAATTCACTGCTTCAGTCCAGTTCTTGGTCCTGTCACTTTAAATCACAAACGCGCGCATACACAGATCCATAGGCGCCCACACATGCACGGTACACGTGTGTGTGAGTGTGTGTGTGTGTGTGTGTGTGCACGTGTGTGCGCGCGCGCGTCAGAGCCAAGTGGAATGATTCCAGATTGCTTCACGTATATGAAGGGGGGGAAAGAGCCCGTCACCCCAACCCCCTACCCCAACTTTTGCAGCCTGGACAAGTGGTCTGTAATGCAGCTTGGCGCAAAATAAAAGTCTGAACAAAACTAGACTGTGAGACTAGCACGTCCTAGAGTGGAATTGACTGAGGTTAACGCAGAGTCTGTAAGGACTCTACAGACTCGGATCATTTGCAGGCAAACTAAAATTCCCTTTTTTAAAAAAGAAAAAGTCATTAATTGGGTTCCGATCTAAAATACTGCTCTTAAAATGCGCTCACATGTTGAAGACTCTGAGTTTGCAAGTTCTCGAGTAAACATCTGGTGAAGACATTCCAGGAACACATCTGAAAGGAAGAAAGGAGTAAGACAGCCCATTCTTTATGTATCTTGGGCCAAAAATGGGTTGCTAAAACTTTTTTTGAAGTGTGCTTTTTGTCTAAATACTTTTTATCAACTCTAAGGAGCAGTGTGGTTTGGGGGAAGTAGACTGAACTGAGTGAATTGGAAATAGACGGAGTCCTGGCTTCCTTGTAATCTCCGGCAAGTCTTTCTTTTGCTATGTCCGCCCTCCCCGCTCCCCCCGCCCCCGCCCTTTCCTCATCTGTATAATTGCAGAGGGTAAATGATGTGGTTTCTAAAGTCTTTTTTTTGCACAGACAATCCGTGATTCTATCTAAGAGGAAATAATGATGGGGGAGGGGGTTAATGTGGAGAGAAAAAGAGGTCACATTCCTCAGGTGGCATCTGTTTGAACTGAAGATGATGAAAGTGGTGAGTCCAGTATGCATAAGTCCTTAACAATCAAGATTGTCTGTGTTAACAGCTGTTATTGTCCTAGCTCTGCAGTACATATAGCATATGAGTGCTCTTTGAGAATGACAATTTAATCATATATTTTCTGGGGGAGGCGAAAAAGACCATTTTCAAGGATCAGCCAAAAGGATATAGGGATTGGAAGAATTTTCAATGTTCTTGTTTATTTATGATCTGTATATAAAATGCATTGAATCACTTGGATAGTTTATGGAAAGTAACTTTTCAGTGGGTGAGAGTTCTTCTGTGCCAGGTTGGCTGTCTAGATGGACCAAATTAATGGGATTAATTACTTCCTGTCTACTTTTTCAGAAAACAGCTCCAAGCAGGATCACATGCAGGGATCACTGTTCAAAACCCCTCTTGTCTGTGTAGTCAGTGGTCAAGAGCACAGGTGTTGCAGCCAAACCACTAGCTAGTTTTAACATACACTGGCTAAGTAATAGTAGGCAAATTACTTAGTTTATTTGTGCCTCGGTTTCCTACATTTATTAAATGGAGATTAAAACAGCAACTAATTCATAGGGCTGTTGTCAGAATTAAATGAGTTATCATATTAAAGTGCTTAGAGCAGAGCATGGCACGTGTAGCAAACAGCTCAATGAATCTTAGAGGTTATTATTACTCCAATGTAAACACAGGGAAAGCAAGGTCAGATATAATAGGGGGATCTTTGAACTGCTCCTGGATTTCCACTAAGGCCTCTAAGCAGTTTATTTTATCTGGCTTTTATGATGTCAGTGTGAAGCAAAGAGCTCAGCAGTCTTTATTATTATTAAGAATAGGCCAGAACATTCCCTACCAACTCTGTTCCCATACATGGAATGCTTAAGCAACTATGGAGAATTCTCCACTTGACCAGATCAATGCAAATATGTAATGTTGGTTGTATATGTTAACTGCATACTTATTAATGTGTGATTATTCAGGTGGGAGGAAGCCAAGGTTTCCTTTGGAGAGAAGTTTCCAAGCCATGTTCCTGTTGCGATGCTTTCTTTCCTGCACAACTTGTTACCTCAGGCCTAGTCTGTCACTGAATTATGAAGAAGTATAAACAATCCCAGGTCTCAGGTATGCTCCCTTTGTGTCATTATTAGTTTAGACTGAAAGAAGGACATCCTGAATTTCTCTTTCTCTTAAGGACCCCCAGAGTGCTCACTTGAACGAGGCTTTAGGAAGGGTCAAAGGAATGAAATGCTTAAGGGAGCAATTCTGCTAGTGTTTGCAATTTGGGATTGGAGGCAAGCTGCAGTTAAGCTTTATAGAGGAAGTAGAGATTAGGTGTTTCCAAAACAAGGTAGGCGCTGGCAGGCTGAGGTCATTGCTTGTTGGAAAGAAATGCCCCACTTCTTTCCTCCTTGCACTCTGCGAAGCCCCAGGTGCAGTAACTGTTTTACCAGGGGACGGCAGAGAGACTGCCCCGTCGAGGGCAGGCAGGCCTGGGACACCCAGTGTGGCATGGGACGCCAAGTTTAGTGGGTTGCAGCCCCCTGGGGTAAAGTTCTCCATTAGTAGAAAGCATCTTGCTGAGAGCGTCGAGAGAAAAATTTATTCATTCCAAGTGCTGGCGTAAACGTAGGACTCTGCTTGATCAATCTTACACAATTTTCAAAATAATGAATAAAAATAGAAGAGGATGTGCTACCTTCTCCTCCACCCGCCTGTCTCCCCTTGCACACTTGTGGGGCCAGGGTGAGGCTTTAGCAGGCAAGAACTCCCCACCCCATCTTCTCTGTCACACTCGCACACACCCCTTCGAAAGAGGCGCTGTAAGTATCAGAAGGGAAATCTAAGGTACTCATACTTCAAATAATTTCAGGAGCCCAGTGTGGGTGATCTGGAGGGTTTCATTTCTCGTCTGCAGCAACCTGGCATCCAGAAGTCGCGGGCGCTTGGCCTCGGAGCTCATCCCGAGACCTCCTGCGTCCGGGTGGGGACTCGGTGATTACTGTCCCTGGTGGCCCGCGGACATCCCCAGTTTCAGAGCTTTTAGGGGAATTTGAGAGTAAATAAATTCAATTCTGCTCTCCATCGCCACCCACCCGGACCACGGGGGTCTCCCACTGCAGGCCTCGAGAGGGACTGGAGTGAGGGCGGGTGCAGGAACCGAGCCTGAGGCTCAGGAGCTGCTCGGCAAGGTCACGACCGCGAGGCTGCTGGAGGAGACTGTGGAGCGCTGCAGCCGGGCGCCGCCCTCTGGTTCGGTGGCTGACCCCGCGCCGCGCCCCCTTCTCTGTCGCCCGCCTGGCGCATCCCAAGGGGAAGGAGGGGGCGACGCGGCAGAACCGATCCTTACTTTCATGGTGGCAGTTGAAACCCGCCGGGCTCCTGGGCGAGTTGTCCTGGATCAGATGCCCAACACAACTGAACTTTAAATAAAGGAGTTTCCTGCGCTGCCCCCTCTCCATAACGGCGACCTGTGAGAAACCTTTGTCGCCTTCCCTTTGCGTCTTTGAGCCCCGGGAACCTAGCCCGGACGGCCTCGTTCTCCACATTAATTCGTGGTCCACCAGCTCAGCAGCCAGTCCTCTCTGCTTGTTCTGGGGTGGCTTATAATGAAGGTAGCAACTTCAATGCTTTTTTCCCCCCTTTTGGAGGGAGGATTGTGTGAATTTAAAATCTCCTAGGCGTTCAAAACCAAAACCAAAACCAACCAAACAAAAACAAAACAAACATAAACCAAAAACAACAACAGCAACAAAAACACTGTCTTCACTGAAGTGGATAGCGGAGTCAATCCAAGCCTTCCTTGGGCCAGTCTTGCTCAGACAGTGGAGTTCCTGAATCTTTCAGGAAAACAGAGCCCCTTTCACCCGCTTCTGGAGGGGGACTTAATAAGACTGCAATATATTACCATGTTTAAAACGTTTTGCAGAAGCAAGATTTCCTAAAAACGACCTACCAGCGATGCACGGGAAAGCAAATCCGCTTACAGAGAGGGCCCGATCTGGAGGAAGAGGGGAAGGCAGGACCCAGCCCCAACTAAAACCCAGTACTTTCCAATTTTTGAAACATAGCACTCAATGCTGTGTGGCTATAGGATGGAGGGGTGATGGCCCCTGGAGCTGACAGGTTGCAGACCTTCCGGGCTGTTCTTTACTGCTTACTGGAAGTCTTCAGACTTCTTTTGGAGTAACGGTTCCCTCCAGCACCCAGAATTAAGTACTCCTCTTTTGTGTTTTGTGGGCATGTGTTTGCACCCTTAGTGAAGCTTATTCCCGCACTTGAAGTGGATAGTTCTTGTTCTTTAACTGGCAGTGAGTGGCCCCAGAGTGGGAATGTTAATGCCAGTGCAGACTAAGGTGTGTGTTTGTGCCTGGTTTGTTGTCTCGGGGAAACCGCCACCTTAATTATTTTGTGCTCAAAGTACCTGTGTTTTTAAAGTGAACTCAAGAGAAAAACTGCAGAGTTTGCAAGTTTTGTGATTCCTCAGGCCAGGAGAGCCTGCGAAGGTCTTGGATCCCTGTATCTCTGGGGCGAAAATAAGAATATATTGTGGAGAAAGCATAGCCTCCCAGCTTCATGAGGATAAGGCTGCTTTCTGTAAACCTTCAAACCACAGTGCACCAAGCCTCTACCCTCAACCCCTCTTCGAGAACAGAAATGCACTCCAAGCATTTCTGGTCCTCTTGAGGTTACCATGCCATTATGTGGCACCACCTGAAACTATCTCTTTGAATATTGATTACAACTTTTACAAAGTTTCTTGCCCTTTTCGCACCCTGATAAGTTGTACTTGTCCTATGTGTAATGCAAGCTTGCCTCTGAGCCCTTGACATGCTTTCAACCCCGGAATAGGAAGTATTCTAAAGGTTACATTTTAGTTTTAAGGGATAAAAATGTTGCTTTCATCCTGTTTACCGAGGGTGCCCAGTACCAAGTGGGCAAAGTGGTAGGAAATGCGGTCTCTGGGCTTTGCTGGTTGTCGGGAGGATAGTTCCGGCATATTAGTCCCTGTCTGCTTAAATGCCGACGTTAGGTACACGGGATGTCCTGCGACTGAGCCCTATTACTCTTACTCATCAGGTCCCGGCTCCAGCGCTGGGAACGCTCCGCACACCTGCCGATTTTAAAGCAGCAAATTCAATTCAGGCCATCGGAAGCGGGAGGGCCCGCTTTTCCTCTGGGGCTACAGCATGGAAGCAAGTGCTAGAACTTCACAAAAGGGAAAAAAACATTTTGCTTAAATCTGTTTCTTCTTAGGACGCACTTGGAGACCAGGCCCGCCAATATTCCAGTTAGAGTTAACGCTACCAGAAATGTGTAGTGCTTTAGGATTTCAACTTGGGACTCGTTGAAGACCAGAATGTTACAGTTAATCTTGCCTTTCTCTTTTTGTTTCCAACGCCCTATTTTCCCTTCAGTGTCTTTCCTCTTCGGTGTCCCTACCTCCTGAAATATAAAAGTTTAATAAAAACACCGCCCTATTTTATTTTTTAAAATAAAAGTTGACACTAAATTTGAGAGCTAGTGTTGCAACTAAGCTCTTCGGAAGTTTACCCATCTGTTCTCCAAACCTTTGCTGCCTGTAATGTCAACCACGATTCCTTCTTAAAATTCCCTAAAAGAAGTCTTTCAGTAAGTTTGAGAAAGTGTAATAAATGCTAATGGAGGTGGGGGGACTCCCAACTCTGATGGATTTTACTTTCTCGGATCAAGGAACAGGACTCCAAGCAAAAGAATAAACTTTATGTAGTTTATTTTTAAACTATTCTATTTTCAGTCGCGATTTTTCTTCCTTAGCTAAATTACTCAGCTTTGCTCAATTCCACTTTTACCTTTCCCCACACGTCCTCACTGACTCACTCAGCAGTTGTCACCGAGTGAGACCCTAGGTAGTGGGAAGGAGGCCCCCATAGATATGCTCCCCGGCTAAAGCGCTCAATTGAAGATCTGAGAAAATATCTTCAGAAACTACAAATGGAGCAAATCATTTTTCTAATCACTCAAGAGCTTCCACGGGAAGGACTCTGGAGGATGAGTGTCCTAATGCGGTGCTAATGAAAAGCCGCGGCTCTCCGGCCGAGCGCGGGACCATGTCCGCGGCGGAGCGGCCCTGGCTGGCGGCGGCCGCGCATTCCCTCCCCACCTGTCCGAGGTGGCACGGCGGCCGCGACGACTCAGGACGCCGCCGGGGCCACTCTCCGGTGCGTCGTCGTGCGACCCCGGACGTCCCCCTCCTCGCCCCCCCTCCCCCCACCGGCGCGGGCCCTCCTCCCGCTCTTCCATTTCCTCACCCTCCCCGGGGCTCTGTGTGGGGGGCTAGGAGGTGACAGGGGACGCTTCCTCGGTCGCGACTCCCGGTTCTCCGCGGCCTCCCGCCCGGGTGGGTTGGGGTTAAAATCCGGGAGTTCAGCTCTGCGGCGAAATCTCACGTTCCCAGGGAGGGGTCGGAGGGAAGGAAGACCCCGCAGGGAGCGCGCCGGCCAGAGCCGCCCCCGCCCCGCGCGGCCGCTGTCCCGTGGGGAGGATGAAAGCGCAGGGCGCGGGCGGGGCCGCGGCGGCTCCAAGGGGCGGCGAGTGCGGGGCGGGGGCTGCGGCGCTCGCAGTGACCGGGCCTCCCTTCCCAAGCCGCGGCTCCAGGCCCTGCAGGTGCACCCCCAGCCCCCTTTTAGGCCCCTCCGTGGAAACCGCCTTCCGGCCCAAGTTCTATCCTTTGAGGCTTTGAACCAGGCCTTTCAGAAGTTTTTAAAGCTGCCCCGCCCCGCCGGCACTCACAGGGGTCACAGTCCTCCATCCCTCCACCCCCGCTACAGCTGCCAGCGAAGCGGGTGCCGGGAGGAAGCGGAGTGGGGGCCAGCGGGCCGGCTCGTGGGTCGGGGACCGAAGCGCCGCCCCGGAGCGCCAGGCTCGGCCCCAGCGCTTGGAGATCGCGCCGCGCAGCCCGACCTCGGAGGAAGCGCGGGCCCGTCAGCCTCGGGAGAGGGGAGGGCAGGGAGGTTGGGGAAGGAAGAGCTCCCGGGTAGGGGGGCACGTCCCCATCACCGAAGTTCCTGCGCTGAGTTCAAGCCAGGGGACAACTTAAATTGGCCTTCAGGGGAGGCAGCTGGTGACCCGTGTCCTTGCTTTCCAAGTTCCCCTGAGCGAAGCAGAGCGCCACCTACAGGCGAGCTCTAGATAGCAGGAGAGAGAAAGAGACGCGCCCGCAGAGTAATGTGGCCCCGTCCCAGCAAGCCCAGCAAAGCCTGTTGTGTCCACAGCCTCCTCTCAGCTGCTGAGCCTGTCCAGAGTTATAGGTCGTTGGCAACAGCAAGAGCCCTGAGGGCACTCAGCATGTGCTTCTGGGGAGTGGAGAACTGGTGTTAATTTCAGGAACTGAGGGATTCCAGTACCAAAGAAGTAGCAGCTCTGATTGGACAGGCAGGTTGCACCCTGACAATTTTGGCTGCACTTTGACTCCAATATCTCGACTCCAGGCCATTTTCATGGGATGCACTACGTTTCCTTGAGAATAGCTGTGTAGTCTTGGGCAAGTTACTTTATCTCCCCGAGTCTCTATTTCCTCTTCCCTCAAAAGAGGGAATAGCGGTACCTGTCTGATAGTCATTGCGAGAATTTAAAGAGATGATGTAGGTAAGAAGCTATAGGTGCCTTCTAAGGAACTTTCACCTATTTCTTTTTAAAAGTTTGTTTTTATTTATTTATTATTTATTTATTTATTTATTTTGAGTCGGAGTCTTTCTGTCGCCCAGGCTGGAGTGCAATATCGCGGTCACGGCTCACTGCAACCTCTGCCTCCCGGGCTCAAACAATTCTCCTGCCTCAGCCTCCTGAGTAGCTGGAACTACAGGCATGCGCCACCACGCCCGGCTAATTTTTTGTATTTTTTAGTAGAGACGGAGTTTCACCATGTTGATGGCCAGACTGGTCTTGACCTCCTGATCTCAGGTGATCTGCCCACCTCGACCTCCCAAAGTGCTGGGATTACTGGGATTACAGGCCTGAGCCACTGCATCCAGCCAACTTTCACCTATTTCTAATGTGAAAACCCATCTTTTATTCTAAGAAATCTAACTTGTAAGACTGTTTAGCTTCTTTCTGTTCCTTGAAGATTAGGGCCTTAGAAGAAGGTGGAGAGCGCTAAGAGGTTTCAGTGTTTGAGTAGGAAACAGGATGGACTACTGGGAGTTTTGATAACTAGCTTATCTCCTCATAGACAACGGCTGTAGGCCGGGTGCTGTGGCTCACATCTGTAATCCCAGCTCTTTGGGAGGCCGAGGTGGGCGGATCACCTGAGGTCAGGAGTTCGAGACCAGCCTGGCCAACATGGCGAAACCCCCATCTCTACTAAAAATACAAAAATTACCTGGGCGTGGTGGTACATCTGTTATCCCAGCTTCGTGGTAGTCTGAAGTAGGAGAATCGCTTGAACCTGGGAGGTGGAGGTTGCAGTGAGCCGAGATCACACCACTGCACTCCAACCTGGGCAGCAGAGCGAGACTCGGTCTCAAAGAGAAAAAAAAAAGACGATGGCTGTGTGGTGGCTCAAGCCTGTAATCCCAGTGTTTGGGAGGCTGAGGTGCATGGGTCACTTGAGCCCAGAAGCTTGAGACCAGCCTGAGCAACATGGAGAAACCCATTTCTCCAAAAAAAGAAAAAAAAAAAAAAAGCTGGGCATGGTGGCCCATGCCTGTAATCCTAGCCACTTCGACAGTCAAGACAGAATGATGGCTTGAGCCTGGCAGGCTGAGGTTGCATTGAGCTGAAATGGCATCACTGCACTCCAGCCTGGGCGACAAGCTAGACCTGTCTCAAAAACAACAACAACAAAACAAACCAGAAAACCAAACAACATCTTATATTTGTGGATGACTTTACTATTTACTATTTTTATTAACACTTGCCTCTATTAAATGATTTGTTAATTATCATTTAATTTTCACAATCTCATATGGTATACATAATCCCTATTTATTTATTTATTTAAAGACAGGGTCACTCTCTGTCACCCAGGCTGGGGTGCAGTGGCACAATCATAGCTCACTGCAGCCTCAAACTCCTGGGCTCAAGGGATCGTCCTGCCTTGGCCTCCCAAAGTGCTGGGATTATGGGCATGAACCCCTGCGTCTGGCCCATTATCCCAATTTTAAAGATGAGGAAATAAAGACATGGGGATGCAAGCCATAGTTGCTATATATTTTTTTCTGCTTTTAAAAATACTTTTTGGCAGGGTGTAGTGACTCATGCCTGTAATCCCAGCACTTTGGGAGGCTGAGGCGGGTGGATCACCTGAGGTCAGGAGTTCAAGACCTGCCTGGCCAACGTGGTGAAACCCTGTCTCTACTAAAATACAAAAATTAGCTGGCTGTGGTGGCAGGCACTGTAATCTCAGCTACTTGGGAGGCTGAAGCAGGAGAATTGCTTGAACCCAGGTGGTGGAGGTTGCAGTGAGCCAACATTGTGCCACTGCACTCTAGCCTGGGCGACAGAGCCAGATTCTAGAGTAAAAAAAAAAAATTTTTTTTTACTCTAGGAGCCCTAGATCTGTATTTCAGAATCTACTTTTTTTTTCTTTTAGAGTTGTGGTCTCGCTATGTTGCCCAGGCTGGAGTGCAGTGGCTGTTCACAGATACAGTGATAGCATACTTGTAGCCTTAAACTCCTGGTCTCAAGGGATCCTCCTCCCTCAGTCTCCTGAGTAGCTGCTACTTAAGACTCAAGCCAACATGTCCAGTCAGAATCTAACTTTAACATTAATCTCCTTTTAAGTACCTACTCTGTGCTAGATTACTAGATTAGGAATTTTAAATTTCAGGTGTCATATAATTCTCACAAGGCCTTTGTGAAATAGGACTAACTTCTGTTATCACAGAAGAGGAACAGAGGTTCAGGGAGATCAAGCGAGTCACTTAAAGTTTCATAGGGAAGTGGCAGAGCCAGGTTATGGAGAGCCCAGATCTCCCAGAACACACCCAGGTGTCTTCCACTGCATTACAATTTAAGAACACACCAACTGGCTTTAGGGTACTTAAAAAAGTTATCAAGAAAGATCAGGCAGGAAGGTGGCTACCTCGGTAGTTTTGCTACGCTGAAGATGTGGTAAAAGATAGTGTTTTCAGCCTCAGTTAAATGTAGATTATAATGTTTCCTAGGAAAATGTTGATGATGGAAGAAAGGAGCAGGGGTGCATTGGAAGAAACCAAAAAATGAGTGAATTTGTAATTTTATAAATATGAATAATTTGTATCTTATGACCAAACCAACCAATAAAATTCACATGTAATTTTAGTGAATACATTACAATGAAAAGTTTAGTATAATCTAGCTATTGTCAAATCCTGGCATCTAAACTATAGTCATAGTGCTTTGTTGATCTGGTTATGGAAATTATTTACAATAGGTGTTTTTGTATAGCAAATGTTTTTACTGGTCTGTGTCCATGTAATAGGAACATTTTATGATGAAAGGACTGGATTGTTCAGGGAAGCAAATTATGCTCCTTTCAGGAGTGTTGTTTTGTCATTGTGCAACAATTACTCATTAGCTCCCCTTCTTACTTACCTGAGTAGCAAACCAACCTGTTCATCATTCCTAACCAGAAACCTCCTTTCCATCCCCGAGAACAACTGAACTCATCAAAAGGTGGGTAGTTACTGACAGAAGGGTTTGAGTTGGGCATTGGATGTAAAGGTGTGCATTCCGTCTTCTTTCTCCCACTGGGTCCAGCCATGATGCTTCTGCTTGCCAATGCATTATCATGAGCTGAGACTTTGGCAATTCATCTCCGGTTTCTTTACACTGAGAGTGTTTCTAATAATATAATAGATTTTCATTTTGAAACAGATGCCACAGAGGATTCGTTAGCAGGAAAACCCTACCGTGTAACTAACACTATAAAGTTATCAAATGTAAGGTCAGGTGGTTAGATTGTTAGCTTCTGGGGACCAGTTGGTAATTAGATAAGAGGGCTTTGTGAAGAAAAACCAGTTGAAACCAACACATATTAGTGGAACGTATTTTGTGTGTTCTATACTGTTCTAGGTTCTAGCAGAAATATGGAGAAATACAAGAGTATTTCTCCCAACAGTTACATTATTAGTTTTAGGGTAAAATTTTCTCCCATTCTCCCGTTTTTCAAGTTCATGCCTTAGTTCTCTTATAATAAAATCATGAGGATAATGTTCAAAGAACGTATACCCTAGCTCAAACATTGAGCTGATAAATTTCCTTCCTGAAATTACTACCTTCATTCAAGAATTTCAATGTTCCTCATTTCGTCATCTTCGTATAGCTAGGGCGACTTGAGAACAGAGCAGGTAGGAACGACAGCCTATGGCCTCATTTTACACAAGTTGCATATGTATGCATCTATGAGACAGCAGTGTATTTTGGAGATACCTATTTTATTCTCTGATTTGTAATTGTGCTTCCATGTCATGGAAACACACATTGGTTGGTATAAGAGTGTAGATTGGATAGGTATATTTCTGGAAACCTTAGCTACTTCTTTTTGGTACCATTTCCCAACAATGAGCAATCCAGGGCTCTTTTTAGTAAATAAAGGGCAGAGCTGTGATCCAGTCTATAGGTCACTTTGGTTATTTATTTATTTATTTGTTTTGACACAGAGTCTTGCTCTGTCACCCAGGCTGGAGTGCAGTGGTGTGATCTCAGCTCACTGCAACCTCCGCCTCCTGGGTTCAAACAATTATCCTGCCTCACTCAGCCTCCTGAGTAGCTGGGATTACAGGCATGCACCACTATGCCCGGCTAATTTTTGTATTTTTGGTAGAGACGGGATTTCACCATGTTGGCCAGGCTAGTCTCGAACTTCTGACCTCAGGTGATTCGCCCACCTAGGCCTCCCAAAGTGCTAGGATTACAAGTGTGAGCCACCGTGCCAGAACTATAGGCCACTTTGAAACTTATTAGTGTTCTTCATATCACCTGTGTTGAATCAGAGCATTGACCTTCCCAAGTCCCATTCTCAGTACTTTTGAATGTGGGTATCTCCCTGAGTCAATTGCAGGGCACA
The DNA here is from genome assembly GCF_009764315.1 of Trachypithecus francoisi. Classification (NCBI taxonomy): domain Eukaryota; kingdom Metazoa; phylum Chordata; class Mammalia; order Primates; family Cercopithecidae; genus Trachypithecus; species Trachypithecus francoisi. The sequence goes on along the minus strand of NW_022681457.1, from coordinate 22,570,583 downwards.
GGCTGTTCTGTGTAGTTTTAGCTCTGGGAAAGCAGATACTTATTACAATGAAATGACTTTTTACAATAGACAGGAATAAGATTTGCTTAAGAAGCTGAAATGCTGCTCTTGATCATGGGGGATGTAGTGTTCAGTTAGGGCCACTGGTGAGAGTCTAATAAACTGATATTACTTATGACTGACATTAAATGGAGCAGTCTCATGGGCCAGTTACTCAGAAAGTCAATTGCCAGAAGCTTGTAGTAAAAACTCAGTGTTTTCAAATAATTTAGATGCTCCAAAAGATATCAGTATAACATGGACTGCTGAGTGTCTGAGGCAACAGAGCTGACTGAACATAAACAAGATGAACATAGTTACATATTTATTTGAAGAACTCCTGAAGATGCCTAGAGTATAGGGATGATGGGAACGATTTTGAAATGGTTGAAAGAGAAGGAGGGGTTATATTAATACCAAATGTATTTAGGCCCAAGGACATTGTCTCCTTTAACCCTGTGTAATCCTCACAGTACCAAGGCATAATTATCCCCATTTCACGGAGGGAAACAGAGACTCATAGTTACAATTTGTAAGAGGCTTGGAATAGGGATGCTTCTGTGCTAGTCTGGCCCCAAAGCCAGTAGATTATCCTTTAGATTCTGGGTCCCTCAGCCTTCTCAGTCTGGGCTTGATTTACTTGTCCAACTTTATCTTCCAACGTGAATGACTGACTCTTTTTTTTTTGGACAACGTCATCTCAAACTTTAGTATCTGTTTTCTAGGCTGAGCTTACATAGAACAACCTCTGAACTGCAATGGACTCACGGAGATGCCCACACACAGATGCTCCGAGACTCCACTAGCCAATTCCAATACCCATCCTTGATTTGTTTACTCAGCCTTGCTGCATCTATTTGGATACTTAATCAAACGAATTTGTCCCTTTTTTGAATTTTTCTCTCGCTAATCAGCTTGCAAGATCCTATTTTCATTCTCAATAAACGCTGCTGGTGCCTGATTCAGTGCTCCGCACGTTGTTGTCTCTTCAGAAATCCTTGCTGGTTGCTTGTAAGGTACCCTCTCTCCCTCCTTCCCTTCCCACCCTCTCCCCCAACAAAAGCTGGTGCAGAAACATCCCAAAAGGGGCCAGGTTCCATGTGCTCTGTCCCCTTCCTCTGTCCCCTCACTGTCACCCACAAGGCCCCAAATATAAAAGGCGAAAGGCGCCGTTGCAATCAGAGCCTCAAAACAAAAGGCTCAAGGGGCGACTTAATTGACTCAGCCCCAACCAACTCAAACTTCCCCGTGGTCAGATTGTTCTTTCCCGCCACCACTCCGTCTTCCTGGAAAACGCGTGAGGGGTGTGTGTGTGTGTGTTGGGGGGAAATGGGAGAAGGTTGCAATAGTGCCGAAGGTGGAGGCAGGGTGGGGTGCGGGGAAAACGTTTCCCAGGGAACCTGAGAGTCGCAGATCTCGCGGCTGGCGACTCCCAACTCTCCCAAAGAAAGCCGCGGGCCTAGCTCGTTCATCAGTGTCACATTTCAATGGCAGCGCGGGGCGGCCTCGGCCAGGTGCCCGCGCGGGTCCGCGCGCCTTCCCGGCACGGTTCGGCCCGTCGGCGATTCAGACACCAGCAACCCACAAAGCCCAGATGGGAGCCCGAGGCTGGGGGAGGCCCGGAAAACCCTGCGCGCCTCTCCTTCCTGCCGCCCCCATTACCCGGGGCTCCTTCGCGGCCTGCCGCGGGGCAGTGCAGGTCGAGTTCGGGCCTCGGTGGCTGGAGCCCGGCCGTCCCTGCGCCCCGCTGCGGTCGTGGCTTAGGGGTTCCGTCCTTCCTGCCTTCGAAGGCCAGGGCTCTCCTCGCCCTCCACACTGGTTTCCCCGGGAGCCACTATCTGGGGCCAGGGTAGCCGGGCTTTCTGATCGCAGCCCAGCTCTGCGCGACAGCGGGGCCGCGGACACAGCGTCCGCAGAGCGGCAAGGCACTTTCTAGACTTGGGGATCTTTCGGTTTGCGAACAGGGTGGCGAGTTGAACTGGGTCCCCAGCGCCTCTGCTTTTACCCGGCCGCCGCGAGCCGACACCAGAGGGCGCCGTTTTAATGCGCTTCTGGCAAGGACGCACGCTCCGGGAGAGCCCCGGCGTCGAGGCCGGGCTGGGATCTCGGGACTCGCTGCGGCGCCCTCTCCCCTATGGCGCTCGGCCTGGGGTGCAACAGCGAGCCCCGCTTCCCTCTTCGCGAGGGGAGGTTTACTGCAGTGGATCGCGCCCTGGCTTTGCACAGAATGAGGGTACCTTGCAGCTATACGGGTGAGGAGGAGGATGGCCCCCTACCTGAAGCCGTGCCCCCGCCTAACTGCTAAGGAACGCGTCTGCAGGCGTTGTTCAATTGCGAACGACTCATTAATTTTCCAGCACTTGTGCAGAATACTTTAAAATGGAAAAATGAAGGTCTTCGATGAAAATGAAGCTTGATAGTGTGCACCTGCCACTAATGTACAGTGCACGGCAACTTCCCCTCATTAGAGCGATGACTTGGGTTGAGAACAAGTCATATAGTGAAAATCACTTCAACACGTGCCTGTTCATATGCATAAACTCCTGTGTACCAGATGGCAAAATATAATGACATCTTAAACAGCTAATTGCGTAAACCTTGTAATGCAGATAATTGCTGTACCAAAGTAGGAGTTAATAATTTCCCACTGTATTGCCTGGCTTCAGAGTAATCCTCGAGGAAAGTTGTGACAATTCTAACACACTAAAGTTCACCAAGAGGTAATTAAAACTAGCACTTAAATCATTTGACTTTCAAACCCTTAATTATGATTCGGAAGAACTGCTTTGTGGAAACCCAGAATTTATGGATGGTTATGTGATAACATTTAATGCCTGTATTTCATCAAGTTTTCTTTAATATATTTTATTCTGGAAAATTATTCCAATAGCAAGAGGCTTCCATTTTGGGGTAAGAGTGGTTAACTTCCACCCGCAGATGGATCTGTTGATTTTTTTTCAATTAAACGTTTATTATAGAGCCCCTTCTATAATAACTAACTCCAAGCCTTACCATGTACCTGGCATTGTTCTAAGCACTTTACAGTTGTTATCTCATTTAATCCTCAAAACAACCATATGAAATGTGTACCACTGTCATCCCCGTTCTCCAGATGGAGGATGCCCAAACATAGAGATGCTAAGTAATTTGCTCAAAGTTGTCTAGAAGTCACTTTCCCAAACTCCAACCGTCTGACCCCAGAGCTCATGCTATTTACCACTATGCTCTGCTGTCCCCTGGATTAAACCAGGGCCTTAATACTTTAATAGTTCTAATTATTGTCTAATAATATTTAGAAATAAAACAAAAATAACATAATTGGAGTATAAAAGTCAGTTGACAGGTAGATGTCTTTGCTGAATTTATCGGTTTATGTCATGATACATTCCAGAAGCAGCTCTCTGCTATTTCCACAAGGTAATTCTACAACAGTGAATACACCAAGAAAAATAAACCTTTGAAACTAAGTTTTTATTTCATTAATACCTAGTTTAGAAGGTATGTTTTTCCAATATTGTATATTCTCATTCATAAGTGAGTGTTAAAAATGTGTACACGTAGACATACAGAGTGGAATGATGGACAGTGGATACTCAGAAAGGTGAGAGAGTAAGAGGGAGAGGGGGTGATAAGAAATTAGTTAATGCATACAATGTACATTATTCGGGTGATTGATAGCCTAAATGCCCTGACTTGACCACGTTGCAATCTAGCAAGTAACAAAGTTGCAGCTGGGCACCATGGCTCATGCCCATAATCCCAGCACTTTGGGAGGCCAAGACTAACAGATCAATGAGGCCAAGAGTTTGAGACCAGCCTGGCCATCATGGTGAAACCCCATCTCTACTAAAAATAAAAAAATTAGCCAGACGTGGTGGCAGGCACCTGTAATCCCAGATACTCTGGAGGCTGAGGCAGAAGAATCGCTTGAACCCAGCAGACAGAGGTTACAGTGGATGGATATCGTGCCACTGCACTACAGCCTGGGCAACAGAGTGAGACTCCAGCTTAGAAAAACAGAACAAAGCAAAACAAAACAGACCAAAAACTTGCACACATACACCATAAATTTGTATAAAAAATGAAAAGCATGTGTGGCTTAGTGTTTCTCTTTCTTCATCTTCAAATAAGACTAAAATTAGGCTTCCCAGGATATACAATAATGAGCATAGAACAAAATACTCTTCATAAAGTACACAGAGAACCATAGCCATAGCCCTCCTTCTCCATACTGATATTATAGAATTTGTTTCCTCAGTTTGGGTAGATGTATGGGGGCATAAAATGAGAGATGCCAGCTACCTCCCTAGTGTAGGGGCCATAGCATTGGAAAGCCCATCATTAGAGATTATTTTCTGTGAGTTGAGTGCCATCTCGTTTGTTTTTATGGCTGCATCATATTCCATGTCAGTAAACCAACTTTTATACAGACTCCCAGTAGAGGAAATGGTTGGTTGTTTATTGCTGAGCTCCTAAATCCCTCTGGTCTCTGGCTGATGGCTTATGTTCCTTATTAAGGGAGAAATCAGTCACAATCATGGCAAAAACTAGGACAGAAAACTTTAAAAATCCTTTTAAAATTGTTTTAAGGTGGTAAATCTCATTTATGTTGGTGTGGGACTAATTGCTTAGTAGTTCCAATCTGGCTGTAGGAAGGGAAAAATATCACTCTCAAACACTGTTAGTAGAAATGCATATTGGTAATCCTCTTCTGGAGGTTAACTTGTCAGTATATATAATGCCTTATATCTTCTGATTATCCATTCTACTTTTAGGAGTTTATCCTAAGGAAATAATCATGAACTGTTCAAACACAAATAATGTTTGTGACAATGGTTTTATAATGTTGAATATTGGAAAGATTCTGATATTCAATTCTAGAGAATTGTTTAAGTGAACTGTGGTGTATACATACCTTGGAAAACCATGCAACTATCAAGATGTTATGATACATTAAATGAATAAATTATGTTATAAAATAGTAAGTGCAGCATGATCTCATTTTTGTTAAAGATGTTTGTATATATGCATAGAATATAGACCAGTAGGAAATACATTTTAGAATAGTGGAATTGTAAGTGATTTCTATTTTCTTCCTTTCCATGTTTTTATTTTCTAAATTTTAATTTTAATTTTATTTTATTTTTGAGATGAAGTCTTGCTCTGTTGCCCAGGCTGGAGTACAGTGGCATAATCTCAGCTCACTGCAACCTCTGCCTCCCTAGTTCAAGCAATTCTTCTGTCTCAGCCTCCCAAGTAGCTGGGACTACGGGTGCATGCCACCACGCCTGGCTCATTTTTGTATTTTTAGTAGAAATGGGATTTCATCATGTTGTCCAGGCTGGTCTCGAACTCCTGAGCTCAAGTGATCTGCCTGCCTTGACCTCCCAAAGTGCTGGAATTACAGATGTTAACCACCATGCGCGGCCATGTATTTGCTAAATTTCGAAAAGTGGGAATGTCTAACTTTCATAATAAGAAAGCAATCATCATAAGAACATAATGTAAAATTATTTACAGTCATGCATTGCCTAATGACTGCATATATGATAGTGGTCCCATAAGATGATAACAGAGCTGAAAAATTCCTATTGCCTAGTGATGCTATAGCTGTCCTAACATCCTTGCACAATGCATTACCTTTCTATGTTTAGAAACACAAATAATTACCACTGTGTTATAATTTTCTATTCAGTACAGTAACATGCTATACAGGTTTATAACCTAGGAGCAATAGGCTATACCATATAGCCTAGGTGTGTGGTAGGCTCTGCCATCTATGTTTATGCAAGTACTCTCTATAATGTTCACACAATGACAAAATTGCCTAGTGATGCATTTCTCAGATTGTATCCCCCTTGTTAAGCAATGCATGACTGTATATTAAAAACAAAATCAACAGAGCAGATTGTACATCTATCTAGTAATGGTGACAAGGTAATTTGGACTGACCATCCCACTGAGGACAATGAGAAAAGCTTATAAGAATATAAAAATATCTGCCTTAAGGCATTGGAGAACTAGCAAGGTAGGGAAGAATTACCTGGCCAGTATCTAGAGGAGGGTAAAGTGTGGTAGGTAAGGTCAGCATTTGGGCCTAATTTCCACTAGGGTTATTTGCCTGTTTTAGAGATGGTGTAGTATGTGATTCAATTCATAGAAAGAAAGAAAGAAAGAAAGAGAAGGAAAGAAAGAACCAATGCAAAACCAAACTGTGCTGCTTATGGGTATGTATGTAGGTGATAAAATTATAAAGGAAAGCAAGAACATAGTATTCATGAAATTCGAAATCATGGTAGGTGATGTTTGGAGGGAACTAAAGGGAGGAGTTTCTAGATGCTGATCATATTCTGTTTCTTGACGTGGGTGGTGGTATCACACACGTTCACTCTGAACAAATTGTTGTGCTGCATATTTTTGTTTTCGTGCCTTATATATTTTTATTTAGTAATATGTTTTAGGTATACGTATTTTATTTCTTAATACAAAGGTTAAAGGCTGGAGTCACCTGCATACAGTTTATAAGGTGGAACATTTAGATTGTGCCAAAAATCTTTCAGAAAAATATTTATGCCCACATTAAGGGCAATAGCTATAAGAGACAGCATATGCATGGCCCTTGTGAGTTCCACTCACCACTTCTTTTGTGGCCAACAGACATCACCAATTAGATTGTGGCATTCTTTCCAAAGGTCCAGTATGCCATTCTCACCCAATCTTACTGACTCATCATGGAAGTTGCAATCTATTCTCCATCCCTTTTCTACATATTCTGACTGGTTAAATAAAGTTAAAGAGTCAGAGGAAGGTGCAGTGGCTCACGCCTGTAATCCCAACACTTTGGGAGGCCAAGGCAGATGGATCACTTGAGCTCAGGGGTTTGAGACCAACCTGGGTAACATGGTAAAACCCCGTCTCTACTAAAAATTCAAAAATTAGCCAGGTGTGTGGTGCACGCCTGTGGTCCCAGCTACTTAGGAGGCTGAGGTGGGAGGATCCCTTGAGCCTGGGGAGATTGAGGCTGCAGTGAGCCACGATTGCGCCACTGCTCTCCAGCCTGGGTGAAAGAGTGAGACCCTGTCTCAAAAACGAAAGGAGGCGGGGAGTCAGACTAGTTTTTGAACCCAGCGCTGCATACCCTCCAAAGCTTACTATATCTTGACATGAATAAAGAAATTGTGCATAAAATCAACATCAGCCCTAGATGCAGGAATCTAAACAAAGAACTCCTGAGGGATAATCTGTCCTTGGAAAGTAAGACTGAACATAAAAAATGATACAACTATTACAGTTCTTCTGAGTACAGCACATTTTATTTATTTATTTTATCAAAAGACAAACTAGGCACTCTTCTGGTCACTTGGGACAAAGAAGGAACAACACAAATATGATCCCTGCCCTTGTGGAGTTTACCTGTCAGTCTCAGGCTCCCTCAGGTATGTATGCAATTTTTCCTGGCTGTCACCCTCCTGTCTGATCCCCTACTGCTACTGTTCGCCATTCATTGCCATTGCTGCTATTCAATTCATCAAGAATTTGTTCACCACCCTGGTGACTGGAATTGTGCAAGATGATATGAAGGGATATAGTGAGAATATGAGACATATTCCCAGTCTGGATGCCATTCCATGAAATTTAGGGATGTAAGATCCATATTCACATTAACAAGGTAAAAATACAGGACCTGAGTGGGATGGAAAAAAACTGCTGTAGGATTTTCAAGGCAGGAGGAATTGACGAAAGTGTAAGTAGATAGAGAAAACTTCATGAACAGAGTCCTTAGTTAAAACTTTAAATTTTTTTTTTTTTTTTGGACAAGATCTCACTCTGTCACCAAGGCTGGAGTGCAGCCTTGAACTCTGGGCTCAGGTGATCCTCTTGCCTCAGCCTCCTGAGTCGCTGAGACCACAGGCATGCGCCACCACACCCGGCTAATTTTTCTATGTTTTGTAGAGACGGGGTTTTACCATGCTGCCCAGGCTGGTCTGGAACTCCTGGGCTCAAGTGATCCTCCTGCCACAGCCTCCCAAAGTTCTGGGATTACAGGCATGAGCCACCTTACCTGTAGCTTTTACTCTTTTAAATGTAAACCCCAGTCTTTTAACATGGCTTAGGGGCTCATTATGACCTTGGTGCCTGACAACCTTTACACTTCCAACTCCTTGTTTGGTGAGTCCACACTTGACATTCAAATTTAACCCATGCACCATCTACTTTAAGAAGACTTCCTTGATTTCTTGTTAAGCATATATATGTGTCTCCCTCATACTCTCCCATATCATTTATTTTCTTTCTTTCTTTCTTTTTTTTTTTTTGAGACGGAGTTTCGCTCTTGTTGCCCAAGCTGGAGTGCAATGGCGCGATGTCCGGCTCACTGCAACCTCCGCCTCCTGGGTTCAAGCAATTCTCCTGCCTCAGCCTCCTGAGCAGCTGGGATTACAGGCATGTGCCACCACACCTGGCTAATTTTGTATTTTTAATAGAGACGGGGTTTCTCCGTGTTGGTCAGGCTGGTGTCGAACTCCCAACCTCAGGTGATCTGCCCGCCTCGGCCTCCCAAAGTGCTGGGATTACAGGCGTAAGCCACTGCGCCCAGCTGATATCATTTATTTTCAAATAACATTTATCACACTGTCGTGATTAGTTTAATTTTTTTCCCCAATTCTGTAACCCCAGCACATATACACAATGATTTTTACATGATAAGTAATCAATATTTGTTGACTATTGAGGCAATGTATTATAGGAGATAAGGAAGTACATTAAAAGTGTTGATAATGACACTGGTGCATTTGCCTGCAGGTAGCATCACGAAGAATATCTGAGAAGGGTAAGAAATCACTCTTTTCAATAGTGCATCTGGGATCAATTCTAGTGACTAGATTCACATTCTCATGCTTAGTTCAATACCATACTTCTTCTTCTTCTTCTTTTTTGAGATGGAGTCTCACTCTGTTGCCCAGGCTGGAGTGTTTTGAGATGGAATCTCGCTCTGTTGCCCAGGCTGGTGTGCAGTGGTGCTATCTCAGCTCACTGCAACCTCCGCCTCCCAGGTTCAAGTGATTCTCCTGCCTCAGCCTCCTGAATAGCTGGGACTATAGGCACCTGCCACCACGCCTGGCTAATTTTTGTATTCTTAGTAGAGATAAGGTTTTACCATATTGGTCAGGCTGGTCTTGAACTCCTGACCTCAGGTGATCCACCCAGCTCGACCTCCCAAAGTGCTGGGATTACAGGCATGAGCCACTGTGCCCGGCCCATACTCCTACTTTTTTCTTTTTTAATTACTCCTGTCAGTTTCTCTGTACTTGGTTTTGTGCAGTTTAACATTTCTATCAATTATTTGCATGAGGAATAGATGTTTCATTTAATAAAACCTACAGATGACAGAGAGCCGGAAGGAATAGCTAATACCACAGATGATAGAATCAAGATTTAAAATAATCTTGACAAGGTAGACTATTTGTCCAAAAACCACAAGATGATATCCCACAGGGATATACGGAAAGTTTTGTGTTTAGATTGAAGAAAAAAATCAATGACACAATTATAGAAGCCTAGCTTTATGTAAGTAAACTGGAAAAATATTTAAGTGTTTTAGTTGATCATTAAAGGAAGTTACAGGCATCAGCAAGGAACCCTCCCCAAAAAACTCAAAGACTAAAATTACAAAATCGACACACGTAATGGACGGGATTAGGTATATACAAAAGTAACTTCAAGGGTGAAACTGGAAATGCAAACAGAATTTGATTGTGGAATAATCAGTGGTGTTATGTCTAAAAATAGAAGGTGTCAGTCCAAAGGTAAATGGATTGTTAGCATGAAACATAGAAAATGAGGAGCCAGGCCGGACGTGGTGGTTCACGCCTGTAATCCCAGCACTTTGGGAGACTGAGGCGGGTGGATCACGAGGTCAGAAGATCGAGACCATCCTGGCTAACACGGTGAAACCCCGTCTCTACTAAAAAAAAAACAAAAAACCAAACATTAGCCAGGCATAGTGGCGGGCACCTGTAGTCCCAGTTACTCGGGAGGCTGAGGCAGGAGAATGGCGTGAACCTGGGAGGTGGAGCTTGCAGTGAGCTGAGATCACGCCACTGCACTCCAGCCTGGGCGACAGAGTGAGACTCCATCTCAAAAATAAAATAAAATAAAATGAAAAATCAAATAAAAAAGAAAATGAGGAGCCAGAGTGGACCAACTGGTATGGTGTCAGAGGATAATTATGTACATGGCCAGTGAGTGATGATACCTGATACCCGGGCCAATCCAGATACCTGTGCCGTATTTCTAGAGATTCAGTCAGTGGGTGAGTACATGGCCTTGGGGTCACGCTTTAAAACCAAGTTTGCAAAGTACGAATTATGTGATTTTTGAGGAAGTTACCACTGCTTCGACAGTTCTCACCTATATTATGGGGAGAATCATGATCCCTACTTTCAGAGTAGTGAGTATTAAATAAGATGATATGTGATGGTGCTTGGCCCTTAGTCAGGGTTTAAATACGTATTAGTTATTATTATGGTTTTCTTCATTATAGATTGATATACTGACCTTTTCAGTTTCTACACTAGTCTTTTGTGAAATTCTACAAATGGCTCTTTCCTCAAGAGTATGCTTCATTTTTACTGAGCTGAGAAAAAACTCAAATTCCTGAATGTTTGACCCTGAGACTACAGTCATAGTTATTTTTATAATATTCATTATACATAGTTACCATGTAATGATACCATGGTAACTATGTTAAACAGACCATAATGGAATGTTTTATTAAATTATAAAAATCTATACTCTAAAACTGGCTGAACAAACTGAAATATATCCAGGTTACCATGGCTTAAGAATGGCTAAAGAGCCAGAAATGCTAAAGGGAGCCAGTCTGGTTGTCTTCAATCCTTGAAGACATGTCATGCAGAATAGGGAGCAGATTTGCTCGCCTCCATGAAAGGAAGGCCTCCACAGTGAAGGGAGCTGCCTCAGAACCCAAGTTTCTCTCCCTGAATGCACATATTGCAGGCCCCTGACAGACTATGGAAAGATAGCTCTTTGGATCTGTATTTATGTAGGGCTGGGCATACGCAAAGAAATTTATCTTAAGTCCCCATGAAAACCCTGTGAAATAAACAGGATGTGCAAATCAGTCTTTGGCTTCTAAATCCAGTGGGTTTTTTGTTTGTTAGTTTGTTTTGGTTTTTGGTTTTTGAGACAAGGTCTTCCTCTGTCACCCAGGCTGGAGTACGTTGGCACAATCTCAGCTCACTGCACCTTCCGCCTCCTGGGCTCAAGTGATTCTCCCACTTCAGCCTCCCAAGTAGGTGGGACCACAGGCCTGCACCACTACGCCTGGCTAATTTTTGTCTTTTTTGTAGACACAGGATCCCACCATGTTGCCCAGGCTGACCTTGAACTCCTGGCCTAAAGCAATCTGCCAGTCTCTGCCTCTCAGTTTTGGGATTATGAGCCACCACACCCAGCCTGTTGTGTTTTGAAAGTGTGTTCTGAAGTCATCTACATCAGAATCACCCATCTGATACCTGGGCCTATCCAGATACCTGTGCCATATTTCTAGACATTCAGATTCATTGAACCTGGAGCAGAGCCCAGGAAACTGCACTGGTTCCAGTCCAATGCTTTTCTACTTCTCTGCTAAACTTTCTACTCTAATATCAATTCTAAGGTTATTCTTTCAATGAATATTTACTAATTCCTCCTCTGTAGCAGTCATGGTTTCAGAGGCTGGCAGATACAGTGGTAAATAAGATTAAATAAGTATCTTTTTTTTCCAAGCTTATAACTAGCGGGAGGACACATTTTTGAAATAAGCAAACCAATAAAAATTGAAAAATGTATCAGACAGTGAGAGAGGCTTGTTAAGAAATAAACAGGGTGCTATTGCTGAGAGTGACCAGTGGCTTTTCTGGACTGGAGCACCTCTCAGATGGTGATGTTAACCTGAGAGCTGAATGTTAAGAATGAAACCACCATGCATAAGGTCAGGGTTCCAGCTAACCAGTTGTCTAGTGCCAAGGCCCTAAGAGGAGAATGAGCCTGTTGTGTAGTTAAGAAGCAGAAACAAGGGCATTGTGGCTGGAGTGTGCTACGTGAAGGCAGAGTGCAGCATCAGTTCAGATAGGTTAACAGTTCCCAGATCATGCACAGCTTTGGAAGCCAGAGAAACATCTGATTTTATTTTGAGATGGGAATTGGTTGGAGAGTTTTAAACCAGAGAGGATAAAATCTGATGTATATTTTTATAAGGTCCCTCTGGCTGTTGTGCAGACTCTATAGGGGTGTGATGCCTAGTTATTAAATATATCATACTATCAATGGAGAGAACTTGCTTTTCATGGTGTCTCTGTTCACAGTATATAACACTTTATAGTTTGCAAAGCATTTTTTTTTTTTTGAGACAGAGTCTTGCTCTGTTGCCCAGGCTTGAGTGCAGTGCACTGCAACCTCTGCCTCCCAGGTTCAAGCAATTCTCTTGCCTCAGCCTCCCGAGTAGCTGGGATTATAGGTGTGTGCCACCACGCCCGGCTAATTTTTGATATTTTTAGTAGAGTTGGGGGTTTCAAAATGTTGGCCAAGCTGGTCTCAAACTCCTGGCCTCAAGCGATCCACCCACCTCAACCTCCCAGTGTTGAGATTACAGGCATGAGTCACTGTACCTGGCCTACAAAGCATTTTCATATACCCTATTTCATTTGATACTCTCAAATGATATATGATTATAGATATATGAGATTCATATATCTATAATCCTCGTTTTACTGATGAGGAAACTGAGGCTCATGAAGAATGAGATTCTTCTTAGGCCACGTATCTTTTAAAGGAAGACATTGGGAGATGGGGGAGATTTTACATACAACTCCAGAATTTTTGCTTTTCAGAAAATAAAGACTGGGCACTGTGGCTCACACTTTGGGAGGCCAAGGCGGGAGGACTGCTTGAGCTCAGGAGTTTGAAGCCAGCCTGGGGAACATAGAGAGACCCCATCTCAACAAAAAGTGCAAAATTTGCTGGGTGTTCTGGTGCACCCTTCAGTCCTGGCTACTGAAATTCAAAAAAAACCAGGCGTGGTGGGGTGTGCCTGTAGTCCCAGCTGCTTGGGGCACTGAGGCAGGAGGATTGCTTGAGCCCAGGAGGTTGAGGCTGCCCTGAGCCCAGATCGTGCCACTGCAGTGCAGCCTGAGCGACAGAGCAAGACACAGTCTCAAACAAAACAAAACAAAACAAAACAAAAAATAAAGATGTCTTCACTGAGCCTGCATTCCTTTTGGAGACAGTGGGCTGGAGCTGCCAGGGAGCTGCCTCTGAAGATGACACTTGCCCACTCCAATCCCACCGTACCAGGTCAGCTTCAGGCTTTTGTTACCTGCCAGACCCCTGGACACATCTGAGTTCTAGAATGCTGCTCTCAGGTGTCCCCAGTCTGCTCCTTTGGTACTGTATCACAAGCTATTTTCTTCTTCCCCCATCAAACATGTTCCCAGAAAGAGGGAGAGGGAGTCTGATGCAGCCTCATTGCTCCTAAGCCGGGGACTGTGAGGTTGTTCCCCCGGGACTTAGCCAAATGCAACCTGTGCATCATACAGATCACTTTCTTTCTTTCTCTCTTTCTTTTCCTTCTTTCTTTCTTCTCTCTCTTTCTTTTCTTTTCTTTCTTTCTTTCTCTTTCTTTCTTTCTGCTTTCTCTTTCCTTTTTCTTTCTTTCAAAATTGACAAATAAAAATTGTACATACTTATGGTGTACAGCATACTGTTTTGAAATATGTATACACTGTGAAATGACTAAATCAAATTAATTAACATATGCATTACCTCACATACTTTAATATTTTGTGTGTGTGGTGAGAATACTTAACATCTACTTAGAGCTTTTCAGGAATACATTTTTATTAACTATAGTCACCATGATGTACAAGGAACAAGTTTTCTTGAACTTATTCCTCCTGTCTAACTGAAATTTTGTTCCTTTCACCAGCATCTTCCCAATCTCCTCCTTCCGCCGTAACCCCTGCAAAACCCCTGGTAACCAACATTCTCCTCTCTGCTTCTATGAGTTTAAATGTTTTAGATTACTGGATGCTCATTATAGCTAAATTCCTGCTCTAGAATGAAATGTTTCCCCTTTCAAATTCGTATATTGAATCCCTGACCCACAATGTTGCTGTATTTGGAGATAGGGCTTTTAGGAGATGATTAAGGTGAGACGAGGCCATATGGGTAGTGCCCTAGTCTGAGAGGACTGGTGGCCTTATAAGAAGAGGAATAGTGAAAGATATTGCTATCTCCCCATGTGCATACGCCAAAGAAAAACCATGTGAAGACACAGCAAGAAGGAGGCCATCTGCAAGCCAGAAAGAGAGCCCTTACCAGAACCTAACTACGCTAGAACCCTGATCTCAGACTTCCCAGCCTCCGGAACTGTGAGAAGATATATTTCTGGTTTTCTTTTTTCTTTTTTCTTTTTTTTTGAGATGGAGTCTCACTCTGTCACCCAAGCTGGAGTGCAATGGTGCCATCTTGCGTCATTGCAACCTCCTCCTCCCAGGTTCCAGTGATTCTCCTGCCTCAGCCTCCTGAGTTGCTGGGATTACAGGCGTGAGCCACCGTGTCCAGCCTACATTTCTGTTTTTTTAAGTTCCCCAGTCTATGGTATTTTGTTATGGCAGCCTGAGCTGAGAAGACAATGTCCAACCCCATCCTTTCCTGACCCCATCATCCCTGCCAGAACAGGGTCAGCAGGAGCATCCCCTACTCCAACCTGTGGGTGAGGTTGGTCTAGAATTGGCCTTGCTGTTATAAGGTGTGAGATTCATTGTGCTTGAAGTGTTCTGGTGTTCACCAAGTTGCAGTTTTCTTTTAATGGCCGACCTTGTGCATATATTAAGGCTTCTGATGGTCTTTTCTTTTCTTTTCTTTTCTTTTCTTTTTTTTTGAGATGGAGTCTCACTCTGTCACCCAAGCTGGAGTGCAATGGTGCCATCTTGCGTCATTGCAACCTCCTCCTCCCAGGTTCCAGTGATTCTCCTGCCTCAGCCTCCTGAGTTGCTGGGATTACAGGCGTGAGCCACCGTGTCCAGCCTACATTTCTGTTTTTTTAAGTTCCCCAGTCTATGGTATTTTGTTATGGCAGCCTGAGCTGAGAAGACAATGTCCAACCCCATCCTTTCCTGACCCCATCATCCCTGCCAGAACAGGGTCAGCAGGAGCATCCCCTACTCCAACTGTGGGTGAGGTTGGTCTAGAATTGGCCTTGCTGTTATAAGGTGTGAGATTCATTGTGCTTGAAGTGTTCTGGTGTTCACCAAGTTGCAGTTTTCTTTTAATGGCCGACCTTGTGCATATATTAAGGCTTCTGATGGTCTTTTCTTTTCTTTTCTTTTCTTTTTTTGAGACGGAGTCTCGCTCTGTCGCCCAGGCTGGAGTGCAGTGGCCAGATCTCAGCTCACTGCAAGCTCCGCCTCCTGGGTTCACGCCATTCTCCTGCCTCAGCCTCCGGAGTAGCTGGGACTACAGGCGCCCGCCACCTTGCCCGGCTAGTTTTTTGTATTTTTTTTTTTAGTAGAGACGGGGTTTCACCGTATTAGCCAGGATGGTCTCGATCTCCTGACCTCGTGATCCGCCCGCCTCGGCCTCCCAAAGTGCTGGTATTACAGGCTTGAGCCACTGCGCCCGGCCTGATGGTCTTTTCTATCGTGCTCACTTCCCCTGTTGACCAGAACACTATACTAATTATCAGCCTGCCGGAGAAGCAATATGGCTTAATGATTAAAGATGTGTGTTCCAGAGCCACTCTGCCGGAGGCTGAATCCCAGCTCCCAGCTCAGCTCCTTACTAGCTGTGTGACCTTGGGCAAGTTACTTAATCCTTCTGTGCTTCTTTGGTTTCCTCATTTGTGAAAGAGGTTCATAATAGTGTCTATGTAAAAGGGCCACTTCGGGATTAAATGATTTAATACATGGAAGTGCTTAGAACAGTGCTTGGCACATAGTAAGCCTTATATAAAAGCTAGCCATTATTATAATTGCTTGAGTTGTACTCCATCTCTCACCCAACTTTGGTTGGCCTGCTCGCCTCATTGTCTGGAACTTGTTTCCTGTTAGAGCAGCTACTTGCTGGAGTCCTACTCCGAGTGGATGCGTCACATGCTTGGCGCTGATTCTTATCTCACTGGGAATCTCCAGACACTATAGCCCACTACTGGATTTGAACCCTTTGGGTACTGACTTGAAGGTTGAATTACTCTTTCTTGAAACACAATGCCCTACCTAACCCAGATAATAGAATGAAGATGTGGAATTAATGCAAGCAACTTGAGGCCTTTCTATTCCTAAATAGTAATTAAAAAGGGAGGGCCAGGTGCGGTGGCTCATGCCTGTAATCCCAGCACTTTGGGAGGCTGAGGCAGGTAGATCACGAGGTCAGGAGTTTGAGACCAGCCTGACCAACATGGTGAAAGGCCGTCTCTATTAAAAATACAAAAATTAGCCAGACGTGGTGGTGCACTCCTGTAATCTCAGCAACTCGGGAGGCTGAGGCAGGAGAATTGCTTGAACCCAGGAGGCAGAGGTTGCAGTGAGCCAAGATCCCGCCACTGCACTCTAGCCTGGTTGACAGAGCGAGACTCTATCTCAAAAAAAAAAAAAAAGAAAAGAAAAAAAAGAAAGGAGGACTATTTATTTTATCTCTATGTAAGGGCTCATCTGCAAAGATGGCTTATGTATTATCTTTGACTGGGAGGTAAGAGGGAGATGAGGACTGGTTCTCACACATGGTGAGGAAGGATCCAAACTCTTTGGAGGAACTTTTTTTTTTGAGATTGAG
The DNA here is from genome assembly GCF_009764315.1 of Trachypithecus francoisi. Lineage (NCBI taxonomy): Eukaryota > Metazoa > Chordata > Mammalia > Primates > Cercopithecidae > Trachypithecus > Trachypithecus francoisi. The sequence goes on along the minus strand of NW_022681457.1, from coordinate 22,553,711 downwards.
TCTCGCTCCTTTGCCCAGACTGGGATACAGTGGCATGATCTTGGCTCACTGCAACCTCTGACTCCTGGGTTTAAATGATTATCATGCCTCAGCCCCCTGAGTAGCTGGGATTACAGGTGTGTGACACCACACTCAGCTAATTTTTGTATTTTTAGTAGAGACAGGGTTTAGCCATGTTGGCCAGGTTGGTTTTGAACTCCTTGGCCTCAAGTGATCCTCCCACCTTGGCCTCCTAAAGTGCTGGGGTTACAGGTGTGAGCCATCGCACTGGCTGAGAAATTTATTCTTAATGTAGTCCCTACATTCCACAACCAGAGCTTCTGTTTCAGTAGGTCTGAGGTGAAGTCTGGAAACATGTATTTTTAGTAAGTGCCTCAGGTCTTTCTAATGCATTTGTTTAGCTGACTTATAGGAGAATTCCTTGGCTAGATGATTTTTCAAGATCTCTTTTAGCCTTTGGCATGGAAAATTCCAGAATGAATAGAAGAGCTGGAATATAAAGAAATAACTTAGAGCAAGGTAGTACTTTATCAAAGCATTTCCCAGGTCAATACATGGCTGGCAAAAGCACAACCTGGCATGCCTAAGTAAGGTTTTGTCTAGATTTTAATTTAAATGGTGTGCTAGCTAGTTCTAGTTTATAGAAACCGAAGAATTAGTAGCAGTGTCCATGTCAGAAAATGGAATCACATTTTAATTATCATAGCCTCAATTTGTGAACAGTTTGGGAAGGGCTTCTGGCATGGTGGTCTCATTTAATTTACTATGAAGTGTTAATACTTTCTAGGAAAGATGGATAACTGACACCTTCAACAATGTTTATTTGCAAGAATGAACTACCTTGGCCAGGCACAGTGGCTCACACCTGTAATCCCATACTTTGGGAAGCTGAGGTGGGCAGATCGCCTGAGGTCAGGAGTTCGAGACCAGCCTGGCCAACATGGTAAAATTCTGTCTCTACTAAAAATACAAAAAAATTAGCCTGGCGTGGTGGCAGGCGCCTGTAATCCCAGCTACTTGGGAGGCTGAGGCACAAGAGTCACTTGAATCTGGGAGGCAGAGGTTGCAGTGAGCTGAGATTGTGCCACTACATTCCAGTAGTCTGGGCGACAGAGCAAGATGCCGTTAAAAAAAAAAAAAAAAAAAGAAGAAGAAGAAGAAGAATGGTAGCTAACATCTTCTAGGTGCTAACTAGAATTCCAGAGTAGCTAGAAAAGAAGCATCCTTGTAGGGAAGACCTAAATCTTGGAAATGACAGCTCAGGAGATAAAATGCCATTGTCCTGTATTCAGCTGAGACAGCCTGGGATTTGTGGAGCAAGCTAGCTAGTGTCAAGGAGGCTGCAGGCACTGCACATTAAAAGGCATCTCCCCTTTGATGAGTGTTTAATTTGGCCTTGTAAAGTGTATGAAGTGCAAGCATTTAATTTGTTTGACAGAAGCAAGCCCAAAGCACCTTCTGTAATACCGTGCCACACGGTTTCATGACTCTTACCACATGTTAGGCATAGTCTGGGAGTCTATTAAATAAGCTTTGAGTCAAAACACTAGTTTGACAAAGATCTGTTTTAATTAAAAGACACAAACCTCTCTCTCCTGAACCTTAAGCAGGGACATAAAGGAGAGCACCATCCACCTGCCTGGCTAAGGAAGACTTTGCTGTTTCCTGTAAGAGGACAGAGATGCTTTGGGGCTGGCAGGTAGAAATCTATCAGTGGGTCCTAGAATATCTGATGTTGCTGGCCTCCTGTAAGATTATCTTTCTGCCAACAATGCTGGCTATCTGCCACAATATGAATTATCCCTAGCTGAGACAGTAAATGATCTAGGATACCACTTTTTAAATATTATGTTTTAACAAACTAGAATTAGGAAACTCTACAAAATTAACTCACTTTGACACCACCTGCATCAATATCCAGATACTCGTAAATCAACCATACCCATCAGGCTCTTCTGCCTCAAGCATGTTAAAAAATACATTTTAAAAATATATTAAATATTTCTCCAATTGGAGTATTCTATATTTCCCTGTTATGGAGAATGCACACCTCTTGGAGAAGTGTGAGAGATGACAGAGTTGGCTATACCCAACTTGGAATCCAAAGCATGCCTCCTTTTTTTAGATCGTCCACCCTGACTTTCCATTTCTTCAGCAAAGGGCCCGAGCTTTCCTGACCGTCTCTTCTCCTGCCACTTTCCCACTTGTTCTGTTTTCTACATTCGAGACACGCTGGTCTTCTTGAGTTCCTCTATTATTTTATTTTATTTTATTTGAGACAGAGTCTCACTCTGTTGCCCAGGCTGGAGTGCAGTGGCATAATCTTGGCTTACTGCAATCTCCATCTCCCAGGCCCAAGTGATTCTTCCTCTTCAGCCTCCTGAGTACCTGGGACCATGGGCATGCACCACTATGCCCGGCTGATTTTTGTGTATGTATTTTTTGAGACAGAGTCTCACTCTGTTGCCAGGTTGGGTGCAGTGACGTGATCTCGACTCACCGCAACCTCCACCTCCCAGGTTCAAGCGATTCTCCTGCCTCAGCCTCCCGAGGGGCTGGGACTACAGGCACGTGCCATCATGCCCAGCTAATTTTTGTATTTTTAGTAGAGATGGGGTTTCACCATGTTGGCCAGGCTGGTCTTGAACTCCTGGGTTCAAGCAATCCACCCGCCTGGGCCTCCCAAAATGCTGGGATTACAGGCTTGAGCCACTGCACCAGGCCTCTTGACTTGCTTTAAGAGGTTGATGTGCTCTTCTGCCTCAGGACATTTTAAAAAGGCACTTCTCTACTGAGAAATCCCCTCTGACTGCTAGCCCCTACACCCCCAAACCCTTTCCACTGGTTTCTTTGTTTATTCATTCATTCAACAAGTATTACCGAGAGGCTATATATGCAGAACACTTCAGTGAATGCAACTGATTTAAAACTTTTCATAGCATCTACATTCTACTTGAGGGGGAATCAGACCATAAATAAACATAATAAATAAGTAGATTACATAGTACGTTAGAAAATGATAATTGATACGGAAAAATATAAATGGATAAGGAGTATGCAAAATGCTTGCAATTTTAAATAGGGTGGTAGGAAGCCTTTACTGATACTGTTACACTTAAATTAATTCTCAGTTATCCTTAGACTTCAGCTCAAATGAACTTTCTCAGGAACATCTTATCTTCCAGGATAGTTCTATCAGTGAATTCTACAGTGTGTGACTAGGTCATTCCCTATTACATGCTCTCAGAATTCCCAATACTTTTCATTCTTAGTTCTTAGTACCATTCGTAATTGCATACTCATGTGATTATTTATTAAAGAATGTCCTGTCTGCTATGGTAAGCTCTATGAAGGCACAGGTGAGATATTTTTGATTACTGCTCTCTCTCCAAAGCTAATTCAGTTCAAGTGCTCAATACATATTTGAATCGAATGAATGAAAGAACCTGTGCAGTATGGATACAATATATACATCCAGGCTACTTTAAGAGAATCAATTGAGATGATGAATGCATGAATCTTTTTTGTAAATTGCAAAGTTCTATAAACATGTGACGCATCATTATTTCTGTGGATTAAAAAACACTCTTGTATTCACGTGGTTCTGTGTTTATTGATGTTGCATGTTCCTGTATCTCCTTTATGGAGGCAGTGTGGTTTAGTGGACTGCCTGGGATGACTCTTAGCTCTGTCACTTACTTCACCACCTCACTGTGCCTCCAGTTCCTCCTCTATAAAATGGGGTGATAACAGTACCAACCTCACAGAGATGTCATGAGGATTAGAAGAGTTAACGTCTCCGAGGTGCTTAGGGTGAGGACTGGAATAGAGTAAGTACTCAGTACATATTATCATGATTATGGTTGTTGTTATTATCTGCCAAACTTTTAACTGCATCTAGGTATTTATTGATTGACTGAAATCTTTCTTGGTTTCTTCTTAAAGATGAATAAACTAGATATTCATTGTTCAGTGATGTTTCTTTAACATAGGTCAAAGAGTAAGGATGACTCAGGCTCCATCTTACAGCTTCAGCACCTGTTCTAGTTCATCAGTGACTTTTGTTTTATCTTGGTGGGTCCTTTTCAATTGTCTTGACAGCTAGAAGTTAAGCTAGAGCCATGGATGACTGAGAAAACTAGGTTCGAATCCTGGTTCTGACACTTACTGGTTGAAAGACTTTAGGCAAGGTATAAAACTCTTTGGGGTTCACACTTTCACTCATAAAATGAGACTTATAATCGCTGCTTCACTAGTTTGCAGTGAGGATTGAGTGAGATGATATCCTTGAAGGGCCAGCACAGAGAGAAGTTCTACAGATATTAGTTTAGTTCTGCTTACCTTGCCCTTCGCTTAGGAGCAAATGTACATTTTAAAATAAACCTTTTGGAGACAAAAAAGGTTGGAGACACAAAAGGTTAGAGACACAAAAGGTTGGAGACACATTGTGGTCTGCAAAGAAGTCTCTGACAAGCATTCTAAATCAGGGGGTTAAATTCAACACATGCGGAACCCACCATACATGCCCTAAAATAGTTCATATTATTGGCAGAAATCAGTGCAAGAAGCACAGTGTTGGGCTGGGTGCAGTGGCTCATGCCTGTAACCCTAGCACTTTGGGAGGCCAACGCGGGCGGATCATCTGAGGTCAGGAGTTTGAGACCAGCCTGACCAACATGGAGAAACCCCGTCTCTACTAAAAATACAAAAATTAGCCAGGTGTGGTGGTGCACGCCTGTAATCCCAGCTACTCGGGAGGCTGAGGTAGGAGAACTGCTTGAACGCAGGAGGTGGAGGTTGTGGTGAGCCAAGATTGTGCCATTGAACTCCAGCCTGGGAAACAAAAGTGAAACTCTGTCTCAGGAAAAAAAAAAAAAAAAAAAAAAAGCACAGTGTTTATTTGTTGTTCTATCATCCAGGGAAGCAGTTATTTTTGAAATATTAATTTTATTATCAGAAATATATCAATTTACATAGAACTAACTAATTAACCAGAAATACCAAACCAAATATATTTTGTGGATTGCAGAAAAATTTTACAAAACAACTTCTTCTGGTTGACTAACAAATACTAGTTAAGAATAGTTGATGGCATAATAATCATAGGAGTTAAAAAGAATCTTCTTGAATTGTTCGAAGTTATTGTTTGATGCTTGTAATTAGGAATTGCCTAATTGTACATGTATGTGTGCGATTATGTGAAAAAAGGAGAATAATTCCAAAATGTTCCCTTCATATGCACAAAGACTCTAGACTTCCTTCTTTCCTCCCCTGGATGTTTTGCTAACCTTATCTGATAATTTTCACCAACTGTTCACTTGCAAAGTATGCTTTTCAATATATCCCAGTTAAACCCTTCAAATTATGTTCCACTTCAAAAGACCTGGTTTCAGTTTCCAAATCTTCCTTTTCCCCATGTTTTGGGTTTTTGATCAACAAATGTTTATTGAGGTCCCACTGTGTAAGTGGCAGCCTCCCAGAATGGCTTTTCCAGTGCCCTTGGTGTTCCAGATGTTGGATAAATTGAAAATCCATGAATCTGAAGTTAAAGCAGAATTAAAATTATGTGTGAACATGAACTGAGTGCTTAGAGGACAACATGCTGTTCACCACTGGCAGCAATAGAATTGGGGGATTTATTTTCTACTTATTGGCTTAAAATGTGAAATTTAGATGTGAGGGGGCCTAGCCTACCTGTCCTTAGGGAATCTTCATGCCAGAGCTACTCATTTTAATTCATCTGACGTTCGTTTTTGCTTGGTGAATGCTCAAGCCCCTCACTTGTTCTAGTTAGTGCCTTTGATAACATTTCATGGTCTATAAAATAAAATTTGGCATTCAAGGTTCTTCATGATGTGATTGCTGTGTATCTTTCCATTCCTATTTCCTTTTGCTCTTTTGCTGGCCGTTAATGGTCCAGCCAAAACCAATTTCTTACTGTTCCTCCTCATTCACTGAGTGCCTATTCTTGGCCAAGCACTGCTTCATTAACTTTAAAAAAATATTTTATTCCGTCACATTTTCTGGGAAGGAATTATTGTTATCCACACCTTTTAGATGAAGACACTGAGGTTCAGAGATATCAAATGACTTGTTCAAATTCATGGGTTAGTACAGGAATAAGCTGTGATTTGAGCCCAGTTTTATAGTGGAAAAGGGTCTTGCCATCATGCCATGACACCTCCTCCTCAGAATGCCCCAGCGCCATCTCATCATGCACCTTTCTTCCATGTGGTGGCAGGATAATGCCCCTTCCTCAGAGATGTCTATGCCACAATCCCTGGAACCTGTGAGCATGTTACCTTATGTGGCAAAGGGGGATTAACTTTGCAGATGGAATTAAGGGAGAGGATCTTGGATTATGCAGCTGAATCCAAAGCAATCAAAAGTGTCCTTAAAAGGGAAAGAAGGAGGCAGAAAGGTCAGAGAGGAAGATGTGACGAGAGAGGAATGGTTACAGAGAAGCACCATTGCTGACTTTGAAGATGGAGAAAGGGATCATGAGTCAAGGGATATGGCTGGTCTCTAGACACTGGAAAAGTCTGGGAATCGGATTCTCTTCTAGAGACTCTAGAAAGGGATACAGCCCTGCCAACACCTTGGCTGGTGAGACCCATGTTAGATTTCTAGCCTACAGAAGGGTAAGATAAAGTTGTGTTATTTTAAGCTACCAAGTTTTTGGTAATATGTCTTAGCAGCAATAGAACATGACCCCACAAATAGCTTTCTTTCTGTACACACTCCAGCTGCCCACATGTCATGTTCAAGGCTGAAATCCACCCTTCCCACCAACCCCTCTTACTTTCAAAGCCTGCCCTTGGGGAAGATCTGAAGCTGACCTTGATTAATTGTATCATTCTAGACAGAGTTGACAGAAGCTGTCTAAACTGACCACCTCATGTCAGAGAGGTTGAATGATGTACCCAAGGTCATATGGATTGCAGTGACATGATGAGAGCTCAAACCCATTGCTCCTGATTTCCACTTCTAATGGCTTATGAGGAATGCCTATTCAAGAACATTGGTGTCTTTCAGGGAACCAGTGCCTTGAGATTTCATTATTAATCATCCATATCAAAACTTTCAGAACCAGTGAACATTTTTGTGATTAGATCCTTGGAAATCATACTAAATAAGTCTGTAAACTGGCCTATGCCTGATTGGAATTAACTCACTCACCATCATCTTGTTCATTCATTCAACCAATTGTATAAGTGTGCTAAGTCTTGAGAATCACAAATGAATAGAATATAGTCCGTGCCCGTCAGGAACTTATGGTTTAGTGGAACTGGCGGAATGGTCAGGGGTATTGAGGGGGCAGATAGGCTAAACAGAAATTGTGATGCCTTGTGATAAATGATATGATAAAGTGAAGAAGCACAGAGTCACTCGACAACCTAGGACAAGGGGATTCAGCCAACTCTGAAGTTTCTGGGAGGAAGTAATTCCTTAGCTGGGTTTTGAAGCAGGAGGTAGAAGTTAAGCTATGGAGAAGCAGAGAGCATTTAGCCTGGAGAACTCTCAGATAGGACTGGTCAAGTCAGTTCAATAAATCATGAAGCTTTGCTCTTCTCTGTTCATTCCCTCCACCAAACTCCCAAAGTCAGCTCAAAGAGTTGTTTAATAGTTCATTTAATTCCAGAATGGCCCAGCTTCATTTGTGAATAGGGGACCAGCCTTAGATGGTGAGCGTGCAACATGAGGGAGTGGAAGGAACTGCTAGACACAGATATGAATCCTGACTCTGCTCCTTCCCAGCTGTGTCAACTTTCAGCATATTCCTTTGTGCCTTAGGTTCCTGTGAAGACTGGAGTCAATGCATGTCAGAGCACCTGACGTAGCGTGCTATATGTAAATGGCAGCTGTTATGATCAGGCTTAGGGACAGGGCTCAGAGACTCTTCCTATGGCTTTGTTCTCTTTTATCATTAGTGTTGTGTGGATCCACAGTTCTTCCCAGTTTGTAGATAATTCTAATCTGAGTCCAAGGATTCTCACTGGTCCCTGGCAGGTTGGGGAAGGAGGTGCTAGAGAAGTAAATCTGGTTTTAGCTAGCAACACGAAGTCTACCATGCTGTAGTCCGTCTTCTATATAGCTGCTAGAGTCAGCTTTCTGAAGTGTAAAGCTGATCATGCTTAAAAGCCTTCCTTGGAAGATATTTCCTTCACAGTCCCTCCCTCCCAGCGTAGAGTGATCTGCTACTCCTGCACTGCAGATACTCAGTGCTTTAGTTACTCCTTACTTCCTTTTGCAGATATATCTGCTCCAGTGGTTATACTGCCTGGAATGCCTTTGCCTCACCTTATTTGTCTGGAGAACTTTTATCCCCTTTAAACCTCAGCTCAAATGTCATTGTCTTTGTGAAGCCTTCCCTGATTTCTCCCCCATGAGTCAACCACACCCTCCTCTGGATGAACAGGCTGTCTTGTACAGGTCTCTTAGAACATTGTGCACATGCGAATAAATTAGTTATTCATCTACCTCCCCAACAGACTGGGTGCTCCTGGAGAGCAATTTTGTATATCATCTATCTTCGTCTTTCTCACACATAGTAGGAACTCCATAAGTATTTGCTGATTAACTAACTGAATGAACATAGTAGGGACTCAATAAGCATTTCTAGCACATAATACGGACTCAATAAATGACTGCTGATTGACTAAATGAATGAAAGGCAAACAGGTTTTCCGAATTTTCTAGTAGCTAACCAGCTACCCCTTGTAAAAAGGTGGCTTCAGACTCCTGTAAGTAATCACACCATCACATTTTGTAGCAGACTGGTACTAGCTAGGGAATGATGGTGTGTCCGAAAGGCAATGAATTAAAACCCAGCTTTGGCATATCCCCTTTCAGAAATAGGAGCAGTCTTTCAAGCGACTTGAAAAATAGTCTTCAGTAAAAGTGTAAGAAAATGTGTGCAATTAGACACAATCAATAAAGTTGTCCTTGACTGATGTCTACATTTAAGAGAGTTTAATTAAATTATGTAAAAGGCCATTCTGATAGAACTGTCAGTCTGGCTTATCATGTATGTACATAAACTCTGCATGGGGTTTTCCTTCAAGACTTCTAGGCCCTCAGTGAACACAAAGATACAAGGAAGTATCAACCCTTGTATCTTAAGAGGGGAGAATCTGGTAGGCAAGTTTGAGAAAGCAGGGGAGCTAAAGCCATCTGTCAGGGTAGGTTGAAAGAAATGGAAGTCCTGCAAACTGCTCTTTCTTTTCTCATTCATTCATTTAGAAAATATTCATTCAGCTTGTACTATATGTAAAGGACTGTGCTAGGTGCGAGCAATGTATTGGAGTAGAAAAGATAAACATCGAACACAAATATCTACATCTATATCTATCTAATTATAAATTACATTTATTATGATTATGCTCCCCCCAAGCTCAGAATGCCCTCTCTTCTTTATTTCGTTTATATACATTCAACATCCTTGCAACAAACAAAAGGTAAGGAGTAGTGCATTTTGTATAAAAAGTATGTCGTGTCTACCTTGGCTGGGTGTGATGGCTCATGCCTGTAATCCTAGCACTTTGGGAGGCGGAGGTGGGCAGAGTGATCAGCCTGGCCAGCATGGTGAAATGCAACATAGTGAAACCCTGTCTCAACATGGTGAAACAGCCTGGCTAACATGGTGAAATACAAACATTATCTGGGCGTGGTGACGAATGCCTGTAATCCCAGCTACTTGGGAGGCTGAAGCAGGAGAATTGTTTGATCCCTGGAGGCAGAGGTTGCAGCGGCCTTGGACCCTGCCACTGCACTCCGGCCTGGGTGACAGAGTGAGACTCTGTCTCAAAAAAAAAAAAAAAGAAAAAGAAAATGTTGTGTCTACCATGTGTCAGATATTGTGCTAGATACTGGGGAAACAAATATATCTTCAAGGTGCTTACAATTCTAATGGGACATTTAAGCAATAAAATAACCAATAAACACAAAAGTAATAATGCAAAATGAAAAGTGTAGTGACAGAGATAAGCATAGTTGCTGCTAGAGGAACGCAGAGCAGAGGAGCTGCCTGCAACTCTCCTGCCCTCTCCTCTCCCATCTCCTTTGAGCACCTCTCTCCCTCCATCTTCTACCCTCACCCCAGGCACAGAGGCTGGCCACAGGAATGGTAGAAATTGAATAATACCACCAACAGTTTTTACTAAGGAAAGCCAGCTTTGAATGAAACTCGGCACTTCTGCCTACCTTCTGTTCCTACACAAGCAGAGGAAGGTTAGACTGCAGATAGGGCCATCCATCCCGGGAAGATAGGAGAGAAATTAGAACTGCTGCAGTGAAAGAGCTTCTGGTCAGAGTAGAGGAGCTGCCCAGAGGAGGCGGTCCTGAAAGCTGCAGGAGTGTTCAAATCCCACCTGGACTGGCTCCATCACACACAGTTGCTCTGAGGTGCCCCAGGCAGAAGGCACTGATGTCAAAGTCAGCAGCAGAACCAGCTGTGGCCAAAGAATGCTCAGCTAAATTTCAAATTGGAAATACATTTAATTTCACTACTTTTATTTAAAATGTTCTGAATACTGTTTTTAAAAGCCACTAAGTAAAAGAAGTACTGAAATACCAACAGTGCCATTTTGACTTAGTGCTGTGATCCATGGCCAGGCTCACAACTAGCAGTCATGGGATGAATTGAGATTGCAGACACATTTTGCTGTTCAAGCACATTTTAACATTTGAGAATAAAAATGTCTTTAGGTGGGGCTAAAGGCTTTCTTCTGTTCATAAAGTTCTGAACACTCTGTTGGCTGACGTTGCCATATATGTTACATGCCTGATTCCAGAGGGCATTTGAGGTTGCAGCCTTTGATCTAGGCTAATCATTTTATTTTTCAGACAAAGAAGCCAAGGCTTGGAGGAAAATATGCTGTGTGATACAGCAGAGTTAGGACTAGCATGCCAGTGTCCCCCTGCTCTAGCTCTCCCCGTGACAGGTGCTGCTGTCATAGGAAGAAGCAGAGAAGTACATTGTGAACACAGTGTGCCCAGGTTGCAGCCAGAGCTGCCTTCTGCAAGGAAAAAAAATCTCCTTTAGTACCAGTGAATGCAAGCAGTGGGGTTTAGGGGAAAACCTGGGTGACTTACGTCAGGTTCTTTGCAAACTATGCAATTGTTTGGCCTTACACTAGAAGATAAATGATATATTTCTCTGCATAGGATGGGCACATCCCCTGTCTCCCTGTAGGGTGAGTGCCCATTGCAGGTTAGAAATAGCTGGGTGACCACGAAATGGAAGGCAGGACAGAGTTTGGCTGAGGGAGAACTCATGACTTTGAAAACCCTCTGAGCCAGGGTCACTTTGAAATGACTATTTGCAAACTCAGATGTGGATGGGTGGGGAAGATTATGCATTAGGGCTTATCTTGCCCTCTCAGCTGGCTTTCTGTTATCCCTGGGCCCTGAGGTGGGGGCTGGCAAAGGCTCTGACCTATTTGCTTGGCAGGCTTGGTCTGCATGTGTTCATCTTCCACACTCCCAAGGAATGGGGCTGGAGGAGGTGGGGTGAACATGATAGGAATCCAGGTGGGAAAAAGAAATCAAATCCCTAAACTTAAACCCAAATTTACAAAAATATGCAATGACCAGCTGGCCCCAAGTATGGGAAGAAGGCAGGCCAAACATTTTGGGAAGAATAGACGTCTGGGATGAAAGTGAGCTGATGAACAGCCTTTTTCCCACAAGGCGAGGCATGCTCAGCACTTGGGACTTTTAGGTTCTCCCAACACACTACTTTCTCAACTGGCCCCTTCATTGCCACTAGCTATGGGGGTTGGGGGTTCTCTGGGTGGGGTTCACAGGGTTATGACTCCCTAAAATTGGGCAAATCTGGAGATTTCCCACCTACCTGGCATCCTGAAAGGTGACCGAAAATCAGACCATTTGCTGCAGAGGAGCCTGTCACTTTTTTCAGAGGGTCCCAGGCAGAACTGCCACCTACTTTGCAGAGACCTTATAAGACACTGATAGTCCTCTCCCTCATCCCTACCAGCTGCATTCAGGGGCAGCTGGAGGGACTGTCACCCTCACCCTCCAAAAAAGGTCTGGATGTGCATGATGTCTGCATTCAGCACCCTCATCCTTGTGCTGACAGGTGGCTTCTGAGGCCACCTCTGTTTAAGACTCTACTCTGACCCTAGAGTAGAGGCTTGGATTCTATTCTACTGACATGACGTCACTGTTCTTTCTATGGAAAGAGGTCTCAAAGTGTTTACCTTGCAGATTAACAAAAGACCTTATGACCCCAAAAAAGGGCATAGAACTCTTGTCCTAGACTGTGACATTCTTAAGAGAAAAAATGATGACTCCCTCATGTTTTTGATTTATAGGACCTAGTGCTATGCTTAACACATGATTAACGCATGGCAAAGAATTCTTAAATTTACAAGATGCTGATCATTTGTCCAGCACTGGGCTAATAAAGAAACAGACAAGGTATACTCTTTAACCACAATGAGCTTAAAATTTAATGAGGGAAAAGATGCAAATAAGGTGTTCCCACACAGTAAAGAGGAGCAGAGCATCCTCTGTGGAGTGGAAGAGCGTAAGCAAGGGTAATTCCTCCTGATGTTGTCCTTCTGCACGACATCTCTTTGAATTTCTTATGAAGAAATAGCACCAGCCTTGCACCCTGAGTTTCCAACTTTCCAGCAGAACCATGTTGGGTCAGGTCATGGGTGACATCCCTCAGTACCTGAACAGCCTGCCCTGCTACCATGGGCCAGCGTTCATGGTAGCTGGGCTCAGGTTGACTTGCTATGTTTCTTACAGGTACTCATCCACTAAATAGACTCCTGGCTATCAGATTCACTTTGAGAAAAAGTTTTCGGTTGTCTTTTAGAGCTCATTTTTGAAAGATGGTCCACCTGGTGCCTGCTCCTGGGCACTGGATGAAGGCCAGGGAATGACAGCAACATGAACTCGCTGTGGATAACAAGTCCTCTGTTATGACTGGAAGCGTTTGCAGTGCTATAAATAACTCTATCAATATTGTGATAATGGCACTTTAAAGAGATCTATTTTACAAGTGCTGAATGTAAGAGAGACCACAGCTGCACTCATTAATTCTGAAGTATGCCTCCCTCTATGTACAACTTGCAGGTGTAACAATAGGAGTGTTGACTCATTGAAAGTCTAGATAATGTTTGGATTAAGGAAAAGGTTAGAGTAACATTGTTAGCTTCTCCATTGTGTTTGGCATAATGAAAACAAATTATAATAGCTTAATTGGAAATAGGGGGAAAAAGGCAAAACATAACTTTGTTACAGATTTCAGATGCTCACAAATAGCTCCTCCCCCCTCAAGAGCAACTATCATAATTGACAGCAGTAGATCTTTTGATAATTAATTACAGTAAATTATCACTTGGCACAAAGAAGGCATAATTGTAATTAATTTACAACCTTCCCAGCATAACGCTGAATTAGAAATGGCACTGCCGTAATTTTTCCAAGTGAGGAAACGGAGGGTAAAAATAGTGTACCTGTTTTTGTTTTTTTTTCTGACATGCATTCAGAGTTGTAAGGCAAGCCCTGCTTGTTGTAATTTTTCTGGTATGATCATGGCATCTCTGTGACTCTCTTGGGTTAGGGGTGTTTAATTTAGATTGTGTCTGTTGGCTCTGGGCTACGATAGTTACCAAGAGGGGTCTCCTGCAGAGCTCTGCCATGGCTTCCCATCTCTAGCCTCAAGTTAGTCACTTACCCTCGGCATCTTTCTGTGTCTGCGTTTCTGTATCTGTCTCATTCACTGGGGTGCAGGAAGACCTAATTAATTCAGATAATAGGCATCATTTTGGTAAAAAATAATGTTACATTTTTACTTTAAAATTTTTATTTCTAACAATCTTATTGAGATGTCATTGACATATAAAAATTATGTATGTTTAAGGTGTACAACTTCACGTTTTGATATACATCATGAAATTATTGCCACAATAATGTTTATTAATACATGCATTACCTTTACACAGTTACCATTTTGTGTTGTGTGTGTGCGTGTGTGTATTGAGAAGATTTAAGATCTATGTTCTCAGCAAATTATAAATACATAACACAGTATTGTTAACTATTGTCATTATACCTTATGTTAGATCTCCAGGAATTATTTGTTTTGCATAACTAAAATTTCATACCCTTTGACCAATATCCCCTTATTTCTCCTTTTATATTTTTATGTTGTCTAATTAAATGAGTTAATAAAGTTTTTTTTTCTCAAAATGTTTCAGTGTATCCTATTTTTAGGGTGATGCAGATCATGATTGAGAATCTTTGCCATAGTACAATTTTATGGCGATTATAATAGATCAAGATTCAATCTAATTGCTCAACAATTAATTAGAAACAGAAATGAGGAATAAAAACTATTTTCACTGGATTCTAGGGAACAGTTTATAGCATTTCATCAGAGTGCCTGGGAGAACAAATCATTAAGCTATAAAAGATTACATCTGGGCTAGAATTAAAGTCAAGCGGATTCATTAAGCCAAATGGTGGCCCAGAGATTACTGCCATGGCATTGCTGCACTGACCAAAGGCTCAAGGGGTCATGGATTCTTCCTTCTCCTGCTACATATGTGCCCTTGAGAGAATGAGGAAAATGGCTCTTCTGGCAATCAGGGCAAGAAATTGGTCTCAAAGTTCTGTGGAGTGGTTGGTGATTTAAAAAAAAAAAAGTTAAAGATAAAGGTCATAGCCCTATCAGGAAGACCCATATAATAAAATGAGACTTATTAAATTATCTGAATACTTGGAACATTCTCTTTAGCCCTATTGTTATAAACACTGAAATAAGATGACTTTGTAGCCAGAACCCTTTACCACTGCTGCCTTGTCTGGAAAATGAACTTGGACTTGACCTATATGTAACACCTTCTCCGGGGGTTAATACATCATTCAATCTTCATGCAAGTTTCCTTTCTCAAAAAAAAAAAAAAAAAAAAAACCCCAAATGCTTTAAGTAACTTCTGCTACCCTGCACCCCCTCCTCCCAAATAATGTTCTCCAGTTGGGTTGAATTAGTCATGATAGTTTTACTGTGTGAACTAATATTCACAAGTGTTGGAGTTCAAACTGTCCAACATATCTCAAGAGACTTCAAATGGAGCCTCAGACTTTAGCCCTAGTTGCCAAAGGTCCTGATGCTTATTTTACTGAACTCTCTATATGGATACCTAAAGCACATTACAAGGAAATGTAGACACCACCTTCAAGGGCTGCGTTTAGTGCCATAAACCTAGGATGTTAGAATGTTCACTGAGAATCAGTGGGAACAGAACTCCAATTCTCCAGTCTAAAACTGAAACATGATTTCTACGGAGCAAATGAAGGTAAGAAATTTCTGACAGGCTGTCATCTGTAAAAGGAAGTAGACTTAATCTGTGCTATCCTCAAAGGATGAGAAAAAGGATTCATGCATAGATGCTTCAGAAAGGTAAATTTTGGCTTACATTTATAATTGTTATGCAATGTTATGTTATACACTGACAGGAAAAAGATGCCCATCACAGGAGGAGTTTAAATAGAGAGTAGAGATAGTAGGCAGGCAGGGTAGAAGGGATTGATGATGGGATCTAGCAGAAGGTCTAGCCCAACACTGAGGGCCTTCTAAATTGGTATCCAGCTCTTTGGGTGGAATTATTGATAAATTAATGATTAAACTTAAAATCATTCATTTGTTGTTCCAGTCATTCATTCATGCAACAAATGCTCCCGCAGCATCCCAGTGTGCCAGGCCCTGGGTGTGCCCACTGCTCTGGACTTAGATATATTCCCTAGCCTGGGGCTGTTCTTAGTCAGGCTGGTCAGTGTGCCTCAATATTTTGGTATTTTTATTTCTCACTTTGATTAGTATCCCAAAGAAGGAAAATACACTTGCTAATGAGAAGAAAATGGGAAGCAAAAGTTTCTGAATTCTATATAAGATTTAGCTTAGACATAAAAGCTTGGTCTGGTTCCTGCCTGCCCCCTCTCTAACCTCATCTGATGCTTCTGTCACTGTCATTCTTCCCCCCACCCATCCCCTTCACCCCAGCTGCATTGGCCTTCTTTCTTCCTTTCTTTAGGTAAAATCTTATTCAGAAGCCCAATGCATAAAAGAAGTCAAAGCAGACTTGGCTAGACTAAAGTGAAGGTAATTTGCACAACTCCAGGGCTGCCACTCACATGGGATTCTATGTGAAGGAATGATGTCCCAGACACTGTGTCTGTGGGCAACTATGTGGGCAGCTTAGGAACTGCCACCATCACGATTACATTTGCTTTAGCCTAGCCAGGTCTGCTTTGATTTATTTTGTATATTGGGCTTCTGAATAAGATTTTACTTTAAGAAAGTGTTCTGTGGCCGGGCGCGGTGGCTCAAGCCTGTAATCCCAGCACTTTGGGAGGCCGAGACGGGCGGATCACGAGGTCAGAAGATCGAGACCATCCTGGCTAACACGGTGAAACCCCGTCTCTACTAAAAATACAAAAACTAGCCGGGCGAGGTGGCGGGCGCCTGTAGTCCCAGCTACTCGGGAGGCTGAGGCAGGAGAATGGCGTAAACCCGGGAGGCGGAGCTTGCAGTGAGCTGAGATCTGGCCACTGCACTCCAGTCCGGGCCACAGAGCGAGACTCCGCCTGAAAAAAAAAAAAAAAAAAGAAAGTGTTCTGCTACAAAACAAACCTTTTGAAACCTCGCTTTTGCTAATGTACCAGCTGAAGCTTGGGTAGCTGAATGACCTATTCTTGATTTTACAACCAGAGAAGGGCAGAGTTGAGGCTTGATCCTGTGACTCTGGACTCATGGGGATCACTCTGGCCTCCACCCTAGGCTGCCTGTCTAGGGGAGATGTGGCAAATTACAGAGATGACACAATGGGAAGTAAATCTGGGTTGGGTATTGGAAGGGACTTGTGAAATGAAGGGATGAAGACTGGGATGTTCTGAGCTAGCCACCCTTTTGGACCCTGCCTGTCTTGGCTAGACATGCTCATTCCTTTACTTTCCCCTGAAGATATGTACCACTCTTGCCCTCATCTCAGTCCCCCACCCCACATAACCCCTCCTCACTTCTACCTTGATGGGTTCCCCTCGCCCCCCAAGGAAGCCTTTTCTTTCTCAATTTTGAGAACATTGGAGATTAATACCAGGGCTCTTTCTTTGTTTCCCAAAATTGCTGGGTGTGCAAATTCCTCAAATTCTACCTTATCCCCTGGTTTGGACCTAATTTAGACCTCCCATTCAGTATTAACCTGTGTCTGTCTCTAGGACTTTTCAACACCTCAGATAATGTTTCGCAAAGAACAGGAATGTTTGTTATTGCTGTTCTCGGTCATTAGTTGTAACAAAAAGTCTAATTATTCTGAGAGTCTTTTACGCTTTCTGCTTTGCAGTGAAACAATCATTCTTCCCTTGACCCCATGACCTCACTAATCACGCGTGGCCTTGTGAGAACTTGGGGAGTTCAGACTTAAAAAGGATTTCTGGTAGTATTCAAACCCTGGCAAGCACAACTGTACTAAAGGGAAAGAAAGTTACTGTCAGTGTGCTAGTTTGTAGTCATAGTCAGCAAATGTTACCGGTTTGAAGTATTTTTTTTTTAATTTTTTTTTTATTATACTTTAAGTTCTAGGGTACATGTGCATAACGTGCAGGTTTGTTACATATGTGTACTTGTGCCATGTTGGTGTGCTGCACCCATCAACTCGTCAGCACCCATCAATTCATCATTTATATCAGGTATAACTCCCAATGCAATCCTTCCCCCCTCCCCCCTCCCCATGATAGGCCCCGGCGTGTGATGTTCCCCTTCCCCAGTCCTAGTGATCTCATTGTTCAGTTCCCACCTATGAGTGAGAACATGCGATGTTTGGTTTTCTGTTCTTGTGATAGTTTGCTAAGAATGATGGTTTCCAGCTGCATCCATGTCCCTACAAAGGATGCAAACTCATCCTTTTTTATGGCTGCATAGTATTCCATGGTGTATATGTGCCACATTTTCTTAATCCAGTCTGTCACAAATGGACATTTGGGTTGATTCCAAGTCTTTGCTATTGTGAATAGTGCCACAATAAACATATGTGTGCATGTGTCTTTATAGCAGCATGATTTATAATCCTTTGGGTATATACCCAGTAGTGGGATGGCTGGGTCATATGGTACATCTAGTTCTAGATCCTTGAGGAATTGCCATACTGTTTTCCATAATGGTTGAACTAGTTTACAATCCCACCAACAGTGTAAAAGTGTTCCTATTTCTCCACATCCTCTCCAACACCTGTTGTTTCCTGACTTTTTAATGATTGCCATTCTAACTGGTGTGAGATGGTATCTCATTGTGGTTTTGATTTCCATTTCTCTGATGGCGAGTGATGATGAGCATTTTTTCATGTGTCTGTTGGCTGTATGAAAGTCTTCTTTTGAGAAGTGTCTGTTCATATCCTTTGCCCACTTTTTGATGGGGTTGTTTGTTTTTTTCTTGTATATTTGTTTGAGTTCTTTGTAGATTCTGGATATTAGCCCTTTGTCAGATGAGTAGATTGCAAACATTTTCTCCCATTCTGTAGGTTGCCTGTTCACTCTGATGGAAGTATCTTAACTCACTGAATTCTCTGACAGGGCTGGCAAAATCTGTCTTTTTACGGTGTTAGATGTTCTGGCTAGAGTATATATAAAATGGACATCGACCGGGTGCTGTGGCTCACGCCTGTAGTCCCAGCACTCTGGGAGGCCCAGGCGGACAGATCACGAGGTCAGGAGTCGAGACCATCCTGGCCAACATGGTGAAACCCCGTATCTACTAAAAATACAAAAATTAGCCAGGCGTGGTGGTGGGCCCCTATAATCCCAGCTACTCGGGAGGCTGAGCCAGGAGAATGGCTTGAACCCAGGAGGCAGAGGTTACAGTGAGCCAAGATCATGCCACTGCACTCCAGCCTGGTGACAGAGGAAGACTCTGTCTCAAAAAAAAAAAAGAAAAGAAAAAAAAAAGGAGGCATCAGATGGTGTCTCTCCCACCCATTAATGGAAACAAGACAAATTCAAACCCCCATTTCAAGGAGTGTACAAGTGCTAAAACCTCCCTAAGATGATGGAATCTTACCCTGTGTCTTCGGTTCTCTGGGTCACCTCTGGCTTTGAGCTGTACTCTTAGTTTAATCCACCCCACCTTTATGGATTTTCTCATACCCTGATGTGTCTGGTACCTTACCACATCAACTCAGGTGTGAACCCAACCCTTTCTCCTAATTTTACCAGGAAAACCACTTGTAACTAGGCTTTCAGGCACATAGTATGGGAAGAATTTTGATTGTAGTAACACAGATAACTTGAAAATTTCATATTAAGGATTTTTGTTTCTGAAATGTCTTCAGCCAGTTTGACAAATTGGGCTCCAATCTCCTGCCATGTGGCATAACTCACCCCCATCTCTTTCCTATCCCGTCTCCTGTCCACTCTGTCACCTCCAGCAAATAAAAAAAAAACAAAAAACCCCGCAAGTTTGTGTCATTTCCTCATGCAGGGGAATTGAATTGAGCTCTTAAGCTTTTACTTTCTTTCTTTTCTTTTTTTTTTTTTCCAAGATGGAGTCTCGCTCTGTCGCCCAGGCTGGAGTGCAGTGGCGCGATCTCAGCTCACTGCAACCTCCGCCTCCCGGTTCAAGCGATTCTTCTGCCTTAGCTTCCCGAGTAGCTGGGACTACAGGTGCCTGCCACTGGCCAATTTCTTGTATTTTTAGTAGAGACTGGGTTTCACCATGTTAGTCAGGATGG
Organism: Trachypithecus francoisi; assembly: GCF_009764315.1. Lineage (NCBI taxonomy): Eukaryota > Metazoa > Chordata > Mammalia > Primates > Cercopithecidae > Trachypithecus > Trachypithecus francoisi. The sequence continues at coordinate 22,533,954 of NW_022681457.1, read as the reverse complement.
TCTTGATCTCCTGACCTCATGATCCACCTGCCTGGGCCTCCCAAATTGCTGGGATTACAGGCGTGAACTACCACGCCCAGCCTTAAGCTTTTACTTTCTAAATTCAAACCTAAACCCATCAAGGTCTTTAGCAGGGCAATAGACCTTTCATGTAACAAGATGCTCCCCTCCTTAGAAACAGAAAGCACAAAAACAAACAAAAATTGTCCTTGGTTACATATGGAATCATTGTGGATTATGGAACATGAGAAACGATCTATGGTGAGCATTGGCTGGCACAGGGTGCCCCGGTTCCGAGGAAAAAAGGCCTGGGCTTGCAAGCATGATGAGGAGGGACAAAGGGGCAGGGTCTCTGCAGGGCATTTGCAGGCAAAGTGGCTTCCCTTTTGCTGACTCTGCATTCCAGGCGGCTGTCACCACTTGCTCTTTGGAAAGGGGACTGCAGAAAAACGTGCCTTGCTTAGAAATGACAAGCTCACCAAACCCTGCTGGAGGCTTAGGATGGCTTCTGAGTGACAGGCACATCATAAAGAGTCCCTGCCCAGAGCTTGTGGCCTCAGTCAAGCGTCCTTATTGCCACTAATATGAATGAGTGTGAGTCTGTGCTGTGCTTCTGGGCAGGTCTTCCTCTTTGCAAGATCCCGGAGATGGGAATTTGAAAGATGGTTGATAGATCTATGTTAAAATGGCAAAGCCGAGTGCAAGAAGCAGCTGGAGCTAGTGGGATGCACAAAGGTTCAGAATCAGGAGATTCTAGTACTGGCTCTCTCTGCTTTATACTTGCTGGGTGACCTTGGGTAAGTGATGCCTCATCCTCTGGCCTCAGTTCTGTTACGGTAAAGAGAGTGGTCTTTGGTTTTCAAAGTGTGCTCTTCAGGGGTTCTGTGAGGTATTTGCATGAGAGTGAAGAGAGGTGAGGGGAGAAAGAAGCCCCAAACAGGACAGCTCTAGCTCTGGTTTTCCCTGTTTTATTGCTAGTGGTACTTTTTTTTTTTTTTGCATAAAGGAGTTGGCTGTAAAAGAAATCTGAAAACTAGTGCTATAAAGGATGGCTGTCTTTGGTCTCTTCTAGCGCTGACATTACATGATTCTAGATGGAGGCACAAAAAAGAATGGATGCTGGGAAAGACGCAAGCACAAGAAAAAGAAATTCCTGCTCCAAATAAATCCCTGGCCAATCTCTCTTAATCTCTGAAAGTTTAAAGATTTAAAATATACTTTAAAAAACCTGCAGTTCTCAGCAAATAAAGACTACTTTAAATTATTTAGGTTTGTTACCCCCACAAATCACCTATACGGTACATTCTAAATAAAAAGCTAATAACTCTCTCTCTGCAAGAAGTGTCCCTTCCAAGCGCTATGTATAAGGCATTAACCTGCACTGGAAGAAAATAATACTAGTGATTTCCAAATTATACTCATTTTAGGAAATAACTGAAATAAGTGAATTTGGTCAAATGCAGCCTGCTTATTTCTTCTGCATTGAAATGCAGGGGTAATATTTTTCTGCCAGCAAGTATTGGAAACAAAATCAGTTAGAGCCATACTTAAAGTAATGTTTTGGAATCCTTCATAAAACTACTTTAGTTACATTTCCAAAGCCTTTTGCTTTTTATAGTGCTTAGAAGAGTTGGAAAGGGGCTGAGGGAGGGAGAAGGGGAGAAAGAGGGGCCCAGAAAGAGCTGTGGGCTCAGGGCTTCAAATTCAGAGACTGTAGTAGTCATCCAAGACAACTCTGCATCAAATGCTTCTGTTTCTGCTTGCGACATTTCTGCCTCTAGAAGACCCCCTCCAGGCATGGCTAAAAGTCCATTCCTTTTTCTGACAGATCTAGTTATTTGGAAATGCTTGACACAGAGTAAACACTCAATGCTTGCGAGTTAGTAGAAATAGCCTACTCTCTGGTTTTCACCCATTGGTTCTGGTCAGCCCTCTGAGAGAGTGCACAGGACCATATTTCTTCAAGGGTGGCCCACAAGTGTCCTTTCTCAAGAGGTGGTTGAAGCATGCTGACTAGAGGGGGCTGGGATGCTGGGGACTCACTCCTTCTCCCTTTTGCCTTGGATGGTGCTGAATGGCAGGGCTAATTCAGTGTATTAGCTTAGTTTGGAAAAGCAGAAGCATCTAAGATGAGTAAGACAAGGAGAGGCAGGGCATGAGGTCACGGGCTATAGCACAGCAGCTGGAACCCTCAGTGCTGGTCATAGCTGGGACCTTCCTAAAGGACTGATGGTGACAGCTTACTTCATGTGTCTGAACTTCTCTTTCCTCATTTATAAAATAAAGATAACAATGCTTACTGTATAGAATGGCAGTGACAATTCAGCCCAGGAACATTTATTGAGCACCTACTGTTGTACCCAGAACTGTGCTACATCTCTGCCTTTAAGGAGTTCAAAGTCTAAAGAGTAGACAGAGGCTAGACACTGGCTCACACCTATAACCCCAGCACTTTGGGAGGCTGAGGCAGGTGGATTCTTGAGCCCAGGAGATCAAGGCTGCAGTAAGCCATGATTGTGCCACTGTACTTTAGCCTGAAAGACCAAGACCTTGTCTTGAAGAAAAAAAAAAAAAAGAGTACACAGATGAGTAAACAGACCAGGATAAGGTAGTACAGAAAGCACTGCAAGTAAGGATAACTGTGGGGTGTTAGAGGAATACAGAGGAGGAGCCTTACCCCAGTCAGAGGGTGGGAGGAGGCTCAGGGCAGACTTCTTGGAGAATGAAAAGATGAAGCGAGGGCTGTGATTTGTATTAGAAGGAGATGAGGCCAAAGTGCAGGCAGGGCCAAGATCACGAGGACCCTTGTATGTTATGCTAAGAACTTGGATTTCACTCTCGGTGAAGGGAAGCCATGGAAGAGTTTGATGTAGTGATAAATTTTGCTGATGTATTGGAAAGCACCTGCCACACAGCAGGCTCTAAGCAACGTTCATTTAAAATTTTTGAGCTGAGGTCATTTTTTTTTTTTTTCAGGAGCGACCCGGCATATCTTTGCTTTATGCAAGTGAAGAAATTAATGATAGCAGAGACTTAATGCTGTAAAAAGAGCACTGGACCAGGAATTAAGAAACTTAGGTTAATCTATGCTCCCCTACTCACTAGCTGTGTGATCTTGGGAAATTCACTTAATATCTTTAATATTTGGTTTCATGAACTCTAAACTGAGATTAACAATGCCTACCCTATCTACTCAGAGTGCTATAAAGGGTAACTCACTGTATCAATATCAGGTGTTCATGTTGTATTTTTTAGAGCTCCCAGAGGACTCTGGGAATCTAAGGTCATAGGACAGGGAAGGAACATGCAGGCAGGGTCATGAAAACAGAGTTTTGGGAGGAGACAAATATATCTCTTCTTGTTCTTTCTCAACCCACACCTCCTAAGCCAGTGAACTATATATGCCATGTGCATCTCAAGATGGCTGAAGCTGAGTGCCTGAGGATGGAAATAGCCCTGCTGATTTATGAGCAGGAGGCAGATTTGCTTTAATATCGCAACACAAGAAGTCAAGTCTCTTAAATAATACGGCTTATAGATTTACGGCTGTGCTGCGTGCTGCTTCGGTGCTGTCTCTGACCATGGACAGTGCTTTACTCTGGAAAGGCTGAAGTCAGCAACTTCTGAGACACTGTGAAATAGATCCAGTGGCAGCAGCCAGTCCACTGGGTCAGCTCTTTTCAGCGGAGCCCCACTCCCTCCCACACCTTTGTTATATGTTGTCAGAATGCTGGGGACCTTTTCAGCAAGCCAGGGGCTGGTTTGGGTCGTGCAAAGCCAGAAGTACAGCAGAGAGAAAGGGCTGGTGCTTATAGGGTGCTATATTGGAGACACCAGGAAGCCCCGATATCACCTTTACCCCTGATCGACAGTGTTATGCCACTGGGGCAAGAATCACTGTCTCCTTGGGCCTTTCAAAAATGCACAGTAGGAAGGGGGGGTTCTATAAGTCTTTGGTTTCTTAATAATAACAATGATGTATTTATTCCACAAATATTTAGATAGCACTTATTATAACCCAGGAACTCTTAGACTAGTCTCTACTATTCCTAAGACCCCTCTGAAGTCAGGCTATTATCTTCATCTTACAGTTGAGGACAGTGAAGTGTAAGCAACTTTGCCAGGATCACAGAGCTACTGAGAAATGGAGACAGAATTTGAACCTGGCAGTCTGGCTCTACTGTCTGTGTTCATGATCACTATGCCATAAATCATAACAACACAACCCCAAAGACGGTAGCAATGGACATTCACCCTGTGTGGTAGTTACTATTATTTTCATGTCCATTTTTAGATGAGAAAGCTGAGGCTTACAAGAGGATTGGACTGGCAGAAGGTCAGGTAGGTAGTAAGTGGCACAGCTGGGATGTAAATTCAAGCAATGTGACTCCAGAATGTCTCTTGCTAAATGTGAATGTGGTGAGTGAATCTCTTCTTGTTCTTTTTGGAAAGAAAGTGATAAAAAGAGGGAGAAACCTTTAAGGGTAAATGTGGGAATAAACCTACTTATTTTAGCTTCTGTCAAGGGATGGTCCTGTCAGTCCTGCTTGCAGGGGGCCCATTTCCGTGTGGTGGGGATGAGGGCTGACCAGGATACTATGGAAAGTGCACAATGTTATGGACGACAAGGCTCCCTGCACTTTGTTCTCTTCAACGGGGGGATTTAGTTTCCTTTCCATCCATTACCTCTCTTCCTAGCTCAATAGCTCCTTCAGCCGTCAGAAATCATTACTGTCTTGGAGTCTTCTGTCTTGACCGCCTCTTATCCTCCAGATCTTGTATCTGAGTTCTTGACTTCCTCCTTGTCCTTAATGGTTCAATTCGATGACCTGTCCATGTCTTACTTCCTACAAGACCAGCCCCTATTTTGCTTTCTCCAGGCTTCCAAATGCTGGAGGTTTGGCTCAGACCTCCAGGCCTGTGAATGTGGCTTGCTGTCAAACCCGACATGTTGACGGAACACCTGCTTTTATTTCTTCTGATGCACGTGTATGGAGCCAAGAGAACACTTACCATGTGCCAGGTACTGTGTTAGATGCTAGGGATACAGAAACTCACAAGAATCAGTCCCTGTCAACAAAGAACTCATGATCCACTGGGAGGAAACAAATCAGCAATTACAGCACAATGGATGAGTGGCATGACAGTTGTGAATGCGCAGCACTATAGGAGCAGAGAGGAGGACGATCTTAAATCAGATGGGGTGCGTGCAGGTGTGTGTACATGTATGTGTATTGTGAGGGAGGGAGGCATGAGGTGACGGAGAAAGGTTCAGCCTTGACATAGGTGAGTTTTGAATGTTGAGGAAGTGGGTGAAGAAGGAGAAGAGATCAGTGTTTATACAGAGGAAATAGCAAAAGTGAAGGTCCTCAAGTTTGGAGCAGCGTGGTTGGCTTGGGTAAATTTTAGCAGCCCAATATGACTAGAATAAGGAGACAAAGGAGGGGACATAGGAGGGTGTGGTGGCCAGAGCTGCAGGGGAGAGGAGGATGAGCCTTGTGCACTGAGCTAGGGAATTAGAAGTTTGTTTTGTAGGTGATGGAAAGCCAGTAGAAGATTTTAAACAGCGGCATGCTTATCATGTTCAAGTCATCTTTTCAGATTGTGCACTCCACTCAGGCTGTCCACAGCTTAATTAGGCATGTAACTTGTGCCCATTTTTTCTTCTCTCACCAAAGGCCCTATACTATTGCTCTCCATCTACTCCAGAGGAACTGTGCTCCACCCACTAGATTGGACGCCCGGGAGCTGGGTCAGGTGCCTTGCTCCATCACAGTCCTTCCACCAGCCTGGCGACTCTGGTGGGCTCCCATACCAGTACTTCTGGGCTGTCTGAGGGATAGCAAGGAAGCCAGTGGGGCTAGCACAGAGAGAGTGGGAGGGGAAGAGTTAAAACAGCACATGGTCAAGTCCTGACACTGACCCACAGTGCCCTTACGGTGTGCTCTTTGTTACATTTCTAATAAAGATTAGTGTAAGGACTTGATCTGGTACTTTTACTGAGATGGAGAACCAACCATTGGAGGGTTTGAGCATAGACATAACGTGATTTGATTGACATTTTAATAGGATCATGACAGCTGCAGTGTTGAAAAAAACTGTAGTGTGGCAAGAATGAAAGCAGGAGCCTAGTTCAGAGGCTGTCGCTTAATCCAGATGAGAGAGGACGGCAGCTTGGATGAGGATGGGAGTAGTGGACATGGTTGGATTCTGGGGATATTTAGGAGATAGAGATAACAGAATTTCCTCTTGTACTGAATATGGATTGTGAGAACAGAGAGAAGTCAAGGGTGACTCCCAGGTTTATGGCCTGTACCATAACCCTGACGGGTTACCATCACCTGAGATGGGCAAGACATGTGAGTATAAAACCTTTCAGTGTCCCTGACAGATTTTGCATGAGTGTGATGTGACCAGGAGACCAAAGAAGAGGCCCTGAAGATCACAGGGGTCTCTCAGGGAGTGGTGTCTTGGCCTTGTGGCTTCAACTGCAGGGTCTAAGGTTTGGAATTTCATTATGGGAAATGTTTATTTTTGGAAAATACAAGTTACTTAGTCACTTCAGTCTATTTTTTTTTTCTTTTTCTCTTCTGCTTTTTTTTTTTTTTTGAGATGGAGTGTTGCTTTGTTGCCAGGCTTGAGGGCAGTGGCATGATCTCGGCTCACCGCAATCTCCACCTCCCGAGTTCAAGCAATTGTCCTGCCTCAGCCTCTTGAGTAGCTGGAACTACAGGCATGTGCCACCATGCCCGGCTAATTTTTGTATTTTTAGTAGAGACGAGGTTTTATCATGTTGGTCAGTGTGGTCTCGATCTCCTGACCTCGTGATCCGCCCGCCTCAGCCTCCCAAAGTGCTGGGATCGTAGGCATGAGCCACCGCGCCTGGCCCTATTTTCAATATTGACATATTTCCAAGCACCTGTGTGCTACATCTGCAGTTCCATTGTGTCCTTCTGAAGGTGCTATCTTACTTATCCTATTACTAGGTGACAGGATTTATGGCAGCCTCTTGTGCCAGGCTCTGTGATGTCAATGTTTGCTAAGCAGAAACTCCGGTCCAGGGACTCAGTAATGAATGGATCTTCCCACAAGCCTGGTGTGCTTAATAACGGCCTGGTTATCCCCAAGTGATTTCCATGGGAGTGAACCAAAAATTGCCTATCAGTCCTAATGAAGAATGCTGCAATTTCTTCTGCTTTCCAGTTACTTTTTAATTTCCACACCACCTGCTCCTAGTTACACCAGGGCAGACTCTGCCAGCATTATCATTAAGGACTTTGTCTTCCTGCGATGTGTAACTCATCATATCACGGTCCTGTCCCAGCTCAGGAGCTTAAAGAAGTGTTTGGCAGTGTAGCAGTATCTCTGGTCTGAGAGACAAGAAATGTGCTGCCCCACTTATATCTAGATTTTGGGCCCATTGACAAAGCATGCCACAGCATTACTTTGTGCGTGTGTGTTATATTTGGCATCGGGGTAAATTCCACCCAGGCAGAGCATGTGGAAAGTACAGGGGCCTTCGCAGCAGAAAGAACTGGGCTCACATCTTAGCTTTATTACGTACTAAGCTGGTGACTTTAGGTAAGTTAATTATATCAATTATGTGCTTTGAGCTTCCCCAGCAATAAATGGGTATGGCATCTGCCTCATAGGACTGTCATGAGGAATAGGAGGGCATAGAGGAAGCACCAGGAATGACTTGGCACGTGGTGGGCTCATACTACTTGTTAATTGCCTCACCTTGCCTTATGGGTAGAGTCTTATGAGTTTCCTTGTCTGCAAATGGAGATACACTGAACATCACAAGAGGTCAAGTACTTTGGTGCCAGGACACTTAGGTCTGAGTCCTAGTTCTGCCTCTTACTAGTTGTGTGGTCTTGGGAAATTACTTGCTCTCCTTGCACTCAGCACCTCACTTGAAAAACAGATAATAAGAATATTGGCTTCCAAAGACTGTTGTATGTATTAGGTGAACTAGTTAATTCATGAAAAGCTTTTAGAACGGTGCTGCACACAGAGTAAGCTCTCTACAAATGTTAGCTATGATCATTCCATAAGGTTCCTTTTCCATCAAGGACATATTTAGTTTGTAGTTAACAAATCCCTTTATCAACTTTGCAAAGTCTACTCAGATACTTGATATCATTTGATTCTCATAATCCTGAGAGGTAGGAAAATAACTTTTGTTTGTTTGTTTGGTTTTTGACAGGGCCTTGCTCTGTTGCCCAAGCCAGATTGCAGTGACAGAATCATAGCTTATTTCAGCCTCCACCACCAGGGCTCAAGTGATCCTCCCACCTCCGCCTCCCAAGTAGATGGAACTACAGGTGCATGCCACCATGTGTGGCATTTTTTTTTTTCTTTTTTAGAGATGGGGTCTCACTCTGTGACCAGGCTAGGCTTGAACTCCTGGGTTCAAGCAATCTTCACACCTCAGCCTCCCAAAGTGCTGGGATTACAGACATGAGCCCCCATTAGCTTTTTTTAAAAAAACTATTATGTAACATACAGATAAATGAAACACAGAGCAAGAAGGTAAATTGCTCAAAGTCACACACTAAGTTAGTAGCAAAGCCCAAGTTAGAACCTGTCTCCTCAGCCCCTATTCTCAATTCTCCAGTGTGTGGTACTGATTTCCATCGACAGCTGGGTGGAGGGCATAGATCAAGTCCTTGGAGCAGTGTGGAGTCGGGTGACCCATGCTCCTTTTGAATCTGTGACCCTGTCCTCATTTTTTATAACAACATCACAGTACATTCATTGGGCATGTTCCTTGTGTCAGGTGCTTTATATATATTATCTTGTTAAATAACCCCACATCCATCCAGATTAGGCTATAACATTCCTATTTCTTAAAGAGGAAGCAGAGGTCCAAGGGGAATGAGTAACTAGCCCCAGGTGAAGCAGTTGATGAGTGCAGCTCTGGGATTTGAACCAAAGTCTGTCAGGCTACTCCAAAGTCCATGCTTTTTTCAGTGTGCCATGCTGCATTCTTTAGTGCCTAAATCAAGCACTTTCCTAGGCTACATGGACCCCCTCCTACTGCCTATTTCTTTGAGAAAGAACACTGGGTCCATTTCCAGATCTAGCTCATATTATTAAGTTGGTGCAAAGGTAATTGTGGTTTTTGCCATAGCTGCACAACTTTCAGTAAGTCATGTAACCTCTCTGAGCCTAAATTTCTTCATCTTTAGAGTGGGGATTGTATATGCCACACCTGACTGGTAAGAGCAAACTTCGTAAGACTCTTAGCAGACATCTTTCTGGGATGTTGGGAGAGGACTATGTATAAAACCTATATAAAAAGACTTCACAGACAGAAACATGATTTACTATTCTATTTTTTTGGGGGGGGGATATAACTCACAAACCATGCAATTTAGCCTTTGATGCCTTTTTTTTTTTTTTTTTTTTTTTTTGAGATGGGTTCTCACTATGTTGTCCAGGCTGGCCCTGAATTTGTGGGCTCAAGTGATACCTCTGCCTCAACCTCCTGAGTAGCAAGGACTATAGGCATGTGCCACCATGCCTGGCCAAATTTGGCCTTTTAAAATGTATAATTTGGTGATTTTTTGTATATCTGTGAGGTTGTGCAACTATTACCAGTATCGAATTCTAGAACATTTTTATCACCCCCCGCAAAGAAAACCTGTAACTATTAGTAGTCATTCTCAGATTTTGACAGTCACGAATCTACTTTTTGTCTCTGTGGATTTGTCTATTCTGGACATTTTATATAGGTAGAATAATTTGTGACTGGCTTCCTTCATCTGGCACAACTGTTCAAGGTTTATCTACATTGTAGCGTGTGTCAGCACTTCAGTCCTTTTTCTGGCTGAATAATCTTCCACCGTATGCATATTATTTCTGTCTATCCACTCACCAGCAGATGGACATTTGGGTTGTTTCTACTTTTTGGTTTGGACATTTGGGTTGTTTCTACTTTTTGATTATTATGAATAATACTGCAATGAACATTCACACATTTTTTAAAAAATATGAGCATGTGTTTTTTTGTTTTTTTTTTTTTTTGTTTTTTTTGTTTTTTGAGACAGAGTCTCACTCTGTCACCCAGGCTGGAGTGCAGTGGCACCATCTTAACTCACTGCAACCTCCACCTCCTGGGTTCTACGTGCCTCAACCTCCCAAATAGCTGGGATTACAGGCACGTGCCACCACACCGGGCTAATTTTTGTATTTTTAGTAGAGACAGGTTTTTGCTGTGTTGGCCAGGCTGGTCTCAAACTCTTGACCTCAGGTAATCCACCTGCCTCAGCCTCTCGAAGTGCTGGGATTATAGGCATGAGCCACCATGTCTGGCTGAGTATGTGTTTTAAATCCTCTTGGGTATGTACCTAGAAGTGGAATTGCTGGGTGTATGATAACTCAATGTTAACTTGTTGAGGAACAACCAAACTGTTTTCCAAAGTGGCTGAACCATTTTATATTCCCATCAGTAATATATGAGGGTTCTAATTTCTCCACATTCTCACCAACACTTATTATTGTCTGTAAGGTATTAATTTTATAAAGGCTATATCTTTATTTTGAATACTTCTTATCTTATATACCATTTGAAAGACCACACTGCTCAGTCAAATAGATGAGATTTTCAAAGTTCATGGGTTCAAGAGGAAAAGGTGAATTTGCTTCCTTCTATTTGTAAAATAGCTTTAACTGGAAAGAACATGCAACTGGCCGGGCACTGTGGCTCAAGCCTGTAATCCCAGCACTTTGGGAGGCCGAGACGGGTGGATCACGAGGTCAGGAGATCGAGACCATCCTGGCTAACACCATGAAACCCCGTCTCTACTAAAAAATACAAAAAACTAGCCAGGCGAGGTGGCCAGCGCCTGTAGTCCCAGCTACTCGGGAGGCTGAGGCAGGAGAATGGCGTAAACCCCAGAGGCGGAGCTTGCAGTGAGCTGAGATCCGGCCACTGTACTCCAGCCTGGGCGACAGAGCGAGACTCAGTCTCAAAAAAAAAAAAAAAAAAAAAACATGCAACTATTGGCTTTCATATCCTTTTTTTTAAAAATCATTTTTTAGGCCGGGCGCGGTGGCTCAAGCCTGTAATCCCAGCACTTTGGGAGGCCGAGACGGGCGGATCACGAGGTCAGAAGATCGAGACCATCCTGGTAACACAGTGAAACCCCGTCTCTACTAAAAAATACAAAAAACTAGCCGGGCGTGGTGGCAGGTGCCTGTAGTCCCAGCTACTTGGGAGGCTGAGGCAGGAGAATGGCGTAAACCCGGGAGGCAGAGCTTGCAGTGAGCTGAGATCTGGCCACTGCACTCCAGCCTGGGCGACAGAGCGAGACTCCGTCTCAAAAAAAAAAAAAATAAATAAATAAATAAATAAAAATCATTTTTTAACTAACATTTATTCTTATTTACCATTTGTTCTTAACATTTCTTCTTCATATCCTCTTGTTTTGAGAAATCATTTGAAGAATCTTGGAAGAGACTAAGTTATATGACCTTAGGTCTATAAGACCTGCTATTGTACTGGTAGCAGTAGTAGTAGTGATTATGTATCTCTACTATGTGCTTGGCATTGTTCTACATGCCTCATGCATATTAACACATTTAACCTTTGCAACCACCTTATGAGATTGGCTACTATTAAAATCTCCATTAGGCACTGAGGAAATTGAAGTACAGATAAGTTAAGTAACTTGCTCAAGGACACACAGCAAGTAAGTGGTGGAGCAGAAACCTAAACCTACAGTCCATGTATTTAATCCATTTCTGCAGTGGTATTAATTTCTATAAACTTTGTCTGAGGTTTCAGCCTGTTCTGGGCTAAAACACTCTCAGATTCCAAGGTCTCTGGGCAGAGCCTAGGCTTGTTGAAGTAGGTTTTTACAGTACTAAGGCCATACCAAGGGACTGTGTGTGTGAGTAATGCTATGAATAGAAACAGCAAACAGAGAAAATTCCAAGTTAAGACTCTAAATCCTCCTCTCCTAAGACTTCCTCGATCCCCTCCTTCAGAATTATCTCTTATGACAATTCAATTCAAGAAACGTTTTTGTGCCAGACACAGTAATAGTTACTGAGATGCAGAGATATTAAGAAACAGTTCCTTCTAGCACCTATAGTCGTTTGGCTTGTAGTAATTATTTACATATTTCTCTGTTTCTTCCCTAATTTTCTCTGTCCTACTCCTTTTCCCAGGTGAATAAAAGTGAAAATAAAATCTAAGTTTTAGGGTGAGCCTTTACAACCTTCTTATATTTCTGCAATAAAAATTCCCCTCATTTTTCTAGGAGGAGAAGGTATGTGTTATGTGGTCTAACTGTTTGTTTTCCCCCAAAATCCATCTGTTGAAATCCTAACCCTCAAGGTGATGGTATCGGGGGGCAGGGCCTTTGGGAGATGATTAGGTCTTGAGGGTGGAGCCCTGATGAATGGGATTAGTGCCTGTATACAAGAGGCTTGGAGGAAGCTCTGTACCCCTTCTATCATGTGAGGACTCAGTGAGAAGATGCCTTCTGTGAACCAGGAGGTGGGCTCTCACCAGACACCAAATCTGCTGGCACCTTAATCTTGGACTTGCCAGACTCCAGAACTGTGAGGAATAAATTTCTGAATTTCTGTTGTTCATAAGCCACCCAGTTTGTTTTTGTTTTGTATAGCAGATGGATGAAGACAGTATGGAATCCCCATTTCTTGTCTTGCCTCCCAAAGAGAGACTGACCTGATTAGAGAGATCAAGAGAAGGAAGAGGGCATGCTGGTTTCAGCTTCCTTCTCTCCACCAAGCCTAACATGTTGCTTTCCAAATCCCGAGCCTCCTCTAGGAAGGCAAGGAAATGGCACCAACATCCACCCAGTTGCTCAGGTCCCAAATCTAATAGTGTCCCTGATTCCTCTCTCTTCCTCATCCACTACTTTGAATTATATGTAAATTTTGTGATCTCTTTCTCAAAAAAAAATAATCACGCATCTGTCCACCTCCCTCCTCCTCCACTTTCCCCTGGTCCAAAGACTTTCCTGCCATCATCTCTCACCTGGGCCACTGCCGTTAGCTCCACTCTTGTCTCCTGCAATTCTTTCACTACACAGTAGCCAAAACAATACTGTTCAAACATAAATCGGGTTATATGATACTCTCTTGCTCAAAACCAGGCAATGACTTTTCATTGCACAGAATAAAATGCAAATTCCTAATCAGGGATAAGGCTCTTTGTGATGTTGCTCCTGGCCAGGCCTCCCATGTCTTTTCCTTCTAGTCTTCCCCTGCTCCCCCTTAACATTCTTTGAATACTTCTTAAATGGCAAGATGATTTTGTCTCAGACTCTTTGCATTTTCTGTTGCTTCTGCTAAAATGTTTTCTAACCACATCTTCTCCTGAAAACTTGGCATGGCTCATTCCCTTTCTACATTTGGGCTTCTGTAGAAATGTGACTTCCTGAGTATGGCCTTCCCTGACTCTATCGAACAGTTACCCTTTCTCCCTATTCCCACCTCTGTCATTCTCTATCCCTTCTTATCCTGTTTAGTTTATATTTGCAGCAGCTATCACCAGCATCTTACATGTTTAATGGACTATGTCTGTCTCCTTTGTTAAATATATGCACCATGAGTTTTGGTCATGGTCTTGGTGCCTAGAGCAGCCAGCCACATAGTAGATCTCAATATATATTCCTTGAATGAAAGGAAAAACCAAGCAGGTGCAGCTCCATTCCTTTCCTCCTGCCCATTTCCTTTTTCAGAACATCCTGTTCTCAGAATGCACACAATCTTTGCTCCTATACGGGTAAGCTGACAGGTAGCTATCAGTTGTCTTTGTCCTGCCAAGGTCATCTGCCAGGGAGCAGATAGTCATGTGTTAGGTCTCAGCTTAAATTGTGAACTCTTTAGGAATGCCTTCCTTGGCTACTCTATCCAAAGTAGATCACCCTCAATGAAGCTGTTCTCTTTCTCAGCATCCTTTTGGTTTCTTTCTTCACAGGGCTTGTCTTTTATTTACTTCTTATTGTAGCCCCTGCTAAAATTGCAAAAGTTGCTTGGGCCAAGAACCTTGCCAGACAATTGGGGACATGACATGGTCACTGTACTCAAATAGCCTTCACTCTAGATGGAAAGATGAGGAAGCAGGACAGACAGACATCATTCTGTCTGCAGTAGAATTCTATATTGTAGAATATCAGGCAGGGGACATTTGTTGGGGTTATTGCTTTTACCAACTAAGCTAAATTCACTTGCAATGGAAAGACTTGACCCTTCCAAGGACTTACTATGTAATCTATTTCCTTGTTTATAGTATAAAGATACCAGTAACACCTACCCTATTGGACTAAAGGTGAAATGAAACCGTATATACCTATAAAGTGCTGTCACTATGTAAGATACGTGCTAACTTACAATGCTTAGTGTTGAAAAACAAAAATGCTTGTAATTTCAAACCAAAGACCATTTGATTCCTTCCCTTTCTGTTATTGGTGCTGACAGTTTGGTATGTATTGCAGCAGATTCTCATGGGTGTAAGCCGGTTGGTTATGATGGCAAGTGGTACACAGGCTTCTTTTCTTTCCTTTCCCACCAGCACACCCTTGTCCTGTAGCTTGCCCTGGCATGTTGGACAGCTGGCCCAACTGTGTCCTTTGGCAGAGCCAGATGTGCCAAGTAGAACCAATAGAACAACAAAATAGACCAAATATGGTGCATGGTGTTCTGGAGAGCACACAGATTCATAAAATCCAGCAAATCACTCAACCTTGATGCAAGATTTTCCAGAAAAATGATTGGAGAAGTCAGGTAGCATTATTAGGCAATTCAGCATCTAAATGCCCACATCAACAAGAGCTCTAGCCAGATAGAAATCAAGTTTTCATTCCAGTTTGGTAAATCCTGAGTGTGTGCTCCATGCCAGGTCCTCTTGTAAGAATTGGAGTGAAGAAAAGAGGCTCAAATCCTATCCTCAAGGAGCATACATTCTAATAGGAGGGAGAGGGACAATAAACATAATAAGTAAGTTAGGTCATCGTGATGCAATTTTAAATAGAGCAGACAGGCAAAGTGAGACCTGAGCAAAGAGTAGAGGAAGATGAGCAAGTCATGTGTGAGTCTGCATGAAATGCATTCCAGGTCAAGGGCAGGAGCGTGCCCTGCAGGTGCGAGGGGCAACAAAGAGACTGGTGTGGCTGGAGGAGACTGGGCAAAGGGCAGAGCAGTGGGAGATGAGGTCAGGCAGAGACGGGCTCCAGGTACTGCGGGGTTGTCTCATAGGTGATCTTGAGATTGGGCTTTTACTCCTGTGAAATAGGGATCCATTGAAGGGTTTTGATCAGAAGAATCACCTGACACATTTAAAAGAAACTGGATTATGGATGAAGAGTCACTTGTGGAAAGAAAGACTTATTTGAGGACTATTCCAATAATCCAGGTGAAAGATAATGCTGGGTTGGGCCTGGGTGGGAGTGATGGAGCTTGTGAGAAGTAGACAAGGTGTAGACATGTTTGGAATACAGAGCCAACAGGATTTTCTTAAAGTTATTGTTGACGAATCAAGCTGAGTTAATGTGCTTAAGCATGTTGTGTCTTTCTGTGAGTTTGTGAACGTTTCAGTATATTATCTCATGTGATCCTTATGATAATCTTGCGAAGTGGGAGGGGCTCGCAGCCCCATTCTCAGCACAGAGAGGTGAAATGGTTCTCTCAGGGCCACACAGCCTGCAAATTGGCTGGGGCACTCAGCACCTCAGTCCCCTGACTCCTTTTCTAGTCTTTCCTTTTTGTCAACTTGCTGCCTTTGGACTTGTGCTCTTTTAAGAATCTTACTCTCTATTTTCTGAGCTACCAATGAACCGTCCCCATCTTTAATGGCTTCACTCATATCCATCCAAATTTCAAAACACAGTGATTTAACAAGGACAAATGGGAAAATCTGCAGTGCTGGAGGGAAGACTTTCTGGCTCCCAGGCCCAGAACCCCCCCACCATGTCTGTCCCCTCCCCTTCCAGTTCTCTGCTCCCTCCGACCCTGTGAGTCTGGACTGAATTCAATTATTCCTCGCACTCTCATTACAGTCTGACCAAGATTTATGAGTTGATAATTGTCTGAAAGTAAGACCACAAAGTATCATTTGTGTTTGGGGCTAACCTTCCCGGTAACCTTTAGGATTAAAGGCAAAATGAAAAGTGTGATTTCTGCAGAGCCAAACAGGGTAACGTGATCCAACCTGGCTAATAATCCAAAGCCTCGGATTTCCCTGGTTGAGGACATATTAAAGCTGGGTACAAAGGCGGACAACTAATCCTACAGGTTCATTTCACAAATTAATTTTTTTTTAAGGCATCACAACCTCCCTCCCTCACTTTAGGGTGCATTCTGAGTGACGTTTTCCAAACAGGATGATGACAACAGCTCACACCTCTGAGGCCTTTATTGGATTATTTTTACAGGCCATTTAAAAACACTTTTTTGAGAGGTCCTAATTGAAAACAGACCTCTCCCCTTGCTTGAGTTAGCGAACAGAGCATCACTGGGGGTGAGAGGAAAATGAATTCATGGAAACTTTCCCAGATCGGTGGGTGAGACTTGACACTCACTTCCCCGAAGCACAGCACACGCGCAATAATGGCCCTTCCTGATAGCTCTTCCTCACGTGCACCAGCTATTCAAAGACAAAACTGCAAAGAAAACACTCCTCGAGACTCAATATAAAGCTTCCAGCCAGCCTGTAACATTTGTGAGGCATTTGTGGTTCCCTGTTGGGAATATGTAATACTGTGTCATTTCGAGTTAGAAGGCCACTTCCTAAGGGAAGAGGAGCTGTTGGCCTGTGTCCCACGCAGTGAATCATAAAATGAAAAGGCCTAATAAATATGAAACTGTGATAATGTCTTCCCTCTGCTCAGGCAGCCTCGATTTTTAGTTCAATCCATATCTATTGCACCCAGCACTGGGCTGGGTCCTCTGAAAAATATCCTGTAAAACCTCAAGGAGCTCACAGGCTGGAATATTCTTTCATAGGCAAGCAAGGACCCAGGGCTGTGCTCAAGCTGGGCTACAAGAACTGGACCAGGGTCTGGGGTTGGGCATAGTTTGGGCTGATTTGCAGTTGCTGGCCTTGGAGAAAGGAGAAGCAAAGCCATTGTGATTGGAGGAAGGAGATTCGGGAAGCAAGAATAGCTCTTAGTGTCAGTTCCAATGGTTGGGTATAAGAAAGAGGGAGTAAAAACTGGGCCTTCAAGAAGGCAGGGACTATATTTGTATTTCCTCCCAGTGTATTCACAGTGCATCTGGTTCACCAAACGTAAGATCAACCATTGTTGAACTTAACAATTTTCTTCCTCTCTTTGTAGTCAATTGTGGTGATATCTCTAAATGCATATATTATTTTGCACCAACTATTTGAGCATTTTCTGGGAAACATGTATTTATTCCACTTTGAAGTATTTCTTCATATATTGTTTGCCTTCTCTATGACGTTTTAAACCAGTCTAACACACACATGTACCTGTACCGCATAGCAGGTACAACCACAGTCTCCTCTGGGTTTAGGCTGCCTGTTGCATCTGTAAAATGGAGCTATCAGTAGTGAGATCAACTACATATAGCCCTTAAAACTACACCTGGTCTACATTAAGTGCTCAATAAACTTGAGCAATTATCATGATTAGTCAGTAATACATGTGAGCAGTGTAGGTCTCACGGGTATCTGTGACACACTCCAAAACCACTTGTTCCTGACCTATTCTTTTTTAAAACAGGAGTTGGCCCCAACCCTGTTCTGATGTGCACCTTCTTCGTGAAGTCTGCCTTCAGCTCTTGTGGTTTGGTGTTAGGACTTTATCTCCTATGCGTCTGGCTTTCAGCTCTCTGTAAATATTGGCTTGGCCTAGTCCTGTATTTCTTACCATTCCAGATGGCTTCAAGTAAGCTGTCAGTTCACATCTGGCCTCTTGAATTGCCCCCTGGTGTCCCTATTCTGACACTGTTGCACTGGTCAGCCCTCTGTCCAAGTGAGGCCATCCCAGTGGTGCACTGGAGTGGACTACAACTGCCCATGAGGGTCATCTATTGAAAGCTACAGAAATTTTGTAAGCTGGTTGTCAAAGCCACTATTAAAAATTAAATGGTATCAATTCTCAAATAAATAAAATATGTTTAAAACAGAGTTAATAAATACACAAAAATCATTGCCTCCAAATTATTTTATTTTATTTTATTTTACCATGTTCCATACTCTCAAGGTGACTTCATCCATGGCGGCTGTGTGGCAGGAGTACTATATAACTGCTAGCTAATTGCGCATCGCTTCTGTTCCGTGAGGTCATGTTGGCAGCTTGAAATTGATCAAGTGGGAAGCATTTACATCACGGAAATTGGTAAGAGCTGCAAATTAGGGCTTCTTTCCCCCTGGACAGCTGGTCGTTTAACACTGACCAGCACACCCCTGGTTCAGCTCTCCCAGTGTGGCATAGGAGGCTGCTCAGGCTTCAGACAAACACAATGGCTGCAACTACTGGGACAGCAGTGTGTCTCTTACTGGACTGTGACCAGGTTGAGGGTGGAGGACCAACATCCATTCATCTTGGGTCCAGACTCCCCCTTTCTCTATGCTGCCCTGTCCCCAGTCTATTTATAGAATAAAAATTTGAATGTGAGTTTGCCAAAAAAAAAAAAAAAAGACTTCTGGTAACATCTGCCAAGATGCCTTTTGTGGAATCTGAACAGCGTGACAGGTAGAGAAAGGGTGAATGACAGCGAAGACTGTCATCCCATCCTCACTACTGTAACTGGAGGGAGCTGGTGTTTGGTTGGGATGGAGTTCCCCAGGACACTTAGTGACTAATCTACACCCATGGGTCTTGTGCCAGGCAATCCCCATCAGCAATAATTGTCTTTTCAAAATGGAGTAGGGGTGAGAGAGAGAAAAAAAGAGAGAAATTGAGAGAGAGAGCAAGAGAGAGAGTGTCAGTTGTGTAGCTAGAAACAAGACTTAGAATGTTGGACTGTAGGAAGGAGACCATGAAGGAAGGATAGAGTGGCTGTTTAAAAATTACTTAAGTACGCCAAACATATCTCAGAGTTAGAGTTTTTGGTGATCAGACTATCGCTATAAATGTTTGCATTTAAAGCTTTTTTGCTTGATGCCTGCATTGGAATGTCTAAACAGTGCACACCAGCTCCTTGTAACTGGAAATTGTAGAGGCGCCTAGGAAATAATAAATAGCCCTGGGTTCGGTGCATTCATAAATTTCATATAATGATAACTAGTTAACACTTTTCCAAAGGTCCAAGGAACAGCCAGGGTGACCCTTCACATTTAAAACTCAGCTTCACACATTTTATAATTAAACTGCCTTCCAGGTGACTTATGACCTGGGATTTTTCCTTTTTCCTAATAGACTGCCTTGGCATCTTGTAGGGCTTGACTGTTAACCTGGGTGTCTGCCTTTTGGGAATAATCTTGAATTCTGGAGAATAAAAAGCCACTGCTTGTGCTTATGCAAAAGCAGACTTTCAAATGGGAGACTCTGGCCACCTCACTCCCCAATAACCTGAGCCACATCATTAGGAACACCTCTGTTAGGAATGTCACAAGCTAATGTTTGTGACTCTGGGTACATTAAGATACCAGCAGAGATGAAACTGCTCTTCAGTTGGACAGGTGTCTTCTAACACGTGGTTTGGGACAACTGGGATCTTTAGGGCAATTGATCTGAATCTGTTTTAAAAATTGCCTCGAGCATGCTGTTGGCTTTATTTCTAAAATAGTCAATTTAATCATGTAGCTACAGACTGTGGACACATGTCCTACGTCTGTAGGTTTACTTGCTAAGTCAGAGCTAGGTACTCTAGTATCTTAATGAAAACTAATACATGTTTACTGTCATTTCTATTTAAAATAATAATATGATGCTAGCAAACATGATTTTATGTATTATATATATTATATATTTATTATGGTACATTGCTATAAGCCAGGCAGCCAGGCATACTCTAAGAATTTAGTATGTACAATATCATTTAGTCCTATATAAGCTGAGTGTTGTTACTATCATTCTTTTTTTTTGGGACAGAGTCTTGCTCTGTTGCCCAGACTGGAGTGCAGGGGTGCTATCTCTGCTCACTGCAACCTCTGCCTGCCGGATTCAAGCAATTCTCATGTCTCAGCCTCCTGAGTAGCTGGGATTACAGGCACATGCCACCTCGCCTGGCTAATTTTTGTATTTTTAGTAGAGATGGGGGTTGCACCTTGTTTTAATTCTATGTATATACATTTGTATGTACTGGGTTACCACATAAAATGTATTTCTTACTGTGGATAGCAGTAAAACAAAGTTTGAAGAACAATTTTAAAGCCAGCAGGGACTTATAGGGGTGGGGTTGTTAAAGCAGACAAGTGACTAGGCAATTAGATCACACCTGCAGGCCTGCCATGTAGGGTGATCAGCTGACTGCTTTGTGTAAGTGAGTTGAAGATGAGTTTGGGATGGAACCAAGGTCAGGCAGGTGAGTTAGGAGTGACTGCAGTTGTCCAAGTGGTGACTGATTTCTTTCCAGCCATGGGAACATTGTCCGCTGTGCATTTAAAAAATCTGCCCTATTCCAGGCAGGGTGCGGTGGCTCACACCTGTAATCCCAGCACTTTGGAAGGCCAAGGTGGGTGGATTGCCTGAGGTCAGGAGTTTGAGACCAGCCTGGCCATCATGGCAATACACCATCTCTACTAAAAATACAAAAATTAACTGGGTATGGTGGTGTACACCTGCAGTCCCAGCTACTTGGGAGGCTGAGGCAAGAGAATCACTTGGACCTAGGAGGCAGAGGTTGCAGTGAGCCGAGATACAGCCTCTGCATTACTCCAACCTGGGTGACAGAGTGAGATTCCATCTCAAAAAAGAAAAAAATCTGGCCTACTCTGTTCTGCTGAAAGGCAGGATGGCATAAGGAATGGGGCATGAACCCCAGCCAGGTGGTCCTGAGCAAGGTTTCTAACTTCTGCCTGTCTTAGTTTCCTCATCTGCTTGATGGGGATAATAGTACCTGCCTGTGGGCTTATTGTGAAGATTAATTGAGTCTGAACATTCAGTCCTCTAGACCAGGGCTCAATACACGTTGCCTAGTATAATTTTGAGATTGACAGGAAAATGGCAATGTTACAGTTATGGATTCATCTATTTGTTGCCTATTCAAAAGCTGTTTACTGAATGTCCATAGTGAGCCTGGAACTTTGCCAGCCTGGGAGATATAGGCCAGTGGAGGAGACAAATTGTGATGCTATAGCAATAATAAAAGTAAAATAATTATAAGAACCACTGATATTTGTTTAGGGTGACTAGATTGTTAACTCCATGAGGATGTGGATTTTTGCTTGTTGTTTTCATTCACTGCTCTATTTTTAGCAATTAGAGCAGTGCCTGGCACATGGTAAATATTGATTATTAGATAAATATGCCAGCCACTATTCTAAACAGATGTATATGTAACAATCACCCCATTTCACAACAACCCTGTGAGGTACAGACTGTTCATATTCCTATCTTGGAAATGAGATCGGTGAGCCCAAAGTCACTCATTTAGTAAAAGGTGACCCACTGCAGCTGATGCCCAAGCTTCCTGCTCTACACAGACACAGAGAGTGCCTTAAATTCCTGAAGCTGTCCCCATGGCACCCTGTTTAGGGCACAGCTGATACACAGAAGGGCTCCACTGTGTGTCACCATGTTTGGATCTGAGCTACAGCGATTGGGGAGGATCCCAATAGAGTTCCACTCTGGGTTGTCTGCCTTTGAGACAAAGGAAACATCTTAGGGCCATCTTGTTGTGCCCACCTCCTTTCCAAAGCACTCCAATCAATCCAATGATGTATCAGGCATTTACCACGCACCCTGCACTCTGCCAAAAGCTGTAGGGAGGATGGGAAAGTGAAATGGAGTTTGTTCTTTCAAATTCCACAGAATCTCTCTGAGGAGAAAGGGTTCGCACACAACAGGAGACTATGAAAGACAGTAGGGATTTGTGATGAGCTGTAGGAGCTCTGAAGTGGAGAACCCAGAGCCACTTGGGTGGTAGGTGAAGGTCTGAGACAGAGCTTGGAATTGTACATCTCCCATGGGGCCAAGAGATGCATGAAACCTTGTCTCTACACAACCTCATCAAGCAGTTGCCCGTTCTTCTCCTAGCTACTCATCTCTACTGCCCAGGGATCCTCATGTCACCTCTGCATAGCTTTGCCTCCTCAAAAGTTTTCTTACCAGCTGAAATCTGCTCTGTGGTAGATTTTGGTTGACAGGATGACTTAGAATGGGAAGAGTAGATGAGAAGCTGCCAGGGAGGGAGAAGGCTTGAGGGGCAGCAGCATGCGATGGCTGTGAACCCTCATCGACTGAGGACTGGATTTCCCGGATGATAGCAAATGTGAGCTAATGTCTGTGCTAAGCCATGTGTCTTTGAAAAAGAACTGTTAAGGATGTTTTCCCTTCTTATTACACACACTAATTTCCTCACCAAAATAACAAGTCCTGAAGGCTTGCATCTGCTGGGAAACTGTATCCTCTGGGACCGTGTTCTGCATGTAAGTTCATCTGGAGTTTGCCCTGCACTGAGGAAGCCTGCCTCTGCTCAATTCCTTGTGTTTTCCTTGGACAAAGGAGAGACCTGTGTTTGCTCCTTTATAAGTCTGAGAAGCCCCCTCATGGCTCGAGCCCCACCTTGACACTTTGCTGGATGGGGGACTCACCTGGGATATCTTCTCCTCCTGTGAACCCTGGGAAGCCCCAGCTATGCCGAGAACAAGTCGCTGAGTGGCTTGTTTTGGTTCATGGAGCTGACCCACCAGTCATCGGGCCCTGTGATTGATGCAGGGCCCGTGCTCTGGGTTATGTGAACTCGGAGTGTTTTCAAGGGAAAATTTTGGTCATAAGGCAGAGCCTAGCCAGGTTTGAGATAAGTGTGAAAAACACATTACAAAAGGAAACAGACTCGAAGTTTCCTGACAAGGGAAACATTTAACCCTATGTTTAAGGAGTGTGAGAAGCACACACTCAGAAACCATGCACGTCTGTGTGTGCACGTGTCCCCGTGGACAGAATGGCTGTGTGTGACAGAAAGTGTGTGAGTGTGTGGTGTGAGTGTGCACGTGTTAGAGAGGGAGAGGAAAAGAAGGAGAGAGAACAGACATGCCTGGGGAGGGCAGGGATATTAATCATGCTAAAAGCAATCTGGCCCCACAGGATTTATAAGGATCCAGCTAAAATCAATGGGAAGTTTTATGAGACAATTTTCTTGTTGCTGGCTCTGGGGACTGTTTGAACTCTCCTGGAGTTTAGGATGGCACTGGCTCAGAGCTCCCCCAATCCTCACCCCTGTGCATGACACAATGTGCATTCTCCACATCTGTGCCTCTCAACTGACTTATCTCTAAGGACTGCCATGGAGGGGCCCTGGCGTCCTGACTGCCTGGCTCTCTAGCTTGGACCTGCAGCTTCTTGTTAGGGGTTTGGAGGTCTGTGAGGAGAGGGAGAGGGGTGGAGGGCGGTCAGTACACTTTGTCTGCGGTGTCCAGATAAATGTGAGAGGCCAGGAAGATGCACACAGTCCTGCGGGCCTTGAATAGCTCCAGTGGCTCCCTGTGAATGTCAGAATACAGTCCAGAGACCTTGGTACGGCTGCTTCCTACTTAGCCTTTCCTATTCTCTTTCGCACCCAGGCATCCTGGGTCAAAGCGACGCTATGGGCCCCTCCTCAGACGGGGCGCTTTTACAATTCTATGCTCCTGGTGATGTTCCCTCAGCCTGGAGGACCTACTCCTCCCCATTTCTCCCTGATATGAATCTTCTAGTTTAAACTGGATTAATTTTGAGCTCTTTTAAACTTTCCAGAAAAGTACAGAAAATGTTTACCAGAACTTATATAGCCATCACTCAGCTTTAAGAGTTGTTGATATTTGCTAAGGCCCTTTTCCCTTTTCCCTCTCCAGAGGCGAATCAGGATGTAACCATTGCCAATGCACTTTTACTGTATTTAAATATAGTCACAAGCAATACATAGCATTGTTTATGTGTCCTTATATTTTGTATAGTGGTGTTAATCAGCCCATATCCTGTGGAGAAGAATTTGGCAATGCCTGACAAGAAACATACACCAGTAATTCCACCTGTGGTTGTTCATGCCAACAAAAGATCTTGCATGTGTCCGAAACATGTATGTGGATAATCAATCTAATAATGTAAAAGTGGTAACAACTTAAGTGCCCCTTAGTAGACCAATAAAGATAAGTTGTAGTTTAATAAAATGAGATACTATATGGTAGTTAAAATAAATAAGATCTACTTGCATTATAAACATAATATGTGGAAAAAAAGCAAGCTGCAAAATTATCTGCTCATTTTTTATAGCTAAGTTAAAAATGTAATCCTTCTCTTTAATGAAGCATCCTGTGAAAAAAGTCCCATCTAAATATAATTAATTGCTCTTTCTCTTCATAGAACTTTATAACTTTATTTGTTTAAGGATTACTTCTTACCCTTCACTTTCCATCACACATACATTATGAGCTTCTTACATGCAGAAACTGGGTCTTAGTAATCTTTGTATCCCCGATGTCCCAGCCTGAGAGCTTGCTTACAGTTGATACTCAATAAGCAGTTGCGCAGAGAGAAAAATGCATATGTGTGTGTTTTAAAATACTCCCATGAAGGCCAGCTGTTGTGGCTCATGCCTGTGACCCCAGCACTTTGGGAAGCCGAGGCGGGCGGATCACGAGGTCAGGAGTTCGAGACCAGCCTGACCAACATGGTGAAACCCCATCTCTAGTAAAAATACAAAAATTAGCTGGGCGTGGTGGTGCGTGCCTGTCGTCCCAGCTACTCAGGAGGCTGAGGGAGGAGAATCGCTCAAACCAGGGAGTTGGAGGTTGCAGTGAGTCAAGATTGTGCCACTGCACTCCAACCTGGTGACAGAGTGAGACTCCGTCTCAAAAACAAAACAAAACAAAACAAACTCCTGTGTATCTCAGGTCACAAGAGCTTTATAATCCCAGTGTTTCTGATGAGGAAACTGACTGAAGTGCATTATGTCAAATGACTTCCCCCTCTGTTACTGATGGCAGTGAATGATGAAATCCAGGTGTCCTGTCTCTTGGCCACTGGGGGAAGTGGGAAGATAAGGATCCAGTCGCTCTTGCACAACACTGCCATGTAATTAACTTCAAGACAGTGGGATGATTTAAATTTTATGTCACTGACCTGATATATTTGGAAAAGATGGTGGAAGACTTTCTGGAAATCAGGAGAGCAATACATGAAGAGCCTTAGAGATTGAGTGAGAAAGCTGAGGCCCAGAGAGGGAGAGTGATTTCATTTCAAGTCAGCATAATTGAATAAATATATTTGAATATGCATTATGTGCCAGGTGATTGCCTAAGCCCACCCAGGTAGAACAGATGGAGAAATCACTGGAAAAGTGCCTAGCAGAACACTGGAACAGAGCAGGTTTCAATAAATGTCAATACCTGCCCCCTCTTTTATTTTCTTTAAGGGCAGAGCCAGGATGAGAACCCAGATTTCCAGATTCCAAGTCCAACATCTTTTCAACCCTCTCATGGTCATCCAGAAGTGCAACCAGGAAAAAGTCTGTAGGGAGATCATGCCTGTAATACTCTTGCTGTTTAAAAAGAGTATTATGGATTTTCTGACAGCTTTTTTGCTGTATCACATCAGCCCACTGTCTGATTTTATGCTCACATGGCCATTACTCTCTATTAGCATACTAATAAATGTTTATGAGATTATGCTGTATAAACTATAAACTTTTACATATTATTAATTAACCTCATACATTGGATTGGGAGCTCCTGAACATTTACTGACTTATAAAACAGGATAGTGGTGTACAGGGAGCCGTGTCTGCAGAACTGGCCTTATTCGCTCTCTCTGGAGGAAGGGTTGCGTTTCCATTTGTGTGACTCTTAAGTGCAAGCCACAGATAGCATAGTATTTGAAAACAGAAGACCTGGTCTTGCCTCTTCCCCGCTGTGACCTTAGGTAAATTTTGTAAGCTCTCAAAGGCCCAGTTTCCAAAATGGGCATAGTAATACCTATCTGTGGGGGTCCTTGGCACATGGCAGGTACCTAATAAAGTGAATGAAATTGAACCAATGCAGGGCAATGACAGGAAGCCAGTTTGATTTGTTACTGATGAAAAGACTGATAGGGATTTCCAAGAATAGATGGCCTGCATTCCAGTGTGGTAAATAATATGTTCTCACCGGAGGTGAGCAAGAAGATGGACAAGGGGATTCTGCAAGGAATGGGAGGGTTTCCTCCATTCCTATGATCTCAGGATTCTGTGACTCTCATTTTTTTTTTTTTGAGATGGAGTATCACACTGTCGCCCAGGCTGGAGTGCAGTGGTGCGATCTTGGCTCACTGCAACCTCCGCCTCCCGGGTTCACACCATTCTCCTGCCTCAGTCTCCTGAGTAACTGAGACTACAGGCACCTGCCACCTTGCCCGGCCAATTTTTGTCTTTTTAGTAGAGACAGGGGTTTCACTATGTTGGTCAGGCTGGTCTCGAACTCTTGACCTCAGGTGATCCGCCCGCCTTGGCCTCCCAAACTGCTGGGATTACACGTGTGAGCCACTGTGCCCGGCCAACTCTCATTTTTTAAGGCCAAAGAGGAGGCAAAGTGGGAGTGGTACTTCAGGTCTTAGATTCTAGTTTTAACTTAGTTGCTGACTAATTTTACAATTTAGTGTATACTCTAGACACTTCAATCCTGTCTCTATTGTTTTATCTATAAAAGAGCTACACAAATTTGATGTGCTTATCAGAGGAGAGAATGGCTAAGAAAGCACTTTCAATAATACAAGGCTGATCATTAGAAAAATATTAAGTTTAGGCCGGATGTGATGGCTCATGCCTGTAATCCCAGCACTTTGGGAGGCCAAGGCTGGCGGATCACAAGGTCAGGAGATCGAGACCATCCTGGCTAACATGGTGAAACCCCATATCTACTAAAAATGCAAAAAATTAGCCGGGCGTGGTGGTGGGCACCTGTAGTTCCAGCTACTCGGGAGGCTGACGCCGGAGAATGGCATGAACCTGGGAGGCAGAGCTTGCAGTGAGCCGAGATTGTGCCACTGCACTCTAGCCTGGGCAACAGAGCAAGACTCTGTTTCACGAAAAAAGAAAAGGAAAAGAAAAAGTTTAGCAACGAGGTTCATTTCACTGTTTTTGATATTGATAGCTGATCATCCCTGCTTCGAATCTTCTGCAATGCTGCAAAAATGTTATGGGAAGAACCCAGACCTGGGAGTCGAGTGACCAGGTCCAGGCTCTGTCACTAAGCTATGAGACTTTGGTGGAGTATTTCTGTTCTTTGCATCCCAAGTAACTGATCTCATGTCTGTAAAATGAAGCTAACAGATCTGCTGTGCCAACATCACGGGGGTGTCCTGAGAGTCAAATAAGGTAATGGATTTGATTTAGTGTTTTCAAATCAGCTCTCAATTTAGCTATTTCAAATCAGCTATGTTCTCATTTTCTACCCTACAAGGCTGTAAGACCTGTATGTACAAAGCTGTTTTTTAGATCTTTGTATTTGCCAGTGCCTAGCAAAGTGAATTCATTGATTCTGGACACATTCATGAAATGCCTATTTGGGCCAGGGATAGTGGCAAGTTTTGGGGTTCGGGATGAAAAAGACATGGCCTCTACCCCTAAGGAGCTTGCTTTGCAATAGAGCAGTAAACTATAAACATATCCAAGAATAAAGTTAAAGGAAACTGATACTGAGATCTAGCCTTTAAGGGGGCCCCCTGTGTGTGAGTGTCGCCACCTCCAGGGCAGGACAAGCTTCACCCCCTCTCTGCTCTCTTGCAAAGAACTGACAGGTACCAACTTCTCTGTTTTTGATGGCTGCCTCTGTGTTTCTGATGGCCACATAGTTTTTTGGATTTGTGTGTTTCCCTGCCCTTGGACACATTCTGATGGAGTACAAAGTGGCAACTGACTCCTGGGGTCTACTCAAGGTGGCTGGATGTAAAAGATTGGTGAAATGATTTAAAGCTTATAGAGATGGGTAATTCCCCAGGGGCTAGCAGGTACTTTCCAGGGAGGAAGAGGATGCCTCTTATAAATACAATTACTATTGATTACTGTCAGATTCTTTTATCTGATTCCTGCCCATTAGGCCCTCTCTTTGTTGCTAGAAGCTCTCACTTGCCCTCTGCCCCATCTTACCTCTAGAAGTGCTTCTTAAATGAGTCCTGCAGAATACTAGTCATCCTTGAATAGCTCATAGGTGCTAAGAGAGCATTCAGAAGAATACTTCTAAGCCTGACAATAAATAACCATTTTACGATTATGACATAAGTGGAAAGAAGGGCCAGCTCATCTCAAAACGATGGCAACAACAGCAAGATCAGGTAATCCCCATCCTGCTGATTAGCAGCAAGAGGCTTTGAGTGGCACCCTGACTGTGAGAGTGTGCATAAGGGACACCTGTAGACCGCTTTGCACCCAAGGTGTCTTCCCTTAGCTTTTGACAACAGTACCCTACTTTTGCTTTGGGAGAACTGCCACTCCCTCACTCTCAGTCTTGTACTTTCATATGTCCCAGGGGCCGAGCACTTGACATAGGCATAAGGCAATATATGAATTTTATTTTCTGGTCATAGGAATGACCATATGTTCCAGTTCAGGCCAGTGAGAGAGAGAGAGTGGTGGTCTCAGGCTTATGGAAGAGCCTATTGGAAGAGACAGTGCTGTGCAGTGTGATGTGTATCTGCAGCTGCTGGGGCAGTGTGGAGCCTACAGTGTGGGTCTGAGAATGGGGCCATTACCTGAAGAGCCGAGTCAAGATTTGGATCCTGTACACATTATCTGAGCCTGGGTCAAGCTGTGACTGAAGCCAAATCTGCTCACAGACTTTCCAATATATTCCTTTATCTAGTTTGAGCCAGGGCCGGTGGAATTTTCTGTCATTTGCATCCAAAATATTCCTAATATTATACAGTATGTGATGTTTTACTTCATTTTTGCAACATGTTTGGCTAAACAATAATATATTACATATTATATGTAATATATATTACATATAATATGTAATATATATTACATATTATATGTATATATATTACATTATAAATTACATATATATGTAATATGTTACATTATAAAAGTATGTAATAGTATACATTCCTCTATTTAATCATTATGCAAAGCTAAGAGGTAAAATTTGTGATCAAATTTATAAATTAAAATACTGAGTCTCAGAGAGAATGAGTGACTCACCTTAAGATGCACAGCTGATAAGTGATTGAGATAGGACAAGAATGTAGGGCTCCTGACCACAATGATTGCTAAAGATGCATTTTTCCCAAACCAGCTACTTATGGAAAGCAAATATAAAAGAAATGCAAAGGAAACCAAAGGTAATGCTGGTTGCCACAATGTATTTTTTGTTGGGAAGTTTCATCCAAAATACGTGGTCCCATCCAAAGGTAAAAGACCCTCAGCCATACTTCCTATGGCCAGTGCCTTGGTCCATTAGGCCTTCATCACTTCTCACCAAGTTTCCTCCAACATTTTTCTAGGTGGTCTTTTTGCCTCCAGTCTCACTTCCCTACTATCCATCACTCACAGTAGGACAGAAACATTTTTCTAAATGCAAGCTGGATTATGGTACTGTTTGCTTACAACCCTTTAGTAGTTCGCATAGCTTTTGAGTACAAATTCAGCTTTGCACACGACACTTCCTGGTCTGACTCTTTTGTTCTCTTCTGCTTCATCTCCTCATTCCTCCAGTAATAGTGAATGACCCGGGGTTCTCTGAGGCTGATCCATTGCTCTACTTTTGTGTACACCATTCTAGTTGTGTGTGGAAATCGTTCCTTTTTTTTCCCCCGGCAAACCCCTCTTATCCTTAAATTCTCCTTCATCCTTCAGATGTTGTTTTCTCTGGGAAACCTTTTGTGATTCATCAGACTGATTTGGATGTTTCTTTTCTGTGCCCCCGCTAGACTCTGGCTCTATCTCCTTGCACTCTCACACTGTAGAGTAACTGTGAATTACATGCCAGTCTCTCCTCTAGATTGTGGGAAACAATTGTGCCCTACTCCATTTTACATGGAGGACCTAGCAGACAGCTTGGCACATAATAATCAGTAAACATTTGTGGCATGGATGAAGAAGGAAAGGGAGGAAATAGGCCAGGCGTGGTGGCTCATGCCTGTAATCCCAGCACTTTGAGAGGATAATGCAGGAGGATCACTTGAGGCCAGGAGATATTGAGATTGGCCTGGACAATGTAGCAAGGCCTTGTCCCTAAAAAATCTAAAAACTTTTTTTTTTAAAGGGAGGACATATGGAAGAAGAGATCAGCACTTTCTCTTTTGTTTGACACTTTCATTTAAAGTATTACACACTGATGTTATATAGTTTCTTTTATTAAATTCAGATATTATGTTCTTCCTAGCTTTAATATTTGAATAAATTGCTTTGCTTTTTTTAAAGAACAATTTCATGGTGTTCCAAATTAAGTAAACAGTGTTTATTTTTCTGTGACCTCGAAACACTTGGGAAATATTGCATGATGAAGTGAGGAAGAGGGGTGGTGAGGGTTTTGTGAATGGTGAGAGAGAAAGCGGACATTTGGAAGCTGAGAGCTGAGGTCTCCTGGTCCCATTGCTAGCTGAAGTCTTTGGCAGGATGAAAATGATTTATGTTAGGAATCTAAGAGTAACTAACTTCAGTTTCCCTGAACAGAAACATTCTCTCCCCAGCATGTCAAGTTGGGGGTCTTGTGCTTACTGAGTGTGACAGTTGGTACGGAATCTTGTCTCTAAGGACCTTGTCTTACATTTGCCCCTGAAAACTTCCAGAGGAATGGCTTTTGTTCCTTGGCTTTATGCATTAATTGGGGTTCTTTCTAATTAAGTTGCTTACCTGCTGTTTCTGGTGAGTATTAAGTGTGTGTGCTGAGCAGGAATTTTCCATGTTAGGTCTATTATTTTATGAAACGGATCCTTAATTATCAGCTCTCACATATTTGTAGAAAGTTTAGCTTCCATGTCTGATCTGAAAAATTCAAGCTTCACAGGAGGCATTTTATACTTGCCCAAAATTTGAAATGAGCTTTTGGCAAGATGATTTCTTGATTGGGGTATCTCGCTGAACCATCCTTCCCTCCATCTATCCCTGTATTTATCCATCCACTTAGCCATCCCTCAGTCCATCCATTCCATAACCATTTTCTGAAATGCT
This sequence comes from Trachypithecus francoisi, assembly GCF_009764315.1. NCBI lineage: Eukaryota > Metazoa > Chordata > Mammalia > Primates > Cercopithecidae > Trachypithecus > Trachypithecus francoisi. Next base: position 22,502,724 of record NW_022681457.1, on the reverse strand, counting down.
ACGCTTTTCCCTGTACTTCTTCTGTAGGAACAATGAGGAGGGATACCTAAACCCACGGTGGGGGTGGGTGGAGGACAGGGGCAGAAAAATCTTCCTAGAGGAAAGATGCCCGAGGTGAATAATAAGAAAGGAATGGGACTTAGCTAGGTTGGTGGACGGAAAGCAGAAAGGGGGCTTATTTCGGGCAGATAGAGCAACAGGGGCCAGTGCCCAGAGGTATGAGAGGACGTGATGAGTTCCAGGGACTGAAAGCCCTTTAAACAAATATTTCCTGAGCACTTTACTTGTGCCAGGGGCTGCATTGAGATCTTCTGGAATGAGATTTGCCGCATGACTACAACAGTGAAGGCCTAATGCTGAAGCAATTGCTAAGTATTAGGGTGAGTGGAACATTTACTAAATAAATTTGAGCTAGACAGCAAAGGCAGTGGAGGAGCATGAGAGACAGGGAACTACATTGTAGTTATTGTCTGCTATATGCCAGAAGCATTACCTTCACATTCTCTGTGATGTTCCATGTACTGCTACAGGAAGAATCCCCATTCAAGATAAAAGATAAACAGATGGAATCCCACCGAAGAAAAGCAAACAAACACTGCCAGCTTTGGGGACTAAAAACACCCATAATTTTTAGTCCCCAATTTTTCTACTGTACCATTCTGTCTATCATCTTCCCTTTGACATATGGCTCCCAGGATTCGAATCTCCCTGATTTTTCCCTACAGCATTTGGAAATAGAGCTTAATCATGCAGGTTATGACTGTAGGGAGTCTTTTCTGAAAGAAGACCCCCTAACAGGGAAACTAAATAGAAAGACTAGAAAGTGGATGTCAGGGAGACATTTGAGTTTGGTGCTTTGGACCAAACCATCTTTCAAGACTCATCTTAAATCCTCTTTCCTTTGACAAGCCTTCCCTCACCACCCCAGACTCTACCCATCTCCCCCTGCACTGCTCTGATTTAGGAGAGAGTGACTGTGCTATAGACTTAGCAATTAATCATACCTGCTCTATCATACCTGCTATAACATGTGACAGCTATTGTACTATTGCCTTAAACTGATATTTTACTCTGGCCTTAAAATTGATCTTTGTGCATGTGCATTTTCCCCCAATGAGATTATAAGCACCTTGAGGACAGAGATTTTGTCATAGACATATCTTAAATCCTTCCTTCCTCCCTAATACCTAGCGCAATTCTGTCCACATAGTAAAGGCTCAACAAATGTTTTCTAGTTCCATATAAAAGACCCTGCAAGGATTTCTGAACCAAAAATATGATAGAAATCAAATAAATTAGTTTGAGGAGCAGGTGATTTAGATTTATTACTTATGGTGGAATGCAAAAATTGCCACAATCGTTTAAAGCAATTCTTATCAAGAGGCAGAGTCTATTTCCCCCCTCCTTGATTCTGGGCTGGCCTTGTGATTTGTTTTGACCAGTTGACTGTAGTGAGCATAATGTTGTGTGAGGTCTGAGCCCAGGCATCAAGAACTCAGCAGAAGAACTGCACAGCTGAGACCAGCCCAAATCACAAACCCACAGGACGGTGAGTTAAATAAATTTTTTTTTTTTAAATTATAAATCACTAAGTTTTGGGATGATACGTTACGCTCCAAAAGCTAACTGATGCAGGATCTTCTTTAATTATCAGGATAAGCCCATGAGATGTATGTTAGCATCCTACTTTATGAGTTAGGAAGCAAGCATTCAGGAGCAATATGATGTGGAATGATCATAATTAGCGTCTTTCAGAGCCGTTGTTAGTGTCTTTTAGCAAATGTTACCTGGATGGGGAAACATATCAGGAGGCACATGTCTCAGCAGGCACTGGTCTGTCTGATGGGGAGGGGGACAAAGGAGTGTTTGTTGGCAGGAGTCAGGAAAAGTTCAGACCATGGAGAGTTCAACAATGTGTTGAAGGAACAGGCAAGACAGAGCTTGAGGGCTCTTGGGTCCATGCGTTCAGGCTGAAACGATGTAACTTGGGAGTCTATAAAGAGGGAAATGATAACAGCAGTGACTAATAAATTCACTGAACATTTCTCATGTGCCAGAAGCTGTGCTATGTCTCTAATCTTCACAAATGTCCTAGGTGAGGCTGAGATAAATTAAATAGGTCATATAACTTGTAAGTGATTAAATTGCCATCGAAACGTAAATGTGTCTAACTCCAAAGGGAAATAACAAACAGCCAAAAAAAAAATGCCCCTTTCATTATATTTTTTGGTCTGTAACATCAATTTCTTCCTAAGTTTCAACAAACCGAATGGGCACCTATATGTCATTGCAGGCAAAACTCTTCGGGTGCCTTGGAACAAAGCCATACACAGCTGAAAACTCATGACTTGTCCCATATTGGGCGTGGAAGGGTGGTTTCTCCAGTTTGATAAGATCAGGAGGGCCTCTCTGAGACATGCTTTTGTGATAACATTATCTGGCTTAACAGGAGTTCTACAAACAGGGCCCCTTTGAAGGGAACTGTCCCTTCTGCTTTTGAAGTAGGGTGACCACAGCCCTCGAGCAGAGACCTTCAGATATCCTCAGGCGGTGGTTTCATCCAGACTAAACTAGCTACAAACCCTTCCACTTATCTAATAGTTGATGCACTGTGCACACATATATCTTGTTGAATTGAGTAGCACAGCTTTGTGGCATTCACTGGGCAGCATGTGTGATTCCCATTTTATAAATGAGAAAACTGAGACTCAGAAGTTAACTGACATGCTCAAGGTCGTAAAGTTAATCTGTGGTTGAGCTAGGACTGGACTTGGTCTGTTTGACTCCGCCTCCCATGTTCTTGACTGAATCAACTCAAAAGCATTCCCTATGTATGAGGCATAGGGAGTACAGAGATGTTTTAGGCTGGGCTCCTACACCCAATAATAGCACATGTCTGCTCTAAATGCTTTACTTAGAGTAACTAATTTAATTCTCTTAACAACCCTACGAGGGAGTACACTTTTTACTCTTGTTTTATGTGTAGGAAAATAGAGATACAAAGCAGTGGAACAGATTTGGGGTTCACATACAGGCAGTCTAGACATGGAGGCCTCTGACTTAGCCACAGCACCCCACTGTCCCTATGCTCAGGGAAGCTACTAGGGAGAGGAGTGAGATGCTGAATAACAAGGAGATCTATGATAGCCTGGTAACAGCAGGCCATGCCTGCTTGGGTTCAAATACTTGGCCAAGTGCTTAAAACTGTTTGGTCTTGGGTAAGTTTTTGTGTGTGTGTGTGTATCAGCTTTTCATCTGTAAAATGAGATTTTGCTATTGCTCACTTCATAGAGAGGTATTATGAGAATGTAATGATTATGTGTGTATTTGTGTGTATGTGCATGCATATGTTCAAGTGTGTGTCTATACGTGTGTAGTTGAGAATAATCCCTGATCCTCCAGTTAGTATGATTTGAGTATTTGCAATCATCGTCATTACAAGGCCATGAAGTGATCTAATTTCCAGACACATAGCACACACAAGAGTCACAGATTCTGAGAAGAGGGAGAACTTATTGTCAGCAGGAATGGTCAGGACAGGCTTCAGTGAGGAGGTAAGATGTTAAGTGGATCTCGAAGGTTAGAATCACAGACTTGGGAGTTGACGGGACTTCAGCATTCCTGCAATCATACGACTTTATCTCATAGAGGAAATCTAGGACCACAAGGGAGAGGTGATCGTGCCATGTTTATCCAGCTAGTTGGGGGCAGGGCCTTGACTGGAACCCAGGTCTCCTCCAAACGATGCCTGTCTGAATTTTTCTGGGCTAGATAAATTAGAAACCCTGCATCCCCAGTCCATACTGGTGCTCCCTCTTGTAGTCCTCACTCCAGTCTAAGTACTCTTTATTACCTTTCCTCTGCCATCCCTTTGGGAGAAATGCAAGTGAGCAACGAATGTGACAGTGATAGGAAAGACCTTCTACAGAAGCAAGGGACTTGATAATCTATCAACTGTTTCTGGGTAAAAACCATGAATATGTATTGAGCACCTACTCTGAGGTGCTCACTAAATTTTCTCAATCTCCACAGTAACTGCTATCATCCTTTGCATAGATAAAAAACCAAAAGGCTTAGTTTTGTGGTATCTTAGTTTTGGTAATTTTCCCAAGATCTCACAAAAAGAAAATGTTTGAGCCAGGATCCGAACAATGGTCTATAAGATTCTTCTATCCACCCACTCACTCATGCACACACCCATCCATACACACACCCATTCATGCACACACTCATCTACCCACCCATCATCCATCTGTCTTTCTGTTCACTCATCTTTCCATCCAAGAAACCTTTACTGAGAGTGTGTTCCATGTAAGGCAGTGTGCTTTGTGGAATGGAGCTAAGGAGATACAGATCCCCTGTCCTCATAGAGCTGAGTGGGGCCTCCTCGAGGGTACTGTTGGGATAGTGTTAGGGAGGAGAGTGATGAGGAAATGGTTTATGTGGAAACTGGGTACTTGGGAAGACCATGACAAAAGGATCAGTGGATTGCTCCCCCACTCCTGCTTCTAAGGTTGCAGATGAGTGCCCAGCTGGCCAGCTGGCCACTGGCATAGTCTGCCTCTTTGTGTAAAAACTAGTGGAATCACATATGTGCTGCTCCCAGATGCAGTCTCGGCACCAGCACCTTCCAAGCAGGAGGTTCTGTCATGGTGCTGCCTGCCAAGCCTTGTCCAGAGGACTGAGGCCACTTGGCCGGTTGCACTGGGTCCTGTGCCTGTGCAGAGACTGTCTCACCACAGCGGCTGGGGGCGGCAGGGAAGGGCAAGAGCTTCTTTGTGTGTGTGTGTGTGTGTGTGTGTGTTTAAGCTGGAACAAGCCCTTTTTCACTGCGCTCTGTACTTGAGATATTTCACTGAGTGGGAGACAAAGAGGCTTTGTGTGCTCTTCAAAGTGCTCTCTGCTGACTGTGATACACATCCAGGAAAAACCCAGACCAAAGCCATGAAGTCACCCCAAGTTCAAACCCAAAATGCAATTTGCAGTGGTTAGAAATGACAAAGGATGGGTGGTAGGATCCAGAGAATAAAACAGTGAAACCCAATGGACCTTAAATAGATCTGAGGGCACTGATTTGATTATTTTGGATGAAATCTTTTAAGAAAATTGTGCCAGATTCTTCACAGAAAATTTGGTAGAGCCTATATTTCATCACTGGCCTAGCAAAGGTAAGACCCACTTTAATTTTCTTGGACTATTATTGTTTTTATTCTTAGGCTGTATGTTAGGGAGAAGAGCAGGGAGGTAGTTTGTCAGATGTTGTTCTTTCCTTGTTAAGCTTCACCTGTTCTTAAGAGCAACTTGCACTTTGTCAGCCACAGAATAGTGCCTGCCATTCAGGCTAGTGTTTTAGATATAATTGAATTGCTGGGACGCGTTAAACATCACAGGGTTTTTAGCGGAGAAATAATTTAATGATGTGGCCTTTAGGATTGTTAATTAGCACTGTCTGTATGAACATGTAACAATAACACCACCTACCGTAAAAGCGAATGTTCTACACTTCAGAACACTCATTTCTTTAGGGCTTCCCGCAGAGAAGCAGTCATTAACTCTTTTTTTGACAAATGCTTTTAGACATGCTCTGTAGGGCCGTGAATTCACCCTTCCCTCCAATCCTGAATCCTTCTCTGCATTTATCCACAAGGCAAGCTGGCAAACAGGGAAACAAGGAGAACTGTGTGCTCAGCCCTCCAGAGTGGCACAGATTATGAGGAGGTGATGGTCCTTCCCTGCCAAGATCCTGAGACACTGTCACTCCGGAATCCACAAAGAGATTCAGGCAAGGATGTGGGAAAGTTGGAGCCCTGCACGCTGTTGGTGGGAATGCCAAATGGTGCAGCTGCTATGGAAAACAGTATGGAGGTTCCTCAAAAAATTAAAAATAGAATTACCATATGATCCAGCAATCCCACAGGGTATTTATCCAAAAGAATTGAAACGAGGATCTTGAAGAGATATTAGCACTCCCATGTTCATTGCAGCACTATTCACAATAGCCAAGATGTAGAAACAAACTAAATATCCAACAACAGATGAATGGATAAAGAAAATGTGGAACACACACACACACACACACACACACACCCACAATATTACTTAGCCTTAAAAAAGAAACTCTAAAATATGTGACAACATGGATGAATCTTGAGGACATTATACTAAATGAAATAAACCAGTCAGAGAAAGACAAAACTGCATGATTCCACTTACGTAAGGTATCTAAAATTGCCAAATTCTTAGAATCAAAGAGTGGAATGGTGGTTGCCGGGAGCTAGGTGGAGTGGGAGATGAACAGTTGTTAATCAATGGGCATGCAGGTTTAGTTAAGCAAGATGAATGAGCTCTAGAGATCTGCTGTACAACACTTTACCTATGGTCAATAATACTGTATTGTGCACTTACAATTTTGCTAAGAAGGTGGCCCTCATGTTATGTGTTCTTACAAAGTTTAAAAAGAAAAAATTAATGGGATTGATTCACTGGATGAGAGGCTGTTGGCTTGCATCCTGCCTGCCCTGCTGAAGGGAAAGGTCAGGGACTGGTTTCTCTGCTGGAGTTCAGGTGGGTCTGTCTGAGCCATGGGTCTGGAGGAGGCCTGCATAGGCAGCACGCCACAGGTTTCTCTGGCTTCTTGAGAACAGAGCCTGATAATGATGGAGAGATGAGAGCTTCCCACTCCTTCTTCTATTTACATTAGAACAGCCAAGTGTTTCTTCAACCATCCACCATTCCCTTATGTCACGTGTCTTCTGAAGACACTTTACCTCTTCAGTGAGTCAAGAGCAGCAGAATGAAGGTATTTGAACACTAGATTGTGTCTTGTTCTTCCATCAGCCAAACTTTTCCCTAGCCACGTTCTAGGCCTTGATGCCTCCAATGAAAATCCAGCTGTGGAAACCTCACCTTCCAACATCTCACTCTCTGGCCACAGTCCCCTGTCCTGCTACCTCTCTTAGTCTTCTCTTCTCACAGCCTTGTCTGGCCTCTGGTCCAGAGATGGCAGATGCCTAGTGTGATTGTTGCCACTCTTCCCAGCTCACTGAGAACCTCATAGACTGATCATGCTGCTCTCCTATTAAACCCAGAGATTGCTTTGGAATCCTCAGCATAGGTTCCATCAACTGGAATTGATGCGTGAGATGAAAACTATTTGCCATTCCAGCTCCATCTCCTTGATCCACTTTCTCTCAGCCCATCAGGCAGGACAGACTCTACACACTTGCATTTGAACTCTTCATGACACCCCTCCCCTTCCCTTGCACACACACATGCTGTGTCTGTCCAATGATGTGTTCTCTCCACTCTCTCCACTCTCATGCCCAGAGCGCTAAGTATTGTTGGAGTATTTTGCATTATGATGTGTACTTAATGCCACAAAAAATGTGTGGTTTCTACTTCGGAACTGTCTTTTATTTGTTCTTTATTTGTATCTCCTTGCATTTCCCAGAGAAGCCCTCCAGAGCCTATCTTGCCTTTTCAGTCCCCCAAACCACACTGCCTCCCCTCCTTGTCTGTCAACTTCACCTCCTATTTCCCTGAGAAAACTGGCAGAGGCTCCCTGTGCCTCCGCCCCTGCCTCATCCCCCACCCTCTGCCCACATGCACCCTGTCTCTCCCTTTCAGAATCTTTGTTATCTTTCTGCCTAGAGTGCTGTGGCCTCCCTCTTCTTTCTCCTGAGATGTTCCTTTTTCTTCCACACTCAGCAAAGGGTCATTTCCTTGACAAAACCTTCCTTTGCTAACTGACCCTCACCACAGGCAGGCTGGGAAGTTCCCTCTTCTCTCTTCCCTCCATATCTCATACATACCTGTATTAAGGTATTAATTCCAAGGAATTGTCATCTCTCTCTCTTCTAGTCTACTTTTCATCCCTGACTCTAACAGTGTCTGGAATAGGGGAATGATTCAAGTTGTATGTATTGAGTGAATGAATGAATGCATTGGGGAATTGAGGCAGCAAATAGATTTTGTCCATCTCCCAGAATTAGTCATCCCCTCATCCTTCCTGTTAAATTTCACCATCCGTACTTCTCTTTTTACAAATGATATTTATCATTTTCTATCATTGGTGTACTTATCTATGTACAAGTCTTATCATCCCTACCACACTGCAGCTTCCTTGAGAGAGTTATCTAGATTGAAATCAACTATGTGTCTCCCAAAACACAGGAAGTCACACGTGTTGTTTTTTCAATATTTGTTGGATGAATAATTCTTAAGTTGTCCTTGTATTACTTAGAATAAGGGTCCAATGCAGGCTTGTTGAATTAAACTGAATTTAATCCTTTGTCATAGACATGCTGATGTGGTTTGTTGTGTCCCTACCCAAATCTCATCTTGAATTGTAGTTCCCGTAGTACCCACATGGAGGTGTGGGAGGGACCCAGTGAGAGGTAATTGAATCTTGGGGATAGTTACCCACATGCTTCTCTTCTCGTGATAGTGAGTTCTCACAAGATCTGGTGGTTTTATAAGGGGCTTTTCCCCAATTTGCTCGACACATGCCCTTCCTGCCATCATGTGAAAAAGGACGTGTTTGCTTCCCCTTCCACCATGATTATAAGTTTCTTGAGGCCTCCTCAGCCGTGCAGAACTGTGAGTCAATTAAACCTCTTTCCTTTATAAATTACCCGATCTCAGGCAATCCTTTATAGCAGCATGAGAATGGACCAATACAGTAAATTGATACCAGGTAGTGGGGTGCTGCTGTAAAGATACTTGAAAATGTGGAGGCAACTTTAGAGCTGGGTAACAGGCAGAGGGTGGAAGAGTTTGGAGGACTCAGAAGAAGACAAGAAGATGTGGGAAAGTTTGGAACTTCCTAGAGACCCGTTGAATGGCTTTGACCAAAATGCTGATAGTGATATGGACAATGAAGTCCAGGTTGAGGTGGTCTCAGATGGAGATGAGAAATTTATTGGGAACTTGAAAAATAGTAATTCTTGCTATCCTTTAGTAAAGAGACTGGTGGCATTTTGCCTCTGCCCTAGAGATCTGCAGAGTTTTGAACCTGAGAGAGACAATTTAAGGTATCAGTGAAAGAAATTTTTTAAGCAGCAAGGTGCTCAAGAGGTGACTTGGGGCTGGGCACGGTGGCTCATGCCTGTAATCCCAGTACTTTGGGAAGCTGAGTTGGGCAGATTACTGGAGGTCAGGAATTCTGAGACCAGCCTGGCCAACATGGTGAAACCCTGTCTCTTTGAAAAATATAAAAATTGGCCGGGTGCGGTGGCTCAAGCCTGTAATCCCAGCACTTTGGGAGGCCGAGACGGGCGGATCACGAGGTCAGGAGATCGAGACCATCCTGGCGAACACAGTGAAACCCCGTCTCTACTAAAAATACAAAAAACTAGCGGGCGAGGTGGTGGGCGCCTGTAGTCCCAGCTACTCGGGAGGCTGAGGCAGGAGAATGGCGTAAACCCGGGAGGCGGAGCTTGCAGTGAGCTGAGATCCGGCCACTGCACTCCAGCCTGGGCGACAGAGCAAGACTCCGTCTCAACAAAAAAAAAAAAAAAAAAGAAAAATATAAAAATTAACTGGGTGTGGGCTGGGTGTGGTGGCTCATGCCTGTAATCCCAGCACTTTGGAAGGCCGAGGCAGGCAGATCATGAGGTCAAGAGATCGAGATCATTCTGGCCAACATGGTGAAACCCTGTCTCTATTAAAAATACAAAGATTAGCTGGGCATGGTGGCGCACACCTGTAGTCAGTCCCAGCTACTGAGGAGGATGAGGCAGGAGAATTACTTGAACCTGGGAGGCAGAGGTTGCAGTGAGCTGAGATTGTGCCACTGCACTTCAGACTGGTGACAGAGCGAGACTCCATCTCAAAAAAAAAAAATTAGCTGGGTGTTTTGGTGCACACTTGTAATCCCAGCTGCTTGGGAGGCTGAGGCAGGAGAATTGCTTGAGCCTGGGAGGCAGAGGTTGCAGTGAGCCGAGATTGTGCCACTGCACTCCAGCCTGGGTGACAGAGTGAGACTCCATCTTGAAAAAATAAAATAAAATAAATAAATAAAAGGTGTGACTTGAATGTGGTTAAAAGCATTCAGTTTTATGTATTCACAAATATTGTTTGGAAATGGAATTTATGTTTAAGAAGGAAGCAGAACATAAAAGTTTGGAAAATTTGCAGGCTGACAATGTGATAGGAAAGAAAAATCCATTTTCTGAGGAAAAATTCAAGCTGGCTGCAGAAATTTGCATAAGTAATGAGGAGCCAACTGTTAATTACCAAGACAATGGGAAAAATGTCTCCAGGACATGTCAGAGACTTTCACAGCAGTCCCTCCAATCACAGGCCAGGGGCCTAGGAGGAATAAATGGTTTCCTGGGCTGAGCCCAAGGCCTTGCTTCTTTGTGTGATCTCAGGACTTGATGCCCTACATCCCAGGCATGGCTAAAAGGGGCCAAGATACAGCTGGGACTGTGGCTTCAGAAGGTGTAAGCTTCTAACCTCAGCAGTTTCCATGTGGTATTGAGCCTGTAGGTACACAGAAGTCAAGCACTGAGGCTTGGGAACCACTCCCTAGAATTCAGAGGATGTATGGAAATGCCTGGATGTCCAGGCAGAAGTTTGCGGCAGGGACAGAGCCCTCATGGAGAACCTCTGCTAGGGCAGTGTGGAAGGGAAATGTGGGGTTGGATCTCCTATACACAGTCCCTACTGGGGACTAGTGGAGTTATGGGAAGAGAGCCACTGTCCTACAGATCCCCAGAATGGTAGATCTGCTGACAGCTTGCACCATGCACCTGAAAAAGCTTCAGACACTCACTGGCAGCCCATGAAAGGAGCTGGGAGGAGGGCTGTACCTTGAAAAGCCACAGGGGCGGAGCTGCCCAAGGCTGTATGAGCCCACCTCTTGCTGGATTTTGGACTTGCATGGAGCCTGTAGCCCCTTCATTTTTGCCAATTTCTTCCATTTGGAACAGGCATATCTACCTAATGCTTGTATCCCCATTGTATCTAGGAAGTAACTAACTTGTTTTTTATTTTACAGGCTCATAGGTGGAAGGGACTTTCCTTGTCTTAGATGAGACTTTTGACTTGGACTTTTGGGTTAATGCTGGAATGAGTTAAGACTTTAGGGGACTGTTGGGAAGGCATATTTATGTTTTGAAATGATATGAGGACATGAGATTTGGGAGGGACTGGAGATAAATGATATGGTTTGTCTCTGCCCTCATCCAAATCTCACCTTGAGTTGTAGTTCCCATAATCCCCGTGTGTTGTGGGAGGGACCCAGTGGGAGGTAATTCAGTCATGGGGGTGGTTACCCCATGCTGCTGTTTAGTGAGTGAGTTCTCAAGAGTTCTGATAGTTTTATAAGGGACTTTTCCCCCTTTTACTTGGCACTTTTCCTTCCTGCCATCATGTGAGGAGGGATGTGCTTCCTTCCCCTTCCACCATGATTGTAAGTTTCCTGAGGCCTTCCCAGCCATGCAGAACTGTGAGTCAGTTTAAACCTTTTTCTTTATAAATTACCCAGTATTGGCAGTCCTTTATAGCAGTGTGAGAACAGACTAATACATATGCCTAAATATCTAAAAAGACTTGAAAACTGACTGAATTGTTAAGTTCATGAGGGCAAGGATGGTGTGCCTATCTTGTTTAATATTGTTCCTAGCACAATGACAAATACTAAAAAGTATTTGTTGATGAAATAATGGATTTATTTTACCCTACCCTTAGGAAGTAGCAAACTCAGGTAGCTGAGAATAATTCTAGAACCACTTTTTATGATGTTCTCTAGACTGGACAGCATTTTTTCCCTGAGTACAACTAACAAACCAAATGTCAGGAGGGGAGGTTGTCATAAGTCTTTCACTCCCTTCCTTCATTCATTTGATGAATAAAATTCCTTTTCATTTAGGATAGAGGTAGAATTTCTTTGATCCTGAGACTCTGGCATAGTCTTTGAGTGCCCAGAATCACTAGCTCAGACTGACAGACATGTTATCTTTCCTGCTTAAACACTTTTCTTAATAGATGGCGTCTGGTGCCCTTAAACTCAAGTGCATTCCCACATGAGAGAGTGGCCATATTTCAGCTGTAGTGATGGGGTGGGCAGTGCTCTGTCAGATCAATTATGTACAAGACTCATCTTCTCTAAGGTTCTCTTAATTTTTTTTTCTCCTGACAGTTCATCTTGTGCCCAACCTTCTGTCTCCCCCAGTCAGACCTGAAGACGATTGCATGCCACTGGCTGTCTTCCCTCCTGAGAACATGACACAAAGAAATGCTCCCTGTCAAGTTCTTCATTATCCTTCTGATGAATTTCCCCTGATTTAAACAAGTTGGTGGTAGACAGACCTTTCTTGCATTTTCACAGATGTGCCAGGAGGAAACCCATCGTCTCTCAGTTGCCTTTAAATATATGAGGTAGTATCTCATTGTGACCTCAGTTTTCTTCTAGTTCACCTCATTTTCTATTTCTTCTGAAGTAGTAATGCCACTTTGACCACAGTGAACGGGGCAAATCGCCCCTGGGGCTGTTTAGAAGAGCAGGGAGTTCTCTGCCAGTGGCTTCTCTCTTCTGTCTGGGTCAGCCTGGGCAGTGGTCAGGGGAGCTGTCTGGCTTCCTAGCAGGCGTCGTTGTTTGTGAAACTTTGTAAAACCCTCTCCTGGGGTGTGCAGAGGAGGTGACGGCATCACATTCTGTTATTTCAGTGAAGTTTTTGTAGTCTGACTTGGCAGAAGCCAGTCAAAACATAATGAAAGCAGCTGGCAGGGGGTACCATGCGGAAGTATCAGAAAGGCAGCAGCTCCTGTCCACTTCCAAAAGTGCAAAGTGGCAAGTGAGGTCAGCAGTTTTCCCAATTACATTCAGGATGTGGCTACTTCTTCATGTAGCTCACTTATACCTGATCTGAGCCAACATTATTGCTTCATCTGAAGTCCTGCAGGCCTCCCCTCTTGTCTCCCTGCATCCTCTTGTCCCCTCCAAACAGCAGTTAAAATTACCTTTTTAAAATGCAAATCATTGAAAATATTTCAAATGCTTCCATGGCTTCCTCTCTTAATTAGAATGAAATCCAATTTCTTGTGATGGCCTGCCAGGCCCCCGAGACTTCACTGCCCCTCCTTTCAGGCCTCCTCTTCTACCATTCCCTCACTCATCACTGCAGCCTCCTCCTTTTCTGTGGAGGCACCAAGTCCATTCCTGTCTTATGGCCTTGGCACTCGCTATGTCTCCTGCCTAGAAGGTGTTTCAACCAAACCTTTGCAAGGTTAGTACCTTCTTGTCCTTGAAACCTCAGCTTATAGGCAACTTTCTCAGGTGAAACCTACCTGACCACCCAATATAATGCAGACTTGCCCGTTTTGCCCTGGTTTATTTTCTTCATTGTACTTCCCTCTTGCAGGACTCTTCTTATTTATCTTATATTTTCATCTATTATTATCTGCTGTCTTCAAAAGAAATTATTCCCATGACAGCCTTTTTTGATCATCACTTCGTATGTCCTCAGGGTTAAAAAAAATGCTTGCGGTACAGTCGGAGCTTAATAGGTATTTGTTGAACATTTGAATGAATGGGTGTAGTCTTTGCATTCTTTTGTGTCTTCTTAGACTACCACCTGTGTTTTTCATTTATACTTTCTTTAAGATGTAGTTGATTAGAGTTTAGGACCTGGGTTCTGATAACTGTGTGTTCAGGGTCCCATTTTGCTGCATGCTAACTGAAGAACCCTTGGGCAAGTTAACGCTCCAGGCCTCAGTTGACTGATATCTACAATGGGGATAATAATCACAGGGCCAACTTCTAAACTGGTTGTGGAGAACAAATGGTGTACTACTTGATTGACACCTGACACACAGCAATTGCTGATTAAAAATAAAAATTTGGCCAATTTATGCAGGGTAGAGTGTATTCAACTCAAAGCCTTGAGAGGAAAAATAGAGGCCTACAGAAAATTTTTAATCATAGACCTTGGTGCTAGAGTTATCTGTATTGTTTTTTAAAATTTATTTTATTACAGGGTCTCACTGTGTCACCCAGGCTGGAGCACAGTGGTGCAACCATGGCTCCCTGCAACCTTGAGCTCTTGGGCTCAAGCAATCCTCCCACTTCAGCCTCCTGAGCAGCTAGGACTACAGGTGCATGCCATTATGCCCAGCTAATTTGTGTGTGTGTGTGTGTATTTTTGGTAGAGACAGGATTTTACCATGTTGCCCAGGCTGGTCTTGGCCTTCTGGGCTCAAGTGGTCCTCCCGCCTCAGTCCCCCAAAATGCTGAGATGGCAGGCCACCATTTGAGTGTCTTCTTTACTTTTTGTTTCCTTCTTTGTAATGTGAAGAAAATTATACACTCCTTGTAGGGTTGAGGTGAAGATTAGAGGTCATCCTTACCAAAAGGCCAAACTGGTGCCTGGTTTTGGGGGCAGTAAGCAGCAGCCACTCTGACTGTGTCCTCGCTTCCTGGGTGGTGAGGTTTGCAGTGTGGAGAGGAAGAGAAGGGAAGCAGACAATCTAGCAATCTGTGGAAATTCTTTTTGAACGCTTTGATAAGCTCAGGCCCAAGGGCTGTCTCATTTGACTTCCTCTTACTCACCTTCCTGTCTGGTTGGCAGTCACCAGGCTGGAGGCCATGCCGTGGCCCCTCACTGGTGGGTCAGTATGTTTTATTTCCCCTCAGTCCTCTCTAATGAAAAGCACTCGCATCCAGTAAATCTTTCCTTTGCTCTTATTAAAGCACTTGATGTTGGTTATTGAGGTCTGTTCCAAGCTAGGTGAGAATCAATAAGGCGATCCACTTAATCACTTCAGCAATCAACAAGCTATTTTCTTAGCTTGCACTCTGGCCACTGCTTGCAGAAATCTAGGGGCTTATTAGGCCCTTGTAACCCAGGGAGCTGCCTGGAGATTTTCCCTTTCATTTCCCTCCTCCCTGTCAACCTCATGGAGTCCCAAGTGTTCTGAAACAGCCCTGCCCTCTGCTTGGTCTCAGGGCTGTGTTGGGTAAGATAATGACAAGCCTGTGCTTCTATTTGTACTCTTGCCATTAAGGGCTCCAACTGTGTCTGGGCTGTGGGCAGTCGATAACCTGATTACAGATGGTCTCGTTTTGGCCATTGTGGCTTTGCACACCTGGGCAGGGCAACTACTTAGAATGAGGGTGACCCTATTCCTACTGGGCCCAGCCTTTCTCCCACTTCAGTATTCAAATTTCACTATCACCGGGAAACTCCCAGGAAAAGGATCAGTCATTTGCTCCTTGTAATGTTTTGAACATAGGTTTACTCTAAGGCATGCTGTACGATATTCGAGCTCTGTCTTGTTTTCCAGACAGCCTGTGATCTCCTTAAAGACTAGAGCTGTGTCTTAGTCATCTCTGCATTATCAAGACCACCCCAATGCCTGACCTGCAGGAGCTCAGTTGCACTTATTGAAAAGAAAGAAGGAAGGAAGAACAATAAAAAGGAAAGAATGAATTTTTTTAATAGTCCTGGAAAACAGCATGGTTTCAAGTCCTGGCATTACCAATAATTGCTGGGTGACCTTAGGCAAGATAAAGAATTTGTTTCAGACTCAATTTCCTTATCTGTCAGTGAATTAGATAATCCCCCAAATTCTTTCCAGCTCAAACATTTTGTAATCTTATGCCTGTAAATCTATGGTTACCAACTCTTTCACACCCAGAGCCACTGTATATAACAAGTATTTTGAAATCTCCTTTTGCTAACGTGAAATGAAATGATTCAATATTACAACATACCTTCATCCAATTAGGAAAAAAAATACTCTAACTGTAATTTAAAGGGGAAATAAAAGGAAAACAATTTATGATAAAATAATACATATTCCTTTATGTAAAAGTATGGCTAGTACCAGAAGATATGATGAAGGAGTCAGAACCTCACACTACTCTGTTGAATCACTTTGAATGATGTGACAGTTACAAATGCAGAGTGATGCAGGTAGGTTACTTTGGTGCCTCATATGCCACAAGAAGTACTGATGTCATTACAGTTCTAAACTAGCAACACACAACATTTCCAGAATTGACATGGTAGTCATATTCCTGGAAAATTCAAGATACGTAAAGCAAAGGTAGATTTTAAGCTCAGATAATTAAAAAAACAGGCTTTTCAGCCATATAAATATCTGTGGAACATTCAAAAGCTCTCTGAGAAGCAGAAAGATTCTTCATAGTTCAGAACTGTCCCTGCCATTGAAGATCTCTAGAATCCTTGGCTCCTGCCCACTATGAACCAGCAAGAGCCTCCTTGTACCAACCAAGAACCTGCCCACCTACCAAATATTAAAAATGCTATCCACAAGGTGGTATCATTTCTTCCAGGAGCTAGTGCTCTAAGCTTTAAAATGTTCTGTGCAGAGCAGGCTTCAAGGATGAACAATCTGTGTAGTCATCAGGGCTCCCTGCTCTTTGAAGGATCATGTGCTTGAATGCTCTGTTGTTACTCTCCTGAATTTCTTAATGATTTTTGAATAAGGGTCCTTATGTGTTCATTTTACAGCAGGCCCTGCAAATTATATAGCCAGTCCTGGCTATGTATTATGACAGGATTGCTGTATTCCTAAGCATCTGAGAGATGTTTAGTGTTGAAATGACTAGTTTCCTTTGCCTAATAGTGCTTTCTTTTAATTAGCTAGGATATCCTTAATTACTTTAATTAATTAATTTGTTCATTTATTAAACTAATACACATTGAGCTTCTGTTATACACCAGGTAGACTCTGGAGTCAGAAGACCTGAACCGCGATCCTGAAAGAGCTTACAAATTCTTGGATTCTCTGACTTTAACATGGAATTATTAATAATAACTCTCTTTACTTATTGTACAGAATAAGTGTGAATTTAAAAAGATATAGCATTTGGAAGTAAATTGTACACTATGACATAAATGTCAGTTGCTAATTTTATTATTGTGCTACTCTTTTTATCTTTGAAGTAAAGTTTTCTACTTTTCTTCATTTAGATATCATGGAACATGATGCTCTTGGCAGGACACCAAATATCAACTTTCCTACAAAAATCAGAAAACAGAGTAATTGGGTTCAGCAAAATCTTTCAATTTGGGTGTTACTAGTGTAGACTTCATGATAACTCAAAATAATTTTATCAAATTTAAAAAAAGATATGTTAAATTGAGTTTGTCACATAATCATGGAAGTTTTGGGCTGATATAGACTTCAAAAAATTATCCAGTGCTTAAATCTGCTATAATATCCCTACTGAGTATTTACAGAACCAGCTTTGGTTAATTCCTGTGATGTGTCCTTTGGAAGCATGTGTGCCCTATGCTAGGAATGTTTAAAAAAGCAAGTCAGTACCTTTGTATGTGAATTACAAATTATTCTCATCCACTCATTAGAGCAGGGCAGGGCAGCATGCCTTCTACTAGGCAATACTTACTTAATTTAGTTGTATTTTATAGTAACAAAATTTCTCTGAAAAGATATACTTTATAATTCACACTTTTCACAAATTCAGCTCACCCCAAACACCTAATTTTTTAATAGTAAGGTATTACCATATTATGAAGAAATTTAAAATGTAGGGAGTGACTTTCACAAGTATTAGAATCTACTCGGATATAGTTCGTTGGTTCGGAGATTATTAAGCAGCAACAATTTGTGCTTGGGAGGGAGATGAAAGCTAGTCTTGCCTTAATTTGTTGGAGTCATGGGCTGAGTCACAGTAAGGTCCGGGCACAGGGTCATGTCAAGGCATGATCCTAACTCTGTTATCTACAGGAAGAGAAAGGGCCATTATACTTTGAGACTGGGATTCTTTCCTTTGTAGTAGCTTTATGAAAATAGAATTGAGAAGAGTCGCATTTTCGTATGGACTGCTGGCTGTATATGGTTTGTACGTGAGAATTTGAAAATGGATATCTTTTGATAACGTTAAGAAAATGACAGATTTTATTTAGCTGGTTTTATATGCAAACCTACTTATATGCATATAGATGTGTGAGCGAACACATGTGTGTTTGTAACAGGAGGCATGAAGAGGTGAAACAGTTATACCCTTTGATAATACCAGGTGTGATGGGCTATTGAATGGTTTCCTATTGGAAGGACTCAAGCACCTTGCAAGCAGAAAGTGACTCTCCCTGTCCAAAGGGGTGTGAAACTTCTCCCACTGCTGAACCTCACAGGATAGAGAAACGATACAGCTCCCTGAAAGAGTGGAGTGGCAGGGGGTTCTGGTTAGGGAACAGGGAGCTACAGGAAAATGCTGAAGGTGTTTTCAGAGTATGTTGGTGGGAATCCGAGTTTTCCCTAGAAATAAATTATTTAACGCTTGGAACCTAGTATTTAAAGACTGAGTTCTAAGAAAGTGTGCAGGCAAAGACTAAGGGCTGTGAAGCAAGAAATGAGCATTCCTGTGTGGAAAGCTTGGGACAGAAGACTCGGGGGCCACAGGAAACACAGAGAGACTGTTCTGTAGCCTCATTAGTTGCACGATTCTTCAACAAACCCGCACCAGACTCACCGCGGAACGCATTAAAAAAATGCTAATTCCTCAGCCCTACTTCAGATCTGGTGATTTTGGAATATGTGGTTTTAAGCAAGCTTCCTGGATGATTTTTAGTCACACTGAAGGCTGAGAATGAGGAGGAATGGAATAATCATTGGTGTAGTGCCTGTCTGCTCTCTGTCTTCTATGAGAACAAGGACCGGGTCTTGTTCTGCAATGTTTCTCCGGCACCTCTTTCAGCCCATCGACCATCAAAACCATTCAATAAATAGTTTTTGAATAATTAGATGAATGAATGAATAAAAGGAACTATAAACTGATATGATAGCCCACTCCATACCTTTTATAATTCTTTGTCTTTTGATAGTAAAGGCCACAGGTTCTAGTTCGTATTTAAGAACGGGGTTAGACATTTTCAACAAAATCCATTTAATGTTTTAAAAAATCCTGCCTCTAAGAGCTTTAAAGTATTGTTATATATAGGTATCTTGATTAGGTGGATTCTTGCTGATTATTACAGTACAGATGCTGGCGCTAAGAGCGGGGAACTCCAGGAGTGTGCAATGTTAAGAATTCTTTGTTAATGAAATTTGTTTCTGTCTGCTGTCTATTGCACACCTAGCTAGAGGGATTTCGGGAAAACATGTATGAACTTACAGTTAAAATCTGGAAGAAAGAGTTCAAAGACAGAGCACATCATATTGTGGTGGTTTGAACATCTTTCAACTCCCTCCCTGTTATGCAACTGAAGGATACAGTGGAGCTGCAACCTAACCCCAAACCCTTCTTCCCCAGACAGAGGATTTTTTCATAAAATCCACTCAGGCCCTTCTTCTCATGTTCTCCATACACTTCTCACCAGAAAAAAGAAATCATTCATATCTAACAAAGGGTCTTGGATTCTTCAGATAGTTTCCATTATAAGTTTTTGGCACCGTTATTACTCTCAGCTCAAGTTACCTTTCTGATCCCTCTTCTTTCATCTGCTGAAAATGGATTATTTCCTTATTAGCTCGAAACCCTTACTGTTCACTGGAAGCAGGCCTGTGTATGAACAATGCTACCCCGGCATATTCCTGAAGTTCCCCGGTTGTTCAGAAACTTGCCCTTAAAGCAAGCTTTCCTGAGAGTGGAATGACAGTGTCTTTTCAGGAAAGGGCTGCTATCACCAGAAAACTTTCTAGACCCTTGCCTTGAGAAAGCTGAGCGCTGCCAACAAGTGCGGGAAACCATAACAAAGTATTTTCTGTGAAGGAGATGTCTTATGGGTTGGCTCCATTTCGGGTTCATGGGTCTAAGAGGCACAATGAAGAGACTTGGAAGTCCTTCCTATACAGCTTCAGCCAGAGATTTTCCACTTTGAACTATTTCATCATGGAAATTCAACTTCTTGGTTCATTTGGAAAAAAAAGATCTACTTCCTAAATATTTTAGAAATCACTTTATAGATTATCTCAAATTTGAAATATTTTCTGAGGTTCTTTACCAGGGATCATGGATATTATTCAAGGATATTTGAATTTAGATGAGAAAATAAATTATGCCTTTATGTTCACTAATCTCTAAAAGAAATTTATCATGTCTACTAATTATGATGGAGAGCAATAATATTAGCAATGGAGAGTCACAGTAATATTAGCAAAAACCAGGACTTTGTCATCACTAGAAATCACAGATATCTTCATATCATATTGCAGTTGTTGAAGATGTCTTGGAACATTATTTACATTTACCACTACCTTGAAATTCTGGTAAATATTAATCCCTCTAATAGAGCTTGCTTTGTGATGCATGAATACAGAAGCACTATTCTTGCTATAGCACACTATTTGAAATATTTTGATACATGGATTTGATAGCTATCTATTTGATAATGTGTATATATTTGATCACAACATACATAGTAACTTTAGTTGCTCAATGCACTTTCTTCTTTTATGTGTTTAAAATACTACTCTGAAAAGAGATCCATGATTCACCAGACTGTTAAATGGGTCCATAGCATAAAGAAGTTCAGAACCCCTGAAAGCAACTCAGGGTCTGCATTTTGTGGTTGTGGTAGCTAATGAGTTGTGAGAAGTAAAAAGAGTCCTTGACTTGAAATCAAGAGGTCTGTGTTTGAGTCTCAGCTCTGCCACTTAACAGCTAAAGAGCAAGTCATGGGCTGCTTTGAGCTCCAGTTTCCTTACTGTTATAGGGAAATAGAAACAATGGCCACCTTGCGGGGTAATTGGCAGGGTGAGATCAACAGCTTAGGATCTCTTTGTCTCTGGTCTCCCTAACTCAATTTTTAAACATCATACACATGTATGCATTTTTCTTTTGAAATAGAGTCCTGATGATATTATTCCACCCCTGCCTATTGGATGTAGTCCAGCACCTCAGCCCAGCACAAAGTTCTGGAACCTTGTCCAATAGTGCTCCCCACTCAACCACTTCAGCCATAAGAAGCTTTTTATCATTTCCTTATCACATCATCCTTTTCCTTCCCTTAAGAACCTTGTCCATTCAGTTGCCTGTCCTTGGAATAACTGTTCCAGCTTTTCCATTCAGAAAATGTACACTCAAATCGTGCCCTTCTCTCTGCAGCTCTTCCCCTGGTTCTCTCAGCAGACTCCCTCTTCCTCAGTGCTCCCAGGGACATGCTCTAGTCCTCTGTTATAACATTTGACACCCGCTTATATTAATTCGTTTTTACCATGTTTGATTCTCTCATTCTCATTTATATTATGATTTTTTTTTCAAGCTTGGGATATGAAGCTGCATTAGGGAGAAAGCTTGCACAGCTTAAAAAACACATTGATATTATCATCACATTGACTGGATGTTGGTCATTGTATTACTTTTATTTTGGAATTCCAGATATCATGAAAGGATTTGAGGGTTTTTTTTGTTTTTGTTTTTTTTTGTGTGTGAATCCAAAGATGGCATTTACAAAAGATGGAGAAGCAGTTCCCTACTGAGGGACAGGCATACAAAAGGCAGATGACAACACATGTGAGCATTTCCCATGTGCGTTCTGGGGAGGCACAAGCAGTGGGGCCTTGACTGGGGGTGGGCATCTTCCTTCAGAAGTTTCAAAAAGCCTTTCTCTCTCTCCTTCTTTTTCAGCCCATAGAGTTCCCAGGGAAGAATGAACCCAGATTCTTGACCTGCAGAAGTGGTGTACTGCCTGGAGAAGTCACTGGCTGGCAACCGTGCTATTCTGTCTGTCCACCTAACTGTGGGCTCCCAGATCACCACTGCTATGGGTAGGGGGCTGTGGGGTGGGCCTGCTCGGGGTGACAGACTAGCTGTGCTCCCATAGCAGAGGTGGGAGAAGGAAATCACATCAGGTGTGCAGCTATGTCGTGCCAGGCACTGTGCTGTGTATTGCACACATCTCAAACTAAATGTGTAAGGTATTTTTTTACATATTACAAATAAAGGAACTGGGCTCAGAAAAGCTGCATTATTTGCCCAAATTGCAGCAGATTTGAATCCAGGTTAATCTGACTCCACAACCCATGTTCTTTTCACTACATTCCCATATCCTTGTTCCCTATACTGTCCTCACTGGTCAAGGTGAGCTTGGTCTTCCACAAACAGGCTAGAAAAGTATGCTTACTTATCTTTAACTTTATGCTTTTAAACTAATTCTTAACAAATCTTCTCTGGATAAGTCAAAGACAATGGGAATGTGTATTTCTAATACATTAATTATACTACATTATTGGTTTACATAATGCCATCACTTTGTCATCTTCTTTGACACAATATCCCCCTCCCCTCTAGTTTATAAATGAGGACGTTGAGGCACAAAATGGTTAAGTGACTTGCCCAAGGGGGAGATTTGTCCAATCATAAAGATGGGCCTGAAATTTTTCTACTTTGCATTCTGACTTGAAAGGCAGGAAACATATGCTCAAGAGGGAGATCTCACAAAATTTCATGTCAGATCGTGCTCTCGCTAATTTAATCCTGTCATGCCTGGTTATATCCCTTTGGAAAAACCACCACCAATGCTTTCTCTTTTGATATATTTACACTAAAAATATTCCCTGTACAAACCACCTCACTCTTTCACAAGAAGCTGACTTGGCCCTCTCCCCTGAAGTGGGTTGCACATCCACCTGGCCCACCCCCTGAGCTCACTCTAGCTCCCTTCCAGTTGGAATTTATTCAGAGCCTCCCTTTCTAGGAGGAAGCAAGGAGGGGGCCGTTATCTTTGTGGACTCGGGTCCCCCTGGACCCTTTGTCCTTGTGGTCATGTTTCAAACAGAGTTGAGGGCTCCCCAAAGGGGAAAAATTATTTAAGTTTTGTAAATGCTGCCCTCCGAAAACCACTCCACATAAATGTTTCATGGCTTAGCCTCTGTGAGGCCAGAGCTGGAACATTCAGCTGTGAGGGTGTTTATATTTGTGGAACTCTCTTGAACATTTGCTGCGGGTTTTAAACAGCTGCTATGCTGAAGCTCTGGGGATAGGAAGATCATGAATATTCAGGTGAAGCCACCAGAATGAACAGCCGTTAATAGAATAAATGCCTAAACAGTTGTGTAAGGCTTATTAAGACCTATTGGGGCTGAGATAATAAATTCCCACTCTGACATGTTGCAACTACTGTCGCTTAAACACTTTGGACCACCTCTTCTGAACTGAAGGAAAAAATGATGTTAGTTCTCTGCGCGAACACAAAGAAACACCTGGAAGCCTTGGCAAGGGGATGAGATTTGGCAGAGATCTTTCCGTATACCGATGCATCCTCAGGAAAATGATGTGCCATTCATTGTTCCTGTTGTCAAGGTTATCGCAGTCGACTCCAGGCTGGAACGGGCATTGCTCTTGCACAGAAGAAAGTCTGTCCTGACTCCCTCAGAGTGCCTCAACATCAACTGAGAGCCACCGTGAACCTCTGGGGCACTGAGCCTGGCCACCAGCATCTGCACCCCAGCCCATATGGCCTGGGCCTCTCCCTTGGTAAGCCTCTTCCAACAGGGTATCAGAGGAACCAAATACACAATTACACTGAACACTTGCTTTTCATTCGCTTGCTCCATAATCCATAGCAGGGAACACAATGCAAAGATTGCAAATGTAAAAGTGATCTTTCCAAGTGGCAACACCTAGTGTGTTAAAAAGTCCATTGCAGACTGGGTTTGTAAGGTGCACGCTGTAAACGTGGGGAATGTGGGAAACAGTAGAGAGGGACTGTTTTCTCCTTTGGATGTTAGCTGTCACATTGCTTTAGGCTGAGCCAGACTCCTCGGTTCTGGCTCCCACAGTCACAAAGCATTAACCAAGGGTATACAGGGGAACTCACCCAGGTTCACACCTAGAGAAGACTCAGTAATATTTGATCAGCAACCTGCTGTCAATTTAGATAAACAGCATTTGACTTCAAATAAAGGTAACTAACTCAATGAAGGAAGCCTGTGCATAGAAGGCAATGTTTGCTTCTCCCAAGTTGTCAGGGAGAGCCTGCCCACCCTAGCAGCGGTCGCTGGTCGCTGATTCTCCCCACCCCTGAAGACATGATGGGGTCCTGCCAAAGACTCTGAGCCATCAGAATTCTAGAAGAGACAAACTCACAGCAAAGAAATATGCATGTCTCAGTGTGGCTTGGGAGGAGGAGTAGATTTTAGAGTGATGCTGATGTAGGTTTGAATTGTGCTCTGCCACTCAAGGTCTGAGTGTCCGAAAGCAAATTATTCCACTTCTGTGAGGTATAGCTGTCTTGCCTGTAACACAGGCATTATTCAAGCCACCTGGTTGAGGAGCTGGCTAGTGGTCGGCACTCCGTTAGTGTGTTTATTCATTTATTCACATGAATCATGAACAGTTATTCATTAGTTTGTTTACTTCCCTTCCTCCTCGTTCTTTCTACCAGTGACCTGAACAGGGTATGGTATTAAAAATTCCCTTGCAATGCAGAGATTAGCTTTTTTCGTATGCAGTTTCAGATGTCTCCATGCCTTTAATGGACTGGATAAATCAGAGATTTGCCTAAAAGTCAGGCACATGTAAGGGGACAAAACTTATATGCCCCTTTCCTTCAGCCCTCCATACTCTACTCTCCATCCATTATCGGTTACCTGGTTATCAATATAAGAACCAAATCTGTTTCAGAACCTTCTGTGTCATGGTGAAAGTTCCAGAGGAAAGAACAGATGGAATAAATTAATTAGTCAAAACATGCTTACCTGGTAGAGCACTTATTTCCAGGAGTGGTCAAAGGGTAGTGGAACATGCAAGGGAAAAGGAAGCAGAAGTCTTTCAAAGAGCCCAAAGGCTAGTGCTGGGCATCATTCTTTATTTTGAATAAAGATGTATAGTTTTCGTTCCCATTAGCAAATAAGTCAGGAGGGGTCTGACAGTCATTGTTTTTCCAGAGATGGGTCAGAAAGTGACCCTGCAAATCTGTCCAAACGGTAACACTCTTTCAGAAGGGGGATGGGTAGGAGAGCCTTTAATGTGATCTCGATGGAGCTGATCAGACACTCGTCTGTAATGATGCCTCCTGGCAGGAGCTCGCATGGGGTTGGCTGGACAGCTGCCTTGGGAAAGCTCCTGGTAAAGCCTGCTTGCTTGGCCAACAGCAGGGGCCCAGCTGATCAGAGCCCAGATTGTACTGCTCTCTTTCTCTCCTTTTTTCCTCCTCTCTATCACGGGCTAATACTTATTTCATCACGTCCCTGCTCCCTGTCCTTGGCACCCTTCAATGTTGACTGTCACTCCCGGGGTTCTGATTTGAAAAGTTCCACTCCAGGATGGAGGACTGTAAGAATGCCACACTGTTATTTTTATCACACAACAGGTGTGTACTCTAGGCAAACTTACACAGAGTAGAAGGCCCCTCAAAACCCCAGATTGTGGATTTAATATACTAAAAATAGCTGTCCTCCCACCTCGATTCCATCCCAGGTCTCTTTGTCACATGAATTCACTCTCACCATCTCTCCTTCCCTCTGAACTTGAACAAACAGCAAACAACACATGCTTTTTATTGTTATTCTGGAGAAGAAGAGCTGTTTCCAATGAAAGCCTATGCCAAGCAGAGTCCCTCTTTTTCCAAGAGGTTTTGGGAATGAGTGAACCTATTTTCAGCCAACAAGGAGGAAAATAAATGCCAAATGGAGGTTGCTTCATAGATAACCAATGCAGGAAGGGACCTGAGAGATCATGGCCTCTGACCAGCCAATGCAGGTGAGGAAATTTGGGGCCCAGAGGTTAAAAGATCGTCCCATTGTTAGGGAGGATAGGAGAGAGCCAATGCTCCCACTGGGAATAATAATGAGGATAAATTACGTTTACTGAAGCCTTTGTTTTAGATGCAGGCTTTCTGTCATTAATCCTTAACAACCTTCTCATATTCAGGCGAGGAAACACCACTGCAGGTGGGAAGTTAGGTAACTTACCCAGGGCTACACAGATAGTGAGCGGCAGAGCTAGGACACGTGCTTGGGCCAGTTTGGTTTCAAGGCTGATTGCTTCACCACAACTCACCCTCCACCACCTCCCATCGCTCCCCACTTGCAAGAAGTCACTGAGTCCAGAAGACATCCAAAGATTCTGTACTTGCTCTCAAGTGGAAATAATTGGATCAAACTTCCCATATGAAGTTGCCCAGTTTTCCTGGGCAGAGCCAGAGTAGGGGAAGTAGGGACATAGATCTCCTGTGCTGAACCTTAGCAAGCAAGCCTATGGCATTTGCTTAATCTCTTGCCATCTTACTTTGCAGTTGTGATTAGAGGTAATTTTAAATATGTCCCAGATGTGACTAGAGGGTAGTGAGCAGGTCTCCAGCATGGGAGAGCTGGGCCATGTGTGCCCCAGCACCTTGGGCTGGCTCAGGAAGTGGGTCTATCAGCTGAAAGGTAACAAACTTCCTTTTCCCTCTGGCCAGAGGAACCACAAGGTGGAATGGGGGAGGGGCCTGCAGCTGGCTTGAGTTGAGTGGCTGGGAGGAGAGGGCAGCTCCCAAAGGAAAAGCAGCCTGATGTTCTGTCTCCGTGCGGTCTGCTGGGGTATGCATGGGTTTTAAAGTCAGGTAGATTTGGGCCTGCCACTTTACACCTATAGCTGGTAAAAAGTTTTAATTCCTCTAAGCCTCAGCATTCTCATCTGTAAAATGGAGATCTTTATTTGCCTTATAGGGCTGTTTTGAGCATTAGAGAGAAAGTATGCAAAGAATCAGGAATAGAAAATGTTGGCTATTATGTTAGTATTTTTGGGCAGGAACGATAATGAAATCAACAGTTTTTAGATTTGTATTTTTCTCCAGCTCTCTCTCTTTCTGTTCAACAGCTCTCAAATTTTAAAGAGAACAGATCCCAAGGAATACTCTTAGGTTTCCTGAGTAGGGTTGATGGCTAGGGGTGCCAGTTTCTTTATCGAAAGAGAGCTATGGGGCATGGTAGCAGCGGCTACAGGAGAGGAATGGGTGTAGAGAAGTAGCAGGAAAGAGGAGAGAGGGAGGAGCAGCAATACAGAAAGGTGCTTTGGGGAACCAGAAAGATTTCCAAGAATGAGTTAGAGGAGGTTGTGCTTTATAATATAAAGTGGGAACCTTCTCCTCTATCTCCATGAAGAAACTTTTGGTAAAACCTACATTATGCTTCAATGCTTTCAGAGTATGCTTTGTGATACCTGTTGCTAACAGGCTCCAGGATACGAGTGGCTCAAAGTGACTCAGTTATACTTAAACTCCATTCAACAATCTGTGTGCTGGGAAGGGTTACTCTTTATTTGTTGGCTAGTGCCTGGAGTGATCAGCTGAACTGACAACATAGGTGCCATTATCAACTGGCAGGGGGGACTGGCCTTTGGCTTTCAAAGAGCTTTTTTCCCCTTGGTAAACTCCATGAATGGGATGATATTGGTGGTGGTATGTATAGGTATGTATTGATGAAGTTCAATCTTGGGCATTTGAATCTGGAATCTTTGAAAAACTTCAAGGAAGGGTCAGCATTTTTCTTTCTTTCTTTTCTTTTCTTTTCTTTTTTTTTGAGACACAGTCTCACCCTGTCTCCCAGGCTGGAGAGCAGTGGCGCGATCTCAGCTCTCTGCAACCTCTGCCTCCTGGGGTCAAGGGATTGTCCTGCATTTTTAAAGATGTCTTCCTCAGCGGTATATATTGGGTTAAGGTGTGTGAAGAAGGAAGAACTCATGGGAGCTTTTTTGGTCCTGTAGTATGCAACAGATGAGAGTCCTGGTTGTCTGAGAGTAATGATAATCAGTGGATCCTACCCTCTGGGGTCTTAGAAGGAGGCCCACACAAGGTGGGGAGTGGAGAGAGAGTGCCCAGGCTAGGAGTCTCAGCTCCCCCACTCTCTTGTGACTATTGCCAAGTCATTCAGCTTCTCAGGTCCCTCTGCTGTAAAGGATATCAACAGTGACTACCAAACTGGGTCCTTGGGAAGATTTAGTAGGTTATCATGAAAGTGCATTGTTAACTACAAAGTGCTACATGAATATACAGTTTACAATGATAAGGCTCTGGACTCAACCTTGACTCTGATGCTTTCTACTTAGGTGACCCTGCACACCATCTGTGACCTCTCTGAGCCTCAGTTTCTTTGAAGGAAAGGAGGGGCAGCAACACAAACTCTGCTGAGTTGTCGTGAGGATCAGAAGAGCAATATTGGCAAATGTGTTTCATAAATGATACAGTACCATAACTGAAAAAGTCTCCTGCAACTGCTTTTACTGCTTACAAATTTTAGTATCAATGTCATGTAGATTAAAAGAAAAATGGAGCCCTTATATTAAATACTGCAGAGGGCACACAGCCTTTTAATGCCTTCTAACACTCATTTCCAGTAAGGGGATGACTGTAAGCCTTTCTGAAATGAAACACTCTTCCATAGCATTTTATTTGAACCTAATTTTACTATGTGCCTAGTGTGTACAGAGTTCCTCTATGGGTAATACATGACTCACCCCTCAAGCTTTTCCAACAACAGTGAAAAGTCATAACTATTTGATTTCCCCAATAAGGAATTATTAGCAGTAATAATCTTAGAGAATATTAGGTTAGGCGCTGTGATCCCAATTCTCAGGGGAGGCCCAGGCTTGAGTACAGTAAATATTTTATAATAATTCCCTGGCTAAACAAAACAGATGCAGAGTCCTGGGACTCAAGGTCTGGATTGTAGCTGCCTCAGTGAATCAAGTCACTTGCCTCTGGCTTGGTCATTCTAGCTTGGGTGCTACGGATCTGAACTTCTAAAGGCTGCAAGACAGAAGGCTCTGCAAACTCCCAAATTCAACATATCCCAAATCAAACAAAGCATCTATTCCATAGACGCGACACCACCAGCTTTCCAGTTTCTAAAATTCAAGATTTCAGTGCACAACTGACACAACCTTCTCACTTATTAAGGTCCATCAGGACTGGCCTATGTCTAGCCAGGCAGATCACCTAGTCAGCATTTGCCATTTGTCATGTCCTTCCATTTTTGCACCCACTGTCCCATTTCAAGCCTTCATTCTCAGGTGAACCATGGACATTTTGCTTGTTTTAAAAAATCTCATCTGGATCTCGTTATTCTAGCCACCTTTAGTGTATCCTTTGTACAATCACTCTCCACTCATGTGCCATGCTGGGTTTCTAAAGCACAGGTATGAGCATCCCATCAGCCTGCTCATAAGATATTCATGGCTCCCTAGTGCCTATAGGGTAATGTTTATAATCCTTGGCCTGGCATTCTAGGACCTTCATAATCTGATCCCTATCAGTCATACCTTGTTCTTTAGCTGTACTCAACTACTTGCTGTTTCCTAGACACACTTTGCTTTCCTTCCTCTTTTCCTTTGTTCATGCAGTTTTCTTCACATATGAAATCTCTGTCCATCTTCAGGGAAGATGTGAAGAAAGACACTTCCCTCAAAAAAGTGTCTTTTCCATAAGAATCCCTTAGCTGGAGCTAAATGTCTTTTTAACCTATATGCCCACAGAACTTCCTGCATCTTATACCAGCCCTTATTACTCACACTATAGTATAAAATACAAGGGTCACAGGTAGGAGGCAGCACAAAGGATACTTTCTTGTAAATGTCACATCTGAACCCTCCCTTTAAAGAACATTATCCCCTATTATTCTCTTCCATAGAATTTCATCATTTCTCTATAAAACATTGAACTGTGTTCATAATTTATATTTGTTCATACACCCATTATTTAATATTCGCCTTACCTATAGCACTGCAAACTCACTTTGGGAATGGACCGTGCCTGTATGTTTATGTCTATCATCAGGGCTCAGCAAAAGTGCTTGGCTCATAGCATATGTTAAATAAATACTAGTTAAGTAAATAAACAAAGAATGAAATGCCTGCAACTCTACCTAGATCTACAACTTCTTGTGGATATCTTTGCACTTCACTGCGCTATCTATCCCAGTCCTTTTGCTAGTAGATGCCCAACAAATGGTAATTGAATTGGATTTTAACATTAACTCTTCATTTCTTTCTGTTGAGTGAGGAAACTATTGTGATCAACTTGTTGCCCTTTGGGTTTGTTCGTGAAAGAAAAGTCATCAAAAAGTAGGCAATAAGGTAGTCTTTGCTTGCATTCTGGCAGACTTATGCATGGGAGGTTCCCAACATGTTTCCCAACAGAAAGCCTGTTCATGGTAATGCAGATCTACAAAGTGGATGTTAGTTGCAAAAAGATAATCAACAAATCTCTGACAAGAGTCTGTTTATATTGCTACTGTCAAGGGTAGTCATGTTAGTTTAAGAAAGATATTTTGCCTTCATTCTAAGTGTTCACACATGAAAATGTTGTCAGGTATGGATTCTGACTGTGAAATTAACACCTGCAGAAATGTATATATGTGTTCATATTGTGGATGACCCATAACTTTAATGAGGGCAGAACATAATTCATGTGTGAATAAATTGATCAGACAAATTGTTCAACCATTCATCTATTTGTTACTATTTTGTACTTTAATCTTTCATTCATTCGTCTGCTCACTTGACAAGTACCAGAGTGTTAATTGTGGGCTTAGTAGAGTGAAAGCTATAAGCTCGCACAAGAGGTACCAGGACCAGCCCTCAGTGAGAGCTTAGTGTGCATAAAATCATCACAGAAGGCTTTATGGAGAAGTCAATACATTAAAAAATAGCTTATTTCCTTTAATGAACCAAGGGAAAAATGGGATCTTTGTTTAGTAATTTTATTTTATTTTATTTGGAGAAGGAATCTCACTCTGTTGCCCAGGCTGGAGTACAGTGGTGCTATCTCGGCTCACTGCAACCTCTGCTTCCCAGGTTCAAGTGATTCTCCTGCCTCAGCCTCCTGGGTAGCTGGGATTACAGGCTCCCACTACCATGCCTAGCTAATTTTTGTATTTTTAGTAGAGATGGGGTTTTGCCATTTTGCCCAGGCTGGACTTGAATTCCTGACCTCAAGTGGTCTGCCTGCCTCGACCTCCCAAAGTGCTAGGATTATAGGCATGAGCCACCATGCCCAGCCTTTTGTTCAGGAATTTTATATTGCTCTTTTCTGTTGGACCCATTTGGTCATTAACCATACTGTGTGTGTATGTTTACATTATGTATATATATGTATGTATGTATACATTGTATGTATACATTATGCATGTGTGTGGGCATGTATACAGTAAACTAGCCATTCCTAAATTCTGGCTGTGAAGGAAAAATGGAGGACATTAAAATGTCCAATTTTCAAAATCCATTATTTATGAAATTTCTTTAAACTATAGAACTCATCTTTAATAGTAATCTACTGTGTGGTGAGCCAGCACAGTATATAGTCAGGCAGAAACACTGGTGGGAAACCAGGGTAGGAGGCACAGCCTGGGTCACTCGACCCTCTGTCTCTAGAGAGTGTCTAGGGTTTTGAGTTATGTGATATAAAAATCACTGGCTTAAATTTATCTCTGTTGTCTTTCTTTCAGCGTTTTCCTTTGATTTTCAAAGTTTTGTTTACTAGATTCATGTGTTTAGTCTATCAAGAAGCAATCAGAATACAACTAGCAACAGACATTACTCTCCATGCATAAGATCCCTTCAGATATACAAGAATCTGCCAGTACCCAGGTGAAGAAGAAACAGCTGTCACTTGCTAAAGGGTCTCCTGGAACCTTTTCTCCAGATCACAGTTAGTGAGCAGAGCCCTAAAGGGATCTCAGGCATGTCTGAAACGTTTTAGGCCCATCACACAGTGTATAAAATGGTGAACATTTGACCAGGCGCAGTGGCTCATGCCTGTAATCCCAGCACTTTGGAGGGCTGAGGCAGGTGGATCACCTGAGGCTGGGAGTTTGAGACCAGCCTGACCAGCATGGAAAAACCTTGTATCTACTAAAAATACAAAATTAGCTAGATGTGGTGGTGCATGCCTGTAATCCCAGCTACTCTGGAGGCTGAGGCAGGAGAATTGCTTGAACCCAGGAGGTGGAGGTTGCGGTGAGCTGAGGTCGTGCCATTGCACTCCAGCCTGGGCAACAAAAGCAAAACTCTGTCTCAAATAAAATAAAAGAAAATAAACTGAACATTTATGTTACACCACCAGCAAAAGAATAAAACCCCATAATTATAATGGAAGATTTCTACCTTTCTTTAATTGCATTTCCTCTGCCCTCATTGCCCTCAGCCCCCTTGAGGTCACCACTCTTCTGGATTTGCAGGTCTGCCCTTATTTTCTGAATGCCATAGAGGGCAATTTGCTTTGTATGAACTCTAGATTCAGTTACTCAGCAAGGAGAATTTCCAATTCTTCGGGATTTTCTGCCTTAGATGATGACTAAATTCCTTTTTTTATTAGTTGATTTGACCCCCTGAAGATAATTTAAATTTGACTGAGGTATTTAAGTATGTGGATTCACCTTGAGTAAGTTGTTCCACAGAGACCATGGCCAAGCTCTCCGTTAATTCACTTCACTTATGGTGAGCAGCAGTAAGATTGGGAGGAACCAGGAGGATGTAAAAATGGAAAACTAAGGGAATCCTAAGGGAAGGCTAATGAGAAATTTGGGGAACATAATTGTCATCCAACTATTTTAGGGACTGTCATTCCCCTTCATATTCCTGACACCTAATGGCTCATCAGGTGTTCTCAGTTCTGCTTCTTAAATATCTCTCAGCTCTGTCCCTTCCTCTTCATCTGCATACACAGTGCCTTAGTGTATTCGGGCCCCAGTCGGGCCCGTTCTATTGTAATAAGTCCTTCTCATTGCCTGACTCTACTCTCTGCTCTCTTAATTCATTTCTTTCACTGAACTCAGAAATATCTTTCTAAAACACACATCAGAGTAGGTTACTCCATTTTGCTTGACACCTTTCTGTGGCTCCCCATGGAGGTCAGGATACAATCCAGTCTTCATAGTCAAAGTCCCCACTTGCCTCTGCAGCTTCCTGGATCAATTTTCTCTACTTCTTACCCTTGCTCCAATTATGCTGAGCTCCATTCAGTGTCCTCCTCTCACGTAGATGTGCCTGTGGCTGCTGTTACCTCCTGCTTCTCCTTCAAGGCTTAGGTGCACTATCACTTTTTCTGGGAAGCCTTCCTTGATTGGCTGTTTTTGAGTTCTCATGACACCTCCAGATTCTTCTATCTTTGCACTTGATAAACTGCCTCTAAGGTTTTACTAGTTTGTCTCTCACCCTTGACTGTAGGTTCCTTAGAAGGTAGGGACTGTGGGGTTTATTTCTGAACTACGGCACCCCCCACCCCCACCATGCCTGGTCTAATCCATGCTTGTGAAACAGATGAATGCATGCATGCATGAGTGAAACTAATGGAGCACAGTTGAGGGTTATTCCCCCTCTTGCATGTAAGCTCCAAGAAGGATGAGGTTTTTGACTGTTTCATTCTTTGCTTAGCCTCTGCACCAAGAACAGTGTATGGCACTTAACTGGTGCTCAATAAGCAGTTAATGAGAGAGTGAACTATGACTTTTTCTGTGTGGCTGCAAAACTGTGACTTTTTCTTGGTGACGGTGGATGGTAATTCCAGGGAGACTGTCTGAAGCACCCATTCCTGCCCTCTGACTCACCACCAGGAGGCTCAGTACTGTGCATGCCTCAAGTTCACTGATCAGGTCTGACAGCATGATTGACACTTTCTCCACTGAACAGGTAGTTTTCAAAATAGCGGTGTCTGAACCACCTGGGAAACAATTGCACCAGAGTTACCCAAGGTGCATGTTAATGTGACAGGTTCCTGGGTCCCACAGCACACTAGCTGAATCAGAATTTCCAGAGTGGCTTCAGGAATCTGCATTTTTGCCAATTTTCTACTTGTTTCCTGTAGATTCTAGGTGCTCTAGAAGGGTAGTGAAGATTCTAGCTGCTCTAGAAGGGTAGTGAATACTCATCACTATAGAAGGTCTAGAAGAGGTTGGGCAGCCGAGGACTGATAACACTGGGCATTTGTTTAACTCTCCCACTGCACCTCCTAAATAGCAAAAGAGTAGCATGGTCCCTGGTCCAACAGGCACTCAGTAAAACTTGCTGAAAAGAATGGATAGATTCCAAGATTTGTTCATACAAAATTATGTAAACACATGTAACTGTTTATTCATTATCTACATGCTCAGTGATTTATATGAACCAATAATTAGTCTGTTTTTTTTTTTTGTTTTTGGACTTGAAATACTCTTTATGTTCTCAAATAACACAGCTGATTTTAAGCCATTGCATTTCTCCTCTAACACTTTCATAAAAGTCACATTTTTCTGAGTATTACAAAATTCCCTTAAAGAGGAATCCCTTAAAGTTAGTTCGTGTGAAGTTGACCTGGAAAAGGGAAAATGGATCTTGAAACTGAGGAACCACAGTTATAACTACCTTAACTAATTTACAAAACACTCTCCATGAAAGAGGATGTAAAGAAATGTAAACGTGGTGCACACAACATAAATGATTTCTTTCATTAGACAAAAGATACCTCTTGTTCCTCTCTATAGTCGGCATGTTTTATCTTTAGCGTTTACAAAGCATTGGCATTTTCAAGAATATTATTCAGATCACCTTGATGCTTTCCCTCCTGGGATCTTCTTTCCCAATCAATAGAAATGCCAGCAGCAGAAAGAATCAAGAAATCCTTGTTGAGCTGGGAATGCCTTTTCAGAACAAGCTGGGAGGATTTCCTGACTCGTTTATCTTTGGGATTTTCAGCAGGTGACCATGAATTCCTCCAAAGATGGACTTTTTGATCTTTTGATATATATAGTACACAGGCAATCATTTTTACCACTCTGGGTTTCACGAATTTCAATATCTGCATTTTCTATTGATTTAGATGTTTAAAAGAGATGATAAAAATACTGTAACCCAGATAATGATCACTTTGCTCTTCAAAAATATTGCCCAGGGTACTGCTGATTATCATTACCTCTCTGTATCTGGTCTCTTTCACTTCAAGGTAGGGAACTACGTATGGTGGGTTGAATGGCTGCCCCTGTCCCGACCCCCTGCACTCCCTCCATCCCCCGCCCCCCTCCCCCCAACAAAATACGTGTCCACTTGGAACCTGAGAATGTATTCACCTTGAATCTGTGAATGTGAGGCAGGAGAATAGAGTCTGGAGGCTGGGAACATAAGACCGATTCATGCTGACTTCCTAGAACTAAATCAAATGGAAACACTTCAGCTATGACAAGAAATATCCTCTCTGTTTACATGGGGCATACACTGAGTAGACGACTTTGTGACTTTACTTCATCCTCTTCATTTACATAGGGCGTGCACTGAGTAACCAGTGGAAACCTCTAGTGGCTATTTAAACCCCAGAAAATTCTGTAACGGGGCTCTTGAGTCCCTATGCTTGGGCCTTCTCCCAACCTGTGGAGCATATTTTCATTTTCAATAAATCTCTGCATTTGTTGCATCATTCTCTCTTTGCTTTGTTTGTGCATTTTGTCCAATTCTTTGTTCAAGACGCCAAGAACCTGCATACCCTCCACTGTAACAAGTATGACTTGATTTTCAGCAGGGACCTTTGCGGTGTAATTTAGTTAAGGATCTTGAGATGAGATCATCCTGGAATATCTGGGTGGGCCCTAAATCCAATGACAAGTGTCCTCATAGGAAGAGAAGATACACACAGAGGAGAAGTGGTGTGAACATGGAAGCCAAGATGGGTGATACTAGTTGGAGAGCACCAAGGACTACCCGCAGCCACCGGAAGCTAGGAGAGAGGCATAGGACTGTTTCTCCTTCAGACCCTCCAGAAAGACCAAACCTGCCCACACCTTGATTTCAGACTTTTGGCCTCCCACATTGTGAGTGAATAAAATTTTGTTTTTGAAGCCCTCTGGTCTGTGGTAATTTGTTACAGCATTCCTGGGAAATGAATACACTGTACTTTGGACCCACTATCTCCCAGTCACTACCATATGAGTCTCACCAGGCTAGAATTACCCTGAAGTTGACACCTCCTGCTATAGTAAGAGGGGTTTTACTCCAGAGTCTATACTGGGCATCAGGGCCTTTGGGGACAACCATGATCATCTTCTGGTGGAGAAAATGGAAAACTAGCTAGTACTTGTTGGTCATTTGTTATTCGTCAGGTGTGTTCAGAGATTTACATGCATTACCTTAATCTTCACAGTAGGTCTATGTTTGAAGTCAGGTCTGTTATTTGCTTCCATTTTCTAAATGAGAAAACAGAGCCTCAGGGGGTTTCTCATATATGAATTTAGGGAATCATACCATCAAGGGTGGGGCTGAACTCCTAACCTGGATCAGTCTCATACCAAAGTCTTTTCTCCGTATCATAGAAATTATGGGGAAAACAGAGAGAGCCCCTTGAGGGCCAGGGCCATTCTAAGCTGATCTTCGACATTAATTAATGCATTCTTAGAGATCTGTGTGACTTCTTAGATTCTAGAAATCTCTCTACTTGAGAAGGGGACAGTGGGCTAACTCATGAAAGAACTCTCAGGATGGGTGACTTGAATCTCATTCTTATTAAATCCCCCAAACAGGATTATGTGATAATCATGATTAACACTTTTACAACGTACTACAAGTCATGAGATACGGAGGCTGCTCATGAATAGAAGAAACCACCAACATCACATTTCAGAATCTATTTACTTTGTGAATCACTTTGCATTTTAAAATGTATCTTTATCTTGGAAAAAATGTTGATGCATGTCTCTCTAATTTCTGTGTAGAAAGGAATTTTTAAAATCCTTAACATTAATGGAAGGAATCAGAAAGTAAAATTTAGATAGGTTTGACTTCATAAAAATTAACTGCATGTCAGAAAGTAAATTAAACAAAATTAAAGGGCAGACACACATCTGGGGAAACACTTGCAGCAAATCTAAACAAAGATTTAGTAATAATGTAGGATGACTTTATACATATTGATAGGACAAACAATATTATTCTCCAATAGATAAATGAAGCAAGACATTAACTATCTCAATGATTTTTAGAAGGTGTATTCAGCAGCAGAAAGAAGCATCATAAAATGCTAAATCCACAATGTAAGCTATAAAATCATGTTCAATATACTAATGAAAGGTAACATTTATTCAGGGCTCATCACATGCCAAGCACTGCATTGTGTGCTTCCCATGCCTTATCTCCTTGAGTCCCCAAGATAACCTAATGGGGTATGCACTGTCAGCATTTTCATTTTATATATGCGGAACCTGAGGCTCAGAGCAGTGGAGTGACTTACTTAATGTCATGCAACAAATCCCTAGCACAGCTGGGACTCAAACTCAGGTCTTTCTCTGAAGTCGTAATTCCTTGTTTCCAGTGGCTTACTATGTTAAGTCACCTGGTGCTGGGCCCCTGCCTTTTGCTCTTTATACCTCTCATTGTACCTTGCAGATAATTCAGCCTTCTGAATTGTGGGAGGCAGAGTAATTTATTGCTTAAGATAATAGTTTTAGGATCAGAATGCTCTGGGTGGCCCTGGACAATGTAACTGCTCCCATCTTTGGTTTCTTCACCACAGTAAATTGTGGCAAGGATTAAGTGAATTTGCATGCTTGGAGGGCTTAGGTCATTTCCTAGGACATAGAAGATGATCAGAAAATGGCAGGGAATACTGAATGGAATGGCATCATACCACTTTGTGTGTAATAAGGCAAAATTATTTGTTACTTTAACAGTTGGCACTAACAATATTTTGTGTGTGTGTGTGTGTGTGTGGGTGTGTGTGTAAGGGGAGGAAATTGTCTTTGAGGGAAAAACCCCTTGATGACTCACTAATATGGTATTTGAGATCTGAGGGTATGAGTGTTGTAAGCCCAACCTTCAGAGATCATCATCACTCCTCTCCCTCCTCCCTTCCAGAAAAGAGAATGGTTTAAACAGTTGCATCTGAGAAGATGAGATTTTTTTTTTCTCTTGAGAGGGGAGAGAAGAGAAGAGTACAAAGGGGTACAGAATTATGTGGGGTGAGGCTGAGCTGGTGGGAAGGAAGGATGTGAGCAAAGGGTGGTCTGAGTGAAATGTCACCTGCAATCTTCTGCTTTTAAGGTGGTGCCACCTTTTACATTTAGTACTTAACATGATGTTGTGTTGCTGCGTCATTACTCCCTCCTCGTCTCTCCATATCGCAGTGACATCTATCAAAAATCTACTGAACTCAAAAGTACTTTGCAAGAGCTTTTATATAGATAGAGATGACCTCTCTCATGGACAGGTGGACATGGGCCGAGGCAGAGATGGCACTTAGAAAGGACCTTGTAGACCTGGATGACCGTAAGAACACAAGTCCCTCCACGAATCCTCAGAAATCTTAAAATGTCAGTGGAATAAGTGGAGATTCACACGGGTTAGGAAGAGCCGGGGGACCTCTACGGATATTCGGTTCACCTTTGTTGCCTTCCTGTTCTTTGCATATAATAAATGCTCAGCAAGAATTTATTGAATAACTGAGGAGAACAATAAAAAGCCTATCTATGTGGCTCAGACTCTAATTACATTGGAGTTCGCAGACGGGAGAGACCCATGAGCTAGTGGATGCAGGGAAGCCTTTGTTCAGAAGGTGTCACTTTTGACACCATGCAGAGCTGACCCAACAGCAAGCTTTTCTGTTGTCTCTGTGTTGATAGGAGCAGATGAATGGAGAGTATTGGTGAAGCTGGCCAGCTCTGTCCCTGGTTAGAATCTAGTATTGGCTATTTTGGACATCTCTGGAGATACTTGGATATAGTGAGTGTGGTCAGAAGTGGACGGTGCTGTTGCAATCACAAAGGAAAGAGGACCAATGAGTTCATTTTGGATGGGAGCAGACAACTCCAGGATCCAGTGCAGGTGGTGTGGGCACAAGGGAAGAGGAGGAGGATTGCCCTTGCACATAGACAGGACAGGATTTAGCCACAGAATGGTCACCTTGCCTGTTGCCTAGGAAAGGGCACTTAGGATGCCTCTCAATTGGAAGATATTCTCTCCAGATGGAGTCCTCTGCCTGCTGGCAAAGTCAACAGCATTATTTGGTAATATTTTGATGTGCTATTTATGTGGAAAGGGGGCTTATTGACATATCTTTCACTTCATGCACAAACAGCTCTAACTTTTCTTTCTGAAAGGGACTGTTGCAATGAAGATGACAAACCTCAGAAGGGCGCTGGGCGGAGGTGGCAGGGGGGCAAAAATGGGCAGGGCATGGGCTTGTGCCTAACACCATGTGTCCTCTCTAGAGTGTCCAGCCCTGGGTTTGATTTGCAGTCAGGCTGCATCTTTGGTTGGTGAAGCTGGACTCGTCTGTCATTCTGACGAATCTGGCAAAAGCTCCAGACAAGGGGTTTCAATGAAGGCAAAACACTTTGGAGGGCTGGAATGGGAGGGGAGGGCTTGGGAGAATTACCCGGGCGGAGGGGGGAGTGGGTTCATGTCATGTATTTGCATGTTCATTGTCTCCAACTGGGAAACAACAACTTCAGAAAAGCAAGCAAAGAGGTTCACATTATTTTCGTGATCCTGAAAAACTTGCACATTGCTGCTAGGAAATGTGTGCATTCCCTCCATGCAGCATTTGTTTTAAGCATTTAGCGTCCCTACGCAGTTATAAGTTCACTTGCCCGTTCTCTCTCCCTCCCTCTCTCTTTCTCTCTCCCTCTCTGTCTTTCTCTCAATTACTTTAGTCAGCACAAATTTGGAGGCAGAACCAAATCTAGTAATAGCATATCTCATGTTGCTATCAATTTTCCGCCAGAAGAACATTTCGGGACACAAAGTCCTTTGTCTATTTCCAGAAGCTCGATTCAATGACATTACATAAATGACTACAACACTATAGCATGTTCTGCACCGTTTCAAATTGTAACCTAAAAAAGGGAAGAACCTGGATCGCAGCCAGGGTGTAATGATTTCAGTTCTTAAGAAAATCCAGCAACCATTACACTACATTCAATATTTTCTTGCTGTGGAAATTTAAGATTCGACTCTAATCAAATAGCAACCCCCACCTCCTCATCCTCCATTTTGCTATGGTTCCTGTTACTAACTGGCCTCCCACGTCTGTTTTGGCTTAAAAAAATCAATAAGTTTACAATATGTTTTTAAAAATTGGGCTGAATCAGACAATTGTATATTTTAGAAAATGAAGGCAAAATGTAAAACAGGCTAATCATGATTCCAAATTCAATCTTCAGGGCCCTAATTGATCCCATCCCAAAGGTAACATTCTATCTTAATTGACATGCTGAGATGGTTACAATTATGTAAAATAAAACTGGGCTGGTTGGAAACCCCATGTCTTCTTGTAGAACAGGAGATGGCCAGCTTTTATAATAGTTGATTGCAAAAGGATGCAACCACTTTGCTCATATTT
The DNA here is from genome assembly GCF_009764315.1 of Trachypithecus francoisi. Lineage (NCBI taxonomy): Eukaryota > Metazoa > Chordata > Mammalia > Primates > Cercopithecidae > Trachypithecus > Trachypithecus francoisi. The sequence continues at coordinate 22,462,516 of NW_022681457.1, read as the reverse complement.
CCTATTTTGGTTTGGCCCTTGTACATGTGCGTTGAGGTTCCCCCACCCACCCTTTAAATAAAGTATGGACTGCAAGGGGAATTTGATGCCATTATATTTTCCTTGGGATTGGGGGAGGGCATCTTAGAAAGGGTCAACATTTTCAATGTCTATTTTTTAAGTCCTCTGTGTGTATGTGTGTGTGTGTGTGTGTGTGCATGAGAGAGAGAGAGAGAGAGAGAGAGAGAGAGAGAGAGAGAGAGAGAATGAAGCTGACATTTCCATATTTGTTGGCCGAGTGATTTTTCTGTGCAATTGTGACCGCACGCACGAGCTTGTGTTCAGCCTCGATAGGAAACAGATGGCAGTGAGTGTGGAGATCACACGATGCTGGGCCCACAGGATGGACTCACAGCCCTTCCAGGATGCCCATGAGGAGGTGTCACCCTTTTTCAGATCCTGCCAGACCCTGTGCCTCCCTGCTGAGAGCACCCTGAATGGGACGCCAGGGCTCCCTGGGGTGATGCTGGATGCTGAGGAGGCAGGAAGGCGGGAGGCCTGTTTATGCAATCAAGAGAGGCAGAGGCCTCCTTCGATGGCAGGGAACACCTGTGCCTCTTGGCATCTTGCCTCCCTGGATGGGCGAACGAAGCAAGCCATGTGCATGGTGATTAGTATTATACACCCCCTCCTGCCAGCAACGCCAGCCATGGGAGTGTCGTGAACATCACATATCCGTCTAGCTCACTCCTCTATCTCTCAAGAATGTGGTCTGTGAGCATCCCCACTGACCCTGGCTTAATTCAGAGCCTCAACACGTCTCTCCCAGATTGTTGCAATGGATTTTCTCACGGCTTCCTGTCTCAGCATCTCTAATTCATGTAGGAGCCAGAGTTGTACAAATCTGACAATGTGACTTCCCTGCCTAAGCCTTTCCACAGCTCCCCAAGTGACCCCAAATAAAACACAGCCGTTGTTACTTATTTGTGTAATTATTTGTTTAATGCCTATGTTGGCTGCTGGTTTACTCATATACACATGGCATGGAGAACTGTGTTGGCGGGGGCCTCAGTAAATGTTTGTTGACTGAATAAAAAATTCTTCCTTGAGAACCAAGGAAGACTGTACCTCTAGGGCATTACACAAGTATGCTAATACATTTTTCCCTTAGCACCATATCAATGTCTTAATCAATATGTGTCACCTCCTCCAGGCCCAGGTAGACAAACAGTGACAGAAGCATCCTTTGGGCAACGAATCCAGTCTGGGCATGCTTAGCTCTTCAGGAAGGAACTTGGACAGTAATTAATAAGTGAAAAATATTCTATTTTGTGCTTACTTTTTCTAGATTTTAAGGACCTCAGGGCTGCGTGGGTCCTAGACCACCTTGTTCAAAAATCTAATTTTCTAGAAGAGGAATTTTCTGAGCCCTGGAAAGGTTATGACTTCCTAGGTGACCTGTACTCAGTTATGGGCAGGGCTGCGCTGAGAACCAGGAACTTCTTGTACCATATTGGGCAGGGGCCTAGGTTAACTTGGGAATAAGCAAAATCTCTTCATGGTACCTCCGTTGATTTCATTTCACTTTTACACTCCTCCTCCATTCATTTCCTATTTTTAGGTTACTTATGCTCAAGGCCCCCATGGGGCCTGTTCAGAAGTAAGCTGGGACAAAGGAAGGAGAGTGGACCCCTGCAGTTAGAAAGACCTGGGTTCAAATCCAAGCTCTACTCTTCCTCCCTTTATGAACTTACACAATTTACTGAGTTCTCTGAGCCTAAGTTTTCTCATGATAGTAATCTCATGGAGTTGTATGAGGATTGAATGAGGAAACATATGAAAAGCCCCTGCCATATCATAGAAGCTTAATGAATATTTAATGCCTTTGCCTTCCCACAATTCTTTACCCCATCAACACTCAGCCATCTTGAGTTTCTGTGCCATACTCTCTGCCAAGTTACTTATACTATTGCATGTCTTCCCTTCTTTGCTTCCTCTTTGCACATATCCCAAGATAATATGTGCGTTTCAACAGGATTTTTCTGGAATAATTTATAATAATTTTAATTTTATAATAGATATATGTTATATAACAAATTTGTATATATTTACATATTTTCATTCTATACAAATATTTTTTTTGTCAAAAAGATAAATAGAATCCTATGGTCAATAGGTGAATAGAAAGGATGTGGCCTTTGGAATCAGACATGACTTTGAATGTCATGTGTCAAACTAATAGTGACATATCCTCGGGAGGGCTACTCTAACTTCTGAAAATTAGAATTTTCTCTACTGTAAAATGGGGGTGATAGTTTCTACCTGCCAAGCCTGAAGTGAGGATTAAATGGAATGGTGGCCCCACGCCTGGTACCAAGGAAGCCCACAGGAAATATAGGGTCCTTTCTACCACCTGGTGCAGTCTGGGGCCCGTAGGATATAACCCCAGCAACTGATTGTTGAATTACATTGAATTTCTAAACCCTAAAGGATTGATTTTAATGTAGGGAGTGGTGGAGGAGAAGTTACATAATATGCTAGGAAGTGGAGATAATGAATGTACGCAGTGGCTTACTCTGGTTCCTAGAGGAGTCACAGCCACCCACTGAATACATCCAGCATCCCTTATGGGATTTTCAGCCTAGGTGTCAACAGAACATACATATTTTATAGTAAACAACATGACAGGGTGGCCTAGGCTAACAGCCACAAGAATGCTCACAATCGATACATTCTCAAGGTGGAGTAGAAGGAGTTTTTCTTCACTTTTTTTTTTTTTTTTTTTGAGATGGAGTCTCGCTGTGTCACCCAGGCTGGAGTGCAGTGGCATGATCTTGGCTCACTGCAACCTCTGCCTCCTGGGTTCACGCCATTCTCCTGCCTCAGCCTCCCGAGTAGCTGGGACTAAAGGCACCCACCACCACACCTCCTACCCTAGCCTCCCAAATAGCTGGGCTAATTTTTTGTATTTTTAGTAGAAACAGGGTTTCACCAGGTTAGCCAGGGTGGTCTCAATCTCCTGACCTCGTGATCCGCCCGCCTCAGCCTCCCAAAGTGCTGGGATTACAGGCCTGAGCCACTGCACCCGGCCAAGGAGTTTTTCTTTTAGGCAGGGCTTGTAGGACATTCTTTCCCGGTGACACTAGCGTGTGAGGTGGGCCTTGAAGAGAAGACAACTGATCAGAGTTTGGAGAAGACTCTATTGGTGGGAATGCAGAAAGGAGGAGTTCTCTTATGGCCTCCTGAAACATGTCTTACAGTTTATCTGGAAGCAGAATTGTTAGTGGGGTCAGAAACTGGCGGAGTACAGCTAACTGGAAATTGTCCATAACTGACATGCACTGACGCTGTTATTCCTGATCGCTAATGTCTTGGATGTCACTTTTCTAATTCCACCATGTTGGTTACAGTACTACAGAAGGAGGGGGTTGCTGAATAGCATCAAACTAGAAAAGCTGTTTGTGGGTGGACACACCAGTTCTGACACTTGCTTCATTCATTCAGTCATTCTTTCATTCACATTTTATGCTGATTATATGCCAGATATCTTTTTTGGCCAGTAGCACAGCAAGGGTAAGTGGTATCCATTGCTAAGGTATTGTATCTGTTCTGTCTCTCTCTCCACCCACTTGGCCCATGTTGCTCTAGAATTTTTTTTTGTTTGTTTTGAAATGGGGTCTTGCTTTGTTGCCCAGCCTGGTCTTGAACTCCTAGGCTCAAGCAATCCTCCTGCCCTAGCCTCCCAAATAGCTGGGACTACTGGCACATGCCATAGTGCCTGGCTTAGGTTCTGAAATTGTCAAGAGTAGCATCTTTGTGGTAGCTTTATATGCTGGTTTCAGAGATGTGTGTCCCCCTACTACTCTCACCCCATGTGCCTCTATTTGGCACTGTGAATACCACAATGATGTACAAGACATAGTCATGCTCTCAAGTTTTCTGACTAAGGCATCAGATGAATTGAGAGAAAATAGAGTCTTATCAATGCTATGATCTGAGGTACCAGAAAAGGAAAATTGAAACCTGATTGTGATGTCAGGAGGACTTCTTGGAGGAAGTGACATCTGAGATGTGGCCTGGAGGAAAAGTCTGCAAGAGTAATTTAGGTGACATGAGGAACTACTGTGTGCTGGGCACTATTCTAGCTGTGAAGTTTACAGCAGTGATGAGTAAAATAATGTCTCCACACTTAAGGAGCTTTCTTTCTAGTGGAGAGAGAATGAGAGGCAGAGGGAACACCATGTACATAGAACTGGAGGCGTGATTAGGGAACAATATATAATTCAGCATGGCTAGAACTTAGCGTCCACGGAGGAGGAAGCAAGGAGTGGGTGGTTTAAAGAAAGATAGGACTGAGAAGTAAATGTGTGTGTGCATATGTGTGTGTGTGGGTGATCGTGAATGACCTTGCTGTGTGTGTAAATGATCATGAATGACCTTTCATACCAGGCTAAGAAGTATAAACTTCGCTCTGAGGACAGCAGGGAGCCATTGAAGAGTTTAAGTAATGAAGCGGCATGATCACATGTCTCTCTTAGAAAAAGAAGTGGCCCCAGAAAAAAAAAATCACTCTAGTTACAAGAGTGAAAATAAATTGGAGGGAGAAAATTGTGCAACATTGAAATAATTATTTAACCTCTCTGAGCCTCAGTTTCTTCATCTGTAAAAGGGAGGTACTGTCCATCTAACAGGGTTGCTGTGACATTAACTAAAGTCATAGCTCTGGCATCACTTGGTCCAGTGTACTCTTCATGTTTCAAGATGATTCTTTTTATAAAAAAATTAAAAATTTAAAATTTTTGTGGGTATACAGTATATTTATGGGGTACACGAGATCTTTTGATACAGGCATACAATGTATAATAATCACATCGGAGTAAATGGAGGTATCCATCACCCCAAGCATTTATCCTTTGTGTTGCAAACAATCCAAAGATATACTTTTAGTTATTCTAAAATGTACAATTGTTATTATTGACTATAGTTGCTCTTTTGTGCTATCAAATACTAGGCCTTATTCATTATATACGTATTTTTTGTATCCATTAACCATCCCCACTTCCTCTGCGCCCCGCCCCCATTACCCTTTCCAGCCTCTGGTAACAATCATTTTACTCCAAGATGATTCCTTTTTAAGAAGCCCCAAATGCTGAATGGATTTTAGTCTACAATTTTGAGAATGAAGCCAGGATGAGGCTGGACTGGGTCAGGGTTTCAGATTGACATCAGGAGTACAGACATTCAGCCCTGAATTCAGAAGAGAGTTAACGATGGCTGCGGTATGTCTAAGGATTAGTGATGGAATAAGAGGTGGAGTGGTGGGGGGAGGGAGAGAAACATTGCTACTTTGAGACAAATGGCAGAATCCCTGTCAAAGAGAAAAGCTTTTGTCTCCAAACACACCTGTGATCATAAAGAGGCTCTGTAGCTGCTGGGCACAGTGGCTCAAGCCTATAATTCCAGCACTTTGGGAAGCTGAGGCCGGCGGATCACCTGAGGTCAGGAGTTCGAGACCAGCCTGGCCAACATGGCAAAACCCTGTCTCTACAAAAAATACAAAAATTAACTGGGCGCCTGTAATCTTAGCTGTTCAGGAGGCTGAGGCAGGAGAATCACTTGAACTTGGGGGAGAGAGGTTGCGGTGAGCCAAGATCCAGCCACTGCATTCCAACCTGGGTGACAAGAGCGAGACTCTGTCTCAAAAAAAAAAAAAAAAAAAAGCTCTGTGGCACAGCCAGGAATAGCTGTGGGAAGGATGAAACAGACACAAAGTATCTGGGAGTTTGGGGGGTTGAGAGAAAGGCAGAAAAATCTAGAGGTAGGAGGAGGAGGGGGAGAAGGAGAGAGAGAGAGGGAGAGAAGAAGAAGAAGAAGAAGAGAGAGAGAGAGAAAGAGAGAGAGAGAAACAAACAGCAGCAGAACATCAGGGATTCTGAGGAGAAGGTAAGCAAGCAAGCGAGAAATTCCAAGTGCAGGTATGGTGCAGAGATTTTAAGAAGAGGAATGTCTAATTGCTTAACAGTGACTCAGGTTGTGTGCTGTGCTATTCCATTTTGTAGTGCCCCTTCCCTATTCTATCGTCTCAGTAAACTGTTCAGTAGTGATGTTTGGGGTAAATCCAAGGAAAAAGTGGAATTTTGTATTGGAATCCGCATGGAATGGAAAGAAGAGGACAAATACAGGAAGGAAAAGCAATAATGTTTGTCCGGAGCCATGAGGCCCGAAGTTAGCCGACCTCTGTTGCTTGATCTCCGCAAAGCGGAGACAAAATGGCACATTTCCGGTTTCCTCATTACAAACCTTTCCCGCGCGCGCCTAAAGCTTTTCCCGCGCGCGCCCAAACTGTTCCCGCGCGCGCCTAGACTTTTCCCGCGCGCGCCAACCTCTCCCGCGCCCGCGCAAACATTTTTCCCGCCCAGGAAGATATGCAGCCTATGGCGCAAGCGCGATCCCGCGCCCGGGACAATTACAAACCCACGGTGCATGCGCAATTGTAATTTGAGAAGACCCGGCCCCCCGTCACCGCCCTGGCCCAACCTCTTCCTCTGCCAGCCTATATAAGGTATGACCCTGCATTTAATAAACAAGACTTGATCAGGCTATTTGTCTTGTCTCCATTCCCACTCCCCCTTCCAGGGCCCATTCGACTGTCCTGCAGGTCGGGACAAATGTTACCTAGATTTAGTAGGAACAAAAAATCTGAGTATCAAGAGATCAAGAATGTATAAACCCTGTAATCCACAGAAATCTTGGGGGAGAGTATTAGATTGATTGTGGAGTGAGAGTAGGGGTAGCATTTCAGCAATTTTGTCAGAACCTTAAATAACAGAAGCGATGCCAGTTGACATTTGAATTGCATATGGAATTTGCCATGACCATTCGCAGAAGCACCAGGAAAGGTAGGTGTGGTCTTCTGGGGAAAGCACCAAGCAAACACCTGAGTTACAGCCTTACCCACTTTTTCTACATTTAAAAAATGTTGGCCGGGCGCGGTGGCTCAAGCCTGTAATCCCAGCACTTTGGGAGGCCGAGACGGGCGGATCACAAGGTCAGGAGATCGACACCATCCTGGCTAACACGGTGAAACCCCGTCTCTACTAAAAATACAAAAACTAGCCGGGCGAGATGGCGGGCGCCTGTAGTCCCAGCTACTCAGGAGGCTGAGGCAGGAGAATGGCGTAAACCCGGGAGGCGGAGCTTGCAGTGAGCTGAGATCTGGCCGCTGCACTCCAGTCCCGGCGACAGAGCGAGACTCCGCCTCAAAAAAAAAAAAAAAAAAAAGTTATCCATCACCCATTCAATCATCTCTCTGTTCACCCATCCATTCATCCACCTACCCACCCACCCTTTCATCACTTCTATTGCTTTCTCTCATTGTTCTTTAGAGCCCAAACCGATAAAGTGAAAAGGTACAGGAAATCCTCTCCTATTCCTTAGAATTTCCACTGAAAAATGTGAAACTTTAGACCTTTTTGACTCTTCTTGTTTCATAGGAGTTTCCTGATAGTTAACCTGCACTGCCAACAGGATCATCCTAAACAAATGTGTATGGCTTCTTCCTTCACAGTTTGTGACCTAGATGTGGGTTGAGGACTTCAGGACTTAATTAGAATCCATTTTGCCCCATTTTGGTGGTGATTGAATAATATAACCTATATTTCAAATCCTCTTAACCTGACCTGAATCTGTTATGTTTTCCCCTTAACTATTCAGATTAGTTTAGTTTTTTTTTTTTTTTTAATAGAGATGGGGTCTGGCTATGTTGTCCGTGCTGGTCTCAAACCCCTGGCTTCAAGTAATCTTCCTGCCTCAGCCTGCCAAAGTGCTGGGATTGTAGGCATGAGAGACATTGACCAGGCCAGAATGGCTTAGAATAGATGTTTGGGAGATTCTGTCTTCAGGCATTAAAAGAAAATGAACATTTTTTTCTTGAAAGAATCCCATTCATATTTATTATCCATCTTCATTTTATACAAAAGCATTTGGATGGATAAGCTTTATTTTATGAGCAAGTTATTGAGGCTCCCAACATGGGTTTAAACATGTTGTGGTGAACAGGTCTTTGCATTACAACTCCATGAATCTAATCCTGAATTTTAAACTCTAGGGCACAAATGATTTTCAAAATAGGTCGAAGCCAAGTGTCCAGACTGGGGTTCTGCATAGTATGGGGGAGTCTGAGGTTATATAATAAAGGCAGAGGCAAACCTTAGCAAGGCCACGTGGAGAGAAGCACCTGGAAGCTGTAATGATTGCTTGGCTTCCTGTTCTGTAGTCCTTTCATCCTCCAGGTGCAGCCACTTACTCCGCACCTGTGGGCTCAGCCTTGCCCTAGAATATGGAGTCAGTCCTGCCCCTATTTAATGATTAGTACCCAGTGACTCAGATTTGCATCCTGGTTTGCTTAGTTTTCCTAGAGTTTATTCTATCCTGATCTCCTGTTGCATCTGAAGTCCAGTTTCCTGGGAACTGGTTCTCTGCACCCCCTTCCCCCATCCCAGACCACTTGCATGTCTGGATATTGCCAATGCTATTGAAATCAGGATGTCCACAACTAATGCTTCGAAACGCCAGCTGCTTCTCTGCCTACATTTTCCCTATTTCAAGCATTTTCTTCATGTGTTCCCTTTAACTGGGGTTTGTTTAATCTCTGGATCCTGGTTCATTTTCTTCTCTTTCTTTGAAAACTTCTGTGCATCACTCACTGTACTACCCAATGCAAAATCCCAGGGAAGAGCAAGGAGGGGTATTCTACTCCTGGGGGTGATTTGGGGGGTGGCTCCACAGAGGAGAAACCTTGAGCCTTAGAAGATTAGTAGGAGTTGGCTGCATAGATAAGTTAGATGAACATTTCAGTGAAACAGCAAGCAAAAGCACACAGTGAGTTTGGGGACATTTCAAGCAGTTTGGGAAGGTTGAGGTATTGGATGGGTAGGAGGTGAGGCTAATGAACTCTGCAGGGGCCAGACCAGTGATGACCTTGTATGAGATAATTATGACTTTGGCAGTGGTAAGAGTAGAGAAGGATGTTGTTAACAATACCGAAGTCAATGTTTCTCTTTATGATATTAACATAACATGAGCATAAATAACTTACACAATAAGAATAACTAATTTATTTTCCCAAATGACTTTCCTAGGATGTTCCTGAGCATTTCTAACATCCGTGGTCAGACATGTGGGAATTGCTGTGTTAAACTGCTAACCAGGTTTCTTGGATCCTTTGATGTGTTGATGTGCTTTGTGACTGGATATATCTAGAAGCACTTTCCAAATATATTTGACTACTACCTTCCCTCTCTTGCAATATTGCAAGGGACTAGAGTTTTGAGCAGCACACATCAGGGATAGAACTAGGACGTTCTGCATAGTGTTGTCCAGTTGAGAGCATTTATGAACAGCGAATCCCGGTCTATAAGGAAGCACCAGCTGCAGGGGCCTTGCAAAAGTGCGATGCAGCTCATCTTCTACCCGGCTTTGTTCTATCATCCATGTCTGCTAACATGTTACTGCTAATCACTTTGGCATTGCACAAGGCTGCTCAGTGTTCACCATTTCTGAAAGTAAAACACTGGGGAAAGAATCAAAGTGGAAAAGGGGTTAACTGTAGTGAGAGAGAAATTCTAATAGTGGGAAGAGAAAAAATGAGGAAGAAATTTTAGAATGGGTAAAATGTTCTCACTGAAATTGGACATGGAGCCCACTCCCAAGTTATATTTCTGGTTTAGAGATATTAGTCCTGGGTTGAAGACATCCGGGTAAAAATGACGAGTAATTCAGTATTTCCTAGGCCCTGGAAAGGCAAGACCTTACTAACTTTTGTAACTCCAGAGGAGTCCCTCATGTAAGATAGGTACTCAACAATTGTGTTAAATAATTAAATTTCTTTTCTCTTGGGGGCTTAGCCTTCTGTTAGTAGGCTTGTTGGTTTCCATTGATGTAAAAAGTAATGTTTCTTTGAAAATAGTGGTTATCTTTGGGAGGCAGGATTGTGACTGATTTATATTTTGTGCTTTCTTTTGATGTTCATTAAACATTTATTATAATAAATGAATGACTTTTATAATCAGGAAACAACAATAATTCTTTAAAAGGTGCATCACTAGTTCTCCCTCAAGCAATTTTCATAGGTAGAAAAAATAGAAAGCTGAGGGATTTTGCTTTGATGGTAACAAAAATGAATTCCACCCTCCTCCTTCATTTGGCAGGGAAGGGTGGAGGGAAAGATTGGGGTTTCTAGACCTAACATTTCCAAGAATTGAGGCCAGCATAGTACCTGGCATGCAGTACATGTTCTACACATATCTGTTGAATGAATGAATATCAGGGTGGTTGGTGAAGTTTATTATGCTGTTCATTCATTTTCCCTCCTAAAGATCTTTCCAGTTACAGAATTCCTCCTACAGCCTATAGGAGAGGAACGAGCAAGACAGAAACAGGGCCCAGACAGCTTGAATGACCTGCCCAGGTCACTCTATAGGTTGGGAGGTCAGTTTAGCCTCAGGACTAAATCCGGAGACCTGGGATCCACCTCCCCGCCAGGCACAGCAGGTCTGGCAGGGTCTTCAGCCATGTGGGTGCTGCACAGCAGCGGATTGCATGCACAGTGCTGCATTCATTCCACCAACGGTGGTGTTTTCAGCATGCAGCTGCCTCCTTACAGCTCTCCACTCCATGGAACATGGAACTAAAGTAACTTTGAAAAAAAAAGAAAAAAAAGATCCTCACACACTAGCACCCTTCCTGCCGGCCCTGTTGTGATTCTGCACCGAGGGTGCATTTTAATTGAGATGAAATGTGCTACACAGCCCAACCAAATTGAAAAGTAACAACCTTCACTTACCATTTGGAGATGTGACGGAAGTGCCAGGAGTTAAACTCCGAGGACTAAATGAAATAACAGAAGCTCCCTATCCTCTCTTGAAGAAGCTCATTAGTTTTTGCTTTCTCACATTCTGTTTGCTGTGGCCCGCAGCCAAAAAAATGGCGATGGCAGAGATAATAAGTGAGAGTTAAATATATGAGGAGAGTGGTTGGAAGGTGCAGGACCTCAGGCCCCTGGGTGAGGGCGGGGGTGGCTCAGGTAGGACGAGTCTGGGAGGGGGCAGGAGGGAAGGATGCAGAGACCGACTGACAAGGCTGAGGAATAGAGAGAGACAGGCTCATGCGGGGACACAGGGAGATGGAGAGAGGGACAGGGGAACAGAGAGAGAGGGAAGGGCAGAGAGAGAGGATGGGACACAGAGGGTGAGAGGCAGTGCACACACAGAGACAGACATCCATGGGAGGTGCAGAAAGGGTGGAGAGTGGGAGAGACTGAGAGAAAGATGTGGGAGACTGAGTGTGCTCTGGGCAAAGGTCTACAATAATTGGGGCAAGTTCAGCGGTCAAGGCCATGCTGTGGGGAAGAACAGGAACAGGGTCAATTACAGCCTGCGGATCCCTCAGCACGCCACCCCATGGCAGCATTTAGACACGAGGGCAACTGGATTTAATGTGAATTTTGAAGGCAGCCATGGGAATGACAAGTAGGACAGACATTGTCTTCAATGTGGCCAGTGGCCCTCCAGGCAACCCAACCTGGTGCCTTCGTCTATGATGAAGGCTACAAAGTGTGGTTGCTTGGTCCCAGTCCCTGCTTGCCAGGTAAGCTGAGAGGCCCCTGATTCTCACCTCCTCTTGTCACTAACTTGCTAGACTTCCAGGCCTAACACAACATAGACAAACCAGGAGCTTGCCGGGTGCTGGTTGGCAGAGCACACAGGTGCGCCACCTCCTCCCTTCCTGCTACTTCTTGATGATGTCATACAGATCACTCCGGTGTTTAGGAAATGCCTAAGCATCTACTGTGTGTGCCAGGCACTGGTGAACCAGCTCAGCCTCTTTCCCCCAAGACCGTCCATTTCACTGGGAAAGACAGACTAAAACATCAGCACTTCTCCCTAAGTCAGAGCACAGGGGCACAGGGGTCCCAGTGAGCTGTGACTTGGGCCAAGCTTTGCAGGAGTGTTGCATGTACACATCTTCCACAAATGCCACAGTGTTCAGGCAGACTTGGGTCTGAAAGGAAATGTCAGGGAACAAAAAAGGAAAAGGAAAAGAAAGGAAAATGCTAGCATTTACTCTTGTGCCAGGCATTGCCACATATGTTATTTCATTGAATCCACACAGTAACCCTGGCACGTGGCTATTTTTATCCTCCCGTTTTTTTTTTTTTTTTTTAAGTAGATAAGGAACTAGAAGTTCCGGGAGGTGAAGAAACCAGTACAAGGTCCCTCAGCTAGTCAGTGGCAGAGGTGCTAGCCTGGGTCTGTCTTTCTATTGCCCCAGATTCCTACCAAGGCCTCATGAAATTCATCATCCACTGAGCAGGCCCAGAGCACAGCCAGGCTCCAGCTGCCACCCCCTACACCCCCATAAATGTATTTTTCAACAATGAGGTTTGCTCTTCAAGTTAGTGATTTTATGGCTCTCAGCAAAAATCTGTGACACCAGATGTTAAATGCAGCAGGAGAAAGTTATTTTCATCATTGGTGAAATCTTGCACAGTGCACCGAGTCTGGTCATATCTGACTTCAGGCAACATGTGATCTGATTTCTGTTCACAGAAAGAGGCCCTACACGGGATGACAGACAGACATGCATGGCTGTTTGGGCTTCTGGGTGCTGGGAAAAGGGACAACTCAGCCTGAGACTGCTTGAGACTTGGGACTTGACTGGGAAACAACACCTGGCTTTGTGGGCTCAGACTCCCTAGCCAGAAACCCCACAGTTCCTTGCAGGGGCTTGACAGTAGTGCTCTTGGGACCTGTCCACCCTGCAGCCACCACTCCTGCCAGTCCTAGCTGGTGGGACAGATTGACCCCTCCTCTATTTCACTTCTGTCTTCTCTGTTCCCTCCCACCAGCATATTTAATTCTATCTGGGTTCCTGGCCAGCTCTCATGGAGACAGGAACTATGGGGTTGAACCACAGGAAATTGTCATTTTTTTATGTATAGGTAAACAACACCCACATGTTGATGACTGCATTTCATTCATGCTAACATATTGACAATTTCAGTATCATAGTTTCCTTATTGTAAATTGGAAGGCTGTGGTAGTTGGATCATAGGGTTGTTGAAAGGTTAAATTAGATAATGTTTATAAAAACAGTGAGGTCATTGCTTAGAACAGAGTCAGTGCTCTGTAAATGGAAGACAGTATGAGTATGATAACTATTGTCCCAAGTTCCTCACCCTATCCAGAGTTTCCTGCCCCCAAAAGGAGCCTTGCCTCAGACTGCCGCTTAAGGCTTACTTGTTCCCCTCTACAACTTGAGCCTTCTGGTACTCTGGCTTAGGTGCCAGGTTCCTACCACCAAAGACAGTGGCTCCAGGCCCTGTTGAATGCCCCTGAGTTTCTGCCTGCATGACCATTGACTGAGTCAAGGTCGTTCTTTCATTGATTGCCCCAGCATTGCCAGCATCTGGGGGCAGTGGGTTTTCTCGGCCCCTGTGTTCATTGAGTTATGCAAGTCTTAGGTTTGCTTCCCATTGTATCTAGAAGAAATGAGTATCTTCCGGGGGGTGGGGGACAGCGATCGCTCAAGCTGGGCCTTACAAGGCAATGTACTTTGCTGAGTCCAAAGGCCTGGTTCTCAGTTCTGTAAATTTAGAAACATGATATTTGTTCTTAAAGTCAGAATAGAGCAGGGTTTCAGGACAGATTCCTACTAGCCTGGTGCGTGAGCCGGGCCAATTTATTCACTTTCAATGAGAAACAGAGCTGCCGAAGGGTAGGAATGCTTCGGTCAGCACATGGTCTCCCTGCAGGGAAATCTGCAGGCGAGGTTTATGAGATGCTTGGTGAGCAGTGAATCTGAGAAAAGGAGGCCAGCATTTTGAAGGAGGGATGAAGCCTGATAAATGTCCCCTGCTTGCAGCAGGGCACCTGTTTCCAGTGGCCAGCTAGTATCACAGTCAGATTCACTGACTTTCCCTTCTGCAGGGCCAGGCAAAAACAGTCAGTTCTTCTCTTCAGAATTTTTTTTTTCCACCTGTTCTATGATGACCCATTTTCTTTGGTGAACACCATCTTCTCTACTATTAACCAGTGATTAGTTTCCTTAAATACAATTAAACCTCAGGTTTGCATTCCTGAGATTGTCCGTTATAATTCAATTCAATTCCAAATGACAAATATTTCTCATGCACCTACTATATGCCAGGCCTGCCTAAGATTTTCCACATCATATTAAATTCACTCTCTTCAATTAAGTTTAAATTGAAAAGTATTTATTGAGCTAGGCCCTGTCTGAGACCCTGGGGATATAATGGTGGACAGTGTGTATGCAGTCCTCATTCAGTGGTTTGGTGAAGGGAATGAGGCAGGCAAACAAGCAATTACAAAGCACTGTAGTAGGATTAAGAGGAGTTGTACAAAGTGCTATGGGAGCTCACGAGAAAGGCATCTAATCTAAGTTTAAGGTTTTTGGGAGGGCTTCCTGGAAGAAGTGACATCTGATCTGGGACCCGAAAGTTCAGTAGGGATAGGGGAAAAGTGTGTTTGTGTGTTTGCATGTGTACGTGTGCTTGCAGGTGTGTGAGTTTGTATATGTGTGTGTGAGTGAGTGGGTGCACATGGCACAGTGAATTGGAATCGGAGAATTAGCTGAGGTGAGGCTAGGAAAGCAGGCAGGCACTGGAGATGGCAAGGTCTTGTTGCCTCTGTTAGGGAGTTAGGACTTTGTCCTGACAACAGTAGGAAGCTATTCAGAAGCTTGAAGCGGGTATGAAGTAATCCTATTAGTGGTTTAAGATGATCACTCTGGCTATGGTGGGCTTTGGGGATTTCTAGTATCCTCTACTGATACTTTTACAGATATGCCTTGAATTCTGCCACATGTGATCAAAATTTCCCCATGATTGATGGATTATTTACTTTATGCATTATTTTCAAGTTTTTGATGAGAAGGGGGTGGGGGATGGGAAACACTCTTTGTTCACCTCATGAATGGAAGATGTCCTTACTCCCTCTCCCTTCCAGGCTGGTCTTGCTAGAAATGCATCACACCTGAGACTAGTAATAAATGACAGCAACGATGCCCACACAAAAAAAGAGGTCTTCCGGTTAGCATTCAAACACACTTTTTTTTTTTGGTGGAAGCAAAATGGCCATAAAAATGACCTTAAAAAAATAAGAATTACTAACTCTGCATTTGGTTGTTTAGGTTACTAAATGATTTCTGAGTTAAGGAGGAGTCCAGCGTGTGAGTGACAGAGACATCTCCGAATGATAGGTCATTGATTACTTCCTTAATGGAACAGGCTCTGGGGAAGGACAAAGATAATCCTGTTAGAGAAATCAGCATGTTCTAATTGACTTATATGGAGTGAAAGCAGAGGGCTCCATTCCTTCTCCTTCATTTGCTACCAGCAGATTGAGAGGGAGCAAAACTTGGCAGCTCCTGCCTGGAACTAGGTTTTCCTTCCCCAGGCAGAGGAAGAGGGACCTGACCCTGCCCTGTCATGCACCATTACCTGCCTATTTAGGGCTTCCTCAGTGAGGCAGGGTAAGGGAACAAAAGGAAACTTCTTGACATACACAGAGTTACTCCTCACTGTGGTCCTGGCTTTAACACGTGGGGGAGTGCCTTGCTAAACTGCCCTTCTTTTACCACCTTGTTAGCTGTTAAAAAGTGTATTTGTGTTGGCTGGGCATGGTGGCTCACGCCTGTAATCCCAGCATTTTGGGATGCGAGGTAGGCAGATCACCTGAGGTCAGGAGTTCGAGACCACTCTGGCCAAGATGGTGAAACCTCGTCTCTACTAAAAATACAAAAATTAGCTGGGCATGATGGTGAGTGTCTGTGATCCCAGCTACTCAGGAGGCTGAGGCAGAGAATTGCTTGAACCTATGAGGCAGAGGTTGCAGTGAGCTGAGATGGTGCCACTGCACTCCAGCCTGGGTGGCAGAGCAAGGCTCCAGCTCAAAAAAAAAAAAAAAAAAAGGAAAGTGTATGTGTGTTTGTGAGCTTGATGTATGCAGCAGATAACAAGGAAATATAGCTCTTGATGGGACCAGTTCTGAACAAGTCTTGAAAACAGGAACCTGCCTTGTGATTTCTCAGCCTCCTTGGCCGTGTGGGTCTCCAGCAGCTGGCTTCTCTTCCTCCGACCCATTGTCTTCATAGGGTTTCATTTCTTTTTTCTTTCTTCCTCTCTTTTCTTTCTCTCTTTCTCCCCTCCCTCCCTCCCTCCCCTGCTCCCTCCCTTGTTTCTTTCCTTCCTTCCTTCCTTCCTTCCTTCTTTCCTTTCTTCCTCCCTCCCTCCCTTCCTCCCTCCCTCCCTTCTTCCCTCCCTTCCTTCTTTCCTTCCTTCCTCCTTTCCTTCCTTCCTTCCTTCCCTCCTTCCTTCCACCTCCTTTCAAGAAGGATTAACTTGCAACTTACACCTATTCCATAGCATTTATAGAGTGCCAACTATGAGTTATTCCTATGCGGGCAACAAAAATGAGTAAGACGTAGGCCATACCTTCAAAGTCAAGACACAAGTAATTCTTCTATAAGGCAGAATGCTTTGATGGTCATAAGAGGATAGGAGAAGTCATCAACATTTGTTAATAATAAGCACTTACTATTGATCAGTAACTTTCCACACATTATTTCTTTTAATCCATATGAAAACTGCATGAGGTAGGCATTTCAATACCTATTGAGAAGATGAGATTCAGGGAAGGTAAATAGCTTGTCCGAAGTCACAAAGCTGGCATATGAGTACAGGTCCATTTGAGTCCAAAACACATGTCTATTTTCCTCGAGTTTTAAAGTCTAAAGAGAATAAATACAACTTTTGTTGGGAGAAAGGGGCTATCAATAAAGGCTTCATAAAGGAATAATACTGGAGATGGGCATTGAGTAGGACACTGTGTTAATATTTAAACGTTGGGGCTATAGTGGGATAAGAGGTTTAATCAGAGAGTGAGGAAACATATAAGAAAACTTTTCAGATGGGTAGTAAATGACAGAAAGTACCAAACAGAGAATTTTGACATGCAAATTGAGTTTCTGAGCTGCAGCAATGTGTAGGGGGAGGGGGGCTCCACCATTCATTAGCTTGCTTGTGTGATCTTTGGCAAAAATAACCTCTGAGGCTCAGTTTCTGTATACGTAAAATGGGAATAGTACTGTCTACAGTAATATCTGTGAAGATTAAATGAGCAAATACTTACAACATGCCTGGCACATGAGAGGCCCTCAGTCAATATTAGCCATTCTTAAGATACAAAGCTAGACATTGGGGTCCAAGCCCCCATACTTGCTCGGGAAAAAGAAGTGAGCAAATTCTCATTGTCACATTGGGCGTGGGTGATGGCTTTCACAGGCAAACATTGTTTCCTCTAAGGACACATCACTGGGTCATGTCTGGGAATGTAACTGTTTCCACCTTTTTACTGTACAGTTAGTAAATGCCTTTACAGGTTTCTGTTTCCTAAGAAGACAATTTTAGAAGCATTTATTATCTTTGGTGCTTGCTAGAGGCTTTCTTCCCTCCTTTTTTCATTAGTGGTAGGATACGGAAATGAGTGGCCAAGTAAAGCCTGGTGTTGGGGAGCGTTAAAATGCTTTGGTCCATTGTGGCCAATTTGGTCTGTGCCGCAGAAGGCCTGTGATGTTCATGGCCCAAGAAGTCTGAGGAAATAGGTCTGCAGAACACAGAAAGATGCAGCCTCATAAAAATCCTGCTTAGAGCACCAGGATACAGGGTCTTGGGCTAGAGTCAATGCAGTAAAAGATGGTCAGGCACTGTGCGTGCTGCAGAAAGGGAACATAATACCTCAAAGGTTCCTGCTACTCTCCCGTTTGCCCATCCTACTACAGCCACTTTAGTCTCCCTGCTTTCCTAGAACATTCTAGGCCTGCTCCCGACTTAGGGCTTTTCTTTTTTTTTT
Organism: Trachypithecus francoisi; assembly: GCF_009764315.1. Lineage (NCBI taxonomy): Eukaryota > Metazoa > Chordata > Mammalia > Primates > Cercopithecidae > Trachypithecus > Trachypithecus francoisi. The sequence continues at coordinate 22,444,607 of NW_022681457.1, read as the reverse complement.
TTTTGAGACGGAGTCTCACTCTGTCACCCAGGCTGGAGTGCTGTGGCTGGATCTCAGCTCACTGCAAGCTCCGCCTCCCGGGTTCATGCCATTCTCCTGCGTCAGCCTCCCGGGTAGCTGGGACTATAGGCGCCACCACCTCGCCCGGCTAGTTTTTTGTAGTTTTTAGTAGAGACGGGGTTTCACCGTGTTAGCCAGGATGGTCTCGATCTCCTGACCTCGTGATCCGCCGGTCTCGGCCTCCCAAAGTGCTGGGATTACAGGCTTGAGCCACCGCGCCTGGCCAGGGCTTTTCCTTCCATCTGGATGCTCTTTCTTGACCACACTGTTTAGTAGCATGCCCTCATGTCCTGGTACTCCTGTCTCTCTTACCGCGCCATTTTTTCCATAGCACTCTTACCTTTTAACATTATGATGGGTTGAACTGTGTCCTCCCCCAATTCCTGTGTTGAATTCCTAACTCCCAGGTCCTCAGAATGTGACTTAATTTGGAAATAGGGTCTTCACAGAGGTAATCAAGTTAAAATGAAGTCATTAGGGTGGGCCCCAATCCAATCCTACTGGTGTCCTTATAAAAAGGGGAAATGTGGACACAAATCCACATAGAGGGAAGGCAGCGTGAAGAGACAGAGGGAAAAGACAGCCATCTGCAAGCCAAGGAGAGAGCCCTGGGGCAGATCCTTCCCTCACAGCCCTCAGAAGGAACCAACTCTGCTGACACCTTGATTTCAGGCTTTTAGCTTTCAGGTGAGACAAAATATTTCTGTTGTCTAAGCCACCCAATTTACGGTACAATTTAATGGAAGCCCCAGCCAATGGATACACTGTCCCTGTAACCGACTTTCTCAAAATTACATTTATTCTCTGCCTCCCTCAGTGATAGCATAAGCTGCTCTAGACAGAGATTGTTTTTCTGTGCTGTTCACTTCTGTAACCCCAGTACAACAATGATGCCGGGTGTATCATTTCTGTTCAATAGATACTTTTAAAGTGAATTTATCAGAAGACAGAGAATTCATAAATCTATTCGCAAAGTGCCCATCTTAAGAACAAGACCAGGAGGAATAGGTCGCTGCCACAGTTTGCTGGGTTTGTCTGCATAGGAGTGAGGCGCCTCAGATGGTGGATGCGATCTTGGCTTTGAGCAGGTTTGGGAAACTTGAGCCATTCTTTAGAAGACTTTAAGGATGAGGAGGGTGCAGCCCTCCTCTGTGTTCAGAGAAAGTAGCTCCAGATGGAGCATTTAGCACAGGGCTCCGGATCCAGTTACACTCGACCGCACTGCCACAAGCACTAATAAGGCCCGACGGCCTAATAGGCTGTCCTGTGGTGAGGCCGTGTTGGGAAGAGGTTACCAATAATAAGATTATTCTCTTGATGGTTAGCTTGGCAGGGGTGGGTAGTGTTGGAAGTACACTTGGGTCAAGGTGTGCTAGGCAGGGGCTCATGTGGAAATTCTGGGCTCCCAAGCCTGTTTCAAAAGCAGCACCACTTTCCCTTTTTGCTGGCTGCAGCATCAGACAATGTCTCAGAGACACATAGAACCTTCTTTCTTTTCTTTGGCTCTTCTCTCGTACTAGCCCAAATGAAGAACTGAAGGTTATTATTGTCATAGCATAACATGACATACAACTATCATGGTATAACAGCTTTTATTGAGCACCTACCATATGCCAGGAGGCTATTCTAGATCCCATAAAGTGTCGGGGGAGACAGAGGTTAGGCACATACATTAGAGAGGTGTCATGTGGATGGAGTGAAACACAGTGAAACGAAAGGATGAGGAATCAAAGTGCCCAGTATTGCCTGTGGCTTAGCGTGAGTGTTGAGGAATACGTTGCCTTTCTTTTTTCTCTTTCTTTGGCTTTCAATGTGGGTAACAGCTTGGGGCAGAAGGCAGGGCATGTTGAAAAAAAATGCAAGCAGTGTTCCTTATCTTTTCACCCCAGTGCCAAACTGTGATGTTTGTAAAGAGGCCAAGAGATTATGGTCTGAGTGCTTACGTCCCTCCCAAAATTCGATGTGGAAACCTAATCACCAGTGTGATGTTGTTAGGGGGATGGGGTCATTGGGAGGTGATTGGGTCCTGAGGGCAGAGTATGAATGAGATTAGTGTCCTTATAAAAGAGATCCCAGAGAGCTGCTTCACCCCTCCTGCCGTGTGAAGACACAGCAAGGAGGTGCCATTTGTGAAGCAGAAGTGGGCTCAAATCTGCTGGTGCCTTGACCTTGGACTTCGCAGCCTCCAGAACTGTGAAAAATAAATTCCTTTTGTGTATAAGCCAAAAAAAAAAAAAAAAAAGAAAAAGGAAAGAAAAGAAAAAAAAAAGGCAAGCGGGTTTTCAGTGTCTTATGGTGGAATTTTGTGTTATAGGGTTTCAGAGCAGGGACACCATGAGGGCTGGAATGGTCAAGGGGACAGGAGTGGATGCTGGAGGGTGAGAGGAATTCTGGTAAGGGGAGGTAAATGAAGGCATTTCTGCTGAGACCGAAGCTTGGATATGTTGTAGAGAGCTACGGGTTTGGGAGTCTCCAGAGGCAAAGCTTGGGTCCCGGTAGGTTGGCGGCCAGGCTCTGTGCTATGGGCTTCATGTTCTTTTAAAAGTCACTTGCCTCCATGAGGTAAGTTCAGTTACTATCTCCACTTTATAGCTGAAAATATGATGGCCCAGAGAGGAAGTAACTCAACCCAATTCACACAGGTGGTGGGAGGCAGAGCAGGGTTTAATTTTGGCCTGTTTGATTCTAAAGCTTATACCTTCACCCATGAACCTGATAAGTGGCAATCAGGAGCTAGTGAGCTGTAAAACAGTTCCTTGTAAAACAGTTTCCTTGGCTCGAAGCTGCCTTACTCCAGTCTCTGCCTCCGTCTTCACAAGGTGGTCTCGTTGCGTGTCTGCCTTCACATGGTGTTTTCTTCTTCTTATAAGGACACCAGTTATATTGGATTAAGGCCCACCCTAAGAACATCATCTTACAACTCGATTACATGAAAATGTTTCCTCCATTCTTTCTCACTGTCAGTTGCTACCGCCTTTATTCCCACTGTTCTCCCAGGGTGTGGAAATACAGTTCCTTTATCTGGCAATGTAATTCCTTCTGGGAAGTGTAAAGCACTTTTCTAGGTGTTATTTCACTCCCCCTCACCATCTCTGTGATGGATAATTGCACCTCTACTGAGGCTAAATGAACGCCTGCGAGTGTGTATGGGGTTCCTAGGGCTGCTGTAACAAGTACTGCAAACTGGGTGGCTTAAACAACAGAAATTTATCGTCTTGCAGTTCTGGAGACTAGAAGTCCAAAATCAAGATATCGGCAAGGTCATGCTCCCTCTGAAACCTGTAGGGGAGAATCTTTCCTTGACTCTTGCCACCTCTGGTGCTTTACTGGCAATGCTTGGCTTTCCTTGGCTCACAGCTGCATTACCTCTGCCTCTGTCTTCCCAAGCGTGTCTCTGTCTTCATGTGGTGTTTTCTTCTTCTTACAAGGACATCAGTCATATTGGATTAGTTCCCACTACTACTCTCTGGGACCCCCAAATCAGATAAAAATTTGAGTTTGTAAACTTCCAGCACTTCTTAGTCGTGGTTCCTTGCATTCCTCTAAATTCTCTACACTCTATCTTACCTCCTCGCTTTCATTAATTTAACTAAAAGTTGGGATTATCCTCTTTCTTCCTTAGTGCTGGAGTGTCTCTTTCTTTAAGGCCTTTCACTTTGGCAAATTGTCCTCTTCAACCCAGCCTGCACTGGCTACCTGTTTCTCTAAACCCCATAACAATTGGGGTCATCTTGGAGGTGGGTTGACTGTTTTACGGTTCAACAGTTTCTGATTGCCACTTTAAAAAATTTGCCTAATTTTTGGCAAAGGTGCCAAGAACATACAATGGGGAAAAGACAGTCTCTTCAATAAATGGTGCTGGGAAAACTTGATATCCATATTCAGGAAAATGAAACTAGACCCCAATTTCTTCTCATATACAAAAATCAAATCAAAATGGATTAAAGATTTAGGCTGGGTGCAGTGGTTTACTCCTGTAATCTGAACACTTTGGGAGGCTGAAGAGGGAGAATCACTTGAGTCCCAGAGTTTGAGACCAGCCTGGGCAACACAGTGAGACCTTGTCTCTACAAAAAATAAACAAAATCAGCTAGGCATGAAGGTCACATGCCTGTAGTCCCAGCTACTCAGGAGGCTGAGATGGGAAGACTGCTTGAGCCCAGGAGATCAAGGCTGCAGTGAGCTGAGATCAAGCCACTGCACTACAGCCTGGGCAACAGAGTGAAACCTTATCCCCCTCTCCTCCCCTCCCCACAAAAAAAAGGATTACAGAATTAAATCTAAGACCTCAGACTATGAAACTGCTACAAGAAAACATTGGGGAAAATCTCTAGAACGTGAGTCTGGGCAAAATATTTTTGAGTAATACCCCTGAGCACAGGAGAAATGGAACCAAAGGAAAAATGAACAAATGAGATGACATCAAGTTAAAAAACTTCTGCACAGCAAAGGAAACAATCAACAATGTGAAGAGACAGCCCACAGAACGGGAGAAAATATTTACAAACTACCCATCTGACAAGGGATTAGTAACCAGAATATACAAGGAGTTCAAACAACTCTATAGGAAAAAATCTAATAATCTGATCAAAAAACAGGCAAAATATTCAAATAGACATTTCTCAAAAGAAGACATACAAATAGCAAATAGGCATATGAAAAAGTGCCCAACATCACTGATTATCAGAGAAATGCAAATCAAAACTACAATGAGATATCATCTTACCCCAGTTAAAATGGCTTATACCCAAAAGACAGGCAACAACAGATTCTGGCAAGGATGTGGAGAAAAAGGAACCCTCATACACTGTTGATGGGAATGTAAATTAGTACAAATACTACGGAGAACAGTTAGGAGGTTCCTCAAAAAACTAAAAATAGAGCCTACTTTACCATCTGGCAATCCCACTGCTGGGTATATACCCGAAATAAAGGAAATCAGTATATTAAGGAGATAGCTACACTCCCATATTTGTTGTAGCACTGTTTACAATAGCCAAGACTTGGAAGCAACCTAAGTGTCCATCAACAGATAAATGGATAAAGAATGTGTTACATATGCACAATGGAGTACTATTCAGCCATGAAAAAGAATGAGATCTTGTCATTTGCTACCACCTGGATGGAACTGGAGATGATTATGTTACATGAAATATGCCAGGCACAGAAAGACAAACATTGCCTGTTCTCACTTCTTTGTGGGATCAAAAAACCAAAACAGCTGAACTCGTGGACATAGAGAGTAGAAGGATGGTTATCAGAGGCTGGGAAGAATAGTGGGGGTGAGTGGGGAAAAGGTGGGGATGGTTAATGGGTACAAAAAGATAGTTAGAAATGATGAATAAGACCTACTATTTGATAGCACATCAGGGTGACTAGTCAATAATAACTTAATTGTACATTTAAAAATAATGAAAAGAGTATAATTGGATCTTTTGTAACACAAAGGATAAATGCTTGAGGAGATGGATATCCTATTCTCCACAATGTGATTATTACGTATTGCATGCCTGTATCAAAACATCTCATGTAGCCCATAAATATATATATATATATCTATTATATACCCTGAAAAATTAAAATGAAAAAGAAAGAAAATTTGCCTAACCAGGTATAAGCTCCTGATTCTCAGAGATAGAGACTAATCATGTCTTTGTTTGCTGCTCTAGGATCTAGCATAGGCTTAGCACGTTGTAACTCTCATTAAAGCCTTGCTGGATGAATGATATTTGTTTTTTTCTGATTCTAACTGCATGGCAGAGTCCTCTGGAATAATGTGAACACCCAGCCTACGACGTGGAGTGCTGAGCAGTGAGCTTGTAATGCTAATGCTTGCAGGAAGTCAAACTGTGCATTCAAGCCCTGCACTCGGTATACTTAATTTTTTTGTAAATTTGATTCATCTGATTAATTACCTTAACTTTCCACCAGACTTAGCCTGTACCAACACAGCCAAAATTGCAAGAGGTTTGGCCAGCCTGAGGGCCAGTAGGTCGGAAGCTAAACTGATCAGAGAACAGAGCAGACCCAAGAAGATAATCTAAGGGTCGCTTTGTTCCAGGTGTCCTCAGAGAGGCTCCGCCCCAAGGGATCACATTGCACCTCCACTCCTGGGGAGCAGAATGCTTCTCTTCCCTCCCCAAAGGCTGGCAGGGGCCCTGAATACTGTCATTCTGTCCTCGCCAGCTGTTTCCCATGCTGACAGCACATCCTTTGTGAGGCCCTGGCGTTTCCTTCTCCTTCCTAAGCACTTCCCCTGAGACTTTCCAGGGATGGCAGTGGGGCAGGAATGAGCAGAACAGATGCTCAGCTCTTTGTTAGTGGAGGTGACTGTCCCAGTGTTTATGACGCCCATGGAAGTTAGCAAGAATGTGAAATTTGGAATGTGAGAATTTTAGGTTGGATGATGTCTTTGGGATAGTTTTGCCCAAATGAACCTTGTTTTGCTGGAGGGAAACTTAGAAGTCAAACCACGAAGCTACCAGCTAACGAGGCACTTTATGAGGATAAGATGGTAAATCTGAGATTAGGACACAGATCTTCCATCATCTAGCCCAGCACTGTCTGCTCTCCTAGGTCATTTTGGGAATCAGTGAGACAGGAGCAGGCAAGGATTCTGCCCTATAAAGGAAGTATGGGGAAAGGTTTCCTCCTGCATGTGGGATTAAATCCTTGTGAGCTGGTCTCTGCTCACCTGTCCAGTCTCATTTTGCACCTCTCTTCCCCTTGTTAACAAAACTCTAGCCATCTTGACATTCATTTCCAAGCTCCTTCAAACTTCTGAGCCTTCACACATCCTGTTCCCACAATCTGGAGTACTCTTTTGCCCACATTTCACCTGGATAATGCCAACTTATCCTCTAAGTCTTAGCTTAAATATCACTTCCTTAGAGCAGCCTTCCTTGAGCTCTGTCATCTAAATAACACACACCATTCATTGCGTTCACCGGACTATGCATTTTCCTTCACAGAATTGTCTATTTATTTGAAGTCTGCTGCTATGCTACCTCACCTTGACTGCAAGGCTCCTGATAGCAGGGATTACTGTGTAATCTGGGCCAGGCACATAGTAGGCACTCAATACATAGCAATACATTGCTAAATAAATGAAAGAATGAATGAAATAAGAGACTGACTTTTTGGATAAGGTAGGGCCAACCTGTTCATCTATTGTAATTTTGTTATTGCTGCCATATTATAGAGAACTCATTATTCAAGCAGGTCTGGGATACGGGTATTATAATATCCAAGTTTTCATACGTATCAGTTGAGGGTCAGAGAGGAGGAGTACTTACCCAAAGTCATCCATGTTATAAGTGACTGTATTAGTCTGTTCTCATGCTACTCATAAAGACATACCCTAGACTGGGTAATTTATAAGGGAAAGAGGTTTAATTTACTCACAGTTCTACATGACAGGGGAGGCCTCACAATCACGGTGGAAGGCAAGGAGGAGCAAAGTCATGTCTTACATGGCAGAAGGCAAGAGGGCAGGTACAGGGCAACTCCCCTTTATAAGACCGTCAAATCTCGTAAGACTTATTCACTATCACAAGAAGAGCATGGGAAAGACCTGCCCTTATGATTCAATTACATCCTACTGAGTCCCTCTGATGACACGTGGGAATTATGGGGGCTATAATTCAAGATGAGGTTTGAGTGATGACACAGCCAAACCATATTAGTGAAAGCCTGGGCTGGAATGCAGGTTTGCCTGGCTCCAAAGCTGAAATTTTAAAATTATTTTATGATGTGTCTATTGTATGTCAGGTACCTTTTCGGTGTATCAGAAGCATCATGATGTGCCCTTTGTGCATCAGATATTTCAGGGTCTGGTTTCCCCAAGACTGCACACCTAATTAGGGAAAGAGCCAAGTTTCAACAAAACTTTGCTGACTCTCAAATTAGAGTTTTGTATGCTGGCTGCACCCTCAGGGCACACCTTGGGTGTGCACTCTTTGGGGTATGCTGGCTGCACACTCAGGGCACACACTAGCAGAGCCTTGGGTAGCATGGGTTAAAAAAGAAGCCATTACCACATCCATTTACCATGAATCCTGGCTTTTTTTTTTTTTTTTAATTTTACCCTGAGTAACTGAGAACAAAGCTGACTTCACCAAAATGTTCTGATGCCAGGGGTCCTAGTGAAACTCCCGTTTTCAATCACTTGCACATAGTTAAGTGGAGACAGTTAAAACCCTAATTACTGAGCTGGTGGGGCCCACTGACACCTGTAAGACATTTGGTACAGTGCAGGAAGTAATGCTTCCTTTCCAGTTTACATCACTATTTAATCTAATTATTCCTTCCAGTTTGGCTTTTACATATTCCATCAAAGAAGAGATTGCTCATTTCCTTGCGAAACTGTATACGTCCACTGTAATGCTATTTTTCGCCTCTCCTAAGTAATCTGAGATTTCCTAACCTTCTCCCCCTACTGTATTCTCTGGCTAATGTATAAACTTGGAAGAAGTTTCTTGACAGAGAAGTCAAGAGGGTTTCACCTGTGACACAAGCTTTTCCATTTCAGAGAATTTGAGAGCTCAAAGGGGACTTTTACTTCATCTGCACCAAAAGTCCATCCTTTCCTAATTGAGGACACTGAGGCCTAGATAGCAAACTCTTTGAGCTCCTGCCATGTGCAGGCGCTAGGAAAAAGGAGTGGACGAGGCCAAAAAAGCCCCTGCCCTCAAGGAGCTTGTGTCCAGAGAAGCAGAGAGAAATGAATGTAATTGAAAATAATCAATGAATTCCAAATGCTCAAATTAAAGTGTAAAAGAAGTACATGTTTTTAATGAGAGGTTCCCTGAGTAAGTCATGCTTAAAATGAACCATCAAAAGTGAAAAAAGATTGCACCAGGTAAAGAGGGAAGAAAGAACACTCCAGGTGGAGGGAATAGGCACGCGATTGGGGTGATAGAGAGATGGCCGGAACAGTGGGAGTGGGCGGAGTAAGAGAGAACACAGTCGAAGAAGCAGCTGAAACAGTGGGCAGGGGCCAGTCTGTGAAGCTTTGGAACCCCCATTAAGTTCTCTTCTTGAGGCCAGGAACGCATACTTCATTTTCCCCGGTAAATCTCTCTCCACCCTTCTGCACTCTGTGCCCTACGAGATTGACCTCTGGGGGTCACCTTGAGACAGCTCGGTTGCCTTCTGCTTTCTGTTTGGGTTTGGCCACTAAGAGGCATCAGAGGAGATCGGAGAGCCAGAGGAGTGACCTTGGGGTATTCATTTCCTGGGCTGTTCCCCTGCTGCGTTGCGGGTTGGAGAGACACTGCGCTAGTGAAGGCCCCCCTCCTGTTGGGTGGACATCTCCTATGGGCTTCCCTTTGCTTGTTCCCTTAGGCTTAGGCGTGGTGATAGCTCTCTGCCTGGCCAGTGTCCGGTCACGTCACCTCTCTTGTTGGTGTCACTGTACCCTGCCCACTCCACCTGTAACCACTCTTTCTCCTGCAGGGTCCTTTACAAAAGGGCTCCGGCATCAAAGGGCAGCCAGCAATGGAGACGGCCCTCAGAGAAAGGATGTCAGTGAGTGGATCAGCAGCTGCAGCTGAGGGGAGCCGACTCAGTCCTAGTCGGCTGAAGGAGGGACGTGAAATCAAGGGAGAGGCAGCTGGCAGACCTAGCAGGGGACTCTCTAAAGTCCCATGAAAGTACACATGACCAAAAAAGGGCAGCTCTCAACTCCTGCCAGGCCCAGAGATCTCAAAGCCATCTAATGAAAATACCTATTAAGTAAGAACCTTCCTACATCCCTTTCTAACCCTTGTCTCTGACCCTGTGCCCCAACCACGAAGGGGCCAGATGTCAGGATAAGCAAGCTGGAGGAAGAGATGGAAAGGAGAGGGAGATTGTGAGAAACAGAGCAAGTGAGCTCCAGGCACTCCCAATGTGTGAAGGCATGCCTCCTGCCCACAGCAGCCAGCTCAGAAGATCAGAAACATCCATGGCTAGATCCTAATCTCTATGTTGAGTCATTGTCTACGAGATGTCAGAAAAGTCACAAGATTGCCAAAAGTTTCATCCAGGTGCAAGGGAATGACCACTACTTCCACCAAACAGATTTATAGAAATCAGGAGAAACAAAACACCCACACTTGCCTTCAGGATTACCATTCATGAGACCCTTCCTTCTTGTTCAATTGACCAGTGATTTTAGGGAATGTTGCAAATAAAATTGTATTGTGTTTACAAGTTGCCTATTTCGCTGTTGAACTTATTTGACCATGCAACAGTTTTAGGGACTAAAACCCCAGTGTAATTTTTTCCTTGCCATGTACTTTGGAAAATGTTGCTTTTGATACCAAGCACACAAGTAAACAAATACATAAAACAAATAAACATTTTCTTCCTAGGGAAGATATTATAATAATGGCTGGTTAGGGCTGGTATGATCCAGTAGGCAATGGAGCTATTGTTTTTGGTGTTAATCTGCCCCAAAGCACAGTTTTAATCTAACAGTGTAGTTGTATAAGAAATAAAATGTCCATGCTCAAGACCAGGAAGTTATAAAAAATCATCAGAGAATACTTTGCATATGTCACATGTTATATAAATGGTAACTCATGCTAATAATGTGAACACTTTGTATTCCTTTAATGATCTCTGGGACTCCACAGCTCATACAGAGTCAGGAGAGGGGCCTATGGGGCATTACAGAGAGAGTGTTAACAGATTCGTGAGTATTTGTTTATCATCTGTTGGCCATCAAATGAAATGTGGTGGACTTTTCCTGTATAAAGTGATGCCATAATTTTATAACTAATTTAAAAGACTTGCTAGAATCACAGAAATAAAGCAATAAATGAAAGCTAGTGGCCAGGTGCTGTGACTTACGCCTGTAATCCCAGTATTTTGGGAGGCTGAGGTGGGCGGATCACTTGAGGTCAGGAGTTCGAGACCAGGCTAGACAACATGGTGAAACCCCTTCTCTACTAAAACATACAAAAATTAGCAGGGCATGGTGGCTCACGTCACCCAGCCACTTGGGAGGCTGAGGTATGAGAATTGCTTGAATCCAGGAGGGGAAGTTGTAGTGAGCCAAGATCATGCCACTGCACTCCAGCCTGGGTGACAAAGCAAGTCACCATCTCAAAAATAAATAAATAAAAGCTAGGAAGAGAAAAACACCAGATGGAAACTTGCCCTAGAGAGGCTCTGGAATTCACCTTTGTCCCAGTGATGGAGAATAGACCCAGCAGGCAGTCTTAAAGCCACGGTGTACCTCAGACACCCATCCTTTACATTTTCCCCACAAGGAAACGAATATTGAGGCTTGTGCGTGCTAGTGTAACAACTATCACACGGAAGGTGTTCACAAAATATGTGCTGAATGAATGACTCCGCCAACTCTATTGTTTCCTAGGTGAGAAGGACACAGGCCCTATGTGTCACTGTCTCCCTTCCTCTCTGCTTTGCTTTCTGCCAGTTTTTTTTTTTTTTTTTTTCTAGGTTGTGTCTAAATGTCACAATATCACTACTAGGTAAGAACTGTGATTCTTATTTAATGGATGAGAAGACTGAAGCCTAGCAAGATCACACAGCTGGTGAATGATAGGTAAGGTCTTATTGCTCCAATGTGAAAGTAAAACTCAGTAAAATGTGCCTGTTCTTGAATCCACTGGACTGTTGCATGCTTAGCCTATTAGACAATAATAATAAAGCAGAGAGGAGACGCTTGGTACCTTCCCAAAAAGCTTTAAGTGTGAGAGTTTGGGGTCCCGTAGCTCTGAACATTTTATGAAACCAAGTATAATAATACTCGATGGGCATTTCCATGGGTATGAGTCTATGAGATATCAGAAAGGAGGCCTTAGAATTTCGAGAACAGAGTTAAGAGGATGACGCATATTCTGATTTTTGACAACATCTCCAAATAGGTGCAGTTTGTATTTGGTGTCCTCTCGCCTCCATTTAGTACCTTCAGAACCCAAAAGTCTGGGTATTTAAAGGTGGAATTCCAGGCACTGCAGTAGGCAATAGAACTATTGTTTTGGGTGTTAAATCATAAAGGAGCCTCCTTCTTTCTCCTTGTGAGCTTCTCCTTTGGCATTCCTGTGAAGTTGCCACATCTTCCTGCTCAGTGGAAAGCCTTGATTCCTGTGGCTAGTCTTACTTTACAAAAGGAAATCCTGAGGCGTGGAGAGCCAAACCAAGTCAAGGAAGGGGCCTACTGCATTCTCCTTTGACCTCCAGACTTGTTAGTCCCTTGATTTTTGGATAATTTTGTTCCTTTACCCGAGTACACTAGGAATATCTCATTAAACTACCCTTATTTAAACAGATCACGATTACAGTCTCTGCTACCTCCATTAGCACTCTGAGCTCATCTCTTACTATTCTTCCCCACTCACTCTGTTTTCAGCACATCAGCCTCCCTGATGTTCCTCGAGTAGATCATATGTGCTTCACCTTTGCAATTTGCTTTTGCACTTGACCTTTGCATTTGACCTTTGCACTTTGCCTTTGCACTTCACCTTTGCACTTGCTGTTCTCTTTCTTCTTCTGGGTACCCTCATGGCTCCTCACTCACTTTCCTCAGCATCTTATTCAAATGCCAACTTTTCAGACTCGAACTCACCTGACCACCCCATTTAAAATTGAGAACCTTCCCTTATCTGGTACTCCTTACCCATTTTCCCTATTGCTGTATTTGTAGCATCCAGAACCAGAACAATGTCCAATACGGAGAAGATACCCAATAAATATTTTGAATGAATTAATACATTTAAGTGGCCTCTGCTTTCGCTGGATTTCCTGCAGCCACTAAAAATTCTGAAATGCCTGTGCCCAGGTGGGGCTTCCTGTTCAAAAACCTCTCATTTTTATTAAGCTCCTTCCTGCTCACCAGTCTGAGGTCAAACTCTCTGCCTAACAGGGGCAAAGAAGGAATACTGGCTTCATTAACCACAGTGAAAATGCTAGGAATGGCTACATACTTGGAATCAATACCATATTCTACCTTTAACACCCCTCTTAAATCCCCTTTCATTTCAAATAAGGATGACAAATAAGAACCAACAACTCAGAGTTGTCTAGTTTTCAATGTTGAGTTAAAACTTAAGTCAGTCTTCATCTTTATCAATCTTTAGTTTAGGGTCAAGAAGATGGGTTCTGGGGGTGGAGCGTTTGGTTTGAGATCCTTGTTCCATTTCACAGTAGCTAGGTGATCTTGGGTAAGTTACTGCCTCTCTCAGGGTTCTCGTTTCCTCATCAGTAAAGAGAATATGATTGTAGCTACTTCATGTGGTTGTGGTGAGAATTAGCTGGGAAATACGTACAATGCACTTAGAACAGTATAGAGAGAGTGTTAGAAATTTCCCTTATCATATGATGGGAATACTGCTATCTTTCATTGACCTTAAGTGGAAGAAATGCACTCCAGTTACCTATGTCAGCTCCAGACTCCTGCTCTGGGGGTGGGGGTGAGGATTAGTGACTTTTTGGGTCCTATATCAGTGTGGATTAATGAGACAAGGAGTGCCCAGTGATGCTGGTTACTTAAAAACACCACCCTCTAGCCAGCCTGGCTGGGCTCTGGTGGTTACTCCTGCCCACTGGCATCCTCTGGTAGCCACTGCCTGTGCCTGTTGGCTGGAGAAAAGACCACACTCGGCACTCTTGCCAAGTCATGAGTGAGAGGCAGGCTGGTGCCTTGCCCAGCCCCATGACACAGGAGCCTGTTGCCCCAACTGAGATAATTTTCTTGTCACCAGGCCTGAAATCCTCACTCGAAGTCATCTTCAAACTGGTGTTCTGAAACAGGGCCAAGTCCCCAAGCCTGAGTTTGCAGGCTGGGGAGCTGGTCTTCCCTAAAATGCACCTTTCTAAGAAAAGGAAAAAACTTAATACAGCTTGCCAGGGGGAATTAACTGTCAGTGTCTGTTTTTTTGAATGGCTATTTGCATGTAGACAGGAAGCTTCAGAGTCTTTTGCAAAAGCGGGGGGAAAAATGAAAAAAGAAATCCCTCACCTCCCTGGGGAGACATTTGAGGAACAGTCAAGCCTGAGGGAAGTTTGGATGCCAAGAAAGCCGTGTTCTGCACTAGTCAGAATGTGGACATGGTGGGCGAGATTTGGGCAGCTGTACAGCTACTGGGCAGCTTTCTATTCAAACCCACTCTGGCAGAGGGGAAATGCTCTTTCTTTCATTCTTTCATCAGTTGTTTTTTCTTTTTTTTAGAGGAAAGTTAAAAAACAATTACAAAAGATCCAGAGACACACTGATGTCACTGAGAGGGGAGACCCAGGTCATCTTCAAGAGTTGGTTTTAGGGGACCCCCCTCCACCCCACAAAAAAAGCTGAGCTCTAAAAGGCAGCCTAGACAATGGATCAGATGCCAAACCATGTGAAGTGCCCAGAGGCAACTCCAAAACACCCGGCCCACCAGTGGGTGGAGGCTGCCAAGGAGCCAGATGCTGTAGCTTTAAAAATATCTTCCGCTGCTTGGCATCTGCAATTGCAGGCTGCCGTCTCCAAGAAGGAGCGGGCGAGGGCTGGGACAGCTGGCCAGGCCGCAGCAACCGGCGTATATGTAACGAGAGCGCCTCTAACCACGGGGCTGCCCATTGGCCTTGTTAAATCACCCTCAGCATATGGTGAGAGACATCTGCCCAGGATCTGGACCTCACAGCCTGGAAGAGGAGGGTTCAACACAAGCATTCTGAGGCCTGGGAGGGCTACAGGCAGCCGGGAAGGCATTCCCAGGGCAGGGCTGAGGGCCTCTTTGACAGAGGAGACCGGGTTCTGAGAAAGAAGGGACTGACTCAAGGTCATGCAACAGTGTGCTGTCAGTGTACTAGGGAACAAGTCATTGAGATTCCTTGAGCCTCTGTTTACTTATCTGTGAAATGGGGTAAAGTATATACCTCATGGGCTTGATGTGAGGGTTAGATAAGATAATTTAAGTGAATGCACCTTGCTTAATACATTTCAGTTGACTATGATTCGCAGTCTTCCAATGATAAACGTTGAAAGCAGCCACTGACATGTTATGTTTTCAAGAGGCTTTGGGAAAGATCCAATACTCCCCCAAATCTGTCTCTACCTGCTTACTGCTGGATGAAATTCATTTACCCAGGAATTGCACCCATTTTGGGCTGCTATTAAAATGCAGTCTTACTTTCGAGGGTAAAACTTTGAACTGTGAAGAGTTTGCCCTGGAGGCAGGTTTCTGAGGGATAGCAGGGAGTCCTAAAAAAAAAAAAAGGCAAACTAGGATGGGAGCCAACACCTTCATTGGAAAACAGCTCTTTGCCTCTTAGAGCCATTTAACTTTCCTCTACCTTAAATCTCGACTCCAAATAGCAAAACTATGGTTTTATTTATTTATTTACTTATTTTTTGGCTTCCAGATAACATTCTATTAGATTATTTTTATACCACTACCCTCTCATTTTAAAAAGCACTAGTAAGTAAATTCTTAAGTAGGGCAATAACCCAGCCTCGAAGGTAGTGGGGATATATGCCAAAGTGGTATTAAATAAGAAGAAATTCATACAGATATCCTGGTGAACATTGGCCACACATACTCTATGGTAGCTAGAGGCACATTGCTTTTTTTCTCTTTATATAAGAGTACTTCATAAAGTACTCTGAAGACTATGACAAATCCTTGGAAATATCCAATATCTTTCCAAAATCAAATCTGAGGCTTTTCACTACAGTGACATTACTATTCTTTCCTCATATTTGTGGTTGCATTGCCAGCCTTTATTCTTACCTGTCTCCAATCCCAACAACCTCTAATTGCCTTTAGAGCTTATGGGTTCCAGGTTCCACTCCAGGTGTGGACATATGACTGTGTTAATTCAAGCAGTGTCTCCTACCCTCTGGCCACAGTTTTGGTTTGAGAATGGGTCATAGGATGGACATGGATTCAAACAGATTGGCTCGGGATTTTTTTTTCTTTTCCGGGAATGCTGAGACTCTTTCTTGTTAGCTGTAAATGGGGAAGTAAGTAGGGAGTTTCTTGCCTTAAAACTCCAAGGAAGGCAGAATGGAGAAACTGGGTGACTGAGTTGCTAGATCAAGCCATGACTGAAGGCCATGCTACATTTGGACTTTTCAGTGACAGGAACCAATATAGCCTTTTATACTTTAAGCCTGTCTGTGTATCCTGTTTTCCATACTGAGCAACTGAAAATAGCCAGATATGCTCAGGGAAGCCCAAGGAAGTTGTACTTACAGATATTTGGTCTTGGCTTATTTTTAGATAGTCAGTTGAGACTTAAAAGTCTTTTTTGGTTTGGTACACATGTTACATGACACCATTAGAGCTTGGGGTTGAGCATGCTGATCCTGCTCTTGTTGCATGAAAAAGATATCACCCTTAGATTGGGAATGAGGATAAATGGGGGCAAGTCCTCATTTAC
The DNA here is from genome assembly GCF_009764315.1 of Trachypithecus francoisi. NCBI lineage: Eukaryota > Metazoa > Chordata > Mammalia > Primates > Cercopithecidae > Trachypithecus > Trachypithecus francoisi. Next base: position 22,428,173 of record NW_022681457.1, on the reverse strand, counting down.
CACCAAAGAATACCGTTTTTGTCTTCTAGTTCCCCACTTGAATTGACAAGTGGGACATATTAAATTAAGGTTTACTAAACTTCAGCCATTTATCTGTTACCCTCATATTTTTTTCTATATTCACCTGTGCTATTAGTTACTTTAAATTAATTCACTTTCAGAATGCTTATACATTGTTGGTAGAAATGTAAATTAGTTTAGCCACTGTGGAAAGCAGCTCGGAAATTTCTCAAAGAACGTAAAAAGGGAGCTACCATTCCATCCAGTAATCCCATTACTGGATGTATATACAAAAGAACATAGATCATTATACCAAAAAGTACACATGGACTTTGTATGTTCATCGCTGTGTTGTTCATAATAGCAAATACATGGAATCAACCTAGGTGCCCATCAGCGGTGGATTGGATAAACAAAACATGGCACATATACACCATGGAATACCATGCATTCATAAAAAAGAATGAAATCATATTCTTTGCAGCAAACTGGATGGAGCTGGAGGCCATAATCCTAAGCGAATTAATGCAGAAACAGAAACCAAAATACTGTATGTTTTCACTTATAAGTGGGAGCTAAACATGGAGCCCACATGAACATAAACATGGAAACAATAGATCCTAGAAGGGAGAGGGAAGGTTGGGGACAAAGGTCAAAAAACTACCTACTGGGTACTGGGCTCATTATCTGAGTGCAATATACCCATGCAACAAACATGTACTACGTGTACCCCTTGTATCTAAAAATAAAAGTTCAAAAAAATTAACTCACCTTTCTTAATTTTATAAATAATTTAATAGAAAAAGAAAATGTATATCATAATAGCAAATGTGAAAGTCACTATTTAATATACATTTAAATAAATATACCATTATTAACAAAAAATGTGTGCTACCTAAAATTACCTTGCATATGATCCATTGGGAAAGTCTAGGAGTCGGCCAATGGTTTTCAAATTGTGTTTTTATGGAACTAAATTGTTTTGTTGTGGCAGTGTTAGATGCAAATTTCATTTTGTAACGTATTTTAACTACGGTCATCCATTGCTTAATGACAGGGATATGTTCTGAGAAAGGTGTCCTTAGGCACCTTTATTTTGCCAACATCATAAAGTATACTTACACAAACCTAGATGGTATCGCCTACTACACACCTAGGTCATATGACGTAGCCTGTTGTTCCTAGGCTACAAATCTGTACGGCATATTACTCTACTGAATTCTGTAGTCAGTTGTTACACAATGGTAAGTATTCATGTATCTGAGCATATCCAAACATAGAAAAGGTACAGCAAAAATACCGTATTATGATTTTATGGGACTACTATATGTGGTATGTCATTGACCAAAATGTCATTAAGGAGCACATGACTGCATTTTGAAAATTGAAATAAAAATCTATGTTTAGTGTTAGTGTAAGTTTTGTGTTCCTTGTATCTGATTTTCATATTTATGTAAAAGAATATACTTGTCTCTCTCTCTATATATATACACATGCAGAGAGAGACTTAAGTATATTCTTTAACATAAATATAAAATATTTATGCATATTTATAATAAATATTTACTTACAAATAATATTTATATTGGAGGCTAACAACATAAGTATTTGAGCTGCTAGGCAACTAATTTTTTATGAGCTCAGAAGAAAACATCAACAATCTCTGCAGAAATATTTTAAAAATAATTTTCATCAAATTTTTATTACAGAAAAAAACAAATACCACAAACGGCCAATAATTCCACTGCCCACGGAATCCCTTGGGTGTTAAAAAAAAATAATGCTTATCTGCATGTACATTCTAATTTCTTATAAGTATGTCATTGATTTAGGAAGATTGTAGCTCTGCAATGGTCTTTCTGGAATTCAGACTTTTAATATAAAATTGCACAAGTGAGTCACAGGTACATCCAAATAAATGGCAGGCAAATATCTCATTTACTTGGCCAGTCCTGTTGTCAAGCTGTAACAGTCTAATTCAGTTATGTGTGAACTCGTGACATGCTGATCCCCATGAATCACGTGTTATAGACAAATTTAGTGTTAGTGCAAGTTTTGGGCTCCTTGTGTCTGATTGTCATATATTTGTCAAAGAATATCGAGGACTATCATCAGTATTGTTACTGGTTCAACTTTGAAACAGAAGCATCTCACTATCCTGCCTTCAAGCTTCTGGCTCAGATTAAATGAAGAGTATCTTGAGATTGTGAGTCAAGCTGTTAACAAAAAACAAACAAACAAAAAGCCCACAGATGTTACCACTTTCACTACTTATGAGTGCAATCAGAATTTCCGTGAGGCCAGGCATTCAAATCAAAATACCAAAATAAAGACAATCACTGAGGCTGAGGTGTTTGCAAATATCATCCATAATTCCAATATCAATTGTCAGCATTCATCGGAATAACTTCATTGCTCTTTGTGGCTGAACTTGAATAAGTGAATATCATTAATTTGAAATTATCAAATAATATTTTATTAATAAAGTAGCAATACACACACACACACACACACACACACACACACTCACCTGCAATATCTGAAAACCAGTGGACCATATGATTTTTAAGGTATTCTTCCACCTCTAAAAATAAAGTCAACCTCTTAGGCTGACTCAACTTCAAAGTTGTGGTTGTGAAAAATAATGGGAAAATGACAGGTAGCATTCATACAGTGCTTTGCAGATTCACAAAGTGCTTTTACCTGAAGGAAGAGTATGATTTTCAGTCCCTAACTCTAACCTCAATTTTTCTGTGCTGCTTTCTCTCATTGCCCCAGGCCGTGTTAAGCACCTCACTGTCTAGGCCCCCAGGGTTCCTGCTTCATAATTTTGTACTGCCCTACCACAGCACTTTAGAATTATTTCTTTATCTGCTTGCCTCTGCCCCTGGATTGTAATCTCCTCAGAGGAACAGACCGTATCTTGTTCATCTTGGTATTTTCAGTGCCTAGTGTAGTGCAGAGCATTTACTCAATGAGTGTTTGGCTGCTTAAGTGAGTGGATGGTTTATTGGGAGTGAACAGAAAAACTGAGCACTGAGTGATTAAGGTTTTTTTTTTTTTTTTTATCAGCTCAGCACATGTCTTCCTCATCAGGAATATTTATTAAGTAACAGCATGTGTTGTCCTCATCAAGGAATATTTATTAAGCAACAAATTTGCACATAAAATTTGGCAAGGTACCATTGTCCCTGATGCCCATTCTCTCCTCTCAGTCCTGACACTATCCAAGTTCATGTCCTCATTAATTTGGATCTGTTGCAAGAGCCGTGAACTCTTATCAGCACACACCTGACCCATTCCTATCTATGAGCCTCTGCTCATATGTTTCTCTCCACCTGGAACACCTTTCTTCATCATTTCTGCACATTTGTTATCACTCGTACTTCAAACCCTTTCTGATAGTCTCTTCTGGCCCAGTCCTAGCAGGAGGTAATGGAGTTCAGAAATGCCATCTCCTGAAATGCTCTAAGGCAGCCTGTTACCCTTCCACTGTCCTTATTCTTCTTAAGGGGAGAATTTAGGTTGAATCATTTGTGTGTCTATCAGAGCATCAAAAGCATATAGTACATGCTAAAAAAATTGGTGAAAGAATACTTTGTAGGGTCCCTATGGCTGAAACAAGCTAGCCACTGTCAGTATCAGAATAGAATCCTAGAATCTTGAATCAGGTTCATCTGTCCAACTAAGAGCACAAGAGGAACTGATTCCTGTTCTTCACTGTGTGTGAACACACGGTGTGAACAACTGTGTGTTCCCAGGCCAGTTACTTAGTGTCTCCAGTTCCCCAGCTTTTCTTTTGTCAATCATAGTTGATAGCATATATCTGAAGAACAAAATAGGTAATAGATGCAGATGTATCATTACAGGACCTGGCACATGGGAAAGGTCAGGTCAGTGGTCACTACTATTACAGTTGTTGTTATTGTTATTGCCAAATAATGCTTAGAAAAATCTTATAAAAATTGGAAATTAAAAAGCGTGTGAGTAGAGGAAGAAAGCTACAGAGATTTTTTTAGATGATGAATTCGTCTCTCAATGGAGAACTCCCTGAGGACAGGTTCTGCATCTTATCTATCTGCACCTTAGCATTTAACACAATACTTGATACTGAAAAGGGATGCATTAAAAGGCTCTCTGATGTAACTGGATGCATTTGTTGATTACGTTAAGAACAATCATAGTATTCTGAGTGCTCACTAGGTGACTCTAGTGTCCTAGATCCTCTCCTGACTGTTTCATGTAGTCCATGAAACATTCCTGCTAGAAATGAGCTACTCTCCTATTTTGTGGCAGAGGCCACAATAAGGAGGTAGCCTAGCCATGATTACGATGCAAGTCTATTGGATTCTAAAGCCCCTGCTCCTCACCACTGCTACGCACACTGCAGTACTGCCCTACAAAGTAAGAAGGTTAATGCGATATTCCAGTCCCTGAACTAAGGAGGGGGCATAGATGATGGTGAGGCAGAGAAGAAAGCAGCAGTCAATTGACTTTGGAGACTGATTCCTTGGGGAAGGGAAATAAGAGTTGGGTGCAGGAAAAGAAGAAAACTAATGATCACAAAGAGAATTCACGAGAGAGGCAAGCTAGTGAGCCAGATTGCCTGGGATCTAGAGCAATACACTTCCCACCACTCCCGGCTCACAGTGGCTTTCCTCGTAGGTTTCCTAACAGGCCATGACCGCAGTTGGCACTGGCCGGCTGCAAGGCAGGCCCGATCTGTAACAGCAGTGCTAATGGGAAGTTGGCCCTGCCCCAAGCGGGTATGGAAAGCGGCTGTTGGCTCTTGTAAAAATCCTTGGTCCCGGCCACTTTTCCACAAAGAGAAATTCACCAACCCAAAGAAACGCCATCGCCTGTTCCTGGTGCCAAACTTGAGGAAAATCAAGTCGTGAGACTCTCTCTCATTTGCCTGGGTGAAATGACAGATAGCAAAAGAGCTTTCAGTTTCCTCTACCCCCAAAAAGTCTGCCAGAGATATAAATATTTAAAAACAGGAGCTAGACTGAGAGGGTTAGCTTTCACTGTGTCTTCTTTGGCAAGCTTTCGATCCACCCACCAGATATCATTTTATTCTGTGTAATGGAATGGCAGTTCTGGGTCGCACATCCCAACTTCTGACACACTGAGTAGAAAAAAATGACTGTGACCCTTATAAACTATTTTTGTAGTTTGAAACTGATACAGACTCAGGTTGTGAATGCCAGATTGAGTATAGCTATGAGAGGTTTAAATGCTTTTTTTTTTTCCTGCTGTTTCCTTATTTTTATCTCCTGCTAAGAAGTCCTCTTTCTGATTTCTGTCCAGTCACTTAACTCCTTTTCCTTGGTACACAGGATGCTTAAAAAAAAAAAAAAAATCAAAAAACTGCTGTCATTTCAAATGGTTAAGCAAAGTAGGTAAAAGTGTACAGTCTGTATTTCTTTGTTTCTCTCCCATGACAGTCCTCAAAATTGTCGATAGAGAAGACAATTCAAAACTATTAATTCTCTTTTTCATATAGAGAAGTGGGTGCAAACTCCCATGAAATTAAATGGGGTTGAATCATCACAGATGACCTTCACAATCCAGGCCTTCATAATTTTAGGTGGATTAGAGAAAACTAATGAGGATTTTGCAACAGGCTTTGGACTAAAACTCTCATCATGCAAATCCACTTAAAGACCCCATAACTTTAAAGCACAATTAACCTGATCCCCGGTCCGTACCCTCCTGTATCGGACTCATTTTACTTCCTCTTATTCTACTGTCTTCACAAAACAATGACGAGACAACAATACAGCAGATATTTTTCTCTATTTTTCATTAGATTCCCCTGTTCTTTTGATTTCTTTTTCTTCTTTTCTTTTCTTTTTGCTCTCCATTGCTCTGTCCTCAGAGTCCTTTTTAATTTGGCTTAGGACTCACAAGAGTTAATAGGCGAAGGGGGTGGTGGGGGGGGGAGGAACCCACTTGTTTTAAGCCTGGAGCCTGTCACCTTTTCTTGGCAATTACACTGCTAATGGCTGGGTCCCAAGCAAAGTGGCAAAGAATATCTCTTCTCACGTTCCCAACTCACAGTGCATTCCCAAATACCAGATGGTGTTTTTGGAATCCATTTCACTATGTTTGATATGACAATACTTTTGTATAATGTTAAATTATATATAACTATTGCAAATAGCTGAGATCAGAACAACCAAGAAGCAGAAAATTAGACACAAGAAGGAAAGATAGAAACTAAAGACTGTGGACTTTCATCTGCCCCCATTGTGCCCTGTTTCCCTTGGATTTCCTTTTAATCTGAAGAGGATTGGCAGGAGGGGTTGTGGTGTGGGGGTGGAGGGGGGTGTAGTGTGGAGAAGCATGGGGGGATGGGGAAGAGTGAAAAGTAGTGCTGCTGTGTTGTTGCAATGAAATTACATCAAATCGGGATCCTCTCCCTGTTAGGGTTTGGTACATACCACGAAAAACTTGCCAGACATTTCGAGAGCAGCGTCATCTCATTTCAATGGCCAAAAAGCTCAAAATAAGCCAAAGAAGACTGATAAAGCCCCACAACCAACCCTTTTTGGAAGCTGTGTGTGTTTTTATTTTTTGTTGAGGGACAAGCCAGTGAATTACCAGACCTGAAAACCTCAGTCACTGCCTTAGGAGCCATGAGAGGGAAATGGAGAGAGAAAACAAATTCCGACCCAAACAGTACAAAGGAATTCAACAGAAATAGTCCAGAGGTTTCTTCCTTGTTTGAGGGCATACGGATATATTGATTTGATTTCTAAAACAGTGGATGAAACTGGACCCTTGCAATAAAAATATCTCCAAGAATCCACCCTTGAAAAATGCGACTAGCACCAATAAAGCTGTATTTCTACCCTAGATGGCCAAATGGAGTAAACACACCACTTTAATTTTAATTTTCTGGCTATTTGACAATAGGCAACCTCTGATCCTCTTTCCCCAACCCTCAAACAGGCCTTATCTCCACATTGCAGGACTTATTGATTTCAGCCCAGAGCGAATGCATTACAGCCAAGTGATAAATTGCTTAAAATTATTCTTAAATGAAAATGCTTGAAAAATGCAGCTTTTTGAATGGAGGGAGGGCAGGACAATTTCCAAACTGCATATGTGAGAGATTCTTTTAGCTGATTGATTTCTTCTTCATCAGTCACATTACCAACCTTCAGAGGTGATCTTCAGAACCAAGGCCTTACCCTATTCATGCCACTTGGATTGTATGTGGCGAATGAATTTTTTCCCCTTATCACCAGTCTTTGCTCCATGCTACCCCTTCTTTCAACAATTAACCCCTCCCCTACTTCCTTCTTCTCCCAGCATATAGCCGAACAGTTCTCCCCGGAAAGCTCCTACAGCTCCAGTGACTACTACATAATTAACAATAACTTGTAGTAATGCAATTTAAGAGTCCTTTTAATGGGCAGCAATGGTAGAATGTATAGCCCATCTTTCTTTGTCATCTGAGAAAAGCGGCCTCATGCAGAGCTGCTGGTTGCTGAGTGACGCTTTGTTGTTTGCACCAGACACAGTACCAGCTGCACTGGCAGGTAGCCGAAGCGCAAGGAGATAGCTGCCAAACTATGCTATACAAAGGGAGCCGTGCCAGAGAGAAAGGGACCTTTGCATGTGATGACCTTTGACCCCCAAGCCAGCATGGATCCCATATTCATCCCTTCCAGACAATTGCATCTTTCATTCCACCACAAACTATGATTAGAAAGGGACCATTTGTGATCAGGGTTGGTTAGCTTATAAGTTCCCACCAATGGAGTTATTGGATTTTTCTTCCGTTTTTACTGTGACAATATTTTCCTTAATCTGGGGTAGGAAGAGATAAGCAATTAAACAAGAGAAAATTATAAAAGCAAAACAGTAATCCAGCCAGTGGTGAGGGGCAGGGATTCAGGGAAAGTGAAAAGGGTTTAGATAATGGCCATATGGCATTTAAAAAGTCAAACGGAAATTGAACTCTACCTGATCATGGGACCTTCCCATAAGAAGACCCATAGAATTGTGCATTTTTAAGGAAATTACTAACTTTTTCAATACTGCTATATAATACTTCCTTTATTCCAGCAGCAAAACTTTTGTTTGGGCAACTTAGATTAATGAGAAACTAACAGCTTGCATTTGAATATGTTCTAGCAAGTTCACTTTTGTTCTTCTTTGAAAAACATCAGTGATCTTTGGAAAACGGCTTTTATTTTGTGTTTAAAAGCCATTCTCCATCAGGACCTGTGAAAAGAAGCCTCAAGCTCAAGTAAAGACCACCTCAAAGTCACAGCAGCCTTTTGGAACCTAACTCTTCACCATCTTGTCTAGTGGGCAGGGGAATCAGTTGTCAGCATTACATACCTACCACGGCTGCATACCAGAGTGCACCTAGGAAACGTTCCCACAGCAGCCAGAATATAATGATCCGAAGTTTCAAATTCTACATCTTTCCAAAAAAAAAAGTCTGTGGTGCACGTGGGGTAGACTCTGAGAGCTTTACCAGCAGCAGAGGCATTTCTGGAACAGCCCTTCTTTGATCTGCCTCCCTATCAAAGGCACGGTTCCTTTGAGGTAGGAGAAAAAACTGATACCTGCAGGCCAGTCTGGAGGAGCCGCACCTGACTTCAGGCTCCCATGTGAAGCCGTCTGTTCTTTATTTTCACTCCGTATGAAGCTAATGGAATTTGCAGTTGATTAACCTCAACTCTGGAGAAGTGATCCAGTCTGGGATTGCAGCTGGCAGGGCTAGGGCTACTTGTACTTCTTAACTGAGTCGGACAGCAACAAGTGTTTTTCCTCAAAAAGTAGAGGCCCAGAGAAATGGGCATGAGAGGGAGAGTCCCACAGCTCCAAGGGCAGCCAGCAGGCATGGAGGCAGACTGTATAGCATCTGAGTTGCAAAAATAGGATGATGGTGTCTAGCTGACAAATTGAACCAGGAACCTGAGATCCTCTAAAAATAAAAAAATTCACAAATAAATACATGAAGGGTCTGCTCTGTGGAGAGTCAGCAGTGTGGTGGTTAAAGCATGGATGTTGGAGATAAGGACTCCCTGGCTTTGAAACCTGGCTCCCCTACCTATTGCTGTGTGACTCTGAACAAAATACTGAACTTCTCTGTGCTGCACTCTCCTCATCTGTCAATTGGGAGTAATTAGGGAATTTTAATGAGCACTAAATGAATTAATGATGGTAAAGTGCTTACGAATAGTGCCCATTGTAACTTTATAGGTATTTCCTTAAAAATACATGGATTTGTTTTTAGGAAAATATGCAAATATATGTTTTTCTATTAAAGTCATTACTCTTCCTCATAACGCATAAAGAAAAATTAGAAAATTCTTCATCAGCTTCTAAAAGATGATAGTACAGGTATACTAATGTTATGTTTGGCTACATTTTTTACAAAACTAACTCTCATGTTAAAATCGGTTGAATGAGCAAGTAAAAGACATGGAGTTGTTATTGTTCCACATCAGACAGCAAAGGTTGCTGCTGAATTTTCTGAGGGGAAGCTTCCACATATGGTATATTTAGTGCATGAAATGTGGCATTTGGATTCCTGTTTTTTTTTTTTTTTTAAATTGTCATATAAACAAATAATTCCAAACACATTTCTTCTTCGTGGATTTGTTTCTATTTTGCAAATTGTTCCAGGCATCAATAAACAGGATTACACAAATGTGCATACAACTGCAAAACTCATTTAGTTTAGCAAGTGCTTCTCACATATTCATTTACTCAACAATGCTACTTTCAAGTCATGTCAACATTACTCCATTTCTGCCTCATGACTAATACAGTGTTACTTAAACCCATTTCACATCTTACATCCAAGGAATACCACCAACCTTTTTGGTTTGTACCACCTGGTTTCTAATTAAAATCAAATTGAGAAAGAAGCCTTCTGCAGAAATGGAGATTCTTCCATAGCACACTTACAGGGCCAGCGTCCTCAGCAAAGATTTAAAATATAAGACCACTAATGTGAAAGCTCATTATAGGAAAAAAGCAAAAAGTGAAAAGCACATTAGACCAATTAAGAGGCTGTGAGTGAGAGGCATATGGGTATCCAAGAGTGTGATGCTTTCATTGTCCGTTCTTTCTATCAAGGAGAGTGAAAAGAATTTTTCACTTGTAACATAATACTCTGCCAATTTCAAAAATAGGTCCATAATATACTGAATGATAGAACAGGGGAAAACACAAACTGAAGCCCCTCACCCTTAGCATGATAATAAGAGAATCTACTATTTTGTGTGTGGAGTCAGAGATTTCCAAATGCTCAACCGCTCTAACCACCGTAAACAGGGAAACAATACCCGTTATTCACTCAATTTTCTTGAGCTAAAAAAGGCAAATGATAACAACATATGCTCCAAATGTGACCCATGCAGTTTAGCTTAAAGGCAAAATAAGATAAAAGTCAGCATTGCACACAGAGTTTAAACAGAAACATACGTATCTATACACTTTCTTTCCCTCTCCATATGTTACCCTGTGGTGGGAATTATAATACTGTGCATCACACCTTTCACTCAAGGATCTCAAGCCCCTCTCAGAAATGAACACAAACTCGTACACCAGCTCTGAGAAGCAGGTGGTGAGTATTATTATTACCATTTTACAAATGGAGACAGTTAGTGTTCCCAACTTCTAGTTGATTGAACTCAAGGCACTGCCACTCTTTATTTGGGGAGAGGAGAGTGTTCATTCTCTCTCTCTCTCTCTCTCTCTCTCTCTCTCTCTCTCCCCCACCCTTTCTCTTTCTCTCTCTCCCTCTCTCTTTAATTTCAGTGACAACACAAATGAATGGTAGCACTTAAAGCTGGTCTTATTCAATGATAGTGTAAAAGAGTTTGCTTCCCTTGCATTTACTTTCCTTCACCCCTGAGACTGCCAAATACAACTCTTGATTCTAAGAAGAATGATCTCCAGCCGGGCGCGGTGGCTCAAGCCTGTAATCCCAGCACTTTGGGAGGCCGAGACGGGCGGATCACGAGGTCAGGAGATCGAGACCATCCTGGCTAATATGGTGAAACCCCGTCTCTACTAAAAAATACAAAAAACTAGCCGGGTGAGGTGGCGGGCACCTGTAGTCCCAGCTACTCGGGAGGCTGAGGCAGGAGAATGGCATAAACACAGGAGGCGGAGCTTGCAGTGAGCTGAGATCCGGCCACTGCACTCCAGCCTGGGCGACAGAGCCAGACTCCGTCTCAAAAAAAAAAAGAAGAAGAATGATCTCCAACTTTCTTCTGTGTATCTCTTTTGGATAGAGCTTGCAACACTAACAAGTGAAAGTCACAATCCAGGAAAGTGAGTTCCTGAATTTGATATTTTCATTACCAAGAGTAAAACGTGGGCAGCTTAGAACTGAAACTGACAAGTAGCACCCTCTGTGATGCAAACTCTTGTGCTGCAGCTGGGGAAGTTGACTTGGACAGCTTTCCAAAGCAGCCCAAACTCTAAATCCAACAAAGAGGGGTATGTTTCCTAGCAGCATTACCCAGGACAGAGTTTCAGTTGAGGTTCTCAGCTACTACATTTTAACCCAAGCACAACTGCTTAGGAACCTAAGGTCCAAGTGGGCACACACAGAGGGTGGGTTTGAGAGCAGTCTTCCTAGGGAAAACCGACCTCTGAAGTCAGCAAGTTGGAACTTAGGAATTTTGAACTTCCTGCCAGTTTCATGTCCTCTGAAGTTGGGCTTCAATGTGCTATAAAACTGGTCTTGTGTAGGTGACATGCTTTCTGAATGTAACACAATTGATTATTGTGAAAAAGAGTTTGTAAAAATTATAAAAGTCAGTTTGCTTTTCAGGTTCATGTATCTAATTTAGAAGAGCTCACTTTGCTGATATCACATTTAAAAAAATTTGTGTTTATGGGAAGGACTATTATACTCCTCATGAGATCCAGCACAGAGTGAAAAACATAGAGATGGGGGCTTGGGAAGTCTTTGATTTTTTATTTTTAGGAGGACCACATATAGCCATAGGAGGGAAAGAAAACACAAATCAGAGATCTTCCTCCCTTCCCCTGCTAAAAACAAAAACAATAAAATAAAAACAATAAAACTACAAAGGAACAAAAAGATGTAGTTGTCTAATAATAATAATAGCTAACATTTGTGAGTGTTTATTATGCAGCAGGCACCATGCTAGACACGTTGTAAGCTCACACCCTTTAAAAACTATGAGAAAACTGAGGCTAAGAGGGTTTAAGTAACTTTCTCATGGTCACACAGGAGGTGCTTTTGGACTCTAGGTCTGTTTGCTTTCAACGTTTATACTCTTAATCACTTCCTATATTGCCTAAGGACAATTCTTATATTGCCTAAGGTGTTTATGTGAGTTACTATGGCCTAACTGAAATAGGAAGCGAGTGAGGTGGCAAATAGCCGTTACATGTAAAATAATTTCTTTATGAAGACCTGCCTTTGCTCCTCTGGGTGGATCTCATCTGAATCAACTTTTACAAGCCTCCCAGAAGGCTAAGGGACTGTATCATAATTGTCTTTGCCTTCTGAGTAACTAAGCCAGTGCTAGTTGCAAGTACAGGCTCAATAGAAGTTTATTTAATAAATCAATAAATGAAATGGCTCTTGGTTCTTTGAAAATACTTTGACCCATCAATGGATTATTGGTGACAACTTTTAAAACAGTGGCTAGGCCGGGCGCGGTGGCTCAAGCCTGTAATCCCAGCACTTTGGGAGGCCGAGACGGGCGGATCACGAGGTCAGGAGATCGAGACCATCCTGGCTAACACGGTGAAACCCCATCTCTACTAAAAATACAAAAACTAGCCGGGTGAGGTGGCAGGCGCCTGTAGTCCCAGCTACTCGGAGGCTGAGGCAGGAGAATGGCGTAAACCCGGGAGGCGGAGCTTGCAGTGAGCTGAGATCGGGCCACTGCACTCCAGTCCGGGCGACAGAGCGAGACTCCGCCTCAAAAAAAAAAAAAAAAAAAAAACAGTGGCTAGTTTTTCCAGGCGTTGAGCCAGCCTCCTCTTTCCTCTAGTCTGTGTGTGTCCATGGCATGTAAAAGGATGGAGCCACTGTGAAAGACAGCATGGTAGTTCCTCAAAAAGCTAAACATAGAATTACCATATGATACAGTGATTATACTTCTACTATATACCCCAAAGAATTGAAAGAAGATTTGGACAGATCTCTGCATGCACATGTTCATAGCGGCATTATGCACAATAGCCAAAAGGGACAAACAGCCCAAATATCCATCAATGGATGAATGGACTAAAAAAGGTGGTGTGTATATGTACAATGGAATATGATTCCTCCTTAATTAGATAGGAAATTCTGAAATATGCTACAACATAGATAAACTTTGAACATTATGCTAAGTGAAATAAGACGTGAAAGGACAAATATTGTATGATTCCACTTATATAAGATACCTAGAGTAGCCAAATTCATAGACTCAGAAAGCACAATGGTGATTGTCACGGGGCGGTGCTGGGGGTGGGAAGGGGAATGCAGAGTTGTTGTTTAATGGGTACAGAGTTTTAGATAAAACAGTGTTGGCGATGGATAGTGATAATTGTTGCAGAACAATTTAAATGCACTTAATGCCACTGAATTGCACACTCAGAAAAGGTTACAAAGGTAAATTGTATGTTATGCATATCTGACACAATGAAAACAAAAACCTATCCTCAAAGTCAGTGGGCAGCGGGCTGGATGTGTGACATTGATGGGAAGCTTGGGACAGGCCTAATCTCTCACAGTACTATAATGCAAGGGTCCCCAACCCCTGGGCCATGGATTGGTATCCATCAGGTCTGTGGGCTGTTAGGAACTGGGCCGCAGAGCAGGAGGTGAACAGTGGGCAAATAAGCATTACCACCTTAGCTCCACCTCCTGTCAAATCAGCGGTGGCACTAGATTCTCATGCCAACACTATTGTGAACCGTGTATGCAAGGGATCTAGGTTGCGAGCCCCTTATGAGAATCTAACTAATGCCTGATGATCTGAGGTGGAACAGTTTCATCCTGAAACTGCTGCCCCCACCTCCACCGTCTGTGGAAAAATTATCTTCTGTGAAACTGGGTCCTGGTGCTGAAAAGGTTGGGGATTGTTGCTAATGGATTCCCTGTGCCCACCATCATAGGAAGAGTGTCTTTGGCGAGGGTGCTGATGGCCTCTTGGCAAGCTCTCAGGGATGGGGAAGTGGTTGGCAGATGCACAGCCCTAAGGGCTTGGTGTTTCCTGAGCCTGTTGGTAGGGTCCACCATCTGGCACACAGGGCTGAGAGTTCCCAATCTCTGCTTTGAGCACCTTTTGAATTTGAGTGGGTCTAGGGATACCGAGCATAAAATCTCTGGGCTAATGAGCTGGTTCCCATTTATCACTGCCTTTGGCTTTTAACATGATTTCTGTACCACACAAAGCAATACCTTTCCAAGGTTGACTTACAGGACATCTCTGTTAGGCAAGGTCTCCCTAAGTACAATGAGGGCACTAATGATTTTTTGAAGATGCAGAATAGCTCCTTTCATGGGAAGTGGTATGATTGTTTAGGAATCTAGAAAACTTCTGTAAAGATGAAGAGCAAAGGCACAAAACTGAATTCTGATCACATCAGAAGTAAAGTATCAGGACTTAAAGCTACATGGGTAGTGATATTCATCTCTTCCTATTTGTGTTATTTTCAATATTTTACGTTTTTGCTTTTACATCTACTATTGCCACTAAGCCTTTGAAGGAAGCAAGGCAGAAATTTTTTCCAGTCTACACCTGAGGACACTGCTAAAAGTTCCTTCAGATCAGAGCCTGTGCCTTGTTTCCCATTGTATCTTCAGTACTTGGCCTTTCTACCCCAGCTCTGAACATAATATGTTTTCCAGAAGTTCCTGTTGAATGACTCTGAATATACAAAAAACTTTCAGTTGGTTGGTTAAGGTAGTTTAGTAATGAGAACAAGGGCTGAAATTTCTTCTGCTTTCTTTTTCTATAACAACATCTTGATATAAACACAGTTTTTCCTGCCAAACTCCTTCTGGAGACTCTGTCCACCCATAAGGTTAAATACATCTTAGCTAACTGGCCACTAGCTTGGTGGGCTAAATGCCCTAGTGGTTTCCCATAAGGAAAAGCTGTGCATCTTGATTGAAAGCTGGCAAGGTAATGGTGTTCCTCTAAGACCCCTCCATGCCACCCTGCACCTCACTGCCCTTCCTCTTGTGCTGAGCTCTCTGGTTGGCCAGCTTCTGTCACCCATTGCTGTCTGAGTCAGGTGATTCCCTGCCTGCCTCTAGACTAGCTGCTGCTAGTCAGACTTCCTTTATCTCCTGGTTTTCTATCGCTGTCATATCAGGCAACCCCACTCCTGTTGCATCCTGCCAGGCCTCCCGGCCGGGTGCTGGGCCTTTGGTAGCAAGGCACTCCTCCTCCCTCCCCTGCCCCCATTTGCAGTGAGCTGCTTCTCTCCTTCCCTTTTCTCTATCACAGTCTGCTCTGTTTCCTATTAGGGGAGAGTGCATTTTAAATGCCTCAGCAGCGTCTGTCTCCACAGTTCCTCTGCTCTCATCATCCCCCTCCCAGCCCCTTTCCCAAGTCAGACACTAGAGCGGGTAGCATCAATTTACAGTTTCTGGCCAGATACCAGATGTTCTGGATGGAAGCAAATTGTCATAGAAATGTTTGTAATTTCAGATAAAGATCAATGCTGAAACTGGTAAGGATGGAAAAAAACAAAGGGGAGTACAGTTTTTATTGTTGTTATCACAATGAATAATAGTCCCAAGCAGGTCTTCATCCTGTCCTAATGTCTACAGTAACGTAGCTGAGAAAGAATTTTTGTTAGATAGTAGAGAAAAGTGATAGGAAGTGTCTCCAGGAGAAAACTTTGTTTTAATGAAAAGTTGTCATCAACTCTTAGGGATGGTACATGGAAGGTAATGCTGAAACAATCCAGTCTAAACACTTAATTTTGGAGATGAGGAGACTGAAATTGAGGCTCATCAAAAATGAAGTAACTAGCCCAAAGTTACACAAGATTGAGAAATGTCACTTATTATAAAATTGTTCTTAGAGAATCACAAATTGTAACAGCATGCTAAAGACACTGAAATTCAGCAGTCAATAAATAAGTTTAACTCTAGCAGGTTTAGCACATTCCTAACCTATTTAACCATGGAAACTTTATTTTCTCCAGGTGATTAGGAATTAGGGTTCTATAGAATATATTTTTGGAAACATAATTTTTTTTTTTTTTGAGACGGAGTCTCGCAGTTGCCCAGGCTGGAGTGCAGTGGCCCGGATCTCAGCTCACTACAAGCTCCGCCTCCCGGGGAAACATAATATTTTTGGAGTATATTTTTGGCTTAACATAACAAAGACCAGCACTGTCTCTAGTCATAGAGGTTTTTAAATGGTATATTTGCATCCAAACAAAGATGCTTCATAAATAACTGGAATTATTCTGGAAATGATTTCGGGGGGCTTGTGGAAAATACCGTGCCATTTCTCTGTGTTCTTTGGAGATGGTTGCTGGAGATAACAAAACTCTCGCATTGGTTTGGAGATATGTGACTAATGTTGATGTTACCTCCAAAGGGAGAAACAACTCTTCCCGTGGCACATCCAATAAGTGCTGTCTTACAAAGTCACAGGCGGAAGCCCAGGAGGAAACATTCAAGTGAAGATTTGGTGAAATAAAAGTCAACAGAGTTACTATGCTCCAGGTTTGAAAAATGATAGCTGCTTACCTGTGCACTTTTACCAGGGACTGAGGACAAGAACAAATATTCTGTGATATTTCAAGTTTTTAGAGGTGAGATAGTAGAATCAATAGTGAGTTTTTGAAAGCAGAAGTGGATGATATTTGTCTTTAGACCTTTATGCCTCTGATTTCCAATTGCTTCTGCTGCTTTCTTTTGGCCTACTCTCTCCTTCCTTGGTGTGTGCAGGGTGGGTGAACCAACCCAAACATTCACATTTGCTGAGGCTATCCTGACACTCCACTGGGATCTAAGAACTGATTCACTCAAAAGGGAAAGGACATGCTGTGCCCACAGGTGGCATTTTAGCCATGTGACAGCTTGTTATAGAAAGAATTGAGACTCTGCACCTTGAACTAGAGTGCAGTTAGTTACCTATCTAGAGAATAGGTAACTACCTACCCCACCTATGTGGGATCATTGAAAAAATAATGTGATCAGGGCAAAATGGTGGACTAAAGGGAAAGAGCTAGACAAGCAATAGGTCAAATAGAGTAATTGCCCTCATTTTCAAGAGCAGAGGTTTGGGGCAACTTCAGTTCCTCAGAACCCTGATCCACAAGAGAAGTATGGCACCGTTCTTATGTTCTTGCAGATGATGGCAAAGAGAGAGAACAGACAACATTCAAAAAAGAAAGTGATGTGGCAGTAACCAGATCAGTAGCCCTCACTAATACCAAAGCCACAGGCACTCACACACTCACACATGAAGGAAGGATCACTCAGTCCACCACTGGAGTACAACACAGAAGGTATAGCACAATGAGGGTAGAGAGGAGTTTGATCAACAATTTGAGTAGATGAGAGATTACAAATCTCATAATGAGCTTGTATAGATATTGTTGTAAGCTTAAATTCATATCGGTGAATTTCATTTTAATTTGGCTGATGGCAGACCTCATTTAATCCACACAACCTGTAGTAGTAAAAGAATTCATTCAAAAGCAAAATTAACAAACACCTTGATTATTCTGAACTATTTTTTTTGGTTTTCTATTTACTTTTTTAGAGACAGGTTCTCACTCTGTCACTCAAGCTAGAATGTGGTGGCACAGTCATAGCTCACTGTAGCCTTAAACTCCCGGACTCAAGTGGTCTTCCCACCTCAGCCTCCCAAGTAGCCAAGACTACAGGTGCATGCCACCATGCTCAGCTACTTTTTTGTTTTAGTTTGGAGAAATGAGGTCTTGCTATGTTGCCCAGGCTCGTCTCGAACTCCTGGGCTCAAGTGATCCTCCTGCTTCAACCTCTCAAAGTGCTGAGATTACAGGCGTGAGGCCCGGTCCCTGGCCTCTGAATGAAATTAAGTAGAAATGTGTATATTTCCCCTGCTTTCTAATTACTGTAATAGGAAAATAGGCAACCATAAGTATAGAAAAAGAAATCAGATTTTCTCAAAATGTTACTTGGTGTATCAAAATTTACTGGGAAGACATTTCAAAGCATATCTGTGTGCCACCCCACCCCATCTTGGATGGCATATCAGAGTCTGTGGGCTATGGGCATGTGTGGAGGGGAACCCCCAACTCCTAGGTGTGCTTACAATGCCCTGTTCTAGAACCACTTTTAGGGGATTTGTCTCTAGCTTAGTTTCAAAGAAAGACCATAGGATTTGGGACCATCTTGGAGTAGTTTTATGATATGGTGATATTTATTAACTCTTTGAATCTCAGTTCTTTTGTCTGGAAAATGGAGATAACAATACTTAACACTTGAAAGGGTGCCGATCAATGTGTTTGAAAACATCAAGCAAGTGCCTCACACAGAGTATAGTGTTCAATAACTGTGAATTTTCTCCTATTTCTAAATTGAACATTATATATAGTCACACATTGATGCTCAGAAAAATGACTCTGAACTCTGCAAATCTTTATGCATTAAGTAAAGATTCAAACTTAATTCCTCGTTGAGGCAGAAGAGTATGCTGTTGTTTTTGGGTTAACTTTCAGTTAACTAGAAAATAAAATCAAGTAGCGTAGCTCTTCCCTATAAATGCTAATTGGCTGAGATATTTTTGTAGCTATTCACAAGAGCTCAGAGGATAAATCTAAGGCAACAATTTGGCTCAGGAAAGGCAAAAGGTCTATAGATAATATTAAAGTTATTCAGAATTAACCCTTTCCAAGCACAGAGTGTGCCCTTCTTTTGAGAATTTTAAGAGTTGTCTCTTACATTTATATATAATTTTGAACTTAAAATATTTATTTTCTGCTATGTAAATTCCAGTAATCTCCAGCAAAGCAACAAACAGACAAACCTAATACTTCAGGATTTTGACATGAATGTCATTGGAAGTATAAGTCAATTTGAGGGAAAATTGTTACATTTGAAACATTTAGGATACAGTATGTTATATCCCCACACTGGGGATATGTTTAATAAACTCTTCTTAGTAATGACTTAGAGTTTATTCATTTAAGTTGCACATATTTCTTCTTGGGGTTACTTCTAGGTATTTTACAGTTTTGTTTTTGGTACTACTGGGAATGGAGTCATTTTCCCACTTGTCTTTTAACTGCCATTGTTTTCTATAATTAACTTGTGGCTATCATTTTAGTATTCTATCTTATTAATTTCAACTGGTGCTTTTGGATTTTCTAAGTATTTAATCAGATCATCTGAAAATAATAATTCTTTAGTCTTCCTTCAATAATTATACTTTGTATTTCTGTTTCATATCATTGGAGGTGGTCAGAATTTCTTCAACATTAAATAATAATGGTGACTGTGGCCGGATGTGGTGGCTCATGCCTGTAATCCCAGTGCTTTGGGAGGCCAAGGTGGGCAGATCACTTGAGGTCAGGAGTTCGAACCAGCCTGGCCAATATGGTGAAACCCCATCTCTACTAAAAATACAAAAATTATCTGGGCATGGTGGCATATGGCTGTAGTCCCAGCTACTTGGGAGACTGAGGCAGGAGAATCACTTGAACCTGGGAGGCGGAGGTTGCAGTGAACTGAGATTGCGCCTCTACAGTCCAGCCTGGGCAACAGAGTGAGACTCCATCTCAAAAAAAAAGAAAAGAAAAAGAAAAAGAAAAAGAAAAAAATATAGTAATGGTGATTGTGGACATCCTTACATTGTTACTGTTTTTAATGGCAATAATTCTTGTTTTGCCATTAAATATTTGTTACTTCCTAGCTTTATTGCATGTGACTATACAAGAAAGCCTGTGCAATTTTCACTTTTGGAATATGTTGGGGTGTGTGTGTATGTGTGTGTGTGCATGTCCACACATCTGCATAACACAGTAAATTTTTGGTCAAGGTTTTAAAAATACATTTAAAGATGCCATATTCTATGTTTACAGAGGTGTTGTCTAGGAGCCTTAATAGTATTAATTATATTTACTCAAATTGTCCATGTCATTATTTCTTGCCTAATTAAAACTATCAAAATTAAATAAATCTGTGTTAAAATTACATGCAAACCAGTTGTGGTCTTGTCAGTTTCTCTCTGCTTTTCTAATAGTTTTGTATTTATATCATTTGATATTAGATTAGTTCGTGCATGAAGAGACTAATTACTACTGTAACTTCATTATCCCATTTATCAACATAAATAATATAAATAATAGATGGTATACATATAATCTATTTGTTCTTATTTAATTGCTTTTGCTTTGAAGCCTACTTTGCCAGAAATTAATATTATCACTTCTACTTTTCATTTTATTGTTTTCAATACCTCTGCCATTCTTTTTATTTTTAATGTGAACACTTTTGTTTTAGATATGCCTCTTGAATGCAGCAGATATTTGGATTTAATTTTTTACTCCAGTTTGAGAACTTTTGTTTCCTAATAAAGGGGATTTAAACCATCTGTGTTTACTGTCAAATGGGTTTCTTTGTTAACTTCTGTTGTTCTGTTCTACATTAATTCTTTCTTTCTTTTTTTTTTTTTTTTTTGCTGTTTTACTTTTGGAGTTTGTATATATGGAATGTCCTGAGTGTTTTTAACTTCCTTAGTAATTGGAAAGGTGTATATCCTCTTTTCAACTTCACTTTAGTTTTCCAGAAGTCAGTTTTTGATCTTAATTTTTCTAATTATCAGAGTCAACAATTAAATATAATTTTAGAATCTCTTCTATGTAAGATAAGACAGTTAGTGAAATTTTACTCCTCTTCCTACTCCATTTTGTAAGTATTTTTTTTTTTTTTCTCTTTCTGGAAAGCAGGCTGAGTTCAGGTGTGGATTGCTCATGTATTTTGGCCTGGAATGAAGTAAACTTGGCTAAGTCTATTAACGTTTTGCATGTGCATCATTTTTTACCCTCTTCTAGTTCAGAACGTTATTTTTCCTTCTGTTATGTCTTTGATTGTTGTTTCCTATTCAATTGTTCTGGTTTTCTTTGGAAACACCTTGTAATTCTTGAGTTGGATCTTCACTTTCTGTGATAGGTGTCATTCTCTTTCATGTGTGTTTTATGCTTTGAGTAATTTGTCTCTGTCTGGGAAATTAATGGAAGTATGACTTTCAAATTACTGATCAATTTTCACAGGGTTAATTCTGCTCCATATCAGTCTTAATACTGCTAATGCATTATTAGTTTTCTTGCATTGCTAGTTTGTCACTCTCATTTAAAATTCTATCCTCTAGTTTTTATTTCTTATTTTCTTCTAATGGCTTTTGACTCTTGTTTTAAAGAACACAAATTTTAAATCTGTTTCTTACAGTTTTTATACTTTATGGTTTTCAGATATTTTCGTTCTGAGTCACCCTTTGCTTTTCTTCAGCAGCATGTAACACTTTTCATTTTTGCAGTGGAAAAATGCAAAATTTTTATCTGTTTTCAGATGTGGAAAGAAGTATCTGGATCTAGTATTTACTTACATTTGGGTATGTAGATTGTTCCTGGTAATCCATCCACTCTCCAGTTGGGGTCTGGTAAATCCTCTTCCCAGGTCTATCGCTGTACATAAGATTGATCTTCTGGTCTGATTTCCAGTGTAGTAGGAACTTTCTGCTATTCTGCTGGTCTGTGATAAGAATTTTTTGTAACCCAACGCTTGACTCCGTAACAGAGCAGATAGAATATATACAATTATAATTCCCAGCATGCATGTATACTAGGACTTTCTCCATTTTTTGCCTGTCTTTTGGGTTTTACCAGTGGCACCGCACTTCAGATGATGCAGCGTGTCACTGCTGGCTTCCCTGCCACCCCTATTTAATTGTTTTGTGGTAGTTACGTTATCTGAATGAGTGTAGAAATGTTAGTGGCAAAACAGGAATGGCTATCTCTATGTGTTTTAGAGTCTGTGTTTTTGAATTAGAAGACAGACAGTGTAGATATGACCAAAAATCTTCTATTTATTTCTGTGAGCACATGCGCCTTTTATTTTATTTTTACAGCATAGCAGTCATGGGCCACTGATTGTATGTTGCTATTCAGTATCATAGACATGTAGTTAGTGACAATTCCTACCAGAATTATCAGTGAGTCCATTTTTGGTAGCAGCTGTCTGTATTTTAAAGATGTCCTGTCTTCTTTCATGCCTTAAGTATTACAAGGTTGGAAAGGTTCCATGAGGGCCTCCTAGCTAGAAACCCTTTCAAACCAGAGGTCTCCAATTCTTTTAATTGACTCAGTATTGAGAGGGGCTAAAGGGGCTTAATTATTACACTTTCCAGGTCGTTAGTTCTGCAACCTTAAGTCCTGGATCCCCATGACAACTTTGTGGTTATTATTCTCCATGTGCAAAAATATTAATGATATGATTAATAACTAATGTACATTTTAAACAGCAAACATTAATATAACAACGTATTAAATTAGTTAGTATATCCAGGTGGTTCAGGCTATAAATTTTAGGGTATGAGTTTTGGACCAATGTTCAAGTCCTATACCAGTCACTTACTAGCTTTTTGAATCAACCGTAGGTAGGGTTACTCAACATCTTGGCTGTTAATCTATAAAATGTGAATACTTCATAGGGCTACTGTGGGGGAAAAATGATGTAAGACAAGTGAAATAGTCAGTAGAGGGCCTAGCCCATGGATGTGTTCAATATATGCAATCTATTACTATTATTTTTAGTATTATTATTGAAAACATTCTTAAAGTTTCCTAACATAGTTTTCTTGAATAATGAAATAAAATAAACTCGAGATTAATACTGCATTATGGTTCTATCTCCCAAGGGAGCAAAAGGTCATGGATATTCCAAAAAAACTGTTGACTAAAGGTTGTTGAGCTGAACCTGTGACAATTCCAAGTAGCAAAAGCATGCCTGTAGTTCAGCAAGAATTTAAGTGACACAGGAAGTTTTCTATAGGCCTCTCTCGGATGTAGAATTGTACCTTGAGAAGGGAATACATCTCCTTGGATGAAGTTTTTATCATAAAATGCAGAATTTTTACAGTGTGGGATAAGTCTATTGTTAGTTGGATGTTTTTTCATAAATTTTCTGTTACAGAGAAGATGTCTTAGACACGTGGCACTTGTGTTAGGCAAACCCAGCCTTGATGGGGCCAATTATTCTAACATAGTGGGAAAGCAATTTCTTTACTTCAAAATCCAAATATACCATCTTGAGTAAAAAGTTTGTTAGATATTCTTTAACCACCTTGCTAACTTTCTAGGCCCCAGAGTATTAATCTCTTAAGACATTATGGTTACCAAAATAATAATGATGATAATGATGAAAATAATTACAATCTTAATAGCTGATCTTTATTAAGAGTATGACATGTGTTAGGCAATATTCTCGGTGATTTATACAGATAATTTAAACCTCACAACAACCCATGAGGCAGGTACTAGCATTTGTCCAACTTACAGATGAGTAGATTAAGCAATTTGCCTGAGGTCACATTTGCCTGTGAGTTGTGGAGAAGGGATTCAAAATATGCATTCTCATTCCAGAGTGTGTGCTCTTAAACTCTATTAATTTCTCATTCTTCTTCCCCTTACAAACTCATGCACATCCCTTCAATGATGAATACTTGAAGTCGTTGTTGACTAGGTGTGTTGAACTACTTCTCCTTCCCCCCATATGGTCTATCATGAAGAGAAGATAAAGAAAAGGCCATGAGGATTTTGGTCAAACGTGTCTATTGGAGCCTGTGTTTTTAGGCTTAGTAATAGTAGCCTCTTCTATTTGGATCCCACTTTTTAAATTTTCAGAAAGGCCTTTTCTCCCTGCTGATTCATTTGATCTTTGAAACAGCCTCAGGCCGGGTGCGGTGGCTCAAGCCTGTAATCCCAGCACTTTGGGAGGCCGAGATGGGCGGATCACGAGGTCAGGAGATCGAGACCATCCTGGCTAACATGGTGAAACCCCGTCTCTACTAAAAAAATACAAAAAACTAGCCGGGCGAGGTGGCGGGCGCCTGTAGTCCCAGCTACTCAGGAGGCTGAGGCAGGAGAATGGCGTGAACCCGGGAGGCAGAGCTTGCAGTGAGCTGAGATCTGGCCACTGCACTCCAGCCTGGGTGACAGAGTGAGACTCCATCTCAAAAAAAAAAAAAAAAAAAAAAAAAAAAAACAGCCTCATGAACCATAGGAAAAATGACACTGTTATTTTAAAGATGACAAAATTGACAACCAGAAAGGTTAAGGGGCTTTTTAAACGCCCTACAGATTACTGGAGGAAGATTTGGGACCATTTATAATATTGAAAGAAATAATAAAGCGTTTATTAAATGTTTACCGTGTGTCAAGTACCATGCTAATCACATCAGTGGCATTAACTCATATAACGCTCCACAGTCATAGACGTGAAATGACATGGCCAAAGTCCACTCCTAGCACATGACAGAGCCAGGTCCCAAACCCAGGGTGGGGCTCTCAGCTCTTAATTTTAGTCTCTAATTTCTATCTTACTAGAGAGAAATGGATTTTCTTTAAAGACATAAAAGGGGGACTTTATCCACATTTCTGTTTGTGGCAAATATTAATTATTTCAACGATGGTTAATAATACCTCAGTGTTCACTTATGGCAGCCACTCTACTATCCATGTGCTCATTGAATCAATAAACATTTACTTACCACCCAGGTTCTGTCCTGGATGCAAGAAAACATGTATGAGCAAGACATTGTCTTTCGTGGAGCTTATATTATTTTGGGAGAAACATAAAGTAATCCAATAGTAGCATATATTTATAAGCACAGCGACTCTATTTGTTTATATAAAAGAACATCTGGAGTGTTCTGAGGGTTTATCAGTAGTATCCTTTGATAAAGTCTGGGGATAGGGAAGTTTTCATGAAAAGGCCACATTCATATTGGGAATGGTGTAGAAGTGTTAACTACAAAGAGGAATGTTTCTAGGGAAAGCAGATTAATATGGGTAAGATTTGAGATTTTGGGATTTTGAAGAACTCACAGAAGATTAACTGGCTAGAGTATGTTTAGGGAGAAGAAGAATGCCTCAAGACAGGCTTGGAAAGGCAAAACTATGGAGGTGTCATTAAGGATTTTGCTATTTATCTAGGAGCAAGAGTAATCCATTGAAATGATGATTACGTGTGTCAGGAAAGATCTTTTAGCCTTAAGTGTAAAGAATAAATTGTGGAGGGCAAGGATACAATGAGACCAGTTAGGAAGCTACTATGGTAATGTGGGCTAGACAGAGAGTAGCTCGAATGGGGGGAGAGTGGAGGAGATGGGGAGAGTGGATGGATTTAGGAATTACTTAAGAGGTAAATTTATCAGGATTTATTTGGGATTAGATGTGGAGTGAGCAAGAGGAGGGTGTGAGAATTCTTCCCAGATTTCTGGACTATGCAATATGCGTTGTTTCATCTAATCCTCCTAATGCACTATGATTATTTTATTTCCAATTTGAAGACACAAACAGATTCAGAATGTCACTGTCCATCCCATGGTTATATATAGCGCACCCACAGCAGAGCCAGGATTTGACCAGTGTGCTTAATCGGAAATCGGTGCTTCTGACAGCTGCTACACTGGGAAGTGGGAAATAGGAAGAACTACCTGACCCACTATAGAAAGAGGATTCTTGGCTGGGCACGGTGGCTCATGCCTGTAGTGTCAGCACTGTGGGGGTCCTGAGGAGGGGGATTGCTGGAGCCCCGGAGTTCAAGACCAGCCTGGGCAACATGGGAAACTACATGTCTACAAAACATACAAAAAATTAACTGGGGGGTGGTGGTGCGTATCTGTAGTCCCAGCTACTCAGAGAGGCTGAGGTGGGAGGATCTCCTGAGTCCAGGAAGTAGAGGTTGCAGTGAGCTGAGATTGCGCCACTGCATTCCCGCCCCACACTGGGGACAGAGTGAGAACCTGTCTCAAAAAAAATAAAAAATAAAAAAAAGGGAGTCTTAAAAACAACAGTTGAGCAGTTGAGTATGGACTTGAATGAAAAAAATGGGCACCACTCTACTTTGAATATATGTACATCCTCAAAGCCCAAAGTCTTATGATCTCTGCTACTGCCATTTTTATGAGATCAAAGAGAAGAGGACTAATATCTTTAGTGAGTATGATTTTGTTAAATGTTATTTTGTAAGTAAAAAAATACATGTTTATTGAAGAAAAATTACAAGATACAGAAAAGTCAAAAGAAAAAAAAACGAAAATCTCCTGTTAACCTATAACTGAAGAGAAGGAGAACATGCTTGCTTGGTTTTAATTAAACACTATGATTCTCTACCATGGGTATTTAGCAGAAACCTCACTAGAGGCCTCCATTCTAGACCCAAACTTTGTCAATACTTTGACTTTGGAAGAATTTTAGCCTTTAGGGCTCCAGTCTTCTCCATTTCAAAATGACATGAAATGTTGCCCACATTTAATTATCACAGTCTTTTTTGAGCCTTAGAGCATGGCAGTGCTGGACCTATTAGCATCATCACAGCATAGGAGAACACAGCTTTCGGGTTTCTCAGACTATTTACTGGCTTCTTCAGCCCTATGACTCAGTTTCCTCATTGGTGGAGTGGAAACAATGATATTGATCTCAAAGGGATGTTTTGAAGAATTGCTCCCATGTGTACAGAGCACTTGCTGGGCTCAATGCCTACACAGAGCAAGCAGTCAACACACAGACATCACAAATCTCCATTAACACACAGCAGGCAGCAGTCTGCTGGATAATATACCTTTTGTAGTCTTGAGGCTCCTACTGTGGGGGAAGTAGAGTCCTGGAAGACCCACTAGCCCTTCTTGCCCTCACTTTCCCAACTTCACCTCCTGCTGAACTATACTTTTTTTTTTTTTTTGTGGTTGGGGGGGCTGGTGGGTAAGGAGATGATACTTGCGAAAGGCTAGGCACTGTAGATATGAAGTATAGGACCCTAGACTTTATTCTTAAGCAATAAGCAATGTAGTGGGGTTGGATAGTAAACAGAAAAACTGCAACACAATTTAATCAGTGTCATAATACTATGAGCAAGGGGCTGTGAGGCCAGAGGGAGGGAGTGGGGAAGTGACTCATTTTGCCTGAGGGGACCTGAGAAGGCTTCAGGGGGAAGCCTTCATTTATATGTAGGCTGGCAGTAGGGATAGAGTTTGTTGGGTGGAGAAAATGGGCATGAGCATCAGCCTGAGTGCTAGGGAAGACTCTTTTCCTGGAACTCATAGTCCATGAGACCCTATGGACTCCAAATCCACGGATGAAAAATCTGGGGCCAGAGTGGAGGGAACTGGAGTGGGCATGTAAGGCTCTGCTAGTCTCTATCATCACCAGCCTTCTTTTTCTGCATCCCCTATGAATCCCCCAACATCTCCCAACATCTCTAGTCTGCCAAGTGTCTTTCCTGCGCCAGGGCCCCTTTTCCTATTTTAGATACTGACATGGTCCTCTGCCTCTCTTTTCCCATCCACAAAAGTCTGCCAGGAAGAAAAGATCAGACGTGAATGGTTTAACCTGTAGTGTAGTAATTTATGTGGGCTACATTGCTGTAATCCCTTTCCCATGTAATGTTTAAGTTTCTTTCTTTTTGTAGAATAAAACACTTTGATGCCAGACCCTCATTCTACCTTCTGATCCGTGGTGTATGCACAATAGCTTTAGGCCCCAGGCAGCAGATGCATTCTGTTTGGTTACAGTGTTGGATTCACTGTTGTTGTTTGTGGTAAATAGATATCACTTTCCAGTTTGTCAAAGACCCCACCCCTTCCCACACACTGCTGTATGTATTTATCACAGCCCCACTGCCTCTTCCACTTAGCTGACCTGCCTGGTTTGAAGACATGTGCATTTGTGCCCCCAATTTTTAGCTTTGTTATTTCTTGACTTTTCCATTGAGAAATTATATTAACCCCTTCTATAGCCTCCTGTAGTTATTCCCCCCCACCTCAATTATTTGTCTTTTTTTTTCCTTATGCAGTTCTACCAATAATACTGTATTGACTTGGACCTCAGTATTGGGCAAGCATTCAAAGATTCCTTACTGTTTACTAGGGCAGAGTTCAGGCTATACCACCCGAAAACAGGTTGTTTCTCACATACTTACAAAAACCAGAACTGAGGTTGCCATTTTTCTCTTTTCTTTTTCTTTCTTCTTTTTTTTTTTTTTTTGAGATGGAATTTTGGTCCTTTCTTCCAGGCTGGAGTGCAGTGGCGTTATCTCGGCTCATTGCAACCTCCGCCTTCTGGTTTCAGGTGATTCTCCTGTCTCAGCCTCCTGAGTAGCTGGGATTACAGGCACCCGCCGCCACACTGGGCTGATTTTTGTATTTTTAGTAGAGACGGGATTTCACCATGTTGGCCAGGCTGGTCTCTAACTCCTGACCTCGTGATCTGCCCACCTTGGCCTCCCAAAGCGCTGGGATTACAGGCATGAGCCATCGAGCCTGGCCGCCATTTTTCTTAAAGTAAGACACAACGAAACAATTTGTGATAATTTTACAGGAGTCCACCATCATATGTGGTTTCACTTTCTGCAGCTTCAGTTACTTGAGGTCAACCTCAGTCTGCAAATAGGTGAGTCCAGTCCAATAAGATATTCTGAGAGAGTGAGCAAGCGAGCATGTTCACATACTCTTTTTTTTTTTTACAGTATAGTGTTATAATTGTTCTATTATTAGTTATTGTTAATCCCTTACTATCCCCAATTTCTGAATTAAACTTTATCATAGATATGTATGTGTAGAAAAACATAGTATACATAGGGTTCTGTACTATCTGTGATTTCAGGCATCTGCGAGGGGTCTTGGAATGTATCCTCCTTGGATAAGGTGGGATGACTGTAATTGATTCTTAAATGAATAGATGAAATCAATTATTTAGCCGACACTGTCTTTTCAACATTTGAAGAGGGCTTATCAAACCTAGGCACTAAGGAATTTCCTCAGCAGGACTGAAAAGTACACATCTGTGAAGGCAAGGGTGGTTGAAGGATATTTAGGAGTAGGGGGAGGCAGATGGGATCATTCTTGGAACAAAAATGTTCTTATCTCCTAGATAGGTTTAGACTTTGTCTACACCAAGGTCACGCTGGGGAGATGGGGTGTGTAATGTGATATTTATTTGGCAATGTATGTGGCCACATACATTGTGTGCTCAATTCAGCTTACAAGTGCCGGCTCCCGGCTCTGAGGGCCCCATGTGCTTTGACTTGGTGGAAGGCAGCTCTGCCAGGGATTACGTATCCCTACCTCTGACCTGGTCGTTTTTCCTAATTATCATTCATTTAAAATAGTCAGCAGGGCAATAGCATGTGCACATCAAGGATCACAAAATGAACTTGGATTAGGAGGAATAAAAAATCTGTCCCACATGTAGCACTATTAAAAAGCTCTGGCTGAGACATACTGTTTATAGTCAGCAGTTGTCTGGAAAATAGATGTTTACTTGTAATGCGTGTATTAAGATCTTTGCCATTAGGCAATATATTTCCTGCATTGTGTCTTCTTTTACATAAAGCTCTACATTGGGACAAACCTTTAATTAGCAATCCTGTGGCAACAAAAAGTATTCAACACCAATACTGTTATATGTTGGCATTTCTGCTTATTACAAAAAAGAGAGACAGAGAGCCAAAACCTGGAACTTTTCTTTGGAAGGATGGCCTCTTTTTTCTTTTTTTTCTTTAATGGAATGCTCCATTTAAAACTATAAGTGAAATATTTGCTAAATAAAGATTAAATTACTAACATAAAAAAATGTTCTCAAAATTTGGCAAGAACTTAGACACACTGGGTTTCCCTGACCCGTGCATGCATCTTCTGATGAAAAGGTGTATTTTAATATGCCTAGGTGCATTCTTTGAATGAGACTCTCTCATCTATCTAATGAATTTCTTTTGTTGGTGATGAGACTAGATTTTCTGCTTCAGAACAGGAACAAGGACAATGCTTTTGGAACAGGGACTAGGCACCACAAGACTTGTGTTCTATTCTTGCTGTTGAAACAGTATACATTTTTCCGCCTCTATTATCTTAGCAAACAGACTTGTGCCCCCAGAATACCATCCTATTAAGGGATAATCCTACTTCTGTGAAGTTCTGAATAACGTTACATTCTAGTGCTAAAATAATGAATTCACTTCAGACAAATTTGGTCTAAGATTAAGCAAGTGGACTCTACAGTCTGGGTGGCCCATCCTCGACCTGGGCACATCCTTAGGTAGTGGGCAATGTTTTCTTAGTCTTGGTTCTTGTATATATAAAGTGGGACAATAATGCTTACTTCATAGGTTTGTGGTGAAGACTAAATGAAAAATAAAAAAAAATGTAAAGCCGTTAGCACAGATTTTCACAGATAGTTATCAATCAATGTTATTTGTTAGGTGCAGAGAGATTCCCTAGTGCTTTTAAAACTTGAATGATGGCAGCTGGCAGAAGCAGCCACTGATTTTCAACCCCTCTGGCCCTTAGTAGGGGCCCAATACATATTTAGTGAATCGGTGAAGGAATAAAGGACTACCGGAACAAGCCCCTAAATGTTAACTCCCAGCTCTACCAGTCCAAGCAACCAACTCATTTAGTCAGATCACATACTCCTCTTCATCTTCTGTATCTCTCAGTAGAACCCACCATTGCAATTAGAAGCAGGAAAAATGGTCACATATTCATCTAGAACTCTCTTAAGCCAAATCAACAAATACTTATTGAGGGCAACAGAGGTGAGCAGAGTGAGGTCAGGAAGGATAATTCTCAGCATGGTTTCCAGAACACGGCTCTGCAGAGATATACGACACAGTAAAAATCTAGAACAGTGTTTTGTTTTCGTTATTTATTTTTAATTTTAAATGATTTGATGGCATAAGATGAATCCTTACCCCCTTATCCTGATCTGCTATTTCATTCCCCACCAAGCACCCATTTCATCATATATGCTCACCTGGAACATTCAAGCCTGCTGCTACAGTTAGAAAGATTCCTTTCTCAGTTGGTGCCAAAGGGATCTCAAAATGGTTTTGAATGCCTGTTAGATTAACACCCTCCCTCCTTATGGGTCCTCTTCTCTATTCATTCACTAATATGGGCGTTTGGAATTTGAAGACAATGTACTGCATTAGGGCTACTGCAATCTGTTTTTCATTTTCAAAATAGTGCATCTTGCTTTCCTCCTTATAGTATTTCATTGTTTGCTTGGTTTCACAGATCTGTTTTGGTAAGAAAGTTTTGAGAATATCCTGGGATTATAGTCTTTGAATGAACTTTCATGCCCATAGTATAAGCCCCTTTGGTTTAAAACTATCCCACTTAAAAGCATCTACTTATAACTACCAGCTGCTGGTTCTTTTCTGTTCCTACTCATGAATGCACACACAGACACATACAGATGCATGTGCATGCCTGGTTGCATGCGCACACACACACATGCACACCCTCACATGCACTGTTTATATGTAAACATCCAGAAAAAACAATGCATTGTAAAAATTGTCCTGTTGAGTTTGTAATCGAGAGTGAGTTACTGAGTGCTGATAAGTAAAGGAAGTGCAACCAGACAGTTTAATCCTCCAATTTCCTGTCTTCTAATCAGCCCCTGACTCTTTTGGTTTTAAATTAGAAACATTCCTGTCAATATTCAGTACAGGTGAAGGAAAATCAACTAGAAAATAAGTAAGGACAAAGCATTTATTTCACTGTCTAAAGTTCACAGGGGAAATATGAGTGTAACAACAGGAAATCAAGATTTTAAAAAAGATAGTAGAAGTACATAGGCTTGCTTAAGTAACCAATCACAATTCTGAATGAAGTACATTTAGATCATAATTTGATTTAAAGAAAAAAATGGGAACATAGTTCAATGTATTTACTTCTCCCTGAAAATAGTAAATGGTACTTTAAAAGATGTTGTACAAGGCTAACCTAAAAGAAAATGATAAGGATAACTTCTTAATATATGTGAGAGAGAATAAAAACCTACCCCATTCAGATTTTGCTTGCAATCTGCTTATACTGTGAGAAAATAATGTTGGAGTGTACAGAAATCTTGTAAGTTAATGCATATTCTTAGACATGAATATACTTACATATATTTATAATGGTCGATAAAAATGAAATTGTGCATTTAGAAATAAGCTCAGGTGGAGCCACTGCACTGCAAATATTTGCAAAATATCTGTGAAAATACTTAAAAATAGAGTTTGCAAATGCATTAAATAGAAAGTGTATAAATATGTTTACCATGGACTCTTTAAAAATATGCTGAGTGCTGAGAATATGATATGCTTTATAATTTATTGATTCTCCTAATTTTGAGTCTTTTTATTTATAGACATTGTAGCAATTTCCTAGTTTATCATAAAAGCATAAGTGCAAATTTATAGACAAATCTCCATTATGCAATATCTTCAAAGAATTATAATAAACAATCATTAAGAAGAGTTGTTCAGCTAAGAATATTGAAAACTGAAATGGTAAATACAACATAATATGTGAATCCAACACATCTTAACAACAACAAAAGATTTCCATGAAATATGAATTCTTAATTTTGTGTCTGCAGTAGTTAAAGCTGCCAATCATTTGGGAAGTAGGCTGGAGTTGAGTTTTTTTTTTTTTTTTGAATTGTTGAACATAGTAAGGCAGTATTTCATAGAAATATCTTGCTATTTTTTACATATATACTTTAAAAAGTAGGCATTTATACTACAAGGCACAGCATATTCTTTTTGCCCAAGTGTTTTCCTGGTATGCAAAGTTTGAGTTGTACAAGTTTGAGTAAGTGACAGACAGTTCTTGATTTTAAAAGTGTATGTCAAATTTTTTAAAGAATGCTCCCAAAATAAGTGCTTCAGGACCTAGCATGGGGTGAGGGGGCTGCAGGATAATTTAGTTGCCTTCATTTCACAGTCACTATGAGTTTTTAAATTGGAGGAGAGCAGCAAGACAAGTGCATTTTGTAATTCACATAAAAATAGTTCCATAACACATTGTTATCATTACGAAGAGGAGAATGTTCATTCTGCCTTCATTTTATGCCATATGGGTAGAATGGAGATAATTCTGCTGGACAGAATTATATTTTGAAGCAAATACATGCTTGTAGGGTGCCTCCATTTCATTTGGAGCTGAGGAAAATTTCATGAGGGTTTTCTTTAGTTTTCTATGGGAGAGTTTCTACCAGCGATGTCACAACACAGCTAGATTAAGTTGATACGTAATATCTACTTCTTGATTTGCATGATTAAAGCATTAGAGAAGTGGCTCAGATATCAAAAGGTTTCTCATAAGTGGCAGCGCCAAAGGTAATTACTGTTAAAATGTACATGCTCGAAACCTGGTTGCTTGTTAACTTCTAAGTTGTTTACAACTCTGTGGGTTTGAATAAACGTTTTTATTTGACTTTTCAATAGCAAGACCCCTTTCTTGCTCCATTTTGATATAAAAAATGATATCATTCTTATATCCCATGTCCCTCAAGGCAACCTTAGCTTCAACCAAAAAAAGTGATAGAGGACAGAGATGGCCCTTCTCAGTATTTCATATTTTAAAATAGCTGTTTCTTAAACAAAAGTAGTCTTTTAAAGACAAAGTTAAAATTTATACCTAAAAAAATTAAAAATTAATCGAGTCAACCAATTATTTCCAGTTAGTTATCAAAAAGTGTAGCTAAAGCCCTACTGTAAGCCTGAGGGAGTTATGAGAGGGGGTGGGGATAGAGAGGAAAAGAGAGAGGGAAGGAGAAGAGAGGTTGTTATTCTCAGTCTTTTATTAACCAGTTTCTTTCATCCTAGTGTGTCTTTATTATTTAGAAAAATAAAAATCATCCAGAGCTCTACCCATTCTCACCTAAAATTCTGGAGTAGGTAATGACTGTCTACAACCTGGTACAACATATGCCCCCAAACTAAAACAAACAAACTCATTTGCCATACAAATTGTTTACGATTCATTAAAAAGCAAAATTGCATATCCCGTCGCTGGCAGCTGAGGCCGTGTCTCCACGGGCGGAGGGGGCATTCACTGAGTTGCCTTTGTATGCTGGGAGGACCAAGCCGGAGGTTCCCACTATGAGCCCGGAGTCTGTGCAGCCAGATGACGCATGAGGTAATTTTAAAGCTTTATTTGCCTTTAGTGTGAAACTCCGATCTTGTACTATCCTTTGGTTAAAGAACTATACCAGCCAGAGGGAAGTTTAAATTTTTCTTTCAGCTGGGGAAATTGTTTGGGATAGCGAGGTGGGTGAATGGAGAGAGAGGGAGAGCATGTTATTCAAGGAAAGAGATCTAAGAGAAAACGTGAAATTTGTATTATTTTAATTAGTTCCCTCCTCCTTCATCAAAGTCTTCAATTTCCCATCAATAATGGGAAATTTACATTAGAATTATTTGTAACTGACGGATCTGAAATGCCATGGTATGTGGTCCCTTTGAGGGAAAGCAACAAATTGATTTATTCCCTATGATAACTTGTATAACTTCTTTAGAGAGTGCTCTGATTTCTCACCCCTTTTCAAAGCAAAGATCTAGAAGCACTGAAGTTGAGAGAAACTTCCCTGTAGTATGCAGCCTAAACAGCAGCATGTGAGCTTTCAACGTTGTTTATTTTTAGGCAGCTGCATTGCTAAATGTTTCCACCACTTTTATATATTATATTCCCGGCGGTAAAACATCTGTAAAGTAATTTTAAATGAAAAGCAACTTCCAAGTAAACTTTACAAAAAAGAAATTACAGTTTTCCAAGTTAAAAGAAGAGAAGCATTTGGTGATCTTTGCAAGAAAAAAAAAAAGAGATGACACAATTTTCCATAAAAAGTAACAGTCTATAAAATCTATGAGCTCTTGAAATACAAGGAAGTAGAATGTTTCACCCAAAATATGACATCAGCGCGCAGTTTTTTAAAAAAAGCTTACAACTTAGAAAATAATTGCTAAACCAATCAGTATATTCATTTCTAATGTTTAACAAGCTGTGTAAAGTGAAGCAATAGGCAACATCATAGCATATACAAGTAAACCTTGTTCTTCCTGGCAAAAACTTTAATGGGAAAATAAGTGCCCTGAACAAAAGTTCAGGGTCGAAGTGGATAGTCTACTGTTAGTCTAATTAGCCAAAAGCTGCATGTAACATTGTCCTGAAATTACTGATAAAGTTTCTAATGTCTAGTTAAGAATTACAAGTTAAAATACACATGTACACACATACCCACAACCACTTTAACTCAAGAGTCCTTAGGATGGACATACTGCATCCCAAGAAGCAGCCGGATGGAATTCTGTGGTAGCTCACTTTTAACAGTCTCTCAGTCCTCCAAATTCCTACAACTTGCCAAAACGATACCACCATTGGTCCAGGAAGGGGAAAAGAGAACTCTTTCTGCAGATCATACAATGAAACTGACCATGCCCTGTTTTGTAATTCCATTCGCCAGTCTCCCCCTTCAACATCTCTCCCTCTCTCTCTCTCTCTTTTTTTCTTAAACTGATATCTATGTGAAATGAGCTGAAGTTCACGGTCCAGTTAGGAACGGATAATACATTCATTGTCCTGGCAGCAAACTTTTTTTCCACTCCCTGGAAGAATTCACGCTTGCCGCAAGAATAATAATTACGGAAAACTAGAAATGCACTGCTGACAAATTAATCCTTAACGGACACCACCCTAACGAGGGCAGTAATGATTTGAGGACTCTCTTCCTCACGGGACTTGCATCTCCTGTGACAATGAGCTATTGTGCATCCTCCCAACTCACTCTACCTCTTATAGATCCAAGATGTCAAAGGTTGTCTGTCCTGGTTGACCATGACATGTGAGTTAACTCATTCTGCTGCTGCATGGCAGAACTTTATTAAAACTTTATTTGTATCCAGAGCAACTAAAAGATAGTGTGTGCGGGTCTTTTCCACTCAGAGCTAGAGTGCCTAAGAGACGGAAAACCTGCTCTGATATTTAAACGGAGAAAAGTTAGATGGGAGCTGTGGGTCCCCTGATGGAAAATAGGGAGTGGGGACCCAGAGTTCTCTCACAGGTGACTTTAGGCAATCCAATTAATTGGCCAGGACTGGAATTCACTCAGGGCTTGCTTCTCCCCAGTGCCCAACGCGCGTCCTCAGAAAATACCACAGCCAGAGAAAACCATACACCATAGTCCCTGAAAACAAAAGTAAGGGGGATGTGAAACTGGAGAGAGGGGGCAAAACCTGAGGGCCGGGACGAATGCCTCATTTTTTCCCCCAAGACTGACTTGGCTAAAGTATTCACCTCCACCTTACAACTGATACTCTTTAAAAAAGAATTAAAAAAAAAAAAAAAGAAAACCCCAAATACTGTCCCATGGAAAACGAGGGGAGGTATTCCTGAGAACTCAAGTCGCAGAGTGGCAGAGAGAGGATGGCAAGAGGCAGCAGTGTGAGGCTGCCTCACTGAATAGTGTGAAAAAAATCAAATGTGAGTTTGATGAATGTGAGGTCTGGGACATTTTGTCAAAGAGGGAGGGAAAGTAGAAAAGGAAAAAAAAAAAAAAAAAAAGCAGCCCCGGCTGCCAACTCACCATCCACCAAGTTCTGGCCGAGATGTCGTAGCAGAGCTGCCATTTGATGGAGCCGTCGGAAGCTTTCCCTGCCATTACGCTGTCAGCAAGCTTCATCTGATGCTAACTCACGGGAGATAAGACACCTAATTGAGAAAACATTTGCAGTGGCATGTGGGGCAACATGTAGTCCGGTCCATACCATATGGAATCATGGGTAAAAAAAAAATCTCCTTGACAATGAACCAATCTCTCACAGACCCAGTGGCAAGGTGAAGTGGAGATGAAAAGTCTGCTCCTAGCACTGTCTTCTCTCTCCTTTTTAAAAAACAAGAGCCCACTGCTACACATCAAAGGGAGGTGGTTAAAATTAGGGCTTCATCACTCAGATGATTTTGGTCTGCAGGGTTTTTCCTTTCCTTCCAACAACCAATCCCCCCCTCTTTTTTTTTTTTTTTTTTTTTTAAGGAGAATAAAGAGATTTAATAGGACAAAGGCAGGTAGTGGACTGCGGAGGGAGATCGCCACAGGCTATTAGCCTAAAATTTCTGCTTGACAGATGGAACTGCTTAGAGACTATCATGCAATGTTTTGGGCTTTTTCCCCCCTATTCAGCCCCCCTTCTTCGACTTTAAGTCTGATTCAGTATCTGTTTTTCACAGCCACTTTTCTCAAGAACGTGAGCTGTGCATTTAAAAAAATGTTTAGTTCAGTTTTGCTGTCTTACACATCTCTGTTGGAAAAGTCTCAAACTAAATCTGGGAACAACTGAACAGGTTTTCCAAGGAGTTAAAAAAAATTTCCAGGGAAAAATATTTCTCTTTCCTTACTTTATTTTTTAAAAATTAACT
This sequence comes from Trachypithecus francoisi, assembly GCF_009764315.1. Classification (NCBI taxonomy): domain Eukaryota; kingdom Metazoa; phylum Chordata; class Mammalia; order Primates; family Cercopithecidae; genus Trachypithecus; species Trachypithecus francoisi. Next base: position 22,390,743 of record NW_022681457.1, on the reverse strand, counting down.
CATTAGTTAATTTAGTCATGAAGGAAGATAAACGAGAGATGGCAGCATTCAAGTCTCTTGATTTTTGGTTTGGCTGGCATTGTGTTTAGATGTATGTTTTATGTGAGTAAATAAATACGTTACCGATATTTTACAAGTTCTAACCTATGCTGGGCTAGGCACCACCGATATTTTTTGGTGTCTTTTTAAATAAATTAATTTTGGACTTTTCCATTCTTTGTAAACAAAGCAATCAGTCATTATCAATTCGGATTAGCACAATTCAGGCTAAACTTGACATGAGCTCTTCCTTAATCAGAGAAAGTCACTTCTGATTTCCTTATTGTAACCTAGCCATCTTCTTCACAGGGGTTTTTAACCACACATCCTCTCTTTAGTATGGAAAAGTAGACCACAACCTGGACCTACCAATAAGAATGTTTGTAAAAATACTTTTTTTTTAAAGTGAGAAAAAGTCCAGACAATTGCTGCATTTCAAGTCATTTTACTTAGGACTAAGAAGGAGAAAGAAGCAGAGGGAATGACTTGTATTCATTATATTCTTTCAAATTGTGTGACATTAGGAACTGCAGAAATACCTTTATCAGGGTACCAAACACGTCCTAATTTTTGTGGATGTGCACCAAACGCATCCTCTTTTTTTCTGAATATATGCGATCCTTTGATCTCCAAGAACCTACAGTTTTCTCTGCTATGGGCCTTCAATATAGGTATTCCAAAGTATGGGAGAATCTGTCCATCACTATTTCTCAGGGCTATCGAACTGTGATAGTTTAAAAAGTTGTGCATTTACTGCCCAATTTTCCAGTGGATTTTTTGTTCTGGTCATGTTTTTGACTGAATAATATTTAGATAAACTTGTTTAGAGCATATTTTAAGTTCCAAAGAGGTAAATTTGGTGCATTTTGCTTTCCTATTTCTGATCTCTTCCTTAGTAGGTATTATTTTAACCATTTAACATGCTGTTTTGACAAAAATAACTGTATTAAGGCAAATTTTATCCTGTTGCACCAAAAATATTTCTAATTTAAAGCATGATGCACAGACTGCTTCTAGGAATGAACCACAAATACAACAAATATGGCATTTTTTTTTCTTTCTCATTCCTTATTGTCATGGGATTTCTTCTAATTATATTGGGGTGAGAGGTGGTAGCCAGAATTATTATCAAATGTAAATATTGCCATCACTCTTAGGAAGTATCTTTGTATACTTTATTACCTTGGTGTCACCTGTCTTTTCAGAAGAAGAGTCTGCAGTAGCACAGGAAATGTTGTTAGCTTGTCTAACAAATACAAACGGACCTACTACCAGAAACTTGCCCTGAGCTTGCCAATGAAAACATTTATTGCCATGTGTAACTGCAGCATCATTAAAATTACTTAGTCTTTCTTAAGTTTATCATTTAGAGAAAGATAAGGAAAAAAGTTGGAAATTCTATATAAAATGTAAAATATTATCAACCAACAAAAAAGGAGGAAAAAAAAGAAGAAAAGAAACGAAGTAGCATTCTGTCTTTGAATCAACCAACCTCTGATTCTACTTCATCCATTCCTACTTGCCTCTGACAAGCAGACAAAACAAAATTTCCTTGTTTTAGGGTCTCCTCCGCTTTCTCCCAGGGCATACAGGCACGTGGACATCTTGAACTTGTGGGTCCACAGCTTTACAATTTCTGAGTTTATCCTGCAGCAACCTCTGAAGTTGGAGCTGTTTCTTATCTGAGTCGCTGCATTTTTGAGACTCAGCACACCCTATGCATGCCCATTATTTATGAATGAATGGAGCACAAGGTAAGCTGGATTCCAGATTTCTCTCTGTGAATGATAGAATAGCCGGGAAGACTTTGCAGGAGAGGGCACATAGTTTGAACAAAAAAAATGATAAATATTATTGGATAATAGTATTTTAAATCCAGAACAATTAGGTGCATTTAACTTTATCATTGTTCTCTAAGAGGCTGGTGGAAGCTGTCCTTCCCATGCAGCAATCAATCTTTTCACAGTGTGGCCCTTTGTTAATAGCCTTAAAACAAGATTAAATAAAACATGTTAAATATTGCAATTATTGTGGGAAATAAAATTATTTGGTGAGCATAATGGGGAGCAATTCAAGCATTTAACATGATCCAGGAAATGCTACTCCAAACAATTGCATTTGCTTTATGCATTTTTCCCCTTTGATTGCTGACAGATGCCTTTTTGGAAACAAACATCTAAATGGTTTGCCTTCAGTTAGAAAAAAAAATATAACAGAAAGCGGCTACATGTTTTGAATTTAACTCTTGTCATTTGAATACTTCTTCCCACTGCACATGAATGAATCCAGGGCAAAAACAGCACTCTCATCAAGAAATAAGCCCATCAAAATTTGGCCTTTCTTGTTTCCTTTCAGCATATTTTATAAGAAGTGGGACTCCCCCTAGATAGGGAGTCAGGTGATGAGGACTATTTCCTGAGTGACAATGGGGAAGCATTAGAAAGAGAATTGTGTCCTTATAACATGAAGCCTCAGGCAAAGTGCAAGTCTCTTTCCAGCCTCATTCAGGTCATCATCGCCAGTGCTCCCTTAGTAAGCTATCCCCTTTTGTTGAATGGGAAGAACCCAAGAAAACTCAGAGGATGGTGAATTTCCATCTGTGTCATTGCTGCATTGCATTTGAATAAAGGCCTCGAAGACTCTGCTGTCAACAGGTGTACAATACAAATACCGAGGAGAGGTTTTGGTTTTTGTTATATGTTGCTAAAAGGAGATATGATCTGGAATATTCATGATTTTCAGAGCCTGGGTCATAGAGAGATTGAGAGCACTGCTTCTGCAATCCAGTTGTCCATATCCAGGCTCTCTTGGTTACTGTGTGACCTCTCCCAGGTTACTTAACCACTCTGATTCTGTGTCCTATCATAATCAGGAAAATGAAGATAATAATAGTTATTAAGTGTATGTGTGTGTGTGTGTGTGTGTGTGTGTGTAGTGTAGTGTAGTTAGAAGCAAAAAAATGCATAAGGTACATAGTTCCTGATATGTAATGAGTGCTCAACTAAAGTTATTGTGCTGTTATTGATGTCTTATTACAATTATTCCCCTGTTGAGGGAAGCCCTCTTTCCTCCCACTTCTGGTCCTGTGCTGTGAGGGTCAGTTGGATCCCTTCCCTCTGTTCTTCCATAATAACCTGTGCCTTGCTCCATTGCAGCTGTTAGCACCTTCTTCTGGAATCATCTGCCTCCTAGTCTGTTTTTCCTTCTGGACCTTGAGATCCTTTTTTTTTTTTTTTTTTTTTTTGAGACAGAGTCTCGCTCTATTGCCCAGGCTGGAGTGCAGTGGCCTGATCTCCGTTTACTGCAAGCTCTGTCTCCCGAGTTCACACCATTCTCCTGCCTCAGCCTCCTGAGTAGCTGGGAATACAGGTGCCCGCCACAACACCCAGCTAATTTTGTTGTTGTTGTTGTATTCGTAGTAGAGATGGGGTTTCACCATGTTAGCCAGGATGGTCTCAATCTCCTGACCTCGTGATCCACCCGCCTTGGCCTCCCAAAGGATCTTGAGATTCTTAAGGGCAGGGACTGTATCTTGCCCATCTGAGTAGCTATAAGGCCAAGCACAGTGCCGGGCAGAGTAGGGGCTTCCTACACGGTTAGAGAATGAGAATAAAAAGGCACAGGACATTAGCCGCTTTGAAATTTGCATTATTCTGTTTACACAGCCTTGTCTTTTACCTTGGCTCAAGCTATTGCCTTCCTTGGACATGATCTCCCTTTCCAAGGTAACACCCTCCTTAGGACACCAGCTCACAGTGACCCCTAGCACCTTTGGTGCCCTGCTGCCTTCCTTATCTGCACCATCCATTAGTACTTTGCATCAACTGACTGTATTATTATTTGTCTTTGATAAAAATGTGTCTTTCATTCATTTATTCACCCATTTAATAGCAACGTATGTGATGCAGGCACTAAAACTTATTTTCTCTTTCTTTTCAAGGGCTGTTTCTAGGACCATTGGAAATTTGAAAGTCTAGGAGAAGAGCAATTTGATTTCGTATGTAACAGCTCATATTTACTGAGTGTTTCCTCTTGGCCAGGCACTGTTCTAAGATCTTTATGTGTGCTTTTTTTTCCTTGTGAGTCCTTATGAGGTAGGACCTATTATTAATTCCATTTTACAAACAGGATAACAGACTCCAAGAGGTAAAGTTTGCTTAGGGCTCCAGAGTTAGTGACAGAAGGAGGATTGAAGCCTAGGAACAATGACTTCAGAGCTTCACCACTCTGGTGTTGTTGCCTCCTGAACCAAAAACGGAGAGAAGTAACAGGATTTAGCACCTGCTACATGTCATACAGTTTTTATTTTTATTTTTATTTTTTTTGAGGCGGAGTCTCACTCTGTCGCCCGGACTGGAGTGCAGTGGCCGGATCTCAGCTCACTGCAAGCTCCGCTTCCTGGGTTTACGCCATTCTCCTGCCTCAGCCTCCCGAGTAGCTGGGACTACAGGCGCCCGCCACCTCGCCCGGCTAGTTTTTGTATTTTTAGTAGAGACGGGGTTTCACCGTGTTAGCCAGGATGGTCTCGATCTCCTGACCTCGTGATCCGCCCGTCTCGGCCTCCCAAAGTGCTGGGATTACAGGCTTGAGCCACCGCGCCCGACCCATACAGTTTTTAAAGGTACTTTTGGGTATCATTTAACCTTCACAACAACCATAGGAGGTTGTTATTATGATTTTTAACTTGCATATCAGGGTCAGAAAGGTAAGGGTCTTGGCTAAAGACACATGCTAAAGAACAAGAGCCAAGATTCAACCCTATGTCTGTATAATAAAAAGCCCATGCTTTTGCTGTTCCAACCAGCTTGTTCTCAGAAGATAATTTTTATTTTTTATTCATTTTTTTGGAGATAAGATTTATCTGTCACCCAGGCTGGAGTACAGTGGTCTCGAACTCCTCGGCTCAACTGATGTTCCTACCTCAGCCTCCCAAGTAGCTGGGACCATAGGTGTGTACCACCACACCTGGCTAATTGATTTTGTTTGTTTGTTTGTTTTTTAGAGAGATGAGTGCTTGCTTTGTTACCCAGGCTGGTCTTGAACCCCTGGTCTCAAGTGATCTTCCTGCCTTGGATATTTTTTATTTTTCACGTAGAGTTGAATGTTGAGCTTAACAGATATGTATGGCTTTGAATCACCAGGCTCATGGAAAACATGAAATTGGAAATGTACCCTGTTGCTGAAGCTGCAGAAATGTTCAGTTTAGAGCAATGGGTATCCAAGATTAAAAAGAAAGAAAAGATCACGCCTGTAATCCCAGCACTTTGGGAAGCCGAGGTGGACGGATCACGAGGTCAGGAGATCGAGACCATCCTGGCTAACAAGGTGAAACCCCGTCTCTACTAAAAATACAAACAATTAGCTGGGCACGGTGGTGGGCACCTGTAGTCCCAGCTACTCAGGAGGCTGAGGCAGGAGAATGGCGTGAACCTGGGAGGCGGAGCTTGCAGCGAGCCGAGATCGCACCACTGCACTCCGGCCTGGGCCACAGAGCCAGACTCCGTCGCAAAAAAAAAAAAAAAAAAAAGAAAGAAAGAAAAGAATAGAACAGAATATAAAAGCTGTATTAAGAGGCATTTACTAGTGTTAACACCTAGATCTTTCCTCTAACCTTAATCAGGTGGAAAATCCTAAGATGGTGTTCCGGCCATCACCGTCTAAACCTTTGAGTCAGGACATATTCACATGTAAGTGTTAAGATAAAAAGAAGAATCAACACAAAAGGATGGAAAGTCTAGTTCCTCCAAAGCTCAGAAAAGTGTGAAGATCTTTCGTGGGAGATTTATCCTTTTTTGATGAAGGCAGCAAAATCCTCTGCACAGGTACACATCATTACTGAGTATGAGTGTGGTGACTTAAAGACACCAGCATCCCAAGTCACCTGGCATGGTTTTCTCACCGTATGACAGAAGTGAATGCTGCAAAGCTGAAAAGGGCAGAATTGAAGAAAATGCCAGAGGGTCCAGACAGCCCCATCTACTTTAATAATTTGCCCAGAGAGTGCCCAGATTTTTGATCTGGTATATATACATATACGTGGATATGGATATATATCTATCGTTCAATCAATCTATCTGTATTGTGCAAGGAAAATATTGATAATTTATTTTTGGCAGAGACTCACCCACAATGTCCTGCAAAGAATCAGTTTTCTTCTTGGCGGTAGATCTTGTGCCTCATTTCCATTTAGAAATTCTTTGACTTTTACTTTCTTTGCATTTTCTGTTAACCGGCTGCCATCCAAGATTGGACGAAACCCTCTGCCCCCTGTTTAAAAAGAAAAAAAAAGGAAAAAAAAAACCACATACAACATAACCCTCTAATAAGTATATTCACAACTTCTATGCAAGACGCTTAAGAAAACTAAAGGTTAATATATTCTAACTAGATGTTGGGTATAGAATGTCAGATCTGTCAAATTTCATTATAACTTGCTGCTCATTGGAAAAGATTTGATTTCTTTTGCCACTGTCCTACTATGTTCAAGTCACAGACTGCCAGCAGCAGCCCACAGAAGACCACAGGCTGGCAGTGAGCGGGCTCGAGTGGGAAACCAGCCGCAAGGACCATCTGTTTCCGATTTCTAGCTGAGCCAAGATGTGCAGTGAAGTGCATTCCATTCACCAGGCCAGCTTCTCCCCTGCTCAAGTTATTAGTGTTACAAGTGAAATTGTCTTTTCCAAACAGCAGGGGAGCTATAATCCTTATGGAACAGGACACTTTAAAACACATACATACACATACATGCGCGCGCGCGCGCACACACACACACACACACACACACACATACACACCATTCAGACATCTTTTGTTAAAGTTGTGGGGAAGGCTGCTTGTAAATTTAATTACAGCCTTCATGGGGTTTATAAAGTATGTTTTATTAAGCATGATAACCTCTGAGGCAGCAGCCTATACATTGGCCTCATTTAGTGTAATTGAATGATCAAATATCTTTAGCATGCTTTTTGTGGCCATGCTTAAAAATGATAAGAAGGATATATTTAAACCATCTTAAAATGAAATGACTTTCAAAAGCATAATGAGTTTTAGGAATAATCAATGGAAACCCTTGCCCGGCTGGCCCACGTGAGCTAATCTCATGCATGTTGACAGTGCTGAGGCTTGTCAGTCAGCTATTAAATCCCAAGGCAGCCAAATGACTCATATCACCATGTAAGGTGGGAGACCATAATAAGCTACATGTTTATTATTTGAGACTGATCTTCTGCCTGTCTCAAGATGAATAATTTTTAGAAAAATTTGGAGGCGAAGTAGCAAGGCTGATTGCATGACAGTGTGATAGAACTAGCAACAGGAGAAGTCAAGAGACCTTACTTAAGTAATGTTATAAACATGTATTTAGTAACAGGTACTTGCCATCACACTAGATGTTCAGGATATGAAGAAGAAAGCAACAGGGACTGCCCTCAAGGAGCTCCCAACTCTCACTGAGGAGACAGAGGAGCAGGCAAGTACATTACAGTGTGACAGAACCACGCTGGGGTTCTAGTATTGGTTCTTCCACATGCTTGCTGCTTGACCCCCGGTTGTCACACCCTCTCTGCAGGCTACATCTGAAATGGGGATGGTGATGGCAGACTTTCAGGGACTGTTGTCAGAAGTAAATGAACTATAATCCACATGAGAGGATGAGAGTCTTTGATAGGCACTTAATCAGTGCTCAATGTATGTTAGTTTCTATTTCCGTCTAGTTATTCTTTGAATATGTGATAAGCTTGTATATTATAGCAGGTTTCTCCTTTGTGGATGAGTGGCACATTGATCTAGAGAGTATGCCTCATTCGTGACTCCCAGTACAGGTCAACCAGCCTTAGACTGCATGTTCCCTAAAGGCAAGGACTGAAGAGGGTGCTATGCAGGGTCATGAATAATGAGATGCTTAATGTGAGCTTTTGGTTCATGGTGAATGACAAAATGATTTTTCCAAAAATGAACATTTTTTCTTTTCTTTTTTTAAATGTTAAAAATTTTAAAATTTAATAACTTACAGTATTTTTACATAATTTTCTTGCTTTTCAACAGTAGTATGCAACTCATAAATAAAGATCTAAGGAGCACAATGATACATGTATGTGATTTAAAAGAAGCATTTCAAATAAACAGGAAAAAATTACTTTCTTATTTAATACTATATCTATTGTCTTCATCATAACAGAACTCTATAATAATAAGAACTAGAGCTATCACAGCACCTCTTATCTGCTGACACTGTGTTAACCACTATACATCCATCACCTCATTTAATCTTCACAATTCTGTGAGGTGGATACTGTGATTGACTTTATCTCCATATTAAAGACAAGGAAACAGAAGCTTAGAGACATTAAGAAATTTCAGCTGAGCACAGTGGCTCACACCTGTAATCTCAGCAATTTGTGAGGCCGAGGTGGGCGGATCATGAGGTCAAGAGATCGAGACCATCCTGACCAACACGGTGAAACCCCATCTGTACTAAAAGTACAAAAAAGATTAACTGGGCGTGGTGGTGTGCACATGTAGTCCCAGCTACTCGGGAGGCTGAGGCAGGAGAATCGCCTGAACCCGGGTGTGGAGGTTGCAGTGAGCCGAGATCACACCACTGCACTGCAGCCTGGCGACAGAATGAGACTCTGTCTCAAACAAAACAAAACAAAACAAAAAAATTTAAAGAAACATGTATCACAAAAGAGAAAGGTGTGAGACTTGAGCAATCTACAAATAGGTAATAAAACATATAAGAAGATACTCTACCTAATTCAGAAATGTGCATTTGAAACAGTGAAATATAACTTTTCATTACAGGAATTTTATAAACTGCTAATGCCTAGTATGAGTGAAGGTATGGGGAGATGAACGCCTACATTCACTGCCAGAAGGACTGCAAACTGCAAACCAGGAAGCCCTTTCTACTGGCCATCTACATTTTACATGGACTTACACTTTGATTCCAACAATCTCATTTTTAGTCATTTTCTTAAGGAAATAATTTGACAATTACCAAGGATATATAAATATGGATGCTTACTGCAACTTTTTCCATAAGAGTAAGAAACCAATATAACCTGAAAGTCCATCAGTAGAGAACTATAAATTACGAATGAATAAACTATGAATAGCAAATAAATTATGCTACATCTGTAGAGTGAGTACTGTATTGCTACTGAAATGGCTGAATTAGATTCCTGCATCAAGACTTAAATAAATGCACTATATATTTAGCAGGAAAGCAATTTATAGAAAAATATGTATAAATATCATGCCATTATAGAAAGACTCATGTAAAGTACATTAACACTTTCCTTTTCTCTTTCTTAACAGTGGCTATCTTTGGGTGTGTTGCAATTATTAAAGCCCTTTCCCTTTTTACATTTTTTTTTTTTTTTTTTTTTTTCCTGTTTTCAAAAACATTACAGGCCAGGTGCAGTGGCTCACGCCTGTAATCCCAGCACTTTGGGAGGCCAAGGCAGGCGGATTGCTTCATCACAAGAGATCAAGACCACCCTGGCCAACATGGTGAAACCCTGTCTCTACTAAAAATACAAAAATTAGCTGGGTGTGGTGGTGCACACCTGTTGTCCGAGCTACTTGGGAGACCGAGGCAGGAGAATCACTTGAACCTGGGAGGCGGAGGTTGCAGTGAGCCAAGATCACTACACTGCACTCCAGCCTGGCAACAGAGCGAGACTCTGTCTCTCTCTTTCCAATAGCTTCTCTTCTTCTAGTTGTTGTTCTTCAGTAAAAGTGGCCTCCTCTTCCTCCTTCTGTGAGAGTCCTGCGTCTCTTAGTCAAGCAAGTTCCTGCCGACATCTCTTTTGTTTCTCCGTCTTCAGGGCGGCCTTGTACTTTTTGTGGCTTGGTTTCTCTGGAAACGTCATCTTCTCGGGCGCAGCCATCTTGTCGGCCCTTTTTTTTCTTTTCAAAGCAGAAATCACGTAATTTCATCTAAAATGAAGAGGGAGGAGAAATATGATATATGATAGAAATATGATAAAGCCTCTTATTTCATATTTAAGAAAATGAAGCCCAGCAGAGAGAATTACCTGGGGTCACTGAGCAAGTTAGTGACAGAGATAGTTTCAACCTAGAGACCCCAATTTTTGGTGTCTCTGCCACTTCACTGATTGTTTCACGGTGTTTGAAAGATGTGTTCAGGTAATTCAATTGCATTCAGATGCATGTGAGCCCCTGCTGCTGCTGCTTCTGCTGATTGTATTATAGACCTGGCAGTTGGATCACTGTACTTCCCTTATGCTTACAGACAGAAATGGAGGTCATCTGGTAGAGTCCTCTTATTACACACATAGGGAAGCTATGGGCCAGGGTCCCAGGTAGGTTCTCTGAAGGCAGACTTTGAGACTTGTATGAGAATTGTGAAGACCTGTGTGCAAGAACTTTATTGGGATGAATCGGGATCAACACCTGCTGGTAAGTAAAGGAAGGAAAATTGGGCAGAGGGAGGAGATGGCTAGATGAAGTTCTAGCTAATCCTACAGGAAACGTGGAAACTGGGATGGCATTGCAGAACTGTCCCAAATTAGGGCAAGGGGATGAGGATATTGTACTCCTATAATGGCTCACCAGCAATTGAATGAGAGCTATTTCAGGGAAAAGGAAGAGACTCTGGGCTGACAATTCTTTCCAATAAAGAAAAAGTGCAAAGGAGTTTCAGCTGAGAACTGTCAGCTACTAATATTCCCAATAGGTGGGAGGGAATCTCCATGCTATGTCATAGGATCCACCTGTACCCAGAGAAATCAAATGGCCTACTTAAAGTCAGTGGCAAATTTGGGCTTAGAATTTATGGTCCATAGCTCAACTCTTTTCTCCAATGACAGTGAGTAGGTTTCGTGCCCTGTTTGAACCTGGTAGATCCAGGAGTACTCCTTCTCCTTCAGAAACAACAGGGGATGGGAAAAGGAATATAAGACAATGAGGGCAATGTCGGGCATTTCTTGGATTCTTCTTCAGTTGTCCAGTGATTGTCACCTTTCTTGGCAGATGCAAGAGTTCAGTGAATGAATGAAAGAGATGTTTGGAGTGTGACTCTGAACACATCTCGTCAAATCTTTGAGCCTTTAAAGAGTCTTGTGGTAGAAGCAGGTGTTAGCATCTCTCTGAGGCCTTGTACCTGTAAGGAAGAGGATTTGGGAGAGGGGAGAGGAAGCACAAGGCAGCAGTGGAGTGAACCACTGGTGTTTCTTATTCCACATGTTTTCATCTCAAAGAAACTCTCCCTTAGAGTACCCAGTCAAGAAAAGAAAAAAAGAGATACCCCCAAATCTGAAACATTAATGGTGTGTGATGATTAAACTTTTGCTTCAAAAGAGTTCTTTGGAGAACAAACTCAAGCTTCCATAATCTCTTAAAAAGAGCAAATCTGTTTGATATGGAGCCGAAAGAAGGCTTTTAGAGTCCCTACCCCCTCATACCTCCACCTCCTGGCTCTTTAATTTCTTTTATCTTTGTGTTCTCAGTGGGATTCTTTTATTTGTTATAACATTTTAAAAAGAAGCCGACTTAATTTTTGAGCCATTGCTATCTCTGCATTTCACTGGCCGTGAACATGATGTAAATGACTCAGGAATCCATGGGAACTCAGATTCTCTAGTTGGTATCTCCTCTGGTCCTTGGTGGGACAAGTCTAGGAGACTAGTTACTGCCTTATTCTTCATCGTCCCAACACAATGAACACACCCTTTTCCAGGGGATCATGGACTGACTCTCATGAGAAGTAGAAAAAGGGTTTCCACATCCATGTTTGGCAATTTTCCACCTTTTCCCTAATGGCCAGGTGTTAGCCAGGATGGTCTCAATCTCCTGACCTCATGATCTGCCCGTCTCGGCATCCCAAAGTGCTGGGATTACAGGTGTGAGCCACCGTGCCCAGCCCAAAATCTTCAAATTCTTAAACTCAATTCTACCTCTAGTATACTACCATACACATTGTTCAACCATTATGTATACAGATATATGTTCATTTTAGTATTATTTGAAGTGGTGAACAAATTTAGAAAAAAATCTTCTGCGTGGCATGACTACTTCAGAGCATATTATGTAGCCATGAAAGAAAATGTTATTTACAAATGGAAAATGCTTATGCTATAATATTGTGAAAAAAGCATGATACAAAATTGAACATACAGAATGAGCACAATTTGGTGAAAAATAACAATCTGTTCTTTAAGAGACAGAAGACACATTCAAATGTTAAGAGTTGTTTATATAATTGGTAGGATTATAAGTTTTTTCTCCTTTTTTGTTTCTGTGCAATTTCAAAAGTTCTTTTAATAAATGTTAACAATAAATAATGTTAGTAAAAGTTCATTAATAAATAATGAAAACAAATTTGGTATTAAAAAACCATTGAAAATGGAAATCTGTTGGCTGGTGATTAGGCTTAAAAACTCCCTCTCCTTCCATAACTCAATTGCACGTACCTTCATCTGTTTCCTTTTATGGTTATCTGGGTGTTTTCCAGATTAGGCACAAGAACTTTAATGAAAATGCAAAGAACACTGAGCTAGTAAACAGGAGATGTTGATTGTAGCCAGGGCCATGCCATTAACCCACCATGTGCTGCAGGGTGAATCCATTTTCCTCCTAGGGCCTCAATTTCTTTATCTATAAAATGAGGAGCTCTGGTTCCCTCCCATCCAACACAACTCAACACATACAGTTCTACTTTTATGGTTTTGTTATTGGGTTTACTGGAAAATTTTAAGTGAAAAATGATTCCTCTGTTACTTAAAGTTTTAAAAACCATTGGAATGGATGATCTAGATTAGTATAGATGACTAACTGCTTTTAGATTTTAGCTATTGTTTATATCTCTCTTTAAAAATTTATTTTTTATTGTGTTGAAAAACATAAAATCTGCCTTATTAACCATTTTTAAGTGTACAGCACAGTATTGTGAACTATACACACATTGTTGTACAGCAGATCTCTAGGACTTTTTCATCTTGCATGACTGAAACTCTATGACCATTGATCAGCAACTCCCCATTTTTTCCTAACCCCATCCACTGGCAGCCACCATTCTACCTGTGTCTAAAGGTTTGACTACTTTAGATATCTTGGATAAGTGGCATCATGCAGTATTTGCCCTTCTGTGACTAGCTTATTTCGTTTAGCACAATGTCTTCAAGGATCATCTTTTTAAAGCCTGAATAATATTCCACTGTATGTTTATATCACATTTTCTTTATCCATGCACCCATAGATAGACATTTAGGTTGTTTCCACCTTTTGGCTATTGTGAATAATGATGCAATAAACATGAGAGTACAAATATTTTTGGGATCCTGATTTCAATTATTTTGGATGAATACCCAAAAGTGGATTGCTGGATGATATGGCAATTTTATTTTTAATTTTTTGAGGTACCTCCATGCTGTTTTCTATAGCAACTATACCATTTTACATTTCTACCAATAATGCACAAGGGTTCCAATTTTTCAGCATCCTTGCCAGCACTTGTTATTATTTTTTAAAAAATAATGGCCATCCTAACAGGTGTGAGTGATATCTCATTGTAGTTTTGATTTGCATTTCCCTGATGATCAGTGATGTTGAACATTTCTCATGTACCTGCTGGCCATTTGTATGTCTTTGGAGAAATGTCTATTGAAGTACTTTGCTCACCTTTTAATTGGATTTTTTTTTGTGTTGTCGTTCTTGAGTTGTAGGAGTTCCTTATATATTTTGAATATTAACCCCTTTTAAGATATATAGTTTGCAAATATTTTCGTTCATTCTGTAGGTTGTCTTCTTACTCTGTTCATTCTTTCGTTTGCAGTGAAGAAGATTTGTAGCTTCATGCAGCCCTACTTGTCTATATTTTTCTTGTGCTTTTGGTGTCATATCCAAACAATCATTGCCAAGATCAATGTTATGAAGTTTTCCACTGTATTTTCTCTTAGAAGTTTCATAGTTTCAGGTCTTGCATTTAAGTCTTTAAGCCATTTTGGGTACATTTTTGTGTATGGTGTAAGATAAGGGTCTATTTTCATTTTTTTGCATGTGGATATCCAGTTTTTCTAGCACCATTTGTTGAAGAGACTGTTGTTACCCCATGTGTAGATGGGTGTCTCTGTCAAAGATCATTTGACCATATATGTGTGGGTTTATTTCTGGGCTCTGTATTCTGTTTCATTGGTCACATTTCTGTCCTTATGTTAATACCATACTGTTTTGATTACTGCAGCTTTGTAATGTGTTTTGAAGTCAGGAAGTGTGAGTCCTCCAGATTTGTTCTTCTTCTTAAGATTGTTTGGGCTATTTAGAGTCCTTTGTGATTCCATATCAATTTTAGGATTGTTTTTACTATTTCTGAAAAAAAAAAAAAGACACTGGGAATTTTGATAGGGATGGCATTGAATTTGTAGATCTCTTTGGGTAGTAGAGACATTTTAACAATACTAAATCTTCCAGTTTAAGAACATGGATACCTTTCAATTTGTTTATATCTTCTTTAATTTCCTTTATCAATATTCTTTAGTTTTCAGTATATAAGTCTTTCATCTCCTTAGTTAAATTAATTTCTAAATATTTTACTCTTTTTGATTTTTTGTAAATATAATTATTTTCTTAATTTCCTTTTAGGATTATTCATTGCAACTGATTTTTTAATGGTGAGTTTATATCCTGCAGCGTTAATGAATTCATTTTTTAGTTCTAACAGTATTTTTATGTGAAATCTTTATGATTTTCTCTATATAAGATCATGTCATATGTGAACAAAGATAATTTTACTTCTTTTTTTCTGATTTGTATGCCTTATATTTCCTTTTCTTGCTAATTGCTCTGGCTAGGACTTACAGTACGATATTTGATGGTAATGGTGAGAATGGGCACCTTGCCTTGTTATTGATCTTAAAGAAAAGTTTTTGGTTTTTCATCATTTAGTATGATACTAGTCATGATCTTATCATGTATGGCCCTCATTATGTTAAGGTAATTTCCTTTTATTTCTAATTTTTTGAGGATTTTTATCATGACTGCATGTTGAATTTTGTCAAATGATTTTTCTGTATCTATTGGGATGATCATGTGATTTTAATCCTTAGTTCTGTTAATGTGGTGTATCACATTGATTGATGTCATATGTTGAACCATCTTTGCTTGGTCATAGTGTTTGATTTTTTCAACGTGCTGTACAATTCTGTTTGCTAGTATTTTCTTGAAGATTTTAGCGTGTATGTTCCTCAGGGATATTGGCCTCTAGTTTACTTTCCTCATAGTGTCTTTGTCTTTGGTATCAGGGTGATGCTGACCTCATAAAATGAGTTTGGAAATGTTCTCTTCCCTTCAATATTTTGGAATAGTTTGAGAAATACTAGCATCAGTTCCTCTTTAAATGTTTGATAGAATTATCCAGTGAAGCCATCTAGTTCTGGGCTTTTCTTTGAGGTTTTTAATTACTGATTCAATTTGCTTACTAGTTATAGGTTTTTTCTTACTAGTTTAGGTTTGCTCTTTTTATTTCTTCAGCATTCAGACTTGGTAGGTTATATGTTTCAGGAATATCCATTTCTTCCAGGCATATAATTTGTTGGCATATAATTTTTCTTAGCTATATCTTGTAATTATTTTTATTGATGTAGCATCAATTGTAATATTTCCACTTTCATTTTTGATTTTATTTAGGTCTCCCTGTTTTTTTCTTAGTATAGCTAAAGGTTTGTCATTTTTTTTTTTTTTTTTTTTTTTTTGAGGCGGAGTCTCGCTCTGTCGCCCGGACTGGAGTGCAGTGGCCGGATCTCAGCTCACTGCAAGCTCCGTCTCCCAGGTTTACGCCATTCTCCTGCCTCAGCCTCCTGAGTAGCTGGGACTACAGGCGCCCGCCACCTCGCCCGGCTAGTTTTTGTATTTTTAGTAGAGACGGGGTTTCACCGTGTTAGCCAGGATGGTCTCCATCTCCTGACCTCGTGATCCGCCCGTCTCGGCCTCCCAAAGTGCTGGGATTACAGGCTTGAGCCACCACGCCCGGCCAAGGTTTGTCATTTTTGTTGATCTCTTGAAAAAGCCAACTCTCCGTTTCATTGATTTCTTTCTGTTGTTTACTATTCTCTGTTTCAGTTATTTCTGTTATAATCTTTGTTTTTCTTCATTTCTGCTAACTTTGGATTTAGTTTGCTTTTATTGTTCCTTACAGTTCTTATAATTCCTTAAGATATAAAGTTAGGTTATTTATTTGAGATCTTTCTTCTTGTTTAATGAGGCATTTATCACTACAAACTTTCTTCTTAGTATGACTTTTGCTTATTTGCATAAGCTTTGGTATGTTGTGGTTTTGTTTTTATCTGTCTTAAGATATGTTCTAATTTTCCTTTTAATTGCTTCTTTGGTCCCTTGATTGTCGAGAAGTATATGATTAACTTCATGTATTTGTGAATTTCCCAGTTTTCCTTCTGTTATTGGTCTCTAGTTTTCATTCTATTGTGGTTGGAAATTGGTATGATTTCAGTCTTTTCAAATTTGCTAATACTTGTTTGGTAGCCTAATATGTGATCTATATTGGAGAATGTCCATGTGAACTTGAGAAGCATGTGAATTCTGCTGCTATTGGATGGAATGTTCTTTGTCTATTGGATCTATCTGATTCATAGGGTTGTTCAAGTTTGCTCTTTTCTTTTTGATTTTCAGTCTGGATGTTCTAGCTATAACTGAAAGTGAGATATTCAAATCTTCTACTATGATTGCATTGCTGTCTGTTTCTCCTTCAGTTCTGTTAATGTTTGCTTCATGTATTTGGGTGCTCTGATATTGGGTACATATACATTTATAGTTGATTTATCTTTCTGGTAAATTGGCCCCTTTTATAATTATATGATGTCCTCTTATGTCTATTGTGTCAGTTTTTGACTTAAAGCTTATTTTTTCTGATATAAGCATAGCCACCTCTGCTGTCTTTTGGTTACCATTTTCATGGACTATATTTTTCTATCCTTTTCTTTCAGTCTACGTATGTCTTTAAATCTACAGTGAGTCTCCCATAGGCAGCGTATAGTGAGATCTTGATTTTTAAAAATCCATTCAGCCACTCTATGTCTTATGATTGGGAATTTAATCCATTTACATTTAAAGCAATTACTTATAGAGAAGAACTTTAGATTGCCTTTTGTTAATTGTTTTCTGTCTTGTAGCTTTTTGTTCTTTTTCTTTCTTTCTTTGTATTGTCATTTTGGTATTGACATGTTTTGAATTGTTTCTTAATTTCCTTTATGTATCTTCTATGTGTATTTTCTGTGTAGTTAACATGATGCTTACATAAAACACTTATAGTTATAACAATTTACTTTAAGCTGGTAACAACTTAACTGCAATCACATACAACTATACTCTTTAACTTCTTTCTCCTTCACACTTTGTGTTAACTCTTATACTATAATTAAAAGTGATTTATGGACCACCATTACAATATTCTGTATTTGTTTATACATTTACCTTTACCAGCAAGCTTTATACTTTCACATGTTTTTGTGTTGCTGTCTAGCATCCTTTTATTTCAACTTGAAGGACTCTCTATAGCATTTCGTGCAAGTCTAATGGTGAGGAACTCCTTCAGCTTTTATCTGGGAAATTCGGTGTTTCTGCTTCATTTTTGAATGTCAGTTTTGCCATATATGGTATTCTTTTTTCATTTTTATTTTTATGTTTTTTACTTTTAGCATTTTGAATATATTCTCCTATTTCCTGCTGGCCTGCAAGGTTTCTGCTGAGAAACCCATTGATATTCTTATGTAGAATCCTTTTCATGTGGTGAGTAGCTTTCCTCTTGCTGCTTTCAAAATTCTCTCTTTGTATTTGACTTTTGGCAATTTGACTGTGATGTAGAATTTTACAAGTTTATCTTAATTGGGATCCTTTAGGCTTCTTTTATCTGTATGTCCATTTCCTTCCCCAAAGTTGGGAACATTTCAGCCATTATGTCTTCAAATAATCTTTATGCCATTGTCATTCTCTCTCAATCTCTCTCTTTTTCTCGTTTCCTTCTGGAGTAGCTATAATGTGTAATTAGTCTGCTTAATGGGGTTCCGTAAGCCCCTTGGGCTTTCTTCATTCATTTTCATTTTTTTTTACTTTTGTTCTTCTGACTAGGTAATCTGAAGTGATCTGTTTTTGAGTTTGTTGATTCTTTTTTCTGCTTCATCACTTTTACTGTTGAACCCCTCTAGTGAAATTTTCAATTCAGCTGTTGTGTTCTTAAGCTCCAAAATTGCTCTTGGTTATATAAAATTTTTTCTCTTTGTTGATATTCTCATTTTGTTCATTTATCATTTTTCTAACATCTTTGTGATGGTTATTTTGAATTCTTTGTCAGGTACTTCATATACCTCTATTTCTTTAGGGTTGGTTACTAGAGATTTATTTTGTTCCTCTGATTGAGATATGTTTCCCTATTTCTTTATGTGTCTTGTAACTGTGTTGGTATTCATGCTTTTGAAAAACAGCCATCTCTCCTAGTCTTTACTCACTGATTTCATACAGGGAAATAACTTCACCAGTTATTTCAGCTAGAGATTGTGAGGACCTCTCACGTCTTTTCTGGAGATGTGTTTTCTCTGGTTTCTCCCAATTAGAGAGGCTTGCAGGCTGTTTTTTTTTTTTCAGAGCTTGTAATCTCTTGCTCCCTCTGGTGTCTATCTCTAGTATTATGAGTTTTCTGGTGCAACCACAAGCAACTGAGTTTTTAGGTTTTTGTTGTTGTTGTTGTTCCCTGTGGCCCTAAGCACACGAGGTATGTTGGTTTCCCATTAGGACTCTGAACCAGATGAGGCAAAAACTCATCCCTCGGGAAACCCCCTGAAAAGGCAGAATGCTGGACACACACACCACCCTCCTCTTTTTTTCCCAGCGAAAAAGCCACAGCTAGGTGGTTACTCCTGATTACAAGCCGTGCTAATTTCTATCGGTGACATTACAAGTTCTCTGGCACTGCCACAAGCCACTGACTCTCTTTTGCTCTCTGCGGCTCCCAGGCATCCAATGTATGTCAATGTCAGTTCCCATGAATCTTCCGAGTCAGGTGAGACAGAAACCAGTTCCTTGGACAGGCCCCCAAAAGCTGAAACTTGAACATAATTTCATTATTTTCTCTACCTGTCACAAGAGAAGCTGCATGTTGGGTTTTTCCTCCCAGAGATGTGCTGGCTTGGGGGAGGGGCTAACATTGTTGAAATGAAATGAATTTCTTACCTGTTTCAATGTAGCTGCTCTTGGCTTTGAGATTGCCTGGGGGTATTGTGACTTCCTAACTGATTTCTAGGTTCTCATAAATACTTTTTGTCTGTATATTATTGTTTAGTTAATGTTTCTGTGGGGGAATGGGGTCTGGGGTTTCCTATACCCCTATCTTGATGATGTCACTCTTCTGTATCTCTTAAATAAAGAGAAATTAAAACTTACTCACTCCACCCTCATATGTGCAAAGACACACACATCTTATTATCCTACCTATGACCTCCTTTTTATTTATGCAATTCTCCCCCTAACGTATCCTCTCCCTCAACATTGCCCAGCAAGTATGCCCCAAGGTCCCATGAATAGGTTTAATAACATCTTTAGACCTAAGCTATAGGAATCCCTGCTCTAGGTCTTGTACTGAAAGATAATGCATACCATAAATACAAAAAGACAGATTTATTTAAGAGCACATGGGCACCTCTGTCACTCAGAATCTGGTGTTGAGGGCTGACATATGCAACCTTGAACATCTGTTCTTATGACTAACATCTTCTGGACCTCAAGGAAAAAGTTTTTTTTTTAAAAAAAATCTCTTAATATATGTCCCTGAAACATGCTTTAAAGGTTTGCGGTTTGTGTCATTGCCATGTTGAAGCTAGTCCCTATTTTAGAATGTGGGAAATATTTGAACAACAGAAGCATTTAGGTAAAAGAAGAGACGAATTAGGCAATTTGTCAACTCTTTCTTTTCAAAAAGCTTTAATATGGAGATTTCCTGCTCAATAAAGAATCATTTCCCAGTGACATGGAGGGTACTTCTTCTTGCTTCTGTCTTCTGGTTCTGGAGACACATCCATTGGTATGGTATTTATAGCAATCATAGGTGGCAGATGAAGAACTATTAACTTTGTAATAGTTAAAATTTATATTACCCTGAAATTTATATATAGGGAAAGTAACATGTATGATGTCTGATACTGATTCTTTACCTTTCTGTTAAATCTGGTTACTGTGTTTAAAATGGTGAAAATCATTAGACAAGTGATGATTTATACAATGAAATTGTAATAGTTTGTAAAGCTTTCTATGATAGTGATAATTTATCCTATGTAATCCCACTATAATGTTTGCATATTCTATCTAAAATTTACAGATCTTTCTAAATCTAAGACAACAGTCTAATTGCTTTAATAATTTTATTGATATTTCCAGTTTCTCCTGCCTCTGAAGAGTGAGTTTTCTCTAAACTGAAATTAGTATAACCTTACCTAAGAACTACAGTGACTCAAGAATAATTCTGTAATTTGGTGTTACTATTAAAGGAACAAAAATTATGTGACAATCTTGATTATAATAGCATACAAAATTTTTGCTTAAATGAAGGAAAGAAAATTTTGTGGAATTAGTGTATAGCATTTTATAAATTATGTATTCCTTTATTTTAGTAGTCAACAAACATCAATCAATTATTAGTAGAACAGTGGTTGATGTAGATTAGTAGAACAGTCAGACACGTATGATATTAATTAAATTCTGTTATCTTTGATATCTTGTTTATTTTCAGTGACATAAAAATCATAGCTTCACACATATTTTTAGATTTTTGTTTCTGTTAAAGTATATTTGTCAATGTAGGGATGTAGAAGGCAGTTTATGTAACAGTTTACTAGTTTGATTATGAATTTTGAATTTAGACATCCAGTAGAGGGGCCTCTAGCTATACTCTTGTCCTGAACCCATAAAATGTTTGAACCTGGTCTGAATAGGTTATAGTGTGACAGCCAACACTTGAGACTACTGTGACACTGAAAGCGTCGATGAGCAGGTGTCTGAAAACATGGAGCTGTACTTCAACAACCTGCTGATCATATCTGTGGAGCTGTTTGAGGGTGCTCTAGAAGTGCAGTGCTCAGCCCAAGGAACATGGGTGAGGGGAATAGGATATGGTTGAGGGTCCTGGTATGGCATCTTCTTTTTGTCCCCTTTGAGTAGCCTCAAGCAAGCTGCAGAATTACTACTGTAATCATGAAAGCGTATTTATAGCTTCATCACTGTTTAAAATACTGGGTTTGAGAAAATTTGACTTACATCCATACCAATTCACATTTTCTTTCTTTTTTTTAAGTTCTGGGGTACATGTGCAGGATATGCAGGTTTGTTACATAGGTAAACGTGTACCATAGTAGTTTACTGCATCTGTCAACCCATCACCTAGGTATTAAGCCCAGCATACATTAGTTATTTTACCTAATGCTATCCCTCTCCCAACCTCACCCCCTGACAGGCTCCAGTGTGTGTTGTTCCCTTCCTGGTGTCCACGCTTTCCTATTGTACAGCTCCCACTTATAAGTGAGAACACGCGGTGTTTGGTTTTCTGTCCCTGTGTTAGCTTGCTAAGGATAATGGCTTCTAGCTTCATCCATGTCCCTGCAAAAGACATTATTTTGTTCCTTTTTATGGCTGCATAGTATTCCATGGTGTACATGTACCACATTTTCTTTGTCCAGTCTGTCATGGATGGGCATTTAGGTTAATTCCATGTCTTTGCTATGGTGAATAGTGCTGCAGTGAACATACATGTGCATGTATCTTTGTAATGGAATGATTTATATTCCTTTGGGTATATACTCAGTAATGAGATTGACGGGTCAAATGGTATTTCTGATTCTAGATCTTTGAGGAATCACCACACCACCTTCCACAATGGTTGGACTAATTTACATTCCTACCAACAGTGTAAAAGTGTCCCTATTTACTTACAACCTTGTCAGCATCTATTGTTTCTTGACTTTTTAATAATCACCATTCTGACTTGCGTGAGAGGGTATCACACCATGGTTTTGATTGCATTTCTCTAATGATCAGTGATGTTGAGATTTTTCATGTTTGTTGGCTACATAAATGTCTTCTTTTGAGAAGTGTCTGTTCATGTTCTTTTCCCCCTTTTTATTTTTATTTTTTTTCATATAAATTTCTTTAAGTACCTTGTAGATTCTGGATATTAGAACTTTTTCAGATGGATAGGTTCCAAAAATTTTCTCCCACTCTGTAAGTTGCCTGTTCGCTCTGATGATCATTTATTTTGCTGTGCAGAAACTCTTTAGTGTAATTAAATCCCATTTGTCAATTTTCGCTTTTGTTGCAATTGCTTTTGGTGATTTTGTCATGAAATCTTTGCCCATGCCTATGTTCTGTATGGTATTGCCTAGAGTTTCTTCTAGGGTTTTTAATAGTCTGGGATTTTACACTTAAGTTTTTAATCCATCTTGAGTTAATTTTTCTATAAGGTGTAATGAAGAGGTCCAGTTTCAATTTTCTGCATAAGGCCAGCCAGTTTCCCAGCACCATTTATTAAATAGGGAATCCTTTCTCCACTACTTTTGTCAGATTTGTTGAATATCAGATGGTTATAGATGTGCAGTCTTATTTCTGAGTTTTCTATTCTGTTCCATTGGTGTATGCATCTGTTTTTGTATGAGTACCATGCTGTTTTGGTTACTGTAGCCTTATAGTATAGTTTGAATTCCAATAGTGTGATGCCTCCAGTTTTATTCTTTTTGCTTAGGATTGTCTTGGCTATATGAGCTCTTCTATGGTTCCATATGAATTTTAAAATAGTTTCTTCTAATTCTGTGAAGAATGTCAATGGTAGTTTATTTTATTTGTTTATTTATTTATTTTTATTTTACTTTAAGTTCTAGGGTACGTGTGCATAACATGCAGGTTTGTTACATATGTATACATGTGCCATGTTGGTGTGCTGCATCCATTAACTCATCATTTACCTTAGGTATGTCTCCTAATGCTATCCCTCCCCTCTCCCCTGACCCCACAACAGGCCCCAGTGTGTGATGTTCCCCTTCCTGTGTCCAAGTGTTCTCATTGTTCAGTTCCTGCCTATGAGTGAGAACATGCGGTGTTTGGTTTTTTGTCCTTGCGATAGTTTGCTGAAAATGATGGTTTCCAGCTGCGTCCATGAAGGACATGAACTCATTCTTTTTTCTGGCTGCACAGTATTCTATGGTGTATATTTGCCACATTTTCTTAATCCAGTCTATCATTGATGGACATTCAGGTTGGTTCCAAGTCTTTGCTGTTGTGAATAGTGCCATAATAAACACATGTGTGCATGTGTCTTATAGCAGCATGATTTATAATCCTTTGGGTATATACCCAGTAATGGGATGGCTGGGTCAAATGGTATATCTAGTTCTAGATCCTTGAGGAATCGCCACACTGTCTTCCACAATGGTTGAACTAGTTTACAGTCCCACCAGCAGTGTAAAAGTGTTCCTATTTTTCCACATCCTTTCCAGCACCTGTTGTTTCCTGACTTTTTAATGATTGCCATTCTAACTGGTGTGAGATGGTATCTCATTGTGGTTTTGATTTGCATTTCTCTGATGGCCAGTGATGATGAGCATTTTTTCATGTGTCTATTGGCTGCATAAATGTCTTCTTTTGAGAAATGTCTGTTCATATCCTTTGTCCACTTTTTGATGGTTTTTTTTTTTTGTAAATTTGTTTGAGTTGTTGTAGATTCTAGATATTAGCCCTTTGTCAGATGAACAGATTGCAAAAATTTTCTCCCATTCTGTTGGTTGCCTGTTCACTCTGATGGTAGTTTCTTTTGCTGTGCAGAAGCTCTTTAGTTTTATTAGGTACCATTTGTCAATTTTGGCTTTTGTTGCCATTGCTTTTGGTGTTTTAAACATGAAGTCCTTGCCCATGCCTATGTCCTAAATGGTATTGCCTAGGTTTTCTTCTAGGGTTTTTATGGTTTTAGGTCTAACATTTAAGTCTTTAATCCATCTTGAATTAATTTTTGTATAAGGTGTAAAGAAGGGATCCAGTTTCAGCTTTCTACATATGGCTAGCCAGTTTTCCCAGCACCATTTATTAAATAAGGAATCCTTTCCCCATTTCTTGTTTCTCTCAGGTTTGTCGAAGATCAGATGGTTGTAGATGTGTGGTGTTATTTCTGAGAGCTCTGTTCTGTTCCATTGGTCTATATCTCTGTTTTGGTACCAGTACCATGCTGTTTTGGTTACTGTAGCCTTTTAGTGTAGTTTGAAGTCAGGTAGCATGATGCCTCCAGCTTTGTTCTTTTGGCTTAGGGTTGTCTTGGCCATGCGGGCTCTTTTTTGGTTCCATATGAACTTTAAAGTAGTTTTTTCCAGTTCTGTGAAGAAAGTCATTGGTAGCTTGATGGGGATGGCACTGAATCTATAAATTACCTTGGGCAGTATGGCCATTTTCATGATATTGATTCTTCCTATCCATGAGCATGGAATGTTCTTCCATTTTTTGTGTCCTCTTTTATTTTGTTGAGCAGTGGTTTGTAGTTCTCCTTGAAGAGGTCCTTCACATCCCTTGTAAGTTGGATTCCTAGGTATTTTATTCTCTTTGAAGCAATCGTGGATGGGAGGGAGTTCACTCATGATTTGGCTCTCTGTTTGTCTGTTATTGATGTATAGGAATGCTTGTGATTTTTGCACATTAATTTTGTATCCTGAGACTTTGCTGAAGTTGCTTATCAGCTTACGGAGATTTTGGGCTGAGATGATGGAGTTTTCTAAATATACAATCATGTCATCTGCAAAAAGGGACAATTTGACTTCCTCTTTTCCTAATTGAATACCCTTTATTTCTTTCTTCTTCCTGATTGCCCTGGACAGAACTGCCAACACTATGTTGAATAGGAGTGGTGAGAGAGGGCATCCCTGTCTTGTGCCAGTTTTCAAAGGGAATGCTTTCAGTTTTTGCCTATTCAGTATGATATTGGCTGTGGGTTTGTCATAAATAGCTCTTGTTATTTTGAGATACATCCCATCAATATCTAATTTATTGAGAGTTTTTTAGCATGAAGGGCTGCTGAATTTTGTCAAAGGCCTTTTCTGCATCTATTGAGATAATCATGTGGCTTTTGTCTTTGGTTCTCTTTATATGCTGGATTACATTTATTGATTTGTGTGTGTAGAACCAGCCTTGCATCCCAGGGATGAAGCCCACTTGATCATGGTGGATAAGCTTTTTGATGTGCGGCTGGATTTGGTTTGCCAGTATTTTATAGAGGATTTTTGCATTGATGTTCATCAGGGATATTGGTCTAAAATTCTCTCTTTTTGTTGTGTCTCTGCCAGACTTTGGTATCAGGATGATGCTGGCCTCATAAAATGAGTTAGGGAGGATTCCCTCTTTTTCTATTGATTGGAATAGTTTCAGAAGGAAGAGTACCAGGTCCTCCTTGTACCTCTGGTAGAATTCATCTATGAATCTGTCTGGTTCTGGACTTTTTTTGGTTGGTAGGCTATTAATTATTGCCTCAATTTCAGAGCCTGTTATTGGTCTATTCAGTGATTCAACTTCTTCCTGGCTTAGTCTTGGGAGGGTGCATGTGTCCAGGAAATTATCCAGTTCTTCTAGATTTTCTAGTTTATTTTTGTAGAGGTGTTTATAGTATTCTCTGTTGGTAGTTTGTATTTCTGTGGGATCGGTGGTGATATCCCCTTTATCATTTTTTTATTGCATCTATTTGATTCTTCTCTCTTTTCTTCTTTATTAGTCTTTCTGGTGGTCTATCAATTTTGTTGATCTTTTCAGAAAACCAGTTCCTGGAATCATTGATATTTTGAAGGGTTTTTTGTGTCTCTGTCTCCTTCAGTTCTGCTCTGATCTTAGTTATTTCTTGCCTTCTGCTGGCTTTTGAATGTGTTTGCTCTTGTTTCTCTAGTTCTTTTAATTGTGATGTTAGGGTGTCAATTTTAGATCTTTCCTGCTTTCTCTTGTGGGCATTTAGTGCTATAAATTTCCCTCTACACACTGCTTTAAATGTGCCCCAGAGATTCTGGTATGTTGTGTCTTTGTTCTCATTGGTTTCAAAGAACATCTTTATTTCTGCCTTCATTTTGTTATGTAGCCGGTAGTCATTCAGGAGCAGGTTGTTCAGTTTCCATGTAGTTGAGCGGTTTTGATTGAGTTTCTTAATCCTGAGTTCTAGTTTGATTGCACTGTGGTCTGAGAGACAGTTTGTTACAATTTCTGTTCTTTTACATTTGCTGAGGAGTGCTTTACTTCCAACTATGTGGTCAATTTTGGAATAAGTGTAATGGCCTTTGTCTCTTTTGATCCATGAGCATGAAATGTTTTTCCATGTTTGTGTCCTCTCTGAATTCCTTGAGCAGGGGTTTGTAGTTCTCCTTGAAGAGGTCCTTCAGTTCCCTTCTTAGCTGTATTCCGGGTATTTTATTCTCTTTGGAGAAATTGCCAGTTCACATTTTCAAAATAAATTTCATTATCTTTGTCAATGAAAGAAAAGAAGGCCCTTAAAATCTTATTAAAATGTTTATTTTTAATCGACAAATAATAATTGTAATTTTTATTATTTTAACTGTTTCACATTTTTAACAGTTGTAAAAGTGGTTTGAATTTTTTATCAACTACTTATAGAGGAGAGACTTCTTTTTCATAGTGATTATTAAGAATTTGAAGAGACTTAAAAAAAAAATCTTGATCAAAGACTGTGTGTAGGCTGGGTGCGGTGGCTCATGCCTGTAATCCCAGCACTTTGGGAGGCCCAGGTAGGCAGATCATTTGAAGTTAAGAGTTTGAAACTGGCCTGGCCAACATGGTGAAATGCCGTCTCTACTAAAAATACAAAAATTAGCCAGGTGTGGTGGCATAGGCCTGTAGTCCCAGCTATTTAGGAGGCTGAGGCAGGAGAATCGCTTGAACCCAGGAGGTGGAGGTTGCAGTGAACCCAGATTGCGCCATTACACTCCAGCCTGGTGACAGAGCGAGACTCCATCTCGGGGGTGGGGAGGGGCAGGGAAAGACTGTGTGTAACTGTTTCAGGAACAAAAACATCTGATAATGAAGTTCTAGTCACAGACACTAGCTCCAGTCTTGCATTATAATATGTGAAAATAGTTTTTAAAAATATAATTTCAACTTTTATTTTAGACTCAAATAGTATATGTGCAGGTTTGTTATGTGTGTATATTGTGTGATGCTGAGGTTTTGGGCATGAATGATCCCATCACCAGGTACTGAGCATAGTACCCAACAGGAAGTTTGTGAAAATATTTTTGAAAGTTATTTATAAATTCTAAATTTATAATCATTGCTAACATTTTAAAATCATAATTATATACTAATGAAAATGTATTTTCTAAAGCCAAGCCCCATATTTTCATATGCCAAGCCCCTAAATTTCCTCTAATTTACTCCAGTGTGCCTTATGAAATAGAGCAATTTTCTACATGTGCCATGACATACTAAACACTGGAATCCCCACTTTATCTGATAAGCAATCTTGGAAGCACTCTGTAGTCACCATGGGAGGTTTACAAAACACTCAGGCCTGGTCCACCCCAAGAATCTGATTTAGTTGGTCTGGTTTGGGGTGGGGAGTGGAAACTCAGTGTCCTCTCTGTTCTGAGAGTGGATCTGAATGTTAGAATGGCCAGGAGAGCTTGGGAAACACAGATGCCTGAGCTTCACCTCAGACCACAGAGTCAGAATATCTGGATCATGGGTTTTGAGCCCCATACCATTTTAAGGTGATATCCTGCACTCTCCTTCAATGTGGCGGTAAGCCTCATTGCTCAGCCTTCCAGTTGGAAGACTACTAAGAGAGGAATTGAAACATTGACATTGGTTTGAGGTTTACAAAATATTAACTCCATTACATCCAAGGATTTGGGACTTGGGTTGCAAAACATTTAGGACTATTGGAAGCTGTCTTTTAAGTGATGTCAGTTGCATAACACTGGTGGATTCTGATGGCCTAGACAATGATTTTCAACCCTGGCTCATGTTAGAATTGCCTAGAGAGCAAGAAACAAACAAACAAACAAAAACCCAAACATGCTTGGGTCTCATCCCAGACCAATTAAATGAGAATCTTCAACAATGGGATCCATATATGGTCTGTTTTTCAGAAAGCTTCTCAGGTGATTTTAATGAATATCCCAAACTGAGAACAATTGGCTTAAGGGAAACGTGCAGGACTTGATTTCCAATTGTTTCCCTGCCCCTGTTTGTCAAGTCACACTAGTCTACTCAGTATCCAGTGTCCATACCTATTCCTAACTCAAATTTTGTGATTCTCATGGACTACACTATCTAACATGGCCCTACTGTTTTTGCCCACTGTATCTTTTATTGCCCAGTAATGACTTACTTTGTCTGCAGAACCTCCCTTTGTTGCTCCAGCTCTCAGTGACTGCTTCTCCTGTAATTTCCTCTAATTATAATACATATTCTCATCTGTGAGAGAAGAAACAATGCTGTCTCCATCATTATGTCCCACCATGAGGAAAGTCTACCCACGACAGGTTTTTAGGAAATGCTGCTGCTGCTCTTGCTGGCTGTGCTTTCCTTAGGGAAGTGAATAGATTCCACTTTGTGGAGATGGCGAAGAACTGGAGAACCCAAACTCTCATTCATCTGTATTTTTTTCTCCTACTATTTGAGGCATTTTTAGAGGGAAGGTGAGAGTCCAGTCTGTTGCAGAGGGATCCTACAGTGGCGAGATTTTCTATTTTACCATGCTTACTTTACGCCCATGCCATGTGTGAGTAGGTGCTAGTTGAGGAACAATGTTCGTTACAATGAAAAATAGCTTATGTCCAAAATCCATAATAATATGTCCAAAATTTCATAATATGAAATAATATTATGAATATTATAATAACATAATAACTTATGTCCAAAATTTCATAATACAATGAAAAATAGCTTAGGTCCAAGTCCATAGCTTGGATATGCACCTCTTGTTTCTAGATCTCCGTTGGCATCTTCTAAATATCGCTCAATGTTTCCTTATTTGGAAAAGGGATCTTAAGTCTAGCCCAAAGCTCACATGAACCACTTTTATATTCATTCATTCATCTATTCACCACTTACTGGTTGAGCACTTTGTGTGCCAAGGACCCTGTTAGTCTCTGTGAAGCTCCCGTTAGGCCTGTCTGCTAGCTAAGTGCCTACAACTTTCAGAGCTAGGATTTACAGAGTAACAGAATACTAGTTTCTTACAAAGTTTTTTTCTTCATTTTATTTTAAACTCATTTAAATTTTATTAATGAAACACTTGAGCTAAATTGTGCAGGCTAAACACATTTAGAAAAACAAAACTTTTACCTAAAATAAAAAGGATGTAATCTTTGTGAATGTTTACAACAGTGAGGTAAATAGATCCATATTCATGCAAACACAGACTTATAAATACAATGCAAATGCACATATGATATGTGTTGCTAATGCATATGCAGACCCTTGTAACATGTCCATTTCAACACTAAATATTTAAAGTCTTCTTAAAGATGCCAACAAGTTGCTAATTCATGGTAATTTCATTCCTCTCTAAAACCTTATAACAGTTCCAAATATGACTGGTACATAATTTTCAGTGCGGATATTGAAGCCTCAAGTTAGAAATTGCATAATTACTGTGTAATTATGTGGCTTTTGGTATGTATACACACTGAGTGGCTGAAGAAGGGCTTAGTTCATTTTGTACACTTATAAACTATTCACCTGCTTTGCTGGCTTTCTTGAATTTGCATTCGTATATTCAAATAATACCTCATTTTATGAGCATTCGCCCATAGCCAAAAAATAAAAAATAAGAAAATGGAGTCTAATGAAAACACAACTGAGTCATTGGTCTGTTTTACAATGTTGCCGAAACATGAATCTCATTTCTAACCTCTAGATCTTTTGTGACATAATCAATTCACTTGAATTTTGGAAGCAGAGCATGTTTTCTTTTCCGTTTTTATTTTAGGTTCAGGGGATAGATGAGCAGATTTGTTACATCAGCAGATTGAATGTTGTGGGTGCTTGGTGCACAGATAATGTTGTCACCCAGGTAATCGGCATAATACCGAAAGGTAGTTTTTCAACCCCCCCACTCTCGCCCTTCACCACCATGTAGACCCTGGTGTCTATTATTCATTCCTTTTTATATGTCCATTGTGTACTGATTATTTGGCTCCCACTTATAAGTGAGAACATGCAGCATTTGGTTTTCTGTTCCTGCCTTAATTTGCTTAGGATTATGGACTCCAGCTCCATCTTCGTTGCTTCCAAGGACATGATTTCATTATTTTTTATGGCTGCATAGTATTCCATGGTGTATATGTACCACATTTTCTTTATCCAGTCCACTGTTGATGGGCACCTGGGTCGTTTTCATGCCTTTTCTATTGTGAATAATGCTGCAATGAACATAGCATGCATGTGTCTTTATGGTAGAACAATTTATATTCCTTTGGGTATATACCCAGTAATAGTATTGCTGGGTTGAATGGTAGTTCTATTTTAAGTTCTTTGAGAAATCTCCAGACTACTTTCCACAGTGGCTGCGCTAATTTACATTCCCACCAGCAGTGTATAAGCATTCCCTTTTTTCTGTAATCTTGCCAACATTTGTCCTTTTTTTTTTTTTTTTGACTTTTTAATAGTTGCAATTCCAACTGGTGTGCGATGGTATCCCATTTTGGTTTTGATATGCATTTCCCTAATGATTAATAATATTGAGCATTTTTTATATGCTTGTTGGCTGTGTGTATGTCTTCTTTTGAGAAGTATCTGTGCATGTCCTTTGCCCATATTTTAATTAGATTGATTATTTTTTGCTTGTTGATTTAAGTTCCTTACAAATTCTGGATATTAGACTTTCATCAGATGCATAGTGTGCAAATATTTTCTCCCATTCTGTAGGTTGTCTGTTTACTCTGTTGATGGTTTCCTTTGCTGTGCAGAAGCTCTTTAGTTTAATTAGGTCCCACTTGTCAATTTTTGTTTTTGTTGCAATTGTTTTTGGAGTCTTCATCAGGAAGTCTTTGCCAGGGCCAATGTCCAGAATGATATTTTCTAGGTTTTCTTCTAGGGTTTTTATAGTTTTACATTTAAGTCTTTAATCCATCTTGAGTTGGTTTTCATATATGGTAAAAGGTAGAGGTCTAGTTTTCATCTTCCGCAAATGGGTAGCCAGTTATCACGGCATCATTATTAAATAGGGAGTCCTTTCCCCATTGTTTGCTATTGTTGGCTTTGTCAAAGATCAGGTGGTTGTAGGTATGTGACTTCATTTCTGGGTTCTATAACCTATTCCATTGGTCTATGTGTCTGTTTTTGTACCAGTGCCATGCTGTTTTCGTTACTGTAGCCTTGGATTATATCCCTTCATATAACTTGTATCAGCTCTCAAGTTCTTGTTTGTGTATTATTTCCTAGGCAAAGCAACCTCATTTCCAGCTGTGTTCTTGATACAACATGTGTTTCAGTTCCTTTACCATGCTTTTTTTCTAAAAGCATCATGGATGCAGTATTGTTTCTACTGCCAAAGGATCCTCAGAAGAATTGAGTTTGGTCAAGGTCCTCAACTTCACTGGAATCTGCCCACATGGACCATCCTTTTTTCAAGGGTCTCATCACCCTTTCCCATTCAATACCATAACAGTAATACAAGAGATCCTATAAGCTTATGATACATTTTGTGTTGTAGTTCAGGTACCTTTAGGATTAGATTTTTCGTTTTCTGAAATCTCTACCTGTGGTTATAAGAGATAGGGTTTCTTTTAGTATAGAAGCATTCTGGCTCTTTAACCAGACATATAACTGGGAATTTAAAGCCCTAAGTTCATCATTTCCTCTCCCTCACCAAGTTCTCCATAACTCTTAGGAACAACATACCAACTCTTTGTTTTTAGTAAAATATTCTATGGCAGCAGCTAGTTGGTCACCCAAAGACCTTCTCTTCCATAGGCACTTGATTTCAGGTGGTACAGATGATAATTTAGGGAACAATTTTCCACTTCATGCTGTGGATTAACAGTGTCCCTTTTACCACTGACAATTTGGTCAGTAATGCCTTTGTATTGAGTCAGATTAGAAAACCAGGGGCTAGATTTAGGGAAGAGACTACAAATACCTAGGGTATAAAACATAAGGAGCACTTGTACCACACTGAGAGTGAATGTCTCCTTAACGTTTGCATCTAAGCAACTCACTTGTCTTACCCTAGTCCCTAGTCCAGACAATCAATTCCAGATTTCCAGTTGTAAAGTTTTGTGTTGCTGAAACCACCTCAGTTTTCCATTGCTATACAACAAACCACCTAAAAATTAGTGGTTTTTCAAGAAGCCATTTATTTATTCATGATTCTGTGGGTTGGCAATTTGGACTGGGCTCATGCAATTTCAGATAATTGGTGGGTTTTCTAGGAAGTGTCTGGTCCAGATGGTCCCTTCATATATCTGGGGCACAACTGGGACTCATCTAGGGTGGCTGCAGCAGTTGGGAATACTGCTTTTCTCTATCTCTACTTGTCTTTCTTACCATGTAATGTTTTATCCCCTAGGAGGCTAGCCTGGGGTCTATTCATAGAGTGACAGTGTTCTAAGAGGGTACAAGGTAAGAATGAAAACTGTACATTGCCAATGATGAGAGCAGAAGCACTAAGAAGCTAAAAAAGACAAAAAATGAAAAATAAACTTTTCTTGCTCTTTACCTTGGAAGTTGCAAGGTCATCCCAGATGAAAGAGGTGTAGAAATAGACTTTCTGCCTTGGAGGTAGGAACTTCAAAGGATTTGTAGCCATTTTTACACCCTCCCTCCTGAGTATATCCTCTGGCCACACTTATTTACATTCTTCCCATATACGAAATATATCCATTCTTTCCAAAGAGTTCCAAAGCCTCATCCCATTTTGGCATAGGCTTGAAGTCTATTATCTCATTGTCTGCATCAGGTCTAGTTGGAGATGAGATTCTTCTAATGTGGCTCCTTGTGGGTGGTTGTTCTTGATCCAGAGTCCTATGAACTAAAAAGACAAAGACTCTTTCCCTCACAGACCCCACGTACAATAGTGATATTAAGAAAGGATAACTGCAAAAGATATGCACATTTGGAAAGGAGAGGTTTGGTGGGGGGGACAGAGCAAGATGGCCGAATAGGAACAGCTCCAGTCTCCAGCTCCCAGCGCGAGCGACACAGGAGACAGGTGATTTCTGCATTTTCAACTGAGGTACCGGGTTTATCTCACTAGGGAGTGCTGGACAATTGGTGCTGGTCAGCTGTTGCAGCCCAACCAGTGAGAGCTGAAGCAGGGCGAGGCATTGCCTCACCTGGGAAGCGCAAGGGGGAAGGGAATCCCTTTTCTTAGCCAGGAGAACTGAGACACACAATACCTGGAAAATCGGGTAACTCCCACCCCAATACTGTGCTTTAAGCAAACGGGCACACCAGGAGATTATATCCCACACTTGGCTGGGAGGGTCCCATGCCCACGGAGCCTTCCTCATTGCTAGCACACCAGTCTGTGATCTAACTGCAAGGCAGCAGCGAGGCTGGGGGAGGGGCGCCCACCATTGCTGAGGCTTAAGTAGGTGAACAAAGCCCTGGGAAGATCAAACTGGGTGGAGCGCACAGCAGCTCAAGGAGGCCTGCCAGTCTCTGTAGACTCCACCTCTGGGGACAGGGCACAGCTAAACAACAACAACAACAACAACAACAAAAAGCAGCAGAAACCTCTGCAGACAAAAACGACTCTGCCTGACAGCTTTGAAGAGAGCAGTGGATCTCCCAACACGGAGGTTGAGATCTGAGAACAGACAGACTGCCTGCTCAAGTGGGTCCCTGACCCCTGAGTAGCCTAACTGCGAGACATCTTCCACTAGGGGCAGACCAACACCCCACACCGCACACGGTGGAGTACACCCCTGAGAGGAAGCTTCCAAAGCAGGAATCAGACAGGTACACTCGCTGTTCAGCAGTATTCTATCTTCTGCAGCCTCTGCTGCTGACACCCAGGCAAACAGAGTCTGGAGTGGACCGCAAGCAATCTCCAACAGACCTACAGCTGAGGGTCCTGACTGTTAGAAGGAAAACTAACAAACAGAAAGGACACCCACACCAAAACCCCATCAGTACGTCACCATCATCAACGACCAGAGGCAGATAAAACCACAAAGATGGGGAAAAAGCAGGGCAGAAAAGCTGGAAATTCAAAGAATAAGAGCGTATCTCCCCCTCCAAAGGAACGTAGCTCATTGCCAGCAACGGATCAAAGCTGGACGGAGAAGGACTTTGACGAGATGAGAGAAGAAGGCTTCAGACCATCAAACTTCTCAGAGCTAAAGGAGGAATTACGTACCCAGCGCAAAGAAACTAAAAATCTTGAAAAAAGAGTGTAAGAAATGGTAACCAGAATAATTAATGCAGAAAAGGCCATAAATGAACTGGCAGAAATGAAAACCATGACACGAGAAATATGTGACAAATGCACAAGCTTCAGTAACTGACTCG
This sequence comes from Trachypithecus francoisi, assembly GCF_009764315.1. Lineage (NCBI taxonomy): Eukaryota > Metazoa > Chordata > Mammalia > Primates > Cercopithecidae > Trachypithecus > Trachypithecus francoisi. Next base: position 22,356,201 of record NW_022681457.1, on the reverse strand, counting down.
ATCAACTGGAAGAAAGAGTATCAGCGATTGAGGATCAAATGGATGAAATGAAGCGAGAAGAGAAGTCTAAAGAAAAAAGAAAAAGAAATGAACAAAGCCTGCAAGAAGTATGGGATTATGTAAAAAGACCAAATCTACGTCTGATTGGGGTGCCTGAAAATGAGGGAGAAAATGGAACCAAGTTGGAAAACACTCTTCAGGATATCATTCAGGAGAACTTCCCCAACCTAGTAGGGCAGGCCAACATTCAAATTCAGGAAATACAGAGAACGCCACAAAGATACTCCTCGAGAAGAGCAACTCCAAGACACATAATTGCCAGATTCATCAAAGTTGAAATGAAGGAAAAAATCTTAAGGGCAGCCAGAGAGAAAGGTCAGGTTACCCACAAAGGGAAGCCCATCAGACTAACAGCAGATCTCTTGGCAGAAACTCTACAAGCCAGAAGAGAGTGGGGGCCAATATTCAACATTCTTAAAGAAAAGAATTTTAAACGCAGAATTTCATATCCAGCCAAACTAAGGTTCATAAGTGAAGGAGAAATAAAATCCTTTACAGATGAGCAAATGCTTAGAGATTTTGTCACCACCAGGCTGCCTTACAAGAGACCCTGAAGGAAGCCCTAAACATGGAAAGGAACAACCGGTACCCGCTATTGCAAAAACATGCCAAAATGTAAAGACCATCAAGGCTAGGAAGAAGCTGCATCAACTAATGAGCAAAATAACCAGTTAATATCATAATGGCAGGATCAAGTTCACACATAACAATATTAACCTTAAATGTAAATGGACTAAATGCTCCAATTAAAAGACACAGACTGGCAAATTGGATAAGAGTGAAGACCCATCAGTCTGCTGTATTCACGAGACCCATCTCACATGCAGAGACATACATAGGCTCAAAATAAAGGGATGGAGGAAGATCTACCAAGCAAATGGAGAACAAAAAAAAAGCAGGGGTTGCAATCCTAGTCTCTGATAAAACATACTTCAAACCAACAAAGATCAAAAGAGACAAAGAAGGCCATTACATAATGGTAAAGGGATCAATTCAACAGGAAGAGCTAACTATCCTAAATATATATGCACCCAATACAGGAGCACCCAGATTCATAAAGCAAGTCCTTAGAGACTTACAAAGGGACTTAGACTCCCAAACAATAATAATGGGAGACTTCAACACCCCACTGTCAACATTAGACAGATCAACGAGACAGAAAGTTAACAAGGATATCCAGGAATTGAACTCATCTCTGCAGCAAGCAGACCTAAAGACATCTACAGAACTCTCCACCCCAAATCAACAGAATATACATTCTTCTCAGCACCACATCAAACTTATTCCAAAATTGACCACATAGTTGGAAGTAAAGCACTCCTCAGCAAATGTACAAAAACAGAAATTATAACAAACTGTCTCTCAGACCACAGTGCAATCAAACTAGAACTCAGGACTAAGAAACTCAATCAAAACCGCTCAACTACATGGAAACTGAATAACCTGCTCCTGAATGACTACTGGGTACATAACAAAATGAAGGCAGAAATAAAGATGTTCTTTGAAACCAATGAGAACAAAGATACAACATACCAGAATCTCTGGGACACATTTAAAGCAGTGTGTAGAGGAAAATTTATAGCACTAAATGCCCACAAGAGGAAGCAGGAAAGATCTAAAATTGACACTCTAACATCACAATTAAAAGAACTAGCGAAGCAAGCGCAAACACATTCAAAAGCTAGCAGAAGGGAAGAAATAACTAATATCAGAGCAGAACTGAAGGAGATAGAGACACAAAAAACCCTCCAAAAAATCAATGAATCCAGGAGTTGGTTTTTTGAAAAGATCAACAAAATTGATTGACCGCTAGCAAGACTAATAAAGAAAAAAAAAAAAAGAAAAGAGAGAAGAATCAAATAGACACAATAAAAAATGATAAAGGGGATATCACCACCAACCCCACAGAAATACAAACTACCATCAGAGAATACTATAAACACCTCTACGCAAATCAACTAGAAAATCTAGAAGAAATGGATAATTCCTGGATACTTACACTCTCCCAAGACTAAACCAGGAAGAAGCTGAATCCCTGAATAGACCAATAGCAGGCTCTGAAATTGAGGCAATAATTAATAGCCTACCAACCAAAAAAAGTCCAGGACCAGATGGATTCACAGCTGAATTCTACCAGAGGTACAAGGAGGAGCTGGTACCATTCCTTCCAGAAACTATTCCAATCAATAGAAAAAGAGGGAATCCTCCCTGACTCATTTTATGAGGCCAACATCATCTTAATACCAAAGCCTGGCAGAGACACAACAAAAAAAGAGAATTTTAGACCAATATCCCTGATGAACATCGATGCAAAAATCCTCAATAAAATACTGGCAAACCTGATTCAGCAGCACATCAAAAAGCTTATCCACCATGATCAAGTGGGCTTCATCCCTGGGATGCAAGGCTGGTTCAACATACGCAAATCAATAAATGTAATCCAGCATATAAAGAGAACCAAAGACAAAAACCACATGATTATCTCAATAGATGCAGAAAAGGCCTTTGACAAAATTCAGCAGCCCTTCATGCTAAAAACGCTCAATAAATTCGGTATTGATGGAACGTATCTTAAAATAATAAGAGCTATTTATGATAAACCCACAGCTAATATCATACTGAATGGGCAAAAACTGGAAAAATTCCCTTTGAAAACTGGCACAAGACAGGGATGCCCTCTCTCACCACTCCTATTCAACATAGTGTTGGAAGTTCTGGCTAGGGTAATCAGGCAAGAGAAAGAAATAAAGGGTATTCAATTAGGAAAAGAAGAAGTCAAATTGTCCCTGTTTGCAGATGACATGATTGTATATTTAGAAAACCCCATTGTCTCAGCCCAAAATCTCCTTAAGCTGATAAGCAACTTCAGCAAAGTCTCAGGATACAAAATTAATGTGCAAAAATCACAAGCATTCTTATACACCAGTAACAGACAAGCAGAGAGCCAAATCATGAATGAACTTCCATTCACAATTGCCTCAAAAAGAATAAAATACCTAGGAATCCAACTTACAAGGGATGTAAAGGACCTCTTCAAGGAGAACTACAAACCACTGTTCAGTGAAATAAAAGAGGACACAAACAAATGGAAGAACATACCATGCTCATGGATAGGAAGAATCAATATCATGAAAATGGCCATACTGCCCAAGGTAATTTATAGATTCAATGCCATCCCCATCAAGCTACCAATGAGTTTCTTCACAGAATTGGAAAAAACTGCTTTAAAGTTCATATGGAACCAAAAAAGAGCTCACATTTCCAAGACAATCCTAAGTCAAAAGAACAAAGCTGGAGGCATCATGATACCTGACTTCAAACTATACTACAAGGCTACAGTAACCAAAACAGCATGGTACTGGTACCAAAACAGAGATATAGACCAATGGAACAGAACAGAGTCCTCAGAAATAATACCACACATCTACAGCCATCTGATCTTTGACAAACCTGAGAAAAACAAGAAATGGGGAAAGGATTCCTTATTAATAAATGGTGCTGGGAAAATTGGCTAGCCATAAGTAGAAAGCTGAAACTGGATCCTTTCCTTACTCCTTATACGAAGATTAATTCAAGATGGATTAGAGACTTAAATGTTAGACCTAATACCATAAAAACCCTAGAAGAAAATCTAGGTAGTACCATTCAGGACATAGGCATGGGCAAGGACTTCATGTCTAAAACACCAAAAGCAACGGCAACAAAAGCCAAAATTGACAAATGGGATCTCATTAAACTAAAGAGCTTCTGCACAGCAAAAGAAACTACCATCAGAGTGAACAGGCAACTTACAGAATGGGAGAAAATGTTTGCAATCTACTCATCTGACAAAGGGCTAATATCCAGAACCTACAAAGAACTCAAACAAATTTACAAGAAAAAAACAAACAACCCCATCAAAAAGTGGGCAAAGGATATGAACAGACATTTCTCAAAAGAAGACATTCATACAGCCAACAGACACATGAAAAAATGCTCATCATCACTGGCCATCAGAGAGATGCAAATCAAAACCACAATGAGATACCATCTCACACCAGTTAGAATGGCAATCATTAAAAGTCAGGAAACAACAGGTGCTGGAGAGGATGTGGAGAAATAGGAACACTTTTACACTGTTGGTGAGATTGTAAACTAGTTCAACCATTATGGAAAACAGTATGGCAATTCCTCAAGGATCTAGAACTAGAAGTACCATATGACCCAGCCATCCCATTACTGGGTATATACCCAAAGGATTACAAATCATGCTGTTATAAAGACACATGCACACGTATGTTTATTGCGGCACTATTCACAATAGCAAAGGCTTGGAATCAACCCAAATGTCCATCAGTGACAGACTGGATTAAGAAAATGTGGCACATATACACCATGGAATACTATGCAGCCATAAAAAAGGATGAGTTTGAGTCCTTTGTAGGGACATGGATGCAGCTGGAAACCATCATTCTCAGCAAACTATCTCAAGAACAGAAAACCAAACACTGCATATTCTCACTCATAGGTGGGAACTGAACAATGAGATCACTTGGACTTGGGAAGGGGACCATCACACACCGGGGCCTATCACGGGGAGGGGGGGCAGGGATTGCATTGGGAGTTATACCTGATGTAAATGACGAGTTGATGGGTGCTGCACACCAACATGGCACAAGTATACATATGTAACAAACCTGCACGTTATGCACATGTACCCTAGAACTTAAAGTATAATTAAAAAATAAATAAATAAATAGTAAAAAAAAGAAAAAAAAAAGAAAAGGAGAGGTTTGAAAGGTAAATAGCATTAGCTGATCCACAGAAATTCTGGAATCTAGCAGGGTACATGTCAGACCACCCTACTCCAGTAGTAAAATATGTTTCTTGACTAGGTTTCAGTTCTGTGCCCTGAGTGTGGTTCTCTAACTCATTGTTCTCCTTTGCTCTTAATTTCTTTTTTTTTTCAATAGAGCTCTCTGAGGTCTTTCTTTTTTTGATAAGTGATGGCCTGTGTATGCAGGTGAGCCTATTATCAGTCTATTTCTGCATAGAAATTTTTAGAGCCAGCCATTATCCTTACCTAATGCAGGAGCAGAAAACCAAATAGTGTATGTTCTCACTTATAAGTGGGAGCTAAATGATGAGAATATATGAACACATGGAACAGGATAATAAACACTGGGGCCTGTTGGAGGGTGAAGGATGGGAGGAGAAGAAGATCAGGAAAAATAATTAATGGGGACTAGGCTTAATATCTAAATAATCTGTACATTGAACCCCAATGACACAAGTTTACCTATGTAACAAACCTGCACATGTACCCCTGAACTTAAAAGTAAAGTTTTAAAAAAAGAAAGTTTTGGAATCAGAGGGCTCTTTTCATTTTGAATGGTTTCCCTTTTTTTCAGTTCATTTTTGGAGTGCTTTTCTTGGTACAAGTCTGTTACAATTTTTTTGAGTTTCCTATGCACCTTATTAGTCCATGTCCCAAAGACATATCAATATGTCTTTTTGAGGAATACTTTCATCTTATGGTGCAAATGTGAGTCTTATTGGTCGATACTCTTAAGATATTTAACCCTCATTTTGCTAACTGAGGAAACCTATTTGCCACTGACTTAAATTTTCCTGAGGTCTTAATAAAGCATCTTATAACCACATGCTTAGTTTGCATGACCCTGAGGCCAATTCTTAATTTTAGAATGTTTTACTGGTTCGAGAGACTAGGGGAATGTGAAACAGTTTTATTTTACAATTCAGTAGATCCTGAGATGTGCATGCATGCACACACACAAAGTGTTTGCTCATAGCAGTATGGTTTGCATATAGATGAAAAAGCTTCTGTTTGAAGATTGGTCATTTTTCTCTTTAGTTCTTATCTCTATTAATGCACCTTATTGTATGTAGATAAAAAGATGCCAAGTGAGGCTTTCAAAAGGCATGGTGGCTCACGCTGGTAATCCAAGCACTTTGGGAGGGCAAAATGGGAAGATCACTTGAGTCCAGGAGTTTGAAACCAGCCTGGGTAACAAAGTGAGACATTGCTTCTACAAAAAAATGGCAAAAATTAACCAGGTGTGGTGTTGTGTGCCTGTGGTCTCAGCTACTCGGGTGACTGGGCTGGGAGGATCACTTTAGCCTGGAGGGTTGAGGCTGCAGTGAGCTGTCATTGTGTCACTGCACTCCAGCCTGGGTGACAGAGCAAGACCCTGCCTCAATTAAAAAAAAAAAAGAGTCTGCTTGGAAATCTTTTTAGGTGGGTTCACCAGATTATTGGGTATATAGTCTGTCTTCCAAATTACCACAAGTGACAGCTTTGCCAATTGTTTCACTATTACATGATATGTTTTGCTCCTTATCTGCCCTCCAAGAACAATTGATCACTGCTCTTTTAGTCCCTGAAAACAATGTCCTAATTGCTCTTCCAACCTCTGCTTGCTTGCCAGTCTCAAAGGCAATGCCATATATTTTGTTTTATGTTATGGCAGCTTTTGACTTTTATGCAAAATTTTCTTTATTGGCCAGGGACAAGTCAGGGAAGCAGAGCTCCTATGAGTGTTTGGATAAGGGATTAGTTATAGGAATTAGGCTTTATACAATTGTGGAAGGAGCTGACGAAATGAAGGTCCCAAAAGAGGGCTGATGTATCAGAGAAATGTGTCACTAACCGATCTTTTTGAAGCATTGGTGCAACCGGACAAGCTGGAGCTTGCAGGGGTACCCAAGAAGGCAAGCATGACCAGCCACTGAGGTAGGACTATGAGGAAGCAGCTCACAGTGAAATCAGCAAGAAGTTGTTGCCTCTGTGTAGCTACTGCATGTGTGACTCTCCCATTAGTGTCTTGACAGTAAGCTTGGGGCTGCCGTTGTTCAACAAAGCCTGGGGTATGGAAGAAGAATTGGACATGAATAGGAGAAGAGTGAGGATAAACTGGAAACCACTGGATCTCTGTGTCTGTCTGTGTGTCTGACCACAATATGACCTGCAAAGAGTAATGCTCTTTATTCCACCTCTGTTACGCAAATCTCACACAAGTTCCTCTTTTAACTGACCTGAACTCAGAATCATGTTAAGAAGGAATTCTAGGACACGAAGTTTCCAGTTTAACAAGTTGACAATAGAACAATCCAGCATAAATACATTCATATCTTATGCCATTAATAGTTACTACATGAACACGGAATTAGAAAATTTTGATGCTCTCTTGTTATTTTTTCCCAACTGCACAGTCTTTTCCCCGTTTTTGATTATCTAGACATCAATTTTATATAGCTCATTTTTCCCACTGGAGAAAAATTAATGTCCCTTATAAGAGCACTGTTTAAATAGCCCATAAATTTTAATAGCATCAACAGTGGCTTTCTGTGTATCATGTACTGTCTGCTGGTACTCACTTAGTTTTAGGAATGCCAGAAAGAGTTTCTTACTGTACGTTAATGGAAAATTAAATCATCTTACAGGGAGTTTCCTTCTTTTCTGATTATTTTTTTTTTCTGGGAGAAAGCTGTATTTATTTTATTGTAACCAATTCTTCCTTTGATCTAAAGTATTCCAAAGCATTTGATGCTTTTCCTGCTATCTCTTTTTTGTGGTGAAAATTCAGCTTACACGGAAGGACTTCCTTATACTCTAGTAGCAATTTCAGAAAAACTACTTTAATGCTTGAAAGGACCTCAGAGAACATCTAATATAATTCATGAATTTTATCGATGAGGAAACTCCAGACCAGGGTGGCACACTAATCCCAGAAAGTAGGTATTACCATTCCATTTTACAAATGGAGAAAGACAGGATAACAAAAGTTAAACAAATTGCCCCAAATCACACAGCTAGTGGGTGGTGGGCCTGGGATATAGCCCAGATGTGTTTGTTTTATGTATTCTTTTAACTAAATCATTTCACTTGAACCACTGGGCCATCACTTAAGCTCCTGATATAACACAGTTGTATTTTGTCCAGTGCAAAGGATCAGCCCATGAGCCCTTAACCTAGGGATGGCGAGAATAAAGGTAAGCATTTTGGAAATGTTTACTTTTCTCCCTTTTGGAGCCCTTCCTCCTTTTAGCACCTTCTAAATAGGTAACCTATGATGGCTGATTTGAACACTATCCTGGACACTAAATTATTGTCACCTAGGGTTGCTCTCATTCTGGCTATCCTTTGCCTATCTCTTATAGTGAGTATCCTGTGTTCCTTCTTTAGTCTTCGGGCCTACATCAGAGTAGATTGCTTATTTAAGGTCTGAGGCTACTTTGATACCTGAGTTAGTTCGACAGTTCTCCCAGAAAACATTTTTGTATCCACAGTTCGAAATAACTACCCCTTCTGTGAACTTAACACCTTTCATCTTTTATTGTAATAATTAAATTAGTTTCCTGTCTATAGCTCAGATTGTGAACTTCTTCTTGGCAGGCATTTTGTTTTCCATTTTTGCCTCCCCAAGATTAAGATGATGACTGACTCCAAGTGTATGTTAATATCTATCAATGTGAATGCATGTGGAGGATCCTCTCAGTTGGAATCAGTCTGATAAGTATTATAAGTATAGTGGAGTGTTCACACTTAAAAGTTTTATGCTGTCAGAACCTCCTTATTCTATTGATGAAGAGACTAAGATCAGGATTGAAATGAAAGACTCAAAATTACACATCTATATTTTAAGAAAATTGAGAATAGAATTCTGGATGATTCTTATCTTACAGGATCTTCCTATGGCATCTGTGTTTTTCAAACACTTTTTTGACTGTGAAAGTCTTTGAATGAAACAGTATCAGCCCACCACATTACATGGTTAGAAGTAGAACTGCTCTAAAGGTTGTAGTTAGTGTAGGGGGTGAGGGAGACAGAAGGCCCTGGACAGCGCCTGCTGCATCCTCTGCCTCCATCCCTGGGGTCTGCAACCCTCAAAAGGGTTCCATGGAATACACTTTGAAAAACACTGTGCTACATTGTGCTCCTTTGCTTTCTCCTTTAGCTCTATAAATAACCAAACAAATTCACAAAGGAACAAAACAAAATCACACACTCCCCCTGCTGCCTATGACCTCTCCTCTAAGCAGGAAGTTTTGCCCACTTGGTAACCCCAGTGGGGATCAGAGGAGTGAGTGTCATTTTCAGTCCAGCAGTACAAAGTGCCCATTCTTGCACTTTTATGGTAGGCAGTGCAGCCGGGCGGGTCTCCCATGACACATCTGCAGGGCTATATCTCACAGGAAGTAGTGCAGCTCTTCAGAGATAAGTTTCACTGGGGAACAAAGAGGGATTTTGTTCACTGCTTCAAGAACGATGCATTGAACCTGGGCCCGGCTTTTCAATTCATGCAGCTAGAAACAAGGCAAAAATGACCCAACGTGCTTCTTCCTTCTTCTCAATTCAGGCAGTCATTTGCAAATCACCCTCCTCCTGCTGTCCAAAGAGATTGAGGAAGCATTCTCTTTCCATTTCTGTACCAATCGCCTCAGCTACCCCCACTGTACTCCCTGAAATCAATCTTGAACATTTACAAAGTTGTGTTTATTTCACACATTTTTCCTCTTTTGGGAATCTGGGCTGTTCAGTCTGTTGAGATTAACATGTCTCAAATTGTGGAAGCCATTGTTAAGGGTTTCTGAACCTATTCTAGCAAAGTACCACACAACCATGATGTTAGAGCTTTTTTTTTGTTTTTGGAAAAGCATGCTTGTGAGTCAAGACGGTTGGGTTTGATGTCCAGATTCCCTTTGACTAAATATTTGACTATGATCCTGAGCAATTTGCAAACTTTTCTGATTTTCCTCATTTGTAAAATGGGAATAATGATATCCCAGCTCCCATTTTGAAGTAGAAATGGAATCTCAGAGAGGTAGAGTGTTTTGCCCTATGTCCACAACAAGTTAGTGCCAAGGATAGCTGGGCAAGGCTTGTTATGTGCACTTAGGAAGCTGTACTGGCTGGTGAAGCAAACATATGACTCTCCGCTTTGTGTCTCATTTGGAGGCACAGATCTGACCATTTTTGACTTTCCAGAAGCTGTACATTTCCTGTGAGATAATGAGGTGTGGTATTGAGGCAGGCAGGATTTATATGGCAGTTAAATGTAGTTTGGTATCAAAAATATGATTGCATTATTCACCGTGGCATAGCAAAGATCACCTCTGCCCTCTTGCTTTTGGCTGGATCAGCAGATGTAGACCACGATTAAAGAAACACTGTCAAATATTTCTTTATAGTTTAATTTTCCTCTTACTCTCCATTGCTTGCAATGCCCTTGCCTCTGGGAAGAGTGGCAAAGTAAACATGGCTTTTCTTACCAGTTTTGTCCTTCTTGCTTTTATAGAGTGATTTAAGAATTCAGATTGGCCCTGGATTATCACCTTTGGTGTGTTGCACATGAAAATGGATTGGCTAAATAGGGACTGAGAATCTCCATTTGAAACAAACCAAAGGCCTTTGGGCATCTGAGACAGTGCTTGGATGGGGAGATCACCACTCCCCTGAAGCAGCCCATTTTATTTCCAGAATGCCTTCATTGTTAGACGCCAACACTTTCAAAGAATCAGAGAAGTTCCATGATGGGTTGGGTCAAATGTGGAGATTATGAGCTTTCAGTCCCAGGATGTGGTTAAACATAAACTGAATGTTCCCTTTTCAAGAAAGCTATCAAAGGGATTCTTGCTGAAGACTAGGCTGTCCTGGGTTTAAATATTAATTCTGCCACTTCTAAACTCTATAAATCTTAGTTTCTCATATGTAAAATGGGACTAGGGGGCATTATTACACTAATAATTACCCTATTGGGTTGTTCTGGGGGATAAAGTGAGACAGTCTGTATTAAATGCCTAGCAATAAATGTAGTTCTCTATTTACTCCTTTTTTTTTTTTTTTTAAACAGGGTCTCCATTCTATTGCCCAGGCTGGAGTGCAGTGGTGCAGTCATGGCTCACTGCAACTCGACCTTCCAGGCTCAAGCAATTCTCCCACCTCAGCCTCCTGAGTAGCTGGGACTGCAGGTGCACACCACCACATCTGGCTAATTTTTGTATCTTTTGTAGAGATGGTTTCACCATGTTGCCCAGGCTGGTCTAGAATTCCTGAGCTCAAGCAATCTGCCCACCTCGGCTTCCCAAAGTGCTGGTATTACAGGTGCATGCCGCTGCACCTGGCCTCTATTTACTTCTTTACAGGCATAGATATTTGATCTTTGAGTAAATTTCTTTATCAATGGAAAGATTTATAATGGAAAAGTTTCAGGAACTGTGGGAAATGGATGGAAAACTCATTTTGGGAATGCTAATATGAGCATGTATGTATGACGTCAAGACTCTATCAAAGAATGATCTTTCTCAGTATTCTAGGTCAATGTAGAGTTACTTGATGCTCAGGAGAGCATCAGTGGTCCAGAGAGTCGAAGTTTTTGTTGAAGAATGGGAGTATTTATAGTAGCAGTGATATCGTGGACTTGGGTTAGTTTGGATGGTGAGGGTGGAATGGGGCACAGAGTGGTGAGAGGCAAGGGTCCATGTGTTGGAGACATTAGTAGAGTTTGATTCCTATAGTTCTTTATAATCTATACTTGGAATAATTAGAAAGAAGCAAAATAAATGGTTGGAGAAAGAAAAATAGATATAAAAATGTGAAAAGTCAGAGTTTCTGTTGCTATAGCTAGGGACCTTGGGCAAGAAAGGGGAATGACAAGTTAAGTTACACCTAGGGCTTGAAATCAAACTATTTGAAGGAGGGATCTGGGTCTTAGGTAAGAGGGACTGATATTTTATAGTTCAATCAATGTAAGCATTAATAATAACAGCAGGGACAGAGTATACTGATCTATTCTTGTAGAAGGTTTCCCTGGGATTAATAAGGGAAAGAAGGAAGAGCAAGGGGAGAAGGAGGTAAGAGTAGGAAAAATTTGAATTTTCTGTTCCATACATGACATTTGCACTTGATACATATTTATAAATTTAATTGAAAAAATTTGTTAGGTAGGCATTACTATCCCACTTACAGATAAGGACATTAAAGTTTAGAAGTAGGATATTGTTTAATGTCACAAAGGTAGTGGGTGGAAAAAATTGGCTTTGAAATTTGGTTTGCATAACCCCAGACCCTGTGTGCTTTCTATGGTCCCATGCTGCACCTGAGTTATATAAATCCCTAGATTGGCTAAGAAGGCAGCACTAACAGTTTGTGGATTTGTGGGTGGTTCCCTGAATGAAGAAAAACATCACTTTTTTTGCACCCTGGGTGACAAAGTTGCAGATGAGGAGAGAGAGTGAAATCTACCCCCTTTTTGAGAAGACGTTTTCTCCAAGATCTGAACTCCTCAAAGAGTGGTCTCTGGACCCTGCCAGTTTATAAGCTGTTACTGGTCTGTGATGAGAAAAAGACCTTGAGCCAAACTAAAAATCAACTTTGTAATTAAGCACACTGCTTGATTCTACTTATATACTTTTTGTAGCAAGACTTTTTGGATGAAAAAAGCAACGCATGAATTTACATTGTGATGTAATCGCCTTATCACATCTTGGAAAAATACAAGCCTTTGACAGAGTGGCTACTTAGCAAAGCACTATCCTAGAACCATCCCCTCACCAGGTCATGGCGAGCATTTTAACTGATAGTCCCTCAGGGGCTCTGTACCTCTCTCTCTGTTTAACAACTTTACCCGAAAAGAGTACAGATCATGTATGAGTTGAGCCAGCAGCTGAGGGACTTCCAGAGAAACACAATTCAAGACTCTGGGAAATGGGAGATTTCAAAGGACACAGGTCTGTGTTATCCCTCTGAGGTCTTTACGTAGCCTCTCAAGTGAGCTGCTATTATGAACAAATTTGACATATTATAACTTAGCCTATGATTTTCCTACAATATCTTTCATTATTTTAGGAACAGGAGGAATCCAGGATTTAGAAGAAAGCTATTTTTTCCCCAAGGAATTTATTATGAGCTGATTAAAATTGAGAGCTGGTGGTGATCCTTCAAAATTTAAAAAGAAAGTATTTTCCTTAAGAAAATGAAAGCATCTCAAGACTTTGATGTATTTTTGGTCAGTATAGACACTTGGACGACCATATGAAAGATAAAGGTATCTTATTTTCAGGGAATACAAAGGTGGAATGAAAGCAAATATGTATCAGAGAGGTTCAGAGTTCAAAAGGATTTTGTATACAGAATTAAGAAACTGACTTCATCAAGATGACATTATTGGAGGAAAATATGTAAAGTCATTAACTGATAATCATCAAAACATATTTGTATCTTACAGGATTGGTTTACAATAGATCATGCCTCCATTGCTCTTCCCCCTTGTGCTCTACCAAATTCCTGCTTGTGCTTCAAGATTTATCCTGAAGTTCACCTTTCCTGTGAAGTCTTCTACTTTCCCAGGGAAAACACAATTCAAGTCATTGTTATTCCTGCATTGCAACACCCTCCACAGGCAAACTTTATGTTGACTATTTTTTTTTTCCTCTGCTAATTATTGAACTCCATGATCCAGGGGTAGTGACCTATTTACCTTTGCACTTCTTCCCTTAGCACAGTGCTTGACCCGGAAAGTACACAATGAATCAGCTCTACTGCTCTGTAGGTTAAAAGCATGAACTGGAATACTGAAATGATGCCTGGTTTGCATCCTGGATCTGCCACTTACTATGTAACTGTGAGTGGGTTGGTCATTTAACCTCTCTATGCCACAGTTTCTTTACCTCTTCCAGAGGGTAATAATTGTACATATAGTGTTTGAAGACACAATGTGATAAATAATACATATAAAACACCTAGGACATACCTGGAAAACAATCAGAGCTTTAGAAAAGTTGGTGATCATGTTGTTGTTGATAATGAGACCCTAGAGGGCAGAATTAGGATCAGTGGTTAGTACTATCATGGAGGATATTTCAGCAACAGGGTAAGAAATAACTTTCTAACAAGGGGCAGGGATATCTGAAGGCTGAGTAGGCTGCCTTAAAAAGTAGTGGGCTACAGTTTTAAAATCAGTGTGGTGACTGGGCGTGGTGGCTCATGCCTGTAATCCCAGCATTTGGGAGGCTGAGGCGGGTGGATCATGAGGTCAAGAGATTGAGACCATCCTGGCCAACATGGTGGGACCCCATCTGTACTAAAAATAAAAAAATTAGCTGGATGTGGTGGTGCATGCCTGTAGTCCCAGCTACTCGGGAGGCTGAGGCAGGAGAATCACTTGAACCCAGGAGGCGGAGGTTGCAGTGAGCCAAGATCATGCCACTGCACTCCAGCCTGGCGACAGAGGGAGACTCCATCAATCAATCAATAAATTAATTAGTTAATAAAATCAGTGTGGTAATACCATAGGGATAGACATATAGATCAATGGTACAGAATTAAGAGTTTAGGAATAAGCCCGTTCGCATATGGTCAATTGATTGTTAGCAAGGGTGCCATGAATACTTAATAGGAAAATAACAGCCCTTTCAACAAAAGGTGCTGGGACAACTGTGTATCCATGTGAAAAAAAGTGAAATTAAATTCCTACCTAGCACTATATACAAAAATTAAGTCAAAATGGATCTAAGACTTAAATGTAGGAGCTGAAACTATACAATACTTAGAAGAAAACATGGAGTAATCTACCTGACCTTGGCTTTGGCACTGATTTCTTAGACATGACCCCAAAAGTATAAGCCATACAAGAAAAAATAGATAAATCTGACTTCATCAAAATTAAAAACTTCATTGAATCAAAGGCCAATATCAAGAGAGTGAGAAGACAGAATGGAGGAAAGTATTTCCAAATAGTATACCTGTTTAACGTCAAATATCAGCCAGGCGTGGTGGCTCCATGCCTGTAATCCCAGCACTTTGGGAGGCCGAGGTGGGTGGATCACAAGGTCAGGAGATGGAGACCATCCTGGCTAACACAGTGAAACCCCGTCTCTACTAAAAAAAAATACGAAAAAGTAACCAGGTGTGGTGGTGGGTGGCTGTAGTCCCAGTTACTCAGGAGGCTGAGGCAGGAGGATGGTGTGAACCCGGAAGATGGAACTTGCAGTGAGCCGAGATCGTGCCACTGCACTCCAGCTTGGGCAACACAGCGAGACTCTGTCTCAAAAAAAAAAAAAAGGACAAATATCCATAATATATAAAGAATTATAACTCAGCAACAAAAGCAAATGGCCCAGTTAAGAAAATAGGGAAAAGACTTGAATATACATTTCTCCAAAGAAGATATATCAATGGCCATGAGCACGTGAAAAGATGCTCGATGTCATTAGTCATTAGGGAAATGCGAATCAAAACCACAATGAGATACTCCTTCACATGCACTGGGATGGCTCTAATTAACAAAACAAAACAAAACGGAAAATATCAGTGTTGGTGAGGAGGTAGAGAAATTGGAATCTTCATGCATTGCTGGTGGGAATGTAAAATGGTACAGCTATGGTGGAAAACAGTTTGGTGGTTCCTCAGTAAGTTAACCATAGAATTCTCATATAAACCAATAATCCTGCTCCTAGTTACATACCTAAAATTATTGAAAACAAGTGTTTAAAAATGTGGTATATCCATAAACTGCACTATTACTCGGCCTTAGAAGGAATGAAGTACTGATACAGGCTACAACATGGGTGAACCTTGAAAGCATTATATTGAGTTAAAGAAGTCAGATAAGAAGGCCACATATTGTATGATTCCATTTATGTGAGCCATCCAGAATAAGCAAATCATAAAGACAGAAAGCAAATTATTGACTGAGGGAATGGAGAATGGGAAGTGGCAGCTTAATGGGTATGGGGTTTCCTTTTGGGATGATGATAATTTTCTGCAACTAAATAGTGGTAGTGGTTGTACAAACTTATGAATGTACTAAATGCCACTGAATTGTTTGTTTTAAAATGGTTACCTTTGAACCTTTGTACATAGTTAGTGGGAATGTAGATTACTATAAGCACTATGGAGAACAGTTTGGAGGTTCCTCTACTAACTGAAAATAGAGCTATCATATGATCCAGCAATCTCACTGCTAGGAATACACCCAGAAGAAAGGAAATCAATATGTTGAAGGGATATCTGCACTCCCGTGTTCATTACAGCTCTATTCATAATAGCCAAGATTTGGAAGCAACCTAAGTGTCCATCAGCAGACAAATGGATAAAGACAAGGTGGTACATATACAAAATGGAGTACTATTCAGCTGTAAAAAGAAGGAGATCCTGTCATTTGCAACAACATACATGGAACTGGAGGTTGTTATGGTAAGTGAAATAAACCGGGCACAGAAAGACAAACATTGCATATTCTCACTTATTTGTGGGAGCTAAAAATTAAAGTAATTGAGCTCATGGAGATAGAGAACAGAAGGACTGTTACCAGAGGCTGGGAAAGGTAGTGGGACAGTGGGGAGTGGCAAATGGGGATGGTTAGTGGGTACAAAAAAACAGAAAGAATGAATAAGACCTAGTATTTTCTAGCACAACACAGTGACTATAGTCAAACATAATTTAATTGTACATTTTGAAATGATTCAAAATATAATTGGATTGCTTGAAACACAAAGGGTAAATGCTTGAGGCGATGGACACCCCATTTACCCTGATGTGATTGTTATATATTGCATGCCTGTTATCAAAACAACTCATGGAAACTATAAATATATACACCTACTGTGTACCCACACACACAAATAAATTGGTTATCTTTATGTGTATTTTACTGCAATAAAAAGGAGTAGTGAGCTTCTTTTCGTAGCAGTTATTCAAACTGAAACTGAAAAACAACCCATTGGGGGTGCTGTTCAGGGCACTTGCACAGGATACTGAAGCTTGGACAAAATGACTTCAAAGGAAGTCAGTGACTGTGAGTGAGCAAGGCCTCTGCCTATGGTGTCAGGCAGGTGGGAGCCAGGGTCTTGCATCCTGGCTCTGTGACCCTGGGCGGGACTTAACCCTCTCTGAGCCTCCTCTGTAATGCAAGGACAATAATTACAAGGTTGTTGGAAGATTTATGGTGGGAGCACAATGCCTGACACATGGTAAGTGCTCCGTAAAGGCCAATCCCTCTTAAGGTTTTGAGATTCTGTAATTCCTTAAAAGAACCTTCCTCGTAATCAAACCTACATTTTCAAAATAATTAGGAAGTGTTTGGGCGCTGTGAGAGGCTCCCAGAAATCAGGGAAAATCCTTTTGTTCCGATCTTGTTCCTAAGGAAACCCACTGCCACGAGATCTGTTTTCCAGGCTTTGAATGCTTTTTTCCTTCATCTCTGGGTTTTCTTCTCTTTTCTCCAGCCTCTGCCTCTGAATGCGAAGGAAAACTGAACCAGCTCAGTGTCAAGCCTGTGAGTAGAACACCCTCTTAGTTCTTTCACAGTTGGTTTCTGGAAAACATCTCTATGTCCAGATTACTTTGTGGTTTTCAGCCCTCCCTGTGTTTTGGCTTCATGGTTTCTGTAATACTTCAATTCATTATGATGTGACTGTAAATGGTCAGTCACCTTCACTTTCTCTCGCTAATTATACCCACAAGGATTTCCACAGGCCTGTGGCGTTTTCAAAGAGCTCACATTCATGGATTTGCCAGAAATCCACAACAGAAATTTTAAATACAGGCATGCTTTGACTTCTGAATGCCTAATTTACAAAGGTCAAATATCTATGGAAGCTTGGCCCTTGCTAGGGCAGGGAGCTGGGGAAGGCTCCTCCTTCGGTAGGCCCTGGAAAGGGAGAAAGAGTTTCGATTATCATCTGTCTTTCCTTCTTCCTATGGGGTCAATGGCTGAGGAATTAGTGAAGGAGATTGGGATGCAGGGGAAGAGATGTGTTTTCGAGAACCCTACATCTTCACAGGCATTGCATGATGGCCATACATGATAGAACCTGGAGTCTGGGTATCAGAACTGGGTCAGAAATCTGGCTCTATCTTTAAATATTTATCTTTTATGACTGTGTTTCCCTGGAAAATTATGTAACTTCTCTAGGCTTCAGTTTTTTTATCTATGACATGGAAGATAAATATATTTATCTTGAGGGATAATGGCAAAGATTAAGTGAGATAAAATATGTATGAGAGTATCAATAATAATGGACTTTTCTTTCTTTCTTTTTTTTTTTTTTTTTTGAGACAGTGCTTGCTTTGTCATCCAGGCTAGAGTGTGGTAGGTAGCATGATCTTGGCTTACTACAACCCTTGCCTTTTAGGTTCAAGTGATTCTCGTGCCTCGGCTTCCCGAGTAGCTAGGACTATGGACTACCACCATGCCCAGCTAATTTTTGTATTTTTAGTAGAGATAGGGTTTCACCATGTTGTCCAGGCTGGTTTTGAACTCTTGGCCTCAAGTGATTTGCCCACCATGGCCTCTCAAAGTGCTGGGATTAAAGATGTGAGGCATTGTGCCCAGACAATAGCATTTTTATGGAGTACTCACTATGTGCCTGGAATTATTCTCTGTATTTTAAAGTAATAACTTACAACAACACTAAGTATCCTACTTTAATCCCTGTTGTATGGATGTGGGAGCTGAGGCCCACATAAGGGAAGGGCCTTGTCTCATATTCAGAGCTGGGAAGTGTTTAGTGACAGGAGTCAAACCTAGGTAATCCAGTCTTAGTGCTCATACTGTACTAAGCTATACTGCCTTCTCTTTTCTTCATACAAAAGCTAAATTCTCACTATTGCATGATTTTCAAAATAGTTGTTGACAGGAGAGAGAGAGGGAGTTGAGATGTAATTCTGATGTTGCTGAGATTTCTAGATATTGCCTCAACGCTGATCTATATCAACACCGTGACTGGCTTGCATTTTGTGGGCCTTACTGGGGATCCAACTTTTGTTCATAAAATTCTTTTTAGGGGAAAATGCTTTTGACATTCTAGAGAACAGATGCACATGGGATACTTTTCACTAATATTTACAGTAGTACTAGTGGTATAGTAATAATTGTCCTTACTCTTAGTGACGGACAATATACTTAACATCTTTTTTTTTTTTTTTTCCTTTGCTTTCTTAAAATGTTTAGTATGAGAGGCAGGGGGAGTTGGAAAACTGGTTTTGGTTTTCTTTTCTAAAAGCAGAAAACAATGTAATTAGTGGGAAATTTACTCATAATCTTGATCTTTAAAATCTTCCGCCCTTTCATTCCATTAAGATTGCCTTTTTTTTTTTTTTTTTTTCAAGAAGGAAGAAAAGAGGCATAAATAGCCAGGCTACTAAATTCTCTTTAATGACTAAAGCTAATAAGAAATGGCTCTGGTATTTCATCCAGCCTTTCAAATAATGGCTCTGTTGTTTTGATCTCAGAAGTGTAAGGGAAGCTTTATATTCAGGGATGGGCGTCCCTGTCTCAGGCACCTGAGAGACTGCATTATATATTTAAAAACCATTTTACAATGTCCCTTCCCAGAGTGTGAGGCCATTGATGCTTTGATGTGGTTAAGTAATTTAGTAGAATCATGTAATAGATTAAATTAGATTTCAGCTTCCTTGAAAGTTTTGAAGAGCACACATGAAGTGAGTGTATAGACAATCTTGGAGCACTGGCAGCACTTTCCATTTTTTATTTTTTATTTTTCTACAGGCTTCCTTCCCTAATCTTGAATAGAAGCAGAGGAGAAATTGCTGAATTTCATTCTGTAGTATCGCTGCTTGAGTGGGAGAAAAGAAATGCACATAGGGAAGAAAAGAGGGAGAGATTTTCTAAAACAGAGTGAAAGAAGCTGTTTCATTTTCCATAAAATAAGTGTTATGTGGTGGTGGGAGGGAACGGGGCAAGAACAAAGACTTCAGAAGGATTTGTAGAGGCAGACATGAGTTTTAGTCTTGAATCTTCAGGTTTTTTTTGTTGTGTTATTTCATTTCCCTGAGCCTGTTCCCAATTCTGTAAAATTGAAATCATAATATTAAAGTTGAAAATGAGATGATGTAGATAAAATGGTGGTCATAATGCCAGTCAGAGTCAACACTTAATACATGGTTGTTTGCTTTCCTCTGATTTCAATTTAGTCAGTTATATATTGAATATTTATTGATATATTATATCAATATATATTGAATATTTATTTTGAAACATACACTTGAGTGCTGTATAATGCATTGACGTAGACACATCAAACTATGCACCTGATATTTTCAAGGAATTAGAGTAGCCCAAACTTAAAATATTCTCAAATGAACTCATGGTCCCCACTTTTGCTAGTATTGCTTAGCTCAGCAAATGGTACTCTCTTCACCAGACTGCTTCGCCTTCTTTTCCTAAGAAAACTAGGAATCACCCATGAATCACTCCCTGTTCCTCACCCCTTATAACCAATTCATCACCATATACTGTCAGTTTCTTCCAAATTATTCTCAGATTCATTAATTTCAGAGCAGTGTCTCCAATTTCACTCTTAGTAGCTACATCCAAGCAATCTTTATCTCTTTCCTGAGTCATAGCAATAGCCTTATACCTCTTCTTCCTGCATACATTCTCATCTTTCTCCACCTATTCTTTAAAGAGACAGCTTTCATAAATGTAAATCTTATCATGTTACTCCTCTGCTCAGAAGCTTTTACTAATTTTTTTATTGCTTTAATGAAAAAGACAAAATTTGTTTTGTTCACCACTGTGTACTAGGCAGCTAACATTAATGCATTGCATGTATATTAATTCAATAAATATTTGTTAAATAAGTGATCTTTTTTTCAGCATCCATCTGGCTGCTTTTAATGGCAAAACCCACAATTACCTTTGCACCAACCTAACAGATTCATCTCATCCACTGCTACTCGATATGCTATGGTTTTCACATACGCAAACCTGCAAGGATGATAGTATAATTTTTGCTTTAAATCTTCACATATAAAACAATTAAGAGGAAAAACAATCTTTGATATT
Source organism: Trachypithecus francoisi (assembly GCF_009764315.1). Lineage (NCBI taxonomy): Eukaryota > Metazoa > Chordata > Mammalia > Primates > Cercopithecidae > Trachypithecus > Trachypithecus francoisi. The sequence continues at coordinate 22,335,331 of NW_022681457.1, read as the reverse complement.
TACCCAGGCATTTAGTACTTCCAACTACCTGCATTCCTTCCTGAAGATCTGAGTTTTCATGTTATTGATAGCCCTCAGTCTAAAGAACTTTTTGAGAATTTCTTTTAAAATGACAAATTATTTTAGTTTTCTATCTAAAAATGTCTTTATTCTGCCTTCATTCTTGAAGGATGTTCTTGCTAGATTAGGATTCTGGGTTGGTATTTATTTTTTTCAGCACTCTACAGATGCTGATACACTGTCTACTGGCTTCCATTATTTCAGGTGAGAAGTTAGCAAACATCTGAATCAGTTTCGCTTACATGCTATGTGTCCTTTTTCTCTGGCTGCTTTCAAGATTGTCTTGCTTCTGATTATTAGTAGTTTAACTATGATATGCTTAGGTGATATTTTCTTCATATTTATTCTGCTTTGAGCTGATTGAGCTCCTGAATCTGTAAATTTATGTCTTTCAGGAAATCTGGAGAAGTTTCAGTCATTATTTTCTCACATCTTTTTCTGTGTTGGTTGTCTTCTCTTGCAACTCTAATTACATGTATGTTAGATAGTTTGATATTTTTCTATAGGTTTTTAGGATTTGTTTACTTTTCTTTTTTGTCTTTCTTCTTCAGATTGGATATTTTCTGTTTATCTTCAAGTTGGCTGACTCTACTGTGTTCTCCACTCTGCTGTTAAGTCCATACTGTAAATTTTTAAATTTCAGATATTGTGTTTTCAGTTCTATGATTTCCTTTTTTTTTGACAGTTTCTATTAATTTTCTGATATTTTCTATTTTTATTTATTATGAGCATATTTTTCCTTATATTATTGGGCACAAATTATGATAGCTTTTAAAAATAATTGCTTTCTATTTCCAGCTTCTGGGTCATCTTGGGGGTTGGTCTCTGTTGATTATGTTGTATCTTGAGAACAGATCACATTTTCCTGTTTCTTTGTATGTAGAATAATTTTTTATTCTATCATATTGTGCAGATTCTATATGGTATATTCTTCTTAAGAGTGTTAGATTTTCATTCTGAGAGAATGTTGAGTTAATTGGGTTCAAAATGAAAAATTTGTCCTTTGAAATCTATGCAAATTTTAGTTCAGTTCTATTATTCTTATTTTAGCTGTTAATAACTTGTCACATGTGTACATAATTCAGAAGTCAGCCAGAGACTTGGATGGAGTTTACACACAGAATTTGGAACTTCCCATACTTGTTCTCTCCTTTTTGAGACCTTCCCCCACTGACTTTACAGCAGTTATGGCTACAGTGAACTCTGTTCTCTAATTTTTCAGGACAGAGAGATGCTAAATTTTCTTTTGGGATTTCTATCGGAGTTTTAGCTATGTAGTGGTGCCCATTGTGGCCTGCCCTCAGGGTCGATCTATTTTAAAAGTGATACTTATTCTGGTGTTTCCTTCTCTGCAGAACTTTTTTCTTGTGTTCAGTCTCTGAACCAGAGTTCAGTAGTTGTTTCAGTAGAAACAGTAGTTGTTTCTTCATATGTTGTCTAAAGTATATAGTTACATGCAGGAAACTTGGTGCAGTTGGGGCTTCTTCATCCATAAGAGAAAAATAACCCTATATGGCAAATTTTGAATGGCTCAAATTTGTGGGCAGCACCAATCATCACCATATATTTAAAAAATTGTTGTGGTGTATACATCTGTGTTATCAGTGAAGTATGTGTAATTCATATTTGAACTGTCATGTATGCATGCCAAAGCTTAGTGTCAGACCATTTAGAAAAAAATGCATATATTCATTATTATATACCGCATGGTAAACCAAACAATCCACAATAGATTAAGTTGATGTTGCTGTTAAATTAACAATAAATGATAATTACAAAGTGAGAATGGCAGAAATACAACCATGGTCAACCCAAAACAATGCTAGGAATTCAATGATGACAAAATTTCCTTTGTGCATCTGTAAATTTCAGAAATTATGAATTATCTGAGCTACAGTAGGGTGTAACATAGGCAAACATTTTGAGCAAGTCAGCCTTCTTAGTAGAAAATGGAATGCATATCTTTGGGAGACTCTAGTGGTATGCTAATTTTAATTTATAAATATTAACATTTGAAACCTTTAACATCTTACTTAGATAACTTACTAGTGAGTTGGAGATAGATCAAGTTTTCACCCTTAAGAACTACAGAAAAGACATGCACTTAAGGACTTTTTATAGGAGGTAGTCATTGGCCACTCACTTGTCTCTATCTTGAGAAACTCGAGGCACCGAGGTATTTGTCATTTTGGCACATTTTCCTTGTTCTTGGCTATGGAGATGAGATAGCTCAAGGGGCCACTTTCACTGCACAAGCCTGAGAAGAACTGAGGTGGGTGGGATCAGGCAAACTGTGTTTTAGACAATAAAGCCAAGTCTTTTTGCTTTGGCTTTCATCTTAAGCTTAATTCTTACTGAGTCCTCTCTGTAAGTCTTTTACTGACTTTGGAAAGAACTGAGAGTTGAGTGTTACCTTGCAGTAAAAGCAGGCAAAGTAGGACAAAAATTGACAAAGAAGACAAACTTCATATTGGCTCTGGAGTCAATTGCATATTTAAATATTTTAATGCAACCTCACCACGTGGTCATGTGAAATTAACAAGTTACCTCACTTTGCATAGCCTCATTTTCTCATCTACAACATGGGAACAATTCTAGGAGGAGCCATCTAAAGATTTACTGGTAGAATTGAATAATATAATGCATGTAAGGCATGGTTCCACTAGGCTGTGAAGAAAGAGGCCACTTTCGTCTTGCTCACTGTCATCCAGGTCTGTTTGGCACAGTGTGTGGCACATGGTATTTGATAATTAAGTCAGTGAATAAAGAGTACAGTACCTGAAACCTAAAATTCACAATAAATGGAGATTCCTTCCTTCTCCAACCAACTGGTGATTTAGTAGGAGGGTTAGGGTTTGTGCAGAATCCAGTAGGACTCACTTGTCAGATGTGGGAAGTATCTGGCTATCATTCAAAATTCAGGGCAGGAAGCAGCTGGCAATTGACATCAGGAGTGAGGAAGACAGATAGAGACCTATGAGGCTGGCCCCAGGCAAATTTGTGATAAATGTTAATCATTATTATTTTTATAGCACCTTGTATGGATCTATTTTGTCTCTCAAAGCACTTTTTATGGCTATGATTTTGCTTGTTCCTTAGGAAACATCTGAAAGGAAAGCTGCTGGCTGTTACATGAGCACATGTGTTGGTGTTATGTGGGCATGTGTACAAAATTTATTTTTATGTGGCAGAGAATCTATAAATTATATAAATTTATAAATTATATACAAGATTGAAGTTAGAGAATCTAGAGTTGTTTTGGCTCTAATGACTTTGACCACCTCACTTGAAGTTTAGGAGAATCACTTTCCCTATCCTGAATCTTGGTTCTTACTACTGAGTATAAAATCTTGGAAATGAAGCATAACGACTCTGTGCCTGTTTATTTATCTGCAAAATGTACACAGAAATATATACTGTCCAGTATATATTTCATAAAGTTGTTTATTCACATAGCATATATTTATTGTGTCCACTGTCTATCAGTCCATGTTCTAGGAGCTTAGGACACATGAGTGAACAAATGAGATGGAGATTGTTGTAAGGGAGAAAGGAGTGAATACATGCAAAATACTTATATCAATCAGTGCTTGTCATAATAGAGCAACCAATGGAGGTATTATCTTAAAAATGAACAAATTGGCCGGGTGCGGTGGCTCACGCCTTTAATCCCAGCACTTTGGGAGGCCAAGGTGGGTAGATCATGAGGTCAGGAGATCAAGACCATCCTGGCTAACACAGTGAAACCCCATCTCTACTAAAAATACAAAAAATTAGCCAGGCGCAGTGGCAGGCGCCTGTAGTCCCAGCTGCTCGGGAGGCTGAGGCAGGAGAATTGCATGAACATGGGAGGCAGAGCTTGCAGTGAGCCGAGATCACACCATTGCACTCCAGCCTGGGCCACAAAGCGAGACTCCATCTCAAAAAAAAAAAAAGAACAAATAATATTTTCCGTGGTCTAGATCAGCCAGGATTTTAACATGTGTAAAGGGAGCTATTATAATTCAGAAAAACTATTTTGTTCTCACAAATCCTGGCTTTTAAAACTATTTACTTAGATTTGCTAAGGACTCAAGAGAGTCAGCTTTGAGTCGACAAAAGATCGATTTGTTGTAGTTTGTACTTTCTTCCTGGGTTGATTTTTCTTACTTAGCATGAATGGTAGGAGCGTGTCAGAGTATGTGATTTTCAGGGCAAAGAGATTTGCAGGGGAATGGAAAATATACTGATTTAATATTATCTCTATTATGTAAAACACATAGTAAATACTCAAGAACTGATTATTGACAATTATTTCTTTTAGGAATTTGTGAAAATAATATAACAAAAAAGCTTAGGACAAACAAATGACTTGCCAGTGGCAGGACCCTTTGGCACTGCAGCTTATTGTGGGTGGAGATTATTGAGGGTAGTGAATATTCATAGAAAACCATAAAACATACACTATGAAAGCCAATAGTCTAAATAAAATCAAGCTGTCTTTGGGAATGGCCATTTTTCTCAGTTAAGAATCTAATGGATTAACTAGGAGTGTGTTGGAAAGACAGAAATTTCAAGTATTTGGTGATCTCCTTCAGCAAATGAATTTACCCTCTTATTTCTCAAGGCATTCCTGCAAAGCAGAGTTGAGGTCAATATTTAGATTTCTGGTTCAATACAAATAAAGAAGTTTCTGAACAACGTAATATCGAAATGCAGAAAAAAGCTTTTGATTGTTTTCTACAACGATAGGAATTAAGGGGTGCAACCTAAAATGCAGTGATGATGAATTTCAGTGTGTTTGTGGAATACACAGCTGCTTATCTGCACAGTGGATGCCTTGTGATCTGTGCATTCTATTGGAATGCCATCAAATGGTCTAAATGCCCCTATCTTACCTAAAGGACTAGAGTTGATCTGGTTGGTAGGCCTGGTATTACAGGGAGTTTCTCACACAAAGTTGAACATTGTGGCAGCTTAGTGCATGTTGACTAGATTTGAGCAGGAAGTTGAGTAGCATAAGTAAAAGAAGTCTCTCTCTATATACTTGGGAAATTGAATGTGGTTCCAAGATTCGGAGAACTGTAGAGATCAATGAAGATCAGCAGTATGAAAATACGTGAGGGGTAGTTATAAACATTTTGGTGAAACACACTATAGTTTTGTCTGCCTTTATGTCAATTTGGTATATCAACTTGGTACCTGGGAAAGTGGGCTGCAATTACTGGGTCTGGGGGTGAAACGAACACAATAGCTGTTATGCTTATTTTAAAATTGCCCATTCAGTTATTCCTCATCATCTCTAAAAACCAAGTTGGAATCTGTGAGCCCCATGGTGCCTCCTTCTTTTTGTCTTCCTCCACGATGAAATGAATGTTTGCATGAGATGTTCTTGCATAAGAACTTTGTTATCACCTGTGCATTGTGTATGTGTGTGTGTGTGTGTGTGTGTGTGTGTGTTTTAAACAAACAAAAAAGTGAAGACTGGCCTTAAATCCTAGCTGGCTATGGAAAGTAAAGTCATTATGAACACCTGTGAGTAATGACTTATTCATGAAAGTTTCTATTAGAATACTTAGTGTAAAATCTTTCCACTCTTGTGGAGAAATAATGTCCAGTGCAGAATGGCTTTGGGTGATTTGGTTCAAATTAGCCATCAAAATCACAATGGGTGGGACTATACTACTGTGAGACAAAGCAGTGGTTTCCAGACCTGGCTAAGCATCAGAATTGCCAGTGAACTTATTAAAATGCATACACTAGACCCCACTCACTAAAATGGTGTCTCTTGGGGTAAGGGACTTCTACATTTTTTGTCTGAATTTTCATCATATTTGATTCTGAAGTACAGAATGGTTTAGGAGTTATTGAGGTAGTATACTGAAGCCATTTCTCTCTATTAGGATTTTTCCAAGTGTGGTCTATAGTCCAGTTGTGTCTGAGTCCTGGAGTGGAAGTGTGAGACTAGAAAGTGAGGAAGAAGTGCAGATTAAACTACAGATTCCTGGGCTTCACTTTAATCCTGCTGAAGCGGCATTGCTAACAAGTGCCTCAGATGATTCTGACGTCAAAAGAGTTTGAGAATTATTATTGTGTATTCTCCTATGAATGGACTGTGGATGGAGGAGATTTGAGCTACTGGAATTGACCCTAAATAATGAGAAATATTTCATCCAGAGAACTGGGGAAGAGAACTGGCTATCCTGGAAACCTATTGAATCCTAGGCAAGGATATTTATCAACATAATCTAATTCTTTGCTTAATAATCATGCTATGATGTAGGTAGTAAGTTACTCATTGCAGAGGGCCTTATTTAAGTTCCCAGAGTTAGAAGTAACGGAAGCAAGATAAAAATTTGGATCTAATTGACACCAAAGCTTTAAACCTGTCTACACTATACCAAATTACCAGTAAATCTATATTAACCTTTGTATAAATCAGGAGAACTAAACTTTAATCCCGACTCTGAGCATGTCTGTTTCTGTGGTGTAAGCTGTGTCCCTGGTCCTCAGTTTCCTCACTCTTCAGAGCATAAGTGTTATGTAAGAATATGGCTCTTATTTCCTATAGTGATATTTCTCCTTAAATATTGAATGAAAGACAATGGACCACAGAAAGAGTATCCTTGGGAACCGAGCCTGACATCTGAAGGTCACAATTTTCTTCTCTCTTCTGAGTAATTGTCTGAAGCCAATTTTGAAGTGTTTAAAAAAGAATTCTATGTTCCTCATTTGAGCAGGTAGCCTGAGACAAAAATTTAATGTGTTGAAGATGTATTGGGACTATTTATTTATTTTTATAACTTAGAGTGCTCCCAGTCACCTGCCCTCGAAGTGGGCCCATATATATTAACACCAACACAATCTCAAGAGACTATTCAGCAAAACTAGAAAAATAAAAAATGGTCTCACATTTGCTATGGCTATTTGCACTCTACATTCCTGGATAAATGATGTCCAACCCCTGGGAACCTCTGTGTACCAGTAAAGGTTAAGGGCCTTTTTTTTTTTTTTTTGAAGAATTCCTGTTCTATTTATAATAGAGGCTGCCCCATCCTAGAACTAAAAGCCTGTGAGAAGCATTAGCAGCGGCATCCAGGCGGGTAGAGTTTTTCTGACAGCCCCTTAAGTCATCCCTACCAATGCACACACGATCCTCAAAGGTCAGCAGGGCACTGAAGTCGTGGCTTTGGATGCATATTGCATGCTCTTCAATCTGACTCGACTTTTCTGAACAATATCCTCAGGTCCCCAGTCATTGCTCAGTTATAAGGCCCTTCCAGACTTAGCACTTGTACCCCAGGTCTTCTTCAGGTCCTTGGCTTAACCCTTTCATCTCCTTGCATCCCAATTTCCTTATGACGCTGTCCATGGCCAGTGTTTGGCACTTACAAGTGCCTCAGATGATTCTTACGTCAAAAGAGTTTGAGAATTGGCACTCAACACTCAGTTGGTGACTGGCTTTGTTAGTCCCCCCACCATTCGACAGCTTCCTGACCACTGGAAGACAAGATAGGCAAGGGCCTTAATGAAGATGACAGTGACCATGTGTGGGTTTGCCAGAAATACTGCTTGACTATTTCCTTATCCCTATTAATAATGTTCCCTTTCTCTTTCCAAATGGTTCTGGTTTGAGTGATTAAATTATATTGTCACTCCATATAGAATGTTCTTTGTCTCATAGAAATGGTCCTGTAGTATCACACTACTCCCAGTGTCCAAAAGATACAGAATTTCACAACAAAACCTTTTCTCTGATTAATTTTCATGGATTATGGAGCTTTTAAAAACATAACTGCTTCTAGCCCTGTCCCTGGTGCACTACAAGCCTAAATAAATGGAAGTTAACCATATTAGTAAATCTGGTCACTCGAAATGTTGCCAGGGTTAATGTGAATAGTGAACCCACAGTCAGTTAGCCCAGCGCAGCTTCTGTAAATGGTCCTGCTCACTCCCTATAAACACGTGCCAAGCTCTGTGTTAAAGGAGGTTCCAGTACATACTTTCCATTTTCAAACTAAGTCCGAAACTTCTTTGACCAGTTTCTACTTTCTGCCTTCTATTGCATGATGCTTTACTCACCAATTCTGTAATTCATTTTTAGATAAAGAGACGTGTTAAAATGACAGAAGATGCTATTACAGAAGAGAAAGAACTGAGAGATCTGGATATAATACATGTTTAGTAGCTGAAGCAATCTGAGGTCAAGGAGGAGAGATAGCACAATGAAAAGAGTATCTGGTGGAATTTTACAAGTGATGATAATTCTCTAAAAAAGAAGGGATTCAGGGTAAAGGGAATGGGAAAGATTGGGGGAGAGCTCTAAAAGTCCTTTTTTGTTGTCATTTGTTTTGAGATGTTTTGGTTCCAGCGAAGGCTCTGTTTCAGATGCTATAGGAAAAGTACTCTCCCGTCTTGAGCCCAAAGGAAGTGTGCACTCCCCCAGGCTGCCAGATTCCAGGTCTTGGAATGAATGGTGAGTCTTGGAGTAATCACATGTCCTCTGCTAGGAATGCATTCCTAGAGATTTGTGGTCTCCCCATCTGGGCTGCAGGTGATAGATTAGATCAGGGAGGAGGAAAAGGCCCGAGAGGGGATTCATGACCCTGGGCTCAGCAGAGGATCTAGCTGGATTAACAGGAAGGCTGCCGTCATGGCCAGGCAGAGAAGCTTGCAACTCTCAAGTGCGGCATGCCTGGGTCTGGTTCTGGGAGCAGGCAGTGGCAGTCTAAACGACAGTGGAGGAACACTGGTGTCTGGAAACAAAGTAGATAAGAAAACTTCCTAAGCAGCAGAGGTCACAGGAGCCATGCACAAATGCATAGGCAAGCATAAGGATGAAGGACAAGGAGTTGATCATAAAGAAAGAGACATCTTTTGGCATGAAATTAGCTGTGAATTACTTGGGGAAAGATCAGAGTCTGTGACCCTTGAAATATGTGAAGTGACTTGGAAATGAAGGTCCAAGTTTGTAAACAGAAGCAGTATTTTCTCTATCCTAACTCAGAAATGACTTATTTAGAGAAGGCTGCACTGAAAAAGATTGGGTTCGAGTCCTAGGTTTACCCTTAACTTCTTAAATGTATTTGGACCTGCTCCATTTAGGCTCAATGTCTTCAGTTAAAAAAGTTGGACTCTGTGTCTATGCTGTCTAATATGGTAGACACCTACAACTATTGAAATGTAATTAAATGAACACAAATTCAGTTCCTCAGTCACACTAGTCACATGTCCAGTGGTCAATAGCTACATGTGGTTACTGGTTACCACATTGGACAGATATAGAACATTTCCATCAGCATAGAAAGTAATTTTGAGCAATGCTGCCTGTATAGATTATCTGTGAGTCCATTTGGGAACCATGAAGCAAATTACTAGGTGTCAGGGATGAAGCTAGAAGCCATTTCTGCCCACCTTGAGATCTCTCTGTGGGAATCTTTGCAATGAAGCTCCTGTTTGAGCTGGTGGAAACTTTCTTGAGCTGAGCTACAGTCTGAGGCTCTTGTACTCAATCCTCCTGCCTCCCCATCTTCTTTCACAAGTGTCAGATCTGCATTGTAACATACTTTCCCTGCCTACTGTTTCTCCCTCTCCTTTCCCTCATACAGGCATTGTCCTCAAGAAATCTCTTACACTTCCAACTCCAAATTGGCTTATGGTTTTTGGAGGACCTGAACGAACACATGAAGAAATGTTCTTCATGACAGACAATTAGGATCACCAGAGAATATGACCATACGTCATAGTCTGAGCAGGCAGTCAGGCCTGTATGATTTATGAGCCCTCCATGGCTTTCTTCCCGGCTGTGCACTTCCTAGAGAAACCCTATTAATGATTTCTTGCCTCTCAGTTTTCTAGCCTCTGCCTTCTGGTTCCTCTAACTTTATCCTGCCTACTCTCTTGGAGCAGATTCTATAGTCCAGAGCTCATATTTGATTTCTAACCACTGTCTTGAGCTTGATAATTTTGGCCATACTTTTTTCAAGGCCTATCCTTGCTCAGGTTAGAGACCTTGATTCTCCTTTCCTCTGTACTCCATGATCATGACCCTTGGTTCATTTCTAGCCTTGCGTTTTGGAATCCCAGCTTGGGCGAATCAGTAGGCACCGTCTTGTCCAGAAGGGAAGGTGGGCAAGACTGCAAATGAAGCTCTGTGTGAGAAAGTGAGATGTTCCAGCAGGTGGATGGGAATCAGATATGCCATACCTGAGGATCCAGTTCACTTACAGAAGCATACCCAGAAGGGTGCAGGCCAGCCAACAGGATTTCTTAACAGTCCTCTTAGTTTTTGGAGTAGAGGTTAGGAAAACCTGAAAAGCTCATTAGAAGGCAATGGTGGTATATATCAAACCATTCATTCACTTAAAAAACAACATTTATTGTGTGCTTGTATCATGCTGGGTCTTGTGCTAGATGGAGATGGAAATATGAATTACCAGAGTTGCTGCCTTTGGGTGTTCATGGTCTAGACTTGACCTGAAGTAGGAGCTCAGGAACTACATCAGAGGCAGAAAACTAGCAATGAAAATTAAATTTTAAAAAATTTTAGTTAAACTATCAACAAGAGGGAATTGATCTTGTGGCAGTGTAGGTGAAAATTTAAAAAAAAAGTGAGGGGCAGGGAAATTGAGATTGAGACCTAGGAGGTGGTTACTCTAATCCTCCTGCCTAAGACAGCTTTGGAATTTGGACTCAAGCAGCTGTTGCTGGGAGGAGAGAAGAGGAGCAGGAGCTGAGACCCAGGGAACATCCACCACTACCCTCCTTGATAGAGACTTTGCAGATTTCAGGCTGCTACCACCTCTGAGTGACATGCAAACTATTTGTGGGCTCATGGAGGGGCTCAACTGGGCTTCTGATTATAATTCATCATTCCATAACAGCTAGCATTTGGAGATTTCTGCTGTTTGTAGTATTTGTCAGTTAATTTGCAGAAATATACAGGGCTCATCCAGTTAAATAACTTGTACTATAGGCAGGAGTGAAAGAACTCAGATATTGCTGCATGTAATGGAAACCCAAGATATTAGAGGTAAGTGGAAGATAGAGGTTCAGTTCTCTGTTATATAAATGTCCTTGTGTTTATGGTGGCTCTGTTTGAATTCATGAAAGAAGGATCCAGGCCTCTTTTCTTGTTGTCCTGTAATTCTTCAGTGCTGTTGTCAACCACATGGTCCAAGATTCTTCACTACCATGTCTGGATTCCATCTACAAAGAAAGTGGGAAGGGGAGGTGATGAGCATGCCTTTTCCTCAGCGGTAGAGCTTGGATGGTACGTACACATGATCAACTATGCTCAGATTTCACTGACCATGATTTACTTTCAGGGTTCCTGGAAGAGGTCACGTGTCAAGTCAAAGACAATGAATACTAGGGGGTAATTGTCTTCAGCCATGGACTTGTGTGCACTCTTAATTTACAGAGTGTTGCCCACTTCCAGCACTGGCCCTGAGGAGGGGGTACTAAACCTTCTTTCTGCCACCACTATCCCTCAGACTTACCTCTATAGAGACATTTTTCACCCTGGGTTGGAACTCTGTGTTTATTTGCATCTGTGAGCCTCTTGCCAAGCAGAAGCTATTGCACCAAGTCTGGCACAAAGTAGATGCTCAAAACACAGGCTATCTGGTTCAGTAAATGGCTGGTGAATGAATGAAATCCTTTAGAAATAAAATGTTACAGAAATCTCTGTATGAAAAGAGACATTCACCTAAACACTCTCTCCCCTGCCCCTTTTTACCTGCTAGGACAGGCTGGGCTCATACATTCTTTTGCAATTGTTGGGGATGATTAAAAGTAATTTATTTACATTGGGTATGATTGACTGAAGGAATGACTAAATAGGTGTGGAAGTTAGAGATCTGACATTCTTAGATACCAAGGTCACTGTGAAAATCATCCTCAGGGCTGTCTGAGCCAGCGACTTCATTCCACTTCTCTGTGGGCAGAAGCTGGGTAGCCTTTCTGACTTGGTTATGCCAAGCGGAAGTAACATCCTTTCCCACCCCCTGCCACATCAAAGGGGTCCTGGGAGCAAGGAGGAGTGTTATTGTGGCTTTTCACTTCAGGAAGCAAACATAATGATCCCATTCATGGCATTAAATGCAAAAAACTATCATTAAGTCGTTGAGTGTCTTATAATCACGGGGAAGGGAACTAATACTTTGGAGCTCCAAATATGCCAGGCACTTTGTGACCTCCGTCTCTTTTAATCTTCTCAATGTTCTATGAGAAAGGTAATTCGAGTCCCCATTTTACAGATGGGGATCATGTCAGAGAGATAAAATAATGTGCTCAAAGTGGTGCTGCTACTGAGGTCAAAACTGGGATCTGCCTGCCCAAACGCCTGCATGCTTACCATGATGTCAAGTGGCTGTTGCTTACATTCCTAGTGTATTCTATAATGCAGAGCTTTCATAACACTAACTCTCTTGGCCTTGACAATTAACCTGTGAGGTGTGGAAGGTAGGAGTTTTCATCCCCATTTTGCAGATAATCAGAGATTGACAGAGATTAATTGACTTGCTACGTATCACGATGCTGTTAAATGAGCCCAAACCACATCTGCAAGTCTAGGGTTCTTTTGCCCTATCCGTGCCCACCTTATGTGGAGGTTATGTAGTTGACAGGAACAAAGAAAAGAAGTTGATTTCTTAAAGACATCAAACATTTTCATAATGGAGTATAGGTAAGATTACTAGCTATTCTGATTTTCCTAGACTTTCCTGGGTTAGTGGTGAAAGTCTTGTGTCCTGGGGTTACCCTTAACTATGGGAAAATTAGACCATTGTTTCACCTAGTCAGGTAAATTTCTTGAATCTCATAGAAATTAATAATTGTCCTTGACGATGTCATGTCAACAAAACAGCATCATAATGACATTAGGTTTACATTATTCCAAATAATAATGTGATCATTGTTGGCCCAATGTTGTTCATTAAAAGAAGCTAATTTCAGTGGGGAATTCCAGTATCTCAGAGTCGCCCTTGGCTCAGCTTTATCTTGTGATTGTGCTTTTATTCCATCAGGCCTTGTCTTAGAGCCAAGGCCATTTTGCCCCACCTGTGGATTTAGCCATCAGTGGTTCTCAAAGTTCATTGTCCACAGAATTATGTGAAGAGCTTATTAAACCACTTATTGCCCCAGCCCGAGAAACTGTGATTCATTAGATCTGGCACAGCACCATGAACTTGTACCTCTAACAAGATCCCACATGATGCTGATGCCTCTGGTTTGTGAACCATACTTTGAACATCACTTGGCCAGTCCAATGGTCTCAAAACTGTGGATTCAAGGCAATCCATTGGGGTGTGGGAAGAAAATATAACTTTTATGTATATTTTTAAAGTGCTAATACTTTTATGATTTAAAATAATGTATTAGAGGGAGGAGCTCAAGAGGGCTGAACAGAGGCATCTGGCACTTCCCTCTTCCCCAAAGAACCAAAGCAGTGAGTAGATAATCACACTTTGAATAGATCATCTAAGAGAGAACACTGGAATTCAACAGAGAAGTGACAGAAAACACCTAAGGCAAGGAAGAAGAGGAAAGTGAGGCAGTTGCCTACACAAGCATTGGCAGGAAGCCTGAAAAGGCTCCCCAATGTGGGGCAAAAGTAACTAGAGATCCCCAGCAGTCCACATTCCTACTGAAGACTCCTATAATCCCAGCCATGGAAGAGCTCCTCAATCCTTATGGGCCCTGAGACTAACATAGGGAGCTGCTTAGAACCTTGCAATAGCATTGCTTTGGAGAGGGAGCTTACACTGAGCCCCACACAACCTTTGAGTCCCAAGCAGCTATAACACGATGCCATTTTGAAAGCCCAGATCCCACCATACTGCATCCTGCCATGGAGCCCAACAGTCCCTGCATCTCCACAGCCCTGGAGCCCCATTGAGATCCCCTGCCTGCAGCTGCTGCTGCTACTAGCTTCCACTGCTGGGCCGAAGTGTACCCCACTGGTAGTGACCCTATCATTCCCAGCAGTGGATGCATTTATAAGTGCCCTGAGGATAGGCTTCTCAGTCCTCCTCGGCAGCAGGGCTGTGGTGCAGCCGCTGCTGTCCCACTCTGCTGGGGGTCTGGGATCACCCCACCCTTGCTCGTCACAGCCAGCACTTGTATGCATCATCAGGGGTCCTGAGGACAGGTCTATTTGGCCTGGCTTTCCACCTAACCCCACTCAGTGCCTGAGCATGCCATCTGGGGATCTGGAGATTGGCCTGCCCCACCCACTACCATTGGCACTTGAGCACCCCTCTCAGAGGCCTAAGGATGGGCCTACCTAGTCGAACACTACCACTACATCTGGCACCCTCCAATCATGTGCCACTTGTGGGCCTGAAGACTGGCCCATCCAGCCTGTGGTAGCCACTGCCAACACCAACATGGAGCACTTGGGAGGCAGAAGGTTTTCCCACTACTACTACGATTGCCTATGCCATGCCTACTTTCCAGGATCCCAATGACCAGAGCACCTGCCTGGCCCATCACTGCCACTGTTGACACTTAAGCAAGCTGCCTGGAGGCTCAAGAATCAGTCTTTCTGGACCCACTAACGCTGTTGTTAGTATATGCTCCCTGGAGCCCCAAAACAGGCATTCTCAGCCTGCTGCTACTATTACAGAGGCTTAAGGACAGGTCCACTTGGGATCCCTGTCCCCAGCAAAACATAACAATGGCCTTCACTAAAAACCACACCCTAAGTCACTGAGGAAACCAAAGACATGACTGACACCATTTAAAGTTGAAGAAGTTATATGGAGACTACACTGCTGCACATACCCAGAATGAAAGCCAAAGTGTGCTACCCAACCAACATCATAGATATTTTCAGGAAAAAGTCCTCCTCTACAAAAGCAAATCCAAAAATTAGAAGTAACCATTATACCAGATGTGCAGACATCAATGCAAGGATACAAGAAATATAAAAAAGTGAGGAAATATGACACCTCCAAAGGAATACAACAATTCTCTAACAAGAGATCACAAGGAAAAAGAAGTTTATAAAATGCCAGGAAAATAATTCAAAATAATGATATTAAAGAAACTTAGTGAGATACAACAGGACTAAACAAAATTAAAAGGAAATCAGGAAAACAATTAATGATATAAATGACACATTTACCAAAGAGATAGAACAAAGGGATAGAAAATTTATTTAACAAAATAATAGCTGGCAACTTCCCAAGTCTAGCAAGAGATTTAGACATCCACATACAGGAAGCTCAGAATCATCATATAGATAGATATGGAGGAAACCAAAGGTTCTTCATGGCACTTTATAATCAAACTGTCAAAAGTCAAAAACAGAACTATAAAAGGAGAAAGAGAAAAGCATCTAGTCACTTATAAGGGAACCCCCATCAAATTAACAGTGGATTTCTCAGCAAGAACCTTATAGGACAGAAGAGAATGGGATAACATATTCAAAGTGCTGAAAGAAAAAATTGTCAGCCCAGAACACTGTATGTAGCAAACTTATCTTTCAAGTCTCCTTCATGAAGGAGAAATAAAGTCTTCCCTTGATCATCTAAAGCTGAGGAAATTCATCACCACTAGACTGGTCCTACAAGAAATATTTAAGGAGTCCTAAACCTAGAAGCAAAACAGTGATGTCTATCATGATGAAAACACATGAAATTGTAGAACCCATTGGTAGAAGAAACACACAAATGAAAAAGAGAAAAACTCAAATGTTAGCACTACAGAAAAACCACCAAACCACAATGGTAAACAATAAGAGAGAAAGAAACAAAAGTTATACCAAACAATGAGAAATCAATTAATAAAATGACAGGAATAAGCCCTTGCATATCAGTAATAACTTTGAAAATAAATTGATTAAACTTTCCACTTGATCTATATAGACTGACTGAATGGATTAAAAAAAAAAAACTGGCTGAATGGATAAAAATATGTTACCTACAAGAAAGTATCTCACCTGTAGAGACAAATATAGATTGAAAGTAAAGGGATGGGAAAAGATATTCTATGCAAATGGAAACAAAAAATGAGCAGGAGGAGTAGCTAGCTATACTTCTATCAGATAAAACAGACTTTAAGTGAAAAACAGTAAAAAGAGATAAAGAAGGTCATTACATAATGATAAAGGGATTGATTTGGTAAGAACTTATGACAATTCTAAACATATACATACCCAGCAGACCACCTAGATACATAAAGTATATATTATTAGATTTAAAGCAGGGGTCCCCATGCTTCAGGCTGCAGACCAGTACTGGTCCATGGTCTGTTAGGAACTGGGCCACACAGCAGGAGGTGAACGGTGAGTGAGTGAGCATTACTGCCTGAGCTCTACCTCCTGTCAGATCAGCTGCAGCATTAGATTCTCATAGAAACCCAAACCCTACTGTGAACTGCGTATGCAAGGGATCTAGGTTTCACGCTCCTTATGAGAATCTAACTCATGCCAAATGATCTGATGCGGGACCGTTTCATTCTGAAAGCATGCCCTCTCCCCACCCTTGGTCACTGAAAAAATTGTCTTCCACAAAATTGGTCCCTGATGCCATAAAGGTTGGGGACTGCTGATCTAAAGGGAAAGGTAGACTCCAATACAGTAACAGTTGAGGACTTCAACACCATGCTGTCAGCATTAGACAAATCATCTAGAAAGAAAATTAACACAGAAACATTGGATTTAAACTGCACATTAGACCAAATGTACCTAACAGACATTACAGGACATTTTATCCAACAGCTGCAGAATGCACATCCTTCTCGTTGTATGTTATTATATGTTATATTATGTTAATGTTAGGACAAGTCTCAACAAATTTTTAAAATTTGAAATAATCTCAAGTATCTTCTCTGACCCCAGTGGAATAAAACTAGAAATTAATAACAAGATGAACTTTGGAAACTGTGAAAAGATATGGAACGTAAACAATATATTCCTGAATGACTATAGGATCAAGGAAGAAATTAAGGAGAAAATTAAAAAAATTCTGGAAACAAATGACCATGGAAACACAACATGCCAAAACCTATGGGCTACAGCAAAATCAGTGCTAAGAGGAACATTTGTAGCAATAAATGACTACATCAAAAAAGTAGAGCTGGGTGTGGTGGCTCACACCTGTAATTCCAGTTCTTTAGGAGGCTGAGGCAGGTGGATTGTTTGAGCCCAGGATTTCAAGACCACCCTGGGCAACATGGTGAAACCCTGTACCTACAAAAAAGACAAAAATTAGCTAGGCATGTTGGCATGCACCTGTAGTCCCAGCTGCTTGGGAGGCTGAGTTGGGAGGATTGTTTTAGCCCGGGAGGTCAAAGCTGCCACGAGCCATGATTGTACCATTGCACTACAGCCTGGGTGACAGAGTGGCACCCTGATTGAAAAAAAAAAAAAGTAGAAAGATTTCAAATAAACCATGAACAAGGCACCTCAGAAATTGGTTTCATGAAAAGATAAACAAAATTGATAAGCTGCTACCTGGGCTCATAAGAGAAAAAGAGAGAAGACTCAAATAAATCAGAAATGAAAAAGGAGACATTACAAATGATACCACAGAAATAGAAAATATCATCAGAAACTATTATGAACAATTATATACAAAAAACTGGAAAACCTGGAGAAAATGGACAAATTCCTGACACATACAACCAGAACTAGAACAAGGCAAGGATACCCACTTCCACCACTCCTATTCAACATAGTACTGAAAGTCCTAGCCAGAGCAATCTGGCAAGGGAAAGAAATAAAAGGCATCCAGATTGGAAAATAAGTCACATTGTCCCTCTTTGCTGATGATATTATCTGTGTCTATGAAAACCTAAAAACTACACAAAAAAGTTTATATCTGATAAATAAATTCAGTATAGTTGCAGAATACAAAATCAAAATGTAAAAATCAGTGGCATCTCTACACACCAATAATGAACTAGCTAAGAAAGAAATCAAGAAAGCAATCCCATTTACATTAGCTACACAAAAACTACCTAGGAATAAATTTAACCAAGGAGGTGAAAGACCTCTATAAGGATAACTACAAAAACACTGATGAAAGAAATTGAAGAGGACACAAACAAATGGAAAGACATCTTATGCTCATGAATTGGAAGAATTAGTGTTATTAAAACCACCATACTATTCAAAGCAATCTATGGATTCAATACAATCCCTGTCAAAATATTTGTGTTATTTTTCATAGAAATAAAAAAGAATTCAAAAATTTGTATGAAACATAAAAGAGCCTGAATAGCCAAAGCAATCTTGAGAAAAAGGACAGCTGGAAGCATCATTCTACCTGATTTCAAAACATATTATAAAACTATAGTAACTAAAATAGCATGGTACTGGTATAAAAGCAGACACATAGGCCAATGGAACAGAATACAGAACCCAGAAATAAATTTGTGTATTTATAGCCAACTGATTTTTGGTAAAAATACCAAGAACATACACTGGGGAAAGGACACCCTCTTTAATAAATGGTGCTGTGTAAACTCAAAATGGATTAAAGACTTAAATTAAGATCCCAAACTATAAAGCTACTAGAAGAAAACATAGGACAACAACTTCAGGTCATTGGTCTAGGCAAATATTTTATGGCTAAGATCTCAAAAACACAGGCAACAAAAACAAAAATAGACAAATAAGACCATGTTACTAAAATGCTTCTGCACAGCAAAGGAAACAACAGAGTGAAGAGATAGTATGTTGAATGGAAGAAAGTATTTGCAAACTAGTTATACAACAAGAGAATAATATCCAGAATATAATCCTCAACAGTAAAGAAACCAAATAATCCCATTACAAAAGACATGGGCAAAGAATATAGATGGACATTTTTCAAAAGATATACAATTGGCAAACAGGTATTTGAATAATTGCTCAATATCACTAATCATCAGGGAAATGCAAATCAAAACCATAATGATATATCATCTTTTTCCAGTTAGAATGGCTATTTTACTAAAAAGATAAAAAATAACAGATGCTGGTGAGGACATGGTGAAAATTAGTACAACCATTATGGAAAACAGTATGGAACATTTGCAACAAACTAAAAACAGAACTACCATACAACCCAGCAATCCCACTACTGTGTATTTATACAATGAAAAGTAAATCAGTATACCAAATCGATACCTGCATCCCCATGTTTACTGTAGTACTACTCACAACAGAAGAGGTACGGAATCAACCAAGTGTCCATCAACAGACAAATAGATAAAGGAAAGGTGGTATACATACAAAATGGAATACTATTTGGCCATAAAAAATGAAATTATGTCATTTTTAGCAACAAGGATGGAACAGAAGGACATTATGTTAGTTGAAATAAGCCAGGCACAAAAAGACAAATATTGCATGTTCTCATTCACATGTAGGAGCTAAAAAGGTTGATTTATGAAGGTAGACAGTAGCATGATAGATACAATACTAGAGGCTTGGAATGGTGTGTGAGTTGGTGAAGGAGAAATGAAGAGAGGTTGGTTAATGGGTACAAATATACAGTTAGATAGAAGGAGTAAGTTCTAATGTTCTATAGCAGAGTAAGGTGGCTATAACAACTATGTATTGCATATTTCCAAATAGCTAGAAGAGAGGAACTGAAATATTCCCAACACATAGAAATGATCAATACTCCAGGCAATAGATACTCTAAATAACCTGACTTGATCATTATACATTCTATGCATGTAACAAAGTATCACTTGTATCCCACAAATTTGTACCAATATCATGTATCAATAAAAAACAATGTATTAGTAAAATAGTATAGGTAAATAATTTATATGTACATAAATATACATAATTAAGTAAGAAAGAGCTTGATAGAATTGAACAATAACTTTTTCTCCAACAGAGCAGTGTGTACCTCCCACATTAGAGTTATCTATAAGCATCTGAACCTCCATCATAGGGAAGAGGCAGGGATTTCATTTTTAGCTGGTTACCCACATGATTCTTATGCACACCAACATTGGAGAGAGCCCTGATATGAATTCTGGGATTCATTCTCTGGGCCAGTGTTCAAAGTATGGCCCCGTTAGCATTAGCCACTCCAGAAATGTGTTAAGATTCAAATTATCAAGGGCCACCCCAGATATACTGAATCTAAAACTCCGGGTATCACGCCCAGCAACCTGTGGTTTAACAACCGCCCCCCACTGCCCCACCTGGATATTCTAATGTGAGATAAAGTTTGAGAAACATTTCTCTGGACAGGAGAGCTTTAGAGAGGGACTTAGATGTAGTGATTTGATAACAGGTTGGTCTTCTAGTCCCACTGTTTCTAGCTTTTTAATCTGCAGCCAAGTCTCTATTGAAGCCTGAATTCCCCAAGAAAATGAATTCCTGCTTTTTTCAGTTATGATGTTTGGCAGCTTTCTTTTGCCTCCAAAGTTGTAGCTCTGAGAAACTACTATTAGTTTGCTGAATGTAAGTATTTTCTCTCACCTTTGGCTTAGAGCTGCATAGTTAAATCTGAATTTTCAATAATCAACAAATGAATTTTTGTCGATTATATACACGTTATGTGGTATTTGGGATATACTTATGTGAAAAAGCATTTGTTGTTTATCTGAATTTCCAATTTTTTTTTTTTATTTTTTTTTATTTTTATTTTTATTTTTATTTTTTTATTTTTTATTATACTTTAAGTTCTAGGGTACATGTGCATAACGTTTATATCATGTATAACTCCCCAATGCAATCCCTCCCTCCTCCCCCCTCCCCATGATAGGCCCCAGTGTGTGATGTTCCCCTTCCCGAGTCCAAGTGATCTCATTGTTCAGTTCCCACCTATGAGTGAGAACATGCGGTGTTTGGTTTTCTCTTCTTGTGATAGTTTGCTAAGAATGATGGTTTCCAGCTGCATCCATGTCCCTACAAAGGATGCAAACTCATCCTTTTTGATGGCTGCATAGTATTCCATGGTGTATATGTGCCACATTTTCTTAATCCAGTCTGTCACAGATGGACATTTGGGTTGATTCCAAGTCTTTGCTATTGTGAATAGTGCCGCAATAAACATACGTGTGCATGTGTCTTTGTAGTAGAGTAATTTATAATCCTTTGGGTATATACCCAGTAGTGGGATGGCTGGGTCATATGGTACATCTAGTTCTAGATCCTTGAGGAATCGCCATACTGTTTTCCATAATGGTTGAACTAGTTTACAATCCCACCAACAGTGTAAAAGTGTTCCTATTTCTCCACATCCTCTCCAACATCTATTGTTTCCTGACTTCTTAATGATTGCCATTCTAACTGGTGTGAGATGGTATCTCATTGTGGTTTTGATTTGCATTTCTCTGATGGCGAGTGATGACGAGCATTTTTTCATGTGTCTGTTGGCTGTATGGATGTCTTCTTTTGAGAAATGTCTGTTCATATCCTTTGCCCACTTTTTGATGGGGTTGTTTGTTTTTTTCTTGTATATTTGTTTGAGTTCTTTGTAGATTCTGGATATTAGCCCTTTGTCAGATGAGTAGGTTGCAAAAATTTTCTCCCATTCTGTAGGTTGCCTGTTCACTCTGATGGTAGTTTCTTTTGCTGTGCAAAAGCTCTTTAGTTTAATGAGATCCCATTTGTCAATTTTGGCTTTTGCTGCCGTTGCTTTTGGTGATTTAGACATGAAGTCCTTGCCCATGCCTATGTCCTGAATGGTACTACCTAGATTTTCTTCTAGGGTTTTTATGGTATTAGGTCTAACATTTAAGTCTCTAATCCATCTTGAATTAATTTTCGTATAAGGGGTAAGGAAAGGATCCAGTTTCAGCTTTCTACTTGTGGCTAGCCAATTTTCCCAGCACCATTTATTAAATAGGGAATCCTTTCCCCATTTCTTGTTTTTGTCAGGTTTGTCAAAGATCAGATGGCTGTAGCTGTGTGGTATTATTTCTGAGGACTCTGTTCTGTTCCACTGGTCTATTTCTCTGTTGTGGTACCAGTACCATGCTGTTTTGGTTACTGTAGCCTTGTAGTATAGTTTGAAGTCAGGTAGCGTGACGCCTCCAGCTTTGTCCTTTTGACCTAGGATTGTCTTGGCAATGCGGGCTCTTTTTTGGTTCCATATGAACTTTAAAGCAGTTTTTTCCAATTCTGTGAAGAAACTCATTGGTAGCTTGATGGGGATGGCATTGAATCTATAAATAACCTTGGGCAGTATGGCCATTTTCACGATATTGATTCTTCCTATCCATGAGCATGGTATGTTCTTCCATTTGTTTGTGTCCTCTTTGATTTCACTGAGCAGTGGTTTGTAGTTCTCCTTGAAGAGGTCCTTTACATCCCTTGTAAGCTGGATTCCTAGGTATTTTATTCTCTTTGAAGCAATTGTGAATGGAAGTTCATTCCTGACTTGGCTCTCTGCTTGTCTGTTACTGGTGTATAAGAATGCTTGTGATTTTTGCACATTAATTTTGTATCCTGAGACTTTGCTGAAGTTGCTTATCAGCTTAAGGAGATTTTGGGCTGAGACGATGGGTTTTTCTAAATATACAATCATGTCATCTGCAAACAGGGACAATTTGACTTCTTCTTTTCCTAACTGGATACCCTTGATTTCTTTCTCTTGCCTGATTGCCCTAGCCAGAACTTCCAACACTATGTTGAATAGGAGTGGTGAGAGAGGGCATCCCTGTCTTGTGCCAGTTTTCAAAGGGAATTTTTCCAGTTTTTGCCCATTCAGTATGATATTAGCTGTGGGTTTGTCGTAAATAGCTCTTATTATTTTGAGGTACGTTCCATCAATACCGAATTTATTGAGCGTTTTTAGCATAAAGGGCTGTTGAATTTTGTCAAAAGCCTTTTCTGCATCTATTGAGATAATCATGTGGTTCTTGTCTTTGGTTCTGTTTATATGCTGGATTACGTTTATTGATTTGCGAATGTTGAACCAGCCTTGCATCCCAGGGATGAAGCCCACTTGATCATGGTGGATAAGCTTTTTGATGTGCTGCTGAATCCGGTTTGCCAGTATTTTATTGAGAATTTTTGCATCGATGTTCATCAGGGATATTGGTCTAAAATTCTCTTTTTTTGTTGTGTCTCTGCCAGGCTTTGGTATCAGGATGATGTTGGCCTCATAAAATGAGTTAGGGAGGATTCCCTCTTTTTCTATTGATTGGAATAGTTTCAGAAGGAATGGTACCAGCTCCTCCTTGTACCTCTGGTAGAATTCAGCTGTGAATCCATCTGGTCCTGGACTTTTTTTCGTGGGTAGGCTATTAATTGTTGCCTCAATTTCAGAGCCTGTTATTGGTCTATTCAGGGATTCAACTTCTTCCTGGTTCAGTCTTGGGAGAGTGTAAGTGTCCAGGAAATTATCCATTTCTTCTAGATTTTCTAGTCGATTTGCGTAGAGGCATTTATAGTATTCTCTGATGGTTGTTTGTATTTCTGTGGGGTCGGTGGTGATATCCCCTTTATCATTTTTTATTGCGTCTATTTGATTCCTCTCTCTTTTCTTCTTTATTAGTCTTGCTAGCGGTCTGTCAATTTTGTTGATCTTTTCAAAAAACCAACTCCTGGATTCATTGATTTTTTGGAGGGTTTTTTGTGACTCTATCTCCTTCAGTTCTGCTCTGATCTTAGTTATTTCTTGCCTTCTGCTAGCTTTTGAATGTGTTTGCTCTTGCCTCTCTAGTTCTTTTAATTGTGATGTTAAAGTGTCAATTTTAGATCTTTCCTGCTTTCTCTTGTGGGCATTTAGTGCTATAAATTTCCCTCTACACACTGCTTTAAATGTGTCCCAGAGATTCTGGTATGTTGTATCTTTGTTCTCATTGGTTTCAAAGAACATCTTTATTTCTGCTTTCATTTCGTTATGTACCCAGTAGTCATTCAGGAGCAGGTTATTCAGTTTCCATGTAGTTGAGGGGTTTTGATTGAGTTTCTTAGTCCTGAGTTCTAGTTTGATTGCACTGTGGTCTGAGAGACAGTTTGTTATAATTTCTGTTCTTGTACATTTGCTGAGGAGTGCTTTACTTCCAATTATGTGGTCAATTTTGGAATAAGTGCGATGTGGTGCTGAGAAGAATGTATATTCTGTTGATTTGGGGTGGAGAGTTCTATAGATGTCTATTAGGTCCGCTTGGTGCAGAGATGAGTTCAATTCCTGGATATCCTTGTTAACTTTCTGTCTCGTTGATCTGTCTAATGTTGACAGTGGAGTGTTGAAATCTCCCATTATTATTGTATGGGAGTCTAAGTCTCTTTGTAGGTCTCTAAGGACTTGCTTTATGAATCTGGGTGCTCCTGTATTGGGTGCATATATATTTAGGAGAGTTAGCTCTTCCTGTTGAATTGATCCCTTTACCATTATGTAATGGCCTTCTTTGTCTCTTTTGATCTTTGATGGTTTAAAGTCTGTTTTATCAGAGACTAGGATTGCAACCCCTGCTTTTTTTTGTTCTCCATTTGCTTGGTAGATCTTTCTCCATCCCTTTATTTTGAGCCTATGTATGTCTCTGCATGTGAGATGGGTCTCCTGAATACAGCAGACTGATGGGTCTTGACTCTTGATCCAGTTTGCCAGTCTGTGTCTTTTAATTGGAGCATTTAGTCCATTTACATTTAAGGTTAATATTGTTATGTGTGAACTTGATCCTGTCATTATGATATTAACTGGTTATTTTGCTCATTAGTTGATGCAGTTTCTTCCTAGCCTCGATGGTCTTTACATTTTGGCATGTTTTTGCAATGGCTGGTACCGGTTGTTCCTTTCCATGTTTAGGGCTTCCTTCAGGGTCTCTTGTAAGGCAGGCCTGGTGGTGACAAAATCTCTAAGCATTTGCTTATCTGTAAAGGATTTTATTTCTCCTTCACTGATGAAACTTAGTTTGGCTGGATATGAAATTCTGGGTTGAAAATTCTTTTCTTTAAGAACGTTGAATATTGGCCCCCACTCTCTTCTGGCTTGTAGAGTTTCTGCCTTCTCTGGTTGCTCTTCCTTCTGCCCCGAATACTCCTCTCCCTGGCTATATTCTTCCGTCCTTCAAGACTTGTTATTTCCTTGGGGAGGTCTTCAAAGACACTCCTGCTAAGATTGGCCCCCTATGCTGTTCTCTCATGGTTTGCTCTTTATTGAAATTGTTTAATTACTTGGTAGCCTTTTCCATGGGACTGAAGCTCTTTAAGGATAGGGACTAAATCTCTCTTGTTGGTCATGGCATCCCCAGTGCCTAGAACCAATTTGTGGGCATTCAAACTTTGCTTAGTAGATAAATGAATGGTTCTTTGTGAACCCTGGGATTTCTAGAACCAAGAGCAGATGCTGCCAGCACCCCTGATGCTGCCTGGCTGCCCCTTCGCTGCTGACCTGCTGCTGTGATCCTGACTGACCTGTGCAGTGCCTGGGCATGGACAGAAGCAGTGTGCTGTGGCAGGGAGAGCTGACGACAGAGACAGGAATATCAGCTCTGTCCTCTGTGTGTGATCTGGCTGGAATATCAGCTGAATCTCTTTTGATCTGTAAAATGAGGGAGTCCTAATAATACCTTGGTTTTGAAGATCCAATGAGACAATAGGTGATAATGGAATTTTACACATTATCAAGAACTATGAAAATAGTATTTAATTTTCATTTTGAGCTTTGAATTTCTGGCTCAAAACAAACCTTTTCAGGGTGTGTACATTCTCCTCATTCTGTTCATCTCAGATCCATTTCTACTTGAATTTTTTTCTAGTATTAATAATATATACCATTTACTGTTGTTCGCCAGGCACTTTATTATTGCTTTGCACACATTATTTTAAGTCTCGACCAGCCAAGTAGGCATCCCCATTTTACAGATAAGGAAATTGAGACCCAAAGAGTTTACGTGCTCTTCCCTGTAAATAACAGAGCTTAAATTTAAACTCAAGGCTGTCTGACTGCAGAAGCCACACCCCTTGAATCACAGCACGTTAAATCTTGACTCATGGTTAGAGTTGACCTTTGCTAGCTCCTTCAGGGGTCCAAACTGCCCTAGGGTGGCCTGTCTCCCCTGGCTCTCAGCCCTGGTTTGGACACTGCTGCAAGGGGCTAGCAATATCCCACTGAAGTCAGCTGATTGCCAGAGGCACATGAGAGTCTGTAAATATCACTGCATCACCCTAAAGCAGTCGCATTTCTGATTCTGCCTTAAATTCCATCTGAAAGTCCAGCTTTTACAAACTATGTATTTCTATTTCTAGCACAGCTCACATGTGCTGCCTTAGGAGCCTGTGCTATGTACCTTGGGCTTACTTCTGTTATATTCCTTAAATTGGTGAATTCTGTGCTATAGGCCAGAAGCTATTGCCCACCCAACAACCCTTCCCCTCTCGCCTTGCTGGTAGAGGCTGAGTTTGTTCATTTGTCTGCCTTTTCCCCATGTGACTCAGGAGAATTGACCCCATCCCAGATCTAGGAGTAAGTCATGATGATCTGTTCATGACAGCATCATTCCTTTTTCCAGTCATTGGTTTAGGGATGGGCACGTAACATAGTTAAGGCCAGTGGGCTAAGAGCAGAAGTCTCCTGAGGGCTTTTGGGAAAAGTTGCTTTACTGATAAAGAGGTGTACAAGAAGATGCCATTGTTGCCTCTGCTTCCCTTTCCTCCTCTGTTCCTCTACCTATGTGTTCTAGAACTAAGGCAGCCATATTGTATCTAGCAGAAGTGCTAGTATACTGGAATGCCAATATGCTGGGAATGTAAATAAACTAAGTTTTTATAATATCATTGAACCATTGCATAAACCTTTCTTGAAGGAGTCCTATCTTAGATTTATATAAGATAATAAAACCTATGTAGATGTCAAATTATGTTTTCAGTTAAGAGTTTGTATTCCCATTATTTGCATCTGACAGCTTGGTCACTGATACCCTGTAGCTCTCTATTTTCTTCTCTGTCTCCACCTAGGATTATGAGATAATGGAAAGCAAAAATTTTTTCTTGTTTCAAGTTGTGTCCTCAGCATTTATTATTATATTTGACATGCGGTAGTTACTAATCCAGCACTTCTTCACTGAATGAGTTTGAAAGCTCTGCCGGGGAAACTCACTAAACATGAAAATGCAACACTCTTGTATTTGATTTCATCCTGAGACAGGTTAAAATGAAAGCATGAGGGGGTGCTCTGCTTGATCTATAGTATTTACAGTAGACCAGTAAAGTTTTCTGCTGGATAATTCTCATGTAGAGTTGAAGCAGAATCCTTGAAGATCAGAGCAGAAGGGGACTTGGACATGGCTATCCTGAACTGCCTTAAAAAAAAAGACAAAGAAATGAGTCTTAAAGAGGCAAGTAACTTGTGCAAGGCACCTATATATTTCTTGACTCTTCCTTTAAGCCATCCCAACTTTTGCTATGCAACTGGGGCACATAACATACACTCTCTAAGCCTTTTTCAGATGTAGGTAACAAAAGGGTAATAATTCCTGTTTGCTGAGTTCCAGATGCATGATAAAGAGAGATGCTGTAATAGAAGTGGAAGAGTTTTGTAAGTTACACAATTCTAAGCAAATTTGTTTTGCTATTACAGTAGATATTAAATATATGTATACTGAAGTGAGATGAGGGAAGAAGCTATAACCAGGGTGCCAGCAGGTCCTGGTATGAATTTGTAGAGAATATAAAAAGAAGTGATTCAAATAGAAAAGGAGGGTGAAGAGGCCGGGCACGGTGGCTCATGCCTGTAATCCCAGCACTTTGGGAGGCTGAGACAGGTGGATCATGAGGTCAAGAGTTTGAGACCAGCCTGGCCAACATGGTGAAACCCCGTCTCTACTAAAAACACAAAAATTAGCTGGGCACAGTGGCAGGTACCTATAATCCCAGATACTCGGGAGGCTGAGGCAGGAGAATCACTTGAACCCGGGAGACGGAGGTTGTAGTGAGCCGAGATTGCACCACTGCACTCCAGCCTGGGTGACAGAGCGAGACTGTGTCTCAAAAAACAAAACAAAACAAAAAACCCAAACAAACAAAAAGGAGGGTGAAGAAAGGATGTTGGGGTGCAAAATCCTGAGTTTTGGAGAGCTTGTATGTAGCAGACACTGTGCTAGACACAATGCATCCATCACTATTTAGTATGATCATTGTACCATAGGTTTGGTTTTTACTAGACAAGAAGCTGAAACTGAAGGTCCAAGAGATTCAGCAGGTTGTTGAGGGAGTGGATGGTTTTCATGGCCTGGCTCGGCATTCATACTCTTTCTGCCATGCCACTGGTCACTCCAGAAACTCAAGGACATCTATCTGGATGACCCAATCTGAGGTCCTCCTGCCTCTGGCACCCAGGCTTCTCATTCCCCACAGGTCTGCCCTGACTGAGCAGTGGGAATATGCCAGGCAAGATGACTTGGAAAGTGATGGTTGAGAGATCATCATGTAGATAATCACAGTGACCAGCAACATCAGTCTTCTCTCTGCCTCCCCATTGCTTAGTTCATAAAAGTCTAGGCATAGACAATTCTTCCTTTTTGTTTTGGTGCCTAGGTCATGTAATTTGTCTTCATTTCAGCTGTGTTTGGTGTCCAAATACAAGTTCTGGGACAAGGGCAACAGTAGCTAGTATGTGTGATTCTAAGCTACACAGCCCTGGATTCAAATTCTAGTTCTACCATTACTCATTTTGTGGCCTTATGCAAGTTTCTTTTGGGTCTCAGTTTGTTCACCTGTAACATAGAGGTAATACATTACTTATCAGGTTATGTATTGATATCATTTCCACATATGGTAGATACTAAAAAAATGAGAACTATTCTTTAAATGTATTTGTAAGAAAAAAAGAAAAAAAAACAATTTAGCTTTTCTTCTTCTCTATTAGTTTTTTAGGTCTTTTAAGTCTAGTTACTATCATTTTTTTATGTCGCTATTTATTTCTCTTTTGTTCCCAAATTAGCTTGTATTTTCTAGAATTATGTTTCTGATAGTCCTTCTCCATATTTTCTCTGCTTTCCTCCCCCATCTCTATTTATTCCCCAAGCGGATTCTTTTGTTCTCAGTCTCTCTCTGTCCACTCTGTAACAGGGGGGTTTTCACCCCAAATCTCTTAGATGTGGTCATAGAAACAGTTGTGTTTGCCCTGAGTTTGTTTCCAGCTCCATTCAACATCCATTCTGCTCCAGGAATTTCTGAGGCCAAAACATTTGGCTGTGGAAGGGACTCCCATGGCATTTGTTGAGGTGCATCTGGATTCTGCAGTCAGCAGCCTTTGAAGCCATATAGTGCATCTGGTTGCAAATGTTTTTGGCCAACAAGGAGCTCAATTATCTATGCAATTTTTTTTTTCCAATCTCTCTTTCAATCTGTTAAAAACATCCAGATTTCTTGGGTTCCACTTAGAATGGAAAACTATAACCACTTTGGAATTCTCTGATAGTAAAAACCTTTGCTGGCTCTCCATTGCCTATGGAATAAATGCTAAAGCACTCTGCAGGCAATCAAGGCCCCCAGAGTCCAACCTCAAATCAAGCCTTTAATCAGGGGTTCTTAATCTGAGGTTTGGGAATCCCTTGAAGTTCCAAGCAAAATTGTTTGTACACACTTTTTATTTTTCTGGATAGAAAGTCCAAAGCTTTCATCATTTTCTCAAAGGAGACTAAGAATCAAAATGATTAAGAAGCCATCAGTCCATTAGGCTTGCCCTTGAATTGAATTATGGACACATCAAGCTGTCATCTTCACAGCTCTTGTTCTGAAGCTCTTGTCCTGCTGCACACCCCCAGCTGCCTTCCTAGCTCACATTTGCTGCCTTCTCTCACTTCCCTACCTGCTGACATCTCTCTTCTGTTTCCCCTTTATAGCATTATCTTGATCATCAAAACTGACCTTTGGCTGTATTTCCTGATAATCACTTACTTCGTCATTAATGATAACTTCCTGATAATGTCTTAGTTTGGCTTCCCCACAGAAGCAGACCCTAAGATTCTAAGTCACCTGCAAATGATAGCTTTCTGGAGTGAACCTAGAAAACGTAAGAAAGGGAGTGGAGAAGGGATATCAGGTAGAGAAAGAAACTGATAGAGGATCATTATAAAGCAAATGAACAATGTAGGCAGCTGGTGCTTAATCCTGCTGGGAAATATATGCCTCAGGTTTCCCCCAGGGACGTTTATTCACCACTAATCATTGCTTGGGGAAAGTGGAAAGGAGAAAGAAATCCTTAGCACTCTGCCTGCCCAGCATGCAGGCTGAGTGGGCTCCAGCATCCAGATAATGCCCTTGGTTGAAGAGTTGGATGTTGGGCTGGCTTGTAGCAAACAAGCACATTCTGAGGGCATCCAGGTGTGGCCCAACAGTGCCTGCTACATGATCTGCCTCTGGATAAGTACCCTTCCTAGTCCAGCTCTACCTCTGAGCTCCCCCTGTGATATAGTTTGGCTCTGTGTTCCCACCCAAATCTCATCTGAATTGCACTCCCATAATTCCCAGGTGTTGCGGGAGGGACTCTGTGGGAGATAATTTGAATCGTGGGGGCAGTTTCCCCCACTGTTCTCGTGGTAGTGAATAAGTCTCAGGAGGTCTGATGGTTTTATCAGGGGTTTCCGCTTTTGCATCTTCATCATTTTCTCATGCTGCCACCATATAAGAAGTGCCTTTCTCCTTCCACTGTGATTCTGAGGCCTCCACCGCCATGTGGAACTATAAATCCAGTGAAACCTCTTTTTCTTCCCAGTCTCAGATATGTCTTTATCAAGCAGCATGAAAATGGACCAATACACCTTCCCTCTTGAGTTTGCAGCACTGGACTTCTCAGCAGTTCCCTGATGTGAACAATATTGTCTTGTCTCTGATTTCTCATTTTGTTCCCTTCACCTAGGTTGTCCCTCTCTCTTCATGCTGAAGACTTAGTCATAATTCAAGGCTAAGCTCAAATGCCCTCATTTTCACGAAGACTTCATAGATTCACCAAAATTACAACGAAACCCATCCTGCTCATGTGAACCCTTAATGCTGCACATTTGCTTCTGAAATGAGCTGAGCCTGGGGGGTGGATGTACTGTCTTCTCCCCTAGAAATGGAAGTCCTGAGGTCAGGCATTGGTTTATTCATCTTTATGTCTCAGAGACGAAGCAAATGTTTGGCACACAGTAGGCATTTGAGAAAGATTTCCTGAGATGAAGTTCACAGTAGCCAAGGATACAATTCTTGATTAAACTACATCATACCCCTGGAAATGAACTGTTTTTTTGACCTCTGAAATGTGACTCCATATGTGGTTTATCTCAGGGACAAAGTCTTTTTTTCTTGTATTGATCTATTAGAATATCTTCTTTAGAAAAAAAAAAAAAAAAAAGAATATCTTCTTTAGTTGCTTCTCTGGAAATCAATGCTTAGAATTGGCTTAAATGTCCTTCAGATCAAGATGCTAATTAATGCAACAAATATGTACTGAGCACTAACTACATTCTGGGCACTGGAAACGTACTTGAATCCGTCAGAACCATACTTTCTAGCCTGGGTTTATAATCTTGTGGTGGTCCCTGTAACTGTTCTCTGTGTATGTAGAAGTCTTCTCTGTGACCACATTGTGAACTCATTACAAAGGTGGCTAAGTCTCCATGCATGCACTGGACTGGGTTACTATAAGATAATGAGGAACTAATGAAAATCTTTTGGGTGGTTTCAGGCCAATCCCAATAATTTCTTACTCAGCTTTCAAGGCTTGGCTCAGATGTGTCCTTTGGGAAGGACTTTGAGTATTCGGGTTGGGTTAGGTGACCATGTAGTGGGCTTCTAGCAACTGGTGCTTATCACATTGTATTAAAATTATTAACTGTGTTTCCACCTATTCAACCACCAGCTCCTCAAGATCAGGGGATGAATTTTGTTTGGCTTCTCATATGGAGTGTCTGATATACAGCATCATAAATAAGGTGGGGCAATCATAACTAAGGTGGCCAGTGGGGAGAAACAGAGCTACTCTACTCACATTCTGAGTAGCTAGGGTTCTCGACTGCAAAATGCCAGTGTAAGTAGAATTGGGAGGAGAGAAGAATGCAAAATGAAAAGCTAAGCCATGAGCTAGAACACTGTAGTTCAGAGCAGTCTGAGATGTGCGCCACAGAGAATAGGAAGGGATTAAACCATGAAGTTGTGAGTGGAAGATGCCATTCACACCATCCGTTTAGCTAACACCTCGTTTATGAGGTACAGATAGGTACAGTACCTTAAAGAAACGCCAGTAGTCTGGACAGAAGATACAGACAAAGGTCCCTGCTAATAGGGTTTTGTCTTCACCTCGTAACACTTTCCAGCCCTTGAAAACTGTTCTGAGTAGGATTGTACTATCCTTGGAGAGAGTAAATATCTTGGGCAGTCATGCCTTTTATGATTTTCCTCTAACATCGATTTCCCATTCATTTTAATTTTTCTTTTTTTTTTTTTTTTTTGAGACGGAGTCTTGCTCTGCCGCCCAGGCTGGAGTGCAGTGGCCGGCTCTCAGCTCACTGCAAGCTCCGCCTCCCGCGTTCACGCCATTCTCCTGTCTCAGCCTCCCGAGTAGCTGGGACTACAGGCGCCCGCCTCGTCGCCCGGCTAGTTTTTTGTATTTTTTAGTAGAGACGGGGTTTCGCCGTATTAGCCAGGATGGTCTCGATCTCCTGACCTCGTGATCCGCCCGTCTCGGCCTCCCAAAGTGCTGGGATTACAGGCTTGAGCCACCGCGCCCGGCCCATTTTAATTTTTCTTAAATAAAGTGAACCCACAGACCTACCACGCCTGTACTTCTGTGTGGTATGTGAGCCTGTGGGATAGCTATGAAAAGTCAGATAAATACAAAACAGGTGCCCAAGTACTGGAAACAAGGGGCGAGCAAGACTAAATTGATTTCAGTACCATGCAAGAGACACCCATTATCCCAATTTAACCCCAAATTCCGCCTCTGCAGCCACCATTTCTCTTGTTGTGGCCTCGATCCTCTCACACATATGCAGCATATTATGAGATTGCAGCGCCACCCAGAAAGGCAAGGCTTCCACGCGGTTCAGCCCACAGGTCCGCTCTCTCCTCTCATATGAATGCTGGTGTGTTCACCCTAAGAATGGGTGCACTCTCCCAGCCTGCATGGACCACAATGCCACATTACATTTTAAGATTTAAACTCTTTACTCACAAAATGGTTGTCAGAAGGCAAATAACCCCTACACTCATTCACTACAAGCTTAAAGTATCCACCAACATCAACTCTAATTTGCTATTTAATAAAAATCACAAATTGAAATCTGCTGAAAACCATGGACTGAAACTGAAGACCCTTAATTCAATAAGCATCTCTTGATTTTATAAGGGGACGTGAAATAAATGGAAAATTCATATCTGTCCACAGGAGGCTTAGTGTCTCCAGTGATTCAATATACATTTTCTCAACTAACAGTGTTAGACTCTGTGAGGACAACAGACATGGTTTAGATAGACATTGTGCCTGGCCTCAAGGAGCTTACAGTCTAGTAAGAGAGGTATTCAAGGGTACTATCTATGAATACAACATAATTAGTTCTACCCCTTATGGAGGTACAAATTAAATATTTCTGAATTCTAGTCTCATTTATTACAATGAGAATTTTCTTTTCTACTTGGAGTCACCTGTGTGACTGGGTAAAGGATTCTAAGGAATTTGCTTATCTCAAGGGGTCAGTCTTGATTACTGTTGCCCTCCAGAGAAAAAATAAGAAGTTCTGAGTCATGACCTGTATGGTCCTGTTCTCTGCTGCAGCTGTTCTTACAGAGTATTATTGCTCAAGCAGGCCCTCCATTTGACCTGACCTTTGCAGTGAATGCTGTGGGGTTCTAGACATGGTCATGGAGATCCAGTGTTCCTGTCTGCTGGACGATCAAGCAGTCAGGTGCAAGGGGTACTACAGATGCAGACTTGCCCCCCAACCTACCATTGGTGGTTAATGAACATAAAGCTGCCATTGGTTTGGAGTTCATGGGAGTGAGAAAGCGGTGTATTTGATGTGTCTTCCATATTAATGTTTAAGATCCCTAGTTTGATGGAACTATGGCGATGTAATTGCTGTGAACTTTTTACAAAGAAACACCAAAGAAGGTGCAGAACCGAGGGAGATAGTCATGAGTTCAGCTTTTTGATTATGTTGATGTAGGAACCCCCATGAAACATCTGAGAGCAAATTTTGAGTAGATTTTATTTATTTATTTATT
Organism: Trachypithecus francoisi; assembly: GCF_009764315.1. NCBI lineage: Eukaryota > Metazoa > Chordata > Mammalia > Primates > Cercopithecidae > Trachypithecus > Trachypithecus francoisi. The sequence continues at coordinate 22,301,178 of NW_022681457.1, read as the reverse complement.
TTAAAAGTTTTGAGACAGTCTCACTCCATCGCCCAGGCTGGAGTACAAAGGCCTGATCTCAGCTCACTGCAATCTCTGCCTCAGGTTCAAGTGATTCTTGTGCCTCAGCCTCCTGGGTAACTGAGATTACAGGCTTGCACCACCACGCCCTGCTTTTTTGTATTTTTAGTGGAGACAATGTTTTGCCATGCTGGCCAGGCTAAGTCTTGAACTCCTGACCTCAGGTGATCTGCTGGCCTTGGCCTCGCAAAGTGCTGGGATTACAGGCGTGAGCCACTACACCTGGCCTTGAGTAGATATTTGGATAAAAGGCCTATAGTTACAAGAGTGACTGGGCTGGAGATACAAGCTTGTGTGCTATCATCATATTATCATTAATCCTACATTATAGATGAGGTTACATAATTTGCTCAGTGTCATACAGTGCTGGAGTCTCTCCTGTACCTGATATAATCTCTCTCTCTCTCTTTGTCTTTCTGTCTCTGTCTCTCTCATATCCCTCTGTGCCTAGAGCAGTGTCTTCCTCATAGGAGATGCTCAATAAATATTTTCTTATATCCCAAAGACTCCCTAGGTAGACATATCAGACCTATTTAAAATCTGCTGGCGACTCTGATCATTTGGAAGAGCATGTTTTGAAAAGATGAGCTTTTTGATGGCTGTATTCGGGGAGATAACAGACAAGGAAACATGCAAGGAGACTGCTAATTGCATTTACTGGACCACACGCCTTCCTTTATTCTCAGAGGAATACATGTTTCCAAGAAATAAGGGGTTTGTCTGAGGTCCAAGGGCACTTAGGCAATGGAGAAAACAGGTCTTTCAAGCTGTGGTTAACGTCTCTGTCTGAAGACCTTACCCACTATTGCTTTATTTATGTCTGAACAACTAGCACTTCAGGATCCTTGTGTTTGGATTTTAGGTATACAAAATTGTTTTTTTCCCCTTAGTTCTGGTAAATGACTCCTTTTCAGCATTTTCAGTTGTCTTCATGTAAGCTGAATGTGGGGTTCTGGATTTGGAGACTGAACACCAGGCTTTGTATGTTGCTTCTAATCCCTAGAAGCACGTGACCTTGGGCAAGTAACTAATTGAGCTGTTTTTTAGACCCTTAACAGGGGATTTACATTACCTGCCTCTTAGAGTGGTGGTGAGGTCCAGCGAAATGGCCGGGGTGAAACCATGTACTACATGTTTATTTAAAAAATCTGGCAGGTTTTAGCATTCATTGAAAGCACTCTTTTCCAGGTCTCAGAGAGTTTAGGGCTTTTTGCTCATCTTCAGTTGGGAAGGGCCTTTGCATGTCATATTCTATCTTACCTATGGACGAATGGAGCTACTCTGCTTCAGAAATTACCACTGAAATAAGACTTTAACTGCTATAATTGTTGCAAATTGCTTTGTGTCTCCAGAATAGTGGTTTCTTTTGGGGTAAATTTCTCTTGCACTCTTACCATATATCTTGCTGTTGGCTAGAGGGATTGACCACTGACTTAGGCCATTCATAGACTTCCAGTCCTCTAAGCAGTTATCAATCCAGGAATGTGCACAAGATCCAACTGGGCCAATGTCTTCCTCTGGAAGTTAAATGAATACTGACCCCTGGGAGAGACAGGCTTTCTTTCCTACTGATGTGGGGAGAGAAGTAGAGGAAACAGGCACAGAGTTCTGATAACAAAATGAGTTCCTGAACTATTGTGCTTGAGACCAACTTAGCAACTGCTCTTTACAGACTCATGCAACAATAGAGTCCTCTTTTTACTTATGCCAGTTTGGTTGGAGTTTTGTACTTGCAGTCATCATAAATATCCGTTATCTATTGTTGCATGACACACTACCTCCAAATTTAATAGCATAAGGCCATCACTGTGGATTCTGCCGTGAATTCTGTGGGTCAGTAATTCAGACAGAGTACCATAGGAGTGGTAACTCCAAGGTCCACAATGTCTGATGCCTCAGCTAATGAGACTTGAACAGCTGCCATAGCTCAGACAGCTCAAATGCTAGGACTAGAACAATGGGGCTGAAGATGTCTCCTTCACAAACTTCTCTGACATCTGGGCTGGGATAACTCACAGGCTCGGCTCACCCGGGACTGCTGCTTGGAGCAACAGTGTGTTGCTTCTCTACATGTAGCGGGAGTTTTTCACAACCTGGTGGCTGGGTTTAAGAGCAGCCATTCCAAGGAGAAGTATTAGGAGAACAAGGGTCCCAAGACAGCCAGGTGAAGCTAAATGACCATTTATGGTCTAGGCTCTGAGGTCACAGAGCACCACTTCTAATGTACTGTATTAGTAAAGCCATCAAGGAGAGGGGACATGGACCCCACCACTTGATAGATGAAATCTTGAGAAATTTGTGGTCATTAAAAAAATGACAAGTGCAGCAATCTTAATACATGTCTTCCCTTTTTTGTATCCAGGCTCAGCACTCCATCCCCTCCTCTCTCTCAATGCTTACTCTGATGTCTTTAAAACTCATCTCCTCCAGAAAACTCTCCCTGACTTTCCTTATTTTACTCAGAGGTCCATTTTAATCATTTAATAAAAGGCAAAAGATGTATTTAAACTGGAAAGAAACCAAAATATCTTTACTAATCCTCGTCTCCTTGATGCTAATGATAAGCATTTCTAGTATAATCTTAGGTACATCTATGCGTTACAGAGCTACAGATGTTGAAAGCTAAAAGTAATGTGAGAAATGATATGGTTGATATCCTTAATTTTGCAGATTCAGTTCAAAAGACCTTTGTTAAACTCAACTCTATGCCAGCCATTATGCAAGTTCAGAGGATGCAAAGCTGGACTACGTGCACAGAATAGCCAATAAGTATAGACCAGGTGCAGAGGCTCATGCCTGTAATCCCAGCACTTTTAGAAGGCCAAAGCAGGAAGATCACTTGAAGACAGGAGTCCAAGACCAGCTTGGGCAACAAAGCAAGACCCCATCTAGAAAAAAAAATTAGCTGGGCATGGTGGTATTCATCTGTAGTCCTAGCTACTTGAGAGGCTGAGGTGGGAGGATTGCTTGAGCCTAGGAGGTTGAGGCTACAGTGAGTTGTGACTGTGCCACTGCACTCTAGCCTGGGTGACAGAGTAAGACCCTATCTCGAAAAACAGATATAACCCAGGCAAGCATATCCTAAAGTATCTTTTGAAAACTCTCAAAAAAATTATAATGCAGGGAAGCATACCCTAAAGTATCTTTTGAAAATTTGGGTTCCACAGAATGTTAATTTTATGAAGAAAAAAGTTACTGTTATCAATATATTTGTGAAATGCTAGATTCCATAAAATTAAACAGTTAAACATGCTCTTTATTGTAAGACTTTTTAGGGCCTTTACTGTGTATGTATTAGCCTGAGCAAATGTTTGTCAAATGAAGATTCTTGGATGAAAGTGTATTGTACATCCCTCTGAGATAGTGAGGTGAGGATGGGACAAAGTGTGCTACATTTCTCAAACTTCTCTGTACACATAGCTCTTTTTCTTGAAATACATGCCTTAAGTATTATACTTTGGACACATTTGGGGAGTGAGAACAGTGCAAGCATTCCTTTTTAATTCCTTTCTTTATTTTTCATATTGGCCTTGTCCAACTGGACTCCTTGGACTTCTGCCTCAGTATCTTTTGCACTTCTGTTTCTTCATGAAATGCAGATACAGCCCCAAACCCCAGTGTGCCGGTTGGGAAACTCAGACAATCTAGCTTCACTGTTACTAGAACCCTGTTCTGGGTGCTGTGTCCTGTGTCAGACACCTCAGGATAGACATTCGACTTCAAATGGACTGAAGTTCCAAGGCATGATGTCAATGTTCATCAGAATTTGAGAATTACCCATCTGTTTGATTGAACCTTAAATGCTGTCTATCGGAAGCTTTCCTGAATTAACTACCTTATTCTTGACAATTAAATTACCCTTGGCAAGGAATTACCTTGGTTCAGGTCCTGAATTACAGTAGCCTCAATACTTTACATTTGGGTTGAGTCACATGCAATTACTGTTTTGGGGAATTAAAAACAGTTAAGTATTGGCATTTGCATAGTTTTACCTAATATCACTTCATCTTTACAATGTTTCTGTGAGTTAAGCCTGAGCTGGACCAGACCAAGGCACATGGGTATTGTGGCAGTCCAGTAATTTGTACCTTTTCAAATTGATCCTTTAAAATCTCTAGTATTTATAGAGAGCCTGAATGTAGTGTGGCAAAGTAGATAAAGGGGATCCCTGTTGGCCATGACAGCAATTCTTCTATTTTACAGGACAATTAAGCTCTGGCCCAGGAATTCATAAAGCACTCTGCCAAACAAAAACCCTACTGTTAACCAGACACACCTGTTCTTAGAAGGTGGTTTGGCAACTATTACTATTTATTGTTACTTAATACTGTTCTTCTCCCTCAGCAATTGAATAAAATATTTCTTCCAGCCAGATATTTCTTCTCTGTGTAAGACATTCTGAGAAATAGTTTTATCTTCTCTTATCTCATTTTATTTTCAATGATATTTTGAGGCGTCATAAATAACTGCCTGGAAGACATGATAGATTTCACCTGGCTCTGGATATTTTATCCCCATTTTGCAGATGAGGAATTCAGAGTTCAGACAGGTTAATGGGCTTATTAAAGGCCACACTGCCAATATGTGCTGGAGCTGGGATTTGAACTCAGGTCTGAAGGACTCTCAATCTGGTTGTCTTAAGCATGACAGGGTCTAGCTTTGTCTGCCCTCAGGCATGGTTTCCCTTGTTACATTAACTAAAAACATCGTGCTTAAGAGCTTATTACTCTGATACTTACTAATTGTACGTCTTGGGTAAGTTACTTAACCTATCTGGTTCAGTTTCCTTATCTGTAAAGTAGAAATAATGAAGATTCATCTTTAAAAATGTTATTGTGAAGACTCAATGGCTTAAAAATAATAGTTAATGCTATTATTGTTATTCCCCATCTCCTCCCACTTATTTCTATTTTCCCTCCGTTTCCAGTGGAGGAAACACTAGAAACTGTGTTGCTGAAGACCCAGTCAGTATATCTTGGGCTATAATTTACCTAATCTGGAGGCAGACTATTTGAGAGGCCAGAGAAGCTGCGTCCTTATTCCCCTCTCCACTTGGAACTGATTCCCAGGAATTCTAAATGGCCAACATTAGGAGTTTAGATGATAGAAATTAAATAGCCATCAATAATACCCTAATGTTCGACATTTAAGTTGTGCCAAATGTTTGTAATTATACATACAAAGAGCAGGGACAATTAGTGGAAAATGAACTAGAAAATTAAAAGATTGAGAAACTGAAAATATAAACAATGACCTGACCATATGTGACAATAGAACTCTGACCTACAAACTCTACAGCAAGCCACCTGGGAAGTCAAACTACTAACTCTGGAGCAATCCACCCAGGACTTTGTCAGTGACTGCCAACTTACATGTTTTTTTCCTCCACTGCTAACTCAGGACCAACTAGAGAAAGCCAAATATACTCCCCAACCCAATGACATAAGATGCTCTTCCACTAGTTATCCTGCCTCCAGCTTCCCAGTCCCAACAACCTCCTATCAAAGCACACTTGAAGTTTGGCTCCTTTTTTCACTATAAAGATTTCCCACTTCCCTACCTGACTTGAGCCTCTACCAAATTCAAGTGATGGTGACTGACTCCCTTGCTATCATAAGCTCTGAATAAGTAGCCTCTGATTGTTCTAATTTGGGTGGTCTTTATTTCTAGAGATTTTCTGGGGCTTCCACTGACATATGGTCTATACTGCCCAGCACTGTGGATCCCAGGCTTCAGCCAGGTGCAGCAGCCACAGAAAGCCCTTGTGCCTTACTGTTCACAGTTTGTCGAGTCAACACTTATGCGGGAAGTTAGCACTGAGTCTGAATTCCATGCTCTTGTGTTGGTTTCCCTGGCTATCTATTCTCAATTTAGCACCTGGTTTTTATTTTATTTTATTTTCTTTTATTTTTGAGGCAGGTTCTCGCTCTTGTTGCCCAGGCTGGAGTGCAGCGGCGCAATCTTGGCTCACTGCAACCTCTGCCTCCCAGGTTCAAGCGATTCTCCTGCCTCAGCCTCCTGCGTAGCTGGGATTACAGGTGCCCACCACCACGCCCAGCTGATTGTTGTGTTTTTGGTAGAGACAGGGTTTTGCCATGTTGGCCAGGCTGACCTTGAACTCCTGATTTCAGACAATCCACCTGCCTTGATCTCTCAAAGTGTTGGGATTACAGGTGTGGACCACCATGCCCGGCTGCACATGGGTTTTATTATTGGTTCCCATTTGTTTGGAATTCTTGGTAGAATAAGGTCATTCCTTTTCATCCCTTTCTTCTCTTTTTTTTTTGTGAGTTTTTACATAGGACTTGTAGGTCTGTAGTTTAAGCCAGCCTTGCAGATGAGTGAGTTTGTGGTTCTCACTGGACTAGCATCTATACAGACAAACTTTTCTTGGGTCACCAATAAAACTGGATAAGTTTCTTCTGTCTAGATTGTTTTGTCTTGAGAGCTTGGCTTTGATTCAGAGAGAGTCTATTCTCTGGTTTTATGACTGCTGGGGGTGCTGCCTGCTTTTGGAGGCAGCCAACTGTCAGGTAGGGGTCCTGTGACACGAAGTGCAAAAGCATCACTTTTGACTGACTGTTGCCAGCTCTCATGGGTTGTTTAAATAGAAATCCTCCTCAACTCCTGGGAAAAACTCCTATGTCTTATGTATATTCTCATAACAATATGATTTTTTTTTCTCGTGCTTATCTCTTTAAATAGTAGAATTTTGCCACAGATGATTTGGGCATTCAGTGGCCACTCTGGGGAATGTTTGAACTTGAACAAAATTGTTCATTTGAGAGATGCTTTAGAAAATAAAAGGAATTAAGATTTCTCAGGCCCAATTGGTATCATTTCAAAAATTTAATTAGTATTCAGAGGCCTCAAAACAAAATTCTGAGAAAATGTTGCTTAACTAAGAGATTTTTTTATTTTTATTTTTGGCCAA